>NC_141143.1:75044837-76316087 GCF_053477565.2 Lygodium microphyllum | reverse complement strand
ACAATGACATGTCATATGAAAGGACTTTTTAATTAGAATTCAAAATCAAATATCTTCTCAAATTTCAAATTTGATTTGAAAGGGACATGTAGTAGTATCTCAAAATCATTGATTATTTGTCCTTCTTGTTCCTCTCTCCAATTTTTCTTAAAGGGTCCTTTTTGCTATCTCCCCAATCTCCTGACGTTTTCCATTACATGTCACCATTGCATATTCTCCTTCTTAACTAGACCCCATCATCACCTTGAACTTTGATTCCTATGTACTATGTGGAGAGGTGTAGGCTTTTACTCAATCATCTTACCCACCCTCTATGTTGAGTACTCATGCTTGATAGAATGAATGAGATATTTGGTAGTAATACCTTGGGATGTACAATTTCAACATGTACCCATTCATGACTCGATACTTTTGCAACTTACTAGAAAGAGTTGATAAGAGATAGTACCATTTGGAAACCTCCAAAAAACCTTATATGATCCTAACCACTTGGGCTAAATTTTGGTTCAAAAGGTGTACTCAAACTTTGAGTTATACTACTATTAGATCTCCTTCTTCAATCCTCTTCCCAAACATATTTGCATCGAACATGTCAACTCCTTTTCTCTATTTCATATGCTTCCCTATCATAATGTAACTCTTGTTAATGCTTAATTCTATCATCCAATTTCTCCTTATTGGTTATTTTAGTTTTATGAATATGCATCAAAGCCTCCATCTTAGTTTGTAATGGCATCTATACTTCATGGCCATACACTAGATCAAAGTGAGTGAAAGTTTTGTGTTCCTTATACCAAGTTCTACAAGCACAAAGATACTTTCCCAAGTTCTCATCCCCCAAACCTATGGTTTCTTAGAAACATATTTAGTTAGCAATTAGTTTTTTAATTTTTTATAGAAAATGGATTTCACAAGCAATTTACATGTAAGTACACTCTGTAAGCAAAATAGAGTTTCTAAGTAGAAAATCGTGCATATTATAGAGGTAACTCAAGCATTGTCTAAAAAAGAGACTCGCCTCATTACTATTGGACCGAAGCATTTGCTACTTATGTAAACATGATAGGTAAAAAGTTACAAATGTCCCATTTGAAAGCATTTGAACGTATTACTTATGTATGTATTACCAATGAATTGCAAAATAAATTGGATCACAAAATAGAAAATTGTGTATTTGTGGGATATGCACTTAAGAAAAAAGATGTAGATGCTATAATCATGTTATATGTGAGTTGAGAGCTACCAAGGATATTGTATTTGATTGAATGAGCAATTGGTTTAGTAATGTGCAAGATATAGTCAAGGCTAATGTACATGAGAGTGGCTATGCAAAAAATAGGTCACAGACATTTAGTGGCCACAAGATCCTCTTAGTAATAGGCCTATTGATAGACCTTGGAGTGGTAGATTGTGATTACATGTCACTTCACCAAGTACGTCGTAGATGTGAATGAAAGGTAGCGAGACGATTGGGGTCTCACCTATTATTATTGATATATCATTAGTTTTATCTCATATTGATGTGGATTTATATGGCTCTAAGAAAATATTAGATAAAGAGTTTGGGATTCCATCTATTAAGACACCTAATGTGAGGAAGGCACAAGAAGATGCTAGTGTACCTGGTAGTGATCCAAATCCATAGATCTCTCTCATTGTGAATGCCACATGGGGTTCAACACCTTTAGGCAAGAAAGCGGTTGGTTGCAAATGGATTTATAAGGTAAAGCATAAGTCCAATGGATCTATCGAGTACTACAAGATAAGGCTAGTAGCCAAAGGGTATGCACAAACTCATGGTATTTATTATGAGGAGGCTTTTGGTTCAGTGGTGGCCAAAATGACTACTATAAGGGATGCCATAGTAGTAGGTGCATCAAAGGGTTAGATAATGCATAGGATGGTGATTAAAACTACCTTCTTGCAGGAAGAGTTGCAAGATGAAGTTTATGAGGATTAGCCATAGTTATCGTGATTATGGCTACATGCTTTGTAAGGCCTTGTATGGTCTAAGGCATGGCATCACCACTTTTTAAATGCCCTGCCCACTTTGTGGTCTCTTGATCAATCCTCCTCTAATTAATGCTTTGAAATTAGGTTAATTGGACATAGCCTAATGTATTGAAATTAGATTTTCATGGCCTTGATCCACACAACTTACTATAGATTTGAAACTATAGCTATGGAAGATATTACAATGCACATGGGTGTTAGCCTAGCTCTCACAAAGTAATATAACAAGAAATCCAATGTGTCCATGAAATAAATACAAGTCTCCAAAATAATCCCATAAAGCTAAAAAATAATACATCTTTGGAAAACAAATTTTGATATGTGCTTTGACTATCTTTGACCTTCTTTGACTTTTCCTTTACCATTTGATATTAGCATTACTTCCTCTCTAGATAAGTATCATTCCCATGGCTCTTATGTCAAAGGTAGCAAGTTGGAACCTACACGAGAGACACAAAATGTTAGGACAACCCTCATAAAGTAATCCTTCTAGAGGAGTGGTAGATGTTGCTAATAGTGAAGTAGTTTTTGATGAAAAAGAGTTGTAATACTCTGGTAATGGTAGGCTGGGATTGTCATTTGTGACAAATCTATTAGTACTACTAGTAGAGTAGAAGTGATAGCTCATGATTCTCCTTGAACTATTTGTAAAGGAACACATCTTGTGCATTTACTTCTTAGAGGAGAGTGCTAGTCTTATTTTAAGTGTATAGGACATATATTGATGCTAATTTGGGAGATGGGTCAAACCCAAGCAAGCCTAAAGTGTTTTCCACACTTGAGGATCATAACCTTGGATAGGTTATGGTGCAAATACTTTGTAAGTATGCACACTTACATAGACTAATCCTTAGTTAGGAAAATGAAGTTGTTGAAGAAGATCATAAGGAAAACATCAAAAGGTAGAGTGGACAAAAGTTGGAGTCAAATCCAGGTAGCTCTTGTAAAATATGGTTCTCCACTAGATCGATTACATGTGTTAGTTGATGTCATCAATCTCATTTGTTGAAGTGCCATTTTCATATTTATTTGAAGTTGATGTGTCGACACTAAGTGAATAAGATAACAAGAGAAAAGTGCAAGTAACATAAGAAGACACACATAACCAAGGCGAGTCAAGACTCCCCAAGTGTGTATGTCCAAACCCTTGATGGGCCTAAGTAAATGTGGAAAATTTTGGGAAGAGGGGCTAGAGGGGGTTAGAGATGGAGTTGGGTAATCACTATCACCAAATGCATGTAACTCAAGGATGCTTAAGTGTGTGTAGTGTCTATGTGTGTGCACATGCACACATACACACAAAAACATCCTCCTTTTTTTTCATTTTTTTAATCTCTTTTTTTTGCTATTTCTTTTTTCCTTGAATAAATACAATGACATACAACTAGGCTTGTAGCAAATCAGAGTTCATGCTCTTCCCCTCCTTGCAGTTACACCTCAAACTTTGTAAGGCTAAAAGCTTTGTTTGACTGGATATCAGGCTCTTCCCCTCCTTGCGGTTTAGTATACGAGTATTTGGTTGAGCAAGGTCGATTAATGACCTTGACACTTGGTGAAGAGTCCGAGGAGATTTCAATCACTTCAATATTCATAGGGCAGTAGTATTGATGTCACTGAATGCCTTTTCAGTGCTTAGAAGCACTTATCTCAAGATTGAGATGTTTAGGTATTACCTTGTCAAGCTTGGTGAGACACTTGACTTATTACCGGGATTGAAGTCATGCTTTTCAATGAACTTATGATGTCCCGTGAGTGTTGGAGCTACTCACAAACTAGGAATACACTTTAGATCATATGCTTCAATGATTAGAATCACCATTAATGCTTAGAAATTGAAGATTTTGTAAAATGGAAAAGCTTGAAGTTTTCTGGCTATGGCTGCCAAAAACCCATAGTTAGGGTTTTTCTCACAACAGCCAGCACATTAGGAATTTCCTCTCAAACCCTCTTAGAGGGAGTTGGCCCACTAGGGGGGCTATGAAAGCCATATGGTGGCTCCCATGATTGCGCTGTCGTCAACAAGCATGAAGCCCTTGAACAACACATTGTCAAAACTCCGCTAGATTTCACGATTTGTGCAATGCTACCTTCCACGACGCCCAATGTCAGCATGAGATGAGCCATGCTGGAGCACCCTGAGCTGAGGATGAAGTCTCCAGAAGGAATCAAGAGCTAATACTGCCTCGTTTGCACACACCAGCTCCTCTAAGGTTAGGGAGTCTAGCTAGTTATGGTGGAAAAGAAGGTAATTGAGATGGCAAACGAACTTCTTGTGCACTTAGGTGTGTAGACAAGCTGGGAAAGCTAAAGGATTAGAGATGGCTCTGATACCATGTTGCAAATCAGAGTTAGATGCATGAGAGAGTGTGCACAAGAGGGAGAGAGAGAGCTCAAGTACAAGAACAAGTTCTTGTTTAGTCAGTTGTTCAAGGCACAACTAGTACACTCTCCTGAGTGTGTATTTTGGGCTATTTATATAGCCTATGGAGAAGTTAGGGTTAGGGTTTCCCCTTGCTCCCCTACCCTCCAATCCTTTTACACCTAGCTACCCTTATCCTCTCCAGTATAAGAAGAGTTCCCATGCTTATCTCTCAACAAAAATATGGTGGCTAGGTTCCTAGCAACCACTAGTAGGACCTCAAATGGTGTGACTAGCTAGTTTGCAATGGACTCCAAATAAAACTTCTAGGTTTAGAAATGGTGCAAAAGTTGATGCAAGAGTGGAAGAAAATTTTGGATGAAACTGAATGGTTAAGAAACAAGGAGGGAAGAGGTGACCCAAGTCTCCTAAGGCTTATATGGCTCTCCCCTAAAGCTATTGAGGATGGATATTCTCTAATAATAAGGGACCATCCTAAGTAGGCATGCAATATCCAGAACAAGGGTCCCAAGGGATGGGTAGAGTTATGGAACACCCAAACCCTGGAATGGCGTACCGGGGAGGACTTGACCTTGCAATATGGGTTGGAGGATAGGAAGACTCAACTTTGGCAAAAAGTCTAGATATACTAGGCAAGAATGATAGATTGAAGAGAACTATACTCATAATAAGTAGAATCATGTTGAAAGGTATAGATAGTGTCATTCTTCTCAACTAGCATTATAAGGTGACTACCAACACATGCAATCTCAACCAGATGTGCAAACAACTCCTCTAGGAGAAAACTTTGGGAGTTGCATTTACACTTGTCAATATTTGATTGATCTTTACAATAATTGTTAGTACGATTTTCCATGCCTTGTTGCGGGGTGTTGTCCCACATGGTGTGACTTCCCTTTACAAGGGCCCCCTATGTAATATGTGGCTCATTGTGAGCTCATCCTTATGCGTGGGGGATAATGTACCATATTTTTTTAATGCAAGTATAATATAAAGAGAAAATTTTTATTCAAGCAGGAAAATTGAAATTCAAATTTCACACCTCCACCTTTACAATGGCAAAAATGAGAAGAAGAAACGATTTTTAAATTCCAAGAAAAAGATTTTCCTTTGACAATAACACTCTTTATTGAGAAAACCCATCTTTCCAAGGTGGAAAAACAAGTGCATAGGATGTCCACACACCACCCCCCTTCCTATTGGTCCACCTCAAATTATTTTCAATTAGAGATGTCATTAACTCCTAAGCTAAAGGGCCCTTTTGGTGTCCATATTTCCCCTAGTACTCTACTCCACATGGAATGCCATTGGGAAAAGTGTGGCCATTTGTTCATCAAGGAGACTGAGGTCAATCATTGTGAAGACCATGTAAAGGATCTGAAAGTGGAATCCAACTAGATGAATAACTTTTTTTCAACACATTATTATGCTTAGCTAAATTTATGGCCATTTTGCAAATCGATCAATAATGATGTTTGGGTTTGAATCCAAGTGGAGGTGATGGCTTGTTAATTAATTTAAAGATGTGTCTGGGTGACTTCCTCAATATTATCCTAGAGTTTAGCTTTCTTACCTTGCACTAACTAGTGGGTAGCATGAGCTATGATTTTAGTAGATTTTGGCTTAAGATCTCAAGTCTCATGCTGACTTCTTTTTGCTAATGTATATTGATTAGTAGTAGTCTTAGGTACATCATTCTATTGCACATCATTAGAGGAAGATGTGACCTATGCAATTTCAAAAGCAGATGAAAGATTAAGTTCAATGTTACATAGTCTTGGAATAAAACAATCAAATAAGTTAGGACTATATTGAACTAGAGCATAGGGATCAGGAATCTGTGGGTCTTGGGTGAGCCAAAATACATAAGCAACAATATCAAGTATCATAGTTCCTAATCCCTACTAGCAATGTGCAACTCTTCCTCCATGAGGAGATTTCTAAAGAAAATTTGTTATTGGGCAAGTTCAACAACAATTGATACTACAAAAGGTCGCAAGTACCCTTAGGGAGATAAAGGATATATATAACGAATCATGCATGGAATTCCATAGCACCCATTGATGGACTCATTTTTCCATCCAAAAAAACACTATTGTAAATTATGCATATATGTATTTAGTGTTAGCTACACATATGGCTAAAAACCACAAAAATAGGCAATGCTAGGATCACCCAAGAACCCTCATAACATTTGATGATGATGGTCTTCAAATTATACTAGCATTATCACTATCTTAAATGTCACATGAGCTCCAACAAATGAAAATGATGACCATTTGAATCCCTTTTTGGAAATATTGATGCATCCAAGACTCCAAATTACTCAAGAAGATTTTATGGAAAGATAATAAAGGAAGGCAAATGGTTGTCATGGCAAGAAAGCCAGGGTTTTTACTTAAGAACTCACAAAGTAGAAGGAAGATGTTGACACTTAGTGGGCATATCAAAGTATTGGGAAGTTCTATCATAAGAACATGTGTTTTTTAGCCTTAGAAAGGCTTAGCTCTTATAGCATGTAAAGGAGGGGCCAAAATAAGAATTGGAATGTAAATTTTAATCAACCTTACAAGGCTTGTTGGAAAAACCAATCGTCCTTTCCACATAATGGACCATGATTATGCATCTTGGTGTGGCCATACTTAACAACTCTAATAGTAGTCAAGCTAAGCATAGATTGAATTAGAAATCTTTTGTTAGAGCTTGTGAGGGTATGATAAGTGTAGATGAGTTGGATGATCAACATGAAGGGCATGTGGTTTGAAGTCATGGCATACTAACAAACACAGTATGATCATGAAGAGAAGAGGGTACTCTAGCAGCACTATAAATTGGAGTTAAGCTTACAATAGGAGAAGGGAGAGACTATAATATTATCGTGCTTTAGTAAAGCTTCCATATATTTTGTGTTTTCCCACAAGTTCTTAATGGGAAATGAGCTACTATCTTCTTCTCCTTCCTTTCATGTGTACTTAAAATAGCAATTGGGATGCCTTCTTTCCCTTATATCTATGTAAACATGGAGAGCTTTATTTTATGATTTTGATGTAGGGTTCATGGAGTATTGAGGATGGAAGGGGTGAGTAAGAGAAAGAGAGCTCAATTAATATCAAGACAAAGGTTCCACATTGCTTCAAGTCTAACTAAAAGAGGACTTTGACAACCAATGCAAAAGTGTTGAAAACACCTAAAAGCCTAAGTAAAAACACACTTTGAAACTTTTTATGAAATACCACAATTTATATTATTGATATATATTTTTTAAATTTTCTTCTATTATCAAATTTCCATGTTATTTTTTAAATATTTTTTAGATTAAGTTTACTATATTTAAAATTTTCAAAAACCATATATCTTTATTTTGAGAATAATAGTTTTTACTCTTGGAAAACTATGTAATATTTTTTTTCAAATGTAATAATTTGTGGAGATGTTAAGAATATTATTTTTTATATTCTCTATATTTTTATATTTAATAATATTTTAAATAAATTTTAAAATTATAATCATTGAAAAACATTTATACTTTACATGTTCGTTAAATGGAAACATAATCATTTTCTCTAAATGTGGTTCACAAAGTATTTAGGCTAAGTGATGGTCTAGCATGACTATTTAGGCCAATATGATTTTATCTTTTTAATGCAAATAAAAAATTTAAAAGATTTACACTTACGAATTCAACTATATTCAAAAATATTCTTTCCATTCACACCAATGAAATGGTATGAGGACAAGCCTCAATGCTAATTGTGAATTTTACAATTAGATTCATTTATAATAATTGCAACTTGTTTTTAAGCAAGGAAATAGAGAGGAGGGATCGTAGGTTTAATTTTCTAATAATAATTGCAACTTGTTTTTTAGCAAGGAAGTTGAGAGGAGGACCCCTAGGTTTAAAATTCAATTCATTTACAATAATTACAACTTGTTTAGGGTTCTAAAATGAATTATGTGTGTACACACGTAAGAGTGGAAAAGGAAGTTGGTTTACTTTACTTTCTGTCTAGCTAAATGAAAGGAAAAGGGAAGGATATTATTCTCAAAATATTAAAATAAATTAATCATTTCACCATTTGATGAGCAACAACACATAATGATTTATGGAGTTGAATTTTGTTTACAAAAGGGATTAGTTTATAGGTTTTACTGTGGACGCTGTGTTGTTTCTTTTGAATGATTCATCTTTAACTCCATACAAAGAATTAATTTATCTTAAAGGCGGATAAAAACCATAACAAGGAGCTTAATCTGTGAAAACTTGTAGATCAAATCAATTTAGTGTCTAAAACAAATTCTTGACAGTTTAATAAGAAATAATCATGGATGAACTGTTACTAAGCAATAAGAGAAACTTATGAGAAGCAGCCCGTAAAAGATGGAGAGACTCTATGGTTATCGTAGGTCTACTCAATGACCTAGCTGTGATTGACTATTCAAAGTAGTACTTTGATATTTTAGTGCAAGTTGAACCATGGAGATTTAGCTAGTTGAGCAAAATTTTTGTGTGTGTTTTCTTCTTGGTCTACTATAGAAGTTTTCAAAGACAAATCTTGAAAGGGTAGTAAAAGTGAAAGGTCTTAGCAATAAATTCCACCTAGCTAGTACAACAACTCACTTGAGTTAGCTTGTAAACCTAGTTAAAAGTGGTTTACCCTAGGGCCAATCATTTTTTGGCATGTTTTTTGGGCATTAAGTGTAATAGAAAGGTGGTAAATCCTAGGTGCATTCTCATGCAATTAATGACTTAATATGAAGTCTCTTTGTTAAGGGACCATTTTCCAAACTTACCCTAAGATTTTCAAAGGCAAATATTAAACTGGGCAAGAGATATAGATTTAATCGAGGGTGGCAAATACTTTGGTCTACAAATAATTGTAGACATTGAACAACTAACCACTTGGAGTTGGGGATATAACAATTTCACTCAAACCATTACTTTCTTCACAGTGTATTTTGGATTGGTTGATGTATCCAAATACATATAATTAGCATATCATGCCATTTTGACTAGTACTATTGTATGCCCTATCAAACTTTTAGAAGGGTCAAGTGGGACAATGTGTTGCCTTAGATTCATGTATTTAGAGGCTTGAGAGTAACTTTTGACACAAAGGATGTAAGAGAAGTTGTGGAGATCTTAGGTCTAATTCTTGAATAGGAGAAACTACCCTATGGAGAAGTAGACCCAGAATTGCAAGCTATCCTTAAATTATTGAATGCACAAGCAATCACAAAAACCCCAATTGCTGAGAGTTAGAGAAAACTTATAATTGAAGAAAATTATGGAGGATGATATTAGTGAGTGCTAAATTGGTTGTGGATGAACCTTGAGGAGACAAAGCTTGGGATTAGTGAGAATGAGTAGCTAGGCAAGAAGCTTAGTTGCTAGAAAGACTCAAACATATTATTGAATTTGGGTATAGATGCAGTGTCTAGTTTGAATGAAGAACACTTTGGACCTAACATTCAATCAGATAAAATGCCCTTGGGGGAAAGTGAAGTAGATTCATATTATTGGTATAGAGTTGTTTCTAGTAATGACATCCCAATTGAAGAAAGGATTGAGCAAAGTGAGGGTCAAGGAAGCGAGACTAATGTTACACTAAGCATTGGACAAACCATCTATCCATTGGGATTTAGAGTCTAATTTTGATCCAACTCTTCTACTCCGATGGTTACCAATGTGTGGCTAGAATTTAATCCTTATTCTCATGGATAAGATGTGTTCTTCTCATTGGCATTATGCCTACTTTGTTGGTAGAGAGAGTAGCTAAGAGAATGCTAATGGAGGCAAATTGCATATGGAGCATGATCTTGCACATGCGGTCTTTAAAGTCCTTCAAGTTATATATTCTAGGTAAGCCTTCATTTTGTTGTGGTGCTTCCAGTAATTCTTCCAAGGTACAATAGTCCTTGGTTGGTTCAAATATTTGATCCACCCACACAATCACCTAACTATCGTGCATTCACTTGATAGAAATATGAAAGTATGTGCAATTGATGTGCTTCAAAATCTGTTGATATGACTCTATTTGAAAAAGTACCACTTATTTGAGTCTAGTTGTGTTGACCTTAATTGTGGTTATCTTTACTTGATAGCCATTGCTTGTAGGATGTGGTTTTTTTTCCTCATCTTTTTTTATTTTTTAATAAAATTAAAATAATCAACAAAACTCTAGTTGATATATACACAATCTTTAAGTGCCATTATAAGTCCATGTTTTCTTTTCTAAGATTTTCTAGAATTGAGTCTACTATATCTAAGCATTCAAAAGCCATCTATTTTTGTTGAAAAATAACCATTTTTATTCATGGAAAATTATGTAATATTCTCTTTAAAAATAATAGTTTGTGGGGATGTTAAGAATATCATTTTTGAGGTTTTATATATGTATATGTATATATATATATATAATCATTAAAAACCTTTATACTTCAAATGTTCATTTAATGGAAATATACTCATTATCTTGAGATGTGGTTCACACGAGTATTTGGATTAAGCAAAAGTCTACCATGGCTATTTAGGTAAATATTATTTTATCTTTTTTCATGCAAATAAATAATTTAAAATATTTATAATTACAAATTCATTATTATATTTTTTGTTTTGATCACTTGAGTACCTAAGAGGGCAAAGGACCAGGTGATGAGTGCCCCTATTATGTATGATGAGGTCTAAGGCTCAGGGAAGCTTTAGAGAGACTCAAAGACAATAAATTCACTATTAACCACAAACAGAGTACAATCACACATAGCCCAATCCTACATGACTGAAGATCGTATCCTAGGATAGATAATGTCTTTTATGGAAAGACGGTTTTGTATCACTCTACAAAGTGAAGGTTTTGATTACTGTCATAAATAAAAGTATTTTATTTTTAAATTATTTGGTATGTGCTAAAGATTGAGTCTAACAAATTCTATTTAATAGAATAATAAATGATGAAAGTGATAAGGATTGAAGCTTGCTTGGAAGAGCTATGGCGAGAGAGCAAGAGCAAGAAAGAGAGAGAGACCATATGGGAACTCCAATAGTCACAATGTGTAATCGGGCCTTCCTTTATTCAAACTGTCACTAAAAGAATAAAGAATAAAGTGATGGTGATGGGCGCCTACCACCTGCAGTATGCAATGCGGGTACTGTCAGTGTAGTAATAAATGGGTGGCTAGGCAAAGGCGCCTTTATCCCCAACAACCTCCCACTTAAAGGCAAATCTGCCCCAATGAGGAGTGAAAAGAAAAAGAAAAGACAGTACAATATACACATGTAAAACAAGATGAGAAAAAGCCTCATCTCATCCAATGCCCATCAATCTCCTAAGAAAGGCAAAGTGCTCAATAGTGAGGCTTTTTATGAGCAAATCGACAAGATTTTTGTTAGTGGAGATCTTGACAAGGTCAACATGCTTGTCCTCCACAACCCCACGTATGAAGTGATACCTCACCTCAATGTGTTTCATCTTCGCATGGAAGACCGGATTCTTGGCTAGCTGAATAGCACTCATAGAATCCGAATGCAGCATAGGTATAGAATCAATCCCAAGGTCATGAACCAAACGGCCCAACCATATGGCCTTCTTGCAAGCCCCAATGGCAACAACATACTTGGCCTTAGTGGTAGAGAGAGCCGTACACTTTTTAACCCTGGACATCCAAGAGAGAGCACCCCTAGCATAGGTGAATACATAGCCAGAAGTGGACTTCCTACTATCTAAATGTCCTCTATAATCAGAGTTTGTGTATCCCACAGCTGCTGTATCATGGCTACCATAGAAAATACACATGTTTATTGTGCCTCTCAGGTATCTCATGATACCCTTCACAGCATCCCAATGTATCTTTCCAGGTGTAGCCATATAGCGTGCCACAACACCAATTGCAAAGGCAATATCTGGACGAGTGGCTATCATGGCATATATCAAACTGCCCATGGCTGATGCATAAGGGATCTTGGCCATCTAGGCCCTCTGCTCATCTATCTGCAGACAATGGGCATGTGAAATCCACATAAAAAGGTAATGGACAACCAATAGGCTTCACGTCCTGCATGTAGAAATGCTCAAGGACTTTATGAATGTACTCCCTCTATGAAAGGTAGAGTATTCTATGATGCTTGTTGCTCTTAATGCACATATCAAGAATGTGAGAGGCCTATCCCAAATCCTTCATCTCAAAGCTCTTCTTTAGTTGAGATTTAAGAGCATCCAACTCATCATGAGCTTTCCCTGCTATCAGCATATCATCCACATAAAGTACCAAAATAAGCAATGAGCCATCACGAGCTTTCTTCGTGTAAAGACACGAATCCATAGCACTCCTGTTGTAGCCCTGTGACTGTATAAAGGCATCAAACTTATGATACCACTCCCTAGGTGCCTACTTCAAGCCATAAAGACTTTTCTTCAACTTGCACACTATGTGCTCCCTGCCATGTTCTACAAATCCCTTGGCTGCTCCATGTAAATCTCATCATGAAAATCCCCATGCAAAAATGTAGACTTGACATCCATCTGATACATGTCCAAGTCAAGCTGCGCGACTAAGGCCAAAACCAAGCATAGGGTGGTCATCTTGATCATAGAAGAAAAGACTTCATCAAAGTGAACTCCATGCTCTTGTTTAAAACCCTTAGCAACAAATCTTGCCTTATAAGCTGGGTTGGGTTTTCCAGGGGTACTTCTCAGGTTGTATACCCATTTGCATGGCAAATCCTTATTGCCTTGAGGCAATGCAACCGAATCCCAAGTCATATTCTTACGTAGGGAGTCCATCTCCAACTGCATAGCCCTCTCCCAAGAGTGATAGTCACCCTTGCGCATAGCCTCATCATAGATAAGAGGCTCTCCTGCATCTATAACCAAGACATAATGCATCGAGGGCTCAAATCAATCAGGTGGACATCTAGCTCTAGTAGACCAACAGGCTCTGATGCATGTCTAGCATCCTGTCCAACACCCTAGCTATGTGTATCAACTGTTGCTGTAGGTTGACTATCTGGCTATGCAGGTTGTACTGGAGCACATGCCTCCTCCTAGAATATAACTCTGCTTATCTCAACCACCTTCTTAGGTTGCCTATGCATCTTGTCTTCATGGAAGACTACATTATACTGATTGCCTTAGCCCAAAAGCTCTATGGTAGGCCTACATGGCTAAGCATACTGCGTACATGCTCCTAGATGGTTCTATTCATCTGCTCAACCAAACCATTCTGGGGTTGGGATATAGGGGGTGATCAGCTGATGCTTAATACCCCTCTCATCACATAGCTACTCAAAGGCACGTGACACATATTCTCCCCCATTGTCAGTCTTAAGGCATTTCATCCTATGCCCAGTTTGGTTCTCAACCAATGCAAGCCATCTCTGAAACACAACCAAGACATCTGACTTAAGCTTAATGGGATAAGCCTAGACTTTACGCGAAAAATCATCAATAAATGTCACAAAATACTTTGCACCACCCATAGACTAACAAGGCATGGATCCACAGACATCTGAATGTACCAATGCCAAGGGCTCACCCATGTGTATCCTACCAAACTTATTATGTGTATTCCTAGTCTATCTTGCCATAAAGACAATGCTCACATGAATCAAAACATCCGCTGTCAAGGGGTGGTAAGTAGCATGGGTCCACAGACATCCGAATGTACCAATGCCAAGGGCTCACCCATGCGTGTTATACCAAACTTATTATGTGTATTCCTAGTCTGTCTTGCCATAAAGACAATGCTCACATGAATCAAAACATCCATTGTCAAGGAGTGGTAAGTACTACAAACCAGAAAGCATTTTCATTCCCTTCAAGGACATATGCCCCAAACGTGCATACCAAAGAGATACATATGGGATGGAACTAACTGACAAAACATGGTCAAGAGAGGACCCATCAACTACAAGAGGATAGAGGCTGCTAGCCTTGGCACCTCTAACAAGCACAATTCTGCCACACATGATCTTCCAGGCAGAATCCCCAAATAAAATATGAAATCCAGCATCATCAAGCTGCCCTACAGACATAAGACTATGTGTAAGCACATGTATATGATGTACATCCTATGACAGAAAAGTACTGCTAGTAGAGTACTGTAGTCATACATCCCCAATGCCAACAATAGCAAGTGACATGTCATCACCCAAGCGAACTGAACCAAAGACAATGCGGTAGGAATGGAACCACTCACGGGATGGTGTAACATGAAATGAAGCACCAGAATCCAAAATCCAACACTGCGCATACATAAAGTGAACCTCAAACGGTGTAGCATCACAAGAACTAGCTGCAAATATGTACTCCCCATCGAAGTCATCAGTCTGCATGACATTTATCTCCTCAATTTTCACATTAGATTTCGCAGGCATAATGTTGTGATTAGAGGAATTTTCCTGTACTTTGTCTTTCCCCTTCTCTTTGCGCTTCTCATTGTGCAACTCATGACACTGTGGGCGTATATGACCCTTCTTGCCGCAATGATGACATGTCACATTAGCATTTCTCCCACAAGACTTGCTGCATGACTTACCACGTGACTTAGACTTAGACTTCTACGAGTCTCTGCCACATCCATACCCATGATCATTCTTTCAAGTACCATCTCTGCCTCTAATAGTCAAAGCATGCGCCACACGAGAGGCATCCAAGTTCTTACAGTTGATCTCTTCCTACAGAAGAGCACTCTCTACATTATGCAAGTTCAAAATAGTAGCAGGAGCACATAAGGCAGTGCGGAATACATCCCATGACTCACTTAGAGTCCCAAGTGAAAACAATGGAGTAACCTCATCATTAAAGGTAATGCCCTACGAAGTCAAGTTCTTGAGAATAGCATGGAACCGGCTCAAATGAGCAAACATTGTCATATTCTTCTTCATGCGCAGGTCCATTAGCTGCTTCAGCCAATATATCTGACTTGCTGGACTTTTCTTGTCATAGAGGTTCTTAATTTTATCCCAAAGCTACCAAGCACTCTGTGCTTCTTTAATCATATTTTAATGCACCTATTCAGTGAGAGACAAGATGAGGGTGGACTTGCATCAAGCTCATCCCATTCGTCATCAATCATAGTTTCAGGTTGCTCACCATGCATCCTTAGTGGCTTTTATCTGCAATTTCCACACCAATATTTGCCAAACTTAGCTCTTCCAGTAGGCATAATTCATACCATCAAGCTTAGTGATGTTGAAGATAGCACTATTAGTAGAAGAAGACGCCATATTGCAGTCCAAACCGGTGCAGACAAGTCAAAACTGCTTGTTATTTTCTGTTGTAAACAACCAAAATATCACCAAAACCAAGGTAAAATGACCATGTACTAATAGCTAATGCTACTCCCACCAAGTACCATCAAAAGTATATAAAATCAAGATGTTCAGTATGAAAATTTCACATCATTCCATGCATAACTGCTTGCTATAATAAATTATAGCCAGGTACAATGAGAGCAAACTGTAGGCAAAATGAATGCACCAAGTCAACCATCGACTATCAAAGCATAACCATCTTCAAGCGGCCTCAAATCAGCATGTGACAGTCATACCAACACCGAGCAAACAACCAAGCATGTCAAATGAATCCATCAGTAAGTCAGCACACCCCCTGTGTAATAAGAAAAAGTGTACACAACACTGGCAAGACCTGACACAAATAGGTGTATGCTCAGGAAGTGCAAAGTCCAAATCATCCCAAACACATGTGTGAGGACCACGGTATATCAACCATGCAACATCCAAGTAAAGATCTGAGTCTCAAGTATTTGAATGCTCAAGTAGCATAAACCACTTGCTCAATGTCTATCAAGCCTATCAAGATGTTCCCACTAGCAAATATCAAGAAAATAAGGTCAACAAGGGCATATGATAGCTACCCGTGCTAGAAGATCCAAGATCAAGCATCAATAAGACCTCATGAGCATATAGGCCGTATAGCATCTGTACATAGCATCCATAAACATCAAGTACATCCAAAATATAACTCTAGAAAGCCGAGAATTAGCCAAAGTAAGCTCCGAGCAATCAAATATCAAGCCAAAGCAAGGCTCAGTAGCATCCAACTGCAAACAATGTAACGAGCATGTAATAGTGACATAGGCCAAGCATGTCAAGACCGGTAAGACATAAGAAAAGTACATGCCATAAGTATATCAAAGATGAAGTTCAAATGCTATAAAAAGTGAGCTCAAGGTCAACCAATTATTCGAGAGCAAATTCAAACTCTATGTCAATCCCCGAGAGTCACTACATCAATGTATACATCCAAGACATTGCCTGAATCTAACAGGCATATCCAAAAATAAGCAAATAAGCTTCATCCCTGAAAATATTCCAGTAGCAAATAAACATCCAAAACTAAGCAAACAGTGGCTCAATTCAAGCTCAAAACCATAGACAAATCATAGGCATACTTTCCCATATGTATAGGTATGAACAGGGCATAATCGGGCATCCAAATGACTATGTAGCATGAGCATAAAGTGTAATGACAGAGGGCTGCCTTGTTTTGGGCTGCCTATGGACTATGTAAAATAGTCAATGACTCAATAAATTCAGCCCCAAAAGCATCTCACATCATAGGCATACATTCCCCTAGCATTCGGGGTGCATTTGAGACCAACCAAGCAACCAATGTCAATGCCAACCAAGCATTAACATAAAGTGCTGATGTGACACTATTTGTGGCTTCCTATGGACTGTGAAAAATAGTCCTAGAGTGAGGTAAATCATTCCACAAATCAATGCCAATGATAACCACTAATGTCAAGCATCAAGGGGGTGTTTCCAAGTGCCAAATGGAGTGTTTTCAAGCTGCCAATGAGTGCCAAGGGAGGGCTAAAGTAAAAAACCATTTTTTTTAAGGTCTTCAAGCTGGCCCAAACTAATCTAGGGCATGTGGAAGGGCTGGTCAAGGTCAAGGCAAGGTTGGGGGAGTAGTCAAGGACCCCGAGGAGCTCCCTTTTGAAGGGCAAAGTCACCAGTAGAGAGTAGGCATCACAAGAAGCAAGAGGACATGGCTACCTTGCTTCATAAAACCTATGGACTGAAGTAAAATAACAAAAGAGAGCTCCAATACCTCTAAAGGAATGCCTTGAGAGTGCCTAAATGGGCCAAGTAGGTGCTCAAGAAGCTAGGGAGTGACGGGAGCTTGAGAGAGTCGGCTATGGCTACCGAGAAGGATACCTAATGAGTGTAGATAATCGATAGGAAGTTGAATGAGTCATAAACCAAGTTGGAATGCTTGAGCAACCATGCTCTGATACCAGTTGAAAGGTGAGAAGGATCAAAGCTCTGTTGGAAGAGCTATGGCGAGAGAGAAATAGCAAGAAAAAGAGAGAGACCAAATGGAAACTCCAACAGTCACAATGTGTGACTAGGCCTTTCTTTATTCAATTTGTCACTAAAAGAATAAAAAATAAAGTGATGGTTACAGGCACCCACCTCCTGTAGAGTGTGCAGTGGTGGATACTCTACTAATTAGAAAACTAAAGTAGTCCCAATCAAAGAAAGTGGGAGGCTTTAATCTCAACAATCGAACACCTATAGATGGGTAACTTTTCAATACTAGATAAAGTTGATTAGATCATGACCCCCCCCAAATATCAATAGAACTAGCTCTATGTCTAACACTATTTTAGGGGGTAGGATTTGAATTTTATCTTATGGTTAGGGGGATATTCGAGTTACACTCTTCTCCCTCTCTCACTCTCTTTAAACCTCGGGGGGGATCACTCATGAATATGTGTATATCACGTGAATTCAAAATAAGAGTTTTTTTAAATATTACTTTTACATATTTTTCTACATACAAAAGGATATCATATAAAGGGATTATTTACAAATTGAATAGAAAAATGTATGTTTTATTTGGAAAAAAAAATCATAAATAATAGTGTTTATAAATAGACCTTGAATGCATGTGATATAGAGGATATATGTATAGTAAACCCCCAAAGCTTTAAACTAAGTGCGGTGTTAACTGTGCTCTTATCTCTGATTGAGTATAAAGTGATCCTTCTTAGGTGGGTGCTAGATTGTTGTTAGGGGTTACATGTCCATGCTTTCCCTATATAGTAGAATTGGGATTCCTATATTCAACTAAGACCAACATTTACTATGGGGAGTTTGGGCAGTACTATGCATGGACACGAATTTCGATTGACTACAAGAGGATCTCTCCAAGCCTGATAGAGGATGCATCTCATATTAAGGTAGACTACTTGCATGGACCCTCCAATTGATTGGAAGTATTCTCCATTTTAGAAATCTCAATTTTGTCTTTGATAATGCTCTTAGGGAGATATTTGATCTTTTAGTCTAATCTTGATGATACCTTCTGGATTATCGGTTGCTTGCTTGCTTAAATCCTTTCTCCTTCTCCTTCTCTTGAACCTCCAAAATTAGCCTCTCTTAGTGGCACCACTCTAATACCATGTCACAAATTGCATGGTGGATGGATGTACTTGAGCTACTACATATACAATATATGTAAGAAGAAGCTCACTCAAGAGCATTAGAAGAGAGATGGAGGCCAAAGCATTTTCTTGCTATTTTTTCTTTCTTCTTCCTCACACAATACAATGTACACAAAGTATAAATAAGGCATAACATAAAGGAAAGTGGTCTACTAAGTGTAAAAATGCATAATCAATTATACTAATCAATTGGCACTATAAATATGCCAACTATTGTATAGGTAGGTGTAACTAACCAAATATAATAAGTGATAAGTCAGTGGCCATATCATGATCATAATGGCCACAGATGTACTAAGTGTAGACATGTGGATCCATCTAACTAAGCAATCCATCGTCAATGTCTGCACATATTGACATTACTATCTCAACAATAAATTTTTCCTCTTGGATTCTTCATCCTGATGTATGCATTGACCCCTATCTTCTACCTAGCTTCTTCCCCCTTTTTGAAGCATTAGGGGAGTTTTGAGGTCTCAAAAATGCCCTATAAGTGATCCTAGAGAGAGAATACATTTTAGAAAATAAAATATTTTTTAGATTTTTAAAAATATTTATATTTTGGTAAGAAAATATATCAAATTTTATTAATAAGTCATTGTCGTGATATTCTCGTGATCACATCGAACCTAGAAATCTAGGCTGCCATAAAGGTGACAAAGATTGTTATAATGAAGATCTTACTCATCCTCATTAAAGTGAAAACTAATATTCAATTTGAATTTTTTTTTATTTTTGATTACTTCCCTCCATTCTCACTCCCTTCTCTTTTTCCAATGATCACATCCCTTCTTTCATTCTCACTCTCTTACTAGTTTCTTCTTCGTTTTCCTTCTTATTTCTAATTCGCATAGTTTTTCATCAATCCAATCTTCTAATCACATCCTTAGCTATGGATTAGTCATCCAATGATCTCTATAGATCTAGTAAAAGACCTCTTTATCATCTTCATATTGAGTTGGATAGTGAGTATGAACCAATAAGGAAGAGAACAAAACCCATCACTATTATAGAGTCCATGAAACATATGCTCAAGTTTGAAGGAAAGAAGAATCTTGATCTTTGGTTAGATGGCAAGCTATATCACAAAGATCCTAACAAGTAGGAGAAGAGCTATTTTTTGAAGGATTTGGGAACTACAAGATTGAGTGGCACATAGTTGGTGACTTAAAGACACTCAAATGTGTGTACAATGTATCAAAGGGAGCCAACTCCAGGTCTCCTTGCATATATTGCATGTCTCTAGCCATAGAGTTGAACTCAAGCAATTGGAATAGAGCTCCCTCCAGGCACAACAAGGATCCACAATTTAAGCAAGTCCTAGATATTCCTTTAGTGAACTCCCATATATGTACACTCCATGCACTTTGTAGAATAATTGAAAAGCTTATTCATCTTCATATAGGATTTCCATGGAAGCTTGTAGAGGGAACTTACGCTCATCTGCCAAGACCCACGAACCGCTTATTGTTTCAAGCGTTTCAAGCGTTTCAAGCGTTTCAAGCGTTTCAAGCGATCTCTAATGGCTATCTCTCACCTAACCGATACGTCGTCAATCCTACGAGTGTAGTGAGCTTACCTTGATGCTGAAATGAGGTATCTCCTCTCCTGTACACTCCGGTAGCTCCACGATCCAAGTGCAAGCTTCAAGCAAGCTCCATCCTCAAGCTCCATGCTCCAAGCTCCATAGCAGCAAGCAAGACAAGAGAGGAGAAGAGAAGAGAAGAAGAGAGGGGAAGATTGAGAACTTCTCCTCCCCCATCCCTCACCCTCACACTCTCACACTCCCTCTCTCAAGCACAAGCTCAAGCAAGCAAGAAGAAGAAGAAGAAGAAGAAGAAGAGGAGAACCACTTTTGGCCACACACAAGAATGAGCTTCTCATTCACTTTTCAACTTTATATACAAAACCCTAAATCTCTTTTGGGCAGTCATCCCTTTATCCCCTTTTTTACATGGCCAGCCGTGGTCTAGGCCCTTTTTTCCATTGTCCTTTTATCTTCCTAGCTTCCTTCCTACCGCCCATCTACCTTTACAAATTGCACGGGTGAGAGCCCAGCACTCTTTAAATTAAATCATGATGCACTTGCGCTCTTTTACAAAATTAGTGACTTGCACTTTTTCTTGTGCACATTTTTTCTTTATTTAGGACTTTTCTGCACTTCTTGTGTTTCCATATTTTTCATGTCGCACCTTCATCTTCCGTTTACTTTTTCCTTGGCCTTTGTCTTCTGCTTTAGATTTTCCAAATTTTCCACCTTATTCGTCTCATGGTTCCACCTTGTTCGTCTGACGGTTAACATTACCCCCTCCTAAACAAGTGCCAGTCCCATGGCACTTACCGTCGTAGGTAGCAAGCTTTGGCATGCACTGAAGATGTGGGTGGAAGGGACATCGGTGGTTGCCGTGGAGGAGTGTTGGTGGTGGTGTGGAGAAAGGTTGTTGGGGGCACGTTGGTGGTCTAGGTGGCTGGTGGTAGGGTTGTTGGAGTTGGTGGTAGGTATGTTCTTCGCGGGCTTGTAGGATGATAAAGGATAAGAATTTAGAGGTGAGTGTCGATGAAGAGTGAATGACACTTTCATTGGTGGAGTCTTCAATACCTGCAATTGAAAACCTCTCATATGTGGCCTCTCCCTAGGGGTAGTGCTAGTCTTCTTTATCGTGCACAAGATGTAGTTCAATTAGTTTGGGAGACATGTCAAACTCTAAGTAAGTTGAGAGTATTGTCATGCACTTGAGGACCCAAACCATGTATATATTTTGGTGCAAATATTATGTGAGTGCTCGTGCATACTTAGATATTACGTAGTTAGAAGACCGTGAGCTAGTTTCTCATAACAACGTGTGGGTGAAGCAAAGTTGTCCATGTTGAGAAGAAGTACAGGTGAAGGTGTATGAGATATTCTTTGCATTGTGACTGCACGACGTAGTATAATTGAGCACAGGGGCACCGCACTTTCGGTAGAGCTAGTAGCTATTAGACCTGCGCGATGAGAACAATGTACTTTTCATAGCCATTCGTGTGGTGCTTACCACGATTGATTGCAATGGTATTAAGGCAGAGTGCAAGAGGGAATCGTGCGAATGGGTCAAGGTGGCAGGTCTAACCATAGGCAAGACAAGATCCCTAGGTATGTCCTGCCCTTGATGTGCCCTGAACAATTGTGGGTGATGTTAAAAGGCTAGGGGACTAGGGACGGAGCCAGCCGACCAAGGTCACTGGAGTACCTAATTTGAGGACCCCTAGGAGTTGTGCTGTGATCGTGGGTGCTTCTTATATTTCATTCTTTTCTTTTCTTTTTTCCTTTTTCGTTTTCTTTTTTTTTCTTTTTATTGTTCTTTTTTCTTTCTTTCTTTCTTTTTTGGACTTGCCTTAGTACAACCATTGCGATATGTTGAGGCTATCAATCTTTCAATGGGTTGGGAAATATCAAGCTTCGAAGGCTTAGGAAATGGATATTACAGCGATGAGTGTGTCTGTCTCATTGTTGGAGAAGCAGTTGTTGAGATGGGGAGATACACTTGAGATTTTGCTACCCTCTTTGGAACGTGTAATGTTGGTACAATTGAGGTAACAGCTGATGTGAGTGCCTGGTGTAAAGTGTAACCCAAAAAGAGAAAGTGGTTAAGATCATGCTTTGGAACATGCAATGTGGGCAATCGGCAAGGTTGATTTTCACTTTCGGCAGCTTTGTCGCGGCTCTTTATGAGGTTGGTGGTCTTGCGGTGACTTGGGCATTGAATACGTCCACACGAAGACCTGTGTCATCCTGCATCCACTTGTCACTTCACGAGAGTATATGCAAGTCGCATGCATCAAGTATAACGAACAGATGCAATCATGTCAAGATATTACTTTATCAAAATCCTATGATGCCGACTGTGATGCATATTCTGGTGCTTGTTAAAGATGTGGTATATATTAGGAGTAGGAAAGAAAAGTGTATATAGGTTGGGAGCCTGCCCCTTTAACTATTTAAAGACAAAAAGTTATGGCATGATGGCCTTTGTTAAGCAGCTTATATCATAGGGGCTACTCCATTTGTACGAGGCGGGGCGAGTCCGGGTGGTCGGGTGACTGAGGCTGTGCCGGTGAGGGGCTCTTGTGAGGGTGGTTGGGGAAGATGTCAGTCGGGACTAGAATGGTGTAGTCCCTGGTCACAACTGTTTCCAGAATGCTTTTAAACAATGTATCAAATTTTTGCTTATCTCGAGCTACCCTCTTCTCTTTCGAGCACCTAGTGCTCGAGCGTCTGGTGGGAGCCTGCACGGTTGGTGTTACCACGCCCCGTGTGCTCCCTTAAGCCCTTGTCCTCTTGGCTTGGGGGTTTTCAACCTACGTCCTGGGCACGTACCTCTTTTTAGAGTAGGCACATAGCGCTGTAGTGGGGGCACTAGTGCCTTATGCTCCTTCCAACGGCGGAGAGCTTCCTTGCATGCCAGCTGCACTATGTGGTCCATGACTGCTACAGTAGGGGAACCTACAAAATGCGAACCAAGGATTAGGCCCTGAGGTAGGATAAAACTATTTGCATGGAAGGGATTATACAATGGGTTATCAAGCGCATATGACGAGGAGGGGAGAGGTGAGACATGCAGTGTTTGTTGTAGAGGGATGGTCCCCCATGATGATGTTTGTATTGCCTCTAGCCATTAACAGATATTGGCTTATGCTAAGTTGCGTGGAATGGTTGTCATGGAGTGGGGCAAGGCTCATCCCTGGAAGGATAGACCGGAAAGGGGAAAGGTGTATAGGAAGGGACAGTGCCCCGTCTACACCATCAGAGATGTTGGTCAAGGCTTTGATGGGACCTAAAACGGGCCGGCACTGGCTCATGCACTAGCCGAACCTCTATCATGCGCTCAACAACCCCACGGCCTCGCGGCCAGGAGCGTGGATGACACATACATCATCTTCCTAAACATCTTGCATTTGTATCACGTCTTGTAGTCCAACTCTAACCCAATTAACACTCCTCAGAGGGAGTCCCTAGCACATTGCCAAATAGCACGAAGTACAAACATAGGAGGTCCTCCCACGGCTGACTACCGCTACCTCACTGCGACTCTCCTACACCTTGGGGATTGGCCCCTCGATGCGTCGCTAAACATATATAACAAAATATCGCACACATTTCCACTCAAGGTACCAATTATTTCGTATCCAGGAATGTGCCATACCTCACTTTACTTCCCCTTTAGACCCAACACCTAGCCTACAGCTTAGAACAACCTTACTCACTCAACGTTGGTCATGATCTAGAGAATACAAGTGCTCTGCATCCAGGAGGTATTGTCTGATACCTTTTAAATTTCTTTATGATTTATGCAAATTGTGAATGTTCATGTGCTCAAACAATTAAGAAAATCAGCATTGGTGCACATGTGAAAAACATTTCTTTCAATGATTTCGACTATTGCTCGTATGCAGCGTTGCATGAACCTAGCACCGAGAAACCCTCATGCTACTAAGTTCTTAATTGTTAATTATCGACCAATCTATATGATATGTATAAAAAACCAGCAAGCTTTTCATCATTTCATTCCGCATTTAAACACCTTTTACACACTCTACCCCCTCACCCGTTTAGGTTGTGCATGGTGCATAGGTTTAGGGTTCATTTTCCACATTTTTATTGTATAAAAAGCAATAAAAACTCACTAGAACATAAAGGTAGGGCTGAACTGAGGCTAAACCTCATACTTCAAACCCCCCATACATTCACAAACATGAATCTTATTTTTCCTTAATTTTTGGCACTCAAAATCCATTTTTTTCCTATTTTCCCTTATTTTCTTGTATTTTTTGCAATATTAAACGACTGAAAATTCAAAATGAGTTGTGGGCTATGGCCCTTAGGTTCATTTGCAGCAAAAATACAAATTTAGTTGGTGTGTCTTATTATATTTTCCATTCATATATCAAAAACACCCAATTTTCCCTGATGCCAGGAGGCATATTCCACGGTGGATTCCGTGAGGTTTTACGGTGGATTCCGTAAACTTAGATGACTGGGGCTCATACACAAAGAGGATTCTTTGTGCGAGAAGTTGATGGGGACGCCTGTCCTTTTCGGGCGTTTCATTAATTTAGTGTGTACATGGGTGATTCCATAGCGGGTGATTCCGCAAAATGCACATTAAATTAATAAACGTTTATGAGTTTAGAGTGCGCACTCATAATAAATTAAGGTTAGGATTTATTTCTAACCAGTTGATTTATTTATGTAGCTGAAGACTGCTAGGTATTCACTTTTGTCGGTTTAATTGTATTATTTTACTAACGATTGTGAATGCTTCAGTTGATGTGTAGAGATAGCAGCAGTGGCGGAGGAAAGCATTGGAGTCTAGCGGGTTTTCGACTCTTGGACTAGATTTTGATAGGCGCCACGCCTATATTTTGTTATGTCTATTGAGACATCGATTATTTATTATTATTTTGTATGCGCTTATGCGCCTGGATATGTTATTTCTATTTGGACATTGAGATTGGGCGTGCCAGACACTATGGGCACCGTCCATTAGCTTTATTTTACTATTTTTGTAGAAAGCAAACTCAAAAGCTAAAAGCTTGTCATATTTTTGTAATTGGGCTATTATTGAGCATGAAGATTGGAAATATACATAAAATACATGCTTTGTGAAGCGCTCACACAAGGCATGGGGGAGATTGAACCCAATTTGTCTCTTGCCTCTTGTCGTGCTTGCTTTTACATGGGTTTTTGTGCTAAAAAGTAGAGTACTTTGTTCTTGGGGACCTTTCGGGATTCACCACGTGAGCTATCTGCGACCTATCTACGCACCAGTGGTATCAGAGCGGAGCAGAGATCAAGAGCTTCCAATCGCTACCAATCTCGGGCGAAGGCGGAGCTCTAGGAACAAACGGGCTCTACAGTCAATCTCGTCGCGAACCGTCGATACAGGCAGACTTCTGGCGATCAAGAACCGCTGTTTCCACTGTCAGATCGCGAAGGACTAGGCTCTGCAGGCGGAGGACCACTCATACATCTCCTTCATGAAGTCGTGGATATACAGTAAGAAGTTCATATCTAATTGCTTCAAAAAGCTTAGTCTTGAAGTTTAAAGGCTTAAGGAATTGAAGAAGTCCCACAAAACTTGTCAACGAGGTATCTGAATATGTCCGAGAAATCCGCGACGGCATGAAACGACTGCCCACGTCCTCATATCCTGCGCCGTTTTTTCTTCAATTAACCCCCTCCTCCATAGCTTAAACTATTAAGCTTAAATCCTTAAGCTCTCATCAAGTTGTACAAGACACACAGATCTGACAAGTTCGCAAACTCCGGGTCTCGCACTTCTGAAGTCAAGTTCCGTAAGTCGACGGTAATCAAGTACTGCAAGTTCTGCAAGTCGGCCTAAGTCCAGCAAGTCAACAATTCTGCAAGTCTGCTAAGTCTGCAACTCTGCAAGTCAGACTAAATCAGAACTGACTAGTGCTTAAAACTCATAGAAGACTTGTTCGTATGCAAAAACTCTGAACTGGAAAGTTGTTCGCAGCAAGCTGTTCTACCTACCTACAAGTTTGTTGAAGTACTTTCAACAAACGGAGACAGAAATATTGCAGAATTTCTGAAAATTGAAGAAGAAAATACCCAAAAGTACATAGCCTTGTAACCCCAAATTTGAGCTACGCTCATCCCGCTAACTGATTTTGAGTGAGAAAGGTTTGTTGAGTTTTACAGGATGACTACCCCACATATGGATGATCCTATGGCTGAAGACGATCTACTCGAGCCTACCATGGAACAAAAGCTGGATCTTATCATGTTGCAATTGGAAGAAGAGCGAAGAGCTAGGCAAGCCTTGCAAGCGCAGTTGACAAAGCTACAAGGAGCGTCCACTGACAAAGAAGAACCTCAAGCTGAAGATTTGATTCGCCGTACCATCAACTCCACTCTTGAAGCACAAACCATTCGCAAGGAATCCAAGATAAGTAAACGAAGTTTCAAGTTTCGCACTTTCAATGGCATAAGAGAAGGAAAGACTGTTTTATCATTCATTAGCCAGTTTGATGACTATTTCCATGAGGAAACTTATCCCGAGAAAGATAAAATCAAGTGTGTTACTAATCATCTGATAGACAGAGCATCACTTTGGTGGACTGTAGTCCCCAAGAGCATAGAATGTCCTGCTACATGGGAAGATTTCAAGAAGAAGTTCATGCAAAATTTCCTACCACCGCAATTTCATGAGAAGGCTATCAAGCAATGGGATTTACTTCAACAGCGCGATCGTGAGCCTATTCCACAGTATACAGAGCGTTTTTGGAATGCACTCCTACAGCTACGCATGCTTGAAGACGTACCAGAGACGATACATAAGCGGAAGTATATGTCTGGACTTCTTGGACATTACTACGCTGAAGTGAACATGTTCAAGCCTGCTACCCTTGAAGACGCCATCTCCTTAGCCCACGACACTGAAGATAAGTTACGCGGAAGAGATCGACGACCACAGCCATTCCAAGCAAACGGTAATTATGGATCTAAACAATTCAATTTCAATTTCAGAAGGTTTAATCCAGGTCGTTTCTCATCACCATCTTTCCGCAAGAATTGGCCTAAACCACCTGCATTACCATCCACTGTCAATCCAAATCCTAAGCCTATTCCACAAGCAAATCCAAATATACCCAGACTCCCAGCCATTGCAAATAATGTGACCAAAGCCAAGCCCATCGTATGCTACAAGTGTCACCAGCCAGGGCATCTCGCAGCAAATTGTCAATCAAAGAAGCCATCAGCACATATCAACTACCTTGGAGCTATGGACGAAGACGAGCATGAGGATATGCCGGATTTCACTAAAGAAGAAGATGATCCTACTACTACTTCCGACACTTTACCCGGTATGCCTACTTCACATTCATTGTTGACTATGAAATGTATGGTGCATGGAAAAGAAAGAACTATATTGCATGATGACGGTAGTACCCATTACTTTATTTCAGCAAAATTGGTAAAGGAATTGAAACTGCATACTGTACCTACGCACTATCGCATAAAAGCTGCATTTTTAGGCACTAGGTACAATGGCATACAAGAAGTTCAAGATTTAGAAATTCAAATTGGTCCATATATTGAAAGAAGAAATTTCTTAGTTGTCCCATTACAGTCTAGCGACATTATTCTAGGAATGCCATGGAGACACCAACATAATCCCAGTATAGATTATTCTACACACACAATGAATATTAATTTTCAAGGAAAATCTATTACATTATTTGGTATGCATGCATCTCATATGTTTCCACTGCTTTCGCATACTCAAGCAAAACGTGCACTACGCAAGAATACTAAATCATATCTCATTTGGGTAAATGAATTGCACGCAAAGGAAAATCATATGCACCCTAGGCATAAGGAATTTCTCGCATATTTTAAGGACTGTTTTGCAGAAGACCTACCACCAGGTTTACCTCCATCACGTCCAGAAGACCATAAGATTGATCTAATACCTGGCACACAACCACCTTGCAAAGCCCCATATAGGCATAATCAAATAGAGCAAAAAGAAATCCAGAGTCAAGTTGAAGAATTACTAAATAGAGGCTTAATTCGACCTAGCAGTTCTCCATTCGGTGCACCTGTGCTCTTAGTCAAGAAAAAGAATAATACTTATCGTATGTGTATTGACTACCGAGCATTAAACAAGATCACTGTAAAGAATAGGTATCCTATACCTAGAGTTGATGACCTTATGGACAAACTGCAAGGATCTTCTATATTTAGTAAAATTGACCTTAAGTCTGGATATCATCAGGTGAGGCTAGATAGATCCGACATATTTAAGACTGCATTCAGGACACAGTTTGGTCATTACGAATTCTTAGTCATGCCATTCGGATTAACTGATGCACCTGCCACTTTCAGTAGAATGATGAACCGTATTTTTCTGAAATATCAATATTGTGTGATTGTTTTCTTTGATGATATTTTAGTATTCAGCCAAAGTGAAAAAGAGCATTATGAGCATTTATCATTAGTTTTTCAATTACTGAAAGAAAATCAATTGTTTGCAAATCCTGACAAGAGTGAATTCTTTAAGACAGAAATAGAGTATCTAGGTCATATTGTATCAAAAGAAGGAATAAAAGTTGATCCTAAGAAAATTGATGCAATATTGCATTGGCCTGTTCCTAAAAATGTACATGAATTACGCTCATTCCTTGGTCTTGCTAGTTTCTATAGGAAGTTTGTACGTAATTTCTCATTACTTGCTTTACCATTGACCAAACTTCTTAAGAAAGGCATTGTTTATCAATGGACTGAAAATCAGCAGAAATCCTTTGACTTACTCAAACGTGCATTAACCAATGCCCCTGTTCTACAATTGCCTAACTTTAACAGACCATTCTTTCTAGTTGTGACCGATGCTAGCGGATCAGGAATAGGAGCCGTGCTAATGCAAGACAACCATCCAATAGCATATTCTAGTTCTAAGCTGAAACCCTCTGAGCTTAAATATTCCACTTATGATAAGGAACTCTTAGCAGTTGTCCAAGCATTAAAACAATGGAAGCATTATTTAATGGGTTCAGAATTCATGATAAAGACTGACCAGCAAAGCATTAGACATCTACTTAGCCAACCCCAAATTTCTGACCGCCATATCAAATGGGCTTCATTCATTCAAAGTTTCCATCCTATCATTCAATACCAACCTGGAAAAGAAAATGTAGTTGCCGATGCATTGAGTAGAAGACCTGCAATTCATAACATTTCTATCATATCTTTTGATTCTTTGATTGCTATGAAAGACACATATCACCAGGATATTACTTTTCATTCTGATTGGCAAAAATTAGTTCAAAATAATTTCATTCCTGTTGATTCATTATCATATAATGATGGATTCATGTTCTTTGAAAGAGACTGTGTGTTACTATTCCATTCCGATCTTTTGTTTTGAATGAAATTCATTGTCCCCCATATCAAGGTCATAGAGGTATCATTTCTACATTACGCATGTTAACTGAAGATTTTTATTGGCCACATATGGATGCAGATGTATCTAATTTTGTTTCTGAATGTTTGATTTGTCAAAGAATAAAGAGACATCATGGTAAACATTATGGGTTATTAATGCCTTTGTCTATTCCATCTAAACCTTGGGAACATATATCTATGGATTTCATTACTGGTTTACCAAATATTAAATCTAACCATGACATGATTTGGACAATTGTAGATAGATTTAGTAAGCAAGCATATTTCATTGCATGTAAGACAACTTTAACAGCATCACAAGCAGCACAGTTATTTTTGAAAACTGTTTTTACTAACCATGGATTGCCGAAAGTGATTATTTCAGATAGAGATTCTAGATTTTGTAATAATTTTTGGATTACACTGTTTGCAAATCTAGGCACAAAAGTTGATTTCTCATCTGCATTTCATCCAGAAACAAATGGACAAACAGAAGCCACAAATAGCACCATTCTAGATCTTTTACGTGCATACACTATCTCTAAACCTCAGACATGGGATACTCGTTTACATTTATTACAGTTTGCATATAACAATACACCGCACACATCTACAAAGAAAGCACCTTTTGAAGTTATTTATGGATATAGATTATCTACACCTGTTGCATCTTTGTCTAATAGAATACAAAGTGCCGATGATATTGCTGTTATGCATAACACTATTTTTGATGAGGTCAAGGATATGATTGCTAAAGCCCAACAATCATATACCAAACAAGCCAACAAGAAAAGACAAGCCATGAATTTCAAAGTTGATGATTATGTTTGGCTTAGAATAGAAAAGCATAGACTGCAAAGTGTAGATAGACATCCAGTTGTCAAATTAGCTCCTAGATTCTACGGACCATTTAGAATCATTCATAAGATTAATGACAATGCATTCAAGTTAGAACTGCCATCTCATTGGAAAATTCATAATACATTTCATATTAGTTTATTGAGACCATTTAGAGGCCAATTACCTATCCATCCTGTCTATGAAAACCCACCTTTACTAGAAGAAGAGACTGAAATACTTGAACCAGAAGCCATCATAGACACTGACTACATGACCACTAGAACTGGCCAAAGGTATTCTAGATATCTAGTCAAATTTAAGAACCATCCTGTAGAGGAAGCACAATGGATGCACGCTAGAGACTTAAATGCTTTCCCCACTCTGTTAGCTCCACATTGAGCTAATAGCAATTGAGGTCAATTGCTATCCCACCCCGGGGGTATGATGCCAGGAGGCATATTCCACGGTGGATTCCGTGAGGTTTTACGGTGGATTCCGTAAACTTAGATGACCGGGGCTCATACACAAAGAGGATTCTTTGTGCGAGAAGTTGATGGGGACGCCTGTCCTTTTCGGGCGTTTCATTAATTTAGTGTGTACATGGGTGATTCCATAGCGGGTGATTCCGCAAAATGCATATTAAATTAATAAACGTTTATGAGTTTAGAGTGCGCACTCGTAATAAATTAAGGTTAGGATTTATTTCTAACCAGTTGATTTATTTATGTAGCTGAAGACTGCTAGGTATTCACTTTTGTCGGTTTAATTGTATTATTTTACTAACGATTGTGAATGCTTCAGTTGATGTGTAGAGATAGCAGCAGTGGCGGAGGAAAGCATTGGAGTCTAGAGGGTTTTCGACTCTTGGACTAGATTTTGATAGGCGCCACGCCTATATTTTGTTATGTCTATTGAGACATCGATTATTTATTATTATTTTGTATGCGCTTATGCGCCTGGATATGTTATTTCTATTTGGACATTGAGATTGGGCGTGCCAGACACTATGGGCACCGTCCATTAGCTTTATTTTACTATTTTTGTAGAAAGTAAACTCAAAAGCTAAAAGCTTGTCATATTTTTGTAATTGGGCTATTATTGAGCATGAAGATTGGAAATATACATAAAATACATGCTTTGTGAAGCGCTCACACAAGGCATGGGGGAGATTGAACCCAATTTTTCTCTTGCCTCTTGTCGTGCTTGATTTTACATGGGTTTTTGTGCTAAAAAGTAGAGTACTTTGTTCTTGGGGACCTTTCGGGATTCACCACGTGAGCTATCTGCGACCGATCTGCACACCATTCCCATATTTTACGTGTTTTACAGGTTTTATACTACTAATTTCATCCCACAACACTTATGATTTTTTTATTTTTTTATTTCAAACAATTAGAAGATATTGCAAATAACATTATAATGCATAATCATCCCATGGGAACAAGTATTCATGAAGAAATTTGCATAAAACATCAATTTCCTTTGTAAAAATGAGATTACCGTTCTTTGTGGGTTGCGGGTTTGTATTTGTCATATCTCGGGACTGATTTTCAGCCACCATTAATGCTCATGACAGTCCACAATCAGCAATCTTCCTTCCTCTTGAACCACGAAGCAATCCGATCTTCATTGGACAAGCATCCGTCATCCATTCTTCTTCTTCTTCTTCTTTTTCTTCTTCACCACATGAATCTGCCCTTAGAAGAGAGAGAGGGAGGAGAGAGAAAGACTGAAATCAGAATTCTTCATAGAGACCGCCATTTGAGGAGCGAAGACCGGCGATAGGATTGGCATCCAGGGGGGAAGCAAGGGCAATGATCAGTGGTGTGGGTTGTTTGCAGGCTAGAGGTTGAGCATCTCCCATGATGGCGCAAAAATCGGGCGCATTCTGCTCACATTTTTTCCTTCTCTCTCTCTCCACGATTTGTCATGTGGCATAAAATGCTTCTTGGCCCCAAAGGTCACTACCCACTCTTAGCCAAAACAAGTCCACCTCTTCAAATCTTGCCCATTTGTTGGCCATTTTCCCGTTCGGACTCTGAATTGAGCTCTGAAAAATCCTGGGCGTCCGGCTCGGTATCCCGCATTGGCCGGTAACTCTTGTCAACCTACACGACAGTTTGAAAAATTATAAAAAATCAACAAGTGTCGCTCGGGCGCCTTTAAAGCACTTTGGCGCTTAAAATCATCCTAGATCGAGCCGCCACCTTCGACGTTGAATATTTTTCCCTTGATATTCGTAATTTTTAGCTATTTTTAAGCACTTCTCGGCACCAAAATTCTGCTCTCAGGCTTCCTATGGCGGTAATGAGTGTTGCATGCCCTCCACCTGGAGGCGAGAATGGTCATACAACTTCTAAATGTGTGGTGAGAGGAGGACCTGAGGAGCTCAACCTATCAAACCCAACTCTTCTCCTTGCACTTGACTATCATTGCCTATGTGTGTTGATGTTATCTATACAAGGTCGCAAAATTCATTGTTTATTTATATACATATTTACAAATCCATGTTATTTCACGAGGATAAAAACCAATTGTAGAACTTCGGATTGTACTGGAGTGTGGCACATGCATCCAATACTCATAGCAGCATACTCAATAACGATAGATATTTTACAACATCGAGTAGCATGGTACTTTTTCCGAGTCTACTGGCAACATGTAACTCTTCCTCAGTGAGAGCCTTATCAGTCAAAGAGTTCTCTTGGCTAGTTTCAGCTAAGTCCATAACCTGAATGACAGTCAACACTCGAAAGGAAGTTGGTGCCACATAGGTTGGGTCTCTTTGAGACCGCCATTTGGCCAATCGCTCCTCTGAGGACTGTCATAATTTGGCTCCTAGTTCGGCCATTGTAACACGGTTTTCAACCCAATGTTTTTCGAATTGACTTCGACCCTCTGATTTTTGCTTTAGTTTCTCTATCTCTAAGAGATTTGGTTGGTAGAGCACATCATTGAATGTTATAGTTAAGTGCAGTTCGTCGGCTTCCTTGTCAGAGTTGAGTCGCATGCATTCATATAGGAGCCTATCATAGTGCTCGTCAAGATGTTCTTGCTCTTCCCAGGATAGGGGAAATGGCAAGTATTCTTCAAGCTACTCCTTAGGGAATGCACCCATGTTCGCAAGGATGTAGACACATGAGAATACTTTGATTAAGCATTCAACGACACTTATATGTTCAACGAGGGCTTGCTCGGTTGCTATCTCATGCAAGGCTCTAGGAGTTTCCCTAGGCTTTAGCATAGTTGGGGGCTCATACCTAGATGAGCAAGATTGGTCAACGCTAGGATTTCTTATACTCTCGGGGTTTGTGCATTTTTCCTGAGGTTTTTCTGCTATTGTGTCATGGTTCCCCTCGGATGTGACTGATATAGATTTGTCACCCTGTTGTGAGAGTGTTGTATCCACTCTTGATTGGTCAATGTGAGTTCTGTTGTCGGTGGATTGAGTATTGCAAGCAACCATTGATGGTAATGGTTGCTTTGATTTTTTAGGACACATGAATGTGTCTAAGGTTTCACCACTATTAGGAGAGGCATCAATGGGTTCTTTGGTGGATGGACTCGATGCTTTATTCCTCAACTCTCCAGTGTTCTTGGTCTCAATGTTCTTGGGATCCACAACCACCTGTAATTGCTATTGTTTTTACTATTTTCTCCTCTTTTTCTTGGTCAGTGAAGGTGCATAACTTTACGACTCAGGACCTTGAACTAGGTCAGCCGTTGATGTGCTTGGTTGAGCCTCAGCTTTCCCCTTCTCTAGTGTGTCCTCATGGAACATAGCTACGACCTACTGGATTGCCTTGCTAGGTTAATTGGTCAAATGCACCATCTCCTTGGCCACATCTTTGAGAGGTTTCTCCTCAAGCCTAGGCTTTAGGTGCTTTGGAAGTGCTGGAGTTGTCAAGGATGCTAGTTGCGGCACCTCCTCCACAGGTGAGCTGGTAAGGACACCTTCTGCAACAAGGGTCGTTGTCACGGCCAAGGGTTGTGATTGCTGTGATCCCTTATTGGAAGTAGTAGCGGCTAGTCCAGTGGGCTGGCTACTCTTGGTGGATTGCGGTATCAAGTCCCTAGGGCGATCAAAAGTGGTTGTGTCTTTTTTTTTCCTTTGAGCATTCACTTATATAGATCGAGATCTAGTCACGTTAGGTTGCATAGGCATATCCTTGGGCCGAGAGCTATGGATAGTGTCATGTCCCACCTCTTGGACATTTGGAAGCTTATATGGAGATAGAGATTGGGATTGAGTAGCTGAACTTGATGACTGTTGTCGTGCTTCCTGTGTCTATTTAGGGAAAGAGGGTGTAGGAGACTTGGGACTCCTAAGTGGCTCCGACAATGGCTGGAAGATTTTCTCGTGGCTATTAGATGATTTTATCATGTGCTTTGTTGAGCATTTAACCTTACCTTGAGCAATGTTATGCTTATGATGCCTGTTATCCTCTTGGGGAATCAAAGGCTTCTTGGGCACTAGTGGCTTTTGCATATCCTCAACGATTACATTTGATATCTGCTTGTCAAGCATGCTAGGCTAAGGATCTACCCTCTGATTAGACCCGTTTGGCTTCTTGATTTTGACCATGAGGGGCTCGATCACTCCAATGTTTTTTACTCGAGACTTGGTTTTTGGTTTAGATCTCCTCCTACGCTTCTTTGCTCTTGATACGATCTGGCTTTCAGTGTATAAAGAAGGTTTAGCTGGGGGTTTTGGCATCCAAATCCATCGGTTACATGCGTAATACCCTTGAGCACGTAGCAACGCTTTGGATATCCATCGCGGCGTTGTGCTGACCCTCCATCGATGCCTTCGTTTATAAGGCTTGGGCTTCTTTTGGGGTCTTCTACGATATTTATAAGTCCAAGGCCCGTCCTTGGCATTGTCTCTTGACCTTCTTGTTTCAGGCATGGCCTTACTCACTGGTTCTCATTGTTTGACCTGTACTTGTATCAACTCTTCCACCAAGTCCTTGCTCTCATTAGTAGGCTTGACTGCTATGTCAGCACCTTCCTTGCCTTTCCCTCGAGGTTCGATGAGATCACCCTTGCTAAAGGTTGTGACTATCCTCACACCCGGTAGTGTCAGGTGTATCCTCTATGCTACATAGTTAGCCTCACACTTGGTTGCCCTTTTGAAGGGTCTTTCTAGGAGGGTTTCCTTCCCGTAATTAGCACTGTTTGGAGGAACATGAAATAGGATAGACAAGCTTTCAGTTTCAATTGTCGCAAGAATTTCGCACTTCCCTATGAGTGCTTGTGGATGTCCCTTGTAAGGGCTAAGAGTTGCATTAGTCGGTGTAAGCTCTTGTTGGCCTAGTAGGGTCCATGATTCATAGGTCAAGATATTAAAATCTACTCCTTCATCAATCAGAGCATCGATAGTATGCTCTCTTTTCGCGGTGAGTTTGACCCTAAGATAAGCAGGTGGTACTATGTCTTCGTCTTCTGGGTCTTGGCTTGTAAATTTAAGCCTTCTGACAAATGCCCTTGGGTCCCCAACTGCACAACCAGATGTGGATTCTCCACTCTGTCTTGGATCGTCGATGCAGTGCTATTCAAGGTGCATCTATCGTTAGGACTGTCATATCTAGTCATCCTTGCCATTGTAGCTTGATGCTATTGCTTTTTGCTTTGACTAGATGCAGTCCGAATGCAACACCTATGTGTTTTTGCAGTGTGGCCTTTTTGCCCTTGTTGGCTAGATTGGCCCATTGAGGTTCTAAGGTCTCTGTTTGTATCTACTATGCTTTGCAGTGCCTTGTGGGCTAGCTTCCTCTCCTCTTCTAAGTTTGCGATGATGGCATATGCTATCCTGTCGCAGTGCTCATACCACGGGCGTGCGCATCGTAACTACTAACCAACTGCTGAATCACCTCGAGGAAGACTCCTAAGTCGAGTTCCTCGTTCAGCCTGTGGTCTAGGTTTTCTTTTGCCATCGTCATGTTCTCATGCTCCACCAAGCTATCAATCAGGTTGAGTAAGTTTGTCAAATCCACCTCTTTGGCGCCGCTTGCGTGGTCCTACTCCATGTGTCGATAGTCTGTCTATGTCTTTGGGTCTTCTTCTATTGGTGGGTTCCTTGAGTTGTTTATCTGAGTGAGTTCCTTAACTTATCAAATACAATCCTCAATTTATCTCCTCTCAGTGTGTGTGTTTCTTCCCGTGCACTTGTGCTCAATTAAGCTTTCAATTTTCCTTAAGTGTACTTCAAGTGCAGAAATTCAAGGTGAGTGTGACAAACAATATCTAAGCGTCGTATGCACTCTCCCTTCGTTTTGGGCTTGATAGGCTTGTCAATCAATTCTCTGGCCATCTTGACAAGGTTTTGGATTTTCCTGCCACGTTGCCTTGCTTGTTCTTGGTCCGGTCAGGGTTTATGGCTCAGCAGGTTATCTCTAGGACTCAAGGTCTTGCGACAGCTTACGCACGCTACTAAGCGGCTGCGCCTTACAATTTTGCCTATTCCATGCGCCAAAATCGAATTCTGAGTGTCAGGAGGACTCGCGACAGGTTGTGCGGCTAAGCTCTAGCTGGGTCTAGTCAAATTTTTGGAAAATTTGAAAATTTCCACACTCAACCCAACTTGTCCGAATTGCAGGGGCCGAGTGGATGACTCGGACGGGGCCAAGGACCGAATGGACAACTGGGACAAGGTAGACTCGGACAGGCCGAGGTGCACAGGCCGAAGACTGAATGGACGACTCGGACAGGGTGGACTCGGGCTGAGGTGTTGACTCGAACGGGCCAAAAAGGTCCATTTGGACAGGGTCACTTAGACGGGCCGAGGGAGTCTACTCGGACGAGCCGAGGCACATGGCCAAGGGCCGAATCAGGTTTTTTCGAGGGCCAAGTTTTGCGCGGGCCAAGGGCTGAATTGGGTCACTCCGGTAGGGGCTGAGGGTCGAGCGGGATGGTTGGCTGAGGGCCGAGCGAGATGGTTGGCTGAGGGCGGAGTTTCTAAGTGGGGTCAAGTGATGTCACTCGAACGGGCTGAGTAGGATTTTGGGCCAAGTCGGCCAAAAGACAAAGGGCCAAGGGCCGATTCTGCGACTCGACCCAAAAATCGATCGCTCAGACTGGCCGAGTTGAGCGCGACGAGGCAGCATCGAGGCGATTTTGATCGAAACTAACGATTTAGCTAATCATTTCACACACAACCTTCCAAATCACAACTAGGGTGCAAGGGGAAGTGATTGATATACCTGAAGCGATCGATAGGGGTGACAAGATCGAATCAATTCTCTGTAGGCTCTCTCTCTCTCTCTCTCTCTCTCTCTCTCTCTCTCTCTCTCTCTCTCTCTCTCTCTCTCTCTCTCTCTCTCTCTCTCTCTCTCTCTCTCTCTCTCTCTCTCTCTCTCTCTCTCTCTCTCTCTCTCACTGCAAGGGTTGCAAATGCGCTCTCCCTTGGCCTCTTGGCTCTTAAACCCCTTCTCAGGTAAGGTTTGGATGCTCCCAATCACTCACTTGCTAACATTAAGCATCCCAAGAAATCTTTTTGACATTTTTTATATGATTTGTGCCCTATTTTGCAACGATAAACCCTACCCTTTTCCGATTCAATTTCCTAATCCTAACCTATGCTAAATGCAACAAGAATCGAAAGCAAAAAGCTGAAATGATTTCTCTATGTTTTCCAATCATCAAACAAACAAAATAACCCAAAATACTTACTTGCTTCAAAGATCAAAAAACCCGACTTCCTACCTATCTCAAGCTCCTGTTCGGGGATGAATCCCTTACTTCGATGCTCGATATGAGGTACACAAGTGCTCAAGCTTGAATCTGTTGGTCCCGATAACGGAACCAAAATGTAGAGGGACTCACGCTCAACCGCCAAGACCCACGAACCACTTATTGTTTCAAGCATTTCAAGGGAGCTCTAATGGTTATCTCTCACCTAACCGATACGCCATCGATCCTACGAGTGTAGTGAGCTTACCTTGATGCCAAAATGAGTTACCTCCTCTCCTGTGCACTCTGGTAGCTCCACGATCCAAGTGCAAGCTTCAAACAAGCTCCATCCTCAAGCTCCACGCTCCAAGCTCTATAGCCACAAGTAAGACAAGATAAGAGAAGAGAAGAGAAGAAGGGAAGGGAAGATGGAGAGCTTCTCCTTCCCGGTCCCTCACCCTCACACACTCACTCCCTCACACTCTCACACTCCCTCTCTTAAGCACAAGCTCAAGCAAGCAAGAAGAACAAGAAGAAGAAGAAGAAAACCACTTTTGGCCACACACAAAAATGAGCTTCTCATTCACTTTTCAACTTTATATACAAAACCCTAAATCTCTTTTGGGCTGTCATCCCTTTATCCCCTTTTTTACATGTCCAGCCGTGGTCTAGGCCCTTTTTCCCATTGTCCTCCTATCTTCCTAGCTTCCTTCCTACCACCCATCTACCTTTACAAATTGCACGGGTGAGAACCTGACACTCTTTAAATTAAATCATGATGCGCTTGCGCTCTTTTACAAAAGTATTGACTTGCACTTTTTCTTGTGCACATTTTTTCTTTATTTAGGACTTTTCTGCACTTCTTGTGTTTCCATATTTTTCATGTCGCGTCTTCGTCTTTCATTTACTTTTTCCTTGGCCTTTGTCTTCTACTTTAGATTTTTCAGATTTTCCACCTTGTTTCTTTGACGGTTCCACCTTGTTCGTCTGACAGTTAACAAAGTTGAAGCCATTATCAGCTAAAACAGATGTTATAATAAAGATTGAAAAAGTCTTATCTGCAATTGGTCTATATGGTGATAATGTTGTTATTGAATCAGATCTTCAAAAGTCTAAGGATGGCAATTGTGTCCCCAAAAAGTCATCTATTGGTGGAGTGAAGGCTATAAGGTTTCTAGGCTTTCATGGGAGACTTGGTAAGATAAAATCTAGAAATAGTGGCTCAACTATTAGATACAATCAATAGAAGCTCCTACATAACGCAACTAAGGATCATGTTGATAATGGACTAAACAATGTTTAGGAAAAGACTTCAAAAACCAATTGAATCTTTTTAAAAAGGCAATGACAAAAGCTTGGGGTAATCAACACTTCACTCACTATATGGTAAGAAGTTTGCACACTCATATAAAAAAATTAATTAACTTTCTTTATTTGTCAATTATGCAACATATTTTACACAACCATGCTCCATATTTTATCAAGAAATATGGATCTCTATCTGTCTGGTCAACCCAAGGCATGGAAAAATCACATTATCAAGCAAAAACAAAATACTTTAGACACACAAGACATGGAGGTGGAAGATACAAACCAAATAGTTTATTAGAGATCTTCCAATGGTTCTACAAACAAATTTGACACAAATTCAAGCTCAAAGATGCAACCGCATCATGTAATACATCATCTTTAGTAAGGACTATTCAAACTATCACCCAAAGAAGAAAAGAGGGATATTTAAACTCTTGTGCAAAGCAAAGATTTGCAAAATGGTTACAAACTAGACAAGGAGAAGGGAAAAGATGGGTTTCAAGAAACCCTTGACATCTTGCTGACTTTGTTGCAAAAGAGTCTCTAGTTTCAAGCAATTCACTAGGTCTTGTAGAGGAATCTTTTATTTCATCACACTCAATGAGACCTCTACATTTCAGGAACTCTTCTTTTCTATAGCCTAGAAGGAGCTTCAAATTCTTGGCATCTCCTACATGGGAGAGTAAATAAGAGCCAAGAACTCCAAAGTATCTTGCCCTAGATCCACTATATCCAAGCATGAAGCTAAAAACTCTTACAGCTTCTTCCTTCTCCACCAAAATTATCTTATTTGGTTCTCTATTGAAAACTTGGGATTCAATCACCTTGGAGGTAGCTTCTAAAGCCATCATTAGAAGGCTTGGAAAGCTTGACAACCTACTATGATAAATTGCAACTATTTGATTATTTAAGCTTCCAATATAATGACCAAATAAAGATTTATTGAACTTTTTGGTTTCTCCTCTAATGGAGACTTCAGTTTCTCTTCATACCCCATGCTATCAATTACAAGAATCTGCTGAATTTATAAGAACTCTTCCTCTGTAGGTATCCCCCCTTTTCATATTCCACGATCTGATTAATACATGAATGCAAGGATACAGAGCTATCTTGAAAATTTTCTCCCTCAACATCAAGACTTGCTAGCAATTCCTATTCATAACCTATAAAATTCTTAGCATTTTGACCCCATGCTGCAAGGATTACCAAGCAATAATCTTCTCTTAGATTAAAAGGGTGTTGGATATCATTTACCAATATATATCTATTTTTTTAATGAGGTAACTGGAAAATGTTGGGACGCATTCAAGAGGACCTGTTTCAATCTCTGCACGTAACTCTATCTCCTTTTCTTCCACTTTTGTAATGTTCTTACTTTTAAACAAAGCAACATCAAATCCCTGCACTAATTGGTTCTCAACATCCTCCTGAAATATTCTCCCCTTCTCTTCAACCTCTTTATATTTTCTTGCAATATCCTCTATCTTCTTCTCTTGTATTGTGTCTAAAGAACAACTATCCATATATTGAAGATATACAAGAAATCCAACATCCTTCTGTATAAGAAGACATAGATGTTGATTCTAATGAAAAGAGCAATCTGGTTCCCACTTCTTGAATTCCTCATTAATAAGGCTAAACCTTGTTTGCAAAGTTGTTCTAGCAACATTGGTAGCTTCCACACTTCATCACTATAATGGACAAATCCCTCAATCTCTAGGCCTTCAACATGTCTATCATAAAACTCCCTATAATCCTTCAGTTGTCTTCAAGATCCTTCAAGAGCTCTTGCAAATTAAAAGGAATATTAAGCATATATCTGATGTAAAAAAATTTGGATGAATTTCTAGTTGCATAGAGAAAATCAAAGAGCTTCTCATCACATGTATCCTCCAGATCCTCTTCCTCCATTCCCTCTAGAGAAAACTTCCTTTTAGTCATCCTGATTACTCACAAACCCAAACCCTAAAAACAACAACACAAGCTTAGAGAAACAATATACGAATTCACATTTGCTCACATCGAAAAAAAAAATCTAAGCTATGTATGACATGCTCACTAAGAAAACTTGAGCAAGACATCAATGTAAAACTAGAACAATGAGCCACAATGACAATTTATTTCATTCATCTTGAATGTCTAAATCCATACATCATACTCCACATTTGTAAATGCTTGGATAACATAGCATATATATTAAATTGTACAAAACAAAACAACAGTGCCTTATGAAAGGCGAATTGACCCTTTGGGCAGTAAAGCAAGCATAACATTTCGTGTTTCATTGGGCAAACAGTATTTTAGTTAAAGAATTTATGAAATGCGACAACGGGTTCCAAAACCATCTACACGTTGATAATTTCTTGTTTCATACAGCAATCAGTCGTTTCATATGAAAAATAACCATTTTAATTATCTTTGATTCCTCCAAATACTCATTGAACTATTTTCCAAAGATTGCAAAAAAATAGTGATAATATAAGTTTGTTACCCGAAAATTAAATTGCTTCCTCAATTTAAATGGGCCTTGTTGAGAATACACTTACTTTCGGCTTGTGATGCCTTGTTGAGGATGTGGTTGTGGATGAAAAATCAATTTGCTTGGAAGAAAAATTTGAATAAACATGAGCCTGAGTTCTATGCATCAACGGTTACCATGCATTTGCTCAAAAAAAAAAAAACCACGCACTCGTTCAAAAGAGTTGTATTTAAAGTGAAAATGAAAATGCTAAATTTTCTCTTTTACATCCAAAAGGCGGTGCCATAAAAGCACCATCATGTCCAAAAATGTCAATGACATGTGGCACAAGTTTCGAGGCAACAACGGTCTACATGGTGCACGTGTCAAGTTAATTGTGTATTGAAGCACCTACACATGTGAACAAAGGTCCTTTTAAAACCAATTTTTGGACCACAAAAGCATTTTTTTGATAGCAATCCCTTTCCTTGCTCCAGAACACCAACACAAGGCAACTTTGTCACAACCAAAAATTATTTAGCACCCTCCAGACAGCGTAAGATTTTGTCACCCTGCACAAAACGTGCTAAAGTCTTAAAAATGTAATTTTCTTAAAAAATCTTAGTAAGTTCAATAGCGATGTTTTTTTTGCCAAATTTTTCTTTGAAATCTTCTTTGAACCTATCCAATTTTTCTTCAAAAAAGTTTGATGAGTGAAATGCGATAAGGCATAGCTTTTCCCATGCAAAGTAGCCATCTCGTGTTTCATACATTAGGAAGGGCTCTACAACTAATTAAAATAGACCAATCTTATGTTGAGATTGGTTTGAGTAGCTAAATGTATTGATTATTATGCTTCTGTGTTCAAAAAACAAGAAATTTAAAAGATCTTCACAAGTCCAACAGAAAAATCATATTCTAATTGCTTACGAACTTCTTTTTCAATTTTTTTTTGAATTTTGCCAAAATTTTCACAAAAAAAAGGTGACGTATGAAACGCAAAAAGGTGTACATCTCCCTTACCTAGAAGTCCTAGGTCGCATTTCATACGTCAGAGGCTATTATTTAATACAAATTCAAGCTGGAAGGTTAGCAAAACTTTGATTCATTATTAAAGTTTAACTTTTTCATTTGATAAAATAAGTTTGTCAAAGTGTGAATATATAATTGGCTTGGGATTGAAACTATTTGAAAAGTGTTTGTTTACCACTAAGTGATTACAAATGACATTACATTAGATTTTGGGAATCTTTTCTAAATTTGAGTTGTTTTTTGTTTTATCTGGAGATTTCAGATGGCTAGAACTAAGGCTATTGCAAGAAAGCAGAAAGTTGATCCTAGTGGTCTTGCTTCAAAGATCCATCAATCTCGTACAAGCCTTCCAAAGTTACAAGTAAATCAAAGCCAAAGAGAAAGTTTTCACAATAGGTTAGATGTCTAAAGAAGATTAGAAGTGCAATGAAGGCTTTGGATAATACAATTCCCTTTTCAGAGGCTTGTCAGGGAAATTTGTGACAAGTATAGTCTTGATTATTTTAGATGGACAAGGGTAGCTCTCAATTGCATTCAGGAGGTTGCAGAAGATTTTTTGATTGAGTTTTTTTAGGATTCCTATATATGTAATTCTCATGCAAATAGGCTTACACTTATGGACAAAGACATGATAATTCTTAGGAGGTTGAGATACAGGTTTTCAAAGGTCCTTGAGCCAATCCCCCTTTCTGATGTGAAGGCTTTCAATATTTTAAATGTGCCTCCATATAAAAAAGAGAAAGGTGATCCAAGTCCTAAGGTTGAAGATGTCATGCATGAAAAAGACACAAGACTACATGAGAAAGATGAAAATGCCACAGAAGAGTAGGCAGATAAATGGAGAGAGTATAAAAGAAAGAAGAAAGAAGAAAAGGAATCAAAGTAGCTCATATCTTTTGAAGAAGAACTATCTACCCTTCTTGAAAGGGCTGACCCTAAGGGCTTCAATGTCTGTTGCTTTTTACCTAGTGATATTAACAAAAGATCTGATATGATATGTTTTTACTCTGATTGTATTCAAATCCTCAATAATAAAATGAGAGAAGTAAATGACTCTATTCTTCTTGTTGGGATGAGGTATAATATATCAAATTTTATTTTTACTCACTATTTTTTTCTAGCAATAGGCTTTCATGTTGATTCTCACTATGATATCCATTACTTTGCTAGGTGTGTAATGCATGAGCTCCCCTTTGATATACAACAAAAAGTTGAGGTTCTTAATCCATCTATCTCATACTATATAAGGAGTGAGCTTGATGCAAGTGCATTTGACCATTGGTTCAATTGAATTAACTTTGAAATTTTGGAGCTTCTTCTAATTCCATACAATGAAAAGTAAGTTATTTGATATTTTGTTAGATTTAATGAGATCTTGTTTTGCTAGATTATTTAAATATTTTTATTTTCAGTTCTCATTGGAGCCTAACTGGAACAGATTGTGTGGAGAGGCAATGTTTCCTCATCAATTCTATGAAAGAAAACCATGGAAATGCCAAGTTATAAGTTATATAATCCAGGGTCTCATTGATATTTTGATCTTTCTTTTTGTAATTACTCTAAATTTTATTGTCTTTCTAGTACATAGCTATAGAAAGATTGATTGAAGTGCTAGAGTAAAAGCCTCCTATGCCTTTTGATTTACTTGCAACAATACAATATATACAAGTTGCGGTAAGGTCTTGATTTGAATGGTTGGAACATAATAAGAAAATTTATTATATAAACTACCATAAACAAGTTTCATAGTTTTACTTTATATTGTTGATTGCAGTGTCCTCATCAGGATGATAGTCACTCTTATGGATGGAGAGTAATTGCAAATGCCAAAAGATTGGTTAGGTTTATTTATCTCAATGAAGATAAACCTATAAAGGTAATGTGAAAGATACTTAACTTTAAGATTGAGGTTTGTTGCAAAATAGTCCATTGATGATAATAATATAGTCCATTGTAAAAAATAACAACGAACTAAAAATCTTCTCTTACAAATGGATGATAAATACAAGGGATTTCTATACAAGTGAGCATGTTTGGTATGTAAGAGCAAAGATCATGAAGTACATAATGATCAATTGTATGCAACTAACAAGAATGGACAATACTTGGGGCTTGGACATTGAAGGAGAGGAGGTGCATGTAACTGCAGTAGGTGAAGTTATGCCTTCAACACCTAAGGTAACCAAAGCATCAAAGAAAAGCAAAAGGACTCCTAAAAAGGATGTCCCTTCTCCTAAGAAAAGTTCTCAAAAAAAGAAGTAGCTTTGCCTCATTTCTTATAAGCCCATGTGTGTATAAGTCATGGAGATGGCTGATAAAAATTTGCCACAAAATTTGTACATGTATTTTATATTGATAGTAAAGAGATCTTTTCTTCAATATCCTTGCAGACTCCTTATAGAGAGTGGTTCCACTCCTATCGCAATTTGATCGGATCTATCTATTTGGATAATGACCTAGTACTAAATAGTTGGTATTGGTGATGTCCAACTTTGGTTTACATTACATGTTTACACTTCATTATGTACGTCATATATCGGCTCTCACAAAGAGCCTTATCTTTGTTGGCACTTTGGATGATACATGGTATGTAGTTTCTTTTGGTGATTCCTCATGGAAGATTATCATGGGAATCTTATCATTGCACGTTGCTTGTATCTGGGTCAATTGACCATGTTTTGACAGTGGATGCAATTTCACACGTATCTCTTTAGCATCGTCACCTTGGACATATATCCTTGAAAGAAATGAAAATGCTTACCCATTTGCAGTATCTTCCACCCCTTGACTGTAAGTACTTTGAGTCTTGTAATTATGTTTATATGGAAAGTAGACACGTAATATGCATAAAAAGTATGGTATGACATGCATGGGTGAGCCATTGACTCTCGTTCATTTGAATGTATGTGGTCCCATACCCTACAAGTCATTAGTTGCGTGAAGTATTTTATTAACTTCATTGATGACTATACACATAAGATTTGGGCATATCTTATTAAGGAAAATTCAAAAGTCTTGGCTATATTTTAGCATTGTCTTACTTTAGTAGAGAACCAGTGTGGATATAGGCTAAAATGCCTACAGTCAAATAATGGGGCTGAGTATGTCTCTAAAGCCTTTGAGCAATTTTGTACTGGAGGGGTAGTAAGCATCAGTTGACTATCCCATATACCTCATCTGTAAATTGTCTTCCTATTGGCTATCCATGCATGTTTTTAGTGGTCCAAATCTAAGTGACACTACCATGCACTCCCATGGAATGTCACAGGGTTTGTCGCCTAGGTTTTCTTGAGTCCGCCTCGCAAGGAAATATTCGCGGCCAAACCCACTAAGATTGACCTGAAATTTGGGTCCCTAGTGATCAAGGTCTCCTAATGGCATTCTAGCATCGCGTCTTGGACATCTTACTTTACGCAAAGATACCCATGCTGCACTTGGTTCAAAGAGAATGGGAAACAAGAGGGATGCGTTGCTCAACCTCTCTACCCATAGGCTATAGTCCCATTTTGGTCTTCTAAAATGGCATGAATCGGGGGTCCTAACCTAACAATTTCTAACCTTGTGAGAAGCCTCTGAGTTCTCTAGGACCACCTTGTCGTAGGAGGATAGACCCCATCGGGGATTCAACCCACCCGCTTCCCTCGATAGGCATTCTTTAGTTATTTAATCAAGTCCTATTACATTTATATGTGACATTTAAAATTAGCTTCCTTAATTAAGACTTTTAGGAAATAGGATTCATTTGCATAATTTATAGCACCGACACAAAAATAGAGCAAGCAGTCATTTTGGCAAACAAGTTTCTTAACTTATCTTCAAGTTAATCTTCGTCTCCTGCCCATAGAAGAGAAATTATATGTCCCTTCTGCCCTGTAAAAGTAATCGGTCCAACTCCATCTCCATCTTCAACTCCACGCAAGAAGGATAAAACACCACATATACGCCATAGAACATATATAAAACTCACATAGGCACAAGACAATGTAGTCTAAATGGCACATGCTCCCAAAAAATGAAGACCAAAGAGAAATATTGTCATTAAAAGGATCAATACATCCAAGAGAGTGTCCATAGTCTATGTAGGATGGAGATATTTTTTCTTGAACTTCATACTCAGTTTGAGATGTTCCAAACTCTTGTTCTCATCCACAAAATGTAGAGGCACATTCTAGAGAAACTGTAAACAACACATCCTTTCCAACATGATAATAAACCTAGTAGGAAAAGCTTATGCAAAATAATATAGGAAATCCATCTGAGCAACAAAAAATAGCATCCTCATTAGGATTAATCATCAAATACAGAATACTCTTTCGAGTATTCAAGTGGGACTATTGATGCATAAAAGCAAGATACCAACAAAAATGAGATCCCAAGCATACCGAATGGAGGGGAGCTACGGAGCTCTACCGCGAGACCTACAGACTGCTTATGGATCAAGCGTTTCAAGCCGAGCGGCCATGGCTACCTCTCACATAGCCGATGCGCAATGCCTACCTTACGGGTGTAGTGAGCTTACCTTGATGCTCGATCGAGTTCCCTCCTCTCTCTTGCACTCCGATAGCTCCACAATCCTTGTGGCAAGCTCAAGCAACCTTAAGCCCCCTCCGTCAAGCTCCATCCTCCATAGCCACGCAAGAGAAGAGAAGAGAAGAGAAGAAGACAAGATGAAGAGGGAAGATAGGGAGCTTCTTCTCCATGTTCCCTCAGTCTCACACACTCACTCCCTCACACTCCCTCAATCCCTCACTCAAGCACAAGCAAGAAGGCAATAAACAAGAGAAGAAGAAGAAGAAGCTTTGGCCACACACAAGAATGAGCTTCTCATTCACTTTTCAACTTTATATATAAAATCCTAAATCCCTTTTGGGCGGTCATCCCCTTATCCCCTTTTTTACATGGTCGGCCATGGCCTAGGCCCTTTTTCCCATTGTCCTCCTATCTTCCTAGCTTCCTTCCTACTGCCCATCTACCTTTACAAATTGCACAGGTGAGAGCCCAGAGCTCCTTAAATTAAATCATGGTGCGCTTGTGCTCTTTTACAAAAGTATTGACTTGCGCTTTTCCTTGTGCGCCTTTTTTCCTTATTTGGGACTTTTCTGTGCTTCTTGTGTTTCTAGATTTTTCTTGGCATGCCTTTGTCTTGTGTTTCACTTTGCCTTGGCCTTTGTCTTCTACTTTAGCTTTTACATATTTTCCACCTTGTTCATCTAACGGTTAACATTTACCCCCTCCTAGACGAGTGCCAGTCCCATGGCACTCACCGTCGTAGGTAGCAGACTTTGGCATGCACTGAAGACGTGGGTGGAAGGGACATTGGTGGCTACCGTGGAGGAGTGTTGGTAGTGGTGTGGAGGAAGGTCGTTGGGGACATGTTGGTGGCCTAGGTGGCTGGTGGTAGGGTGGTTGGAGTTGGTGGTAGGGCTATTCTTTGTTGGGATTGCACTGATGGCCAGCACAAGTGTTGGTTTGTTGGGGATTCTGCGCATGATGATTCTTAGCAGGCTTGAAGGATGATAAAGGATAAGAATTCAGAATTGGGTGTCGATGAAGAGCGAATGACACTTTCGTTGGAGTCTTCAATACCTGCAATTGAAAACCTCTCATAGGTGGTCTCTCCCTAGGGGTAGTGCTAGTCTTCTCTATCATGCACAAGACATAGTTCAATTAGTTTGGGAGACAGGTTGAACTCAAAGCAAGCTGAGAGTATTGTCCTACACTTGAGGACCCAAACTGTGTATATATTTCGGTGCAAATATTATGTAAGTGCTCGTGCATACTTAGATATTATATAGTTAGAAGACCGTGGGCTAGTTTCTCATAACAATGTGTGGATAAAGTAAAGTTGTCCATGTTGAGAAGAAGTACACGTGAAGGTGTATGAGACATCCTTTGCATTGTGACTGCACGACGTAGAATAATTGAACACAGGGACACTGCACTCTCGATCTGGGAGCTATTGGACTTGCTTGATTTGGACAGTGTACTTTTCATGGCCATTCGTGTGGTGCTTACCACAATTGATTGCAATGGTATTAAGGTAGAGTGCAAGAGGGAATCGTACGAATGGGTCAAGGTGACAGGTCTAACCATAGGCGAGGCAAGCTCCCTAGGTATGTCCTGCCCTTGATGTGCCCTGAACAATTGTGGGTGATGCTAAGGGGCTAGGGAACTAGGGATGGAGCCAGCCGACGAAGGTCACTGGACGTACCTAATTTGAGGACCCCTAGGTGCTGCGCTCTGATCGTGGGTGCTTCGTATCTTTTTCTTTTTCTTTTTTTCTTTTTGTTTTTTTCCTTTTTTGTTTTCTTTTTCTTGTGCTTTTTTTTCTTTCTTTCTTTTTTCTCTTTTTTTTTTGGGACTTGCCTGAGTACAACCATTGCAATATGTTGAGGCTATTAGCCTTTCAATGGGTTGGGAAATGTCAAGCTTCGAAGGCTCAGAAAATGGATATTATAGTGATGATTGTGCCCTAGCCTCGTTGTTAGAGAAGCAGTCGTTGAGAGGGGAGATACACTTGAGATATTGCAACCCTCTTTGGAATGTGAGATGTTGGTACAATTGGGGGTAACAGCTGCCATGAGTGCCCGGCGTAGAGTGTAACCCAAAAAGAGGAAGTGGTTAAGATCATGCTTTGGCCCATGCAACGTGGGCACTCGCATGGGTGATCTTTGCTTTCGGCAGCGTGGCTTTGTTGCGGCTCTTTGTGGGGTCAATGGACTTGCAATGACTTGGGCATTGAACACTTTCACACAAAGACATGCATCCACTTGTCACTTCATGAGAGTACATGCATGGCATATGCTGCAACTAGAATAAACCAATGCAACGCAAGGAGGCATCACTTATCTGAATTCCATGGTGTTGGCTTAGATACTTATCACCTACGCTTGATTAGCTTTTTCTTTTGCTTAAGACATGAAGTATATTAAACGTAAATATGAAAAGTTTGTGCAATCAGGGAACATGTCAGCACTTAACCATTTAAAGACAAAAATTCATGGCCAGGTAGCATTTGATAAGCCTTTTATACAACACGGGACTACTCTATTTGTATGAGGCGGGGCGAGTCTGGGTGGTTGGGTGACTGAGGCTGTGCTATTGAGGGGCTCCTGTGAGGCTGGGCGGGGAAAATGTCGACCAGGACCTGAATGGTGTAGTCCCTGGCCGCAACTGTTTTCAAAATGCTTTTAAACAATGCATCAAATGCCTGCCTGTCTCGAGCTGCCCTCTCCTCTTTTGAGCACCTGGTGCTCGAGCGTCTGATGGGAGCCTACACGATTGGTGTTGCCATGCCCCATGTGCTCCCTTGAGCTTCTATTCCCCTGGCCTAGGGATTTTTTGGCCTACGTCCGAGGTAGTGTTGCTTGGGGCCTCGTTTCTTTGGATACCTTTTAAGGGTAGGTACGTAGCGTTTCGGCGAAGGAGCTTGTACTACATGCTCCCTTCGACAGCGAATAGCATCTTTGCAAGCCAGCTGCACTGGGTGCTCCATGTCAGCTACCGTAGGGGGGCCTGCAATATGCGAACCAAGGATTAGGCCTTGAGGCAGGATAAAACTGTTCGCATGGAAGGGATTATACAGTGAGTTATCAAGCGCACATGACGAGAAAGGGAGAGGTGAGGCATGCAATGTTTGTTGTAGAGGGATGGCCCCCATGATGATGTTCCTTTGGCCTCCATCCATTAGCAGATCTTGGCTCATGCTAAGTTGCATGGACTAGTCGTCATAAAGTGGGGCAGGACTCATCCTCACAAGGATAGACCGGAAAGGGGGAAAGGTGTATAGAAAGGGACGGTTCCCTATCTACACCATCAGATATGTTGGTCAGGGATTCCTATGGTGATAATGAGGGTTGCATGCCTGAGAACAGAGTTTTGAGCCCGGGATGTGCCTAAAATTTGCCAAAAAATCCAAAATCTAGGGGGGAAATATTTAACATTGAAGGCGGCGGTTGCAGCTAGGATGATTTTAAGCATCAAGTGAAAGACGGCTTTTAAAAGGTGCCCGAGTGACACTTGTGGATTTTTGATAATTTTTTAGACTGCCGTGTGGATTGTCAGGAGTTCCGGCTAATGTGGGATGTCAAGCCAGACGCCCAGGATTTTTCAGAGCTCGAATCGGAGCCAGGACGGGGAAATGGCCAACAAAAGGGTCAAGATGCAAAAAGGTGGATAAGTTTGAGGCCAAAATTGGGTGTGCCTTTTGGAGCCTTTGACCCCCCCTCCCCCCAAAATTTTATGAAGGAAGAATGAAAAAACGTGATGAGGAAAGCGTGGATATGGCATCTGATGGCACTGAAAAATGCGCCATGATCCATGAGGATCATGATGGCAGGCTGCAAACAACCCCTGTAACCAACATTGGGGAGCAATTTCTCCTTCTTGGCTGAGCACTTCGCCGCCCTTCACGCTAGCAATGACTGTGGGAATGAAGAGAACCAAATCTAGTCTTTCTCTCTCTTCCCTATGGGCTGTTCATGTGTTCTCTCTTGAAGAAGGAATCCGGGTGGAAGAATGAGGAAAGTGATGATGAAGATTGATGAAGATGCTGAAGAATGAAGTGCAGCATTGCATTGAGAGCTATGGAGGCTCCGTCTTCTGGTTATGCATGCATTCAAAGCGCCTCGGGTTACGAAAAACACGATATGAGCATTTTTATGAAGGAAAATGAAGGATTCTTGATAGTTTATGATTATAATTAAGTTCTTATTGGATGAAAATTTGTGTGAGTGCTATTTGCATTATGAATAATGGCTGTATATTAGAAAATTTTGAGTTTACAATGATTTACATGCTTTATTTAGTTTGTCCTTTAGCAGCAGATTGACGCTCCTTGTCCGCGAGGCCATGAGGGTGTGTTTGTCTATTATGAGCATGAGGTCCGGCTAGTGCCATAGCCAGTGCCGGCCCATTTCAGGTCCCATCAGTGGTGCATCTGCCGCGAGCTGCCTATAAGTGACGGTTTTTGAATCTAGGATTTAAAGGGACCCTAAATTATCCATAAAATGGGGTTTGTTCAAGGATGGAAAAACTTGGCTTTCCCCATACAAAACTTACTAATGGACTTAGTTAGTTATGTAGAGCATGAGTCCTCTGCAGAAGATAATCTATGTGATGAAAAGAGTAGCCAATTAGTGGTTACCCCATCCTCTAATACGATGGTATGGGCCAAGGTTCGCCTTGGTGTGGTCTCTACCCAAGAGAAATCATGTTTAACCATCCATCAACCTAGAGGGCATGAAATAAGCAGGTTGGAAACTATGGTAGTCATGGCATCAACAAGTCATCATGCTAAAGCCATAATGCCATGGGAAAGTGCTGGTATACAATGGAATATGCTTGTGGTTGAAACATCGCGTGTAATGGGCCACCATGACGACATAGTAGGCATCACAAGGATGTTAGAAGCCCTAGCTGTCAAGGGAAAACCGTTGCTTAAAAGGCACGGTTCCCAAGTTTTAAGAAGTGGTAATGATAAATCTACTTTAGATAAGGACCAAAAGTTCCTCTATAAACCCGTTATGGACTTTCCTTTTAAAGGGAAAGGTATGGAAGATCCTCTAAGAGGCAATCAAAATGACATGTTGAAACTTATAGGACTCCCTAGACCACTCAGTGAGTTAGCAGAAAGGGATGTCAATGAGGGTATTAACCTCCCTACACCGAAAAGGGTGGCGATGGAAGAGGTTAAAGATCCTAAGAGGCTGGACCCAGATCATGATGAATATGAAGATTTTAATGACCCGGTGTTGATCCCAAAGGAGAGGATTAAATGTCCTCCTCTTTATAGGGATCTCCCAGTGTTTTATGGGTTGCCAAATGAGGATCCGATGATTCATTTAAGAGAATATGGCCTAACTTGCATTGTAAGTGGGTTCGACGATATACATTGGATGCTCGTATTCCCAAGTACCCTAAAGGGAGAGGCAAGGAAATGGTACTGGAGCCTCCCAAGAGGGTCGATCAAATCATTTAAGGAGTCTTGTGATAGATTTCTAGATGAGTATGAAAAGAAGCTCCCTATGATTCAGGTCTTAGGGCAGCTTATGCAGTTTAGACAGGAGTCTTATCTTTCTGTTAAAGAGTATGCTAGAGCCTTTGATAGTACTCTTAGGCTTTGGCCAAGAAGAGCCAATGTACTACCAGATGATGTGCTATGCGAGCTCTTTCTGAATGGCTTAGAGATTAATACGCAAATCCAAGTGGGACTGTGGAATCCTAAGTCGTTAAGGGAAGCCAAAATGCATGCCATTGATTATGAGGGTCATATTCAGAGATGTTGGGAAAAATTTTGGAGTTTTCCCCGCTCAGTACAAGTGCATCCTAGCTTCCAACCATTTCTGCAAGAAGACAGCTCACTTGTTGATACCAAGGCAGCCTATGAGGGGAACCTTGGTGGCCAAAATCTCAAAGCAAAAAATGGCCATCCTATGAGTAGTAATGACATGCCTCTCAGTGAAAAGGTTCCAAGCCATGTAAGTCCCATTAGGCCTTGCAACACTTCCACAAGAGGTAGTTGTGATGGCAACATGGATAGAACCAATGGGCCTATGAGTGTTGATAAGCATTCTGTGTGTGGTTCTAATTTTTTTGCTAGTAAGGCTATTAAGAGATCTTTGGTATCCGAATCATGCTTCCGGGTGGATGTTGTTCCCTTCAGTGAAAGCATGGTTCTTATGGGGAAATATTTGCAGTATGGACGTAAAAAAGTAAAGGCATCTTTTGTAAAGAGGATGCAAAATGCTAAAAGTCCACCTGTGCTTCACAAAGGTCATAAGGATGTGAGGCCATTTGGCCATAGGGATAAGTTTGCATTGAGTTCGTTAGACCAGTGTAGCAAATTGAGGGAATGCAAGAATATTAAGGGAAATGTGAGATGGGTTTGGAGACCCAAAATCTCCAAAAGTATGGCAGGAGTGTCGGATGCAAGGCCAAGGATCCCACCTAGATATATTTTGTCAAACCCCCAAGAGGATAAGACTGGATATACATCTGACAATATACACTGCCTTGGGATACACCCATGTGATGTGCCTAGGCTTGAAGCTCTACCTAGTTGGGTCGCAGCACTGATTTATGTGAAAACCCAAATAGGGGAGGTTCGAATGAGTACAAAGCTATGATTATTTTTGCCAAAGGAGCTACTCAGCCACTTGAACGACTAGTTTACTCGGATGACAATAAATGTGAGACATGCGAGCCCACTGAGGCCGTTCATTCAGCTCATAGTGCCCAAGAAGGGATCGGTCTTATTGATGAGTCATTTGTGGAAAGGCTTGGAATTGAAGCTCTACAAAAAAAAAAAAAACTAAGATCAAAAAATACAAGATCAAGCTTTTAGCTAACTTGCATGAGTAGCATGGGGCTAGTCGACCTATGATATGCTATCCTTGGCACCCTGGATAGTCTAATAGGGTGTGATGTATATGCCAAGGACATCAACATTATGTGGACTAAAATGACCTATCTAGTTTTAAGCTAGGAAGGCTAGCTACTTTGGATATTATGTCCAGATTTCATTAGGCCAAGAGGACCAGTCGTCTGTTTAGTGCAGGTGCGGTTAATGGTTTCTTGTTTTAGTTCTGTGCTAGACAGGTTTAAAGAAGAGCTTGGAAGGAGCCTTTGTTGTGTGGAAGCTTCTCCTAGCCATATCTAGGTGATACCTCTCCTTTATGAGTACCATGGTTTTTATGCTATATGTGTATGTGTACTTGTAGGGGATTTTCTTTTCTTGTTGGGGACCGGCGTCCAAGGCATGAAGTCCCAGGTTTAGATTAGGTATGTCTGAGGGAGGTCTGAGGAGTTGTTGCCTCCTGTAAAGACATTGCCAGACATCGAAAGACCTGTTTTAGAAGTAGTTCTAGCGACCTTGTTCTGCTAGCCTACTAGGCACCCGTTCTAGAAGTTCTTATTAGTTGTGAGGCAGTTAGAGAAGCTTGCCAAAAGAAAAATGATGATGATAATGAAAAAGAAACCGTGAATATCTCAAAGAAAATAAATATATACAAAAGTGTGTAAAAAGGGGTTCTAACCCCTACAAAAATAGAAAAGAAAAGAAAGGAAAATTTATAAGCAGTTGATCATCGCCTTGCGAGGCCTGGTAGGTTCCTGGGGATGAGTCAGACCCGAGGCTGATGCCTTGTCTTCCTAGGGGTGGCATCTTGCTGGAAAAGAAGAAAGTAAGGAAGGTTGGAGCGAAAATAAAAGTGAGCATTAGAAAAGGATTAAGTGTCGCCTTGCGAGGGCTTGGTAGGTTCTTGGGTACCGAGATAGGACCTGAGGCCAATGCCCTGTTCTCCTTGGGTCACTACGCTCAGCTCCCTCCTTTTTACATGCCCGAGTATGGCAAAATAAAAACCTAAAAGAAGAAATGTGCTAAAAGAAAATACTTCTTGATCAGGCTATAGGAGTCCTCGCCTAGTAGGAGCTCCTAGTTGTGTTGTCCTTAGTTAGGTAGGTAGTTCAAACCACCACTTAGGGCAACCTCTTTGATAGTTCTTTTTAGTTTGGCCGTGTTGGAACAGTCGGTTAGTGACTAGCTTCGGACCTTCTATCAGATTATGCTAGGCCTACTCCTTGTGGATGTCATGCCTTGGTTTTGTCAGGGGGTAGGGTGAGCATTGTGCTATGTTTTAGTATGTATCTATTTTGTATCAGCTTGATGCTTCTTTTGGTTGTTTTGTGCAGATCTGTTATGGGATTCGACGAGCTGAGTCGCCCTATCCCATGGTCACCAATGAGAGCAAAGTTTTGAGCCTGGGATGTGCCTAAAATTTTTCAAAAAATCCTAAATCTAGGGGGGAAATATTTAACATCGAAGGCCGCAGTTGCAGCTACGAGGATTTTAAGCATCAAGTGAAAGACGACTTTTAAAAGGCACCCAAGCAACACTTGTGGACTTTTTATAATTTTTTAGACTGCCGTGCGGGTTATCAGGAGTTTCCGGTCAATGCGGGATGTCAAGCCGGACACCCAGGATTTTTTATAGCTCGAATCGGAGCGAGGACAAGGAAATGGCCAACAAAAGGGTCAAGATGCGAAAAGATGGACAAGTTTGAGGCCAAAATTGGGTGTGCCTTTTGGAGCCTTTGAAACCCCCCCCCCCCCCCCCCAAAAAAAATTTATGAAGGAAGAATGAAAAAACGTGATGAGGAAAGAGTGGAAATGGCGTCTGATGGCGCCGAAAAATGCACCATGATCCATGAGGATCATGATGGCAAACTGCAAACAACCCCTGTAACCGACATTGGGGAGAAATTTCTCCTTCTTGGCTGAGCACTTCGCCGCCCTTTGCACGAGCAATGACCGTGTGAATGAAGAGAACCAAATCTAGTATTTCTCTCTCCTCCCTCTCTCTCTTCCCTATGGGTTGTTCATGTGTTCTCTCTTGAAGAGGGAATCCAGGTGGAAGAATGAGGAAAGTGATGATGAAGATTGATGAAGATGCTAAAGAATGAAGTGCAGCATTGGATTGAGAGCTATGGAGGCTCCGTCTGCTGGTTATGCATGCATTCAAAGCGCCTCGGGTTACGAAAAACACGATATGAGCATTTTTATGAAGGAAAATGAAGGATTTTTTATAGTTTATGATTATAATTAAGTTCTTATTGGATGAAAATTTGTGTGAGTGCTATTTGCATTATGAATAATGGCTGTATATTAGAAAATTTTGAGTTTACAATGATTTACATGCTTTATTTAATTCTCGTAAGCCCGAAAAGCGGGTTTTAAGTGGTAAAATGCTAGTTTTTCCGTTTCGGGTGGGGGAAAAGTGTTTCCATGGGGTAAATATGGTAGATAAATTGATTGTTGACATGCTGAAGTGAGTGGGATAAGAAAAACCAGAAAATTTCCTATTTTATTAATAAATAAATCAAGAAAATTGAGAAAATGAGTGGAAAAATAGAAATACGACTTGAAAAAATAAGGAAAAATATAATAATTATTTGTGGATGTATGGTACTGGCAAATCATGAGGTTTGGCCTTAGTTTTCCCTATCTCTTTGTTAAAATTGGTGATTTATTGCTTTCTATACATCAAAAAATCATAAAATGAACCTCTACACCTATACAATGAAGCAATACCTAAACGGAGGGGGTTGGGAGGTTTAAATGGTGTGATTTCATGCTGATTTTTGCTGATTTTCTGATGCACATCATGTCATAGAGTTTCGTGTTATGCTAATTAAGAGGATAGTAGCACGAGTTGTCTCAGTGATATCCTTTCATCACTGCAACAGGTTAGTAGATGCATTTATAAAGCCTGATTGTGCACAAGCACGTTGCTGATTTTAAAATGATGTTTGAGCACTTTAGAATCATTCACCTTTTCATGTGCATGATGATCATGGTATTGGAATATAAAACCAGGATGCATGGCACTTGTTTTCAATGACAATGACCCCACGTTGAGTGTGGTAAGGTATCCTAAGTTGTAGGATAGACGTTGGTTCTTGTGGGATTATTTGATGAGAAAGCATGGTATATCTCCTGGATTCGAAATGAAAGAGTGGAGTTTGTTCATTTGTTTTATATGTTGAGCAGCGCATCAAGGGGCTAATCCCTGCAATGTAGGAGAGCTGCAATGGGGCCGCGGTGTTTCTACCGAGAGGTTGCCTCCATGTATGTGATTATCTCGGTATTTATTGCCAATGTGTATGGGTTCTCCCTCTGTGGAGTTTATAGGAAGGGAAACGTTGGACTACAAAACTAAAAAAACTATAAATACATAGATTAGGCTTTAGGGCAGTTTGTTCTTTAGCAGATTGATGCTCTTGGTTCGCAAGGCCGTGAGGGTGTGTTTGTCTATTATGAGCATGAGGTCCGGCTAGTGCCATAGCCAGTGCCGGCCCATTTGAGGTCCCATCAATGCCCTCCACCTGGAGGCAGGAATGGTCACACAACTTCTAAATGTGTGGTGAGAGGAGAACCTGAGGAGCTTAGCCTATTGAACCCAACTCTTCTACCTGCACTTGACTATCATTGCTTGTGTATGTTGATATTGTCTATACAGGGTCACAAAATTCATTGTTTATTTATGTACATATTTACGAATCCATGTCACTTCAGGAGGATAAAAGCCAATTGTAGAACTCCGGATTGTATTGGAGTGTGGCACACGCATCTAGTACTCTTGGCAGCTTACTCAATACCGATAGATATTTTGCCAAATCGAGTAGCATGGAACCTTGTCCGAGTCTACTAGCAACATGTAACTCCTCCTCAATTAGACAGAGAGTTCTCTTGGCTAGTTTCAGCTAAGTCCGTACCCAGAATGGCAGTCAACACTCGAAAGGAGACTGTCATGATCTGGGCTCCTAGTTCGGCCATTGCAACACGGTTTTCACACCAACGTTGTTCAAATTGACTTCGACCCTCTAATTGTTGCTTTAGTTGCTCTATCTCTAAGAGATTTGGTTGGCAGAGCACATCATTGAATGTTACAATTAAGCGTAGTTCGCCGGCTTCCTCGTCAAAGATGAGTCACATGCGTTCATGCAAGAGCCTGTTATAGTGCTCATCAAGATGTTATTGCTCTTCCCAGGATAAGGGAAATGGCAAGTATTCTTCAAGCTGCTCTTTAGGGAATGCGCCCATGTCTGCCAGGACATAGATACGTGTGAACACTTTGAGCTTAGCATCCAACTCAGTTAAGCATTCTACGACACTTCTATATTCAACGAGGGCTTGCTCGGTTGCTATCTCATTCAAGGTTCTAGAAGCTTGCCTAGGCTTTAGCATAGCTGGGGGCTCAAGCCTAGACGAGCAAGATTGGTCAACACTAGGATTTCTTATGCTCTTGGGGTTTCCATGTTTCTCCTGAGGCTTTGTTATTGCGTCATGGTTCTCCTGGGATGTGACTAGTATAAATTGGTCACCCTGTTGTGACAGCATTGTATCCACTCTTGATTGGTCAATGCAAGTTCTATTGTCGATGGATTGGGTGTTGTAAGCAGCCATTAATGGTAATGACTACTTTGATTTTTCAGAGCACACGGATGTGTCTAAGGTTTCACCGCTATTAGAAGAGGCATCAATGGGGTCATTGGTGGATGGACTCAAGACTTTATTCCTCAGCTCTCCAGCGCTCTTGCTGTCAATGTTCTTGGGGTCCACAACCACTTGTAACTGCTGTTGTTTTCATTGTTTTCTCCTCTTTTTCTTGGTCAGTGAAGGTGCATCTCTCAACGACTCAGGACCTTGGACTAGATCAATTGTTGATGTGCTTGGTTGGGCCTCAACATTCTCTTTCTCTAATGTGTCCTTATGGGACATAGCCGTGGCCTGCCGAATAGCCTCGCTAGGTTGTGAGGGTACAACTGCCTCCCTTTTTGGAGAGTCTAGCTCTTCCCTTCTATTTAACTTCTCCAGCCTAGACTTTAGGCACTTTGGAAGTGCTGGAGTTGTCAATGAAGTTGGTTGGTTGTGACACCTCCTCCACAAGTAAACTACTAAGGACACGTTCCGCAAGGAGCATTGTCACGGCCAAGTGCTGTGACTGTTGTGATCCCTGATTGGAAGTAGTAGCAGCTAGTTCAGTGGACTTGCTACTATTGGTGGATTGCGATGTCAAGTCCTTAGGTCGATTAGAAGTGGTCGTGTCTTTTGTTGCCCTTAGAGCATTCACTTGCATAGATCGAGTATCAGTTGAGCTAGCCATGGTGGATTGCACAGGCATATCCTTAGGTTGAAAGCTAAGGGTGGTGTCATGTCATGCCTCTTGGACATTTGGAAGCTCTGATGTAGGTAGAGATTGGGATTGAGTAGCTGCACTTGAGGCTGTTGGGCTTCCTGTGTTCGTTTAGGGGAAAAGGTGTAGGAGACTTGGGACTCCTAAGTGGCTTTGACACTGGTTGGGAGATTTGCTCGTGGCTGTTAGATGATTTTGCTATTTGCTTTGTTGAGCATTTAACCTTGCCATTAGCAATGGTGTGCCTATGATGCATGCTATCCTCTTGGAGAATCAAAGGCTCCTTGGGCACTAGTGGCTTTTGCGTATCCTCAACGATTACATCTGATATCTGCTCGTCAAGTACGCTAGGCTGAGGATCTACCCTCCGATTGGTCCCGTTTGATTTCTTGATTTCGACCATGAGGGGCTCGGTCACTCCACTGTTGTTGACTCAAGACTTGGTTTTTCGTTTAGATTTCCTCCTACGCTTCTTTGCTCTTGATACGATCTGGCCTTCAGTCGTGGCCTAGGCCCTTTTTTCCATTGTCCTCCTATCTTCCTAGCTTCCTTCCTACCGCCCATCTACCTTTACAAATTGCATGGGTGAGAGCCCGATGCTCCTTAAATTAAATCATGATGTGCTTGCACTCTTTTATTAAAGTATTGACTTGTGCTTTTTCTTGTGCGTATTTTTCCCTTATTTGGAACTTTTCTGCGCTTCTTGTGTTTCTAGATTTTTCTTGGCGCGCCTTTGTCTTCCGTTTCACTTTGCCTTGGCCTTTGTCTTCTACTTTAGCTTTTCTAGATTTTTCACCTTGTTCATCTAACGGTTAACACCAAAGTATCCTTAGAACAACCATGTGCTCTAGCAAATTAAATATAAGATCTAGAACATTGCGCAGAAGTGTCCTAGGAACTAGGAATGACATGCCAAATAAACACTAGTCCTATCAAAGAATCATTCAATGTCCACTGCCATCGATGGAGGATATCACTATTATACCCAGGAGTATCCATCATTGATTGTGGAGGAAGATTAATATAGTCAGATGGAGATAGTAAGGAAATAATAGGGGAACAATGAAGACGTGGGTAAGATAAATCATAAAATGAAGATATTTGAAGGGATAATGAGGATGGGAAAGAAGGGAAAGAAAGTAAAATTTTCTAAAGAGATTCAGCCTACTAGAAAAACAAAAGAAGCAAGTGGAACAACAAGAGTAGGTTCAATAGGAATAGGTAAGGATATAGGATCCAACAATAAATGGGCAAGTAGTAAAAACTGGAATTTAAGGAAAAATTGTAGGGGTAAAAGATAAGATAAGGATACTATCTAGATTAGATTGGAGGATAGCAATATACAAGGGAAATCAATAAGAAATTAGGGAATAAGATAGGATATCATGAGGATCATATGGATAGATGAAACATCAAAAATCAAAAGCTAAAAAGAAATCCTCGGTGAATAAGGGATTGTTAGCAATATGGTTCAACACTTGGGATCTCAATGGCTAAATATCTAATTTAAGAAAGATACTCAGTCGACAACGAGGATCCACAACATCATCCTCCAAAGGAGGATGCCAAGTATAGCCTCTACACCACAACCTCTGCTGATGATAATTCTTTAGGCCATCGACCAAAGTCATTTTAGTAGAATATGCAGACATAACTACCTACAAAATCATATCTCCTACACATAAAGATTCATGTCCTCCTCATCAAGGATGTGCAAATCTCCTTAAAGATATAGAAAAGATAATAACTTAACCTCATGAGAGATCAACTTATCAACAAATCTACCAAACATTGCTTTGAGTAAATCTGTTGAGACCATATGTTCTGCCACCCATTCTCTAGAGGTTCTAAGTCTATATTACTCAAAGAAATGTATAGTGCAAAGCACTATTGTTGATACTGAATCCAGAAGGATGATGAAGGTGACACCAATTCAACATAGTGGATAAAATCTTCCTAAACACAATTCATACACTACTGAAGACGTCAAAGAAATGTATAATGCAAAGCACTATTGTTGATATTGAATTCGAAAGGATGATGAAGGTGACACCAATTCAACATAGTGGACAAAATCTTCTTGAACACAATTCAAATACTACTGAAGACACTGTCGGAGGGGTTTTTGTCGAAAGGTCGTATCACTAGGATCAGAGGTAGAAGGAAGTAAAGATATGAGATGGAAGAGAAGAAAAATAATACACAAGTGGTAAACACAATAATGACAAAGCACAATGAATCAAATCAATATGTATTGACAGAACCTAAAATCCTTTGTCTAGCACTACTTAGAAGCACTCTCCAGGCATTAGATCTCATGTTGCTTCTTCGTAGAACAAAAATGAGGATAAAAAATAACAGCTCCTTCTCTAGTGCTCGGAACCCAAATCTGATGGCTCCATTGGCTTCGGAAGGGGATAAAATTCTAGGACACCTAGTCACGAATCTCCCATATCACTCATTCTTCTTCTTCCAATGCAAAGTGCAGCTTTCAGCCTGTCAACAGTGATTGCGGCACGCGCAATTTTGCCCAGCTTTCTTCTTTATGAAAAATCCAATAACTGGCTGAAAAAGTCACTTGCTTTTTGCATGCCATCCTAATCTAGAAGCTTTCTTATATTTTTCAGATATTTACAATAAATAATAGGCTAAAATTATCCAAAAATCTAATATTTTTGGACCGTCTATGCCACTCACACTAGTATTAATGACCCAGATCACATTGACTCTCTTGATCAATAAGAAAGTCGGATGATGATGCATTCCATGCTTTTTTACATGTGTCCGCATAGCATCACGACATCCACCCCCTCTAAACCTACACATCCTCCCGTATGTGCCAAAATCCTAGTTGTCACCGGATCCTGAGTCCTCCTCATCCTCTGTAACCATATCCTTTGCTTCTTCATCTTCCATATCTTCCTAGCTAGCCCCTATATCATGGCCACTATTTTCTTCCAATTGTAGCAACTCATAGGCATTAGATTCTCGCCTCTTGAATAATTTGATTCTTTTCCCTACTACTGAAAGTTTTATGGTTGTTCCATCCAATTCATTTAATGCATAAGTAGCATTATCAAACACATGTCTTACCACTTAGAGTCCAAACCATCTTTTGAAAACTTTACGCATGGCACTATGCTGGTTGTCTAAACTGCTATCATAAACCAATATCCAATCCCCATCTTGTATGATTCTTGGTCTTGTTCTATGTCTTTTGTCAAACCATTTCTTGTTATGTATCCTTGCTGCCCTTAATTTTGCAATTGCTACCTCTATGTCTTCTGACTTTCTTTCCAACTATCTAATGCGCAAGGCCAACAACTCCTCTCGATTCAACTTCTCCCAAGGTAGCACACTCCATGTGACTGTCATCTCTTCTATCGGCATGATAGGTTTTTGACCATACATTAATTCAGCAGGCATATATCCTGTAACAGCACTATGTGTTGTTCTGTCAGTCCACAAAGCATAAGGGAGCAATCGTGGCTAGTCTTTTACCTTCCCTCCACATGCTTTTGCCAATGCCTTCACAATAGGTGGATGACCTCTTTCACTTTTTTCATTTCCTTGAGGATTATATGATAAAGTTAAAGCAAGCTTTATTCCCAACCATGCAAAGAAATCATAAGCTTCATCTACATCCAGCTTACCCCTATCTGCTGCAATTTTGCCCACAAAGCCATACCAACAAAAGATCTCTTCTAAGAGAAAAGTACACAAGACATTTGTTGTTGATCCGAGTTTTTACAAACCAGGGCACTTTGGGTTTACTCTTTAAGTACTAGGTATGCTACATTGCTTCTCAGTTATGATAACTCTAGCAAGTGGAAAAACAAGTTCTTAGGAGGGATGTCAATGTAAAGGGTAAAAGGGATGGGTTATCTTAGTAAAGATGGAAATGGATTACACCTAGGGGTTGAGTGAGTGCATAAATTCTTTTCAAAGGACTAACCTCCAACTACACTTGGGTTCCACGTGCATCACCAAGCTTTGGGATCTATCACCATCATTAGAGGACACCTCACCCTTGTACACAAGTCAATGTCCACATTATGGTGTCATTTGAATCTAACACAAAAGCTTACAAGCATGGACCCCCTCTATCACATGCTTATATATATACATATATATATATATATATATATATATATATATATATATATATATAAAAGAAATTAAAGCCAAAGTAGCTTTTAAAAGTCAATTTTTAATAATTTTAATAAATCCCACGAGAAATCGAATTTCAAAAAAATTTCCGTGATACCCAATCGGTTTTGACATGATCTACAAAGTCACAGAAGAAACTTTTTTCAGATTCTTCACTGATTTGAAGTTACAAAGGCACAGACTGTTGGCTGCATGCAATTTTCTTCTCTCTTTCACCCTTATCACATCAACTTTTCATTTTATCCTTCTTGTAAATATATTATAATAATGTGCTTCGGGCACCCACCTTTGTAATCTAGCTCCCTCTCTCTAGCTTGTCTACCATCATCTTTGGCTTCTTACATGATGACCATGGTGGGGACTTGTCCCATCCACTATTCTCCATATTATCAAAGATGCCATACATCATCTAGAATTATGTTAATCAAAAATATTAGCTTAATCTAATCTCTCATAGAGGTTATATAAGGTATCCATGGAGATATAAAAGAGACACAATCACAAGCACATGAAAGCACTCTAGATCACCAAGCCCAAAGGGGAGCCACTAAGAGCACATTATGCAACACCCTCATGCTAATCCATCTCTTTGAGTTAAGCTATGATTAAGTCTCTTTTTTTATATAGCATTCCATGAATACATAATGGCAAGCTTCTCTATCTCTTCTCCTCTTGTCTCCCTCTCTTCTCATCTCTCTCCCTCTCTCTCATATTCTAATATGGCGTCTAGATCATATGGTGTCCAGATCATATGTACTCTCTTCTAATTCTCCCCCTACATTAATACTTAAACTTATTAAGTAAGACTTGCTATATGCTCTATTGGTGGGAAATCCTTATTTCCTCATGTTATATATATGTTCATGGGAGAAATAAGGAGCCATCACCTCTCTTAACCTTCAATCATCTTCATTTCCCTTAAGATGGACTACAAATTCTCTCTTGTGAAGTTGGTTTTGGTTCTTTCCATTCACTTAAGAAAGGGATGTCCTAGCCCATCCTCCCTTTGGCTAAGTGGTTCCCTTCTTTAGCTCTCTTAGTGAGGATTGGAGGCCAAGTGGGTAAGAGGTAACCCACTCATCTTTTCAACTCTCATTTTTTGTGCCCCTACTGCTGAGGAACTTCTCAAGCTATGCTCTACAATTTCTATGAAAGAAGAAACATCTAAGGAGTTTTCCTCTTCTTCAATGAGTGTTTGTTAAGGGATCACTAAGGAGGAATCTTCATCAAACCCGTATGCGGGTAAAGTAAGTTAATTACACACACCCTTCTTTGCTTCAAGAGAAATCTTGCTCTCATCAAGTCTCTAGGTCAAGGCATTGTGTTGAGTGCTTTGTGTCTAGTGTAAAGACACTCCCTAAGGAGCCTCGTCTTCAAGTGGTAAAGGTTCTTTCGAATTCAGAGATTAACAAGTTTTTGGAGTGGGAGTTACATACCAATGGTGTGCGATATTGGCGAGAGGCTACATATGGTGATGTGCTTCAACTACTACTAGCAAGAAGGCTCAAAGTAATTGAGAATGTAGCTATCGAGGCCTATGAAGTTTACAAGGCTGATGATGGTCACACCAAAGCTAGGCTGGTGAGCAAATCCTTCGCATCTCTTGAGTGGTGGAATCTAAGAGGCTAAAGCTTCAGCAACACGCTTCATAAAAGTTTATAGTAAAAATTTGTAGTTAATGCACAAATGAATAATCCTATTTTCTACAACTTTCAATCAGTTCAAAACATTAAGGTGGATGTTTGCATTAGTAGAAAGATACATTGTCGGCAAAGGTTGGTCTTCTATTTTGAAGCTGAGACGTTGAGAGAGATATTGTTGTCCCTTGACCCCATAATATTTCCTATTTTGGATTATAGCATCTCCTTTAATGTGCACTTATTCATTCTACTCTAAGTACATCCCATGAACCATAGGGATTTGTACGGACTTATCCGTCCTCTTACTAGGAAAACCATACACATAATAGCTAGCACAAAGCTTAGGTTCCAAAATATCATAAGGGACTTATTGGGCCCTTGTCAACTTACTGAGATTAATACATTTATGAATCCATTTTATTCTACCCTTAATAAGATATGACTTGGGCCTAGACGTTTTCATCTTTGTTTTGTATTGAGCTAGATCAACATCTTCCTATCATGGCTTTTTCAAGCTTTTTTGGGCACAAAGGGGAGAAAGCTCTAGACTTTCTAGATGACTTAGAAATGGCCTTCCTAGTCATCATAGGTCGGGATGATGAAACAACCAAAGTATGGGACTTCTCTTTAGTTCTAAAGGGTGATGCTAGAGTGTGGTATCAAGCTCTCACGGAGGCTACAAGGGGTAACTGGAAGGATCTCAAGACTACATTCTTACACGAGTACTAAAAGATACATAGCCTCCTGAAGATCTTTGGAGACAACTCCTAGATCTTTGCCAAACCTTACCAGGGGAGTACCAAGCATATAAGGTATGTTTATAAAATTGTGGGATAAATGGACAGCCTCCTTAGCCAAGGGAGAGAGAGTACCTATTGCCTTAAGAAAGATTGTCTTTTCTGGCCGGGACGCTACCCTTTACTAAGGGAGAACGTCAAAGGAGGCAAGTTTCCCACATCCTATGAAGAATTAGTCACTTATGCTAGAGAGAAAGATACTTATGCCTTTGACCTTCTCCCAAATCCTTTCGTTGAATTTAGTGCAAAGAGTACAACCCCCTCCCCTTACAAATGAAGGCAATTGAGGCCCAAGGAGACAAGAAAGAGATTATGTTTGCTATAATTGTGGGGAGACTGTGGTATGTACTTTTGCCCTCATCCTAGGCGTCTGCCAAGAAATAGGTTCCAACCAAGAAGGAGGGGACAACAAGTGACACCACCTAGGGAGAGGCTTGTTCCACCGAATTCAGGGCCTCCACCACCGGTTCAAGTTCTCCAGCATCCTCAACCACTAGAGAATCGTGACGTCAGGATGATCAGTTTGGATGAGAGTAATGTCAAAGAGAATGCCAAAGTAGTAGAGGTTGAAGCAATGCGGGTGAAGAAAGCCCGTAGAATTGAGAGGATGGAGCCTACACCATTAGAAGAGATTGAAAATATGGAAGAAGAATCAGAGTCTTCTAAGGCTTCAAAGACACGCAGCAATAAAAAGAGGAGAGCTCACTCACGCCGAGGCATTGAGCTAGATGATTTTCTCCTAGGTAAAGGTCGTAGAGTTTATGATTTGCTTGCTGATGTGATGAATCAAGGGCCAAAAATTCCATGGCCACAATTACTGCATTTATCTCGAACAGTGCGGTGACAATGATCAAAGATGGTAAGCATTAGACCCATGAAGAATAGACACGTGAATGCAATCAAGGCTATGGATGGAGGTGCAGAGATTTGTGTCATGGTGGAAAAGTTGATGCATCATTTTGGGATTAGAGGTAAGTGAAATTACTGAATTTGGAGGCAAAATGGCTAACAATGTAATAGTAAATTGCTTGAAAGTTATAAAGAAATTCAAGGTAGAGGTGTGTAAAGTGCAATTGGAGCTTGATGTATATGTGATGCCAGTGAAGGGGGACGGCTATCCACTCATTCTTGAGCGACCATGGATAATGGGAATAAAAGCCATACAAGTTTGGGAGACAGGGGCTTTAGAGCTAAGGCCACAAAAGGGGGTTGCAGAAAAAGTGAAAGAGCACTATCTACAACATGAAGGAGGGCTGATAGGAGGATCTTGCATTAGAGACCACTACTGATGAATGGAGTTCTAGCGAGGATTGGTCATCTACAACAAAGGGTGAGTTTTCTAATGAGGAGGAAGAAAGATCTCTAGAAGTGATGGGGATTACATTGAAAGGGCCTTCTAGTAGTGAAATTCCACAGCATCTTCCAAAGGTCGAGAAGGAGAGGTTAGAAAAAATATTGGCTAAGGATCTATCAACTGAGGAGAAGGCAGCCTACATGAAAGTGGTAATAAAAAACTCTGCACTTTTTATTTTTGATTATGAACACATCAGAGGTGTGACAGCAGTACAACATCACATTAATCTAAAAGATGGAGCAAGGCTAGTGGTGTAGTGGCTACAATGGTTGGAAGTAGTTTAGTAAAATGCTCTACTCACTGAGGTGTAGCGACTTTTGAAGGCAAGCTTCATCTATCTAGTAGGGGACTCAAAGTGGGTTTTACCTATAGTGGTGACACCCAAGAAGAACGGCAAATGGCAGAATTGTGTAGACTACAAGCCGCTAAATGCTGCAACAAAGAGAGATCACTTCTCTCTTCCCTTTCAGGATGAAATACTCAACGAGGTGGTCGGGCATGAGAGATACACTGTTTGTGATGGGTATTCAAGTTATTTCTAGATCCCAATAGCTAAGAAGGATCAACAGAAGACCACCTTCATCACACCTTGGCGGTGTTTTGCTTACAAAGTAATGCCATTTGGATTAACAAATGCCCCAGCTACCTTCTAGCGATTCATGAATTATGTCTTCCAATCATATTTTGGTAAGTCCATCAGGGTCTTTATTGAATGTTTTTTGTATTTATAGTTCTAAGGTTCTACATCTAGGGAAGGTGGATGAAGGTTTCAACTGCCTCGCACAAATGGGAGGTAGCTAAACTATGAGAAGTGTTGTATTGGTGAAAGTGGTGTAACTTTGTTAGGGCATGTTGTAAGTGAGAGGGGCATTGAAGTGGATCCAAACAAAATTAAGGCCCTATTGGCGGTGCCATCACCATCTTCTGTGAAGCAACTAACATCTTTCATTCAGAAGGTGCGATATATGGGGCGGTTCATTCATCTCTTCTCCCAATTAGTGTTTTCACTTCAATAGTTGACCCACTCTGAGGAGCTCCTGTGGAGTGACGAAAGTGAAAGGTGCTTTCACGAGGTAAAGAAGGCTCTCATCACCCTTCCCATAATTTTACAACCTTGCTGGATCAAGAGTTTTTTGTCAACCCGAGTTTTGGGAAAGATGCTCTAGGGGCAGCATTAATACAAAAGGATACTAAAAATGGCCTAATGAGGCAAGTTTACTTTTCTAGTAGAGTAATGACAGCATCAGAACGAGGGTACAAGATGGTGGAGGTGATGGTTTTGTCTCTAATATTTTCTGTAACTAAGTTTCTTCTTTATCTTCTCCCTAGGCAGTTCATAGTGATCATGATAGAAGAGCATTTTTCCTATTCCTTACAACACATGGATGTTTCAGCTAGAATCGCTAAGTGGGTGATATAACTCCAAGAGTTTGACTACACCTTCAAGGTGGAGGACTCTACTCAGGCCTGCCTAGTTGATTTGTTGACTCATAGATGCCATCAAAAGAAGGAAAAAGAGAAGGGAGAGGTAAAAGAGAAGACATCTTTCCTTGAGGCCCACCACGGGTGGAGAATGCCAATGCCCTCTACTTTGATGGGGCCTACAAGCGTATTAAAGACAGAGTGGGAGCAGGAATAGTGGTGTTTAGTCCTGAAGGTGACAAACTTTATGGAGAAGGTATTAGCCTAGAGAATTTTCATTTTAACAATGAAGTAGAATATCAAGCCTTGCTTTTAAGTTTGAGGTGGTGTCTCTCACATGGTGTCACTCGACTTAATGTATTTTGGGGATTCTATGCTGATTCTTAAGCAAATGAAAGGAATCTGGGCTTGTAAAAATGATAACTTAGCTCTGAAAATGAGAGAGGCTAAAACTCTCATGAGGAAGCTACAGAAAGCCAAATCTATTTTAAGCCAAGGCGTACAAACGGCGACATGGATGCTCTAGTAGCTGAAAATTTGAAAGAGGTAATGGTGGGCATCATTGCAGTAAAGCTCTCCTTGTTTTAGAATAAGTTTCAACTGCAATATGTGCTTTATTTTCTTGAGCATGGTGAGGCACCTACACATATGAATAAGAGTGAGAAAAGGTGGTTGACTACAAGGCCACTAAGTACCGCTTGATAAATTATGTGTTGTATTACAAAGGAAAGGATACATTGCTTAGAAGGGTGCCAACAGCAGCAAAGGAGATTATGGATGTGATTAAAAATTTCCATGGGTGGGTTTGTGGCAAACATTTTGCTCAAGAAATAATGAGTAGAAAGATTCTCCAAGTCGATTTTATGTGGCCTATTCTACATCGAGATGTGCAACATTGGTGCCACACTTGTGATGCTTGCCAAAAGGCTAGACCAAGAAAGCTAGTGCAAGAGGAACAAAATCCCATAACTACATATGGCCCATTTGAGAAATGGGGGATTGATGAAATAGGGCCACTCCCACAAACTCAGTCTGGCAAGGAATACATCATAATGGGTGTGGACTACATGACGAGGTGGACTAAGGCTTTAGCAACTAGAAGGATCACAGTCCAAGAAGTGGAAAAATTTGTGTTTGAAAACATTTGTCGGGTTTGACACACCTTTAGAAATTATCTCTAATCGGGGTCCTAGTTTTAGGGCTAATCTAGTGGGGGAGCTAATGGAAAGGCTAAAAAACAAGCGCATGCATTCAACTCCCTACTACCCGCAGTGTAATGGTTTGGTCGAAAAGGTGAATGGGCTGATTTGTAAGATAATTATCAAGCAAGTACACATGCACCCCAAGCACTAGGATAAAAATTTGAGTGCAACTCTTTGGGCCTACACGACTTCATTCAGAACCTCACTTGGCTATACTCCATTTCACCTCATTTATGGCCAAGAAGCTTTTCTTCCTATAGAGGTGGAACTAACCAATTTACGTGTTTTAGTAGCCAGTCGAGAGAAGAATCAAGATAAGAAGTTAGAGGAAAGGATATTGGATCTAGAGAGGCTTGAGTTGGACAGAGAAGCAGTAGTCCAACACTATTCTATATGCAGGCTAAAGAGAGAAGAAAGACATTTAATAAGAAACTGACTAGCAAGCACATAAGGGAAGGATCACTTGTGCTATGCTATGATAACCACTTTGATAACAGAAAGGATACCGAACTTGTGTTCAAGTGGGAAGGGCCATTCATGGTCATAAGGAGATATCCAAATGGCAGTTATAAGCTAGGTAACATGGATGGGAGGGTTCACATGACAAGGGTAAATGGATGGCGACTCAAGCCTTATTTACAAAGAATTAGGGATACTTTAGAGTAATCATTCGACAAAGAGCCACCAATGAGGAGGTACATTACTCCCTGCTCTATTGGACCATCATTAGCAAGCTAGAGGCATGAATGCCTCTTCCTCTAGCCTAAGGGGAGGGCTAATGATTCGGGTTTTTAACAAACCAAATTTCTACCCCAAAATTTAGCCAAAACCCCTATCAAGAGCCTTACCCATAACTTGAACCCTACATCTTATCACTTTGGGTTTACTCTTCAAGCACTAGGTATGCTACATTGCTTCTTGGTTATGATAACTCTAGCAGGTGGGAAAACAAGTTCTTAGGAGGGATGTCAATGTAAAGGGTAAAAGGGATGGGTTATTTAGTGAAGATGGAAATGGATTACACCTAGGAGTTGAGTGAGTGCATAGATTTTTTTCAAAGGACTAGCCTCCAACTATACTTGGGTTCCACTTGCATCACCAAGATTTGGAATCTATCACCACCATTAGAGGACACCTCGCCCTTGTACACAAGCCAATGTCCACATCATGGTATCAATCACATATTTATATCAAGCTCAACACATGCGGACATTGATGATGGACCGCCTGGTTAGATGGGTCCACACATCTACACTTAGCATATCGGTGGTCATTATGACTCTCACATGGCCATTGACTCATTACTTATTATATTTAGGTTGTTACACCTATTTACAGCTGGCATAGTTATAGCGCCAGTCGACTAGTATAGTCGGTTATGCATTGTTTGACTTAGTAGGCCACTTTCCTTTATGTTGTATCTTATCTATACTTTGTGTACATTGTAAAGAGTGTGAAAGAAGAAGAAGAAACCAACAAGAAAACGTTTTGGCCTCCATCTCTCTTCTTGTCTCTTGAGTGAGCTTCTCCTTGTGCATTCTGTGTGTGTTCGACGCAGCATCTTGAGCAAGTCTCCCCACCACGCGATTCTTGACATGGTATCAGAGCCGTGCCACTGAGAGAGGCTGATTTCCAAGGCTGAAGTGAAGGAGAAGAAGCAAGGTTCGAGCAAGCAAGCCACGGGTAAGAAGCTCTCCCATCCTTCCACTCTTTCTCTTGGACAGTGCCTGTGGAGGTACCAAAAGTAGGGCGGAGCAAAAATCTTACATTGCAGTGAGATTTGGTGTGCGTGAAGAGCGCTGTCTATTCTGCAGTTACGCACTTTAAGGCTTAACCACAGTTATTTTGGGCATCTGAGGCCGTTTCAGGCCCTGTTTTAGAGCCGCAAGGTTGCGAACAGCGGTTTCAACGTACACTATGATATTGGCTGTTTTGACTGAAAGTAGGTGCGCAGGTTATAAATTGTGAATCTGTAATTCTTGAGGTGTTTCCAGGAAGCAAACATAAGGTTTATCTGCAAACAAGTTGCAGATTGCATGTATTGTTAAACAAACAGTGAAAAAGGCTGTCTGGTATATTACTGTACACTATAGGTCGAGGGTTGCAGAAGATTTGCTTGCTATTTGGTATTAGTTTTGTGATAATGGCAGAGAACAGTGGAAGCCCCATCATTGAGAAGCTCGACAAAAACAACTACCCTTCATGGAAGTTCCATGTCACGAACTTCCTTATTGGAAAAGGCCTCTACGAGTTTGTTTTAGGTGAAGAAAATGAGTTGGAGGTGAGTGATCCTCCAACTGCAGAAGAGACAAAGGCACGGAAGGAATGGAATGCTAAAGACAAGAAGATCATGTATTGGCTGTCTGCAGTAATTGGCAATAATATGATGGGACATATTAAAAATGCAGAGAATTCATATGCAGCTTGGACCATACTTGAAAGTATGTTTTTCGTAAATACAAAGGCACGAAAGATTCAACTCAAGCAAGAGTTGAATACATTGAAGAAAGGGAAGATGTCTATCAATGAGTATGCACTGAAGGTAAGGAATGCCCGATGATGATGATTTGGTGTCGTCTACCTTGGGTGGACTTAACAATGAAAAGGCTTGGAAGTCTTTTGTAACTTCTGTATATGTCAGAAAGCCATTTTCAAATTTCGATGAGTTGGTCTCTCTTATGATCACTGAAGAGATCAACATGCAAAGTGAGACATCTGAAAGAAGTGATGAACAAGTTCAAGCTTTCTACTCCAGTTCAGGAAGGGGACATGGCAGGTTCTCTTTAAGAGACCGTGGTACAAGACGTGGTAGTGACAACCAGTAAAATAGATTGAATCAGAAATTTGCCGATATGCAGGTTTCAAGAGATCATGGTAACTTTAGAGGTAGGGGGAGCTTTAGAGGAAGAGGTGGATGGCAGAACAGAGGTTCTAACAACTCTGGTATTGTGTGTCACTACTATGGCAAAACAGGTTATATTGCAGCCCAATGTTATGTTAAGAAAGATGATATTCACAGTGGTAAGTTGCAGCAAGGAAACTATGCATCGTCTTCACGACAAAATGAAGACAAAAATGAACGTCTGTTTGTTATGCAGTATATGTTGAATGCTATTACAGGAAAGGAAACACGTGATGATGTTTGGTATGTTGATTCAAGTGTATCCAATCATATGACCAGCCATGCAGAATGGTTTGGAGAGATGCAAAATTTGCAAAATGCAAGTTATGTGCAAACGGATGATGATTCATGCCACCCAATTTTACACATTGAAAAAGTTCCCTTGTCCTTGCATGATGGTAAGACAAAGAGTCTTTCAGATGTATTACATGTGCCATCTATTACAAAGAACTTGGTGTCAGTCGGTCAAATGGTAGAGCAAGGGCTACAAGTCAGAATTAATGCAAAGGGCTGCTTTGTAGAAGACTTCAATGACAAGTGCAGGTTGGTAGCAAAGGGAAGTAGAGTTGGACGTATGTTTACTCTAGATGCTAGAATTCCTACTATGAATGCTGCTATGTATGCTAAAGGAAAAGGTGTTGTTGCAGATATTGAAATTTGACACAAACGCATTGGACATGCAAATGTACAAAGGCTTAAATTAATGCAGCCCAAAGGGTTAGTTACAGGTTTGCCTACATTTAGAGTTGCAGAATTTCATAAGGTATGCGAAGCATGTCAGTTTGGTAAGCAGGCAAGACAAACCTTTTCACATGATAGAGATGTAAGTAGAAATATCATTGATGTTGTGCATACAGACATTTGGGGGCCTACACAAAATGTATCTCTTGGAGGCAGTTCATACTTTGTCACATTCATTGATGATTTTTCTAGAAAGCTATGGATATATTTTATGAAGGAAAAGAGTGAAGCATTTGAGCACTTTAGAACTTTCAAGGCTGCAGTTAAAAGAGAAACAGGCTTGAAAGTAAAGTGTTTGAGGTCAGATGGAGGGGGCGAGTACCTCTCGAATGAGTTCAGTGATTTTCTGAGGTCTCATAGGATAAAGAGACAGTTCACATGTAGATATACCTCACAGCAAAATGGTGTTGCAAAAATGAAAAACATGTATATTGCAGAAGTTGCACGTGCCTTGATGACTAAAAAGAATATGCCTAAGAATTTTTTGTTTGAGGCTGTTCATATGGCTATTTATATTATGAACAGAACTTCCACAGCTGCAGTTCATGGTATGACCGCGAAGAATGTTTTACAGGTAAGAAGCCTGATGTCTCACACTTCAAAGTGTTTGGCTACATTGCGTATGTTCATGTGCCAGATGAGTTGCGGAAGAAACTGGATCCAAAGGTTGAAAAGTGTGTCTTTATTGGATACTTTTTAGAGCAGAAAGGGTATCGCTGTTATAACCCTGTCACATGTAAGTTCAGAGTGAGTAGGGATGTCATCTTTGATGAAATGAGCAGTTGGTATTCATCTAGTGGTGATGCATTGGATGATGATGATGATGATCATGACACTCATGTGCAGGCTGAAAAGCAAGAATCACTGACTCTTAGTGGACGAGAGACATCATCTAGTAGTCCTTGGTCTGGGAGACTAAGGAGTAGCTCTACATCTTCAAGTGCATCTAGTAGCACTACAGGTAAAGATAAATGAAAGAATAAAGTATCAGATGGAATTGATGCAGTTCTTGATGGAGACTCCAGTGGCTCAGAGAGCTTGGGATTCCTTCTGTCAGGAAACCAGGTGTAAATTTGGTTTTGAAGGTTATGCAGCTCACCATTATGCTTATATGGTGAAACTAGTTGAGGATATTGAGCCCACTTGTTTTGAGGATGTCGTTGATCATACTCATTAGGATGCAGCAATGGATGAGGAGATGGCTTCATTAGAGGCCAATAAGACTTGGGATCTAGTATCATTGCCAAAGGGCAAGAAAACAATTGGATATAGGTTTATAAGTTTAAGCACAATGCAGATGGTTCTATTAGTAGGTACAAAGCTAGGCTGGTTGTATGTCATAGATTATGATGAAACCTTCAGTCCAGTTGCTAGGATAGCAACTGTCAGATGTGTGATTGCTTTGGCAGCAGCCAAAGGTTGGAGGTTGCTGTTGAGATATCGAGCTCCACTCGTGATATGCCAGGGTGACCGTTGTGCATTTATGTCACCGACTTGTCAGTTGCAGATGCGGTTGGTACACCGCCCATGAATAATAGCTAGATGACATCTATCCTTATCTACTCTAGTTCGTGGCTCAGTTAGTATGCCACCTTAGTTAGTTGAGTTTGGTTTGAGACCCATATATAGGATTCTTCTATTTCTATGTACTTGAGTTCTTTTTGGCTTACACAACTAAGAAGAGGAAAAATGTTTTCAGCCTCCACCTGTGTGTGTATTCTCCCATTGTGCAAGCAAGAAAGCTACAAGTGAGACTCCTTCCTTCTCTCCCACAATCTTGACAGTTGCAGCAAATGGATGTGAAGAATGTCTTCTTGCATGGTGATTTGCAAGAAGAAGTGTATATGGATCAGCCATCAGGTTATGAAGATTTAGAGCATCCCACGTATGTTTGCAGGTTGAAGAATGCGCTCTATGGGCTCAAGCAAGCACCTAGAGCATGGTCTGACAAGATCAGAGAGTATCTTGTCAATATTGGCTTTTATGTTTCTGATGCTGATCACTCACTTTATGTGAGAAAGGGAGATGCAGGTTTGGTCATCATAGTCATCTATGTGGATGACTTGATTACTACAGGTGATAGTGATAATGAGATTGCTGAAGTCAATGACTTTTTGAAGAAGAAGTTTGAGATGAAGGATTTAGGTGAGCTAAGGTACTTCCTTGGCATTGAGGTGATTAGATGTGATGATGGTATATGGCTGTCCCAAAGACAGTATGGCTTGGATATGTTGTCCAAGTATCGTATGACAACATGTAAACCACTTTCAGTCCCGTTGGAGCAGAATATAAAGTTGAGTGTTAATGACCCTACTATGTTTAGGAGGATAGTGGGGAGTTTGATCTACATGACCATTACAAGGCTAGACTTGAGCTATGATGTTGGTCTTGTGAATCAGTTTATGCAAGTACCTAGAAAGCCACATTTGGATGTAGTCAGACGCATATTGAGATATGTGAAATCCACATTACATTATGAACTTTTCTATGAGGCAGGTACATATGTACAGGTGTTTGGATACACAGATGCCAATTGGGCTGGTAGTATGTCTTACAGAAGATCTACCAGCAGATACATGTTCTCTCTTAGTAGTGCAGTAGTTACATGAAGCAACAAAAAGCAATCTACAGTTGCTTTGTCAAGTACAGAGGCTGAGTATAGAGGTGTTGTTGTTGCAGCATGTGAGGTAGTATGGCTACAAAAGTTATTGGCTGATTTAGATGTGCAGGTGGAAGGTCCAGTTGTCATTTATTGTGACAACATGAGCAGTATATAGTTGGCTAGGAACCCTGTGTTCCATGCCAAGACAAAACATATTGAGGTACACTACCACTTTGTGAGAGAGAAGGTACTAGCAGGTGAGATTGACTTGGTGTATGTCAACACACAGGATCAGATAGCTGACATCTTTACGAAGGCATTGGGTACAGAGAAGCTTCAAAAGTTTCAAAGCTTACTTGGAGTTGTAGAGATGCAATTGAGCTTGAGGGGGAGTGTTGAGATGACAAGCTCAACACATGCGGACATTGATGATGGACCGCCTAGCTAGATGGGTCCACACGTCTACACTTAGCACGTCGGTGGTCATTATGACTCTCACATGGCTACTGACTCATTACTTATTATATTCAGGTTGTTACACCTATTTACAGCTGGCATAGTTATAGCGCCAGTCGACTAATGTAGTCGGTTATACATTGTTTGACTTAGTAGGACACTTTCCTTTATGTTGTATCTTATCTATACTTTGTGTACATTGTAAAGAGTGTGGAAGAAGAAGAAGAAACTAGCAAGAAAACGTTTTGGCCTCCATCTCTCTTCTTGTCTCTTGAGTGAGCTTCTCCTTGTGCATTCTGTGTGTGTTTGGCATAGCATCTTGAGCAAGTCTCCCCACCACGCAATTCTTGACAATATACATATATATGCATACATATATATATACATATATATACATATACATATACATATATATACATATACATATATATATATATATACATATACATATATATATATATATATATATATATATATATATATATATATATATATATATATACATATACACACATATATATATATAAGGAATTAAAGTCAAAGTAACTTTTTGAAGCCCTTTTTAATAATTTTAAAAAATCCTAGGAAAATTTGAATTTCAAGAAAATTCATGTGTTGGCCAACTAGTTTCGACATGGTCTACAAAGTTGCAAAAGAAACTTTTTTTAGATTCTTCACCGATTTGAAGTTACAAAGGCGTAGACTGTGGGTTGCAAGCAATTTTCTTCTCTCTTTCACCCTTATCGTTAGAGGGCACCTCACCCACTTGGATTCCACTTGCATCACCAAGATTTGAGATCTATCACCATCATTAGAGGACACCTCACCCTTGTACACAAGCCAATGCCCACATCATGATATCAATCACATGCTTATATGTGTGTGTGTGTGTGTGTGTGTGTGTGTGTGTGTGTGTGTGTGTGTGTGTATATATATATATAAGTCAAAGTAACTTTTTGAAACCCTTTTTAATCATTTTAAAAAATCCTAGGAAATTTTGAATTTCAAGAAAATTCCTGTGTTGGCCAACTGGTTTCAACATGGTCTACAAAGTTGCAAAAGAAACTTTTTTCAGATTCTTCACCGATCTGAAGTTACAAAGGCGTAGACTGTTGGTTGCAAGCAATTTTCTTCTCTCTTTCACCCTTATCATATCAACTTTCTATTTTATCTTTCTTGTAAATATATTATAATAATATGCTTCAAGCACCCACCTCTTGTAATCTAGCTCCTTTTCTCTAGTTTGTCTACCACCACCCTTGGCTTCTTGCATAGTAACCAAGGTGGAGACTTGTCCCATCTACTATTCTCCATATTATCAAAGATGCCATATATCATCTAGGATTATGTTAATCAAGAAGATTAGCTTAATCTAATCCCTCATGGAGGCTATACAAGGTGCCCATGGAGATGTAAAGAGACAATCACAAGCACATGAGAGCACTCTAGATCACCAAGCCCAAAGGAGAGCCACTAAGAGCACATTATGTAACACCCTTATGCTAGTCCATCTCTTTGAGTTAAGCTATGAGTGGGTCTCTTTTTTTATATAGCATTCCATGAATACATGATGGCAAGCTTCCTCTACCTCTTCTCCTCTTGTCTCCCTCTCTTCTCATCTCTCTCCCTCTCTCTCATATTCTAATATGACGTCTAGATCATATGGTGTCCAGATCATATGTACTCTCTTCTAATTCTCCCCCTACATGAATACTTAAACTTATTAAGTAAGACTTGCCATAAGCTCTATTGGTGGGGAATCCTTATTTTCTCATGTTATATATATGTTCATGGGAGAAATTAGGAGCCATCACCTCTCTTAACCTTCAATCATCTTCATTTTCCTTAAGATGGGCTACAAATTCTCTCTTATTAAGTTGTGTTTTGATTATTTCCATTCACTTAGGAAAGGGATGTCCTAGCCCATCCTCCCTTTGGCTAGGTGGTGCCCTTCTTTAGCTCTCTTAGTGAGGATTGGAGGCTGGATGGGTAAGAGGCAACCCACTCATCTTTTCAGCTCTCAATTGTCTTAGTACATAAAGCTCTCCTTCCACTTGATTAGTCAAATTTTCACGGGCAAATACAAGATATCTCATTTACCAAAGACCTGTAGGCATCGTGACTAAATCCACCACCCACTTAAAATGAAGAGACAATGGATATGTGGACTGCAATCTATCCCGATGTCTCACGAATGAATACATTTGACATGTCGTACATGTTTCCACAAAGTGAGCAACATCCTTATACATACCCTACCACCAATATCTTTCTTTGATCTTTGCAAAAGTACCCCAAACACTTCTATGACCAGCCCATAAGCTTTCATGAAATTCTTGCATAACATTTACTTGTGAAGCTTTATCACCCAAAACTCACAATGGCATACCCTGTTTCTTTTTAGCATGTTTCCATAAGTATCCATCTTTTTAAAGAAAACCCATAGGCTTTCCTCTTGATCTTCTTAAATCCTCATCTGGCCATTCATCTCTCTTTGTTAATGTAGTAAGGTATTGACCAATTCTCAGCCACTCTCTTGCATATTCATCTTCCACAAATACTTCTACACAAGATGCAAAACATCTAAAGTGTCTTCTCTTTGTTGTCCAAGCTTTTGTCAATGTTGTAGCAACACCTTGCATTGCTAAATTCACTCTTACAACATCATTTTCAACTGCAAGAAATTCATCTTCTTCCTCCTCATCCATCATCCCATCTTCATTCTCATAACGTGATCGAGATAACATGTATGCCACTGGGTTATCTCTTCCTACAATATGCTAAAAAACTGAGTGTTCAAGGATTTGATGTATGCAATCCACCGGAGCATAGCAATGTTTAGGGTGGCACAACTTGTAATCATACCCAATATCAGCAAACAATCGGTCTCAATGACTACACGAGCACCCATAAAATACTCCTTATCACATTTAAGGGCTATCACAATTCCCCATAATTCTCTTTTTACCTATGGATACCTTCTATGTTAGTTCATTCAATACTTTAGCACCAAAGCGAATTGCATATCTTTGCCCTTACTCATCATCTTGCCCAATTGCCCATCCAATCCCGATTGTGCCTATATCAACAGTAATAATGACAGGATTTCCATGTGAATAGTCAGCCTTTCTCAAGATAGGAGCCGATTTTGAGAGTTGCTTCAATTTCTTCATTACTTTTTGATGCTTCCTTTCCCAATGAAATCTCTTACCTTTCCTCAAAAGCTGATATGGAATATCGGCTACATGTGCAAAGTGAAAAATCCATATAAAATAGAACACAAATACACCCAAGAATCTATGCACCTCTGATACATTCGTGCATACATCTTGCATTCTATCAATCCCATCTATTTTTGTTGGTGATGGTCTTCGCCCATAAGGCCCACACATATGTCCAAAAATCAAAACCTCTTCAACTCCAAAGATCCAACTTTATCCAGAAAGAGTTAAATGCACCTCTTCTAGACGCGTCAAAATCCTCTCACAATCCACAACATGGTCTGCAACAAATTGTATGCATCCATGAGCATCCATCTCTTCATTCTTTTCATCCACTGCACACTCTTTGATTGGAACATCATCCAAGAAGGGCATTGTCAATTGTGGTATAAAATCCCTAAGTACCCTAGTCATAGCATTTGTCATGTGTGCCACTGAGTTTGTTGCACCCTGTGGGAGAGTACACATCCGTACTAACCCCAAGGGACACTTCATGGTTGTGATCTTCCTGCTTTCAATTGCAAGCTAAAACTGATCATACCCCGAGTAAAGATCACCCAAATAATAGATCGCTCTGCCTACAAAAGCCTTTGCAAATTCATCAACCATAGGACCTGCACCCACATTTCTTATGGTCACTTTATTGACCAGTTTCATGCCTTGAATAAATCTCAAAGCACCATTCGTTTTTGGTACAGTAAACCAATGATTTGAGTACGATCCTGAAGAGGGCTCCAAGATCTTCATACGAATCTTTTCATTTAGCAAATCCATCAGCTTTGGCAAGTAAGCTTTAGGCACTGAAATAGGCCTCAAGTTCCATGGTACATGTGGCACAATAAATACGACCATAGGAGAGACAACATTTGGATCCACACAACCTATTTTAGTTGGCTGAAATGCAAATTCGTTTCCATGCCTAGCCAACATTTGCATAAAACAGTCTCTCTCAACAGGCAAAAGAAACCCTTCTGTACCAACTTTCAATTCATGTAATGTTTCAGATATAAACTAATGATCTATATCTTTAGAATCCCGTAAGCTTGGCTGCCTTGAAATTTTTTCACACAAACTCTCACTTTCTGATGGAAGTGGCAAAGAAATTGGTTTTATCTTTTTGTGAATTGTCTTATACTTTGTCTCCACAAGTGCTTCAGCCCATTGTAATCCTTCTTGCTGAGCAAACAATGCTATAACAACATATTTGTCCAAAGAACATACTGACAACACTCTATTTTCAGTCTCATTTTCTACATGTATAGTTGCTGAAATTTCAGCCATAGTGTCATTAATATTCAGCTCATAAAAGATGCCTGCAATGTCTTCATTTTTAGCTAACAATCCCAATGCTCTCAGTTCCTTAATAGCTCATTTCATAGATATGTGTTCAGCCTTGCACATAGCTTCCATAGGCTTAAACCAACATGAATTGTTTGCTATAAACAGAGAATAACCACTAGTAAATGCATGCTTCATCCCATCAAGAGGCGAGTACATCCTCTAAACAGCACTACTGTAGCCCCGCATTACAGCAGTGCGTAATGAAAATTCGGGTCTTTGAATTCCCTTGCATTTGGAGCCAAAGGAGACTCTCGAAGTGTATCCCAATTTCTAGGATGATTAACACAAACAGTAAGAAATTAGACTGCTTTCCTCCCATCCTTGCTTCTGACTCTTGCATAAGTAGAACCATCATCAAGCACCTTTGTTTCCATACGCACTCTTGTAATATAGGGCTATCCCAAAATCACTACATATGAGGAATTATCTTGCACAAAGAAGTGTTGCTCTTCTTGTACATCACCAATCGTCACTTTTACATTAGGACATGCAGTATAGAGCTCTCCCGAAGAATTATTTCTAGCCCTCATACACCAACCATGATCAGTGTCCACAGGCCATGCACCATTTTCATACAATCCACGCTTAATAACATTTATCTCAGACCCATGATCAAGTACCACAACAATACACCAAGCAACCTTTTTCAATGATTGCTCAATAGTACATGTAATCTACAACCTATTTATAGATGAACCTTATGTTTGCTTCCTGGCAAACACCTCAAAATTTACAGATTCAAAATATGTAACCTATGCACCCACTTTCGGTCAATACAGCCAAAATTACAGTGTACCTTGAAACTGTTGTATATAACCTTGTGGCTCTGAAAAACGGGGCCTGGAATGGGCTCAAATCCCCAAAAAAAACTGCGGACAGTTCTAAAGGGCTAGTTTGCAAAATATACAATGCTCTGCTTGCACACCAAATCTCACAGCAATTTGAGATTTTCGCTCTACCCTGCTTCCGGTGCCTCCACAAGCACTATCCAAGAGAGAGAGTGGAAGAATGGGAGAGCTTCTTACCCATTGCTTGCTTGCTCAAACTTTGCTTCTTCTCCTTCACTTTAGACTTCAAAATCAGCCTCTCTTAGTGGCGCGGCTTTGATACCATGTTAAGAATCGCGTGGTGGGGGACTTGCTTGGGCCGTTGCACCAAACACACACTGTATACACAAGAGGAAGCTCACTTAAGAACACAAGAAGAGAGATGGAGGCCAAAATGTTTTCTTGTTGATTTTTTCTTCTTCTTCCATACACTATACAATGTACCAAAAGTATAGATAAGATACAACATAAAGGAAAATGGCCTACTAAGTCAAACATTGCATAATAGACTACATTAATTGATTGGTGCTATGTCTTTGCCAATTGTAGGTAGGTATAACAAACTAAATATAATAAGTGATAAGTCAATGGAGTATCATAATGACCACCAACGTGCTAAGTGTAGATGTGCAGACTCATCTAGCCAGGCTATCCATCATCAATATCCGCACGTGTTGAGCTTGCCATCTCAACAAAGAACTGGCAAAGTGCTTAACTTTTCTTTAATATGCAAGAATGCATCCTCTTCAACTTGCATCCAAACTAAAGGATCCCTTTGAGTTGCTTTCTGTAAAGGATATACATATTCAACCAACATATGGAATGACCTTAATAGATACCTCAATTTTTGAACAAAGCTCATCAGTTCTTTTACAACTTTTGGAGAATCCATAAGAAGTAAAGCCTCAACTTTACTAGGCTCAAGTGAAATACCATTAGCAAACACTTCATGACCCAAGAGTATCACTCTAGTTCTTGCTATCTTACATTTATCAGGATTCAACTAACCACCATCCTCATCAAGTCTGCAAAAAACTTCATCAAGTTTTTTAGAGTGTAATGCCCTTGAGTTGTACACACAAAAGTCATCCATAAACACGCACAAAGATTACCCAATGAAAGGGGCAAATACCTAACTAATCCATCTTGAAAAGCTAGCATATACATTTATCAAACCAAAAGGCATCACTCCATAACATAAGCATTCCCATGGGGTAATGAACATTATTTTCTTCTAATATTCTTCCGCTATTCTGATTTGAAATATCCAGAGTATCCATCGCACACACTATAAAATTCATGACTAGCCACTTGATCCAAAATCTCATCCTGAAATGGAAGAGGGTAGTAGTCCCTCTTAGTAGCTGCATTAAGAGGCTTGAAATCAACACATAATCTCCACTTTCCATTCTTCTTTGGTTTGATTACAACATGAGACACCCACTTTACATCATCAATACGATAGATAAATTCAACATCAAGCAACTTCTGAATTTCAGCTTTAAGTACGTTTTTCTAAATTGTACCAAGTCTCCTAAGTTTTTGAGCCATTGGTTTATACCCTTCTTTCAATTTGATATGGTGCATAATGCTTTTAGTACCCCTCAGTTTAGTGATATTCTATAGCAAATAGTTTTGGGTATTTCTAAAAAATGGCTAAATATTCATCTCTTTCATCATTAGTCAAGTCATTTCCCAATATATTCATAAGCTTAGGCAGTCCACATTCATTTCAGGTTGCTAATCACATGTTTCATGCATGAAGTCTGTACTTCCTACAACAATATTTACCACTTTTTCTTCTCTTTTTGAACCCTGGATTGACAATCCAAAGAGGTCAACATCCCTAGAGAGTAGGCTAGCTTCCCATTCTCTATCTTCCTCATCAAGGCTGGAATTTTCTGAATCACTACTTTTATCATCTCCAACATCACTTTCATGTCCACTTTGAATGACGGACCCTGTTTTCATGTCAAAGATCACCCTCTTATGAACTCACTTCTCTAGATAGAGTTCCAATTGACCTCTATACCAATCTTGTCTAGATCTCATACCAATCAACAACAGTCGTCCCAAAATGAGAGGATATGCCCCAAGTTTTGCAGGCATAACATGGAAATCCAAATGCTCTCTGACCTCCAATGTTGATCTCCAAGTTCTCAATGACTCCCAAACATTTCACTTTTGAGCTATTTACCATTTTAACCTTAAACAGTGAATTTCCTGTCATTTTAAGATGCATTTGCAACATTGCTTCTTCAGTGATTACAAAAACTTGCACACCACCATCAACATAAACTTGATCAATTTTCCTTCCGTGTATCCATGCATCCATGACAGGTATAATGTCTTTCACATCTGATAGGTATACCACTCCAACATGCCCAATTTGGGTTTTTCCTTTCCTAATGCTAACCAAACCATGCCATTGCCTCCCTAGAGATGAGTTCATCTGCAGTAGTAGCTGACCATATGTAACATCAGCCTTTTTACCTTTTAAGCCTTTAGGCAGGTTGTAAGGAACTTGATTGACTCCTAAAGCAAAGTCCCCCATTTGAATCTTCCTTTGTTGTCTAGCTTTCCTGTTGTTTTTTGGATCATCTACAACCTGTTTTCCCTCTTTAATTCTTGCTGCCCTTTGAGTTTCAGTTTCAGTATCCCTCTCTCTGAATCTCTTGTTAGCAAAAACATCTACATTTTCCATATCATCAGACATGTTGGTTTCGATCAAATTCATACCCGATGTGTCTTCATTAGGTCTTCTTTCCAATTGTTGCCTAGCTGGTTCAAGTGGCCTTTGTTACTGTTGAGGTCTAACATCTTGCCTAGCATTCCCTTGTGGCATGGGATACATCTTCCCTTCTTAGATAAGGGCAATCAGGAGCAATATGACCTCTCTCCCTGCAATTAAAGCATTCAAAGTTTTTCCATCTATTCCTTGGAGGTCCTCTAAATCTAGGTTGCATTTGTGTTGCCTTGCCTGCAATAGGCTCATATTCAAATTCAGATTTGTCGATTGTTCCTGCAGTTTATTAATCACATCATTATTAGCTTTTCTATGACCTAGTTGAGTCCCATTCTCCTCTCTTTCAAATGCCCCATGAAGATTTACAGCTTGTTGTCCTGCATTTCCTGCAACATTGTCAACTTGATTAGGCCGTAAAAATGCATGCACGACAATACCTCTTGATTGATCCAACCTCAATTGTATTTTCCTTTGCTTTTCCTTGGCTATTTTGACTACATCTTCATATGTATCAGGGTCTTTGATCAGAATCTTTTCTCTAATTTTAGGTTTAAGCAATGAAACAAACTTGTCATTTTTCAAGAACATCATGGGAGGTTGCTCCATACTCTGTGCAATTTCTATCCATTTTGCTTCAAATCTCGTAGCAAATTTAGAAACTTCCTCATTTTTTCCATGAAACATCCTTTCCAAATATTTTCATAAACTCTCAGGAGTTTTCTTAGTTGCAAACCTTGTAGGGAACTCATTTTTAACTTCATTCCAATTTGCCCTTGTCTCTTCATTCAATAAGTTCCACCACAATCTTGCAAATCCATCAAGCAACATGCTAATCATTCGAAGCTTATCTGTATGAGTGTCCCTTTGATCTTGGTAATCCATCCACTCCAATATCCTGATAAATTGATTAGTATCCTCATTTTCCGTACCAAAGAAGGGTTCATATCCAAAAGCTGCCATGCTTGAGTTTGTGTACATGTTGGTTTCCAAACCTTGCACTTCCCAACTGATAAGATCAGCAAATAGATCTTCAACACGGGAGATCCTCATCGGGGGCACCAATCTATGGTAGGTGAATTGGGTAGTCGGCCTCTAACAACCCCCAAGACAACACCACAAGATAAATATTGAGGATCTCACCTCAACAAAACCCACAAGATAGCACCACTGAACGCATGATCAAAAATTTGTGATCACTCGCTCCTCACTGAGACTTCAACTTAACAACTTGAGCAGTTTAAACCTTCAAGCTTAGAATTACCATTTTTAGAGAGAATCTGGCACTAAATCAACCATGGTAGAGACTTTGACAACACAAGCTTTCAGATTCACACAACTCCTATTTTTTAGGGATGGCAATCCCACCCAGCAAACTGCCCCACAAAGCATGATTACTTCAAGCAGTACAAAATCGATTGTAGACCCTCTCTGTTCTTCTTTCCTCAAAACACACATAAGTACAAACCAAATACACAGGTAATCAAAGCTTTATACGGTAAATTTTTGTGCCCATTCAATGCTTCAAGCATTTCATTGCTGTAGACATTCCATTACTGTATCAAAATAGAGTTTACACTGATATAGCAATGGATAATCATGATGACTTTCATGAGAAACCAAGCTGGTGACATAGATGCTATTGAATTCACATGTTTCCTCATAGAGCATGGAAACTGCCTCATGGAGCATTACATAGAATAGTTCATAACCTTAAACTAGACTCGGATTGCCAAGCTTCATAATGGGAAAGTTGTAGCTCTTTTTCCAGTCTATAACTCTTTAGAACAACTCAGAATCAAATTCCTTGATCTGCTGCCATGAAATAGCTTTGCACAGTCTGTAGTCCTCAATTCCTACATGCTCTATACAGCAAACACAACTTCTCTATTCCAAAAGCACAATCTTGCATTGATGAAGAGTCACAGGAGCTTCGAACTTTACAAACTCTGATCCATTATTTTCTTGGCTACAAATCCTTTCAGATTTCCACTCGTGCATTCAACACTTGCTCCTAATACATATTATGTGCCTCCTACCTAGTTTCAGATGTAGAGGCCCTTCAATTCTATTCTTGTCTGCTACTATGGGAAGCCTCACGCAACAACTAACAAACGTCACTCTCATCATGAAGAAGAACATCCATGTGCTATCTTTCACTCATATCCATACACCAGAATTAATCTACAAACTCTCTGCCCCACAAAGCAGTAGAAGAAAACAAGACAAAAGGAAGACTCTTATTACCATCACTTGAAACCTGAGAACTCGCATTAGCCCATTGACTTCAGCGGCCCTACCATCTTGCTCCTCGACTCCAATAACTTCAGCTTCATGGTCTCTTTTCTGACAATTTGTTCTTCTTTCTCTGAGCTTCAGATTTCTCCCTTCTTCAACCTATAAGGTTCTTCTTCTTCTTCTTCTTCTTCTTCCTCTCTCTCTCTCTCTCTCTCTCTCTCTCTCTCTCTCTCTCTCTCTCTCTCTCTCTCTCTCTCTCTCTCTCTCTCTCTCTCTCTCTCTCACATACACACACACACACACACACACACACATTGATTGTCTTATGTCAAACACTTCTCTTCTCTCTTTTTCCAAAAAAACTCCCCACGTTTTTGCTTTTTTCCTTAATTTTTCAAGTTGCCCCTTGCTTCCCTTTAATTAGTAAATGGCAAACATGCCCCTTGCCATGTAAAATTCCATTCAAAGACTCGAAATCGGAAACAAGAACACATTTTCTTCTCTTCCTACATGAAGTGCATGTCTCAAAACTAAAATATCACAACCATGTGTCCCATGTGTCGAACATGCATGGTACCACTTGGGATTTCCATTTATCGACCTGACTCCCGCTATGGATAAGTGTTAGAAAGAAAAAAAAAGATATTTGCATGTGTTACCCCACTTGACTTCATGCAACATCATGTCCCTAATCTCTCATTTTCACTCACTAATGTGGGAAATGCTCTATGAAGCGAGTTTGCGAGATTACCAATGACAATGATAGATGATTGGTTAAAGAAGGCCTCCGTAGGTATTGGTTTGTCGTGCCACCATACAATGTTCCTAAAAAGAAAAGGTGTACACTTCCTAGGGGGTTGTATTTACCTTATCGTGCAGTGCACTGTGTAAGTGATGGTGGAACTAGGAGGCGGGTCGAGGTGTTGTCCTATACTTGAGAACCCAGCTCATGTAAACGAAGGTGATGTGAGTGACTTAGGGAGACATGTCTTATCAATCATGCCCTACCCTTCATGTGCCCTAAGTTGTGATGTGGGGGAATGCTAGGGTAATCTCTAGGTGCAGTGATTGTGACACTTGTAGAGTATAGATGGGTTGATTTCATTGTTGTGTTCCTTTTCATTCCACTTCTTTTTCTTTTCCTTTTTTTTTCCTTCTTTTGCTTTTGCTTTTCCTTCTCTTTTCTTTTCTTCTTCTTTTTTCTCTTTCTTTTTGAATTATGAGGGCACTGAATCAACGTCAAAACACAGCTTCTACCTATGTACAGAGCACTAACCAACTGAGGGTGGATCTCTTAGCTCACCTTTCCAAAAACCATCCATTTGATTCAACCTTTTTTTATGCCTATTAGAGAATATCTATCTTAGGTCCCTCTGTTCCTAGCCTACTATACTACCAACAAATGGCTCGACGTTATGATATCTATCTTTCCATTTATCAAACCAATTCAACAGCAATCTCCCACTACTCTTCAGTCAGTCTATCTTTGTGTGTGTGATTGACATTAGCTGGATACAGTTGTATACATGTGTGACATTCAATAAGTCAGTGTAGTCAATGACTTAACCACAGTTGGTCTTGGTTAGTCATATCTATGTGTGTAAGTCTCTTTTAGTGAGTATGATGGGAGAATAATAGATGAAATAGAACAATGAGCTGAGGCTCATCTTCTGCTCCACTCTGTCTCTCTCCCTCTCTTTCAATAAGGAAGAGCAAGACCTCAACTTGTTTCTCAGAGAGCGGTTTAAGACATGCATCTTAGTACATTACCACTCTGCTTTCCATAAGATCCTTAAGGGGCTTTAAATTGACAACTGGGTTGTTAGCTAGCTCACTTGACAGGCACTCGAGGATTTTGTGGAGTTCCAATTTGTTAGTTGGGATGTGATAGGTGATTGGTGTTGGTTGGCTAATGGGATTCCTGGCCATCATGCACAAGGGCATTGTGGTAATGGGTAGGTTAGGGAACATGGCTTTGTTGGCCTTACTAGTTGAATCTACAACTTGCCTATATTCATCCTCATCCTCTGAGAATGGGAGATCAATGATTGCCAACACATGCACCAATCACGCTCATCCTCAAGATAAGGAATGTACCTTATTATAGGTCCATAATTGCTTCTAGCCCTTAAGTCACCCTTTAGCATGGCAGAGATGGCATCTAGGTCCATTGGTGAGGTTTTCCAAGTGTCCATCTCTACTCAGACTGCTTCTGATCTATTGCCTAAGAATATTAGGCTATTACCCTAGTCCTCTATCACTCTGGCATTCCTCATCCAAGGCCTGCCTTAGTAGGATATCTTAACCCACTCCCTTCATGACTATGAAGTTCATAGAGAATTGGATTCCCGCAATCTTTAGAAGCCAATCCTTTAAGACTCCAAAATGTCTAACCTTCATCCCATTTGCTAGAGTGTCATTGAACCGTGTGATTTCCACCGGTGGATTTTTCCAAGCTTGTAGGACTACGTGGATAAGTACACTGACCGATGCTCTTGTGTTTATTATCCCAATTCACATAGTATCTCCTATGAAAATGGCAGGTAATACTACATGCATCTTGGTGCCTTCCCTAAAGGCATTTACTTGTGGGAAACTAGACATTGGATTCAATGTTAGGCTTGGTACATGTGTCACGGCATCATGATCTAGCAAGTCTTGTGATTCATCTTCATTACTTTGTTATACCCATCACTTCAATTCTTGCCATATGTGGGGTTTTTCCTAAGCAATTCTCCCAATGACAATTCCATTGGAGTTGATATTAGTGTGGCTAGCAATTTGCCATCTGTCTTTCCCCCCTCAACTTCATGGACTCCCTGCCAACGCTCTTGGGTTGTTTGCCAATTCGTGCTATCCCCATTCTGCCTATGCAGTTGTTCTTCTGGTGGGGTCACCTCTCCTACTCTCAAGTACGTGGGAGAAACTAGTGGATTCATGGTTGAGAGTTTGTTAATCTTGTCCTCAATGATAGGTTCAACATCTTACAAGTGAGCTTGTACTTCTTTTATCCATTCCTTGACCTTATTCACATCCTTTAGTTGTTGGTTAGGGTCAAGGTACACTCCAACCCTAGTGCTTCCCTGCTATCTCATCCTAGGAGCATATGTTTTTGCTTCAACATCAATGACTTGTTTTTCCTTTATTAACATGGTCTCACTCTCTATCTTGCGCATTATTTTCACCTTGGTCCTCTTTTTTCTCCTTTTTTGACTCTTATTCCATGTAGAGGATGCATCCAGGTTGCTAGATCCAAGTAATGAGATATCGGCTTGCTTTGTTTGAGCTCGTGTCATGACATTTATGGAGATATTTATGGCATCATTGTCAAGTGATTCGACGCAAAAGAGTCTGAGCATCACAAATGGTATGATTGCTAAGCTAGTGGAGGGTTTTCACATAGGGAAATCGTCGAATAGGTGTGTGACTCCGTATTTAAGACATGTCAAGTCAGACTTCTCTCTCTATTTGCTTGCTCCTTTTTAGGGTAGCGAGATGAGATATTCCCTAGATGGCTACACATCCAATATGTTATGGGCTCATGGTTTTGAGCTCTTCCTAGGCCTCTACCTCTCCCTCTGCACCTAAGGCCATGATTGGCATAGGCCTATAGTCCATCAATATGGGATTACCCTCTTCATCATAAGAGACATAAGGGTTCGTGTATGAGTCTTACTCCAATGGTTCCTCCACAAAGAGCACTTGAGCATCTCTTGTTGGATGGGTTGCGATAGGTCCTAGTGGTCTAGGGGTTCCTGTTGGTTTGATGTCTACCCTCAAAGTGGCTAGTTTTGAATCTTAAGTGCGGGTAGAGCCCAAGGGGCTTCTCTTCCAAAGTATAATTTCCTAATTCCTAAATAGTATGGCTGAGTGTAAGGTTACCGTCTTGGCAATTGGCAGTGCATGGTGTCATGCCTGAATCTTCCATAGTTGGCACAATACCACAATTTGGAATGGGGACATTCAAATGGCATGTGGTTCCCTCGACAGTGCACACACTACATGTGAGGTCAAACTGGCCTTCGTATTGACTTCTATAGTCTAGCCAGCTTTGATTTTAGTTCAACTATAGCTTGGGTCTGGTTGGCACTCTTTCCTTTTTCTTGTTTGTTGGAAGTTGCTCGTTTGCTAAATGCTGCAGTTCTCTCACTGTTTCTAAATGTGTTTCTTCCTTGCTACGTAGCCCAAGAGCTTCTCTCTGTGAGCAAGTCATCCACTTGTATGGCCTCCTTAAAGAATCTTGCAAGTACATCCCTTTGTAGATTTGAGTTGCTCGCTAGGAGCTTATAGAGTTCTTTGTTGTGGATCCAGTTAATGAATACGGTAGAGATTGCTCCCTCATTGGGTTGCTCAGCTACCAGGTATTCTCTTGTAGAGACCCCTCACATGTGTGACATAGTCCCGTATCTCCTCCTTGTCTTTTTGGCTGACATTCATCAACTTAACAATGAGGTTATTAGAGTATCCTACCTATGAGAATCTCTTGATGAAGAGATCCTTCAACTGGGTGAAATTAATGCATTTGGCATTGTCTAAACTAGTAAACCAAGTCTGTCCCTTATTTCCCAAGCAAAGGCCGAACACTTGTGTTCGTTGAGCAATTTTCATGAGGTTGCTATCCTCGCACACTTGCTCAAGTCACTCGAAGAAGCCATAGTGGTCATTGCCTATTTGGTATTTATCGAGTTGCTTTGCAACTATGGTATTTTCATTTAGTCCCTAGTAATTGGGGTGACTTGGCTAGCAATGATGCTGCTAAGGCTGCCCCCCTTTACTCAGCACTGGTATTGTCTAGCAATCTTTTTGTGAGTATCTTGCTCACTGTAGTGTTGGTCTCTAAGGCTGTCTCCCTATCAACATTGCCTCCCATTCTGTTCCTACCTGAGATGGCTAGGATCCTATGAACCTCATGGAGCTCTCTCTCTTGGCACAACCTCTAGGCTCTTTGCTCCTAGCTAAATGCACTACAATGCTATTCTTCCCAGTTTCCTTTCCTCCTCAAGGTTGACTATAATATCGGTTGTGGTCTTCCATGATGCGCTATCCTTGTCTACTAGTCATACTATGTAACAAGTTTCTAGATGTCATCCGAGTACTCTGCCACATTAAGAACAAGGTCAAGGTTGTTCTCATTCGAGCTGGTGCCTGCCATGGCGGTTGTCTCCTGACCCACTAGTGCTTCTATGAGGTCAACTAGGCTAGCTAAAGATGTATCCCTGATCTTGGCTAGTCTTTCCTTCCCTTAGCGGTCTAATGGTTCTAACTTCTCTAGGCCTTTGTTTTCGATGACTTGGGTCACTCGTCTGTTTCAGGGGGTTGCATTCCTACTAGTGGGTTCATTTTTAGCTTAATCCCCCTTAGTGTGTTCCTTATTAATCCAACAGTTTGCAAATGTACAACACTTATATGCTAGCAGGGCAACTCGATGTGAGCTATGCAAAATCAAGCTTTCCAGCTTTCACATGTGCTTAAGTGTCTACAATGCACAGTGTAACCTTTGATGAATTCACCTACATCCAATCAGTTTCATGCCTTTGCTGCTTTTTCGAGTGGGTTTTGATTACTCCTAGCAATTGACTTTGGGTCCTTCATGGGTTGTGATAGCTGGTTTGTGGTCTAAGAGATGTTCAACCAAGTGGATCAACTTAGGTCTCTATCCAAGGTAGCAGTTGATGGTCAATTATCTCTCCTACATTGCTAGGTCAAGGGGTTTTTGTGTGCAAATAGCTCCATGGTCTCACCTATTAGTTTGGATTCCAATCTAGTTGTTAGACATTTGGCAGTAGACCCTAACAGGTCTCAAAGTGGCAAAAAACAATCAAAATTAGGGTTTTGGACAACTTTTTCGAGTCCCAAACTCGGTCATCCAAGTCTTAGATTCGACCGTTCGAGTGGCCTCCTAAAGGTAATTGGCTATTTGAGTGGTCAAATTTGGACTCAAACAAGGGGTGCCCGTTCGAGTGTCCAAGTGGCTATCCAAGGCCTAAGATTCGAGCGTCCAAGGCCCAAATTTTGTCCAAATCTAAGTGGTCAAACTCTCATCCAAGTTAGACATCCGAATGGACTTAAGTGGCTCAAATGTCCAAGCATGGTAAAAGGATTCGATCGTCCAAGGTTGCCTGTGAACTCGCAGTCTGAACAGTGCACGAAAACACGCCAAATGGTATAAATATTCGCTTTAATGACTTGATAATCAAAATTCAATGCACCCAAGGTTCTAAAGCAATGCAACAATCAGCAATAAGGACTCAAAGCATACCTAGAAGGCCTAAATGTGTCAATGGCAAAGATTGCAGGTGTTGCTACTTGTGGACCAATTACTCCCTATCTCTCTCTCAATCTCATAGTGTACAAATGAGCTCTCTCTTTCCCCTTTTCACCTTTTGTGCTTGCTTTTTCTCTCCTCACACTCTGTTTTTCTTCCTAGACATAAAAAATATTTTTTCTTTCTTCCCCTATTCCCATGTTTTTTGGTTATATAGAGTTATCTTTTTCTTCTTTTTCCTTATTTCCCAAACCTTAATCTCTCAAATCTTATCCAAATACACTTCTCCTACTCTAACCAACGCACAAAAAAGCTTTCTAAACCTAAACTAATCCACAAAAGAGATCAAATGGCCTTCGACTCCCTCGCTTCCTACCTAAAACCAAGTGTCATTTTGGAGACAAACTCCTACTTCGCCACCAATTTGGAGCATGCAAGCACTCAAGCTTGAATCCATTGGTCCTGGCACAAAACCAAAATGTCATTGCTCTCTCGAGCAAGCCACCAAGGCCCAAGGACCGCTTATTGCTTCAAGCGTTTCAAGCCGAGAGCTATATCCACACACCAATGTAGTGAGCTTACATCCAATCGAGTACCTCCTCCCACAATTTCGTCGATAGCTCCACGATTTAAGATGTGCCCTCAAGCAAGCTCCATCTCCAAGCTCCAAGCTTTGACATCCATAGCCATGTGCACAAGTAGGGTGAAGAGAAGAAGATGACGACGAAGAGAGGAGAAGAATAACTTCTCCATGGTCCTTCACTCTCACACACACACTCTCCCTCTCTCACATTCCCTCTCTCATGCATAAGAAGGAAGCAAGAACAAGAAGCAAGAAAAGAAAAACTTTGGCCACACGAATGAGCTTTTTCATTCATTTCTTAACTTTTATATACGCCCTTATCCCCTTCTTGGGTAGCCATCCCCTTCCGGACTTTGTCCATTCCTCTACTCTCTTTTCTTCTCCTTCCTATTAGCATAGGCCTAGTCCCGCACCTCTCATTCTTTACAACTTGCATGGGAGAAAGCCGGACACTCTTTTACAAAATGAATTGCAATGTTCCCGATGCTTTTCTTGCTAACATATTAAGGTGTGCTTATTATTGTGTGCTTCCTTTTACATTTGAGACTTTTTCCTGACTTCATGTCTTTAGATTTTTCTGAGTCCGCCTTTATCCTCCCTCTTCCTCTTGCCTCGGGACTATCTTCCATTTTCTAAATTTTCAAATTTTCTGTCTTGGTCCTTCGAGGGTGTAACACTATGTAAAAAAGACATTACTTAGAGTAGGATCTCAACCACCATGGTTGCTACCCTCATCTCCATGCTAATGATCTCATGTGGGGTTGAGCTCTTTGCTCATATCATATGTGATATCATCATGACCAATGGTCACTCCATATGCTCCCATCCATCATATTGATACTCAAATCTTATCATCCAAGTGGCTAAGGTGTTGAATATCATCACCTTGGTTTTCTTGAGGTTCACCTTAAGGTCTCCATCTTTCTATAGTCCCTCAAGTGAGTAAGATTTAGCACAATGTCATCTATATAAAGCAATATTGAGACTAGCGCTCCAACTAAACTGGCTCCAACCCATCCTTCTCTATCAATATAATCTGAAACTTCATCTATATAGAGCCCAAACAAGGTTATCAGAGTGGGCATTCTTGTTTCACTATGATAGTGCTATTGATTGAGTGTGAGATACCCCCAATACTCGTACTTTTCCTATAATTGTCTCATATAAAGCATAGATATTACACTATATCTACTCACAGACACCAATATCTTGTAATCTTCTCATGAGTCTAGCACACGATACCACATCAAATGCCTTATACAAATCGACAAAGCAACAATATCTTTTTCTTGCATGTTCACCCTTCCTCAATAATAGCTTTTAGAGTGAAGATATGGTCAAGTGTGGTATATCTTTATCTGAAACCAGATTAACCTCTCGATATTATGCCATGCCTCTCAGCCCAAACATTCAAGGCTTTCTCCACAATAGATCCATATGTCTTAGCTAGCATGTGGCAAATCATAATTGTTTTATAATTACTAGGTATCATAAAGGCTTAACTCTTAAAGAAGTATAATCATATGGTCTAACCAGCTAACTAGAAATCCCTCACAAATTGCTCTGTTGAAAATATGAGCCAACATTGATGGCAAGATATCACAAGAATATGCAAAGTGTTCAATCCTAGTAAGCCATCGTTATCATGAGTTGTCCCATTCATTGACTTTCATATGGCATGTTTTGCATTCTTTTCTAGAAAAAAAATCCAATATGTCAGCCTTGAGACTAATGGGAGGGACATAGGGTCCCAATCTGGAACATCATAAAGCATACAAGCATAATCATGCCAATTCTCAAGTCTAGTAATCTGCATTGATGGTTAGCTCTCATAAAGTCTTCTTCGTGCTCTTTTGCTCTCTTGTCCCAAAAACATAGAATGCATCTCTGTCTCCAATCTAGCCAAGTATTCTCGTTTCTTTTTCAAGACTAGGTATCCAAAAAGTGTACAAGCATGCTTATGCATGTATACACCAAGTACCATTCTTGTTCAAGACATGCACGTGTGTCTCTACAATCATCATCATACCTAGCATTTTGTGGGGCTGAGCATCTTGGTGGAATAGTGGATGGCATCATGTGTGGGAATGCATGGTCTACTACAGTATATAGTATTTTAGCTAGATGTCTCATAAACTCATCTAATGGAGTATGCAAATTTAACACCACTAATGAGTTTCTGACTATGATGTTGTATATATGTGAGATTGCCTCCAAAATTCATAGCATGGGAATCTAGGTCCATATAACTATGCCTCTTGTACCCGACTACAATGACATTATGAAAGTCAGGATAGCATGATCTATTGCTAAGCTAATTAGTCTGCTTGAGATCTCAAAACTCTTGATATTTGGTATTAATCTTGGTGAAAAAATCAAGTAATCTATAGTATTCACTCCTTTCTTATTATTCCAGCATGTGAAGCCATCTAATCCTAGCCATTGTGATAGTCCAATAAGGACAACCAAGCTATGTGCAACCCCCCAATGCCCATATATTGTCAACTCTCTATCTTGTTTTGATTTGATTTATCCCACTTCATATAGTGCAAGCCCTTGAAACATATCAATACTTTGTGTTGTAGAACGCGAAATGGTCATTCCCTATGTGGACATTGGTATCTTACTAGTAGCACATTCCCAATACTTGTGAATCTCATGATGCCCTCATAAAGTGATGCATATGGAGCTCTCTCTAGTGGCAAATCAAGAGTACATCGGGGGAAAGTAACATACTCCAATATAGATATCCTTAGGTCTACCTATGTGCAATCTAATCCACATGCATATTGCTTCCACGTCTCTATGCATCACATGGATCATATCTTGTATCCCTTCTCTAAACATAATAGCTATCCCACCTAACGATTCATATGAGGATTCATCATACATCCCTTTGTAGATAGCATAGGCAAGCGATAGAAAAATTATTGGCCTTGGTTCTTTCATTACTTCTTGATTCCCCAAACGATCCATTTTAGTTTCCCTTTGCTATGTTGAGAAATGACAAATGATGGATGCTCTAGGAAGAGATGTCTTGAATCCCATATGCATAGTGAGGAGAGTGGAACAACCCAACTACTATAAAGCATTGTACTTGCAAGATGAGTAATGTAACATGATGGTACTTTTGTCCTTTCAATTGAGAGTCTGAGGCATTGTCCAACCACACAAGATTGTGTTTATAAGTCCAAGTCTCAATCTTGGAACCTGATTCACTTGTGTGACATTCTATCTTCAACTCTTTGTCTTCATGAGTTCACTCTATCTCTTCAAGCCACCATAGCCATGCTCTAGATCCATTATTTTGACATGGTATGAGAGCTCAGTTGAGCATGGCCCATCTCAATCTATCTCTTCTCTTTGCTCTTCCAGCTTCTCCTAACCTCAAGTCAGTTAAAATCCAACTCATGGTTCCATTTCTCACTCCCATCTCCACTTGATCTTGTGGCAACCATAGCCAGGACTGTACCTACCTTTGATTGAGCTCCTAGATCTCCACATATAGGCAATATCTTCTGGAGCTCTCTTCTAGGGAAACATTCCTCCACTCAAGGCGCTCCCCTTGACACCTCAATCGACAACATTAACCCTTCTCTGATTCAACATTGCGTTTTTTCACAGTCGGTGCCTGTTTGTGCATCCCTGCATGGTCGTACTATTTGTTCTCCTCCTACGTTGCGCGAATCCAGGGGGAAAATGAAGCGTATCACCTAAGCTTTATCCTCACCAAATCTTGTTCATAATAATTCATTGTATGCTCTACTGCAGTCACAAAATCAGACGCAAGAAACCCTAAACTCAAGACCTCCATAGCTAGCTTTCTTAAAGCTTACATATTACTTCATTTTCTTCATTTCCTCTCTCCTACCACTCAAATGCCACCCTGATTGCATTGAATCTAAAGGTTTCAACAAATATTTGGGATATTTTGAAGTTTTTTTTTTGAAGTCTTGAAGACCTCAAGTAGTAGCATCAACACCAAAGCTTCTTTCTTTGCTTAATTCTTCCTCCATTTGGCAAGGCAAGTACTGTCACTCTGAACTGAGTATTTACTCAGTGTTCAACAAGATTTTACCAGTGAGGAGGGGACTCAAATTGAAGGAAAAGATAATGAAAAGACAAGCATCAAGAATCACCGTTAAGTAGGAAGAAGATTCAAGCTTAAGACCAGACATAGTATCTCTTGATACTACAGATTGTGTCTTCACATTACCTTGCACTTGTGTCTCTTGACACATTGAAATACAACTCTTTTGCTAGCTAATTGAAGCTTATCAACATGGCAGAGCTTGAGAAAATAGAAAAGTTTAATTGAGAAGGTTTCCATACATGGAAGGAAAAGACCATGCACCACCTCATGAGGAAAGACATTTGGAATGATGAAGGTAATGCAGATGATAGGGAAGAAGATTTAGAAAGCGGGATCCTTGCAATAGCTCCACCAAAAACCAAATAATGGAAGAAGATGAATAACAAGGCCCTAGGCATCATTGCATGGGGACTAAGTAATGATGTGCTACATCATATCTCTGGCATTAGAGATGCTAGAACAGCTTGGGAGAAACTTGACATGATGTTTAGTACCTAAACAAATAATTCAAAGGTAAAATTACTCATGCAGTTTTATAAACTGGATATAAAAGACAGTGCTTCCATGACCATACACATTAACAAGTTCAAGAGCCTAAAAACTCAGCTTGCAATTCTTAAGAAGAATATTGATGAAGATGAAGCAATAGCCGTACTGCTTGAAAGTGTAAATAAGGATCCATATGAGAATCTTGTGTCCACCCTAAGTAATGTTCCAAGTCTCTCACTTAAAGACATCGAGCACTCTCTTCTTGATGAAGATAATAAATAGAAGAATAAGAATGCAAAAGATGGTGTCCCATAATCTAGGGAAAATCTCTTATACACCAAAGGAGATGCTGGACCTAAAGGAAGAGGTCAAGGATTGAACACCGACAACAAAAATCGGATGACATGTCATTATTGTGGTAAGACTGGCCATATAGCTAGTGAATGTTTCCACAAGAAAAGAGCAAAGCAGATGTAGAATGATAACCACTAGAGCCAATTCATGAATGAAGAAGATGCTCCCGCTACCATCAATAATAACTCTGACATATTATTTTAAAGAAATTATATTTTCCATAGTGGTTTTTTTGTTTCCCTTAGTAGATTTGCTTTGTAGAACAAAACCCTTACCAAATATGTAAAGTTTCAAGCTTTAACTTGACTAGTCCACCTTTATGAGCTAGTCTCCAAGTCCATGTTATCATGTGGGGGGGGGGGGGGGGGCAAAAGCCAGTAAGTGTAGGAAATCATCATTCGAGGGGGGGTGTTGAAAAATGACAAATGTTGGATGCTCTAGGAAGAGATGTTCTAAATCTTGAATGCATAGTGAGGAGAGTGGAATAACCCAACTACTATAAAGCATTGTACTTGCAAGATGAGTAATATAACATGATGGTACTTTTGTCCTTTCAATTGCGAGTCTGAGTCACTGTCCAACCACACAAGATTGTGTTTATGAGTCTAAGTCTCAATCTTGGAACCTAATTCACTTGTGTGACATTCTATCTTCAACTTTATGTCTTCATGAGTTCACTCTATTTCTTCAAGCTACCATAGCCATGCTCTAGATGCGTTATTTTGACAGGCTACACCATTGGTTGATCTTACTTAGTAATTTTAGTTGAACTTTAATCAATAGGCGAAATTGAAATCTTTGATTTAAAATTTACAAGATGTATTTTTCTAATCTCATAATTTTTTTTGGGATTTGCATCCTTCCCCTGCCCACGAGAATATGGTTACACTCCAACGTTGGACAACCGCATGATTGCAAATCCACAATCCATGGTTAGATGTGTTGGAAGTATTTCCTAGACCTTCTTGGCTCGATTGTAACCCTTTGAGTTGATTTTTGAGGCTTGTTTGGCTTTTTATGCCCTGGTTAGGAACCATGTTTCATCCAACATATAGATTGCATTGGAGAGTGACATCGGGAGGGTGAGATCATGGATGCCTTATTGCATTTACCCCTGGATGAAAGCCTCGATTGGATGGCCTCACTAATGAATTCTTTTATATCTATGCCACTTATCTCATGAAACCTTTGATTGCGATGTGCCAATAGGTTTGGGAAATGAGAGTTATGCCAACACCATGGAAGGAGAGAGTTAACAAATTGATCTCGAAAGTGCAATCTGTAACAATGTTGAAACATTGGAGACCCATCTCATTAACGAGGTCGATGTATAAAACTTTCTCCAAAGTGTTAACTAACTGCCTCCATAAGCATCTTCCTACCATTGTGCACCCTAATCAATATGGATTTATTAAGGACAAAAACATTCTGCACAATGTGTCGAATGTGCAGATGAGAATTGACAATGCCAAGCATTCCAATCAGGAGGCGATATTAGTCTAGTTGGATTTGAAAAAAGCTTTTGAATATTTGGACTGGTCCTTTCTTGTAGAACTCATGCATATCATGGGCTTTGTGTTGTGTATGTCTTTTTATACACACTATTAGCAGTGATGCCTCTTCCCATCGGGTTATGTTAAATGGTGGTTTTACCAACCCCTTTCCCTTGACATGCTTGATCAGACATGGATATCCATTGAGCTCCTTTTTTTTGCTTTGGCAACACATCCCGTACTCACCACGAGAGAGAGAGAGAGGTGCACATGTGGATTCTAAGCACATAGAAATCTTGTTTAGCATTGTTCATGTGAAACCCCTCTAAGTTGCTTAGGACATGGCGGCCAAAAGGCATACTTTATTTTTCAATTTTTAAATTTTGTTTGGGGTTTTTGAACCCTCCTTAATTTGGCTTCTCGAGAAAGGCACCACCTTGGGGGAGAGAAGCAGCATAGTTGAACAACTCCAGAGAAGGAAAGAGAGCGCGGGTTTCTCGACAGGAGATGCTGCTCATAGAGAAGGCCCTCTCTTCTCTTTGAACGGCGCGAAGCGAGAACCTCCTCTATGCTCAGCATCTCGCGTGTTTACTCTCTCCTGACCCTTCAGGTTCTTGGATTGCAGGTCCCAACTCTTGAGAAACGTCTTGCTGGTGCTCTGATCATCAGGTAACCACCTCAGTTGATATTCTATTCCTTTCGATAGTGATTACGCAGTCTCTTCTCATGTTTTGTCTCGCATCTTACATGCACGGGGCTGGGTAGGTCATGCACCACCTTTCAAACATGTGTAGATCATAACTTTCTTTTTATGTTGCTGTTAGACCATGCTACGTTTGTATTGCCTAGTATTGGGACGTTTGCTGTGTTTCGATGGTCTATGCTGAGATTCTATCATAGTTTCAATGTATACCATTAGATGCGTAGATCATTATGTTTCCTTTTATGTTACTGTTTTCCATGCTATTTTTCTATTGCATAGTATTGGGATATTTGCCATGTTTCAATGGTCTATGCCGATGTTCCATCATAGTTTCAATTTATATTATGATTGACCACTGAGGGTTGTTGATCTTCTTTAAATGCAACGTGGATTTTAGGTCTATTTGTGGGTTAGGCACTGTAGGATCTTCTTCAAATTGAAAGAAGGGCTTGGCAGCCCCTTCTTCTGTTGCTTTCTAGTGTACGTGATGTGGTCTTCCTTCATGACTCTGTAGTACGAGAGAGGGAGTGTGAGAGGGTGGTGAGGTGGGGTAAGTGAGTCTCATCTATACAGGTAATACAGGTGCATAGGATCTAGAGAGGGGCTTTCCTAATGCATTGATGGAAGTTTGGCAAGTTTTCAAATCTTGGAGTAGGGATTAACTTCTAGGTTCTTGATGGGCTATTTTTAGCTAGAGAGTAGGATTTGCTCAAAGTCCTAGCTCACTTGAGGGGACACTTTGGTAGTTTGGCCAAAGACGGAGAATCCATGCTTATGTAGACTCAGAGGCATTGTTGAACAAGATGGTCATACATGCTATTGTGTGACATTGTTAGTAGACATAGAGAGGTGCTATGATTCTTTTCTATTTTCACGTTTTAGTACAATCAACATTAGCATCAGGTTCTTCTCAATGCACCTTGATGGTGGCTTGATCACCCATTGCTTAATTATCCATAGTCCTATTCTAGTGGTCTTTGTTGTATAGACTATGATGAGATATTATCATTGTATCATTGTGTTCTATGAGATCATGCATGATTTGAGAGAGGGTGTTAGTAGATTGGTCAGCTCATGAGTGAGTTTGGGCATGTTTATTTGTGGATTGGATATTGTAGGATATTTTAGGTATTTTTTATGCTCATCATTTTGATGATTTGGGGCATTTATTGCTAGCGGATTGAATTATGTTATTGACTGACTTGTTTATTTCTTGGTATTATTTTATGCCTATACGTTTGACTCCCTCCTTCTTAGTCTACATCATCATCATTATTTACTTATAGATTTGTGCAAGTCTTGTCGGAGAAAGGAAGCGGGTGCTAATGCTTGCACAACCAATTGTTAAAATAACAGGTATGCTCTAATACCATGTTAAAATGATAGGTATACTTTGATACCATGCCAAAATGTGCGACGGTGTAGAGAGAGAAAAGGGTTTGTTGGGAGAAACATAGTGTATACGACAAACACTAAGAGAGAAGAGAAACTTAGAAACATAAGAAGAATACAATGATGATATACTGAATCATGTTATGAGAAGAAAAGTTGATACAGTGGAACCGAAGCTCAAAAGATAATTGCACTGTCTTGTTTGAATCAAGCGGCAGTACTTGTGAAAATTTGCACAATGAAGGAAGCGAAATGCAGTCCTCTAGGCAGTGAGCTATTGTAGTAATCATTAGAAGGTGAAAGACAATTGTTGAGGGAGCGAGCCACAATCCTCTAATGCTATCGAAGATATAGAAGATGATCACCAATTGTCGAGGGAGTGAATGATAGTCCTTTGATGTAGGGAATGATCTGGGTAGTAAAACACAAATCTCGGAGCGTGTTGTTAAATGCAGGGAGAGTAGGCCAGATATTGATGCTAGGTGGATAATGATGACGCTAGATGATGGGGAATCTCCCAAGCTACAAAACGCAAATACCTAGGGCGTGTCAGGTAGACGCAAGGGATGAGAAAATAATCACTAGGTGAGAATGTTGTCGCCGGGTATAGAGAGCTGATACCAAGCAAAAAAAGCCCCAAATGTAAGCAGTCTGGGGGTTATCAGATGGGAGAGAGAAGTCACTAACTGTGTAGGACTAATGTCAAGTGGAAAAAGCTCCAAAATGCAAAACTTATTGATGGAATAGGATGCTTGAAGCAAAAGAGAAAGGGTGAAAGAAGCTGCGAGCCATGAACCGCAATGTCCTCCTGAAGGGGTACGAGGGCAATGGAAGGGGTTGGTGAGAGAAGGGGTGTTTGATGATGGAAGATAGGTGAAGAATGATTGAAGAGAGTGGTGATGAGACCGAAGAAGGTGGTAATGAATAAATAAAGTGACTGTCTATTTATAGGCATAAGTTGTCTAGGGTGACGTATCACTATGTGGGTACGCGTTGAAAAGTAGCTAAAATGTGGACACCATTCCTTTTTGGGATTGTTAGTGCGAAATCTTAAATGAAGTATGTAAATTGAAGAAGTGGTTTCTTAGCACCCCTTCTTAGTCCCAAAAAGAGAGGAAGAAAGAGGAGCAAAGAGAGATGAAGGTGTAGAGGATCTCGAAGATCCAAGATTTCTACTCGAAAGGTAACTTATAGTAAGAAACACTAGATGAGATGAACTGTAGAATATGATTCCACCTTGGGAGAGAAGCTACTAGCTTCGTAACTCCATGCTAGAAGAAATTCGAAGACCTTGTCACCAAGTTGCAGCTGAACCTCCAAGGCTCTGATCTAGGTAATCTTTGATGATCCTAGGTATCAATAAGAGAAATGACTGCTCGAGGACAACCATCCCAATAGAGTAAATGGTGGGCAACGAACTTCATGATGAGTAGGTATTCCCTATGAGGGTGGAGATACAAGGGTCCCCTCTGAAGTCTAAGAAGAAATAGGAGCCCTCTCTAAGGGTAAAGAGAGTATATCTCCCTTTGCGAGAGATAGGGAATTTAAAAACTCATGGATCATAGACTTCAAATTATCTGATGATGAAGAAAGTATCACCGGTCGTGCTGAAGAAGGTATCTAGGATATCAAAGATGTCAAAGAACTCCTAGAGGTGGCCTCTTGAACTTGAGTAGCTCAGGGTGAGGAAAAGTGAGGCTCATGCAGAGCCAAGGGTGGGCAATAATCACTAGGACAGTAATGGCCAATGTTGTGATTGTGATATTTTACAGAAATTTCAGTGCAGTATGCTTTTTCTTTGGCGCAGTGCAATCGAGGACGATTGTAGGGATTTCAAGGGGAAGGTCTGTCATAGGGATGTGAAATTTTAAGATGCTTTAATATTGTTGATAACATTTGATTAAGTTATTAATCAAATGTGCAAGATTGCTCAATACATGTGATGCACATGGCAATTATTTTATGGTAATAGGCTAAGGACCTCAATAATGCAATGGGTGTTAAAGGTAAAAGTTGTGATAAGTTATGCCAGTTGGGCTTTGGAGGTCACTTGGTGTCAGTTTTGACCTTGCTATAATTATTTGGCTAATAAGTATCGGTGGTGATACTAGGAACTATTATTAATTAATTAATAAATACAAGTTTAAGGGTCAACAAAGGTTGGGAACCACTCCAGGTTGCAAATGGCGAAGTCAAATTTTTTATGGATGGGCATGTTTAATTTTCGGCAGGGTCAAAAGGGCTAAAATTAATTTTCAATATTATTTGATTCTGAAAATTAATTAAATGGTTGGATAATGCTAAAAAATGGATTTAGAAGGTTGCTACTTGGTAAAAATGCCCATTCAAATTGAAAAAACGTTTCTAGGGGATGAGTCTCAATCATTTAGTCAATTTACAACTTGAGAGAGAGAGAGAGAGAGAGAGAGAGAGAGAGAGAGAGAGAGAGAGAGAGAGAGAGAGAGAGAGAGCTGCTGGTCCATTTTTTGATCAAAGAATAGCAATTTGCTACAGAAGACATCCATTTGGGGGGTCTCAATAGGCAGGGAATAGCAAGGAGTCACCTTCGAGGGGCTGGCAACAACTTTGTTGATTAGGTGACAATATTTTGGAGGTGCTTGGCAATAGATGATTGCATTAATTAAGTGCAGATTGAAGTAGACAGCAGGCAGAATTTAGGGTTTTCTTGTGAAGAAAATCAGATTTCTCTCACATCTTAGTTTTCTCTTCAACCCATTCTTACGAGATCTTAGCATTTCTCAGTCATTTTGAGCAAATCTCAGTCAAATTTGGTGGACAGCAGAGAGATCTTTGCTATAAATCCTAAATTTTTGCAGAAATTAGAGTTTACTAGCCACCTTGGGACCCGTGCCAATAGAAGGCATTGTACATTGAAGTCAGCACTTGGAATTTAGAGAATTGACAAGGATTTCAGATGCCAAGCCATCCATTGTGAATTGGGGCAACATTTGGCTAGTTGGTGGTTCCATTTGTGCAATTCTTGGGTGAAAATCAAGGGGCAATTGACTCGAATTGCTTGTTGATTGTATGTACAACAAAGGGCTTTTGGATCATCAAAGAAGATTGTGGAATCTCAACTTGTACTCAATCCATTAGCAATTAAAGTTAAAGAAATACCAAAAGGAGTGCTAGTTTTGGGGCTATTTGGGTTTTTATTATCCGAGATTATGAAGGTAAATTGTGCATTTTGATTTATGTTTATTTGTTGATTGTTGTAATTAGTGCTTAATCAAGTTATTTACTACCCTATCCGAGGAGGAAGGTTGGTTTCAAGTAGCCAATGCTTTACGGGCCTAGACGTCATATCGATGTTGGTGAGCTTTATACGTTATTGATGCTACTTGAGCATAAGGCATCTTTGTGGTTATAGGGAGGCTTGCATCTTGGTATGGTGGCCTTGGTGAGGCATTTGCAGCTTTAAAGAGGGATGATAGGTAGAAGAAATTGAAGGCCCACTACTATCATTGTAGCAAGGAGGGACGATTGTACAAGTATTATAAGGAGTTAGTGGCCTCAAGGATGAAGAACGAGAAAGAAGAAACAAGATACAAACAACTCGGACGAGTTATTCTCTTCTTCTGACTTTGACTTGGATCCTCAAGCCAAGGCGAAGGCCAAGGTGCGAAAGGGGTCATCTTCTTTAGATTGAGGAAAAGGCTTGATAAATCCATGCTCATGTATACTTAGAGGCATTGTTGATAGGATGGTTATGTATGCTACTACTACTTGGAATTGTTGATAGGTATAGAGAGGTGCTATAATTCTTTTTTCTAGTTTTGGTATGATTGACATTAACATAAGGTTCTTTTCGAGGTACATTGAGTGAAGAAATGCTCTAAACACAGAAAACACAATACCAATCGTACGACAAAGCACAAACTAGTAGTTGGAGATTGTAGGCAATTGTGCAGGAAGTGTAGGTGACAGTTGGAGGAGAGCAAAACCTTAGCAAACACAAATGTTTGATAAGTGGCGATAGTGTGTGACTGATGATAGCTCCGATTGATGACGTCAGTAGTAGACACAAGATTTTGAGTGCAAGCAATAGTTCCAGGATGCATGTGATAGCTCATTGGTGGAGTTAGAGATTGGAATTAGATGCCAAATGATAGTATACAACAAGGAGAAGGTCTAATTGCAATGTTTTCTATGAACAAGGTGTGGGCAGCAGAGATGCATCTCTTAAAACGTGTAAAATGAAATTAAGGAAGAGTAGTGGGTTGCATGCCTACTTAGAGAACGTTTGGGGCATCCAAATTAGGGTTTGGCATGTGGGACATAGTAACACTCTAGAATTGTGCTTTTTTTAAAAACAATAAGGTTTCTTCATTAATTAAGTGTGTCTTGGGGTTGTTTAAGTTATGCTTGCATATTTAGCCCAACATCCACTCTCAAGCCCAAATTTGGCTATGAGAAATAAGCTCTTTTGTTTATTTTATGTTACCTCAAGGTGTCCCACCCCAAAGCAGCTAGGGAATCGAGCAAAGGGTGCATGTTGGCTATCTAGTGACCTATCAAGACTATAGAGACAATGGTTATATTATCAAGAGAGCCGAAGTGATTATCCTAGAGAGACCAGGGCATTGGACCAAGGGTGCTTGTCAATTACCCAGGGGCTTACTAAGTCTTGCAAAGGTAGATGGGATCAATAATGGACCTTTTTTGTTTTTTATTTTTTGAGGGCTTTTGTTTTAGTTTGTCACAAGATTTAGCATTAGGTGAGGGTTTTAAATCAGTGTTCGGCCCATTGAGTCATTGTGCCCAAAGGTACGGAAAAGAAGGATGGGGAGCTTCACTATCTTCATAAAACAAGCAAAACAATCCCACACACTACTAGAAGTGCTTAGGGATTACCTAAGGGTGTGTGTGCTAAACAATTATATGGAGAATATGGGGAGAGATAAGCAAGACGGTAGGTGAGCAGGCAAGATAAGTATAGCCAACATGCAAGTATAGAAAAAAACTGCCTTAAGAGACATCATGTGCAATGCTACGAGTATGGTGGATTCAGAGTCGACCACTCCAAGGGTAACCGAAAAGGGATAAATGCGCACGGATGCATGTTTACATGAACAGAATGCCAATGCATAGGATAGTGCAAAGGAAGATTTAAGTTTTTATGCTCATGTAGAATGTGATGCAACCGTGCTACTTGGATAGTGTCCTTACAAGGGAATTGTTTAGTTGCCCAAGCGCCCTTTACAATCATGTCATCTTGATAGTGCGGATGAAGTTATAAATGTCCATAATGTACAATACAAGGTAAATAAATGTCTTGAGAGTAGAAAATTGTAAGCATCATCACTGTCACTATCAAGAGAAGGAAACCACCCCCTCCTAAATTGGAAGAAGTAAGAGGGAAGCACTCTCTCCGTGTCAATCTGAAGAAGTAGAGGAGGGTGTGCCCAAGACGATCCTTTGGTAGAAGGTACTGTAAAACCGGCTTGTTGATTGCCTTGGTTAAAATATTTGCAAAAATGTCACAAGAAGGCACAAACTCTAGGCGAATAGTGCCTAGCTCAACCTACTCTTTAGTGAAGTGGAAGTGAATTGTCATGTGCCATGTTTGAGGTGTGATGATCGGATTGTTCGCAAGGGGAATGGCACTCCCTGGTTGTTGTAGTAGACAATTGTAGGCGTCTCACAAGGAAATTGAAGTGCGGCTTGCAAGTTTCTCAGATAGATGTTCTCAGTGATACCATCAAAGAGAGCCCGATACTTTGCCTCAGTTGTGGAAGCCGCCATGGTCTCTTGCTTATGGCTAGCCCAAGAGATGGGTGCCGTGCCCAAAGTATAAAGGTAGCCGCCATGGGAATATCAGGTGTTAGAATCTCCCGCCCAATGAGAATTAGTGTATCCTTGCAAGTATAAGCCTTACCTAACTTTGATACCATGTGAAGAAATGCTCTAAACATAGAAAACACAAAACCAATCAAAGCACAAACTAATAACACAGAACATAGTTAGGGTTAGGGTAGCTCAAAGATAGTGAACACAATGAATAATTAAGTGAATGACTACTGAATATACAATGCTCGTGACACTATGCAGTAAATACTAAATCTCTAACTCTCGTATCTTTGGGATAAGGGAGAGGTTATGAGTTGGAGAGCTGTGTACTTTGAAATGGATCTCAAGACGCAACAAGGTAGTCTTTGTTTGTCGAACACTAGCAAATGCAGCTAGAGACGTTGGATTTGATACAAACAGGCAACGAGGAGAGAAAAAGACTAAAAACGCATATACTTGAGGAGAGAGAAAATTTGGGCGATAGTTGGAGATTGTAGGCGACTTTGCAAGAAGTGTAGGCGATAGTTGGAGGAGAGAAAAACTTAGCAAACCCAATAGGTGGTGAGAGTGTGTGATTGATGGCGATAGCTCCAATTGATGATCTCAGTAGTAAACGCAAGGTTTTGAGTATAGGCGACAACTCTAGGTACCAAGCGACAGCTTCAGGATGCAGGTGACAGCTCAAGGTGGAGTTGGAGACTAGAATCAGGTGCTAAATGATAGCATACATCAAGGAGAAGGTCCGATTGTGATGTTCTCTGCGAACGGGGTGTGGGTAGTAGAGATGTAGCTCCTAGAATTGGCAAAAATGAGATTGGGGAGATACATTGCTGCCCACACCCCATCTAGAGAAGCTGGTAGTCATTCTTCAGCCTTTCTTCATCATCCACCTGCTATTGCCCATGTGGAGGACATCATTATTAGTGGAGAATCTGCTCCAGTTGCTTCCATATGCATACACATATGCATACAAAAGCTTGCCACAACCTGATTTGGAGCCGTTCTACAATACGCTATATCCTACATCAGTTTGTGACTTGACCTTCTACACTCCACAGCTATGTTTTGTCACCTTGAAGGCTGCACTGTTGATTGTGATCTTCTCCGGCCTACTGCCTGTGCATCAACCCCTGTGTTTTGCAGTTGTGTAGGCCTAGATTGGCATTTCACATCATTATATGCTGGGTTTCATCTCTAGGTAGACTGCACTGCCTTTGCCTTGACTACTGCCACCTCTTGAAGTGGTTATACTCCCTCGATTCTCAACTATATTTGCATTTTGTAATTATTGGACATCCACTGCCATTATGATCAGACATCATTCGAGCTGTGTGGACTATTGCTACTGCGTTTCAGGATCCTTTACTAGTATGATATACTTGACACTACTCTCAAATACCTCTACCCTAGTCCTAGAGACACAAAGGTTCAAGGCCTCTTGATTGTATCATCTATATTCTCATTTATTCATTATCATTCAGTATTCTCATAGATTTTGTTCTCTATGTTGTTGTACATTATTTGTTTTTGTGTTTACCGTATCCTTTCTTCACATGGTACCAAAGCCAGTGCTCAAAAGAGTATTGTGCGATTGTCATGAAGATTGACATTCTAGAAATGCAATAGAACACTTCCGAGATGTCTTTCATATCTTCACCGAAGCACTCTCCCTTAGAGTCTATGACATTGGCTTCAAGGGATTGGCATTCTTAAATTGCTCCCATGATTGAAAAGGTATGTCAGAGTGCAGCAATGTGAAAGTCTTATGATTGGATTAAAAGAAGTGAACACGGAGAGAAGAGAGAAAAGAATAGAAGAATGTTGAACATGTAGAGAATGAATGCTGAATAGAGAATGCTGAATATGTACAACGGATTGTGAATGTATGAATAGTTGGATCTCTCTTGATCTGCGTGAGAGAACAAGTGAAAAATGACCATGGGCATGCTCGCTATAAGTAGTAAGAAAATATACATAAAATAATGCAGGTTGGCTAGCTGATTGTTGCTGCACATGGTCCCATTGATCCTGTTGACTAACCTGCTGTAGTAAATGCATCACCAGCTTGTCTGACTGTCATGTAACATTGCTGCCTAATCTGCATGTCTTGTCCAGCCTGCCCAAATTGTTGATTTGCTGCGAGGCTAACCTGCTAAAACTACCCGATATGCTCTTGTACATGACAATGATGCTTAAAATGCCTTGTGGTGGGCATAAAGTGTGCCATCTTGGTGGATCCTTTGCATGTTTTATGCTTATAGATGAGAAGTTTGCTAGGCAGCACCATATCACAATCATGGAGAAATCTAGCTTAGTTGTTGCAAAAGCCATAGATGACCATGCTCTTGCTTTAGGTGACGTCAAGTATAAAACTCATTCTATAAAAGTAAGATTGAGAGATTACAACAAACTTAGCATTCAATATCATATGTTGCCCAAGCAATTTAGTAATCATTGGTCTACCTTGGCTCAAATTATATAATTTTAATTAATTTGTTATAATACAACAAATAAATAATTTGTATTCTTTCTACTATTTAGCATATTTAATTGTTTATTAATTTTTTTTCCTTTGCACATATAGCTTTTTTTTTTCACGACCTTACAATAAAAATAACTAGTCTTGAAGTCGCCTAGCTGTCTTCTTTTTTACTATCAGGTTAAACTTGTAAGGTTATCGAGAGATGGGATGGCTATTGGGCAAGATTTCAATCCTAAGGTCTAAGGTTTCGCAAGATGATGGGAGTACGTCAAGTAGCTCGAATGGAAATACATTAGTATAGTTATGTAATATCGAATCCAAATATTCACTTACATTTGAATTCATATTAAGATTACTATTAAAAGAAATTAAATTATATTGAGAATTGGACGATTGAACTTTTTCAATGAAACAAATATAAGTAGTAATACTTAGATTAGGAATACATTGAGTAAACTTCATTGTTGAAATTATGTGTACATTATTTTTTGTAATCTCGGAAGGTAAATAGCCCTCAATTACATGGAAATGATCATCAAACTCAAAAGAAAGTATATAATTTTTATAATTAATATACAAGGAGTATTTTTCAAAGAACCATGAAATGCTAAGAATGACATTGATGTGGTCAAGGCTTATAAGTCGGAAATTCATTATTTGATGGTATTGTTAGATCAAAAGATCCAAGTCCAGTACCACTTGATCCTAGCGATCCATTGTAGGGTCCTTTGGGTATTAGATATGATAAATTTAATTAGCAGGAATCGTGTGGAGCTGTAGTCTTTGTACCAAACGAGAAGAAATAAAATTATGAGTAGAACCATTATCAAATAAAACTATAATCTCTTGGCCATTTATATGGCCAGTAACTTTTAGAAGATCATTCGGACTAAAAATATTTTTATTAATGGAACTATTATTGCTATTGCTAGCATTAACAAAAAAATCTTCAAATAAAAATTTAGAAGATATATTTAGAGCTTCAAGAGTATTTATCAAAGTCTTGGAAGTAAACTTTGTCTTTTTATTTTGGGAACGCTTGCGATCACTGAGAAAGTGACCCATTTGATAACGAACAGAGCAATGGCCTTTTGAGCGATCCTTGTTGTGAGTGACCTTGTGTTTATCATCTTTTTTCTTATGCAACTCTGAATATGGCTAACAAGTTGCTGACGGGGTAGTTGATCTCTTTGACTTAAAGACCGAGGTAGCTTGATGGGAATCCCGAGGCAACTCATTGCCTCTATCTGTAGCTGAAGTGTCATTGAAATTTTTTGCATGTCTATAGATATCCTTGAATAAATGAAAAGGATTTCGGAGTATCTCATTCTGGTAGTCTGGTGGCAATCTAAAATAAATTATGAAATTCATGATAAGGAACTTTTGGCTATTATTGACTCTTTTGAAATAGAGGTATCTTCTAGGGGAGACACTTCACAAAATCATGGTCTTTACATGCCATAAAAATTTAGAGTACTTCATGCGTTCTCGGGTGTTAAATTGGCGACAAGCAAGATGGCATACCTTTCTTTTGAGATTTAATTTTTCATAATAAATTCGACATGACAACCAACAAAGGAAAGTAGATGCATATCTTGATGCTCCTATCTTGCAGCTAAAAAAGGAGATGTAGTTCATGGCTAGTAGGATTCTGTTCTCTTAAAACCAAGATAATTCAAGATTTGCACAATAACAAGGTAGGCTCCAAAAGATTGAACCTTCCTTCTACAAGTGAAGAAAGAACTTTCCAATGATTGCTTTGCCCAGAATACCAAGCAAAAGATTAAATAAGAGTGTACAAGTGTTGAAAGCTTCCAAGAAGTTGAAAGCTTGCTTTATTATCAAGAGCTATTGTACATACCACCTAAATTGCTTCATTTATATATATTTCAAACAAGGTATGATCTTTTGTTGAGTTAAAAATGCATTACAAACTGATTAGCTCTTTTAAATAGCCCCAAAACTCAAATGTTACCAAACTTTCGTTAAAAAGAAACACGTTTCTAGAGTCTTGTTTTTGCAGATTACAGCCATAATCTCTCCATTCTCCATCAAGCACTCCAACTATTGTTGAGGTGATCCACAATTGATGCCTATCAACCTAGTGATTTGATCAGCCTGCTTTCACTTCAACTTGTTGTCGCCTACTCTAATTGCTGCCATGGACATTAGCGGACTATCACCTTCCTCCAGAAGCTCCCGTACAATTTGTGTTTGCTGCCCCAATTGTTGACGGTATCATTGCACTTGCCACACCTTGTGTATTGCTGTCCAAAAGTCCGCCTTGCATCAGCTTACACTACTACAGTTGTCACCTTGCTGCCTATAGCTCTGATGATCAGTTTTCAGCTTGTGATCGGCTACATTTACCAGATTTTAGCCTTCAAAACTGTTGTGTTTTGGTTACCAACATGTTGCCCTTCCATATTTAGCACTCTTTTAGCTTCGACTGGTGGGTACAACACTCGTGATTCATCTTTGGTGGATGTTACACTTCGACTACTCCCACTTCCTTAGCGCGCTTCCACGAGAGCCACCGGTGGTTGGATAGCTCTGCGCTTGAGCATCTTGTGTATTCTTTCCTTTAGTTACAACATTGATTCATTTACTTTAGAGTTCTCATTCTTTTTCCTTCTTCGTTTGTGCTTGTGTTTTTGTATTTTGTGTTTATTACATTATTGTTCAAGGTATTGTATTTCAGTTGTGTTTATACATTTTGTGTTTTCTTAGCGCAAACCCTAGTATATCTTCACATGGTATTAGATTTGATGCTCTTCGCACAAGATCATCAAATTTTTAGAAATAGTGGGTTTTAGCTTCACGGCATTGTCTGTTGGCTTCTTAGGTAGGATTGATACTAGTTGGTTTGGTTTGGATGAGAGAATTGATTTGGGATTGGTATCTTGTGGGTTAACATTAGAGAAATTGCAATAGGTTGCTTCTATCATAGCTTGGGTAGGCAGAGTATTTGACTTCCATGACAATACCTTTGCACAAGTAGTAGGGACTTAGGCACCCATTATGGCATGGTTATTAACCAATTCAAGAATTGTTGCAAATAGCAATTACAAATGTGTAATGTAAGAGCCTAGAAGTGAGAAAGGTCAATCAATGTGCCAAAACTAATTTTTGGAAAGAGTTAATTTTTGAACTTGTGTGTGTTACTTTAGGTACTATATGTATGCAACATGAACATGTAAATTGGCCATCTTGGAGTCTTAGTTTGTGAAAGATACATGAACGACATGTAATTGATTCATGATAGCTCAAACGACTCCATCTTTAGATCCTTTGATGCTTTGCCAAGCTACTTCTTCAATGAAGGCTCTGTTGAGGTATTATGATATTGATTTGGAGGACAACACTTTATCTACCAATCTTTCTTTTAGGGATCATTCATAACAACCCAACTCTTTTTTCTCTCATAGTCCTTTAAAAGGTACATCTTAGTTGGAGCACTCTGTTGAGAAGGCTGATCATCTCTTAGTTGAGGAAAGACTATCCACTCAGGAAACATTTGAGAGTTCAAATTCTTTACAATCAAGCCCAGTGGCACGTTCGTACAATCCATTTTTGTGTGAGTGATTTTGTCTGTATTGCTCCTTTAATTATGTAGGAACTGGCTGTAAGTCATCATGGAGACCCAGATTGGTATTGGTATGGATTTGAAGAAAACTCTATGTTTAGATATGTTCCACAAGGTGATTCCTCATCCTCCATTTTAGTGCTTTCCATTCACCTTTACATATCTTATCCATTTCTCTTAGTTTCATTTCATATTTAGATTCCTTTTCTTTCCATTTAGACCCTTGCTTTAGACTTACATTAGGTTATCCAATCAATAGATGCCATGTCATCCTACGCCCATTATCTTTCTAAGGAAAGCATATCATTCCATTGGAAAACTTTAATGAGTAGATCTGTAAGATTCTCACTTGTAGAGATCTTGACAAGCTCTATTTGCTTGTCCTCAACCACCTCTTTGATAAAGTGGTAATGGACCTCAACATGCTTGGTCTTCACATGAAAGATTGGATTACATACCAACTGGATGGCTTTATAAAGTCCTAATGCCATATAGAAGTGTACATTAACGCTTTAGGCTATCACTAGATACTTAGAGATATACCACTTTGTACCTTGGTATCTCATTAGGAATAATGCCACCTTTTAATACTATGCCTTATGCTTGCAAGTGTGTCATTCTTTGTCCTCTGATCTTTATTATGTGGAGAGTTCCTCTCCTGTACATTGTACCACCCTTCTCGATTGCTCTAACACACAAATCCCCGCTTCCCCTCCCCCTTTGTGCCAATGAGTTACCTTTTTCTTGGAAGAAACTAGGGATTGGAAAGGAATCATTTCCACCTTTAGATTCAATCCCATCTTTCTTGATTCACCTTAAACATGGACCACATTTTGATGTTGATGCTTTGTCTCTTTCTTTGCAGGGAGAAGAGAGGTACACTTACATTCTCACAAAGATATTGCTGGTGTTGAGAAACCACCTCTTCAGTTCATACACTTCATTTAGGGTTTTGCACTGATAGTCCCAAAAAGGGCTGGTGTTTCACATTTTGGCCACTTTTTTAGTGGGCGCCCACATAATGGTTCTCCACCCTAGACAACTTATGCCGATAAATAGGCAGTCACTTCATTCATTCTTCACTCTTTCTTTAGTCATTCTTCACCACCTTCTTCGGTCACCACCGCTTCCCTTTTTTCACCAACCCCTTTCACTGTCCTCACACCCCTTCATGAGGACATTGCGGTTCGTGGCTTATGGTATTGGAAAATGGCAGCCAGCTATGGAGAGAGAGAGGAGAGACAATGACATCAGGAGAGTGAGTTGAAGCAAAAAGAGTAGAGTGTACTTGCTAGAATGAAAGATAGAGTGAAAGTACAACTTGTGTTTAGGTCAAGGTTGACCTAACTAGCCTTTCACAAACTAACTAGAGTTAGGTTTATTTTACTCTAGAGCCTAGTGTCACTACTTTAAGTTTCTAAGACACTAGGGGTACACACCTTGTGTTGACACTTTAAGAAGTGTCCACACCACAAATTACATTGGGCGCTACCCATAGAATTGGCAAATTCTAACATCCCCCTTGCAATGCCAATGTGATGAAGTACAAGGATGATCAATCACCAAAGGGTAACAAGTTTTAAGGATTTTCGAAAAGCCTCGAACTTCTCGCGTGGTAGTGCATTGGTGAAAATGTTTGCAACATTTTTCTGTGTGGGTACATACATCAAATTGATCTCTCCTGCATAGCATCTCTCTTTGACATAATGGAAATGCACCTCTATGTTTCATGCGAGCATGAAACACAAGATTTCGTGCTACTGCAATAGCACTCTGACTATAAGAAAGAATGGGTGTAGGACTTTCCAATGGTAAATGTAGATCAGCCAACAATCTGTGCAATTATACACATTCCACTGTTGCCGTGAAGGTTGCTCTGTACTCAGTCTCACAACGCGAGGTAGCCAGTGTAGGCTACTTCTTACTTAGCCATGAAATGCATGAACGGCCTAGAAAGAAACAGTGTCCACTAGTAGATTGCCTAGTGTCTGCATCACCAGCCCAATCTGAATCACTGTAAGCCTGTAAGTGTAAGTCTCTCTTCCTAGGAAATAATGATGCATGTGACTGAGTATCTTGCAAATATTTGAAGATCCGCTTAACCGCTTGCCAATGTATGGTCCGTGGGCTTTGCATATACATGCTCACTTGAGATACTACATACTGAATGTCAGGGTGTGTGTTGCAAAGATATATAAGACAGCCAATAGCCTGGCTATAAATTGCAACATCAGACATCTCTTCACCATCATGCATAGATAGCTTTAAGCCTGGCTCATAGGAGTGCACATAGGTTTGCAATCTTGCATAGTAAACCTATGCAACAGCTTATCCACATATTGTGACAGTGACATGATGATACCATGCTGATTTTGGGTGAATTGAATCCCCAAATAATAGTGTAGGAAGCCCATATTTGACATAGCAAATGCATATTTTAATTTAGCCTTAAAATCTGCAATTTTTTCTTCTGTAGGTCCAGTGAGCAGCATGTCATCTACATAAAGAATGATAATTAGCAAGTCCCCCCCTCTCATTCTTAATGTATAGAGTGGAAGTAGTTGGACTAGTTTTGAACCCTTTGCTAGCCAAATAAGCATAAATTTTGGAGTACTATGCATGAGGAGCTTGTTTGAGACTATAAAGAGCGTTATGCAGCTTGCATACCATGTGCTCTTGCTCTTTAACCACAAACCCTGGAGGTTGTGACATGTAAACATCCTCATGCAAATCCCCATTCAAGAATGCTGTCTTAATGTCCAACTAATGTACTTTCTAGCCATAATTTGCAGCCATAGCAATCATACATCTCACCGTACTCATATGGGATGTAGGAGCAAAAGTTTCTTTACAATCTATGCCCTTCTTTTGTGCATAGCCTTTTGCTACCAACCGTGCTTTGTACCTGTCAATTGTATCATCAGCCTTGCGTTTGAGTTTAAAAACCCATTTTGTGCCAATGGCCTTTTTGCTTGGTGGTAAATCCACAAGATTCCATGTAGAGTTAGTGGCAATAGAGTCTAACTCATCCTGCATGGCTTGCATCCAATGTATATCTTGCTGACCTTCGTCCAAGGAAGTAGGCTCATCATCATCCAATAGTGAGCTCATAAACACATGCTCATCACAATCATCTACTTCCATAAAATCAATCAAATGTGCCCCCCTGCATCATTTGTTGCATTTCTGGCAGTCCTTCTAGTGTGTTGAGGTATAGGAGCATCCATTTTACTCTCCTGGAGAGTCTGTAACAACCATCTTGGGATTGTTTTGGCTGTATTCACAGCAGCCCTTTCATGCTGTACTATTGCTTCCATTGCATGTGGCAAACCATCATCGATACCCTATTGTTCGGGAGCATATGGTGCAACAACAACTTAAGTCTGTCCTGCCATTTACAGTAGGCACAGACTCCAAAGTAAGTGGCAAAAGACTCCTTAAAGATATCACCAATGTCATGGGTGGTTGGCATTTGAAACTGATCATGTGAAAATGCAGCATTTTCAGCAAATAGAACATCCCTATTGACAAAGAATTTCTTCGTGCGTGGGTCATACAAGCGATAGCCCTTACTCTCGGAACTGTAGCCAATAAATATGCATTTTACAGCCTTGTTGTCAAGCTTCCCACGAAGCTCTTTCGGAACATGTGCATAGGCTATGCAACCAAACACCCGAAAGTAGTCTACTTTGGGTTTCTTGCCATGCCAAGCTTCGAATAGTGTGATCATCTTCAGTGCCTTAGTGGGTGCACGATTCAACTTATGATTTGCACATTAAAGGCCTTCTAGCCAAAATTTATGAGGTAGCCCCTTGCTTTTTAGCATACAACAAGTCATCTCCATAAGAGTCCGATTCTTCCTTTCAGCAACATCATTTTGCTGAGGAGTCATTCTAACAGTGGCTTGATGCGTATTGCCATGATCAAGCCAATATGTCTCAAAAGCACGAGACATGTACTCCCCTCCTCTATCTGTGTGAAGTGTTTGCACTTTTAAGTCAGTTCCAGCTTTAAGCTTTGCAACAAGATGTTTGAAATGCATGAACACATCGGATTTTGCCTTCAATCCATACACCCATGTATACCGAGAGTAGTCATCAAAAAATATAACAAAGTATTGATGACCTCCAAGTGCACGTGTCCTCATGGGACCACAAAGATCAGAGTGAATAAGCTGCATTTTTCGGACAGTACACACTGCATCATCCTTTTTGAAGGCAAACCTATGCATCTTGCCCAAAATACATCCCTCACATGCACGAGGAGGTGGAGTGTCCACTGGAGGCAATGCATCTACCATATGACACCTCTGAAGGGTCATCAAACTCCCAAAGCTCATGTGTCCATAGCGGGCATGCCATAGCTCCGCATTTTGCATAGCGGGCGAAAGAGTAGTGACTGCTAAAGCATCATGAGACTGTCTGTCATATGTATCCAACAAAAATAGACCCTTATGTAGGGTGCCGGACAGCCGAAGTGTATAGTTCATCTCTCTGCCTCTAACAATGCATTGTCGTCCTTAAAGATGACTTGAAAGCATGCTTATTAAAAGCAGAGATAGACAACAAGTTCTTTGTAATGCTAGGTAGAAACAAGACATCTAGAAGCATGAAATCACAACCATCTGCAGCAATAATAGTGACTGTCCCAATGCTACATACATCATAATTGTTGCTGTTCGCACATGTAACACGCTTCCCAGCAGGGGTTGAATGGAAAGAGGTAAACAAACACTTCCTGGAAGTGATGTGTTTTGATGCCCACCTGTCAAAATACCATGTTTGTTGTGTTTCAACAGCATTAAATGTTGAATCAGCCATTGAAGAATCATAACTGCATGTTAGAAATGCATAGTCCTCCTCTACAAAGTTGGTTGGAGTATCATCATCAGTAGAATTGCTGGCTGATTTTTCTTGGACATCCAAAGTGGAGTTCTTTTTCTTCTCTTTGGCCAATCTCTTTTTGCATTCATTGATATAGTGACTGGGCTTCTTGCAATAATGGCATTTCCCCTTCTTTTTAGTCTTTTCTGTGTCTTGGACAACCTTACTTGATGGCTGTCTAGCATCACCCTTTTGTTGATTTTTTACATTTTGCTTGACTTTTCCTTTGTCTTTGAACTTTGAAAGCATATCCACATCACCTGAACGCAATGCCACATTCTTCCAAGTTTGTTCCTCTTGTAGCAAGAGGCCTTCCAACTCCACAAATGTAAGGGGTTGCTGCCCCCTCTCAAAGACAACATCAAAGAGGTGTGGAAACCAAGATATGACTCTCTATCATGCTATCACCTTCATCCATGGTCACATTGGCCAAGTCTTTGCGGAGATAGGATATCCTGGCCTCATTGCGTGCTGCAAATATACACTCAAGTACATCCCATGCTGATTTTGAGGTTTTACAAGACCGAATGTGCAGAATAATTTCCCTTTTCACTGACAAGGCAATCAAAGAAAGTGTCTGTGCATCTTTTGAGTCTCATTTCCTTTGATCCTCAGTAGGAGGGAGAGGACAGGCAGCAACACTAGTAGCACCAATATCACCATCAGCAGCACCAACCACCTGTCCTCGAGCATTACGTTGAGGTGTCTGAGGTGCAAGATCTCCAAGTCGCTGCAAATCACCTATAACATAGTCCCACAAGTCCTTTGCCACAAGAAGGTAATAGACCATAAAACTCCACAGTGGGTAGTTTGAGCCATCAAGTTTGTCCTCCTGAGTGAGGACACCAAGGATGTTGCTCTGATCATTATTCCCCTGACGTGCCATGCTATCAATGATACACAAAAATCTGTAGCCAAATACTTCAATGCTGAAGTATAGAGTATACTCCTCAGAGTACCAAAATCCCCCACGGGATTAAGAAACAAGTACCAAATTGTCACACGAATGCCAAAGTGTGCACAATGCCACCCAAATTAGCACTCAGCCGATAAATTACAGCACTATACTGCTGTACCACACCCGCCTCAAAATATGTGGCCACAAAAGTACGAAATACAGCAACTTAATGCTGATTCTTACTAAAATTTACCGGATTTTTCCAAAGTTCTTTGCCCAATCTGATTGTAACAGCAATTAAATGATGTTGTATTGCTTATTGCTTGCCTTGGAGTGCGTGTCAGGTAAAAGCCCCAAATTTCTTTTTAAAATTTCAAAGAAATTGAAGAAATTTGTGCCTTATAGTTGGAATTTCTGTAGAAATGTCGCCTTGGGATGCGGACAGCAACCAAAATCTGCCTCGTGATGTGTGCCGGATCCAAAAATTTGAAAAGTCCCAAATTTTCTTGAGCCAATGTGAAAGAAATTGGGCAATGTCTATGAGTTTGGTAACAATTTGCACAAAGGGCCTCCAATTGGGCAAAAGCCCCAAATTTTTGGTGGGAATGTCCAAGAAATTGGGAAATTTCTTCGAATTGGATATCAATTCGAACTCTGAGAGCAAAAATTAGCAAAAGCCCCAAATTTTTGGGCAGCACGAGCTGAGATTCGAGAAGTGATGACTGAAATAGACTGGAAATTCCAGAAATTTCGAGAAAACCCCAAATCTGAAAATTAGGGTTTCTGCGCTTTTTAGGGTTTGCAGAAATTGGTGGGCAGGACTGAGAAAATGGTGGGTAGAGCTGAGAAAATGGCGGGCAGAGTTGAAAACAGCAGCAGCTCTTCCAAAACAGCAGCTCCTCGGGCCGCGTGCCGGGCTGCACGTGGGTTTGCGCGTTGGACTGCGTGCAGGGCTGCGCAGAGGCTGAAAACAGTAGATCTGGAGCAGATGACTGAGTTGGACACATTTGGAGCAAATGGACAGATTTGGAGCTGATGGCTGAATTGGACAGATCTGGTGTAGACAAGAGATGGCTCAGCTACAACTCCTCCACTTCAGAAGCACCTCACATCAGCTGAAAACTCTTCCTTGAGCTCAGAACCAAGCTGGCAATAGTAGGACCTTGGGTGGGATGGCACCGGGTGATAGTGGCTGAACGGAATCCGCGCGTATGAGCTGCTCTGATACCAAATGTTGGAAAATGGCAGCCAGCTATGGAGAGAAAGAAAGAAAGATATATTAACATCTACATAAGGCCAATGTGGCCTATGAGACAAAATCTAGAGTACATCCATGTCTAATGTCATCTCATCAGCAAGGTAAAGATAACATTACAAATAAGTGGGTGGCCTATGAAACAATACTGAAAATATACTGAAAATAACTATACGATGGGACTATACTAGGGTTGAACCATGTGTAGTGTTGTTTCATCGATAGAAAAGAAAAGGAAAGGAAAGGAGAACCAGATCTAATAGAGCCATGTACAAAAGTGTGGTGTAGACTATGGGCTGTAGCTGATCTCAAGATCTATACATGATCTCAACTATGATGCGGTCCCTAGCTGCTTCATTGATATGCCTGGTAGTGAGTCTTCGGTGTCTCGTGATAATGGCCCTAATCCGATTGTGGTGTGGCCTCCTCGGACATGGTCCTGGTAGACGGGGTCATCGTGCTCGACGAAGGTAAATGGCTCTATCCAATGTGACTCCATGGTGTGGCCTGTAAGGTGTCTGGCGGGGTGGCTTTGTCTTTGCTAGGCTGGTAGTGTCAGTAGGGTCAGCTCTGTAGAAAAAGTCTGTCACTGCTCTTTGTGTGTGTCCTTTTGGATGAGCTGGCCTCCTGTCTCACAGTAGTGCAGTTCGGCACCTCTCGAGCTCCAGGAGGAAAAGACCTAGGTATCTTTGGTCCTCATACTCCATCACGCAACGAAGAGGTCCAAATCCATCACGGAAGAGGCAGTGGTATCTTCCTCGTATGTCATAGTATACTGTGCATCTGCATATGTAGTGCTCCTCCGTCTCAGGCTCTCGACCACAAAGCTGGCAAATCCTATCCTCTGCTAGGGTATTTGAGGAGGTGCGAATCTGTCCGATAGCAACCTGTACGCTATGGGAGAGATGGGTGTCCATATATGCTGGCCAAATAGTGAAACCATCATCAGAGAGACACAAGAAACGACTCTTATAGAACTCCATCCTCGATCCTAGAGGGAATGGTGGATGGATCCATGTCCTTGTTGTCTCAATCCTCAGATATCAACTCTGATTGGCTGAGAAAAAGTGTAGGGCAGTCAATGCTATAATCTAAAGGTGGAAGATAACCATGTAGGTTTATCCAAATAGCCATTTGTGAAAACCAACAGTTCTTCTCACCTCTTGCTGCTAGTTGTCTAGATGAGGTTAGCGCCAATCTAGAGTATCTATGGTGTGGAAGCTCCCATAGTGTGTGCCAAAAGGTCACTGCCTTGAAGGGTGCCTCCATAACGATAGATGTTGCCCCTAGCTCTGCTGTGACAATGGGACGTGGGGTGGAGGGCTTACTCCTAATCATGCGTGCTATCATCATGATCAATGGCCTTTTCATGCTATCCCAACCATCATAATAATCCCTCTCTACTCCAATCTGATCAATGAGTGGGCTAAGACGCCTGTGGTACAAGCTGCAACACCATACCTCTACTCTATATAGTAATGTAGGTGTGACTAGCAATGACAGCAAGAGGGTGAGCTAAAGCAAAAAGAGTAGAGAGAGGAGAGACAATGACAGCAAGAGAGTGAGCTAAAGCAAAAAGAGTAGAGTGTACTTGCTAGAATGAAAGATAGAGTGAAAGTACAACTTATGTTTAGGTCAAGGGTTGACCTAACCAGCCTTTCACCAACTAACTAGAGTTAGGTTTATTTTACTCTAGAGCCTAGTGTCACTAGTTTCTAAGACACTAGATGTATACACCTTACATTGGCACTTTAATAAGTGTCCACACCACACAAATTACATTGGGTGCTGCCCATAGAATTGGCAAATTCTAACACGTGGCTGCCTTCACCCTTTCTCTTTTGCTTTAGGCACCCTGTTCCAACATCAGGCCTTGCGTTTAAAGCATCTTTCACTTGGCGTCACCATCATATGCTTTGCGTCAACACCCTTCTCCATTAGGCTCCACCTTCACTTGCATTTTTCAATTTGGAGGTCTTCTCCTTGCCTACTATCATCATCTCTAGCTTGGCGTCAACATCCTAGCCTTTGGTGGCAGTCTACATCATCGAGTGTTAGTGATTTCATTGACTCACGTCTACACTTACAGAGGAGTGTTTGTGGTCCTTGATAGGACACTGGGGCACTTTTTACTCTCCTTATGAGAGGTTTTTTCCTCTAGCTTTATTCTCTTTTATTTTATGTGCCTATGCAGTTTGGGGACTTATTTGTTTCACACCTTTCGGGTGTGAACACATATTAGCAACCCTAAGATTTAAGGGTTGTGCTTTGTACTTACACATAACACTCTTTTGATTATTGCATTGGGAGTCGTGTCTTCACTCTCTCACACTCTCTTCATTGTCAACTGTACTCTCAGTTGAGCTTCGATCTCTGTGCATCCTCTCACCTCTTACATTTGGTATCAGAACAGAGCTTTAGCTCAGTTGAGCTCCTTGGCCATTGTCAGCAACACCACTGGCTGAGCTCTACTTACATTGTCAGCAGCTCCTAGCCACTACCAGCTGAGCCGCCACCACCAATCTTGCCTAGGCACGACCTGCAGGCACTGCCAGCCTTCAGCTCCCTGCGCTCCAATCAGGTGCCCACTAGCCCAGCTTTCACCCGCATCTGCTTGCTCTGCCACCATCTGCAGGCTTGCGTTTCCACGAGAGTAGTACTTTGTCATCCCCGCAGGTGCTCCAATCTTGTGCGCCCCCCCTTGCCAGTCCCTTTGCCTGCCTGTGTGGCACAACTTGCCTGTGCCACCTGCCCAGCCTCCAACCACCTGCACCTAAGACCTATAATAGCACCTTGCCAGCTGAGCTGCCAGTGGCACTACCTGTTCTACTAGTGCCACTACCTGTTCTGCAAGGTCCGCCAGCTGGGTCCAGCTCTGCTCAGAAAAAATCAGAGGTAAAAAAGATTTTTTTTAAAAAAAAATTCAGATTTAATCCTCTGGAAGGGGCTTATGCCTCGGCAGCATATCTCTGTTTGTGCACCTGTCTGGGACATATTTATTGCAGAGATTTTGGGATTTTTGAGGTTAGAAATTTGGGGCTTTTGGAGTCAGCTCTCAGACATTGGTAAATGTACATCAGTGTCAGTCTGTAATAGACTGAATTTGTGCATTTTGGGACAAGAAATTTTGGGGTTTTTGCATTTTTTGTGCTGCTGAGCATTGTCTGTGCATTGGACAGAGTGCACATTTAGACAGTTTTTGACAGAGTGCGATCAGATTTGCTAATTACAGCAGGGTGCTTGCTGTAATTTTTGGGAATTTTCAGATTTCTAGGTTGGTTCAGCTTGAAGTATTGCTCTTGTGATCTTTGATCAGTGACATTTACCACGGCCAATTAGGGACAAGGTGATGTATTCACATATGTGTCCCAGGAGGATAGGTTGGATGGCAACAACTATTCTCTATGGTCTTTTATGATGAAAAATGTGCTGATTGTGAAGAATCTTTGGGATTATGTTAGTGGTGAAGAAGTTCGTCCTAGAGTTGTGGCTCCTGCTACACCTCCTCTAGGAGGACGTGGTCAAAGGCCCGCTTAGCCTACTCAGCCCGCTCCAGCTCAGCCACTTTCCAAGAGATCAGCAGCACAGACGGCTTGAGACACATGGGATGCTCAAGCATTGCCACTGATTGCATAAGAAAGAACAGTGGGGTGGATGTTATAGCCTTTGAGCAGGCTTTTATGGCAAGGCAAAAGGGTAGGGGCAGCCAAGCTAAAAATGCTCCGTAGAGTTCTAGGACTTCAGGTATTTCATAGAGTAGCAAGAAACAGGGGGGCACGTAAGCCAAAAAGGGCAAGTGTCACTATTGCAAGAAGCCAAGTCACTACATCACAGAATGTAGGAAGCGCATAGCTAAGGAGGAGGAGTTAGGGATACCTGTTTCTGATGCACCTTCTACTACTACTGACTCTGTCTATTTTGTGGTAGAGTGTGACTATTGTTTCTATACATGCAGTTATGGCTCTTCTTGGGCTGATAGAGCATTTAGCTCTATTGAGGATGCGAGCACTTGGTTCTTTGACAGTGGTGCTTCTAGGCATATTACATCTTGTAGGGATTTGTTTTTCTCTGTTATTGTAGCTCCTATTGGCACGTCTGTGCAGTGTGTCAACAATGCATCATACCCTGTTAGTGGTATTGGGAAGATTGTGTTGAAAGCCATTGATGGCTCTTTTCTCTGTTTGTAGGATGTATTATTTGTGGCAGGTATAAAGAAGAATGTGTTGTTCATTTCTTCTTTGGCAAAGTATAGTTTGCAAGTCACATTTGATGATGACAAATGTATGGTCAGAGATAAAGAACTGATGACTTTGGTTTTGACTAGCACTTTATGTCATGGACTCTATCAGTTAGATGCTTATTCAATTGATTAGTCGGTCTATCTAGCATCTACTCTTACTTCTACTATGTCACATGCAAAGTTATGGCATGCTTGCATAGGGCATGTTAACTATGGCAGCTTGATGCTTATGTAATGTACACAGATGCCTAATGGCTTACCTCTTTTGGAGAAACCTTTTGAGCATATATGTGAGGGATGCATTTTGGGAAAAATGCATTGTTTTTCATTTCCTCATGATGTTACTTTTAAGGCAATTGCTAGATTACAGATTGTGCATTTGGATGTATGTGGCCCTATGCAAACAAAGTCATTGGGTGGCTGTTATTATTTTGTCACTTTCATTGATGACTTCACTCGTTTTTGCTGGGTCTACTCAGTGGTGAAAAAGTCAGAGGTGTATGATGCATTTTTGGCTTTTGTAGCACTTGCTGAAAATCAATTTGGCTGCAGGATTAAGACTCTTTGTTCGGATCGAAGGGGGGAATACATATCTTCTATGCTGAATAATTATTTGAAGTAGAAAGGCATGGTCCATCAATACACTACTACTTATACTCCATAGCAGAATGGATTTGTAGAGAGGAAGAATCAATCACTCATGGAGATGGCCAAACGTATGTTGAAAGCAAAGGGTTTGTCACATAGTTTTTGGATGGAAGCAGTTATGTGTGCTTGCCATGTTTTGAACAGGTGCCCTACCAAGGCATCAAAGAATGTTACGCCTTTTTAGGCTTGGAACAGCCGGAAACCTTTTGTTGGACACTTTCGTACTTGTGGGTGCCTTGCGTATGCTCATATTCCCAAGGTACTAAGAAAGAAGTTGGACGACAAGGCTGTTAAATGCATTTTTGTGGGGTACAACAGTGAGAGCTAAGGGTATAGATTATATGATCCCATCTCCAAGGAGGTATTTGTGAGTAGAGACGTGGTTTTTGATGAAAAATCAGAATTATCCCTTGCTAGTTTTGACAGATATCAGGCTGCAACTGATGTATTTCGTTGGGTATTTCACTCACGCCTCACTTACGCCTACGCTCACATAGGAGTGTCGGTGATCAATAGGACACTGGGGCACTTTTTACTCTCGGTAGGAGAGGTTTTTTTCCCCAGACTTATGGTATTATTTCGTATGTGCTTATGGCACACACTTACGTGCACTTACCGTGTTCGGGTGTGAACACCCCTCTACAACCCTAAGGTTTAAGGGTTGTACCTTGTACTTTCAGTTTACACTCTTTCAGGCTATTGCATTGGGTGTCGTGCTTCACTGTCTACTGTTTTCTGTGCTGAGCTTTGATCCTGCCGTCCTCTTTCACATTTGGTATTAGAGCAGCATTGACTCTATTCAGTTGAAGCTTAGGTTCTCCTCAGCTCCACTCAGCCTTTGGGAGCTTCTGGCTCTGCTCAACTCTACCTGTCAGATTCGCCACGACCTGCAGCAGCTCGATTGCTTCTTGTGCCACACGCCAGCCTGCTATATTGGCCATGTCCTGACAACACGCTCATCAGTCACAGTCTGAAGCGCCAGACGTCAGCTGCTGCCCTGCCAGTCCGTTCTGCCATGCCATACGCCAGATGTCAAGCCTGCCAGTATCCAGCTCACCAGTGCTGCTCGTCAACAGTCGCCAGCACTGCCTGCCTGCAGTCATCACGTCTAGAAGAGCCGTCTGTCATACATCCTGTGCCGCCCGTCAGCAGCGACGCCTCTACAGATTGGTCCTCTACGCCACCGGTTTGTCACTGCGCCAGCTCGCAGCAGCTCAGACGCCATGACAGCCCGTCATCACGAAGGTATTTAATTTTTTTTCCCTTTTATTCCAGAACAAAGTTCTGGAAGAGGGGGCTCCTACGCAGCAGACAGAGTATACAGGATACATGTCTGGGATAAATTGGATGCAAATTTTTGGACACATTCATAAAAAACTTTGACAGAGTATACAGGATACATGTCTGGGATAAATTGGATGCAAATTTTTGGACACATTCATAAAAAACTTTGGGGCTTTTATATTTTCTGAGAACATTGGCATATGTACTGCAATTACAGTCATTGATAGACTGTTTTGAACAAATCTGGGGCAAGAAATTTCAGGGATTTTGCTGGTACAGTGTTGCTGAACACTGATTGCACGTTGGACTGCGTGCATAGCAGACAATTTTGGCAGAGTGCACCTCTGTACACTAATTGCAGAAAGTTATTTCATGCAATTTCTGGAAATTTTCAGATTTCCAGTGTAGTCCTGCATTGACATTGCTCTTTTGCATTTTTTTGGTAATTGAAAATCATGGCAAATCAGGGAGGAGATGTTTTCACCTATGTATCCAAGGAGGACAGATTGGATGGAAATAACTATTCACTTTGGTCCTTCATGATGAAGAATGTACTTGTGGCAAAAATTCTTTGGGATTATGTCAGTGGAGAAGAAGCTCGACCTGGAGTTGTGGCTCTAGCTACTCCTCCTCCAGGAGGACGTGCACCACGTGCACCTCAGCCTGCTCCACTTCAGCCACTTCCCCAAAGAACAACAGCTCAAAAAGCATGGGATACATGGGATGCACAGGCTTTGTCGCTGATTGCATTGGCAGTTCAACGGTCAATCATCCCCCACATTCGTTCAGCAGCTTCTTCACGAGAAGCTTGGCTAACTTTGGAGTAGATGTTTGTAGGCAAGAATAAGACTCGCATCTCTTTCTTAAAGAAAGAGCTAGAGACATTGAAAATGGATGAAGGTGATTCTATTCAGGATCACTTGAACAAAATTCAGGACTTGCGAGAGCAACTCATGAATGTTGATGAGTACTATTCGGATGCACAGATGATATCCACCACTTTGAACTCATTACCTCTTTCATACTTGGCTTTTCATACGGCCTTAAACCTCACCATGAGGATTGCCGCGTAGCCAATCACTTTTCTTCAGTTAGTCAGTTTGCTTCTAGAGGAGGAGCAAACACGGAGGAATAGTGGTGTGGATGCTATAGCCTCTGAGCAAGCTTTTATGGCTAGACAGAAGGGCAAAGGCAGCCAAGTGAAGAATGCTCTGCAGAGTTCTGGGACTTCTGGCACATCCCAGGCAAACAAAAAACAAGGGTAAGCCAAAAAGGGCAAATGCCATTATTGCAAGAAGCCAGGCCACTACATCACTGAGTACAGAAAGCACATTGCCAAAGAGAAGAAAAAGGAGTCAGGAATGTCTGTTTCTGATGCTTCTTTCACTGCTACTGAGTCCGCGTCCTTTGTTGCAGACAGGGACTATTGTTTTTACACATGCAGTTATGACGCCTCTTGGGCAGCTCGAGCATTTAGCTCTACTGAGGATGCATGCACTTGGTTTTTTGATAGTGGTGCTTCTAGGCATATTATATCTCGCAGAGATTTATTTGCATCTGTTCATGCAGCTTCAGTTGGCAAGTCTGTACAGTGTGCCAACAATGCATCATACCCTGTTAGAGGTATTGGGGAGATTGTGCTCACAGCCATTGATGGCTCTATTCTCCGCCTACAGGATGCTTTATTTGTGCCAGGCATAAAGAAGAATTTGCTCTCTATCTCTTCGTTGGCACGTTGTGGATTGCAGGTCACATTTGATGATGACCGATGCATGGTGAGAGACAAAGAACACATGACTTTGGTCTTGACAGGCACTTTATGTCATGGGTTATATGAGTTGGATGCTCTTTCAGTTGATCTGTTAGTGTATTTGACATCCACTCTTACTCTTGCTATGATACAGGCAGAGTTATGACTTGCTAGGATGGGGCATGCAAACTTTTGCAGCTTGATGCTCTTACAGCGTATGCAGATGCTAGATGGATTACCTCTACTGGAGAGACCTCTTGAGCACTTGTACGAAGGATGTATTTTGGGAAAAATGCATCGTTTTTCGTTTCCCCGTATGTTGCTTTTAGAGCAATAGCTAGGTTGCAATTAGTGCATTTAGATGTATGTGGGTCTATGCAGGCAAAGTCATTGGGAGGATGTTACTATTTTGTGACTTTTATTGATGACTTTACTCGCTTTTGCTGGGTCTACTCTTTGGTCAAAAAGTCAGAAGTGTATGATGCATTCTTGGCTTTTATTGCACTTGTTGAAAATCAGTCTGGTTGTAAAATTAAGAATCTTCATTCGGACCGAGGGGGGGAATACATGTTCTCTATGCTGAATTTTTTTTTTGAAGCAGAAGGGCATTGTCCATCAGTACACTACTGCTTATACTCCACAGCAGAATGGGGTTGCAGAGAGAAAGAATCGGTCACTCATGAGAGATGGCCAGATGTATGCTGAAGGCAAAGAGCTTGCCTCATAGTTTTTGGATGGAAGCTGTCATGTGTGCTTGCCATGTTTTGAACAGATGCCCCACCAAAGCATTGAAGAAAATTACACCTTTTGAGGCTTGGAATAGTCGGAAATCTTCTGTTGGACACTTTCGTACCTTTGGGTGCCTTGCATATGCACATATTCCAAAGGTACTCAGGAAAAAGTTGGATAACAAGGCTGCTAAATGCATTTTTATGGGATATAGCAGTGAGAGCAAAGGCTACAGACTCTATGATCCTGTTTCTTGTTAGTAGGGATGTACTATTTGATGAAAAATCAGAATTGTCCCTGGCTGGTTTAGATACATATCAGGTTGCCCGTGATGTATTTGAAGGGCTACTGCCCATTACATTTGGTGATTCAGCTGGAGTTTCAGCAAGTGAACTCAATGTTCGGCCAGCTACTCCTTTGGAAAATGCAGAAAATCAGCCATTGGCTGATCTGAATATTCAGCAAAGTGCTGAAACTGAAATTCAGCAAGAGCTTATGCACAATCAGGAGGCAAGACAAATGCCTAGATGGTATTTACAGACTATGAAAGATACTCATTTGGATGCACCCATGGCTGGTCGTACTAGAAGGCAAGCTCGTATGCATGATACTGCACATACTATGGAGTTCGTTATGGCAGCAAGCACCTTTGATGATGAGGAGCCTGAATGTTTTGAAGATGCACAACAGAGTGTGCATTGGATGGCAGCAATGAAAGCTGAATTGGATTCTATCACTAAGAATCAAACACGGGATTTGGTGTCTTTGCCATTTGGGAAGAAAGCCATTGGAACAAAATGGGTCTACAAGCTAAAACGGAATGTAGATGGATCCATTGACAAATACAAGGCAAGGCTTGTAGCTAAAGGCTATGCACAGAAAAAATGCATTGACTATGAGGAAACATTTGCTCCTACTTCCCGTATGACGACCATCAGGTCTATGGTTGCTTTGGCTGCTCATTATGGACGGACTGTGCATCAGTTGGATATTAAAACTGCATTTTTACATGGGGAACGTCATGAGAAAGTATATGTACAACAGCCCATTGGTTTTGCAGTTGAGGGCTTGGAACACTTGGTTTGCAAGCTGAAAAAAGCTTTGTATGGTTTGAAACAAGCTCCTAGAGCTTGGTATGCAAAGATAGATGCTTTCTTGCTTAGCCAAGGGTTCATAAACAACTCATCTGAGTCTACCCTTTACGTATGTAAAGGGGGGGGATCCATGCTGATCATTTGTCTTTATGTTGATGATCTCTTGCTTACAGGGACACATGCTGATCAGATTTCAACATTTAAACAAAATTTGCAGCAAACTTTTGACATGTTAGACTTGGGGTCTTTGCATTATTACTTGGGTATTCAGTTTACACATGATGCTAGAGGTATTGGGTTATCACAGTTAAGATACATCGGTAAACTTCTTGAAAAGTGTGGCTTACAAGATTGCAAGCCAATTTATACACCAATGGAACTTGGACTTAAACTGTCATTACATGATGACAGTGATTTGTTTGATATATACACATATGCTCCAGCAGTTGGATGTCTTATTTACTTATGCAACACTTGGCCAGACATACAATTTGCAGTTTCAGCCCTGAGAAGATATATGCATCAGCCACGCATGTCACATTGGCAAGCTGTTAAGCGTGTCTTTCGTTACTTGCAGGGTACTAGATCTCTTGGATTGCTTTATGCCAAGGGGGGACCATTGCAGTTACATGCTTACAGCACACAGAGAGCAGTGACAGACTTTTTCTACAGAGCCGACCCTACTGACACTACCAGCCTAGCAGAGACAAAGCCACCCCGCCAGACACCTTATAGGCCACGCCGTGGAGTCACATTGGATAGAGCCATTTCCCTTCGTCAAGTACGATGACCCTGTCTACCAGGACCATGTCCGAGGAGGCCACACCACAGTCGGATTAGGGCCATTATCACGAGACACCGAAGACTCACCACCAGGCATATCAGTGAAGCAGCTAGGGACCACATCATAGCTGAGATCATGTGCAGATCTTGAGATCAGCTACAACCCATAGTCTACACCACACTTTTGTACATGGCTCTATTAGATCTGGTTCTCCTTTCCTTTCCTTTTCTTTTCTATCGATGAAGCAACACTACACATGGTTCAATCCTAGTATAGTCCCATTGTATAGTTATTTTCAGTATATTTTCAGTATTGTTTCATGGGCCACCCACTTATTTGTAATGTTATCTTTACCTTGCTGATGAGATGACATTAGACATGGATGTACTCTGGATTTTGTCTCATAGGCCACATTGGCCTTATGTAGACGTTAATATATCTTTCTTTCTTTCTTTTTTTCTCTCTGAGCAGGAATACCTGAGCAGACTAGAAATAGAAATGTATTCCATGTTCTTGGGGCAGGACAGCAAGAGAGCATGGAAAAAGATGCATGAGAGCCAGCCACCCCTACAAATTACTAGACCGGATGATTGGCATGGATATGCTTGCACACTCTATGATATCCCTGGCCAAGAGCCTATGCCACTCCCCTCAACCTCAAGGCCAGCAAATTGCAGATTTTTCACAGAAAAAAAAGTGAGGAATGCCATATGGAAGCTGAAAAATGGAAGAGCCCAAGACCATGAGGGTTTAGTGGCTGAACATGTCACGCATGCCTGTGATATTTTGGCACCAACGCTGGCTCACATCTTTAATAGGGCAGTTTGTGAGGGATTTCCAACCTGTTGGTCAGACCATATTATTGTGCCGCTCTTTAAGAGTGGAGACCCCGCACTACCTAGTAACTACCGAACTATCATGATTGGACACATGCTGGCCAAGATATATGGCTCTATCGTGGAACAAGCGTTGAGTGAATGGGGCGAGATGCATGGCCTGAGGTCAAAAGGCCAGGCTGGCTTCAGGAGGGGATATACAACTCTAGACCATATCTTTACGTTGAGGGCAATCATTGAAGAAGGCAAGGCATTCAAGAAAAAGATCTATTGCTGTTTTGTGGACTTTCGCAAGGCCTTTGACACAGTGCCACGTGCTGGACTCATGAAAAGAATGCAAAACATTGATGTGCCCGTAGAGATACAGTGGAGTATCTATGCGCTATATGAGACAGTGACAGGCAGAGTACGAACACCTGAGGGCATCTCAGATACAGTCAATAGCACCATTGGGGTGAAACAAGGCTGTTCACTTTCACCGACACTTTTTGGGCTGTATATAGATGAAATTTCAGAATATGTGGATAGGATGGGTGGGGCCGGAGTCAGCCTAGCTGGAGTGCTGATACCATTACTGCTTTATGCCGATGATATTGTACTTATATCTGACTCACCTGAGGGACTAAATAGACACTTGGATGCATTATCAGCTTTTTGCAGAGATAGAGATCTTAAGGTGAACCTTGGGAAAACTAAAGTTATGATATTTAACACTTCAGCTGCTTGGGTGACAAGAGCTGAGCACCAGTTTACTTTTGACGGAGAGCCAGTGGAGATGGTTAGGCAGTATGTTTATTTGGGGGTCACATTGAAGGGACCACAGTTCTCTTGGAGAGAGACATCAGAGGCTCGTTTGGCAAAAGCATATGCAGCCTTAGGGGCATTGGAGAGGCAATGTGCTCACATACAATTTCATGAGCCGCGCACCAAGCTGTGGCTTTTTGACACCTTGGTTACACCCACACTCCTATATGGGGCAGCTATTTGGGGTCCGAATCTGTTTCACACGAGGAGACAGCCTTTGGGAGACGAGGATGGACCAGAGAAGGAATACTATGATGGATGGGAGCATATGGAAAGACCACTGGTCATGATGATCTCACGCATGATACGAGCGAAGAGCGCGACCCCACATGAGATTATCAGAGCTGAGTTGGGGGCATCACCCATGGTGGCTGAGGCCTTGGTTCAGGCAGTGACTTTCATACATAGACTATGGGAGCTCCCCCAAGATAGATACCCACGGCTAGCCCTGGCCTCTTCTAGACAACTAGCAGCAGACGGTGACAGACACTGTTGGTATGCTCAGATGAGTACATGGATGCGTCTACATGGTCTGCAGATTGACAGACTACCCCCCTTTGACTATAGCCTGGATTGCCCTACACTTGACCTAAGCCGATTGACCTAAGCCGATCAGAGCTAAACCATGTGATCAGAACAGACATACTGAAGTTAGATACGGAGAAGACCTGGATCCGACCCCCCTCGCCCCATGGCACGAGGATGGCACACTACCAGACCCACTTCCTCCAGGTATCTGAGGATGGTTTCATCACCCGACCCAATTACATGGACACACAGCTGCCTCATGGACTACACACAGTTATTGGTCAGATCCGCACCTCATCCCACCACCTGAGGATTGAGACAGGCAGATGGGAGGGTATACAGACAGAAGAACGCATATGCCCACTATGCGATAGAGAGCCAGAGACAGAGGAACACTACATCTGCCGATGCACTGTATATTACGACATACGAGGTAGATACCACTGTCTGTTTCGAGAGGGTTTTGGACCCCTGAGACGGATCATGCAGTATGAGGATCAGAGATGCTTGGGATTTTTTCTCTTGGAGCTCCAGAGGCGCAGAGCAACAATTCTACGGAGTAGGAGGCCCCCACAGCTCGGCTCACATAGACAGAGAGCAGTCATTGACTTTTTCATGGATACACGACAGAGTATGGCAGATACCACTACTACTGCCACACAACCTACAGGAGTATATCATCATTGGACCTCATCTTCTGTAGGTGTCCCTTTGGATAGAGCAGTGGCACTTAGCCGGTCTAGGCGCCCACGTCCACCCGGACGAAGGCCTAGACATCCACACCACAGACAAATTAAAGCCATCATTGAGCGCCACAGGAGACAGATGCCAAGATGCCTCAGCTATGCAGAGATACACCTCCCTAGAGAACAGACATATCATTGATGGAGAGTTTTCCTTTCTCTACTCTCACTTTCAGATCACTGACATGTTTCCCTTTTATGGGACACTATTTCATTTCATTTCATATTTCATTTCCTTTTCAGTCTTATAGGCATGCTTTTCATCTTTTTTCTCGTTCTAGATGAGAAACACACCATCATTGTATGTACTGCTTTGGTCTCATAGGCCACATTGGCCTTTTAGAGACGCTAATATACTCTCTCTCTCTCTCTCTCTCTCTCTCTCTCTCTCTCTCTTTCTCCATTTCCAATATTTGGTATTAGAGCTAGAAATGTGGGGTTCTATCTCTCGACTGTTGAGTCAGTGCTACTTATCCGAAGTCTACTCAGTTGACAAAGGAAGAGGACTTGTCGTTTTGGAGGGAAGAGCCATTGTTTTGGAAGAGAAGTTGCTGTTTTGGAGGAGGTGTTGTTGTTTTCAGCTTGCATATAGTCTGTTGCAATCTTGCAAGTAGGCTTGCATACATAGCCTCTCTTAGCCTTCTTGTGATATTCTCAACCATGCTCACAGCCTTGCTTGCAATTTTCTTAGCCTTGCCCGCCATTTTCTCCAGATCTGAGAGAAAGTGCAGAACCCTTTGAATTTGGGGGTTTTCGAAAGTTTTTGCAATTTTTCATTCATCTTGCTCATCTCTTTCAATTTCTCACACTCCATGCCAAGAAATTTGGCGATTTTCAATTGACTTTTTTGATTTCTAAAATCTCTCAAAATTTCTTTGAGAAAATTTGGGGCTTTTGTTCGATTCACATTTCTGTGTATGATTCTCCATTGAAGTTGCCAACATTGTGTAATTTCTTTGACATTGGTGTGAGAAATTTGGGGATTTTCAGTTTTGGGCTCTAGCATGTGTCATGTGGCGCATTACAATTGTTGGTTACTATTGGCACGCATCCTGATGTGACATTTTGCCAGAAATTTAGACTATAAAATATAAATTTCTTCAATTTCCTAAAATTTGCAAGGAAATTTAGAGCTTTTGCTTTTACATGCATTCCAAGGCAGATACCAAGTGGTTCAACAGCATTAATTTGCTATGACAATCAGATTTGGCATCACAATTTGTTAAAATTCAGTAGAATTTGGTGAGTCTCAGCAGTAAATTGCTGTGAACTATAATTTTAGGCATGCATTTGGAGGCAAGTGCATTACAACAATGCATTGCTGTCATTTGCAGGCTGAATGCTGATTTATGTGACGCTGGGCACATTTGGCAAGATTTGTGATAGCTTCGTACTTGCATTCTAATCCCATGAGGATTTTTGGTACTCGGAAGAGTACATTCTATACTTCAGCATTGAAGTATTTGGTTGTTGATTTTTGTACATCATTAACAGCATCGCTTGTCAGGGCTATAATGATCAAAGCAACATCCTTGGTGTTCGTCAAGCTTGATGGCACAAACTACCTATTGTGGGTTTTCATGGTGCACAATCTTCTAGTGGCAAAGGACGTGTGGGAGTATATTAGTGGTGATTTGTAGTCTTGCAGCTCAGACACCTTAGTGTAATGCTCAAGGACAAGTTGTTAGTGCTAGTGGTGTTGATCCTCCTCCCCCTCCTACCGAGGATCAACGAAGGTGGGACTTGAAGGATGGACAAGCACTATATTTGATTGCCTTGTTAGTGAAAATGGTTATTATTTTGTACATTTGCTCTTGTAGACCTCAAAAATTGCTTGGGATATACTTGAGGGCATATTTGTACGACGAGAAGTGATGCCAGGATAGCCTATCTCCATAGAGAGCTGGCTAATGTAACATGGATGAGGGTGATAGTATGACAGATCACCTCACACATACAAGATTTGCATGAGCAGCTGCTCAATGTTCATGAAGTCATTCAGGATGCAGAATTGGTAAACATCACATTGAACTCCTTCTTAAGTTATATCTTGGTGTCTACACCTCTTTGATGTTGTCTTTGAGGGAGGGAGGCAATATCCCCTTACATTTGTGGAGTTCAAGAGCCTCTTGCTGTAAGAGAAATAGACTCTGAAGAATGTTGTATTACGTTTGGGTGACGTGGCTATGCTTTCAAAGTATAAAGGCAAAGGGAACGTCAAGCAAAATATGAAAAATCAGCAAAAGGCTAATGTTGGACAGCCATTGAATAAGGCTGCCCAAGACAGAAAAATCCAAGAAAAAGGGAAAATGCCATTATTGCAAGAAGCTTGGTCATTATATCGATGAATGTAGGAAGCGATTGGCCAAAGAGGACTCTAGTTTGGTTGTTTAGGAGACATTAGCCAGCAAATCTACTGATGATGATGCTTCAACCAACTTTATGGAGGACTATGCATTTCTTACATGCAGTTTTGATTCTTTGATAGCTAATTCAGCATTTAATGCGGTTGAGACGCAGCACACATGGTATTTTGATAGTGGGGCGTCAAAGCATATCGCTTCTAGGAAGTCTTGGTTTACTCTTTGCATTTAGCCCTTGTTGGGAAGCGTGTTACATGTGTGAACAACAACAATTGTGACGTATGTGAGATTGATTCCGTCATGATTATTGTTGTAGATGGTTCTGATTTCATGCTTCTCAGGCTATTTGGCACCTTGTATAAGGATCTCTTTTTGTTGGATATATATGATAGATAGTCTCACGATGCTCTAGCAATTAGTGCTCTTTCGTTCGTAATGTAAAATGTGGAGCTATGGTATGTCTGCTATGGACAAATGAGATTTGGTAGCTTGATGACCCTTTAGACGTGTCAGACGGTAGATGCATTGCCTCCAGTGTCGACCCTACCTCCCCATGTATGTGAGGGATGTATTTTGGGCGAAATGCATAGGTTTGCTTTCAAGAAGGATGGTACAGTGCTTGTTGCCTGAAAAATGTAGCTTATTCACTTCGATGTTTGTGGTCCCATGAGGACATGTGCACTTGGGGTCATCTTTATTTTGTCACCTTTATTGATGACTACTCTCAGTGTACATGGGTGTATGGGCTGAAGGCAAAATTTGATGTGTTTTTTCATTTTAAATATCTTGTTGCAAAGCTTGAGGCTGAAACTGGCTTGAAAGTGCAGTCGCTTCGCATAGGTAGGGGTGTGGGGGGGTACATGTCTCGTGCTTTTAAGACATATTTGCTTGACAATGGCATTATGCATTAAGCCATTGTAAGAATGACACCTTAACAAAATGGTAGTGTTGAAAGGAAAAATCGGACACTTATGGAGATGACTTGTTGTATGCTAAAAAGCGAGGGGCTGCCTTGTAAGTTTTGGCTAGAAGGCCTTCAATGTGCAAATCATGTATTAAATTGTGTACCCACTAAAGCACTGAAGACGATGACACCGTTTGAAGCTTAGCATGGCAAGAAACCCAAAGTTAATTACTTTTGGGTGTTTGGATGTATAGCCTATGCACATGTTTCCAAGGAGCTTCGTGGAAAGCTTGATGAAAAGGTTGTAAAATGCATATTTATTGGCTACAATTCGGAGGGCAAAGGCTATCCCTTGGTATGACCCATGCATGAAGAAAGTTTTTGTTATTTAGTAGGGATGTCATGTTTGCTGAAAATGTTGCATTTTTGCATGATCAATGCGATCCTCCTGTTGACAAATAAAACATTTATTTGTTGCCATTAATTCCCTATGTTGTGCCAATGTTTTTGAGCCTTTCTTTGCTGTTTTGGCCTCTTTTCAAGCTGATTTTCAGATCTGCCCCTTTTCTCAGCCTTAAACAACTTTTTATTTGGCTTCTTCTCACTCTTTAGGAAGCCCAAATTCTTCCCACGTTGCAAAGCATTGGTTGTAGCAGTAGTCTCTATGAGCTGAGATATGCTAGACACGGTGGATTTAATGCTAAAATCCTTGATTCTTTTGGGCAGCCCATAAACATATTTTTTCACTTGCTTATGAAGGGGTATGGGGTGATAAGAAGTAATAGGCAGCAATGCATCCCAAAACTTCTTATTATATTGCTTCAAATTCTTATATTCCTTAGCATCTAGCTTATTTCAAGTTGTCATGATGTCCGCCTCAAAGGTACTTATCAACCAATTCGATGCAAACATTTGCTTGAATTATACCCACGTTGACGGTGCTCTACCTTGCATCAAAAGAGTGGACCATTGTTGTAATGCATTCCCTTTCAAGAACGTGGCTGCCTTTCGAATATTCGAGGACTTGGTGAAGTTCCCTCCTCGACTAGGCTGCATCAAATTGCTGAATGAAAGTCAAAGCTTTTAGCCTATCTTGTGCACCACTACAGGACTCAAAACTTCTTTGCTTTTCCACCCTCATCATAGTCTTTTGCTGCCCCTTTGGGTATCAACTTGCCATACACTGGCTGCAACAAAAAGGGCACATGTGCTGAACTTACATTAAAACCAATGCCAAACGGAGCATTTGTATGACCAACATTCATTCCTTGAGCCCCATAAGCATTCGGGGTTGCAGATGCAATACCAAACATGTTACTTTGTGCTCGAGGCATCAAGCCAATATTGCCATACATAGGGTTTTGCATATTTCCAGCCATACCCAAATACATTGGGCCTTGCACACCATGCATTGGTTGCTGCATACCATAGGGATTTGTGCCATACATTCCTCTATGCAATCCTTGTCCAACCATAGCATGAAAAATCATGCTTCCACCAAAATATCTTGGCTGCCCCATCATAGCATGCATTCTTGGCTGTCCAAAATCCATTTCATTGGTACTTTTATGATGGCCTTGCATTTGCATTTCTTGCCTCGTAGGTACCAATTGTTTTGTTTCATTAGCATCTTTGGGAGCTTCAAATGAAGGGTTTGGCATTATCTTTGGTGCATCTTATGTCATGCAGGTATACAAGACGCCGTCTTCTTCTTGCCTTTGCTATACTTCTTCGGAAAATTCAAGAATCGGGTAAATTGAGGATCCTTTGCCAATTCAGCAAAGAGATTTGCTGTTATTCTCATCCGATTCTTGAACTGGTCATCAAATTCCTTTTCACTTTGCTGGTCATCAATCTCCTTGTGTCTTGAAGGCCGTGCATCTTACCCAACAATAACATTTTCAGCTTGCTGTCCATGGTCTGAGCCTTGTCCAAGGTCAGACATTGCATTTCCTTCATTCCCATGTGAATGTTCATAGTGAGAGGCATTATCACTGCTTGAGTCCATCTCACTGTATGGAGACATATTGCTGTAATTTCTCAGCTGAGAGTAAAAATCAGCATTAGCACAAAGCTTTGGCTTGCAATCAGGTGTCTCGGGCCCACCAAATCAGGGGATTGAGTGGTATCCCGGCAATGGTACCATGAAACTAGCCTCTCTTCCGTAGATGGGTGGTAATTTCTTGATGACAACTTAGTTACAACAGTATCATTTATTACAAAACTGAGAAATGCAAAAGAACTTACAATCTTGGACAATGGACACTCTATTGGCCCCAAAATTGGCGCCCCTTTCGGTATTTCTTTAACTTAATTGAAGAAGAAGTTGATGTACAATGGGATTCTCCTAATCCCTTTCTATATTCCAACTTCCCTTGCTGTCCAAAATGACCAGCAAGTCTTCAATCTGATTTGCCCTTTGATTTGGGCAGTCAATTGGTCTTCACCCACTTTGATGGAGATGGCAAATGCTCCAAATTCATTAATTTCCTGGTTCTTCCACTTGAATTTGACTGAAAACAGTTTCAGCCTTGTTGAATCCAAGTCTTGGAGCTTCCAATTTGTAGCACGCTTCTTGATGCTATTGCTAAATCCTAAATTTTCTTGCAGATTAGGGCTTACAGCAAAGAAATTTGAAAATTTTCAATCTTTGGTGATTTCAATGTTGTAATCTCTGGAGCAAGGTCGTAGAAAGGTTGGGAGATGAGAAAGAATCCTGAAGAGAGAGAAAATTCAAACTTTCTTTGTGAAGAACTAAAGAAAATCAATCATTTACTATTGTTGTCCTATCTCAACAGCTTGTAGATGCAAAGAACTGAAGAAAATCAGTCATTTACTGTTGCTTCCTTGTCTCAACAGCTTGTAAATGCTGTCACTTGCTGTTGTTTGGTCTTCTCTTGTCCTTGGCTGCCTTAGAAGGTCCTCCAATAGCTGTAAATCAAATCAGCAACATCTTCTTCCTCTCTCTTGCAGAGCTGAATGCACTAAAATGCTTCTCTCTAACCTCTAAAGATGTTTTTTAGTCTTGCATGGGCATTTTTGACAAGTGATAGCCTTTTCAAATGGTTTTTTCAGCATTATCCATAATTAAATATTAATTTTCAGTCTTTAAATACTGAAAATTAATCTAATAATTATTTCATTACCCAAAAAAATAAGCCGATTGGCCAATAATTAAAATTGGCTCTTTCATTTCCGAGTGTGTTTATGCCATCTTTGACCATCAGATTGGCGTTAGGTACCATTAAACGCCACTTCTCTAGTGTCACCAGCTTACACTTATAGCCAAATGAATGACCTAGGTCAACGACACTAGATACCACCAAGTACTTGTGCCGTATAACTTATAGAAACTTTTGCCTTAGACATCTCATGATTTACTCGGGTCTTGGGCTCGTAAATTTACTCTAAACCTAGTTACACCTCACATGTGCAACATTTACTTTAACCATGTGATTACAAATTAATCCACATGTTAAGCGAGGTTTCAAAGATACATGTCCTGATGACAACTATTGAGTTAAAATTACATTACAAATTAATTAGCTCTTTTGAACAACCCTAGAACTTAAATGTTATCAAACTTAAAAAAAAAAGAAACGTGTGTCTAGAGAGATTCTGTGTCCCATAAGCCAAACCCTAATTTGGGAGGATCCACTCATCTATAAATAGATAGGCTGCCCACTATTCAACCCATCTTGTTTTGGTAGATTATAACCATTTGTCAAGAAAAGTGATGGGATGGTATGCACTCATATCATATTAGAGAGATAGTAACGTTTGCGGGGAGAAACTCAGAGTGTGTGTGACAAACATGGAGAGAAGAAAAACTCAAAAACTCGGAAGAAGAAGATGAATGATGAATCATTGAATTATACTAAATGAATCAAGTTGATATAATGGAGTAAAAGCTCGAAGATGATTGCACAGGTCCTAGCTGACTAGGTAGCAGTATTTGAAGAAAACATGCACTGTAGAGTGAGCAAAGCAGTCTATCAGGTAGTAGGGTATAGAAGATAATGCCAAATGATGAAGCAACAACGAGCTATAGAGGGAGCGAAACGAAGTCCTTAGGGGCCGTTCGAGAAAAGAAAGTAGATCAATAGTTGTAGACATATACTTCGGAAGGTGAAAATCAATAGAGCTGCCTAGTAGATGATCAAACACAGCCCAAAAGCGCCAAAAACTGCAAAATGCAAATTGTGGATTGTAGTTGATATTGGCTAGAGCAGTTGCTGAAGCGGGAAGGTTGGAGACTACAAAATGCAGCCCCAACATTGACGCCAGGTGATGGAGGATAATGCCAAGAGAAAAGAATGCCTCCAAATAACAAAAACAGCCTTGAGATTGACGGTAGCTCAAGGAAAGTTGAGGCCAACAAGGAGAGATGCCACTAGGTAGTGAGGGAGTGATGGGCAGCTAGACAATGAAGATTGCAACCAAAATGCAACTTGCAAGAAGAGAAACAGAATGCTTGATACGAGGGAAGCACATGCCATGAATTGCAATGTCCTCCTTGTGGAATGTGAGCAATAGTGGAGATGTTGGAGAGAATGATTGAGAGTGTCCAAATCAATAAATGTGGAAGATGTTCGATAGGTGGATTTAGTGCCGTATTTTTAGGCACAGATTGTTTGGAGAGGCACCCCAACTCTCTCCGGTGGTGCCCATTGAAGTCTCTTAGATGGCACCTTGGCTCTCTTAGGTGGTGCCTAGACACTCACTAATAATACAAGTAATGCCTTTTTGGAGCGGTAAATGGAAACCAAAATAGGGATTAAGGTAATGAAATGAACTTAATGAATAGGTTTTTCCACATTCCCTCTCAAGCCCAAAAAGGAGCCATAAGAGGTGAGAGAGAGAGAGAGGTGTTGTAGACCAATGCTTGATGGAGCTTCAAGTGTGTATCAATGGAGATTGAGAGAGAGAGACATAAACACAATTATCTTCTTTTGGGTACTTCAATGTGTATCACTTATTCCATCAAATAGGTATATAGTACATCCTATAAAGGGACATTTACACCTAGTGTGGATACGGGCACGGGTGGCCCTTTATTCCCAACAACCCCTCACCTAAAGACAACGTGCCTGAAGGTAGTGAAAGAATTAGCTAAGTTATTTACAAAGCTGAAAACCTATACCTATCAACCTCCCATCATCTGGCGAAAATGGGCAAACCGCTCTATTGGAAGATCCTTCATGAGAAGGTTTGTAAGGTTGTCATCTGTATGTACCTTGACAAGCTCAATGCTTTTGCTGTCAAGTAACTCTTTGATGAAATGATACTTCACTTGTATTTGTTTTGTCTTTGCATGGAAGACAGGATTCCATGCTAACATGATAGCACTTTGACCATCACAATGGAGAACATGAACCTCTGTAATGCCAAGCTCTCCCACCAAACGTAAGAGTCATAAAGCCTCCTTGCATGCCTTAGTGGTGGCAGCCGCCTTTGTAGTAGACAATGCAACACACTACTGTAGTTTGGATATCCACGAGATTGCTCCTCCAGTGAAGGTAAATACATACCTTGAAGTAGACTTCCTGCAATTTGAATGACCAACATAGTTTGCATCCGTAAAGCCAACCACAGAAGGCCTCTACTTTCCAAAGCAAATGTACAAATCCTTTGTGCCCTTAAGGTATCTCATGATACTCTTCATTGCTTCCCAATGCTTCTTGCCAAGGTGTGCCATGTACTTGCTAACCACTCTCACCGCAAATGCAATGTCAGAACATGTAGCAACCATAGCATACGTCAAGGAAACATCAATCGCTTTTTTTCCTCTATACTGAAACACTACAAAATCTTGGATATATACTCCTGCTGTGACAGATAGAGAAGAGCCTTTGACTTGTCCGTGAGTATCTGTATCCCAAGAATATGATTGGTCTCACCAAGATTCTTCATGTCAAAACTGCTATGTAGGCTTTGCTTCAGGGTATCCAAGGCATGAACATCCCTCCCTGCAATCAGCATGTTATCCACATACAAAACCAAGAGTATTAGGCTGCCATCTACTGCTTTCTTGGTCTACAAGCAGTGATCCACTTGACTCCTGTTGTAGCCTTGAGACTGCATGAACGTATCAAACTTGTGAGACCACTCTCGAGGTGCTTGTTTCAGCCCATACAAACTCCGTTTGAAGTTACATACCACGTGCTCTTTCCCCTTTGCCACAAAACCCTCTGGCTGTTGCATATAGACGTCCTCATGTAGATCACCATGTAAGAACGTAGTTTTTACATCCATCTGTATGAATTCCATATCCTCAGATGCAACCAACCCCAAGATGGTCTGCAAAGTAGTCATTTTGACTATAGGAGAAAAGATTTCATCATAATCAACCCCATGTTCCGGCTTGTATCCCTTTGAAACAAGCCGTGCTTTGTACTTTGGCAAGGAACCAAAAGTGACTTTCATCTTATAAATCCATTTGCATGGTAGTATCTTCTACCCCTTAGACAAATGCACCAAGTCCTAAGTGCTATTCTTTTCAAGAGATTCTTTCTCTGATAGCATAGCCTTATGCCATTTTTGGCTGTCCTTCTTGTCCATTGCTCTTGAAGCATGACGGTTCACCACAATTAGTCAAACACGACATAATCTGCAACATACTGAGCACTAGGAACAAACTTGTTAGGCAGCTTGAAGGTCGGATCGACATATGGAACAAAGGTTCCGCATTTGCTGGCTGTTGGGCTTGCAAATTTGCATTTACAGCATGCTGTCCGGAAATTCCAGCATGCTGTCCTGACAGTTCAGGTTGTCTTGAATGTGTATTATCCTGTTGAGATTGTGGGACATCATGGGCAACTGCTTGCTGATCATTTTCAGCGTTGACCTCCTCTGTCTTTTTGGGTTATTTGTGCATGTGATCTTCCTAGAAGATAACATCATTGCTGGGTACTACTTTCCTTTTCTTGGGATCCCATAATTATTACCCCATTTCACCCTCGTCACCATATCCTAGGAAAATACATTTACAGGACTTTGGCTCAAGTTTGCTGCGTTCTTCCTTATGGATATGTACAAAAGCCTCGCAGCTAAACACTCTCAGGTGAGAATATGAAGGTGGCTTTCTTAAGCTCTTAAACACCCCCCCTCCCCCCCCTAAAAAAAAAAAACAAAAAAGACTTGTCAGGTGACTGATAAATCAAATGAACAACTGTCATAACAGCATTTGCCCAAAATCCATGGGGTAATGCAGCATGAGATAGCATGGTGTGGACCTTTTCTTGAATGGTCCTATTTATATGCTTTGCGACTCCGTTTCGGGGTGGATTCTGAGGGGCAATGAGCTTCCTTTTTATCCCTTTACTAGACCTTAAAGTCATTATCAATATTAAACTTCAAGGCAATCAGCTGGCTGAAAATTAAGTTGAACTCATTGAGATGTACACATATGGCTGTATCTTCCTTCATGTGAAGGTCCATCAACTTTTTCAACTAGTAAACCTTGCTAGCAACATTCTTTTGAGCATATAACTCCTCAGGTATAGTCGACATAGCATAGGCAAAGTCCAGCTTCTCTATGTTGAACAATAACGAATCTGCAGAACTGACAGTTCAATGGTAGAGCATGCAAGCTCGTCAAGCTCATCCCAATCCTCTTCCTCATCAATGCTTGCCAGGTATACCCCTTTTGTCTTGATAGGTTTCACCTGTTTCTTTTGCACCAAGACATTGTAGCATTGCTTTTGCCATATGGCAAAGTTATGTGCACCCTCAAGCTTCTTGATATGCAACAGGTTGCTGCCATCATTGCTTCCAGCCATGATTGCAGCCCAAAATGATAGAAAATATCACCAAATGTAAACGCCCCGAACAACGTAGTATGCTTAACAATTATGATATTTGCTTGTTTTTGAGATTTAATATAAAAGAGAATGAACACTTAAAGCTGAAAATGAAAATTACTCACAAAATTATAGCCATGAAAATGTAAAAGTAATGGAGACAAGATTGAGGGTTGAAGATGGGCCCAAAACACCCCCCCCCCCCCCCCCCCCCCCCCCCCCCTCCCCGAAGGATTGTATTTCTGCTCAATCCAAGTCCTATAGGGAAGAGCTCAGTTACAATCAACCTGAGAGTGAGGAGAAGTAATTCTCACTCTCACAAGATCATTTAAAGATGTACAAACACACATGCATTATCTATTATGCAATGATAAGAACTGATTTCTTTACAGTATGAGAGAAGAAAGAGGGGAAATCAGCTTTTCTCCATCGTTGATCAGCAGTACATGGATAGGGCTTGCTTCTTGTTGCTAAAATGTAATAAAGAGCTCGAGAAGGAGGTGCTGTAATGAATTTACAGACTTGCTGTCCTGTAAAATAGTAGTGATAGAAGAGGGAATATGGAGGGATTTGATAATGGAGAAGTGAGGGATGATGATGGGGATGGATGGGGCCAGTTTCTGGCTATCTGTGGGTGCTGCACATGAGTTTACAACAAAGAAAAATGATGTTGAATGAAGAAAAACGAGCTCTTATTTATAGGAGAGGGAAGAGCTAGTACAAAAGGGGAAAGTGGAGTAGCACAAGACAAGTGTCCAGCCACATGTCATGAGATGTGACAAGTGGTGGGACACTTGGAAACTTGTATGACAAGTGTCTTGACACTTGTCTCTTCTCTATGGTCTTCCTTTTTGGGCTGAATACTGTCAAGAATAGAAACGAGCAAATTTAGTAAGCACAGTCAGAGTACAGAATTTACTATTTTTAGAATGGCATCCCTATTTTTTAGGACTAGCATTTTTAGGCTAATTCGAGGCTCCTAAAATTTAAGGACCTCCTAAAATCTAGGGATCCCCCCGATATGGGTGTCATATGAAAGCTTTTTTTGTGTACATCGCAAAAACGGTATCAGAATCTTCATATGACTTTCCTATGCAAAGAAATGTGCATTTCAAGCTTTCAGTCCACACATGCTCATTGTACAAGCATTTCATGATCATGCCATCTTGTTGATTGTAACTGTTTGTTCTTGGCGGATCTAGTCCGCACTTCAAGGCATCAATCCTTTGTGTGTGCGAGTCTAACCTTGATATGCGTGAGTTCTGGTCACAGGCGCCCAATCGGGCCATATAGGTGGGAGTGTGAACTATCTTTTCTCTAACCCACCGCATGGGTCCACCATAACCTGTGACCACTCATCAGTGGCCAGCTCCAACGCACTTTTCTTTATATCTAATTAGTGCAAAGGAAACAAATTTAATAAATCATTATATAGACAAATTAATGAAAAAGGATACAAATTCTGTTTCTATAGAGTTGTGACAGCCCTCTGGCTTTTATTCAGCTGTCCTCAGCTGAAAAGCTTCTTGATATGGATGAAGAATGTGTGGGTAATCCTTCATGAATTTTTCATCTACCCACTGTGCATCTGTTGTGGGTAGATTCTTGAATTTTAGTAAGAATTTTCGTGTCACAAGGCCACTTCTCGTGGTTCGATCCTTGTGAAACAAAATCTGTTCAGGTTCCAAGAGTTGCTCTGTTTCTTCAACTTTTGGGGGATCTTCAGTAATGGGTTCCTTTGGTTCTGGTCCTATGTAAGGTTTTAGCAAACTTACATGAAAAGCATTGTGTATTTTTCAATGAGCAGGAAGCTCAAGTCGATAAGAAACTTCATTTATTTTCTCAATCACTTTGAAGGTCCAAAGTATCTACTGGAGAGCTTTGGAAAAGATGAATTTTGACCGGAACCTTGTTTGAGCCTGCTTTTATCAAACTTTAGCAAGACATATTAACCTTTTTCAAAAGCCAAATATCTTCTTTGTTTATCTGCTTGCTTCTTTTGTCGCTCTTGGGCAACTTTGATAGTGGCTCGAACTTGATCCATTGTTGTTTTTAAATATGAAGCAAACTCATCAACAGCAAAAATCTTATCTTTAGTGCGAATAATTGGAGGGGGAATCACTTTACCCTGTACTATTTCATTTGGAGCTTTCCCTGTGGATGAGTGCACTGTATTGTTGTAAGTAAACTCCAATAATGGAAGATATTTCTCCCATTATGACTTATGTTCACTAACATAAGCTTTCAACATATCTAAAAGAGTGAGATTCATCACCTCTGTTTGGCCGTTAGTTTGAGGATGAAAAGCTGAGGAGAACTTTAAAGTGGTTCCCAAATTCTCAAATAAAGCACGCCAAAATGATCTCAGGAGTCTCTATCTGAAATGATCTCAGAAGGCATACCATGTAATCTGAAGATATGTTGAATGAAAAGTCTTGCAGCTTGTGCGGATTTAAATGTTTTATGACATTGAATAAAATGTGATTGCTTGTTGAATCGATCAATTATGACCCAAATCATATTATGACCTTGAGGTGTTCCTGGAATACCTGAGATGAAATCCATTGTGATAGATTCCCATGGATCTTTGGGCACTGGAAGAGGTTGCAACAATCCTGGAGTCTTCTGCCTATCATACTTGGATTTTTGGCATACTAGACAAGTCTCAATGAAGTTATGTGTATCTCTTCGTAATGTTGGCCAATAAAAGTATCGCTCAATTGCACTTAGAGTGGCTGCTCTCCCTCTATGCCCTGCATGAGGGGGTTCATGACTTTCTTTAAGCACCTTTTGTCGAACAGGAAGAGTGACACAAAGGCGATTGTTCATGAGAAGGTAACCGTCTTTGATGGAATAATCTGGATGAGAACCTCCTTGCTGTAAATTTGACCAAATTGTTGCAAAATCAGTATCTTCATCATAAGTATTCTTCATCGTTTGAAAATCTTCATGATGAGCCATTGTAATAGTTGCAATGCGAGGCAGTCTAGAAAGTGCATCAGCAACTACATTTTGTTTCCTTGGAGTGTACATAATTTGAAAATGAAACATAGACAAGAAATTTTTCCATCTTGCATGTTTCTCATGCAAATGCTTTTGAGTCTTGAAATACTTCAAGCTCTGATGATCAGTTTTAATAAGGAATTCATTGCCTAAAAGATAATGTTTCCATATCTTCAAAGCGTGAACCACTGCTAAGAGCTCCTTGTCATAAATGTCACACCTTTTCTCCACATCATTTAGACGGCGGCTTTTAGAGCTCCCCCTGCCTCTAAAGTTTCCTCTGCCTTCAGAAATCTACATTTCGCCAACCTATTGATTGAACCTGTTTTGCTGATTATCGCCAATACATCCCATACCATGACCTCTCGAAGAGGATCTACCATGTCCCCTTCCTGAACTTGAGTAAAATGCTTGAACTTGTTCACCATTTCTTTCAGACGAATCACCTTGCATATTGATCTCTTCAGAAATCATGAGAGAGATCAGCTCATCAAAATCTGGAAATGGCTTCCATACATATACTAAAGTAGGCATGGCCTTCTTGATTTAGCACTGCACCAATACAATCACCGCAAGCATCTGCTTCCACCACAAATGGTTCTACCAAATCTGGATTGATAAGAACAGGTCCAGAAGTAAGAGCTGTTTTCAGCCTTGTGAAGGTTGCCTTCTCTTTTTCCTTCCATTGGAAAGAGGTCTTCTTCTTTGTAAGGTCATGAAGTGAAGAAGCCATATGTGCAAAATGCTTGATGAAGCGGCGGTAATAAGAGCATAAGCCAAGAAACGATTGCACCTCATGTACATCATGAAGATGAGGCCATTCTTGGATTATCTTGATCTTTTTAGGATCCATCTGAATTCCTTCAGAAGAGATGACATGCCCAAGGTAATTTATTTTATGCATGAAAAATTCACTCTTTTTACCATTTACCAAGAGTGGCTGCATGAGGAGCCCATGGAGGAGGGATAAGGACACATGGAGTAGAAGATGGAAATCTCCCCGTAGAAGTAACCCAAGGAATGTGTGATGACACACCAGAAGCAGAGGATGGAAATCCTTGCGTCTGAAAGGTGGATGAATGGGGATGTGAGTGTCCAAGGGTAGTGAGGGGATGTCCATCACAATTGTCCCAAGGTGAAAAGAAGTGCTAACTTGTGGGTATGTGGAAGGCATAGTGTTAAAGAGTGGCATTCTCCCTAACGATGTACTGGGGTACAAAGGGGTAGTGAAGTGAGGATAGGTAGAAGATGGTGTGGAGAAAGAGAAAGTGCTAGGAGTGGAGATGGAGGATCCAACTCCTAGTGTTCTAAATGCGGAAGTGGAGTGTAATCCTAGGTTTTGGAACGAAGAAGAAAGGAAATCGAGGTGTGTGTTAAAAGAGGGTGGGATGCGAGGGATTTGAGAAGAGTGGCTTACATGCTCAAATGAAACAATAGATGTAGATATACCTGATGGAGGATGTCTCCTTTTGAGAGCTTCATCTATTGAAGTTTATATATAGAAAGTCATCTGGATCCTACATACCAAAAGGAGAAACAGGAGAGGGTTTTAATTCATACAACTCAAAGGGGTTGTATGAACGTGACACCAGGCCTTGTTGAGATGAAGAAGATGGATTGCTAGTTTTCCCAAATGTCATATGTCCTCCATAATTGCCAATTGGAGAGGTGGTCAACCTAACCAACTAGTTCAGATGGTGTAGCAAAGCTGGTAGCAGGGGTTTGAGCTTGACTATGCATGATGCATAAGTACTCTTCAAACTCCTCTATCATGAGAGTGAAATCTGGAATAGGAGAAAAGAAGAAAGGTGAAGGTGAAGGTGAAGGTGGGGCGTTGTCTTTCTCACGGAGTCCATAATGCCTCTTTATAAAAAGCCTCCAATGATGGAGAAGCTTGAAAAGAAATCATGGGTTCTTGAGAACAAGGTGTTTGAGACATTGTGATTTGGTTACGAGTTGCTCATGTGTCTTGCACAAAACCAAACCTCCACAATATCTACAGGCTACTCTTTATAAGAGCACTGGCTCTGATACCATGTGAACAAAATGTTAGGGCTTGTACTGAGGAAACACAGAGTGTACAACCATGACAGAAACACAAAGACATAGAGAGTGACGCCCAAAACTCAAACTCTAAATGCAAAATGAAAAACTCCAAACTCAAAATGCAAAAACGCAAACACAAACAAAGAGAAGGAGAACTCTGAAGTGAATGAATCAATGCAATAAATGAAAGTAAGAGTGTACAGAATGCTGAATGGTAGAGTAGTGAGTGTTGGAGAGTGACATGCATTGGATATGGATTCCGAGTGTCGTAACCACTAGTCAGAGATGAGCGAGTGCTGAATAATGAAGGACAGTCAGCTGGTCACCAAAACTTGGCAATTGGAGGCTGAAATCTGGTAAACACAATAGTGTACCACCAGAGAAGGCTGAATACTGATCATGCGAGGCAAATAACTATCAGGTGACAACAATAGAGGTGTTTGCTGATGTAGGTAGCTTGCTGAACAGCAAAAACATAGGTGCTGTAGTAGTCACCTAGTGGGAGAGATGGTAGAAGCTTTTCCCCTAGCACCAGATGTTGAAAACGTAGGCTGATTAGGCGATACGATGATGCAACAAATGGAGACCTCCAAACAATAGGGTGATGGCTATAAACAAGGCTAGATGGTGATGGGCTATAGTCGGTTATGATTGGACAGCAGATGGTAGGTGGTTGATGGCTGAAATCTGCATGGTAGAGTGAGAAAACTGCACAAAATGATGGGCTGAATGCTAGGCAGCTTGTCTATTTATAGATGTAGATGGACCCTTCTAAATTAGGGTTTACACAGAAACACTCTCGAATTTCTCCCCATTTTAGGGTTTTTCATTAATTAAGCATGTTTTGGGATTGTTTAAGGGGCTAATCAGCATGTAATGCATTTTTTAGCTCAATAGGTGCTGCAACAGTATGTTCTGTTGGATCATTTCCCTTTGCAGGTCAACATGCTTGTGCACCCTGTCACCACTTTTGTACAATTTTTAGGAAGGCTCCCATTGTGTTTTAATTCATCTTATGTGAAGCACCCAATCTTTAATGGTTATATGGAGCAGCTGGTTGATAGGTTTCTACTTGATTTCCCCACATGGAGCAGTGATTCTTTTGAGCAATTGCTCCATAACATGCAAAGGGTTTTCAGGCATCATGGTATTAATCATGCTTCTTTTTGCAAGGAGCATTGGCACACTGCTAAAGCAATGTTGGCATTGGTATGCTCCTTGCTAACTAATTTCCGAGATGATCCATTCAAAGTCATGGCTAATCGTCTCCACAAGTACCTCCCTACCCTTATGCACCCGAATCAATATGGATTTATCAAGGGCCAAAATATCTTGCACAATGTATTGAATGTTCAATTGGCCATTGACTATGCAAAGCACTCCCAAGTAAGAAGTTGTGCTGATTCAATTGGATCTCAAAAAGGCTTTTGATTATTTGGATTGGTCTTTTTTGGTGGAGCCATACATGTTATGGGTTTCAGTCCACACATCTGGTTTGATACACATAGTTAGCATAGATGCCTCTTCGTGGGGTCATGTTTGTTGGTGGGGTCATTGAGCCATTCACTTTTGCGCAATTAGTCAAATAGGTTTACCCTTTGAGCCCCTTGTTCTTTGCCTTGGTGACCGATCTAGTCCTTTCCATGCTTTCTCACTTGGTGACACGGGACAACTACTTGGTCTGTCTCTTCCCTTTGGCGAATACTTTTGTGGGCCAATCGCTAGCAGATGACATGTTCATGATTCTCCAAGCAGAACAAGAGAACCTCCACAAGACATTGAATGTATGGAAACTTTTTGGCCATGTCTTTGGTCTTCCTATTAATGCAGCCAAATCCTCCCTCATTGGTTATATTGAACTGGATCTGTATGGTGATCCCTTGTGGGAATGTCATGTGGCATCTGGGTCACCCCTTGGGCATTGGTGTTCAGCCCAAGCAGTTGTTGTGATTCTTTGGAATTGGAGGCGAAGTCTCTGTACTAGAAATCCCATCTTTTCTCATTCCAGATGAGAAACACACCATCATTATATATATTGCTTTGGTCTCATGGGCCACATTGGCCTTTTAGAGACGTTAATATACTCTCTCTCTCTCTCTCATGGCAGTAGTTGCATAGTCCAACTCTGGCTCTAACTGGCAGCGCTACAATAGTAGAGGCGACCTGCAGGCAGTTAGGGTGCAGGGTCACACAGCTTGCACTCACGTAGGGTGCAGGGCTGTAATCTCCATGTCTGTTGCTTTGCTCTAATCTTCTCTCTCTCTCTCTCTCTCTCTCTCTCTCTCTCTCTCTTTCTCGGCAGCAGCCACGAGTATGTTTCAACCTCTTCTCTTAAGTTGTTGAAGATTCAATATTTCAGCTATTGAGGATGTGTTCATAGTATGCATGGGAGTTAGGGCAGCAAATCTTCTTATCTTGGTACGGGGAATCAATTGGATAGCTCCAAAAGTCCCTTACTAATAGGTATAGTTGCTGATTTTAACCGAATCCTTCTTAGGACACGTTAGAACAGCACTATGGGCCAAGATATTCTCTTCTTCTTTGAGATCTAAGCATAGTTGCCTCTGTACGACGTATGGTACGATCTGTATAGTACGTATCTGTATGAATTTGTACCTAATTTTGGGCCTATTTGGGCTACCTCCGTTGCGCGTCCTCAATCCCGTGTCCCTTGTTTCCTGCGCCCCTGCCTTTACTCTTGCACATTCCGCCTACTTGCGTGGCACTTTTTGGGGGGTTGGGAAGCCTTGGATACCTCATTCTGCCTACTTGCGTGGCACTTTTTGGAGGGCAGTAGTCGGTTATGATTGGACAGCAGATGGTAGGTGGTTGATGGCTGAAATCTGCATGGTAGAGTGAGGAAACTGCACAAAATGATGGGCTGAATGCTAGGCAGCTTGTCTATTTGTAGATGTAGATGGACCCTCCTAAATTAGGGTTTACATAGAAACTCTCTTGAACTTCTCCTCGTTTTAGGGTTTTTCATTAATTACATGTTTTGGGATTGTTTAAGGGGCTAATTAGCATGTAATGCATTTTTTAGCTCAATATGTAAACGCCCCGAACAATGTAGTATGCTTAACAATTATGATTTTCGCTTGTTTTCGAGATTTAATATAAAAGAGAATAAACACTTAAGCTGAAAATGAAAATTACTCACAAAATTACAGCCATGAAAATGTAAAAGTAATGGAGACAAGATTGAGGGTTGAAGATGGGCAAAAACCCCCCCTCCCTCCCCCTCCCCCCCCTCCCTCGAAGGAATGTATTTTTGCTCAACCCAAGTCCCTTAGGGAAGAGCTCAGTTACAATCAACCTGAGAGTGAGGAGAAGTAATTCTCACTCTCATAAGATCATGCAAAGATGTACAAACACACATGCATTATCTATTATGCAATGATAAGAACTGATTTCTTTACAGTATGAGAGAAGAAAGAGGGGAAATCAGCCTTTCTCCATTGTTGATTAGAAGTTCATGGATAGAGCTTGCTTCTTGTTGCTAAAATGGAAGAAAGAGCTCGAGAAGGAGGTGCTGTAATGAATTTACAGGCTTGCTGTCCTGTAAAACAGTAGTGATAGAAGAGGGAATATGGAGGAATTTGATAATGGAGAAGTGGGGGATGATGATGGGGATGGATGGGCCAGTTTCTGGCTATCTGTGGGTGCTGTACATGAGTTTCTAGCAAATAAAAATGATGTTGAATGAAGAAAAACGAGCTCTTATTTATAGGAGAGGGAAGAGCTAGTACAAAAGGGAAAAGTGGAGTAGCACAAGACAAGTGTCCAGTCACATGTCATGAGATGTGACAAGTGGTGGGACACTTGGAAACTTGTGTGACAAGTGTCTTGACACTTGTCTCTTCTCTATGGCCTTCCTTTTTGGACTGAATACTGTCAAGAATAGAAATAACCAAATTTAGTAAGCACAGTCAGGGTACAGATTTTACTATTTTTAGAATGACATCTCTATTTTTTAGGACTAGCATTTTTAAGCTAATTCGAGGCTCTTAAAATTTAGGGACCTCCTAAAATTTAGGGACCCCCCAATATGGGTGTCATATGAAAGCTTTTTCCGTGTACATCGCAAAAACGGTATCAGAATCTTCATGTGACTTTCCTATGCAAAGAAATGTGCATTTCAAGCTTTCAGCCCACACATGCACATTGTACAAGCATTTCATGATCATGCCATCTTGTTGATTGTAACTGTCTGTTCTGGCGGATCTAGCCCACACTTCAAGGCATCAATCCTTTTTGTGTGTGAGTCTAACCCTGATTTGCTTGAGTTCTGGTGATAGGCGCCCAATCGGGCCATATAGATGCAAGTGTGAACTATCTTTTTTCTAACCCACTGCGTGGGTCCACCATAACCTGTGACCACTCATCAGTGGCCAGCTCCAATGCACTTTTCTTTATATATAATTATTGCAAAGGAAACAAATTTAATAAATCATTATATAGACAAATTAATGAAAAAGGATACAAATTCTGTTTCTATAGAGTTGTGATTTCCCTCTGGCTTTTATTTAGTTGTCCTCAGCTGAAAAGCTTCTTGATATGGCTGAAGAATGTGTGGGTAATCCTTTATGAATTTTTCATCTACCCACTGTGCATCTATTGTGGGTAGATTCTTGAATTTTAGTAAGAATTTTCGTGTCATAAGGCCACTTCTCGTGGTTCGATCCTTGTGAAACAAAATCTGTTCAGGTTCCAAGAGTTGCTCTGTTTCTTCAACTTTTGGGGGATCTTCAGTAATGGGTTCCTTTGGTTCTGGTCCTATGTAAGGTTTTAGCAAACTTACATGAAAAACATTGTGTATTTTTCAATGAGCAGGAAGCTCAAGTCGATAAGAAACTTCATTTATTTTCTCAATCACTTTGAAGGGTCCAAAGTATCTACTGGAGAGCTTTGGAAAAGATGAATTTTGACCGGAATCTTGTTTGAGCTTGCTTTTATCAAACTTTAGCAAGACATATTGACCTTTTTCAAAGGCCAAAGGTCTTCTTTGTTTATCTGCTTGCTTCTTTTGTTGCTCTTGGGCAACTTTGATAGTGGCTCGAACTTGATCCATTGCTGTTTTTAAATCTGAAGCAAACTCATCAACAGCAAAAATCTTATCTTTAGTGCGAATAATTAGAGGGGGAATCACTTTACCTTGTACTATTTCATTTGTAGCTTTCCCTGTGGATGAGTGCACTGTATTGTTGTAAGCAAACTCCAATAATGGAAGATATTTCTCCCATTGTGACTTATGTTCACTAACATAAGCTTTCAACATATCTAAAAGAGTGAGATTCATCACCTCTGTTTGGCCATTAGTTTGAGGATGAAAAGCTGAGGAGAACTTTAAAGTGGTTCCCAAATTCTCAAATAAAGCACGCCAAAAGTTACTTGTGAATTTGGAGTCTCTATCTGAAATGATCTCAGAAGGCATACCATGTAATCTGAAGATATGTTGAATGAAAAGTCTTGCAGCTTGTGCGGATTTCAATGTTTTATGACATGGAATAAAATGTGATTGCTTGTTGAATCGATCAATTATGACCCAAATCATATCATGACCTTGAGGTGTTCTTGGAATACCTGAGATGAAATCCATTGTGATAGATTCCCATGGATCTTTGGGCACTGGAAGAGGTTGCAACAATCCTGGAGTCTTCTGCCTATCATACTTGGATTTTTGGCATACTAGACAAGCCTCAATGAAGTTATGTGTATCTCTTCGTAATGTTGGCCAATAAAAGTATCGCTCAATTGCACTTAGAGTGGCTGCCCTCTCTCTATGCCCTGCATGAGGGGGTTCATGACTTTCTTTAAGCACCTTTTGTCGAACAGGAAGAGTGACACAAAGGCGATTGTTCATGAGAAGGTAACCGTCTTTGATGGAATAATCTGGATGAGAACCTCCTTGCTGTAAATTTGACCAAATTGCTGCAAAATCAGTATCTTCATCATAAGTATTCTTCATCGTTTGAAAATCTTCATGATGAGCCATTGTAATAGTTGCAATGCGAGGCAGTCTAGAAAGTGCATCAGCAACTACATTTTGTTTCCTTGGAGTGTACATAATTTGAAAATGAAACATAGACAAGAAATTTTTCCATGTTGCATGTTTCTCTTGCAAATGCTTTTGAGTCTTGAAATACTTCAAGCTCTGATGATCAGTTTTAATAAGGAATTCATTGCCTAAAAGATAATGTTTCCATATCTTCAAAGCATGAACCACTGCTAAGAGCTCCTTTTCATAAATGTCATACCTTTTCTCCACATCATTTAGACGGCGGCTTTCAAAGGCTACGGCATGGCCTTCTTGATTTAGCACTGCACCAATACAATCACCGCAAGTATCTGCTTCCATGACAAATGGTTTTACCAAATCTGGAATGATAAGAATAGGTCCAGAAGTAAGAGCTGTTTTCAGCCTTGTGAAGGCTGCCTTCTCTTTTTTCTTCCATTGGAAAGAGGTCTTCTTCTTTGTAAGGTCATGAAGTGGAGAAGCCATATGTGCAAAATGCTTGATGAAGCGGCGGTAATAAGAGCATAAGCTAAGAAACGATCGCACCTCATGTACATCATGAAGATGAGGCCATTCTTGGATTATCTTGATCTTTTTAGGATCCATCTGAATCTCTTCAGAAGAGATGACATGTCTAAGGAAATTTATTTTATGCATGAAAAATTCACTCTTTTTACCATTTACCAAGAGTTGATTTTGCTGAAGTAATTGTAGAACAATCTCCAAGTGTTGATGATGCTCCTTTTCATTCTTGCTAAAGACAAGAATATCATCAAAGAAAGTATCGACATATTGTCGATGCTCTCTAAAGATGCGCTCCATCATTCGATTAAAGGTGGTTGGTGCATTGGTTAATCCGAAAGGAACGACCAAGAATTCATAAAGACCGTATGAAGTGCGGAAAGCAGTTTTATGTACATCTTGTAGTATTACCCTAATTTGATGATAACCACTCTTTAGATCAATGCGGCTGAAAACCTTTGAGTCTTCTAGACGATCCAAAATGTCGTCAATTCTGGGAATAGGAAACCGATTCTTCACAGTGATTTTGTTGAGGGCTCGATAATCAATGCACATCCTGAATGTGCCATCTTTCTTTTGAACAAGAAGAACCGTTGAACAAAATGGTGAGCTACTTGGTCTAATTAGCCCACGGTTGAGTAGGTCTTCGACTTGCTTTCTGATTTCTTCTTGTTGAGGACGGCTCACACGGTATGGTGCTATATTAGGAGGAGAACTGCCCGGAATAATATCAATATAATGGTCTTCTGGCCTTTCTGGGGGAAGCTGATAAGGAAGATCTTCCGAGAAACAATCTTTATACTTTTCCAAGAGCGGAAGTCGCTCTTGGTTTTCAGCATTCATATTATCTTTTACATCGGTGACATAAAGCAAACAACATTGAACACAATCCTTAATTTCTCTAGAGACTTGCATATGGCTTACCATAGGTATGGTGTCTCCAGAAACTCCAGCTTGGATCTCGTACTTCTTGCCTTTGTTGGTGAGTTTTACCTTCTTTTTCTGAGAGAAGATGGTTGAATCTACTCTATGATTCTAGGGCATGCCAAGAATCACATCGCAACCATCAAGGTCTCCGATACAGAAGGTATCTTCGTCATTGTAGCCTTGAATTTGAAACTTGAGCTTGCCAATGTAGGGTGTCACAGTCTTCACTGTGTCATCTTCATCGGCATTTAAAGCTTGGCGGACTTCTGCCGGAGTGTCCATCTCTTCATTCTTTAATCCAAGCTCTTTAGCTAATTGCAAGGAAATGATATTTTCATTCGTCCCAAGATCTATTAAGAATAGTGCTTGCTTACCTTGCAACTGTCCCCAAGCTTTTAATAATTTGCGCATCTCTGGAGTGTGAGTTGTGTTTGCAACTACATCACTGATAGCATTGATTTTCACTCGCGACTTAGGCTTGTTATCAGAAACCTTGCTTTGTCCTTTGTTTGGACATTGCTTCGCTATGTGGCATGTTTGTCCACATTTAAAGCACTTCCCTTCTTTCATGAAGCGCTGCTTTTCTTCTTCGGAAAGTTGCTTTGCTTGTGGGTATAGATTGGAGCGAAATTGAGGAGCATTAGGAGGTGCATAGGGCTTCATCTTCTTTTGATTTGATGGCTGCTTTTGCCGCTGTTTTTGTCCTTCTTTTGGGGCTGAATACTCCTCATCATCAGCTACTCTCTTCTTATCATTCTTTTGGAATGATTTGTTGCCATTGTGCTCCATTTTCCATGTCTCAGCATGGTCAATGAGTTCCCTGAGACTAGAACAATGATAATGATTAAGAGCAATACGAATTTTAAAATGCAAACCTCCTTGAAACTTCCTAAGCTTTTTCGAATTGCTGATCTTCTTGAAATGTTGGACCTTCAAAAGTAGCTCCCAAAATCTCTTGGTATAGTCACCAAGTGACTCATTTTTCCTTTGCCAAAGCTGATCCCATTCCATTTTTACATCTCTTTTGAAATGAACAGGAAGTAATCGGCTTTGTATCATGCGAACAAAGGACCACCATGATTTTGGGGCAGCATGATCATATTCCAATCCCGTCCACCAAGTATGGGCTAAGTCGGTCAAATGTAAAGCTGCAAACTTAATCTTTTCTTTTTCTTTATACTTGTCACGACCATACAAAATTTGAAATTGACGAATAAACTTCAGAAGAAGATCAGGATTTCGGGAACCATCATACATACTGAACTTGATCTTCTTTTCAAGTTGAGATAGTGACTTAGTCTTCTTCTTCTTCTTATGCCTTCGTCCATGCCCAGATCTTGAGGTTGAAGATGATGAAGTGCTTGATGGGGATGAAGATGGAGACGAGGGTGAAGAATGTCGACGCCTTTGACGATGATGAGGTCTTCCACGAGAAGGGTGTGACTCTTCGTCACTAGAAGAGGGTCCATCAGAGTAGGCGCCAGATAACTTTGAAGAAGAGGATGAGCTTCGACGCAATCTCTTTCTTTGTCTTGAAGTACAATGAGACTGCCTCTTAGAAGTAGTTGGACTTCTTGATCGGCTCCTTTCATTGGTATGGCTTTGTCTCCTTGAAGCAGATGGGCTTCTTTCCTTGAATTCTTTGGGATTCTCAACTTTTTTTAGTTTGAGAAGTTGCTTACGAATTTGCTGATTCTCCTCTCTAAGACTTTGAATGGCTTGAAGGATAGCACTCGACTGATCCATTGAGACTCTAAGAAAAATATGCCCAAGCACTCAATGCAAGGGTTGAAAATAAACAAACTTATAATTGTAAGCACTACCAGTGTTGGGGTGAGGACCGAGCCAAAGCTCTGATACCACTGTAAACGCCCCGAACAACGTAGTATGCTTAACAATTATGATTTTCGCTTGTTTTCGAGATTTAATATAAAAGAAAATGAATACTTAAGCTGAAAATGAAAATTACTCACAAAATTACAGCCATGAAAATGTAAAAGTAATGGAGACAAGATTGAGGGTTGAAGATGGGCAACCCCTCCCCCGAAGGAATGTATTTTTGCTCAACCCAAGTCCTTTAGGGAAGAGCTCAGTTACAATCAACCTGAGAGTGAGAAGAAGTAATTCTCACTCTCACAAGATCATGCAAAGATGTACAAACACATATGCATTATCTATTTTGCAATGATAAGAACTGATTTCTTTACAGTATGAGAGAAGAAAGAGGGGAAATCAGCCTTTCTCCATCGTTGATCAACAGTACATGGATAGGGCTTGCTTCTTGTTGCTAAAATGGAAGAAAGAGCTCGAGAAGGAGATGCTGTAATGAATTTACAGGCTTGCTGTCCTGTAAAACAGTAGTGATAGAAGAGGGAATATGGAGGAATTTGATAATGGAGAAGTGGGGGATGATGATGGGGATGGATGGGCCAGTTTCTGGCTATCTGTGGGTGCTGTACATGAGTTTACAACAAAGAAAAATGATCTGAATGAAGAAAAACGAGCTCTTATTTATAGGAGAGGGAAGAGCTAGTACAAAAGGGGAAAGTGGAGTAGCACAAGACAAGTGTCCAGCCACATGTCATGAGATGTGACAAGTGGTGGGACACTTGGAAACTTGTGTGACAAGTGTCTTGACACTTATCTCTTCTCTATGGCCTTCCTTTTTGGTCTGAATACTGTCAAGAATAGAAACAAGCAAATTTAGTAAGCACAGTCAGGGTACAGATTTTACTATTTTTAGAATGACATCCCTATTTTTTAGGACTAGCATTTTTAGGCTAATTCGAGGCTCCTAAAATTTAGGGACCTCCTAAAATTTAGGGACCCCCCAATATGGGTGTCATATGAAAGCTTTTTCCGTGTACATCGCAAAAACGGTATCAGAATCTTCATGTGACTTTCCTATGCAAAGAAATGTGCATTTCAAGCTTTCAGCCCACACATGCACATTGTACAAGCATTTCATGATCATGCCATCTTGCTGATTGTAACTGTCTGTTCTGGTGGATCTAGCCCACACTTCAAGGCATCAATCCTTTCTGTGTGCGAGTCTAACCCTGATATGTGTGAGTTCTGGTCACAGGCGCCCAATCGGGCCATATAGATGGAAGTGTGAACTATCTTTTTTCTAACCCACCGCGTGGGTCCACCATAACCTGTGACCACTCATCAGTGGCCAACTCCAATGCACTTTTCTTTATATATAATTAGTGCAAATGAAACAAATTTAATAAATCATTATATAGACAAATTAATGAAAAAGGATACAAATTCTGTTTCTATAGAGTTGTAACACAATAGGTGCTGCAACAATATGTTCTGTTGGATAATTTCCCTTTGCAGGTCAACATGCTTGTGCACCCTATCACCACTTTTGTACAATTTTTAGGAAGGCTCCCATTGTGTTTTAATTCATCTTATCTGAAGCACTCAATCTTTAATGGTTATATGGAGTAGCTAGTTGACAAGTTTCTACTTGATTTCCCCACATGGAGCAGTGATTCTTTTGAGCAATTGCTCCATAACGTGCAAAGGGTTTTCAGGCATCATGGTATTAATCATGCTTCTTTTTGCAGGGAGCATTGGCATGCTGCTAAAGCAATGTTGGCATTGGTATGCTTCTTGCTAACTAATTTCCGAGATGATCCATTCAAAGTCGTGGCTAATCGTCTCCACAAGTACCTCCCTACTCTTATGCACCCTCAATATGGATTTATCAAGGGCCAAAATATCTTGCACAATGTATTGCATGTTTAACTGGCCATCGACTATGCAAAGCACTCCCAAGTAAGAAGTCGTGCTGATTCAATTGGATCTCAAAAAGGCTTTTGATTATTTGGATTGGTCTTTTTTGGTGGAGCTCATACATGTTATGGGTTTCAGTCCACACGTCTGCTTTGATACACATAGTTAGCATGGATGCCTCTTCGCGGGGTCATGTTTGTTGGTGGAGTTATTGAGCCATTCACTTTTGCGTAATTAGTCAGATAGGTTTACCTTTTGAGCCCCTTGTTCTTTGCCTTGGTGACCGATCTAGTCCTTTCCATGCTTTCTCACTTGGTGACCACGGGACAACTATTGGTCTCTCTCTTCCCTTTGGCGAATACTTTTGTGGGCCAATCGCTAGCAGATGACATGTTCATGATTCTCAAAGCAGAACAAGAGAACCTCCACAAGACATTGAATGTATGGAAACTTTTTTGGCCATGCCTTTGGTCTTCCTATTAATGCAGCCAAATCCTCCCTCATTGGTTATATTGAAACGGATCTATAGTCTTTGCAATGGCAAGGGATGGTGATCCCTTGTGGGAATGTCATGTGGCATTTGGGTCAGCCCTTGGGCATTGGTGTTCAGCCCAAGCAGTTGTTGTGATTCTTTGGAATTGGAGGCAAAGTCTTTGTACTAGAAATCCCATCTTTTCTCATTCCAGATGAGAAACACACCATCATTATATGTATTGCTTTGGTCTCATGGGCCACATTGGCCTTTTAAAGATGTTAATATACTCTCTCTCTCTCTCTCTCTCATGGCAGTAGTTGCATAGTCCAACTCTGGCTCTAACTAGCAGCGCTACGATAGTAGAGGCGACCTGCAGGCAGTTAGGGTGCAGGGTTGCACAGCTTGCAATCACGCAGGTTGCAGGTCTGTAATCTCCATGTCTGTTGCTCTGCTCTAATGTTCTCTCTCTCTCTCTCTCTCTTTCTCAGCAGCAGCCATGAGTATGTTTCAACCTCTCTCTTAAGTTATTGAAGATTCAATAAGTTTCAGCTATTGAGGATGTGTTCATAGTATGCATGGGAGTTAGGGCAGTAAATCTTCTTATCTTGGTACGGGGAATCAATTGGGTAGCTCCAAAAGTCCCTTACTAGTAGGTATAGTTGCTGATTTTAAACCAATCCTTCTTAGGACAGGTTAGAACAGCACTATGGGCCAATATATTCTCTTCTTCTTTGAGATCTAAGCATAGTTGCCTCTATATGACGTACAGTACGATCCGTACAGTACGTATCTGTATGAATTTGTACCTAAATTTGGGCCTATTTGGGCTACCTCCGCTGCGCGTCCTCAATCCCGCGTCCCATGTTTCCTGCGCCCCCGCCTTTACTCTTGCGCATTCCGCCTACTTGCGTGGCACTTTTTGGGGGGTTGGGAAGCCTTGGATACCTCATTCCACCCCCTTATCCAGCCATGACCCTCCCCCCCCCCACCCCACACAGCCCTCTTTGGATTCCTTCCAGTTGGCAGCTCTCTCGTTGACCGTTGACCCCTCTTTGACTGTTTGAACTTTGACCCTTCTCTCATCTACAAAAGGTGCTCCTCTCCTCCATGCTTCCACACCAATTCAGCAACTTACCATTCTCATCTTTCTCTCTTGGATCTTAATTCTTGAATGGACTTGTAATTTCTCATTCTCAAATCTCACCTCCCATCTCCTCTTTCCCGTGCCCTGTCGAAGCATTTGCCATTCTCAAATCTCATCTCCCATCCCGTCTATCTCGCAGGCTGCACCCTACCAAAGCATTTGCTATTCTCATCTCCCATCCCCTCTCTCTTACTCTTGCTCTTTCAACTTTATCCCAATCCTCGGGCCTCTCGAGTCTCCCTCCCTTTCAACTTTCGAGACTCAAGTTTCAAGAGTTGAGACTCAAGCATCTCTCTCTCTCTCTCTCAGAGGCCTTTTTATCCGTCATTGGCACCATGAATTGTGAGAAGCACGAGGCCTTCAATTTGCATGCGATCCATGTGGAGAGGGACACAAAGAAGTCCAACTCTCACCATTGGACATGCAAGTATTGTGAGAAGTGCTATACAAGTGGTGCAACTCGGCTTCTCCAACATCTTTCCAAGACGGGGGGGCAGGTTGCTTCATGCAAGGAGATCCCTCAAAACATTGCGGAGGAGATTATCGCCAAGATGAGAGGGGGATCCACAAGAGAAGGAGGAAGTGGCTTATTGGCACCAACTCCTATGCCTACTAACGAGAAAGTATCAAATGTGGGCGTATCTTCAACCAATGCAGGAGAGGCCTCTACCATTGGTGGTGGATGCTCCATATCCGCATCCGGCTCCGGCTCCGGTGAAAGATAAAGAATAGAGGCTCGTGCGGTGCCAGAGAGACAATCCTTTCTCTCTCAAGCTTTCAGTTATGTGCGTGGATGGGTTGCCTGTCTTATTGAAAAACAACGGCTTGTGGACATTGAAATTGCACGCATGGTGATTGAGTGCAATCTTGCATTCAATGTCCTAAAGCAAGAGCAATGGAATATGGTAAAAGCCATTGCGAATGTGGGTCCATGTGAAGAATGGACCGGTGTTATATACAATGACATGAGGACGAAAAAGATTGATGAAGAGAAGGAGAGGATTGATAGAGTCCTTGATCCTATTCAAGCCGCATGGAAAAAATATGGTTACTCCATTCTCACCGACGGATGGAGTGATTGTAAGAAACAGGGCATCATCAACATACACGTCTGATGTCTACTTGGCACTTACTTTTTGCGGGCCGTAGATACTGGCAAGAGGGGGAGGAAAACAACGGGCGCATTCATCTACCGCCACATTCGACAAGCTATCATTGAGGTATACATTGCAATTGCCTTTTAAATTTGTTTCACTTTCTTTCATTATGATAATATCATGATTCATAATTGAAATTTGATTTATGCATAACTATCTATCTCCCTATTCTAATAATTAAATTCTCTCTTTCTCTCTGGACCGCAAGGCCCCGAATCCCTGGGTCCCATCTCTCTTTATTCTTGAATCTTAAAAGTTGAAAGTTGAAAGTTGAAACTTGAAAGGCTCAAGTTTCAACTCTCTCTAGACTCTTTCTTTCTCTAACCTCCAATTTCTAAGTATTGTTAGTAATAAGTATAGTATATACTTGTAATTTGTAAATTATGGTTGTAGGTGGGTCCCTTAAATGTGGTGCAAGTTGTTACCGACAATACATCGAATTGTCGGCGCATGGGCTGTTTGCTTGTGGCCGAGTTCCCTACGATTGTGTGGACTCCATGTACAAGTCATTGTTTGGACTTGCTTATGGAGGACATTGGGAAGCTCAAGTGGTGAAGAAGGTGGTCTGCAAAGCTACATCAGTTGTCACATTCTTCAAAGTAAAGGTAAAGGTGCTTGCGATGTATCGTGAGCATAGCGCATTGGAGTTGAAGAAGCCTTCTTCAACTCGCTTTGCTTACATGTGGTTATTGTTGGACCGCCTTTATGAAGTGCGGTCCACCTTGCGCCAGACAGTGGTGTCCACTCTATGGAACGAGTGGGATAATCATGAGACAGAGGAGGCCAAAGCCATGCAGTGCTTGTGCCTTAATGAGCAGTTTTGGCAAAAAGTCCATGCCGTTGTCATTGTCATGATTCCCTTTTATAGGGTGTTATGTATAAGTGATTGCAAGGGGTCCACCATGGGTCTTCTCGTGCACTTCTTTAGATCGGCATTGGTGGAGGCACATGCTTGTACAGTGATCACAAAGACACAACGCACACATGTTTTAGAGAGAGCAGAGAGGAGATGGGCGTGGATGCATAAGTCCATCCATGGTTTTTCTGCATTGGTACATCCGGCCTACAAGTCACCAGCGGTTATGGATGATAGGGAGTTCCATTCGGACCAGTTTGCTTATTTGACTCATATGGTCCCTGTGGATGACCGTAATGCAATGCTGGAGGAGCTAGGATGCTATGCAGATCAGAGAGGGCATGTGGCTTTTGCTTCTCCCACTTGTTGGAGGAGAGAGTCACTTGTGAAGCCTTTATTTTGGTGGCAAAACTTTGAATATGCACTAGAGATCCTTTAGCCCTTAGCCATGAGAGTCCTTGCCCAATTGCTCTTAGGGTGCATGTGAGAGAAACTAGAGTGCCTATTCTCTCATTCACACAAATATTTGTAATCGGCTTAGCACATGACAGTTAGAGCGGCTAGTCTATTGCCACACTAACTTACGCATGATGAGGGCTATGATAAGCATGGGTAGTCCGAAGCAGGTAAAGTTTAAACACTTAACCATAACATTTAAAATTTGTTGTTTTAACTTTTAAGCTTTGAACTTTGAAGTTTATACTTTACAATTTAGACTTTAACATTTACAATGATCAATCTTACGTGCATCGTTGCATTGTGTAGGTGAATGTTGATACATTCAAGTTAATGGGCGACACTCTTCCGAGTATACATAAGGAGGTGGATGAGGAGGAGATGATTTTTGCAAAGCTCTATAGAGAGCTTATAGCAACAGAAACTCGTGACACTCGCAGTCAGCGTGCTCGTGGGCGAGGAGTTTGAGTAGGTGGTAGCAGGGGCATGGTCATTCAACGCTCTCCATCATCGAGGAGGGGTGGTTTGAATGGCTTGCAGACATGTAAGGTGGGGCTCTAGTAGCTCACATCTTGTGTCTCATGATGACATTCCCCCCTTGCCTACACAGCCGCCACCTAGGGAGCCATCATTTGATGATGATGGTAACCTCATCAGTGAGGATGAGTATGAGTGTGTCTCATCATCAGATGCCGAGGAGTCATCTTTAGACTCTCTTGATGAGCCCTCAGATGGTTCTGATGATGATGATGATGATGATGATAGTGATGCCTCATCATAGATTCATAGGTCTCTTTTTTTTTTGTATAAGATATACTAGATTGTAGTTGTATTGCATGTTTTGCGCAACCCATGCCACCGTGATGGCCAACCTCATGTATTCATCTTATTCTGTAATGAAATGGCTATTTCCACTTTAAACATGTATTCTATGATCTATCATTTAATGATTTATGGTTTTTGTTATTTAAAAAATCATCTTAATTTTTTTCGTACTAATATCGTACCATACCTTATAAAATCATAAGGTACCATTTAGTACCGTATTTTATCATACCGTACCGTATCGTACCTTTCGTACTTGACAACTATGGATCTAAGTAACGGTGCACTTTTTGGATATGTTGAGGAGAGTATCTTTCTCACAATTGTATTGTGAGGAATCTATTCGTGAGAGGAATGGCGTAGGGATCCATTGAGACTGTATAAGATAGATATCTGAGCAAATGCTCCAGAAGTTTGAGCTTAATTGTTGGCTGCCGTTCCTAGGGTTTGGCAGGCTGAAGTCTTTAGGTGGATTCCTTGAAAGTGTAGATTTGGTAGGAGGCTGACGTTGAAGGTGCCAAAGTCATTGAGCACCTGTTAATGAGTTCTACTGTGAGAAACTGCTGGAGATCCAGCTTTTTGTAACTAATTTGGAGCATTCTTTAGTATTCTAAATAAATATTGAAAGAGGCACCATGTGTTGGGCCCAACAAGTAAATGAGTGTGGTGTAGGAGCACTCTAGCTCCAGTCACGCGTGCATTTTTTGTATATTATGCTGAATTAAGTGTTTGCTTAATCAAGGTCTACTTCCCTTTGGAATTTCAAAGGCCATTTCATGGTTTTGTGGCCAGGAAATCACCGTTTTCCTCAAGTGCGTGAGCTTTTGGTTGTCTTGAGGAACAAACACATGTATTTGGATTTGCTGTAATCTAATTGCAGCAAGGTTTTTATTTTGTTGAAAACAGTAAAAAGAAAAGGAGGAACAATGAAAATGGTAACACAACAGTGATAATAGGAGTGTGAAATAGGAATTCTCTATTGAAAGGTACTGTTCATATGCTTTGGAGTCACTTAATGCAGGAAATGCAATTGGACAGCATGCAACTACCATGAGTATTGAGCATGCAGCCGATTCACAGGCATGACACAAGTACCACCCGTTCAGGAAGTAGATTCAATGTTTAAGGTATAGTTGCCAAGTGTTGTTATTACATTGCAATAGTTAACTCAGCAACCTCAAATTGCCGATTTTATGCATTAAATTCCTGATGATAAAGGGAAAAGTTTATTTCCCATTCTAAACAACCCAGTGATGCTGATAGGTAGACTTCACAATCGAAAACATTGCATGCACCAGCACCAGTAATGTGGAATACACGGACCCCCAGTTTAGAAGTTTATTCATCTACGAGGAAATAATGCTCAGCATTTTTCTTATGGATAGCAAACAACCAACCATCTACCCATACTGGCTATTTTGAGGTGTAGATAAATACTCCAGCATAGAAGATAAATACAAAGTGTATGACAAAACACAATGATAGAACAATAGAACTCAAAGGTGAAGAGTAAATCAGAGTGAAAGAAGAATGAATGAATGAATGCAGTAAACACACTATAGAAGAGTGAACAGAATTCCTCAAACCTCTGTGTCATAATGGACCAGGGGTAGTGATGAACTAGAGAGTATCTCAAACTCTAAATACAATGTGAATTATAGCAGACAGTCTATATGCAATCAGTTGCTGTAATTGTAGATTGGAATGAAGAGTCTATCTGGACCAAGCTGATCAATGGCAATGGCAGCAGGGCTGCCTGCTTAGGAGAGAAATGCTAGAAAGCTGCCTGAAAATGCAGGGCTGGCTGAAAATGCAGCCTTTGGCTGCAAGGTCATAGCTGCAGAGGAGTGTCTTACGTGCTGAGCGACTGCTGGAAGCAGTAAATGCAGCCCAAGTAGGTGCAGTTGACGGGTATAATGATGATGTCAGCTGCTGTATGGCAAGGACAGATATAAACACAGCTTGTATGGATGTCCTCAGCTGCTGGATGCTTTGGATAGGCAGTAGAGAGGTTGTGTGCAGCAAACACGGGCTGGAACAGATCTGACCAGGCCAGTTGGCTGTAGGAGAGGCTAGACAGCACCATGAAGTAAGATATCTACCAGCAAGGGATGTGGACAACTGTGGAATAAGGTGCTACATGATGGAGTGTATCTACAAAACAAGATAGGGCAAATAGCTGGGCAGCCTCCTATTTATAGACATGGATCTTTCCAAAGTTTGGGTGTTGGTTTATGAGATGTAGAAAATTTGTTAACTTTTGAGTTTTGAGTCTGTTGTTCAAGAGCTAATTAATATCAACCAGTAATTCACCTTGTTTAATTGGTAATTCATCTTTATAAGCTACAACCTTCTAGGCCCAAAACTGGAACCAAGGAGGGATTGCAAGCATATCTCAACTTATAATACCCCAAGGTGTCCCACCCCAAAGTAGCAAGGGCATTGGTCTCGGGGTGCACAATAACTCCAACCAAGGAGGGATTGCAAGCATAGCTCGGCCCATAATACCCCAAGGTGTCTATCCCAAAGCAGCAAGAGCATCAGCCTAGGGGTGCACAATGGCTGCCCAAGAATCTATCAAGACTATAGAGGTGATGATTTCTTACCTCGGAAGCCAAAGGGGCCATCCCAAACAAGCCAAGGTATCAGACAAAGGGTGCTCACTGATTGTCGAATGGCCTACCAAGACTTGCAATGGTGATGAAACTACTTGGAACTATCCTTTTTTCCCCCCCTAAAAGTATTTGTTTCCATGGGGAAAAGAAGGGACCGTCAGATCCAATATCACAGAACAAAAAGACTATTCCAATCATCCGTTTAGGATATCAATGAAGAGGAAATACATATCAGCATGTGCCGTATGTTGCCATAGAAGGTAATGCCATAGAGATTGTCATATGAGTTTTCATGAATATGGTGGATCCCAAGTAACCACTCTTCCATGAAGGAAAATGAAAAATATGCACATTGCACAGAGATGTTTATTTTTGGATAGACATAAATGAAAAATATGCACAAATGTATGGAGATTTTTATCCTTGGATAGACATATATCAAAAGACAAGTTTTCCCAACATCCAAAGTGCTCTAGGTGATGAAATTGCTTGGAACTATCCTTTATTCTTCTATTTTTTTTGAAAGTATCTATGTCCATGGAAAAAAGAAGGGATGGTCATATCCAACATCACAAAATAGGAAGAGTATTCCAATCACTCGTCTAGGATGTTAGTGAGGAAATATATAGAATCATGTGTTAGTAAGGTATTGCCATAGAGATTGTCATATGAGTTTTCATGAATACGACGATCCCAAGTAAACCACTCTCTGATGACGGAAAAGACAATATATACACAGATGCATAGAGACTTTCATCCTTGGATAGACATCAGTCAAAAGACAAGTTTTCCCTACATCCAAAGTGCTTCGTTCATGAAAATACAGTGTAGTTGCATGATGTGATACAAGGGTTAATGTAAAGTATCATGCCACTTGGACAATGGCCTCATAGGGGAATTGCTCGCTTGTCTAAGCGCCCTCTTACAATCATGATCAAGTTGCAAATAGATGATGATATGAAGTATGATGGAATTGATACAAATCATGATTAAATTTGGGAATCTCTAAGAGAAGAAGACACTCCCTCTCACCACACTTGTCGATGATAGAAGGAAAAGCTATGGGAAACCCCTCTCTCTCTTTATAATGTCGATGTCAAAGGGGAGGAAACATCCCCTTTGATTCATGGAAGAAGATACTATAGTATCATAGGTGGTTGACTAGCTTAGTTAAGATATCTGTAAAATTGTCGAATAAAGGTCGTCTTAGGGGCTGAAGTTTCTGCCTCTGCATCAGTGACCTTTTCACCAGGCAGAGTAGTAGCACTCTTAGTTTTCAGTGCAACCTTAGCTTCAGGCCTCTTCTTACTTCGCCTACGGCTCTTCTTCCCTATCGATGCTGCATCGAGGTTGCTAGGCCCTGGCAGTGATATGCCGGCATGCTTCGTTTGGGCACGAGTCATGACCCACAATGGGATAGATGTGGCCTCCCGATCGAGGTTCTCGATACCAAACAGCCCCAATGGGACAGATGGCACATTGGCTGAACACGAAGATGGTTTTCACTTTGGGCAGTCGACGAAGAGATGAGTGATCCCGTACTCAACACACCTTAGGTCAGCTTTGTCTTTGTTTTGTTGCTCCCTCTCAAGGCAGCGTGATAAGACATGTCTTGGGTGACCACAAGTCCAACAGATGATTGGATCTTGCGTCTGCCCTCCTAGGTCTCTACCTTGTCCTCTTTTTAATGCCATCACCGATACTAGTCGATAGTCCATAAGGACTGCGTTGCCCTCATTGTCATGCGAGATGTAAGGGTATAGGTAAGTCTCTTTTTCATTTGGCTCTTCCACATAGTGGATTGGAGCGTCACTCGATGGATGGGTCATGTAGGGACCAGGCAGTCTAGGTATGCCTGTAGGGTTTATGTTCATCCTAGGAACAACTGGCTTAATGTCATTAGACGCAAGAAGGGCGAATGGGACTCCCCTTTCGAAGAATGGTTGTGGCCTGTTTGCTAGGTAGGGCTAGTCATATGGTTGCGAGTACGGAAGTCTTCTTGGTAATCTACAAGGGACGACGTCGTGATTAAACCTATCGCAATTAGCGCAAGGTCTTGACACTCGGCTGGCAAGTGGTTTTTGCCACAGTACACGTATTGGACGTGTGGGCGCGTTGGTCATCTCAACATATCTTGCAGCTTGGCTATCTCTATCTTGACATCAGCTAAGTCTTGATTTGTCTCAATGGCTTTCCCCTTATCTTGGGTGGTTGGGCTTGATCGTTTGTTAGAGGTTGAAGCTCTCTTTGAGCTCCGTGAGTTGGTTTCTTCTGAGTTTAAGCTCCTAGAGCTTCTCTCTTTCAGTTGGTCGTCAACTCTGATGGCTTTCTCAAAAACCCTAGCTAGCGTGTCTCGCTACAAGCTTGAGTTGCCTGCCAAAGCCTTATACAGTTCCTCATTTCGAATTCCGTTGATGAATACAGTTGACACTACTCTTTCAGTTGGTCGTTCGCCCGTAGGGATTCTCTTGAAGAGACTCCTCATGTGGGTCACGTAATTGTGAATGTCCTTCTCCTTCTGCTTGACATTCATCAGTCACACTAGCAGATTGTCGGAGTATCCAGGCTTGGCAAATCTCTTGAAGAAGAGATTCTTGAGGCCGTTGAAGTTGGTTCGCTTTGCGGCATCTAAACTCGTATACTAAGTTCTACCCTTGTCACCTAAGCAGAGCCCGAATGCTTGAGAGCATTGAGTTAGGTCGGTGAGGCCGTTTGCTTCACAGACTTGCTCGAATTGCTCTACGAAACTGTATGGATCGTCGTGGGGCTGGTACTTGTCGAGCTGCTTTGCAACGATTGGGATTTTGGACTGGCTCTTAGAGCCTTGGTTTGCTCCTAATCTTGCTAACAGTGATGTCGCTAGTGCTGCGGCACTTTGCTCTGTTGCTGTGGTGTCTAGCAGTTGCTTTATGAGATGCTTGCTCAGTGTTAAGTCTCCTTCCAAGGCTCTCTCGTGATCAGTTCGGTTTCTACCGGCTAGATTTAGCACTCGTTGTACCTCGCGTAATTCTGTGCTTTGCCTTTGGTCCCTAGCATGCTGGTCTCTGTTGTACTCTACTATGCTTTGTAGTGCCTTGTGGGCTAGCTTCCTCTCCTCTTCTAAGTCTGCGATGATGGCATCTGTTGTTCTGCTGCGGTGCTCATACTGGGTGTGCACATCGTAGCTACTAATCAGCTGTCGAATCGCCTCTAGAAAGACTCCTAAGTCGAGTTCCTCGTTCGGCCTGCGGTCTAGGTTTTCTTCTACCATCGTCATGTTCTCATGCTCCACCAAGCTATCGATCAGGTTGAGTAAGCTTGTTAAATTCACCTCTTTGGTGCCGCTTGCTTGGTCCTACTCCGTGTGTCGATAGTCTGTCTACGTCTTTGGGTCTTCTTTTATTGGTGGGTTCCTTGAGTTGTTTATCTGAGTGAGTTTCTTGAATTATTAAATACAATTCTCAATTTATCTCCTCTCAGTGTGTGTGTTCCTTTCTGTGCACTTGTGCTTAATCAGGTTTTCAGTTTTCCTGAAGTGTACTTCAAGTGCGATAATTCAAGGTGAGTGCGGCAAACAATATCTAAGCGTCTTACACACTCTCGCTTCGTTTTAGGCCTGATAGGCTTGTTGATCAATTCTCTGGCCGTCTTAATAGGGTTTCGGGTTTTCCTTCTACGTTGCCTTGCTCGTTCTTGGTCTGGTTAGGGTTTATGGCTTAGCGGGTTGCCTCTAGGACTCTAGGTCTCGTGACAGCCTACGGAAGCTACTAAGCGGTTGCGCTTTACGATTTTGCCTATTCCTTGCACCAGAATTGAGTTCTGAGCATCAGGACTCGCGACAGGTTGTGTGGTTGAGCTCTAGCTGGGTCTGGTCAAATTTTTGGAAAATTTGGAAAAGTCCACACTTTGCCTAACTTGTCTGAATTGCAGGGGTCGAGTGGGTGACTTGGACGGGTCAAGGCGCACGGGCCAAGGGCCGAATGGACCACTCGGACATGGTGGACTTAAACGAGCCGAGGTGTTGACTCGGACGGGTCGAAAAGGTCCACTTGGATAGGGTCACTCCGATGGGCCGAGGGAGTCTACTCGGACAGGCCGAGGCACACGGGCCGAGGGCCAAATTAGGTTTGTTCGAGCGCTCGGACGGGCTGAGGGTCGAGGGCCGAGCGAGATGGTTGGCCAAGGGCCGAGTTTGTAAGTGGGGCCGAGTGATGTCACTCGGACGGGCCGAGTAGGGTTTTGGGCCAAGTCGGTTGAAAGAGAAAGGGCCAAGGGCCGATTCTGGGACTCGGTCCAGAAACCGGCCGCTCGAACGGGCTGAGTTGCGCACGACGAGGCAGCGCCGAGGCGATTTTGATCGAAATTGATGATTTAGCTAATCATTTTATACATTATCTTCCAGATCACAACTAGGGTGCAAGGGGAAGTGATTGATATATTTGAAGTGATCCGTAGGCTCTCCGGCGACAAGATTGAATCGATTCTCCACGGGCTCTCTCTCTCTCTCTCTCTCTCTCTCTCTCTCTCACTGCAAGGGTTGCAAATGAGCTCTCCCTTGGTCTCTTGGCTCTTAAACCCCTTCCTGGGTAAGATTTGGACGCTCCCAATCACTCACTTGCCGACATTAAGCATCCCAAGCAATCTTTTTGCCAATTTCTGCATGATTTGTGCCCTGTTTTGCAACGGTAAACCCTACCCTTTTCCGATTCGATTTCCTAATCCTAACCTACGCTAAATGCAACAAGAATCGAAAGCAAAGAACTGAAATGATTTCTCCATGTTTTTCAATCATCAAACAAACAAAATAACACAAAATACTTACTTGCTTCAAAGATAAAAAAACCAAATTTCCTACCTATCTCAAGCTCCGGTTCGGGGATGAATCCCTTACTTCGATGCTCCATATGAGGCGCGCAAGTGCTCAAGCTTGAATCCATTGGTCTCGGCAACGGAACCAAAATGTAGAGGGGAGCTCATGCTCAACTGCCAAGACCCACGGACCGCTTATTGTTTCAAGCGTTTCAAGCGATCTCTAATGGCTGTCTCTCACCTAGCCGACGCGCCGTCGATCCTACGTGTAGTGAGCTTACCTTGATGCCAAAATGAGTTGTCTCCTCTCTCGCACACGCCGGTAGCTCCACGATCCTAGATGCTAGCTCAAGCATCCTGAAGCCTTCTTCATCTCCAAGCTCCATCCACCATAGCCATGCACGTGAGAAAATAGAAGAGAAGAGAAGAGAAGAAGAGAAGAGGAGATGGTAGAGAGGTTCACCCTCTTGATCCCTCACTCCCACACACTCAGTCCCTCACACTCTCACACTCCCTCTCTCAAGAGCACACACAAGCAAGGAGAAGAGAAGAAGAAGAGAACTCTTGTTAGCCACACACCAAAGAATGAGCTCTCATTCACTTTTTGAACTTTATATACAAAACCCTAAATTCCCATGGGCGCCCATCCCTTTTTACATGACCGGCCATTGTGGCAAGGTCACTTTTTCTAATTCTCTCTTCTTGCTTCATGGCCTCAATCTATACCCGTCTATTCTTTTACAAATGGCACAAGAGGGAGCCTGGCGCTCTTTTACAAGACTTTTTAGAGCTTTTTGAGGCGCCTTTCATTTAAAATTGTGCTTTTTGCCCCAGCTTAGCTTTAGAGGCTGCCTGCATGTCTTTGCTCTTTTTCCATATTTTTTTCGCTTTTTCCTTCATTTCTCCGCCATCTTTCTCCGCTATCTCGACTTGGGGTTAACACATGCTTTGGCCTTGGCCATAGGATCTAAGTCAGAGTCGAAGGAGGATGAATCATCGAAGGAGTTTGTATCTTGCTTTTTCTTTTTCTTTTTCTTACTCAAAGCCCCCAACTCCTTACAATCCTTGCACAACTGTTTCTTTTTACCATAGTGATAGCACTGGCCTTGACTTGTTATCCCTCTTTGAAGCTGTAAATATCTCACCTTGGCCACCATGTTGGGATGGAAGCCTCCCCTGTAACGACAATGACATTGCATGCTCAAGCGGTGTCAAAGCCATATAATAAATAAGCTTTTCAATTATTTTGCAAAGTGCATGAAGTGCATATATGTGAGTATTGGCCAAAGTGAATATTTGAAATTGTCTTGAAGTATATGTCATTGATATGCCTAGATGGAGCTCCATTTCAATTGCTTGGATTCAAATTTGCACAGTTGGAGACGTGCAATAGAGGTAGGGACATCTAGAGTTGGCTCTCTTTGATACATTATACAAACATTTGAGTATCATCAAATCCCTAACTATGTGCCATTTCATTGTGGTCAAATCCCTTGACAAATAGCTCTTCTCTTGCTTCTTTGCTCTTAATCACATCAAGTATTAAAGTTTGATTTTAAGAAATCCAATGTATTATATCAAAATCCTTTGTATCTACTTACTTCAAAAACTCCTAACCACCAAATATTATGTTTAGATTGAACACTAAATGACATTGAAGCATTGCATGGGCTTGATGAAAGTGTTTTGTTTATCAACGCAATAGAGACTCTTTTAACTTTCTAAACTTTAAAGTTTTACTTCATTAAGCTTAATCGTAAGCTTGGTTGCTTTTTGTTTATATTTTAGAAACAAATCATAGAATTTGATCGTCGAATGTTGTAGGTAAGCAAGTCAAGAAAAATGTTGTTAAATTCGTTGGAAAAAACCTCTTTTTTTCACCCTTAAAGCTAGCCTTGATATGGAAACTCCAATCCAAAACTTTCATAATTTTATCATCAACTCTTTGACTGATAGTATTCACATAGATGGTCTTGGAAGCAAAAAAGTGTAGCTTAAACCTTGTTTCATTTGGATTACATTAGCTAGAAAATTTACGTATATGCATCTCAACTAATATTGATATTATCTAAAGTCTTTTGCACTAACTTAGTATTCAAAGAACGGTGCTTAATCACAGAATCCAAGCATTGTCTCAGTGCTTTTTTGAAATTTTTTCTCTTAAGAATATCGTTTGGGACTTCTAAAGGTAGAAGGTGATAATAAAATTGAGATGTCTTTAAAGTATCTCTCTTATTTACATTTTGGTAAAAAAGAGACGTAAACAAGATTAATATCACAAACCAAATATACGTATAAACAAAGTCACATTCAACATTTCTCAAATAAAAAGGTTTGCCTTATTGCTTGGATTCTTTTAGTAGAGCTATCTTCTCTTGGAAAAGAGATATGCTATTTTTAATGAGATCTTTGGGGTATAACCTTCCATTCAACCAGATTGAGATTTTTCTTTTGTTCAAATCTAACTAAATGTTTTCATGGACATTAAAGTAGTGTTTGATTTTGGTCTTTTCCTAATTGGTTCATACTAACTTTCTAGCCCTTGCCAATAAATTTGTATTCCAACCATTGTCAAGAGTCGGTTGTTGACAAAAATCCTAAATTGCCATATCTTATGGCTTTTTTGTGACCTCAAAACTTTGCTAATAAGAATTTTCTCTCTTTCATTTAGACTTTTCTTTTTCTTTTTGGACTTTTTTCCCCTTTCACTAGACCTTTCCCCCTTGGTGCTTTTTCGCATTAGCATTCACAAGCAATGTTAAGAAATATAGAGGCATATGCATTAATTGCAGAGTAAGCATATTGCTTTGAGAAACCCCATGCACCTCATACGTGCATTGGCATGGATGAATCACTACAATCAATACCATGCTTTTATCTAAACCCATGTAGCACAAGTTAAGCTTTGTACTTATCCAAAGTTTCATTAGCTTTTAATGTAATGCGAAATATCCACTTTGTTCCAATGATCTTCTTGTGGCTTGAATGATTTACTAAAATCCAAGTTTCATTTAGGTCGATATTCTTAAGTTGCTTTTCCATGGTCTCTTTCCATTGGAAATGCTTTAGAGTCTTCTTTCAAGTGTTTGGTTCAAAGTATAGTGTCTGACTTGCATAAAGATGGATGCAAATAAAGTAGTAGATGTGAGCCTAATAGACCTTTTGGATCCTTGCAGGAAATAAACCAATGGAAGCATATTCAAATTCCACATGGTTTGCTAGTATCAAAAAGGTAATGGTCAAGAGTGGAAAGTAGACTAGGATCAAATGACCATATCATCTCTAGTGACTTAGGTTGAGGAATAGGTTTGGAAGCCAATCCATTGGGTACACAATTCCCTCTTGTCAAAGACATCTCTTCTCATAGTGATATAGTTTGTTTTAGGATTAAAAACTGGCATGCTTTAGCTTTAGAAAAGTAGCCTACAAAATTCAAGAGCTTTGCTTGGGACACGAGCTTATCTATCTTGTCATCATGGAGTATACATGTACACATGACTCCCAAATAGTCTAAGGTGAGAAATGATAGGTTGAGTACCATGGAAAGCCTAAAGGGAATCTTAAGAGGGACCATTGTAGTTGTGAAAATAGTCTAAGGTGAGAAATGATAGGTTGAGTACCATGGAAAGCCTAAAGGGAATCTTAAGAGGGACCATTGTAGTTGTGACATTGATTAAGGATGTACATCAAAGTGTCATTAACCTTGTAGTCGGCACAAAGAGAGAGAGAGAGAGAGAGAGAGAGAGAGAGAGAGAGAGAGAGAGAGAGAGAGAGAGAGAGAGAGAGAGAGAGAGAGTGTGTGTGTGTATGTGTGCGTGCGTGCGTGCACACACACACACACACCCTCCCTCATATGTCATGTTTTTGCATGAGAACTAAGTGGAGAAACGAAGGTGCTTGGTGCATCAACATCTCTAAAAAAATAGGCATGTAAGTAAGAAGTCTTGCTAATATTTAAAGTTCTCTAGGTTTGGAGTTGCACATAGACTTCTTGGAAGATATATTGAGTCATCACTTTATGAGGCATCTCACTTTGTGTGGTTGATGTAAACAAAAAAGGAAATATGTTTGATACATGCTGACTGACATGTGAAAAGATTAGGATAACCATGCTATTAAGGTGTCCATTCTCCTCTTCCTCCAAGAATACACAAAGGTGGAATCCCTTTAAATCACTTGAATATCATCATAATTGCAAACTTGAGGCTTGAGCCAATATAAGTTAATTTCTAAAAATTTGAATCAATGGAAAGGGACATGCCAAGTGTTTTACTTTTGGCATAAGTTCTGCTTAAACAAGTCATTTTGATGCTTAAGAAAATATGGTGCTATTAGATGTCTTAGAAAATTCAGTACCAGACTTGAAAATTCTATCTTGAAAAATTGGACCTACCTATGTTATTAAAATGTTTCGTAGAATTTGAATTAGTGGAAGGAACATGTGAAGTGTTTTACTTTTGGCACAATTTCAGTTTAAACAAGTCATTTTGATGCTATCAAATATGCAGGAAAATTCAATACTAGGCTAGAAAGTTTTTGAAAACTACACCTATGTTATTAAAATATTTATCAACCTTAGAACTAATAACCTTGGCTTTACTACCCTTTTATTTGTAAATTAATGGCACATGAAACATAGGTTTACTTGTTGAGCCCAAAAAACATGCTTATTATCTCAATGTCCTATTGCAACTACTTTTTTATAACATATGTTGAATCTAATTATGTATACAACTTTAAGAGATTTTCTAGAATTACTAGAACTATATTAAAATCATTACTAGAAAAAAACCTTTAAAACTTTAAGAAATAGCATACTAGACACTAAGGTCATGCCACTCGTAAGAATAAGGTTGATGTGAAAACAACCTTAAAAGCTTGTTCATTTTGTCCTTGGAGGGGAGAGAGACATGATGGCAAAGAAGATATGTAGTGTTCACATTCTTAAGCTTTCATACTTGTTCTTATTTCTACTCCATGCATAATATGCAAATGCCCAATAAACATCAACATGATAGTTTCGAACTCATTACATTGGAAATTGAGTTTTCTAAATAAAAAACAATTGCCCTCTAGACTCATGCACAATTATAGTCTCCACATTTCAAACTAGAAACATTTGTAAATTTATAACACTTACAAAGAGTTCCCACTCATTAAGGAGCTACAAAGCCCTTTTGAACATTTTAATTTTTTGATGGTTATGAGTTTTTCCAATGGCTCCATAGAAATGCCAAACATCAAAAGAGCAAGCGAGCACTCATGTGTGGTTTAACAGCTTGTAATGATAAAACATGTACTTTCCCCTTGGAAAACCACTTAGCAACAAAATAATGAACAAATAAGTACTACTCTTGCAAACTTGTGTGCTAAAACATGACTTTTAAAAAGAGGTAATCATTCGACTCCAATCATGATCATGGACATTGCCTATGCTAATAAATGATAACCAAATCCCAATGCATGTTTAAACATGGATATCACCTATGTACATATATGATAACCATCATGGATGTATGTTTAACCCTATTGCATTTACAACCTCCAAACACCTTGTCACAAATGATATCATAATGGGTAGTGTAAATTTCAAAATTAAGAGGCCCAAAAAAGGTTTGATCTCTTGTGTGACAAACATAACTAAATCCCATGATGTTGTGAATAGATTATGTGCCTGTTAGCACAATCATAGAAATTTTCTTTATTGTACTACCTACTGCTTTCTTCTTTTAAAAGACAAGGAACAATATTAAGAAAGGGAAGATGTACCTTTTTCCAATTTTATACTAATGAAACTTTTCTTGCTTGCATTTTTGGTTTAGCTAGAGTGGATCTAATATCCACAAAAAGTCAAACTTACCCTTTGCAATTGGATGCGAACCTCAAGTCCCTAGCTATCCTTTTACTCACAATCCTTCAAAAGCTTAATTAGATACCTTATCAAATTTAGATTTGTTATTATATTTGGTCCAAGATCGAATATCCAACAACATTGAATGAATGATTTCTCCTCATTTGCCTTTTTGTATTCTCTGGTGACACAAAGTGTATGGGTATGAGAAGCCATGACATGACTTGAAAGCTCTATATCTGCCACCATAAAACAACCATAAAGGCACTAAATAGTGCACATGGAAATGGATTTGTTATCCTAAATACTTGAAAACATTGAAGTAGTGGTTAGGAGGATAACATCAAGATAATCATGCAAGTTAAATGTGCATGTTGGAACTTCTTAAGGAACCATTCAAGGTGACGTTAATTTAATGTACAAATGAGGAGGAAATGATACAAGAATATTTGTAGCACCTTGATGAAATTGGTTCACATTAAATTCATATTTGATTGTTGTAAGTCCCCAGTTTGGGGAGCATGTGCACATTTTAAAAACCTATGCAAACACATGTAAATGAATAAACAAAGGTTGGAACATGCACATTGACCAAGTAATAGTGTGGCAAAGAATTGAAGTGCACCCTTGCAAGTGTTTGCAAATTGTATGGATCTAACACATGGGCTTTAACGAGGAGACATGATGATGGCTTGGTAAGATGCTATGAACAAGCGTTGGCTTCAACGAAGGACGAGAACGAAAAGCAACACATTTGGAAGGCTTGGATGCAAAGGCAATGATGCATTATGAGGTATATGCGAAGCTTAAGGCTTGGGGGTTTGGTGGAGAGCCCAAAAGGTAGGGTGTAGGCTCTAGGTGTGGAGTCATCTTCAAAAAGGGAGAGAGTGGTTGGCAAGGCCACCTCATTAGTGCACAACATGATCATCCTTAATGTTTTTATAAAGAAAACCAAAGGTTTGGGGTGCTGTAAATATTGGTGTTGATACAATCGCGTTTTATTATATTTCAAATCCAAGGTTTTGTTTCTAGTGAAGGAAAACTGCATACGTGGATGGTAGCCGTAGATCCGCAGGCCACGGAGCCGGCAATCGGACGGCTAATGGCCACCGACAATGTCGTCGTGGATTCCGGTTCAAAGAAAATATCTTAATTTACTAGTCAAAAATGATTGATGTTCTTAGTACTTGCCCTTCCACCGGGAATAAAGCACACATCTTTTAATAAATACTCAATATTCGAAATACTAACTAAACATTCGAAATGAATACCAATAATCAATTCCAAAATTATTCTAATTCTAAATATTCCAAACCGACGAAAATCAACGATGCAAATTATTAGTATTATTATTCTATGTTTGAAAAAAATATGTCGAAAATCGATGATGCAGGTTATATCTCCAATAATTTATAAATATTCCCAACAATTTGATGCTATTACTTTCGCACTGAAAATGTCGAAAATCACTGGTGAAAGATATCATATTTCTTCTTCGAAAATCAAATTTGGTTTTTCGAGAAAGGCATAGTAATTCGTATTAAAAGGAAAAAGAAAAGGGAATGTTTACATATTTGGGTAATGACCAAACGCGGGCTTTCGACGTAAGCCATCATCAAGGTTATGTTCGCAATATTGATTTGGACCAGAAATCCAAATCACCTTAATCCAAGACTCCCGGTAAATCCATCAATTTAAAAAATGATTTTTCCCAAATATTGATTTGGACTAGAAAGCTAAATTACAGCTTAAAACAGTAGGCGGGGACCTACAATGAAGCTTTTTCGTCACCTAAATGTCAATCCTCAGGAGAGACCCATCTTGTAAATTTGCGTGTTTATAGTCAATCATGGTGAGGTCATGATGGCACCTAAATACCATCGTATACTAAGCTTTTGGGTCTTTTCTGGGTGCTTAATGACGAAGGAAGGAGACGAGCAATCCTGCAATTGCCCGACTGATAAATTGCAGACCAAATCATTATTTTGCATCTCCAGGACCCATCATCCACCACCATCATCATCCCATTCTCTCATTTTTTTGCCGCTGAGCTTGATCAATATGGATGGAGTGGCACCTCCCTCCCCATTTAGAACCATCAGATATACAAGCAGCAGCAGCAGCAGCAGCAGGTTCCTTTCCAAACCCATTCATTCTCTCCTTGTGCTCCTTGGTCATTTCTTTTGACCTTTCTAAGGTTCAGATGTGAAGGCGGCTTGATTGCATGCACTTTCGAGCCCAGTCTCTTCTTGTGCTGCTTGACCATTCCTTTTGCCTTTCTAGATTCAGATGTGAAAGCAACACAATTGCATGCAGCTTGATTTGTTTGAGGCAAACGCATGCCCCAATCCACTTCTGAGACTGCTTTGAGATGTAGCATTGTTTGCAGCTCGATTGCATGCCCAATCCAGTTCTGAGACTTCTTTGGGATGCAGCATTGCACTGCTCTATAAGAACGTTTTGACATTTTTCCCATTGGCGTAAGCTTCTCCTCGGGAGGAACCACATACCTAGCTAGGCGTGGCTGGGAGCAGGGGGACTGGTGGCTGCCCCCCACCCCCCAAAAAAGCTGCACCTAGCTACGTATGCATTCTCTCCTGAGCAGAAGCTTATGATGTTGACATAATTCACAATGTGGGAATAATAGTGGGAACTTGTCTAAAACTTCTTGTAATTATGATTAATTCCAGTAACACCTTACATTCCCTCGTGGAATTGTCATTTCTGTGATACCACCTAAGTCTCTCTTAATCATGAATATAATCCACACATCTCCTCGAAAAGCACTGTAGAATCATATAACAGTCCTTGTTCAATCCAAATTGCATCCTTAATTGACTAACTGCAAGATTTTCCTTCGATAATGTGGCTTTGTCAGTTGTTTCAGAGAGTCTCAAACTGGTTGTGCAGGATGATCATACTCATAGATCTACAAAGACTTCGTCCGAAGTAAGGTACTAGCCATCGAATTTCAGAAAGTCCGAGAGTGCTGGAGTTTGTCTCAACAAAGAGGAGGACAGCGTTCTCATCTCATTGACCCAACATCTGGTTTCGATAGTAAGCCAATGATTCACAGAAGAGGGGTGCATGTTGAAATTTCCAGTTCAGAGCAGCACAGTTCAACAGCTTCCATATTGAAACTGATGACGAGTGCTGCTCCCGCCCGTGACATAAGTTTTTCACGCAAACCTTTGGATGGTCTGTTTACACCAAGGCCACAGCAATGATACTTGAGGAGTTGCAAAGAAACACAGCTTACAAGTTACATCGTGCACAGGAAGCAAGCAGTGAGGTGGTAAGGCTAAAACAACAGTCTGCAACAGAGAAACTATCTGTCTTCAACATGACCAATGAGCTGCTTGTCTTGAGAACAGAGATAGAAAGTAACAAATTTGAAGCTGATCATTTCATGACCATGCATAGGGCTGTGGAAGATAGGAGGTTCATGCAACCCAAGGGATATCTAGAACTAGAAGATGCAAAGCTTACCATCCGAGAGCTGAAAGAGGAACTGGCTCATGAAAATCATGTAAGACAAAGTCTAGGGCTACAGCTTCAAAAGACCATCGAGTCGAACTCCGAACTTTTGTTGGAGATAAAGGACCTGGAAGAATTGTTGCAGGAAAGACAGAAAGTAATAGAAGAGCTTCAGGACGAAACTCACAGGTTGAAAGGTGGACGACATGGTGCCAACTTTGAGGATGCTCAAGCACATTGGATGCAGAGACTCCAGGATTCTGAAGAGGATAATCAACGTTTGAAAATGACAGTCACATCTCTGGAAAACGCTCTGAAGGAGCAAGTGACCAGCGATGCTGATAAACTTGATAGGACCATTGGTCTTTTGAGGAAGGATATGGTAAAGCTAGAAAGAGATTCACAGGATATCATGCAGGAAAATGCAAATCTTCTTGTTCAGATTCAGCAGCTACAGGTTAAAGCAGATGAAAAAGATGCTTTGGTACAACAATTGGAATCCGAATTGGTCAACATACAGGATCAGTCCTTTTTTAAGGAAAATATGCTAGAGAAAGAGGCTGAAAACCTCCAAGCACTGGTGGATGACCTCAAGGAAAAGCTGCATCTGCTGGAAGAATTGTATCAAACTGAAGTCACTAGCAGCAAAGAACACCTGGATGACCTCAAATCTTCATCATTGGCACTTCATTCTCACAATGAACAGCTGGAGATAATGTTGAAATGCTCAGAGGAAAGAAATTCTTCTCTTTTGAATGAGCTAAATAACATGAGGGAAGTTGGTCAAGAGCATGAAAAAGAGAGAGCATTACTGGCGTCCCAGAGAGGACAGCTGAAATGCTTGAGGGAAAAGTTAGCCTCAATGACTGAAGATTATGAGAAAATGGTCAAAAAAGTTAATGACCTAGAGATAGCAAATACAACATTAAGAGAAATGAACAACGAGGTAATTGCTAATTTAGATCAGGATCTGAGAACTGCCAATGAAAACCTACTCAAAGCACAGGATGAATATTTGAGTCTTAAAAAGGCATTGACTGATAGAGAGATCCAAGCTTCCAAAATGCAGGAAGAGATTGCATCACTCCTTGTCTCCAAAGAGCAAGTGGAAGCAACTTTGAGTTCTTTGCAGGTCTTGAATGCAGAGTTAGAAGAGCAGCTGACTAATGCAAGGGAAAGCAGTAATACAGCCTTGCAAGAGCTTCATGAACGTGAAGTCGAAATTGCAAGGCTTTCAAAAGATCTAGCAACAAGTCAAGGTCAGATGAAGGACATGAATGAGTCACTTTCACAGTATGAAGCCAGTAAGGAAGTGACTGTCTGTTTAAAGCAGGAGCTAAAAGATGTCATGGAAGAACTGATCCAAACAAAAGAGGACTGTTTGAATCTTCAAAATGTATTTGCCCAGAGAGAGGCTCATACTAGCCAGCTGGAGGAGCAGATAGCAACAGTTCTTGTTGAGAAAGAAAAAGCTGAAGTCTCTCTCTGGTCGCTGGAGGCCTTGAATGCAGAGTTACAACAAGAGGTGAAGCATGTACAGTTTAACAGCTCTAAAGCCTTCCAAGATCTTCAAGAGCATGAACTTAACACCACACGGCTTCTCAAAGATTTGGCAACAAGTCAGGAACAGATCAAGAACATGAAAGAGAGGATTGCAGAGGCTGAAACTGAAAGACTAACTTTGGCACAAAAGGTTCAGCAAATTGAAGAGGACCAGAAGATTAAGAAGTCTCATATAATCAGTTTGGAACAACAGCTTTTGGCAACCATAGAGGAGAAGGAGACACTGAGCAAATCATTCACTACATTTGAGAGCAAGGCTCAGAAACTACAGAGACTGAATAAGGAACTCACAAATGAGCTCCGGGATGCTCTACTACAGAATGACCAATCGAAAACTGAAACACTGGCTTTGGCAGAAAAGCTTCAGCAAATCCAAAAGGACAACAACGTTCAGGAGTCTCATATCAAAGGTTTGGAGCAACAGCTTATGGCCATTTTGGAAGAGAAAGAGTCACTGAGCAAATCATTAGTTATGTATGAAAGTAAGGCTCAGAAACTACAGACACAGAATAATGAACTGACAGACAACCTACAGGATACTTTGTTAAGGAAAGAACAATCAAAATCTGAACTTGCAGAAGCAAAGAAATGTCAAGCAGAGACAAGGAGCATACTGGAAAGCACAGTTCAGCAGCTGAAAAACTTGAAAATCGAAAGTCTACCCATTGATGGTATAGTGGCTGAATTGGAAGATAAAATTCATTCGCTTCATGGTGAGAAGGATGGATGTGCAGTTGAAGACACAAAACATGAAGCACATGAACATCAAGTGGACTTCAAAGCTTTCAAGGCCTTCCTTATAAATGAAAGGCAGCAAAAAGACACAGCAGAGGCCTCTATTAGAAACCTCAACTTAGAAAATGCAAGACTCTTTGAGGAGCTAGCAAGCTGGAAAGCAAAGGCCAAAACTAGTGATGACATAATTGGCAGATTAAAGCATGACACATCTGCTCTGCAAGACAAGGTCTTACAACTCCAAGATATGCATGCCAAAGCAAGTAAGAGAGTCAGTGAGCTTGATCAACGGAATGAACTGATTCGACTCCGAAAGCAAACAAATGACCTGAAACGCAAAATTTCAGAACATGAGGAGGACAAAGAAGAGCTTAAGAAAAAGACACTTGCAATCCAAAAGGAACTCCAGCGAAAGACAGATCTCCTTGCTCTTACAGAGAAGAGACTAAAAGAAAAAGACAGAGAAGAACGTGGGAATGGAAAATCAGCAAAATCGCAGACAAGAGCAAACAACAAGCTTATTATGTTACCAAATCTCCCAGTCTCCAATGATGCAGAAAGCTTGGCAAATCTAACAGAAAAGTTCAAGCTGCTTCAGGTATGTGATCTTGAGGTAACTCCACTGATAATCAATATGCTTAAGGCATCCACACTAATGTTTAGCCATTTTTGTATGTGCTCGTCAGGAGGAACTAAAGATCAAGACGGTTGAGCTAGAAGCAACAAAATTCATCTTAAGAGAGAGAGAAACAGTGCTTTGCAATGAAAGGGAGCACTTGGAGACTGTAAATGTGATCCAGGCACCAGATTTAACTAATTAAATCCAGGATTGGCTCCAGAAAGAGGTAAAGCAAATATTTGAAGGTTGGCTGCCCTGAAATTATTGCACGTCATAGTAAGCAATTAAAATCCTTGGCCATATTTCAATTAAGTTTGAGTGTGCTGTTGATGCTCCTGCTTAATTGTTTTACCTATTTTCAACCCTTATTCCCACATTGCTTTGTACCAATCAGTGCCATGTAGAGTAGACCATTTCTGTGCTTAAACTGAAGGAGCACTTGCTTGAAATTAGAAGAGCTACTGTATGATGAAACACTGCCAGAGCATTATGACTCCTTGTCTGGAGCTACCAACGTCACTTCGGTGGTAAAGTCGATAGCATGCTTTGAACTCATGCAAAGTTAGTGCAGTCCACAATCTTCAAGGTCCTTTCTATTAACAGGCTGGAAATGCTCAAGTCAAGCCCATACTCTCTTGTTTTCTGAAAGAAGTACATAATATGTTTTAACTGTCCCTTGAGCAGCTTTGTAACTGCCTTCTTATGTGCATATGTCTGAAATGCTTCATTCTTATTAGACATCATTTGAGCTCCTCTGTGACTGCCTTCTTGAGTGCATGAAATGCCTCTTAACTCAGTCTTTAGAATGATATTTTGTTGCCTGGCTTCAAACACCTGTTTAATAAAACTTTCAACAATTCACTGTGCATCTGGACACACACACTGTAGTCAAAGAACTCATTCTGCTACAAAGGTCAATTCACTACTAGCCGGGAAATTCTGATCAAACACAACTAGAAGATAAAGATTATAGAAAACAAGACCTGAAAATTCTATCATCCAGCCTGCACAAGGTCAGAAACAGAAAAATGCAGGGATTCCACACTTTAAATGCAGCTGTACAATAATAAAATAGTATAGAAAATCAAAATGCAGCCAGCTGTAGAAAAAACACAGGCAGCAGACGGCCGAAAACAGGCTGATTTTGATCAAGGATAGATCATCTGGGCAGCAGCAAACAGTAGAAGGCTGATGAGTGGCAGGAAGGTGTGAGGACAGACTGTCCACAGCAAAAAACAGCACCTTTGGATCGAACATGGATATCTGATACCATGTTAATAGTGAGTGCAATGATGGAAGTGAAGGAGACTGCTGTAATAGGCTGCAGAACACAAGGGAAGAAAAACAGAAGAACTCCACAAAGAGAGAACTCAAAGATATGCTTAGGAAATGGAATCGATATACCAGACAATAGATAGTCATGTACAACAATGAGTCACTAGTTGTGTGGGCACTAGCATTGGCTCCCTCTTTGTCTCACTAGCAATGCACTTGGCATTGTTGTTTCAGCTAATTTGTGAATTGGCTAGTTTATTGGCTGATCTATGTTTAAGATGTTCTAGTTAGTTTTAGAACTCAGCCCTTGGTCTTGGCATAATCTTCCATCATTTTCCTTTGATCCTTTGTCTCATTAGCAATGCACTTGGCATCACATGCAATCAGCTTTTGTACTCAAGCATTCAAACATCCCATATTTGTAAGCTCTATAGAGATATGGTGAACCTTGTGTTTTTTCGCTATCTTTTATGTGTTCTGCACTAGCTACTTCTCTATCTTGTGATTTTTAGGGCAAGTCCTACCACAACTTTTTTTTGAACTAGCAATGTCTAGACCAACATGTCTGGGTAACTTTTGCAACATAAGCACATGCCATCACATTCCCATTCTACCCTATATATTTGAGGCTCAAAAGCTGGATGTACTGAACTATCTCTTCCAAAAACTGAAAGCGGAAGATATCATTGACATGCGAACATATGACGTTCCGTAAGAAACTGAAGGCTGGAGATATCATCAATATATGAATGTATAGAGTTTGTCACCAGTTGCAAGAACATTTCTGAAGCTAGAGCAGAGTCTCTGGACGAGGTGGACCATTAAGACCAGATCAATGCTTTACCCAAAAAGTGAAGTCTACCAAAGGAGCATCTTCAGCATCTCCAAAAGCCCATCTCTTCAATAGCAATTTAGGAAGGAAACGGCAAGATAGAAAATTTATATGCATGAACACATGAGCGATGAATTTCACCATGATTTAGTGCATTCAATTATCAACACCTCTAAAAATGATCCAAGAACCACCCCAAGTTGCGCAGATCCACTGTAATATGAATGACTGCTTTGCTTTGTCTTTGCTACTAGGCTTGTGAAAATGCATTGACCTGCAGAATCTGTTTGCTATAGTGAACCTTGACAGAAGCTTATTTTGAGTTTGACAGAGCAAACGCACACCACCTGGAAGAAGGCAGGCAGCTGATGCAAGGAAGCCATTGCAAGAGGATGCAGAATCATCTGTCGTCATCGCAAGCCCAGCCTGATACAGAGGCTACGAGCACAAGCATATACATACACAAGCGTCCATTTTTTCCATTCTTTGGCTCCACAAACACAAGCACCACCAAGAAACTGCACTGCATCTTCAAAAGAATTTTTATAACCTTATCGTAAAAACGAAAGGGGGGGGGGGGATATCCTTTATCAGAAAAATGAGAGAGGCAGTTATACTTGTTTGTAAAAACTCCACATGGACTTCTTCTTGTCTATCACAAAGATCCTGAAATCCTAAAAGCTTCTTAAGTTCTGCTCGTGACTCGTAACAAGCTCTGCAGATTTTAATGGCGTAAACTGCGTGAGGGACATGAGATGAGATGCCAATATTGCGCCCGCTGGCTAAAACCTCATACCAAATTTGGACCTACATGGAGAAGAACAGCACTTGAACAGCTTCATTAATTATAGATGTTAATCAAGTTAAAAGTGTTAATTTGTTATTCTGAAAACCAAGGCTGCATTGCCCTTTTTTCCTTTCACGAGAGAGGGAGAGCAAGTGCACCCTTTTTTTTTTTCAATTTTCTAAATTAGACTCTTTCTTCTCGAAAAGCAAGATATTCACACATTTCAACGCTAAGTGGACCACTTAACTGAAGTTAACACAGTGGGTAAATTTTTTGGGACCTACACCACTTTGTCACCACACCATTGTATAAGCATATGTCTGAAGGAGTAATGCTAATAAACATGCAAAACTAATGAGAGAGTAGAAACTAGGGATTGAATTCACACACTAATATTACACGGCGCACATTCTAACCATTAGGCTACAAGCCCATTAGTTGTAAAAGCCATTCTAAGAAGTATTTCAAAATCAATTATACACAAAACATTTATATTGGGCCAATCATGTGTAGCTTTTGTTCACAAGCTCAATGTAGTGGTGCTGCACGCACCCACCATCCCTCTCAACCAAGTCTTACGTGATCTCACCATGAGACTTTTCACAAACTTTTTTCCAATTCTCTATGTAATATTAAAATTTAGAGAATATTGGGGAGAGAGAGGACAAGAGGGGGGGATGTAAAGGAGTGGGCTTTTATTTCGGTAAAGACCTTTAAAGCCTTAATAGTAACTAGTGGCCATGTCAGCCACTCTACCTAACACTTGGCCTTCCCCATGCAAATGTTTGGGGCTGGCAAGAGGAACCAAAATGGCATAGGAGAGGAAGGAGGGAGAAGCTATAAAAAGAGCCCTAAATATATTAAAACTATGGAACTTGACTATCTCTCTCTAGTGCAAAGCTCAACGATTTGGATATGGCGAAAGTGGAGAAGGCACTATAGAATGACTTCAAGTAGTTCAGTACGAAGAAGAAAAGTGTCACAAAAAAGAACAAGTCAAAAATATCCCAAGCTCCAATTGCTTTCTCATTACAAAGGATTAAGCAAATGTATTCAAGGTTTTAAATGTGTGGTATGCTTTTCATTTTCATGGGGAGAATCCCTATTGAAGAGGAGTTCGTGAGATTTGGATACTTTCCCACGAGTGTCCTATTTGGATCACTTTTCTTAGTCCACAAGACTAGTTAGATGGAGGTTGGAGTGTTTGTAGAGTTTCTAGGGAATTTAGGGAATTTACTATGCATACCTGCTTTGGCTAATAGGCTCTTGCAAATCAAGAAGAAGGCATCTATATTATGCTATCAGTAGAATGATCTCCATGATTTTTAAAAGGTATTTGATTCTTATGGTATTGAGATAGTTGTAAAAGTTAAAATGTTACCCTTTTTTATACTTATTGCATATGCCATCAAACTAGTCACTTTGCCATATATTTTATAAAACATACCCGCCCAATACGATATTGGGAGGTAATGTTTTGGTATTTGCCCAAGGGCCTATCCTAGCTAGCGCCATCACGTTCCTTAGAACTTACAAATTTAGTTGACTAGGTAGTCCTACTTGACAATGAAGCATCATGATTTCAACCCACAAGGATTGATTTGAGATTCTTAAGACTCTAGGTCTCTAATAGTAATCTAGCACCTAATTGTGAGAGGTCACTTTGCAACCAAACACAATCGAGAGCAAACTATCATTGCGCTTGGTTTAAAGCGAGAGACAAGGAGAGATGAGCATCAACCCCTCTACCTCAAGATTATCTTGCTCCAGTCCCTAAAAAAGATATTATTTGGTTCTAAGACTTGACCTTATGAAGTCAAGTGTTTGGCCCTTTCCTATAACTTAATTTAGAGAGCACTCGACTAATTGAGTGCACTCTACCATAGAGCGCTCCCATTAGGGAAGACACTCACCCACTTCCCACTTCCCACTCATGTACCTAAATCATCTTTAGTTTTCAAGCAAGTCAAGAATGTGTGGGTCCTCTCCAAGCTACCATGCCATTGTGCCTCAAAAGGCCCAATAGCTCGTGATGTATTTAGAATGTAGTGATAGGCCAATGTATCCATAGATTGTATATGTAATGACTCAAACATTGATTTGCTCTCTCTAATGAAAAGAAGGGGTTGTGTTGCACATCTTTGAATCATGATTAGCATTGATACAAAGCATTGCAAAATTAATAGTAGATTAGACAATCTATTTTGCGCCATTAAGCTATGGATTTAAGAATATTCATTTTCATGTACTCACCTTGGTGTGATAACCAACACACTAATAGAACCCACAAGAGAAGTTGTGAATAACCATTACTCAATGCACTATCTCCAAATCATAAACATGTACATAACAGTCAACCCATCCTATAGTGAAGCCCTCTGCATGCAATATTCCCCACTCTAAATAGTTAATAAACCTCTAGTAGTATGCACGACTAAAGAAGATTAAAAAACAACAAAGTTGATATTATGTAACATAGATTATCTCTAATGGAGACTATCACTAACAACCATCTAGAATCTACCAAAATAGAGGAGGCCAAATATATACCATAATGCATGTGATCCTTTGAAAGTCTATCCCAAGGGGGATGGGAAACGTCACCAAAATGTGAGCCTCCAAAGGAAGGTCCAAGAATATGAGTTGTTGCCCTTTCCACAGACTTCCCCTTTCTAGTTAATTTGCTCCAATAGGTGTATGAGCCCGCACAAACTCATGAATATTTGAGAAAACAATATTTTTCTTCCCATTTAAGAAATCCTTACCTAGAGTCATAGAGTCTAGCCAATGCAATGCATTTCTTGACTAGATTGTTAGTATTCTGAATAAGATCATGTTGCCAAATAAATAAGAATCTTATCGTCTTTTGTGCCTACACCTTTACCATATTATGTTGATTTCCTTTTTGGATATCATGTAAATGTCAACTCAAAAAGTAACAAAACACTTAAAGATGCTCCACATGCACAATTTCAAAGTTTGTAAAGTGAAGCTAGCATACCTTCATATGCGATAACCTCATCAAGAACAACTTCTTTCTCTCCATAGCCACAATTTCTTTCTTGTGCATTTGTAGGATATTATTACAACTTCAAACTATCCAATACCATACCCATAATAGTCCCAAAATAAGATAGCAAAAGGGAGAATGCAATGTGTCTACAAAGCTTCTCTATTTTCTCTACTTGAGTGTCTCTCCTCCACATCATTATGTCTATCACTCTTCATACCCAAGTAAAGATCTTTCTCTCTTTCTAATGTAACACCTTGGTCCGTATCTATCCACCAAGGGAAATGTTTCAATTTCCATAGAGAGAGGATGTGCATAGGTGGGGGATACATACAATTATCATCATTGCTTTCAACAAGGAGCCAAACCTTTGTTCTTATTGGAATCACAACAATGTGACCTTCCAACTTCAATTAACAAACAAATCTACATATGTATAAACAACCCAAAGAATAATGAACTATGGGGTGAGGCTATTATTTTTAGACACCAATATATGAAGTTCTTTGTAAACTAATATTGGAGAATAACACATGTACTTGTAAGCTAGTCTTTGAGCAGCCAACTATAGTTCAAATTCTTCAATGCTTTTAATTCATCTCCTTTCTCCCTTGACTCAACACGAACTTCTAAGGAGAACAAATGTTTCCTTCCTTCAAGCTTGATCCCCTCAAAATAGTCAAACAATGTAAAGTTTCCTGGAAAGCTCACACCCCCAAGGATTTCCACAAAGTCAAGCTAGATGCTTTGTCCCTTTTGAAATATTGTCTCCGGCATCACCTCTCTTTTTAGCCATCTACAATAACAAAAGAAAACACATCCTTAGTTTTGCACCAATGCACACAACACAATAGTTAAGACTTTGAATGCAAGTACATAGCACACACAATCAATAGCGATGATCAACTTGAGGAAGGCCAGAGGAGATTCTAATAGCTTATTTGATTCAAGAAAAGTAGTATGCCATTGTACCTGAACAAACATTGCAAAGAGCAAACATATTTAACTTCTCCAATGTGACATATTTGTCTGCATCCCACTTAAGAGAGAATAGTTTATCTCACCACTCACCTCCTAGCTTAGGATCAAGGATATTAAGAATCTGCAAATAGTATATTTAGGCAAAAAGGCATCCAAAATAACATCAATATCCTAGCAAGAAAAATATACTTAATTGAAAATACAAAAAATCTTTACATTTAATGCTCTCTTCCCATAACATGAGGCTAATTCATTAGCATGGGTCTTTTTTGCCTTCTTCAACTCACTTTGAGACAAACTAAGCCTTAGTTGATCCGTTTTCTTTATAAGGACCTCACTTATTTGAACCTTTTAAAACAAAGAAAAGACACTAAAGAAACAAGAGGATGCAAAGAATGAATTCATGGGAATGTGTGTTGCATACTCACATTGTAAGCCAATTTTGCTAGGTAATGCCTTATCAAGGGATACCATGGCTTGATACCTTTTGTGTTCTTTTTCTTGATTTGCAAAATCAAATCTCTATCTAGCAAGTCTCTCAAATAGTCATCTGCACTTGCATCACATATATTTGCACAATGGATAATTTCATCCATCAACATTGTTGAAACTAATACATGTGCATTCAAAATATTCAAACAAACAAACCTAGTGAGCCAAGAAAAATGGAAACCACAATTAGCAAAATTTAATGCATGAACCAAAGGAAAAAACACTTGTACATTCATTTTTTAGTAAACTTGAAAGAAGACTGATTTCGCTCACTTTTTTGGGATCAATCACTATGTAGAGGACTCAGCAATGTTTATCTTTCAAGTTTCTTCCATATGATTCCCTGATAGCCTCTATCCATGTGATTCTGCGATGGTTGTCCATCCGTCAGAAAAAAAAAAGTTTTCCATATAGGACAAGTTCTTACTTTTTCTAGAGCTCCTCTTGAAATTGCATGTTAACCTCTTGCCAAATGGCATCCCATGGTGCAACAATCTCCTCAGTGACTACTCTCTCCTCACTCAAACAAGTCCATATGGAGACGATGAATGCACCCTTCTCCACCATGTATCCCTCTCTTCCAAAGGCCATCTTTAAACTACTAACATAATCTTTCAAACCCTTAACCCTAGCATAGGGTATCAATCTGCAAAGAGGAATGGGAGGGCAATCAAAATAGTTGGACAATCTAGTTTTTCTCAAAATATCCTCTTCCTTATCCATGTATACGTTTATGTCCTCTTCAATATCACTAGGGGGTGCAATCTCAGGTTGTAGAATATAAGGCACAATTTACAAGCAAGCTTTTTCCCCAAGGCTACCTCCCAAACCATTGTCAAGCTAACTTTTTGTTGCTAGTCCAATGTCTACAATATCATGGATATTTGTTTCAGCCACTTTATTGACAATGTATAGTGTATCAATATGGGAACCATCAATATCCTCGAAAGGTAGAAGTAATATTCCTTGAGCCACTAGCTTTCTTCCTCCCTCTTTTAGCTCAAGGTGAGGCCTTTGAGCTTGGGTTGCAAGCACATCATTATTATATAGTAGTGTATGAAGTGAAGGAGAATGTAAGATATATCACCACAATTATATCCATACCAAGACATACCTTAGTGGAGGTTTCCTTGAAGCCTTTGGTGTTGTGACTGTTGTTACTTTTCTAATCCCTCTATGAAACTATTCCTAAAGAGCATAGAGGACAAACAATAAGTAATCCAAAACATACCTTTATACTCAATGACTTATAAAAAGTCACTAACTCTGTAAATCATGTATGTCTGCATGCATATGTTTGTATGGACAAACCCTTCACATAGACATAAAAATAATAAATTGTGAATGGGTATATACCCAACCTAGCATGTGTCTTTCTAAAACTTATTACTATATAGTATGACATCTTATAAGTGCAACATGCATGACTTTATTAAAACATTGTGCCCTCGGGCAATACAAATAAAAGCTCTCTCTCTCTCTCTCTCTCTCTCTCATAGGGCATGGCACTGTGTCTTATTTTGAGCAAAAATGGAGAGCATCGTGCCCTATTTTGAGCAAAGAGGGAAAGAGAGAAGAAGACTTCTTTGTATGATCTTGGCCCTTGAATAAAATATGATTATGTTAGCCATACTTGCCATGGTATATCACACCCCCTCCATTATTTTTACACTTGGGGAGAATAAGAAATGGGACCTACCCTAATGTATGCACATGCACTTTCCGGAAAACCCCCCCTTTCATTGCACTTATTTTATTGCATAAGTATCCCATAGTGCAAGGTTCAACACAAAATAAGACTTGAATGCAAGATGCCACCACTTCTCTCAAATCACTATTCCGCATTGAAAAACAGTTTTGGAAGAGATCATAAGGTTTCAATTCTTAAGGGTTTACATATAAGGTAGCTTGTTATAACACCCCATCTACGTGCCATGCAATTATGTAGCAATAAGCAAACAAAACATTCACTAATGTGTAGCCTATGCCATGCTACCTCCTGCTGTTTAGTCAGTGCAGGCCACCTACTTTCATGCAGTCCACTGCTCGTTCGTCATTGCATGGCCTCATCACACTAAATGCACGCCACTTTCTTCTGTGTAGTCTGCTGCACACTCAGTCCATGCAGTCGATCAATGAATGAAGGACATTAGCAGTCAGTTAGTAAAGGACATCAACACACACAGTTCCTCATTACACTCCGTGTCGGCCACCTGCTTCCATGCAGTCCGTTAGTGGAGGAGATCAACTGTCTATCTTGCATGCAGAATTAGTTAGTATCCATCATCAGTAGCGCAGTGCAAACTAGGACGATGTAGTGCAGGACGCCAATGTCAACAAGCCGAATCTTCAAATTTCAATTTTTATAAAGAAAATTTTATTATTAAATAGTAGCATAACTTATTAAACTATTTGAATTTAATAGATTAAATTACATAATTAAATAATAATTTTAATAGATAAAATATATAAACTAAATATTTAAATCATAATTATATAGTATAAATGTGCTTGTATAATAAAACTAATCATCATATTATAATATATATAATTTCAAATTTTTATTTTTACACACAAAATTTATCATCATAATCACAACTAATATATGCTTACTTGCATCTATTAATAACATTATATATGTCAACACACACACACACACACACACACACACACACACACAAGGGATTTTAAACTATCACGATATGTGCGCTACTATGCAACGCATCAAAGAGTTTCAAAAACTTCTTCAGCTTCCAAGGTGTTACGATGGTTATGTTACTTTCGAGCTCCCCCATGTGCTTTAAAGTCCTCTATGCTTGGTATGGAGCAAAAAAATGATTGCTATCATTGGACAGAATATGTTACAAGAAATCATGGGGAATTCACTATATGTATATCCTCTATATCACATGTGTTCAAGGCCTATTTATAAATATCTTTATCTGTGAATTTCCCTTAATAAAACATAACCCTTTTCTATTCAATCTTTAAGTAACCCCTTTATATGGGATCCTTGTGTATGTAGAAAATGTGTAAAAATGGTATTTAAATAATCCCTTATGTTGAATCCATGTGATGCATACATATATTTATGGTGCCTGACCTCCCTAGACAAGTAATTATGATTGATTTGATGGTATTGCGTATTTTAGTAGGTACTCTTGCTACCTAAAATGTATTAATTTAAAATATTGTTTCCATTACATAAGGCTCCAATGCCAAAATGAAACTTAGTGGAAAGGAAGGATGAAGCATAGTTGTCCAGAAGGATTGATGACTCTAGAATATGAAAACATAACTTGTAGGCATTGTGGAGAGATGCCTAAATGCATTGAGATTTTCCCTATAGTTATCTATTATTGCATTTCAAACGATCACTTTGGCTTCACTCGACACCCCAAGCCAGCATACAAGGCTAAATTAGTCGTTAAGGGTTTTAAGCAAGAGCACGTGTTGACTTTGATGATGTCTTTTTTCCTATAGTCAAGATGACTACCCTATGCTTGGTGTTGGCATTGGTTGCTTAGTTACTACATTCGTAGGTTATACTAACTTTGACTATGCAAGACATGTAGATATTAGGAAGTCCACTTTTGGTTATGCCTTCACCTTTGCTAGAGGTGCTATTTCTTGGATGTCCAAGGACAAAAATGCACATCCTTATCTAATACTGAGACAGAGTATATTGCACCCATTAAGGCTTGCAAGGATGCCCTATAGTTAGGCCAAGACTTTAGTATTACTCTTACTTTTACATTGCATTCGGATTCTATGAGTGCTATTGAGTTAGCCAAGAATTTGGTCTTCCATTAGCGAAGAAAAAGCACATGGAGGTGCACTATCGCTTCATCAAGGAGTTGGTAGAAAACAAGTGTGTTGAGCTCATTAAGAACTTGATTGATGAGAATCCTACAGATCTGCTTACCAAAAGTGTCTTAGCATAACATTTTTTCTTCCTTAGAAAGATGGTAAGAATAGGATGAGATGGCATCTCTTCCTTATCCTATTGTATTTATGTATATTTATACTTTATCAATTTTCTTATTCCCTCCTCAATCGAAGCATATTCGCCTTTCAGTGGGAGCTTGTTGGGGGGTAAAGGCACTTGTGCCTATGTCACACTATATTTACTACACACTATGATCGCATTCATGTACATTGCACATGGTAGGCGGACATCACTATCACTTGATTCTTTATTCTTTTAGTGACTATTGAATAAGGGAATGCTAGTCACACGTTGTGTTTATTGGAGTTCCCATATATGGTGTCTCTCTCTTTTGCTCTCTTACTTCATCCACCATGGCTCTTGCTTTCGCTTGTGTCCTTCCACTCAGGCTCTACCTTTCAATGTACAAAACAATAAAAATACTAAGAATGGTTGGTAAGTGCATCCTCATCATACATTAGAAGGCCAGAAGTAGTACAAAATCTTTTCCTTGTCACATACAACCTTGTTAGTGGGTCGCAATTTTAATGCCAATGGATAGGGAATATACCAATTTCATTTCACTTCAACTACATACTCTGAAAAAATTCAAGATATACACATGCAAATTTCTCTTCATGTTTGGCTTGATCATGCTCCTCCTAAGCCCAATATAAAGCTTATGTTGATGCTTTATTAAATACAGTTACCTCTTGCAATGTTTGTATAGTGAGTGATAGCTTGAGAACTAGACTTTTCAGAATTTCCACTTCTGGTGCATCCTATGCATCTCCTTTGTCTTATGCCAACCGCAAAGATATCTCTATGTTATGTAGATACCCTTATAGACTATTGATGAGGGCATGAGCCCCTTCACCTATGTATATATCACCTTTATGCAAGTCAAGGTGACGGATCACTTCAATGTGTTTTGATAGAACCAATGAATGCTTGCTTTCTAGTAGACTCGATTCTATCCAAGTCTGCAAATGAATGTGGACCAAACAATAACACCTTCTTGACTCATGCATTTCAATTATGGCAATGCCATGCCCTCCTTCAAAATCAACAACCCTTGACAATCATCAAGAATTTTGCTATGTGGAGAAGGAATGGAACACACTCCATCTTTGCTTCTTGGTGTGCAACTTAAGAGAATCCATGCATGGAGTAATATTTTATGCAAACAATGACCGATCCATCAAGCCCTTCACGTGTTCAATAGAAAACCCTTGGCAAAGGCTTTTCTAGCCTCCATGCCATAATTTCCTAATGATTCTTGATAAACTAAAGTAAACAATGTATAAACCTTAGGCCAGAATTCCACCTTTACATCCATGCACTTGACTTTATTACCCATCTTTAGCACCTCCACAAAGCACGTCAACCAGTTTGAGGTTGTGAAGTCTACCTTAGTAAGCACTTAGGGATTCTTCCGTGAGTTAGAAAATCCATACACTTCAAGGGCATGGGATTTCATCATGTAGAATACCATCTTCCGTTTGAATGGCAGTGATGGTAGGCACCAACAAAACTTTCCCTATCCAAGAAGAACAATCCTTGATCAGAACTTAAATAATAATGCAATAATAAAAAATTCATGCAGCAAATCAAATTACTAACATACATACATGCATACAACAATATCCATGGATGCACCACACCATCATGCAATACCTTTGTGCTCAGGGTATTCAAATTGGCCATGTTGCACTACTCTTATTTTAAGCACCGACCGATGAGGGTGAAGATGGAAATATTTTTTCTCTTCCATTTGGATGGGGAAGGTGTATCTAAATCACTCCCAGAAGATGTAATGGATGTTGGTGAAGAGGCTAGGGAGGGAGAGGAAGATAAATGACTATTCAAACTTTTAGAAGAATGTTGGGGCCCATTTTACATTTTCCATCCTTTTGATTCCACTATGCAAATGAATTCTTTCCCATTTGGTGGGTTTGTTATTGTTGCTTAATGTTGATGGCCCACAAAGATAGTTTTGTGGTGGCGCAAACCACTATCTTCAACCTTCAAGAGACAATGTAGTCACAACAAGCTTGTCAAGTACTAGAAATTCATTTTCTCCATTTGTAATGTTTAATGATAGCATTTGAAGGATTATCTGATATTCCCAAATGTAATATTACTTATTTCCCCCTTTAAAATTGAGTTTTTCTCTTCTCTAGAATTCACTAGCTACCACAACACTAAACCTCTTGTCACCTCACCCCGAAATAGGTAGCTAGTATATTGTCTAAACATGCATACACCCACCTCACTTTTCTTATTTATGAAATACATCCATACCTTCCTTGTATGATCATCAATTAAGATTACATAATACTTATATCTAGCCATTGATGTAGTATTTGTAGGACCCCACACACTTGAATGTACAACATTAAGTAAATGTACAACACATTTGAATGTACAACATTGATGCAGTACTTGTAGGACCCCACACATTTGAATATAGAACATTAAGTAAATTTCTACTTACATATTTATCATAAGGAAATGCTTGCCTACTCAATTTTCCAAATTGGCATGCTTCACACACTTTTGCATATAAGCCACATTGAACTAAGGCAAGCCCAAGTCACAATTTCATGTAATTGTATATTCTTCAACCATTGCATATTTACATGACCAATAGGTTTCTGTCAAATGTCAATATTGACCATGATTCTTACACCTTGTGCAAGCATAGCAACCTTTAGCTCAAGTACATTTACATACAAGGTAAACATCCTTCCACACATGCTTGCCTTTTGTAAGCAATTTACATCCATTCTTGAAATCTTCTAGAAAGTAGCCATTCTGGGTGAACTTTACTTCAATCCTTGCTCAACCATTTGCCCAATAGAAACCAAGCTATTTCTGATATTAGGCACATGTAACACATTGACCAAACACTTAACTTTTCCATTCTACATAGACAATGGAATACTCCCAAGATGAGTAATAGGATGCACCATATTATCACATGTTTTCACACAAACCAAGCATTTCAAGATTTTTTATTAAACCATTCTCCATGAGATGTCATATGGTTAGATGCACCTTAATCCACATACCATACATCATCAATCATTCTGTTGTGCTGATGCATTTGCATTCATTGCATTCGTCAGGTGTTGCAAACTAAAGAACTTCTCATTATCAACTTGATAATTGGTAGATGCATAATTGTTATGTTGCCTTCTCTCAAATTTGTTATTTCCTCCTCTTCTCTTTTCTTGATAGTCATATGTAATATAGCCTTTTTGACCAAAAATATAGAATTCTCTATTATCATAACTTATGTTTTGTTTGCCACATCCTCTATGACTCCCCCTGTATCTTGAGACCTACCTCTACTACTTGTGTGTGATTACTCCAGTGAATCATGAGATTACTCTTGGATATTTTCCATAACAACCACCATTGTGGTCTCTACCATTACGACCTCTATCTCTATATGTGTTAGAGTAGAGCACCTGCTTTGAACCGTTCTTGCTTTTTGATGATGACGATGCAACAAGACCCAAGTTTTTCTCTACTAATATCAACATAGATATTAGATTTGCAAAATCAAGGATGGTATCTCTTGTGATAATGGAGGTTCTTGCACTCCTCACATAAACCATTGAAGCATGTAGCTATTATATCATGAGTGTCAACCAAAAGACCCGAGAGCTTCAACAATGCTCTTAATCTTCAATCCATAGTCATTGATAGACAAATTTCCACACTTGATATTATTTAATTCAAACTTCAACTGTAACTTTTTAGCTTAGGGAGTTGTGTGGCTTCTTGCATCTTGTCTTCTTCACTCCACACTTTTTAGCTTAGGGAGTTGTGTGTCTTCTTGTTGCAATTTCCATGGATTTTGCACTTCTTATGTATTCTCTCTGGGGCACTTTTGGGTGAGTTGTGCCTATTTTTGAGTTTCCTCCATTAGCTTGCAACATGACTTTGGCTAAGAAATCAAAACACAATTATGAATAGGCTAATGAATAATTTGTGGAGAACCTAAAATTTTTAGGTTATGGCAATAATGAGCTAAATAATATGGGAGTTTGGGTACCTATATCTTCATATCTGTATGTAGTATCTAACCCATACCAAATTTGGGAGTTTTCTAATAGCCATTGGAACCAGCCCAACTAGCATCACCTCTACCAATGTTTGAGGACCCATGGAGAGAAAAATAATGAGGAGTCATAGGTCCATAATGAAGAAGATCCCCAAGAGACATAAGAGGAGAAAATGCTACTATTATGCACAAGAAGTATGATAAAATGATAAGGATCACAAGGGCTCAATCCTCAAACACAAAAGTTTTGAGAAGCCCCACCCCTAATTGACCTAGCTACATTAGAGAAATAGAGAGAAGACTTTAAGGAAGCTACATAGTGACTCTAGGATAAGCATTACATAGACACCACTATGGTGTTTAACTTCACTCTCTTACATGAATCAAGCCTCAATAGGATCAACCCATTTCTCACCAAAAACTCAATCATCAAGCATCTACCCACATATTTAGAAACTAGTTGGACTAGTAAGACAAAAAGGCATTTGTGGAAGAATATAAGGCTCAAAGGGTCCAAAAGTCTAATATTTGAATGAAGCCCAAGGACACTTGGAAGATGTAATCAGAGTGGCATTAATAGTCCTAGAGGTAGATTAGCAAGCCTAGTTTGCATTGCTATACACTTCTCCATAGTAGAGGGCTAAGGTGGGGACTTTTATCGAACCCCAAATGACATGGCCTTCAATGACATAAAGGATTGTGGGAGCTCATGCTCAACCACCAATGCACCTTTCTCCTTGATTTAGGACTTTTTTACACTTCTTGTGTCTCCATATTTCTCTTGGTGCGCCTTCGTCTTCCGTTTCACTTTTGCCTTGGCCTTTGTCTTCTGCTTTAGATTTTCAAAATGTTCCACCTTGTTTGTCTAAGGGTTAACATTACCCCCTCCTCTAGATGAGTGCGAGTCCCATGGCACTCACCATCGTAGATAGCACGTTTTGGCATGCATTGAAGACGTGCGTGGAAGGGACATCTGTGGGTTACCTTGGACGAGTTTTGGTGGTGGTGCGGATGAAGGGTTGGTGGCCTTGTGGTGACTTGGACATTGAATGCTTTCGGACAAAGACCTGTGTTGTCCTGCATCCACTTGACAACTCGTGAGGGTACATGCAAGTCATTTGTTCAATTATAATGAACACGTGCAACACAAAGAGACATCACTCATCAGAATCCCATGGTGTTGACTTAGATGCATATCACCTGTGCTTGATTTTTGTTAAGTCGTGAAATATATTAAAAATAGATATAGAAAGTTTGCACAATTGGAGAGTTTGCCCCTTTTAACCATCTAATGACAAAAAGTTGTGGCCAGAGAGCACTTGATAAGCATTTTATACAACATAGGGCTATTCTATTTGTATGAGGCGGTGTGAGTCCGGGTGATGAGATGATAGGGGTGATGAGGTGACGGGGTTTCCTATCAGACTGGTGGTAGGGGAGATATCAACTAGGACCCAAATGGTGTAGTCCTTGGCCGCTGCTGTTTCAAGAATGCTTTGAAATAATTCATCAAATTCCCTCTTGTTTTTAGCTTCCTTCTCTTCCTTTGAGCACCTGGTGCTTGAGCATTTGGTGAGGGCCTGCATGGCAAGGGTTGCCAACCCCCCGGGCATTCCCTTGAGCCTTCGTCCTCCTGGCTTGGGGAGTTTTCGACGTGCGTCCTAGGTGGTGTCGCTTGGGACCTCGTTTCAGTGAACACCTCTTAAGGGTAGGCGCATAGCGTTTTGGTGGTTGCACTTGTGCCATATGCTCTCTTTTGTGGTGGAGAGCTTCATTGTAGGCCAGTTGCATTGTGTGCTCCATGATGGATTCCTATGGAGGGACATGCAAAATGTGAACCAAGGGTTAGGCCCTGAGACATGATAGAGCTATTCACCTGAAAGGAATTAAACAATGGGTTATTAGGTGCATATGATGAAGAGGGGCGATGTGAGGCATGTAGTATTTGCTGTAGAGGGTCAATCCCTGTGATGATATTCGTCTTGGCTTAACTATGGGGCGGATTCCAGCAGGTAGCAAATTTTTGCCTATGCCAAGTTGCTTGGAGTGGCTGTGAAGGAGTGGGGCAAGGCTCATCCTCGAAAGGATAAATCAAAAATGGGAAAAAGTGTGTAGAAGGAGACAATGCCATGTCTACATCCTCAGAGGTGTTGGTCAGGGCTTCGCATGGTGGTGATGAGGGATGCATGCCCTCCTCGAGAGCTGGAAATGGTCACAAAACTTCTAGACGTGTGGTGAGAGGAGGACCTGAGGAGCTTGACTTGTCAAACCCAAACTTTTCTCCCTGTGCTTGACTATCATTGCTTGTGTGTGTTGGTACTATCTATGCACAGTCTCGAAACTCATTGTTTATTTACGTACAAGTTTATGAATCCATGTCACTTCATGAGGATAAAAACCAATTGTAGAACTCATGATTGTACCAGAGTGTGGCACACACATCCAGTACTCGTGGCAGCCTACTTAATAACAACAGGTATTTTGCAACATCGAGTAGCATGGTACCTTGTCCAAGTCTACTCGCAACATGTAGCTCCTCCTCAGTGAGAACCTTATCAGCCAGAGAGTTCTCTTGGCTAGTTTTGACTAAGTCCATATCCTGAATAGCAGTCAGTATTCGGAAGGAAGTTGGCGCCACATAGGTTGGGTCTCTTTGAGACTGCCATTTGCCCAATGACTCCTTTGAGACCACTAGGCTTCTACTTCGGTGATTGTAACACAGTTTTCAAACCAGCGTTCTTCAAATTGACTTTGACCCTTTGATTGTTGCTTAATTTTCTCTATCTCTAAGATATTTGGTCGGCAAAGCGCTTTGTTGAATGTCATAGTTAAGCGTAATTCGTCGGCCTCCTCGTCAGAGATGAGCTGCATGCACTTATGTAGGAGCGTGTCATAGTGCTCGTTAAGACATTGTTACTCTTCCCAAGATAGAGGACATGCCAAGTATTTCTCAAGCTGCTCTTTAGGGAATGTACCCATGTTTGTAAGGATGTAGACACATGTGAATAATTTGAGTTTAGCATCCAACTTAGTTAAGCACTCTATGACATTTCTATGTTCTATGAAGGCTTGCTTGGTTGCTATCTCATGCAAGGTTCTAGGAGTTTATCTAGGCTTTAGCATAGCTAGGGGGTCAGGCCTAGATAAGCAAGATTTGTCAATGCTAGGATTGCCTCTATCCTCAGCGTTTTCATGTTTCTCCTCATGCTTTGTTGCTATTGCTTCATGGTTCTCCTCGGATGTGACTGGTATAGTTTTGTCACCCTGTTGTGATAGTGTTGCATCCACTCTTGATTGGTCAATGCAAGTTCTGTTGTCGGTGGATTGAGTGTTGCAAGAAACCGTTGATGGTAATGGTTGCTTTGACTTATTAGAACACCCGAAAGTGTTTGAGGTTTCACCGCTGCTAGGAGAGATGGTGATGGGTTCATTGGTGGATGGACTTGACGTTTTATTCCTTAGCTCTTCAGTGCTCTTGGTCGTCTTGATCTTCTTAGAGTCTACAGCCGCTTGCAACTACTGTTGTTTTCATTGTTTTCTCCTCTTTTTCTTGGGCAATTGAGGTGTATCCCTTGAAGACTCGGGACCCTGAACTAGGTCAACTGGATGTGCTTGGTTGGGCATCAACATTCTCTTTCTCCAGTGTGTCCTCATGGGACATAGTTGCGGCATGTTGAACAGCCTCGTGAGGTTGTGAGGGTACAACTGCCTCTCTTTTTAGAGAGTTTAGTTCTTCAGCTAATTCTCCTCTGTTTAGCTCCTCTTCTGATTCCTGATTGGAATCGATAGCTGCTAGTTCGATGGATTGGCTTTTTTATATCCTCAACGATTACATATGATATTTGCTTGTTAAGCACACTAGAGGTTGAGGGTCTATCTTTCGAATAGTTCTGTTTGGTTTCTTGATTTCAATAGCGAGGGGCTCAGTCACTCCAATGTTTTTGATTCAACACTTGTTCTTTCGTTTAGATTTCCTCATGCACTTCTTTGCTCTTAATATATATTTGGCCTTCAGCTAATAGAGGTGGTTTAGCAAGGGTTTTTGGTACCCAAATCCATCGGTTACCTGCGTAATACCCTTGAGCATGTAGCAACACTTTGGATATCCATCGCAGCGTTGTGTTAGCTCTCCATCGATACCTTCGTCTATAAGATTTGGGCTTCTGTTGTGGTCTTCTACGATATTTGTAAGTCCAAAGCCTATCCTTGACGTTATCTCCTGACCTTCTTGTTTCAAGCATGGCCTCACTCTCACTGGTTCTCTCTGTTCAACATGCGCTTGTATCAACTCTTTCAACAAGTCCTTGCTCTCATCACTAGACTCGCCTAGTATGTCAGAATGTTCCTTGTCCTAGCCGAATAGGGTCCATGCTTCATAGGTCAAGATATTATAATCCACTCCTTCATCGATGAGAGGATCAACACTATGCTCTCCTTTTGTAGTGAGTTTGACCCTAAGATAAACAGGCGGTACTATGTCTTTATCTTCTTGGTCTTGGCTTATAAATTTAAGCCTTCTAACACATGCCTTTGAGTCCCCGATTGCACAACCTAATGTGGATTCTCCATTGATGTCTTGGCTCATCTGTACAGTGCCGTTCAAGGTGCATCTATTGTCAGGGGACGGTCGTGTCTAGTCACCCTCCCAGTTGTAGCTTGACGCTGTTCTGTTTCTCTTTGACTAGATGCAGTTTGAATGAAACATAGACATGCTTTTGTGGTGTGGCCTTTTTGCTCTTGTTGGCTAGATTGGCCCACTGAGGTTCTAAGGTCTCTATTTGTCTTCGTTTGGGTTTGGGCTTTTGGTTGTTATTTTGCAAGTGAGAGTCTATGCTCGTGCAGAGCCATTACTACACTAGGATCTAATTTTGAGGATGTCGCGGCGCATGTTTTCTCTCCAACCTACTTGGGGAAGGTGTGTAGAGAGGGCAGAGCCCCCTCTGCAGGGGGGAGGGGGGAGGAGAGTCCCCCTGGTCCGCAGGGCCGTTACTCTAAATACCATGCATGATAGGAAGGACCGTAAGTTTTGAACTACTTACTCTAGATCTCAGCCTAGTGATAGATCTATAATGTGCTTTTGGCTATATATGGTCTCTAGGTCGGTTTTGGGGTCTATAGGTTAAATATTTGAAAAATTTCAAATTCGGCCCAACAAGTCCAAATTACAAGGGCCGAATGTCTGATTCGGCCCGTTCGAATGGCCGAGGCCCGAATGAGGAAATGGCCAAATGCAACTGGGCCGAATGTCCGATTTGGCCAATCCAAATGTGGTTGTTTGAGGGCCGAATGGCTAGGCTGAGGGTCGAGTGGCTAAGGACTGAGCGGTTGAGGGCTGAGTCAAGTGGGCCGAATGCAAAGTTGGTTCGAATGGTGAATTCGACTAGCGGCTGAATGCCAGCTTGTTCGAGTGGGGTTGGGTTGAGCCAGCAGGGCCAAGGGTTGAATATCAAGTTGGTCCGAATAGTTAATTCGAACGGTGGGCTGAGCAGTGGGCATCCGAGTGGTAGTGGGCCGAGGGCCGATTCTAAGACTCGACCCAGGATTGTGGTCACTTGATGGGCCGAACATGGTGCGATTTTGGTCGACGTAACAATAACAATTTGGGTCACGACCTTAAACAACCCCCCCAGATCAAAGCTATGGGTGGAGGGGAAGAGTGTATATACCTAGAATAGCAAATAAACTCCAAAATGCAAACCGGCAAATGAATCAAACCCTCTTATCCTGTTATGACAGCATAAATCCTAATGCTTGTTTTTCTCTTTTTCTTTTCCTATCCTAATGCATCCAAATGACAAAGCAAATACCTACGCTACTCCAACATGCTTTTCCAAACCCAAAAAATAAAAAATCTACTTGCTAAGGAGATCGAATACCTCTTCAAACTCCCTTGCTTTCTACCTATCTACCTCAAGCACCGGTTCGGGGAAAACCCTACTTCAATACTCGATTCGAAGTGCGCAAGCATTCAAGGCTTGAATCCGTTGGTCTCGGCAACGGAACCAAAATGTGGGAGCTCACGCTCAACCACCAAGACCCACGGACTGCTTATTGTTTCAGGCGTTCCAAGCTGAGCACTAATGACTACCTCTCACATAATCGACGTGCCATCCATCTCTATGGGTGTAGTGAGCTTACCTCCATGCTCGATCGAGTTACCTCCTCTCCCGAGCACTTCGGTAGCTCCACGATCCAAGTGCAAGCTTCAAGCGAGCTCCATCCTCAAGCTCCATGCTCCAAGCTCCATTTCCGCAAGCAAGAGAAGGGAAGAAAAGAGAAGAGAAGAAGAGAGGAGAAGACAGAGAGCTTCTCCACCCCGGTCCCTCAGCCTCACCCTCACATACTCACTCCCTCACACTCCCTCTCTCAAGCACAAGCTCAAGAAAGCAAGCAAGCAAGCAAGCAAGAAGAAGAAGAAGAAGAAGAAGAAGAAGAAGAAGAAGAGGAGATCCACTTTTGTCCACACACAAGAATGTGCTCCTCATCATTCCCTTTTTGAACTTTATATACATGCCCCCTTTCCCTTGGGCAGTCATACCCTTTTCCCCACTGTCCTCCTATCTTCCTAGCTTCCTTCCTACCGCCCGTCTACCTTTACAAGTTGCACGGATGAGAGCCCGACACTCCAAAAATAAATCGGGGTGCACCTTGCACTCTTTTACAAAAGTATTGACTTGCACCTTTTCTTGTGCGCCTTTCTCATTGATTTAGGACTTTTATGCACTTCTTGTGTCTCCATATTTCTCTTGGCGTACTTTCATCTTTCGTTTCACTTTTGCCTTGGCCTTTGTCTTCTGCTTTAGATTTTCTGGATTTTCCACCTTACTAGTCTGAGGGTTAACAAGGACCACATAAGATACAACTTCCTAAATGTAACTGCCTATCAAATGCTCCCTTGATGGCACAATTTTGATATCCCATCAAGAGAGAGACCTAGACAATGCCATTAGAACTCACTTGGAGTATTGTAGACTTTGTTGCCTAGGATCGCTTAAGTCTATCTTGAAGGGGATGCTCCCCCCATTCCCACGAGGATTGACCTGTAAATAAAGTTTCTAATAATGCTAAAAATAAATTCACATATGCTTTTTTAACCATAACAATCTAGTTTTTCACCATTAGTAGAGTGACATTTTTAGCATAAAAAAATTCTATTATAGCAGGTATATCATCATCATGGACTACCTAAATACCTAAATGTGTTGCAATCTTGGTCTTCTTCACCTTACATCATAGCATGTGTCAGTTCTCCAACAAATTGTCTTTATTCAACTTGTATTCCTCAAGAACCTTTTTCAGATCAATTCCATCTCAATGTTTGACTACAATTTATACCCTTGTTTTTTCCCTTGCAACTTTGCATGTTCGTATATTTTCTCTTTTGAAACATCCTCCATGGTATGCTTAGGTGTAGGCCTAACAAGAGGTGGTCGGTGCTGATCTAAATTAGATCTTAGACTCCCTTTAGTGACCCTTTTAGGAGTACCAGGGTTTCCATAATCCCTCTTTCTATTTTCTTTCTCAATAAAATCTTTATTCTATGACCTAGTAAGTTTTGCATAGAGAAAAAAAGAATCCACTAGAGTATCCCATCTTATCATCTTTGGAATACTCTTCCATGTATCATTTTAGCTCTAGGGATCTTTCCCTTTTTTGTAGTATGCATAGCATGAGACCAAATTTTATGTTTCTTGCTAGACGTTGCAACACAACCCAACCATTTCTCAATTTGTAGACCAAAAGTAGTAGCTTTCACTACAACATAAGCATTCCATATAGCCACATCATCAACAAACTTCTACATTCCACCCTTTCCAAAATTTGGATTGAGTGGCTATCTTGCATAAGTGAATCTTGAAATACTTAAAGAAAATCAAATACTTTTCCAATGCATCCCTTTAATTCTCACAATCCTTGTGCTCATGCTTTAGTGTTGTGACATTAGATAGGTTGTCATACAAAACCTTTCTAAATCAGGGCTCTTAGTGTAGTAGATTGACCTTTATCCTCAAGATTTGCAAGCTTTAATTGTAGGTCACACAAACTTTTAACCAATTCATCCATCACATCCTCTTTTACAAGAATAGCTATAGAAATAAGTTGCTTTCATGCATACTCTATGACCGTACAAGAAGTTGAAGGCATAGACCCAACATACATTCTAACCCATCTCCTTTATCTCTTGACAAGCATAGAGACAACATCTATGACATTGTGCCACTTTGTTTTCAAACCCTATTCCATGGTCACATCCTCAAGGAGCTCTTCCAAGCTCAATTGCAAAGCAGGATCTATGACATGTAGAAACAATTCTATTTTTTCAGACTCTAGAGCATGTTGTTCTCTCGAGTATCCAATTGGTCAAATCTGTGCTCAAACTCGTGCAAAAGCTCTGTAACAACAAGATCTTTATTAGGTTTTGTAATCCACTTTATGGAAGTCCTTCTGGTGACCAAACGTATATCTTCAATGATTTTTTTTTTAAATTCTTAAATTCTTCCCATATAGCATGTTTTGCATAAATCTCGTTTATGTGTGGTTTCAACTCATGAATTGCAAGCTGCACAAGATACTGGCTCATCCTATATAGAGAAATCCCAAACAAATCCATCTTCTTTGCATAGATATTTAGGTAGTTGGAAACATTCTGACCATCAAATAATTAAATTTGCTTTTCACAACTTGCAATGCTTTGGCTACAATAGATTCATGCTTTGCAAAAGATTACAACTACTATTGTTACTACTGCTATTGAAATACCTAGTAAAAGTATGCAAAAACTACCTTACATCATCCAAAGGACCAATAGCCTCTCCCATCATACAAAACTTTTTTGTTGGCCTTTCATGTTAGGTTCACCAAAGATGTTGAGGAAATTTTTGTGTCTAGCTTAAAACCACGGGCTTTTGGCAAGAAGAGATTATAGTAGAGAGACAAGAAATTCTGTAAAGATGAAGGCAATATTCGATAGGAGCACAAGAAATAGGAGAAACCCAATTGTAGATTATATTTATCATGAAAGAGCTTTGCCTCAAATCTTGTACATCATATACATCCACTTATAGGCTATGGCTCAGAGAAGTCCCAAATTAATTTAGCCCAAAAGATTTAGTGATTATTATGTAAGTGTTCAAGTACTAAACAATGTATATATGATCCAAAATTAGGCCTTGAACATGCATAGAGTAGTAAGATCCAAAAAAATCCACATATATCAAAATACCCTGACCTGAAGCTCTTCAAAAAGACTATTTTTTCAACCCAAAAGTCCTTGTTTTGATCACCTACATAAAAGCAATAAGTAAACCTCAAATTTGTCCACAATATACCTCTAATTGAGACAATCCTAGGCAATAGAATGCACTCTAATCAAGGTAGAACTCCTTGTCAAAGTAGTAAACAGCAATATATAGCTTGTTTTCTTTGCTCAGACTAGTCCATGGAAATCTTGGAATACTCAGGTCAGTCCCTCTTCATGCATCCACACACATCTACAAGTCTTCTTCAGTCTTCACTGTGCTTTCCTAAGTTCTTTTCCTTGTGTTTGGGCTTACCAAAAACTTGCTTTCTCCCTACTAATCTACCCATGGTTTAAGTGCATGTAGACGGCGTGCAATTTGCACTGCAAATTATAGGTGCTATCATGCTTTGCTTTTCCTTTTATTCCCTTGCCCAAACTTTGTCCTAGGACTCAAATACTAACCAATGAATTGTCCATTATGGTCCTAACACTTGACACTTAATTGTGGAGTGAATTTGACTCCAACATATTGACAAATAGTTGATAGAAAATATAAAATTCAGCATGAATAATGCAATCTTGTCCCATACATACATAGATGAGATCTTGTAACTTGCAAAGATCCTATAAGCCTTCAACCTGTATACACAAAACCGCATGACAACATAGAGTAGGAGCTCATTAGTCTACTATGGTTACATAAGAATATGCAGGTCTAGAAACAACCTTTCTTGCTCAGAATTGTCCCTTTTCATGTTCTGGTCGTGGTGGATGAAGGGGTAGCTAAAATTCTTTACAATTGCAATATCCTCATAAGCATTGTTCATATTGTGGTTGCAATGACCATACTTCTTTTGATTGTTGGGCACAATAATATGATCAAGAGCATGGTATCAAAACTAAGCGACCTTGATTATCTCAAAGCTCTTTATAATGTAATTATTGAGGTAGTATAGGTCATCCTTCTCACAAATGTTTCAAAAGACAATATGATCAGGATTGTAATCATGGATACGCCACTCAACAACTCATCCATGGATAATCAAGTACATCAAGAGGTTAATTATGTTCACATTGTGATGTTTCACCTAAAAAGGTACTTCATGTTCAAGATGGATTTGTTTTTATCATTGACTCTAAAGCCACCAACAATATGACATACAAATCTCAAGGGGCACATAATCATCATGCTCTTCCTTTCAAAAAGCTTGTATCTTGTTAATGATACTACTTGTCAAGTTATAGGTGTTGGTGACTTGTATCTTGGTACTATTTCCTCTACCAAAATTTTGTGGTGTTTTACATGTACCAAAACTTCAAAGAAATCTTCTTTTAGTTGCATGACGTGTGAATCTTGGTTTATTTATGGGATTTGGTCATGCTCAATGCTTCCTTGAGAAAGATGAGGATATTATTGCAATACTCATCCACAAGGAAATATCTTTCCCCGGGGAGTCCACCTTATAGAACATGTAAGATGCCATGTGAGCTCAAAAGAAAGGATATTATATCCAGTAAAATTTACCGGATTATATTTACAAAAGGGATTTTTTAATTACAATTTGAAAAAAATCCGTAAGTTTAGCAAAGTAAAAGGGGTCATTTTAAGGCCTTATAGTATGTAAATAAAGGGTATTTCTTAATATCCTTTGAATGCACATTATATAGATGCTTTCTTATAGGAGGACTCGTCAGGTATCTTTCGAGCTACCTTTGACTGATGAAGTTACAAATGTTGTCATAGCTCTGAGTGATCTTGATTGTAAGATTTGGAATTACCACTTTGCATACTCAAATTTCTTTAACTAACAAGATCTTCAATGACATGATTTTGTTCAAGGCATGAATCTTACTTCTCATCCTCACATGGATATATGTGAGTATTGTGCCCTTGGGAAGCATAATTGATAACATTTTCCTTTATTTGCTTCTGCTCACTCCAATGCTATGCTGCTAGATATTATTCATACTCATATTTCTAGATATTTTCTGATACTTCATTTCTTTTATCAATGATTTCTCAAGTTACACAAGTCTTTTTCTATTGTAGCATAACTTGGAAGCTTTATCAACATTTAATAAGTTTCAAAAGGTTGTAAATCTTCATACAAGATGTCACATTAAAACACTCCCTAGTGATAATGGTTGAGAGTATAATTCCAATGAATTTGATGATTATTATACAACTCATGGTATTCATTATGAGCATACCGCTCCATATTCTGCTCACTTGAATGGTGTGGCAGAACATAAGAATTGAACTCTTCTCAATGTTTTGAGGTGTATGTTGATTCATTCTAGATTATCTCAAGTTTTTTGGACTAAAGCATTATTAGCAGTTGTTTGCAAAAACCACATGATCACTCAATTTTTAATCTTCACAACAAGGTGTATTGTGGTGCTCTCATTAACATCATACATGTATGTGAGGGATGAGTGATGACAACACCCAAATCTAACGGTTTACAACACTTTTTTCACCTTAAGGTGCGATATTCAAACTTTTGAAAGGAGGATGGTCACAATAAAATTTCCTTGTGTTACACATTCGAAAGACTCTAGGTTATGAATCATTAGGAACCACAAAATTACTCTTTAATGAAATTTACTTTATCATGTAATATTAAAGTTGATAAATGTGGAGAAAGATAAGCTCGAATGATTGGTACATAAGAATCTATTGTCTAGCCCCCTAAAAATGGGGAGAGTAAATATATTTACAACAACTCATTAGAAGGTTATCCCAAAAGTCTATTTACATTCCCCCGTGGCACACACACAAGCATCCAAAAAGTCTATTTACATGTGAGTAAACTTACATAACAATTCATAGGCGACCTTAAAAGTCTAGCATATTTTGCAAGCCATTAAAGGCATTCTAAAAGCTCTTTAAGAGACCTTTCCCTTGAGGGCCAACATAGCTTCACCATGGAAGGCATTCTAAATGCTCTTTAAGAGGCCTTTTCCTTGAGGCCACATACCTTTACTAGTATCATTGAAGTATGGGTAAATAGAAGGCTCCATTAATTCTAGAAGTGAAAACAAAGCCAAAAAGATGCCAAGAAATTAAGAAAGCTTTTTGATTGGTCAATTGTGTTATTTGGCTAATAATAATTTGAAGATGACTTTTTGTCTTGGGTAATAATCATTTGAAGAGGACCTTTGTCTAGGCTAGATTGGGTATGAGTATATTGGATATGCAAATAGTAGGGTGTAAGATTGATTGAGCTAGAGAGGGTTGTCTCATAAGGACGTTTAATGGCTTCAAGAAGAATTGAGCAAGGAAAACTGATGAGAGTATAAGGTTGGTTACACACCAAATGGAGGATGCCCACTTTGCAAGTATTAACCAATCAAAGTTCTTCTTTAGGGGTTGGGCGTCTATGGTCCTTTACACACCGGAGAGGATATGACTTATTGTTTACGTGCTAAATAGGTGAATTTCCCTGCCCACTTTTGATGGGGAGTCTTCCCCACCTAGTTTGTAAAGTGATGGACAAGGGTGCACGTTTTGCATTTATAGCCAGTCAAAAAAATTATAAACATATTATTGTTCACTTTTTTGCAGAATGTGTATTTTTAATGTGTAAAGGCTTTGTGCCCAGATTCGTGCCTAGTTTAAAAAATTGCATGTCCACACTCTGAGCAAGGGGGTTTGGGTGTCTATCATTTGGTATGTAACGAGCCTAACTTATAAGAATAAGGGATGATGATATCATATCATATATGTACTCCTTATATGTGATATTCATTATTTGGGAGCGTCAACATGGTAGGACACTCTGGAATTGGTGACAGCAGGCTAAAGCCAATATGGAAAGGCAATGCTTATAAAGGGAAGATGCATGCAGTTTATTATCCGGTATGGTGATGTGGGAGTTCGGGTACTTGGGGAGTGGACCTTTCCTTTGGCCGTTGGTAAAAGAAGGGGGGCGAGGGAGACAAGCGACATAGGAAAAAAGCAAACCAAAGGGCGTCGCTGCTATGACGCGGCGGGTGGTGGGCACGCTCCCTCGGAATTTTTATAACCTCGCATTCTGCCACGTGGCGCGATGTGAGTGGCCGCAAGGATGCCACGGAGGATTCCTTTAAGACTGGAAGATTCAGAAAAAGAAGGGCGGAAGAGGGGCTCTACTAACTCCTGTGTGCTACTGCCTTCCCAGCTGAGCAAAAGGCCAGTCCTTCTTTCGCCCAGCCTTTTACAAGTCAGATAACACACACACCCCAACCCCCCCCACACCCCCCGTCCCTTCTTCCTCCCCCTCCCCCCCCCCCCCTCTCTCTCTGTGTTTTTGTCTCATCGCTAGAGCAAATGTCATCAAACCATGTTGCCCCCCATTTTGAGCCGCCCTAGCTAGCCCCTTCAGCTTCTTCTGCTCACTCATCCATGGAGTCGCAGGGGAGTCGAGAGCCCGAGAGCCCCGGCTCTATGCAGGAATTGAGTGTCAGTTTTGGTTACAGATTCAATATGAGAGAACCGGACAGTGACCATACTCACAGGTTTAATGATTCCCCATCGTCCTCTTCATCATCATCGTTGTCATCCTCATATTCTCCATCATTGCCACCACCACGGCCATCATCACGGCAAGAAAATGCAAAGAGGCCAAGCTTCTCGAGGGCACGCGGTTGGTCCTTCTCTTGCTTGTCTGGAGCTGCTCTGGGTGCCAATTTCACACTTGCAAACACGCGCCTTGGGAAAGGTCTCATCGGTGAAGAGATTCTCCCTGGCCTTGACTCGCCCAAGTCCTTCAGGCCCCTGGAGAGATCCCCGTCTTTCTCCGTAATTGAGTCCCTTATTTGTTCTTCTGCTGCAGCAGCGTCCTCGTCTGTGCCTGCACCTCAACCTCATTGCAGGGACCCTAACGTTGCCGCCTCTCGTGTCACTCGGCCAAGATGGGAGCCCAGCAGTAGTAGTAGCTTCTTGACTGCCACGGATTTCCAGACTGCGGGCGGTGCTGCAGGCGAGGACCGCATACAGGCAGTCTGCTCCCAGCAGGATGAGTGGCTCTTCTGTGCCATTTATGATGGATTCAATGGCAGGGATGCAGCTGATTTTCTTGCTGGTACACTGTATGAGAAGATCACAATACTGCTAGGGTGCCATCCTCCTCCTCCTTCTAATCATCATTATGATCATCAGGGTCATCACCCTCATCAACTAGGTCACGACCTTCGCCAGCAGGAAGATGATCATCATAAAGAAGGTGAAGGCCAGCAGGAAGATGAGCATCATAAAGAAGGTGACAGCCAGAGCATAGAAATGAGGAGGGGGGATCCATCCTCAAGCAAAAGTGAAGAGGCTGGAAACCCATCATCTGAACATGCTAAACTGCAGCATTACAATGACAATCAGGACATGGCTTTCCAACAGAAAGTGCTGGATTCCCTGCAAAGGGCCCTAGAGGAGGCTGAGGCTAGCTTTCTGAGAATGGTAGAACAAGAAACAGATGACCGGCCGGAATTGGCGATGGTGGGATCATGTGTGCTTGTTGTCCTCCTGTATAGAGGCTACGTTTACACCTTGAACTTGGGAGATAGCAGGGCCATTTTAGCCACAAAAGCTGGATCACAGGAGGGCTCAAATGCCAATACATTGACATTCTTTCAGCTCACACAAGACCATGTGGTGGTCAAAAGCTCTGAGAGGGAGAGGGTGATAGCAGAGCACCCAGATGACTCCTCTGCCATTCGTGGTGGGCGTGTGAAAGGCAGGATCAAGCTGACACGTGCATTTGGAGCTGGCTACCTGAAGAAGGTATATTCTGGGACACTAATTAACACAGGACAGAATTAACAATCTTTCAACATTGTGGTTAAACACATTTGTGATGGAGCTGTTCTGATACATCTACACATGGTGCTGCGCTCTAACCGTAGCTATTGTGATGCTCTACACACACAAGACATTTTAGACATTCCCACTATAATTCCCACATTGTTAATTACAACAACATCATAAGCTTTTGCGTAGGAGGGAACGCATACCTAGCCAAGTGTGGTTGGGGACAGGAAGCTGCCATCTTGGGGTTGGGTGGGGACCTGCAGGCCCCAGGGACAGGAAGCTGCCATCTGGGGGTGGGATGGGGACCTGCAGCCCCCAGCCGTCGCTGCCCCCTCCGCCCCCCCTATCTACAGCTAGGTATGTCGTGCCTCTCGAGCAGAAGCTTATGATGTTGAACACTAGAGGGGAAAAGAACGGGAAAAGAGCCCCTCTTCCCACATGTCAAGAACTTCTTGTGACACATAAACGGTTAAAACAATGCATCAAAAAGCAATTGATGCGGGAGTTATCCAGATGCCGCCATATAATCTGAAACCATTGAAACAATGCTTAGGTTGGTGCCAAGTCCAGAAATCGAAGCACTTCGTCTTGTACTGGTAATTGGTGCTTATGCACATATAACATACGCACACACATATAGATATATGTGCGGCTAGTGTCCCTGAAATCACTATGATGCATGCTGATGATTCCGATGCAACAGGCCGAATTGAACGACAAGTTGATGGGGATGCTGCGTGTGCCCAATCTGGTGAGCCCGCCTTACATCAGCTCGAAGGCTCATGTGGGAGTGCGGAAGCTGTCGGGGCAGGATCTGTTTGTTGTGATGGGCAGCGATGGGCTCTTCGATTTCTTCAGCGACGGGGAGGTGGTGGAGCTCGTGCATGGCTTCATCAGTGCGCACCCCGACTCCAATCCCGCTAAGTTCATGCTCGACCAGTTGCTCATCCGGGCAGCCCACAACGCAGGTAGGCTTCCTACTGCTAACTCGCAACGAACTCAAGTTAACTAGGGCACAAGGAGTTCTCGACAGTTTCCCTAATAACTCTCACAATGTGCATCATGAGCTTGTGTGAGGGAGAGAGTGCATATATATTTAGGTGTGGTGTGTGACATGGTCTCTTAAGGATAGGTATTGGATTGTTATTCTAGGGAAGACTATAGAAGTACATGGACCTTGGTGGAGCTAGGGGATTGTCAACCTAGGGTGTGTGCCAACAGTCCCTTGCCCCCAATCACACCTAGCTAGACATGCAATACCTCTTGGCCAAAAGCTCATGATTGTCAACCCAGGGTGTGAGGCAACAATCCCTTGCCTTCAATCACACCTAGCTAGATATGTAGTGCCTCTCAACGAGAAGCTCACGATGCTCAATATCATAAGGAAAATCAAGGGAAAAAGACCCCTTCTCTCACATGGGAAAATGGCAAAAACTTCTTGTGAGGGCATATGCCCTAACAAGCAATGTTAACAAAGATTTTTTATGGGTTTTCCTATATATACATCATCGTTTCTTTCAACCCCTAGAACTCTCACGACATCATGAACCCATGAAAAGAGCCACCCCATATTTAGCATGTTGCACTATAGATACAATGATATTAACACTACTATACAAGAGTGATATAGAGTTTCCACCATGTCATCAAGGTCCCTTGCAAATGCTCATGGTAGTAGATGGGATTAAGAAATATTGTGGTTGTCTTTTCAATACAACATTATGTAAGGATTTTACATGCTTTTCAATAGGTAAACGAGGCTCAAAATCAAAACATAACATTTAGCCTTTTTCAAAGCATCTTTAGCATTGCCATCAAGGCATAACCTTTGGAGGATTTCCATCATCAGTCTATGCCGTGTAAGCATCTTGGCACTTGAAAATTTTCAAGCAACCAATCAAATATTTGCTTCATTGTTAAACCCAACATTGTTGAGCAACCCAATTATCTAATGATTTTCCCTAGGCCAATGTCCTCTAAGTTAAAAGCCTCTAGTAGTTTATTGTCACGATCAAAATGTAGCTTTAGAACCTTAGTTTTTTTAAAGAACTAGAAATATCACAAAAGTTATCATAGAACTGGAGTAGCATTTTGATGCTCTCATCTTCCACCAAGATTATATTCACATTCTCAATAGTGAGATTATTTTAAAGCTAAATATGGGCTTGAGGACATAGAATTCTTGCATTATGATCCCTTTATTGCAAGAGTCTACAAACATCCATCAATATCAAATCTACCATGAGTTCTAACACTTGCATTTTGAAAAAAACGTATTTGCTATATTTCCAAATTGGAAAACCCAATTTCTTCATTGATACAACACGATCCCACTTCACTTAGCCATACGCCTTATTAAGGTCAATGCTAATTATGATAAACTTTTTGTTGCATAGGATGTCACATTAGATATGTTCAATGCCCCACCCTTATAAGCTACCACGAATGAGCCATGGTGCTCAAAGTTGTAAGACCCTTATTATGAGGAGAAGCCATGTTTGAGCCCAAATATTAGTTGAATCTTGGATTGTATGTCAAATGTTCTATGTGATTGGATGGTAAAAAGTTGACATATGCAAGTCTGGCCTATGGACTAGATGGAGTATTTAAGTTGGTAGTAACTTGAGAGTTGAGAGACATTACATCAAGTTGTAGAGTATGGGAGTTATTAGCAAGAACCCCTATCTTAGGTCTCAAGGGCCAATGGAGGCAGGCCTTGTACTTGTTTGGAAATTTGAGGGGGCCCCTGATAGCAAGGGAATATTCCTTTGCCAACTAGTGAATGCTAACAATTAGGCATGTCAGTTCAGCTGACTTAACCACATTTGTAGACTATAAAAAGAAGACTCCCTCAAAATCACAATAATCTATTTTTTCTACGATTAAAGCTCATCTAGCTAGCCTTAATTGCTTCACATAGAATCTATCTATATTGCCATCGAAGCTTCGTCATGGAAGCACATGGGTGGACAAAGCCATTACCATACTAGTCTATTTGTAATTAAAGAAATCTCAATTCTTATCTAGTCTATTGTTTACTCTCTGTTTCTTTCTAAGATTTTGTTCATTGCACTATGTAATTTATACATGGCATAATCAATCAACAATAGCATATTAAGGTTGCTTCATAAATCCTTTTGATGTGAATAAAACCAAATGCCTTACTATAGATATTTTTAATTAAGAGAGATTTGGTTATCAAAGCCAAAGGTTTAGCAACATTTAACTAGCAAAATAATCTTAAAGAATGTTGAAAATTGATTGATTTTATGTCATTTAAATACTCTTACACTCATCATATGTGATATCTTACTTGATCTTTGAGCTTCATTATGTTATTAGATCGTTGTTGCAAAGCTACAAATTCTCTTGAAAAAAGTCAAATGGTAGTCTAGCCATTTGAGAATATTTGTTATTCTTCAAATTGAAAATCACATGTTTCAACTCATGCTCTATGAAAGGATGACACATTTTCCATGTGTTTTCATCCATTATCTTTCAAAGCACATATTCCATAAAGCCTAAAGTCCCAACATAGTAGCCATCATCCATTGGTAACTCAAAACATGGGATTCTTGATAGGAAATCTTTGAACATGGTAGAAACAACTTTTTCATCTTTATGTGAAGCTCCCTCTTTATCAATTATTTGAATATCCAGGGAGTCCACTTATAAGAAATCATCTATATAATATGTGTTCAAAGGATATTAAGAAATACCATTTCTTTACATGCTATAATGCCTTATAATGACATCTTTTACTTTACTAAACTTATGCTTTTTTTAAATTATAATTAAAAAATATTTTTTGTAATATAATCTTGTAAATTTTACTAAATATAATACCCTTTCTTTTGAACTCACGTGGTATCTTACATGTTCCATAAGGTGGAACCCCTGGGGTTGAATATTGGTATCCAATGCCTTATTCTACTAACTACTTTGAAGAAGGATTTGGATGGAGAGTCCCCAATCTTCAACCATTGTATTTTTGAGAGAACTCTAGTTGCATGTAGTCTAGACTTGTTCTAATTCTTCTCCAAGTATATTTTAGTTTCTTGCATGAGCTCAAACAAAATTTCATCATTAGGAAATTCATGCCCAATGTTAAGAACAATAGTATGATATTTGGTAGTAAGGGTTATGATGACTCAACTTTATCTAGAGTAATAGACTTGACTTTAGCTAAACTTGAGAAGCCATATACAACATGAAGAAGAATATCATGAGATTTACTAGTTAGAGCCTTCAATTTCACTAAGCCACGACTTCTCAACCTTAGCCTTAAAAACATCATGAATCAGAACTATTTGCACATTAAGGTAAGTGAGGTGATATTCCAATGATAAATTTTGCTTAAAGACAAGTTGAATCCTTGTGCTTATTGCTCTAAATGAAGGAGCTAAGTTCATTTACGCTTTGTATAGAAGCAAGGTCCAATAACTCAACATTAGATTGCACAAAGCAAATTCTACCATGCATATGCCTCCCTTACATACATACTCTCTATCGCATGTGAGCATTCATTAAGGCAATGTAGAGGGAGCTCATGCTCAACCGCCAAGACCTAGGGACCGCTTATTGCTTCAAGTGTTTCAAGCGACCACAAATGGCTATCTCTCACCTAGCCAACGCACCTTCGCTCTTATCGGGGTGTAGTGAGCTTACCTTGATGCCCGAATGAGTATCCTCCTCCTCCTTCAAAAAGCAAGCTGGTAGCTCCACGATTCATGATGCGAGCTCAAGCATCCTCCAGCCTCCTCAAGCATCCTCCATCCTCCACCTCCAAGCTCTATTCTCCATAGCCGCGCACGAGACAAGAGAAGAGAAGAAAAGAGAAGAAGAAGAGAGGAGATGATGGAGAGCTTCTTCTCCAAGATCCCTCACCCTCACACACTCCCTCCCTCACACTCTCACACTCCCTCTCTCAAGCATATACGAGCAAGCAAGAAGGAGAGAAGAAGGGATGAAGAAGAGTCCATTTTAGCCACACACCAAAGAATGAGCTTCGTTCTCTTTTCCCATTCCCTTCTAGTCACCCTTTTTCTTTACGTATGTTCTTCTACCTTTGACAATTTGCATTGGAGGGAGCTTGGTGCTCTTTTACAAGAGTTTTAGGGGCGCCTTGTATTTAAAAAATGTGCCTTTGCCTTTGACTTAGCTTTTGAGGCTACCCTTACACTTTTGGCTATTTCTCTTCTTGCTTCTTCCACTGTGTCTGCATTTGGAGTTTTCTTGGACTTATTTTTCTCCATCTCGAACTGGAGTTAACATTACCCCCCCTCCTAGATGAGTGCCAATCCCATGGCACTTGCGGGTCTGTGTTGACAACTCGAGTAAGTTACTCATGAATATATGTGTGCATCACGTGGGTTCAAAATAATGTATTTTTAAAATATCATTTTTATACATTTTTTACATACAGAAGGGTGTAATATAAAGGGGTTATTTATAGATTCAATAGAAAAGGGTTATACTTTATTTAGAAAAAAATCACAGATAAGGATATTTATAAATAGGCCTTGAACACACATGATGTAGGGGATATACATATAGTAACTTCCTCGAGGTTGACGAGGGTTAGGTGATTTGAAGGGTGGTAGAAGAGTGGATGATGATGGGGCCTCTTGGGGATTGGTTGTTGGAGAGAAGTTGATCAAAATGTTGAGGTGGTGGAGGCCAAGAATAGTGGGAGTGGATGACGGGGCCTTCGAAGTTGGTGGTTTGTAGCCTTTGTCTATACCTGAAAAGAAAATAAGTGCGCTATCTAGGGGGAGTGTCGACCTTACCATGTGGTACATTATGCTCATGCTAGTGGGACTGGGAGCTGGGCAAGCTTGTGTGTTGTCCCACACTTGAGGACCTAGTTCATGCATAAGGAAGGTGCAGTGGGTGCGGCTTAGGGAGACATGTCTAACCATAGGCGAGAGTGTGATCTCCCTTGGTATGTCCTGCCCTTGATGTGCCCTAAGCATGATGTGGGGAATCAAAATGGGCTAGGGAGTTAGGGATGGAGCTGGCCGATCGAAGTCACCGGATGCACCTAACTCGAGAACCCCTAGGTGCAGTAGCTGTGGCCTACATGCAGTGAGGTGATCTAATTGCTTTTTCTTGTGATTTCCTTCTCTTTTCTTTTCTTTTTTCTTTTTCCTTTGTTTTTAGTTTATTTTTATTTTTTAATTACATAAATATGACGAGAAGCTAGTCTTTGTCATCCAGTCATGAGAGGGTGGTTCTGGGGGCTTAAGAGTTATTTCAAGGAATTTCTAGCTCTGCATGTACCCCTTGAGGTTTAGACGTACTTGGAGAGTGGTGGTGGAAAGAAATGGATGATTGCAGTGGGTGAAGCGGCTATCATTCATATCTTCTAAGAGGGCTAAGCAAAATTAGGGGAGTAGAGCAGCACGCATCACTAATCTAGCCATAGCGTAGCTTCTTTGCCATTGGGATAAAAAAAGAGTGTTGGGAGGTGATGTTCTTTTGGTGTTGGATCCTACCTTAGTAGCATTCTAAGCAATCTAATATAGTTACACATTGGGATTAAAGCGGGATCAGGGCAAGAAGAGAATTCATCAATGAAGAGGACTATTGAGTTGTATAGGGCCTCTGACGTGAAGACTAGGGCTTCTTTAGGTTTAGTAGCATTCACATTATAGATCCATGGAAAGTCATATCTGCCTTGGATGCTTGGATTAAAATCCACTCCTACCCTTCTTGGATATGGCATGAAAGTCGAGTTAATATCTTTCGAAGGGTAGGGTGTTACAAAATGCCATCCAGGCATCCATGTTTACATAAAAAATGTGTCTTCACCACGTTGGTTGGCATTCATAGCTCTTCATTGCTCTGGGTATTTCAAAAACTTTGTTATGCCAAAAATCTGTGTCCTCTATCTCCCATAAGGTAGGGTTCTATGCCCTCTCCAATATCCATTTGTGTCCTAGCTTGCTTCTGACATTATTTACCTCTTTCACCACCTTGACTTGCAGTACTCTACGCAAGTTGGTGGGAAATCGAAAATTAAAGTCGAAGGGCTCACGACAGTCTCTTGTTGCTCCCAGATCATGAGTTCAACATTAAAGCTTATTGGGAAGTCATCTTGCCTTGGTGGGATAGGTGTTGTTGGCACTATTGTTGGTTGGGCATTCCATCTTCTCCGTGCTTGTTCTACCATCTATTGTCTCTTCTTCTTAAGCTTCGCTTTTCTTTCTGTAGAGGTGTCCACCTCCTGTTGTACTTCAGGTCGAGGGGAAGGGGATTGTGGGAGGAGTTCTTCCTCTTGAGGTCCCATCTCAAAACTTGTTCATGGCTCTTCCTCTTGTCTGTCCTCCTATTTTGCCCCCTCAATGAACCCTAGGGCATCCACTTCTTGTGAGGTTAAGCCTGCCTCTAGTAGATAACTCCTCTGTTCTTCGAGGCTAAGGCTGACACCCACTGGTTGCACTGGCATGTTTCTCCTCAGTTAGCCTTGCCTCCCACTTTCTTTCTTTGCCTTCCTTAGCTTTGAGCTTTACCTTCAGCTCATGTATTTCTTTCTAGCACATAGCTACTTGGCAGGTCTTCTCTAATTGGAATGCAGCCATGGACTCCTTTTTGGTTTCTAACCGAGCCATTGTTACTTTCTTATCCTCCTTTGTTTTCTCTAACTATGAGAGAAGCTCTTAGACGTACTCATCATAGTTTGCAGGTGGCGTCATTGTTGTGGGAATGGAGGTTGTGGAGGTTTTCACCCTTTGCCTCTTAGGGTCCTGTCTTGACTCATCGTCTGCTGTTGTCGGTCTCTTAGTTCCTGCCTTGGGAGTTCCTTCACTTGCCCCTTAGGCCATTTCCTTATTCACTAAGAATTGCACCCAAGCCAAGACACTGCTTGGCATCATCATTGTGGGAATGGAGGTCATGGAGGTTTCCACCCTCTGCCTCTTAGGGTCCTGTCTTGACTCGATGTCTACTATTGCCGGTCTCTTAGTTCGTGCCTCGGGAGTTCCTTCACCTGCCCCTTGGGCCATTTCCTTATTCACCAAGAATTGCACTCAGGCCAAGATGTTGCTGGCATCGACTTTAGGCATGGAGCCTTAGGTGGTTTTGATTGTAGGGGTGGTGGTGGGTACTAGGAGAGTAGGGATGGGATCAATTAGGCCCTTGCCCTTACCTTCTTTCACCGAAGGTGACGTGATCTCTAGAACTTGGGCACTTGAGCCTAGGCCTTCATCTCGTGGTGAGCTCATAACACCCATCTCGTCCTATTTGCATTGTTGTTCCATTGACATGCACGTTGCTAGCGTGATGTCCTCTTCTTGCTTCCTCTTCAATTCTTCCTCTTTTTCAGCTGTTTTCCTCCTTTCTTCTTCATCTCTTATTGATTCCTCATATAATCTCTCACACTCTTTTTTTTTTCTTCCTTTCTTCCTCTTCTTTTTTAGACTCTCTTCGAGCCTTTTGCAAACCTACTTTCTCCTTTTTCCTCCATTCTTCTTCTTGCTTCTCCTATGAAGTCTTTTTCTTTGCTTTCTTAGCCCCTCCATGGCTAGATTGTGTTTCCTTTTCCTCCTCTTTGTCACTTAGTATTCTCTCATTGGATTGTTCTCGTTCTTGGTAGGGAGGCGACCTGTTAGGTCTTTCATCAACTCCTTCTCTTGCTCCCTGTCCTTCCCCTGTTGCTTCCCTGATGATAACAATTAAAACCCCACCAAACGTGATGGCCGAGGCCTTTGAGGATGATGCCTTTCTTGTTGCCTTAGAATCATGGGACTCTCCTCCTGCAAGTCTTCCTCTTGTTGCCAATGCCTTTGCTGAAGACTCAATGGTCTTCCACACAAAACCGTTGAGGTTTACTTCATCTAGAGATCTAGCGGCGATGCTCTCTAGCATAGACACATTGATTCGACTCATTATCGAGTTGTACCTTTGGCTAGAGAATAGTGGCTGCGCCATTTTGTTATGCAACTAGATTTTTGGATCAGGAATATTAGCCAAGCTGATATCATTGCTAGTGTGGACCATCACTTTATCCATTCCTAGCATGGCATACACATCTCTATTTGGTCGTCTTTCCATCTTGTTGGCTAGGCCCAATGCTTTCTCCACCGACTCGGGTGTCAACTCAATCTGTACCTTGTGTGTTTTCTCTCCTTTTCGCATGGTCATAGTGCTGCGGTTCCTATTGAAGGTCCAAAGGAACACTGCACACTAGTTATAGTTCAATTGCCTCCACGTACTTTTGCAAATTGCATTGCTGCACAAATTGTTTTATGGCTTGCTTCTCCATGGCTATATCATCCAAGTTCAAGACATGCCTTAACTTGAACTGATTAAAGGCCCTAGTTTCAACTGAGAGATCGTACTTTGCCTGCTCTTCCTTTGAGAATGGCAATTTGCTGGTCTTTTCCTGTCCTGCCATAGTGGGTGCCTTTCATTAAGCCATGCTCATGATTAATTATCTTAAAACAATTTATTACGGAAAGAAAAAGATTATGTGCCTATGGACGATTGAAATGCTTAAGTATAGAAGGAGACTTTTTCTTCAAGTAGTTCTATCCATTTCCAAAAATTTTATGACACTTTTTCTCAATCACAAGTTGATTTTTAATCATTTTTTTCTTTTGGACATTGATTGAGGCTTTGTTTTTTCCTTGCATATTTCATTCACCTTACGTGTTTGATTCATCTTACCCCCTTTCTCTTGGAATTGAGAAGAATCTTTCTTAGGATTAAGGGTTGAGAGGTCAAGGGCATTCAATGCGTGCTCTTGGTGTTTTATTTTCACATGAGCCAAGCATAGAAGTTTGGATTGTATTCGATTAGCATAGCGGTCCATGTCAAAAGGACAGATGTCTACTTGAGTGATGTAGGTGAGAACATCCATGATGAAGTCATCGGAGTCTATTCGATTGGCAATGTGTAACTCCTCCTCAATCAGAATTTGATCTAAATACGAGTGGGTCAGGAGGTGCTCTTCTAGGGGTCGGTTATGAATGGTGGTCAACACCCTATAGGAGGTTGGAGCTACATAAGTGGGGTCATACTCTGAGGTTTTGAAGGCACAATGTTGCTCATCGTTAGTCATGATTTGGTAGCCCTCTAGCTCCCATTGAAATAAGAGAGTATACTATTTCCTCAAGAAAGAGGAGTCATTGTTAGCAAGTTGCTTAAACTCCTTAATTTTCTGGTTGGGAGCAAGGACCATGTTCTTGTTGTAATACGTAATGAGGCGTTTGCACGCTTGGTCTCGGGAAATCTCAGTGGCAATTAGTTCCTCAGCTACTTGGAGAGCTTTAACGAATACGAACTCGAATTCTTCCCATGAGAAAGGTAGAGTATGTACCTCCGTTGCTAAAGACTCATCCAAAAGACCTAGGTCTAGTTGATCATAGCTTTTAGCAAGTGTGGTAAATGTGGTGTCCAACCATTGAAGGCAAGCAACCAAGTCATCTTCTATATTGTCTGCTAAATTTGCGGCCAAAGTGAGAATTAATCTTCACTCGTAAGAGGGTCCAAGGCCTACATGTGGTTGGGGTTTGGTTGTGAGCTAGATAACTCGGTAGCTGATTGTTGTGGCTTTGGTTGCTCTTGAGGGTGTGGTTGGGCCTCTTGTGCGATGGGTTTGGTTGGAGTTGCGGGTGTCATGCTACTAGATGCTTGTGAGGTCTTAGGGACACTAGTAGGACTAGATTGAGGCAGTTTGTTAGTAGCAAGCTGTGGTTTCAGTCGATGGATCTGTTTAGGCTCTGCTAGCCTATGCATTTGAGGCTCTATGGGTTTCACAGAGCTGTGAGATGGAAGGATCGAGGTGCAGCTGAGAGTTCAGTAGACAGTGTGAGAGTGAGAGAGATAGAGTGAAGCAGACGCCCAAGAGAATAGACTGAAAGAGTGTAACCAGAAAGTACAAAGTACAACCCTTAAACCTTAGGGTTGTAGGGGGTGTTCACACCCGACACACACTAAGTGCCCATAAGTGTGTAACATAAGCACATACGACAATAAGACTATAAGTCTGGGAGAAAAAACCTCTCCTACCGAGGGTAAAAAGTGCCCCAGTGTCCTACTGATCACCAACACTCCCATATGAGCGTAGGCGTAAGTGAGGCGTGAGTCAAATACCCAACAAACCCCCCTGGAGTGAAGAGTGATCAAGAGTACAAGGATCATCCGCCATCAAAGGATATCAAATTTAAAGCATCATGAAATGCTTCAAATTTGTCACGAGGAAGAGCTTTGGTGAAGATGTCTGCCACATTACTGGTGGTAGGACAATAGACAAGGCTGATATCACCTGCATGTAGCCTCTCTCTGACAAAGTGATAATGGATCTCAATGTGTTTCGTGCGGGCATGAAACACTGGGTTTCGTGCCACTGCAATGGCACTCTGACTGTCAGTGAACAAAGGAGTAGGCTCCGTAACAGATACATCCAGATCAGCTAGCAAGCGTCCAAGCCATATGCATTCAACTGTGGTAATGAAAGTTGCCTTGTATTCAGCTTCACATGACAATGTGGCAACAGTGGGTTGTTTCTTGCTAAGCCAAGAAATGCAAGAAGAGCCAAGAAAGAAACAATTGCCACTAGTGGAGTGACGTGTATCATAATCACCAGCCCAATCAGAATCACTGTAAGCATGTAATTGCAGTGGTCCCCCCTTGGCATAAAGCAACCCAAGAGATCGAGTACCTTGCAAGTAACGAAAAACACGCTTGACAGCTTGCCAATGTGACATACGTGGCTGATGCATATACCTGCTCAAAGCTGAAACTGCAAACTGTATGTCCGGCCTAGTGTTGCATAGATAGATAAGACATCCAATTGCAGGAGCATATGTATGTATATCAAACAAATCACTATCATCATGTAATGACAGTTTCAGTCCAGGTTCCATGGTGGTACAAACTGGCTTGCAATCCTATAAGCCAAACTTCTCAAGAAGCTGCCCAATATACCTTGACTGTGATAGCCCAATACCTCGAGCATCATGTATGAACTGGATGCCCAAGTAGTAATGCAAAACTCCCAAGTCAGACATGTCAAAAGTTTGCTGCAAATTTTGTTTGAATGCTGAAATCTGATCAGCATGTGTTCCAGTGAGCAAAATGTCATCAACATAAAGACATATAATCAGCATAGATCCCCCTTCTTTACATACGTAAAGGGTAGACTCAGATGAGCTGTTTAGAAACCTTTGACCAAGCAAGAAAGCATCTATTTTTGCATATCAAGCTCTAGGAGCTTGTTTCAAACCATATAGTGCCTTTTTGAGCTTGCATACCAAATGTTCAGAGCCTTCAATTGCAAAACCAATGGGCTGCTGTATACATAAATTTCCTCTTGAAGTTCCCCATGTAAAAATGCAGTCTTGATATCTAGCTGATGCACTGTCCAACCATAATGTGCAGCCAAAGCAATCATAGACCTGATGGTCGTCATACGGGAAGTAGGAGCAAATGTCTCCTCATAATCAATGCCCTTTTTCTATGCGTAGCCTTTAGCTACAAGCCGTGCCTTATATTTATCAATGGATCCATCTGCTTTCCTTTTCAGTTTGTAGACCCATTTCGTTCCAACGGCTTTCTTCCCAAATGGCAAGGACACCAAATCCCAAGTTTGATTCTTAGTAATAGAATCTAATTCAGCTTGCATTGCTGCCATCCAATGCACACTGTGTTGTGCATCCTCAAAACATTTAGGCTCTTCATTATCAAAAGTACTTGCTGCCATAACAAACTCCATGGTATGTGCTGAATTATGCAAACGAGTTTGCCTTCTAGTACGACCAGCCATGGGTGCATCCAAAGGACTATCTTGCATAGTCTACAAATACCATCTAGGTAACTGTCTAGTTTCTTGACTGTGTGCAAGCTCTTGCTGAATTTCAGTTTCAGCATTATGCTGAATATTCTGATCAGCCAATGGCTGAATTTCTGCACTTTCCATAGGAGCAGCTCGTTGAACATTAGGTTCATTTCCTGAAGCTCCAGCTGAATCACCAAAAGTAATGGGCAGCATCCCTTCAAAAACATCACAGGCAGCCTAATATGTGTCCAAACCAGCCAAGGATAATTCTGATTTTTCATAAAAAACAACATCCCTGTTGACAAAAACCTTCTTTATAACGGGATCATAGAGTTTGTAGCCTTTGCTCTCATTGCTATATCCCATAAAAATGCACTTAACAGCCTTGTTGTCCAACTTTTTTCTAAGTACCTATGGAATATGGGCATAGGCAAGACACCCAAAGGTAGGAAAGTGACCAACAGAAGGTTTATGGCTGTTCCAAGCCTCAAAAGGTGTGATGGTTTTCAAGGCTTTGGTAGGGCATCTGTTCAAAATATGGCAAGCACACATGACTGCTTCCATCCAAAAACTATGAGGCAAGCTCTTTGCCTTCAGCATACATCTGGCCATCTCCATGAGTGACCGATTCTTCCTCTCTGCTACCCCATTCTGCTGTGGAGTATAGGCAGTAGTGTACTGATGGACTATGCCTTTTTGCTTCAAAAAAGAATTCAGCATAGAGGACATGTATTCCCCCCCTCGGTCCGAACGGAGAGTCTTAATTTTGCACCCAAATTGATTTTCAACAAGTGCATTGAAAGCCAAAAATGCATCATACACTTCTGACTTCTTTTTCAAACAGTAGACCCAACAAAAACGTGTAAAATCATCAATGAATGTCACAAAATAATAACAACCGCCCAATGACATGGTTTGCATAGGCCCACAAACATCTGAATGCACCAACTGCAATCTGGTTGTTGCTCTGAAAGCAACATCACGAGGAAATGAGAAACGATGCATTTTCCCTAAAATGCATCCCTTGCATAAGTGCTCAGGAGGTCTCTCCAAGAGAGGTAAGCCATCCTGCATCTGAGTACCCTGCAAAAGCATCAAGCTGCCAAAGTTTACATGCCCCAAACGAGCATGCCATAACTTCGCCTATATCATAGCAGGAGTAAGAGTGGATGTCAAGTATGCCGTTTGATCTACTGAAAGAGCATCCAACTCATATAAACCAGGACACAAAGATCCTGTCAAGACCAAAGTCGTGCGTTCTTTGTCTCTAACCATGCAACGGTCATCATCAAATGTGACCTGCAAACCACAACATGCCAAAGAAGAAATAGAAAGCAAATTCTTCTTGATTCCATGCACAAACAAAGCATCTTGCAGGCGGAGAATAGAGCCATCAATGGCTGTGAGCTGAATCTCCCCAATACCACAAACAGGGTATGATGCATTATTGGCACACTGTATAGATTTCCTAATGGGAGGTGCACTAACTGAAGCAAACAGATCTCTACGAGATGTAATATGTCTAGAAGCACCATTGTCAAAGAACCAAGTGTCAGCATCCTCTGTAGAGCTAAGAGCTCTATCGGCCCAATAGATGTCATAATTGCAAGTGTAAAAACAATAGTCCCTGTCCACAACAAAGGACGCGGACTCACTAGCAGTGGAAGGAGTAGTAGAAACAGACATTCCTGACTCCTTCTTCTTCTCTTTGGCAATGCGCTTCCTGCACTCAGTGATATAGTGGCCTAGCTTCTTACAATAATGACATTTTCCCTTTTTAGCTTGCGTCCCCCCTTGTGTCTGATTCTGCGATGTGCCCAAAGTGCCGGAACTCTGGAGCATTTTTCAACTTGCTGTTTTTGCCTTTCTGTCTTGCCACAAAGCCTGCTCAGAGACTATAGCATCCACACCACTATTTTTCCTTGTTTGCTCCTCCTCTAGAAGCAAACTAACCAGCTGAATAAAAGTGAGTGGGTGCTCGGCAATCCTCATGGTGAGGTTGAATGTAGTATGAAAAGACAAGTACGAAGGAGGTAAGGAATTCAAGGTGGTGGATATCAACTGTGCATTCGAAAAGTACTCATCTACATTCATGAGCTGCTCCCTCAAGTCCTGAATCTTATTCAAGTGATCCTGCATAGAATCACCCTCATTCATCTTCAAAGTCTCTAACTCTTTCTTCAAGAAAGAGATCCGAGTCTCATTCTTTCCTGCAAACATATGCTCCAAAGTCAACCATGTATCTCGTGAAGAAGATACTGAACGAATGTGACAGATGATGGACCCTTGAACTGCTAGAGCAATCAGCGACAAGGCCTGTGCATCACGTGTATCCCAAGCTTTTTGAGTTGCAGTTCTTGGAGGAAGTGGCTGAGGTGGAGCGGGCTGAGGTCCCCGTTGTCGACGTGCTCCTTGAGGAGGAGGAGTAACGGGAGCTACAACTCCCGGTTGAGTTTCCTCTCCACTGACATAATCCCATAAATTCTTGGCCACTAATACATTCTTCATCATGAATGACCATAGCGAGTAAATTTTTCCATCCAATCTGTCTTCCTTGGATACATACGTAAAGACATCACCTCCCTGATTTGCCATGATGACAAATTTCCAAAGACAAATGAGCAATGTCAAAGCAGTAAGGACTGGAAATCTGCAAATTTCCAGAAATTGCAGCAAACACACTTCTGCAATTAATGTGCAAGGGCGTACTCTGTCGGAAACTGTCTTTTAATGCATGCTTCCCAAGGTGCAAACAGTGCTCAGCAACACTATTATATCAAAATCCCCGAAATTTCTGCCAAAATTTATGTCAAAACAGTCTTTCTATTACTGTAACAGCAGTTCATATGCAACTGTCCTCAAAATACATAAAAGCCCCAAAATTTCTGATGAACAAGTCTAGAAATTTGCATCAAATTTATCCCACACTTGTATTCTGTATGCTGTGCGTGCTGCGTATGAACCTCCTCTTCCAGAACTTTGTTCTGGACTAAAGGGATAATTTTTTTTTGTTAAAAAATACCTGACGTGGTTAGGGCGGACGTCGGTCAACAAACGATTGGTTGACGTGGACTGCAGGCGGACGAGCATAGTGGCAGGTCGCTGGTCAGACGGGAGTCGGGCGGGCTATCGGAGCGGGCGAATAGGACGGCATGTTGCTGACGTGCCACAGGCAGGCGGCGTGCCACAGTCAGGTGGCGCTTTAGTCAGGTGGCACTGGAGCTGGCAGAGCTTGCCAGCAGGATCAGGCAGGGCTAGCGACAGGTGGCGCTGGAGACAGACGGTGTACCACAGGCAGACGAGCTGGAGGCAGACGATGCCCAGGCCTGCTGGCGACTGCACAGGCAGGTGAGGGTGACGAGCTACAGGTCTTGCCTGACGAACAGGAGCTGTCGAGCAGGGCGGGTGGACCTGACAAACAGGAGTAGGCAGATGAGTTCCTTCCAATTAGAGTGAACACACAGATCATCAACGAATACTTGTAGCTCTTTCCTGAGCATGCCTCTGAATATGGCACACATGAGCCTTTGGAATGTGGCTAGTGCATTTGTCAACCCAAAGGGCATGACTATGTGGGAAAGACCCTCCACTCAGTGACAAATGCAGTCTTGTGCCTATCGTCAGGATGCACTTGCACCTGATTGTACCCTGAGAAGCCGTCCCAAAAACTGTAGGTTCCTTTACCACCTACTCGCTCGAGCATATGCTCAGTGTACGGTAATGGGTAATTGTCTCTCTTGGTAGTAGTGTTGACTTTCTTGTAGTTGATGCACACTTCGATCTTTCCGTTTTTCTTCAGTACATTCTATTGGTTCACTTGCTTGCCCTTGTCATTTGGCTCCTAGCAAGATCTCTACCCTATCACCTTTCTTAAACTTTGTGAATTGTTTCAGCAGGTTTTGCGGCTTTCTTTGCTCCTCAGCCTTGCGGTTCCTTAGGTTAGTTCTTTTGTTCTTTCTTCAACCTTTGGCACCTTAGGTGGATTAGTAAGTCTCCTTTAGTGCATTTGGTCTTAGATGGGTCAAGATGTTTCGGGATCACTGTCTGAGATTACTTCCGACTTAGAATCAAACTCTCCGCCTTTGCTAGAAGAGGGGGTCTCTCCTTGCGGTCGTAGCTGAGAGGGTGAATCTGTCTTGAATAATGGTGCAACACTCGGTTGGACCATGCATGCTTGCTCATAGTCAATTGCTCCTATATGCTCCAACCATGTGTGATCGTAATCCATGCGCATGACTCCTCTCTCAATTCTAAAAGTGTTCTTCTTTTGAGATTTGGAGTCTAATCGTATTTGCTCAATTACATGTCCCTTAGTGCCGTATTCTATCGTATTGATCTCTCCTTCACTCTCGTCACACTGAAGGAGTAGCATTCCTCGTATTTGTCGTTAGAACTATCCTCATTCGACTGCTCGTCATCTCCTAAGTCTTGATACAGTGTTTCCTTTTCATCAGTGACTAAGGCCCAATTGTACATTAAGTTTTGGTCGTGCACCTTAGTCCACCACCACTTGGGTCCATCCAAGAGATCCTTGAGTGGCTTGAGATTGGTTGCTGGGTTGCCAGCTAGCTTGTTCGTCAGATGCTCTAAGATCTCAAGGAGTTCTCGCTTGTTTTTTGGTATGTGGAATATGACAGGGTCGGGTTGTCTATGTGAGCTCCTAGCCATCATGAAGACTGGTACTGAGGGCGTGGCACTAGGCTTACCAATTGCCTTGGCGACTTGTTCGTACTTCTCATTATCTGAGAATGGAAGATCGATTGTGGCTAGCATATGCATCCAATCTTGCTCATCCTTAGGACAAGGGATATACTTGGTGAGCGGCCCGTACAATTTTCTAACTTGCACGTCACCCTTCAGCATGGCTGAGATGACATCTAAGTCAACTGGCGTAGTCTTCCAAGTATCCATCTCTCTACTCTCACTGCTTCCATACAATTGCCTAGGAAGATTAGACCATTGCCCTAGTTCTCTATGACTCGTGCATTGCACATCCAAGGTCGGCCTATCAGAATGTCGTAGTCTACTTTCTTCATGACTATGAAGTCTACAGAGAATTGGACTCCTGCAATCTTCACTGGCCAATTCTTTGGCACTCCAAATGGCTTCATTTTCATTCCATTAGCCAATGTGACATTAAATCTAGCATTCTCAACAGGCGGGTTACCCCAAGCCTGGAGCACTATGTGGCTAAGCACATTGACTCGTACCCCTTTGTCTACAATTCCCTTTCTCATGGTATCACCTAGAGCTAGGACTGGTAAGACTGCATGCATCCCTATGCCTTCCCAGAAAGCATTCACGTGCATAGACTTGGGCACTGAGTGCAGTGTCAAACTTGGTATCTGTGTTACTACGTCATGCTCGTGTAAGTCAGCTCTGCAGCCTTAGCTGCAGCCTACTCTATTGATCCTTCCACCCACTGCTTCAGTTCTTGCCATAGTGTCGGATGCTACCTAAGTAGGTCTCCTAAGTTTAAGTCATCGAAGTGGTTACTAGCATTGTGAGAAGATTTCTAAATAGTTTTTTTTCTCTATGTTTCTTGGTCAATGGCTTTGGCTAATTTGCTGGCCCATAGCATTTAAACTCCATCTAAGCGGCACTGCTTGTGGTGCAGTTGCATCTCTCAATTTTGGTCGTGGAGGCAAAACTGATATGCTTACGCTTGAGAGATCATTGATCTCATCCTCCAAGATGGGCTCAACGTCCTTTAGGTGTTCTTGGGCTTCTCTCACCCACTCCTTCACCTTTTTTATGGCTTCTAGTTGGGGCTTTGGATTGGGGTACTTTCCTACCTTAGCACTCCCCTTCTCAATAGTCTTTGGAGCGGATGTCTTTGCTTCTGCGTCAGTCACATTCTTTCCAACAAGCAATGTTGTGGCACTCTCGGTTTTAAGTGTGACCTTTGCATCGGTTTTCTTTTTTCTTTGCCTATGGCTCTTCTTTTCGATTGAGGTTGTGTCTAAGTTGCTAGGCCCTGGCAATGATATGTTGGCTTGCTTTATCTACACTCAGGTCATGATATGCAACGGGATGGACATGGCCTCACCATTGTGTGTTTCAATACCAAACAACCCGCAATGGGATTGATGGCACGATTGTTGAGCTAGTGGATGGCTTCTGTCTAGGGCAATTGGCAAAGAGATGTGTGATTCCACACTCAATGTATCTAAATTCAACATTGTCTCGATTGGCTTGTTCCCTTTCAGGGCAGCATGAGGAGATGTGTCTTGGGTGACCGCAAGTCCAACATGAGATTGGCTCTTGGATGTCTACCCTCCTAAGTCTCTGCCTCTACCTCTACCTAGCGCCTCCACTAGTACTGATCGATAATCTACGAGGATTGGATTGCCCTCTTCATCATATGAGACGTAGGGTTCACGTAGGGCTCGTCGTCATCATTTGGCTTCTCCACATAGTTGACTAGAGTGTCGCTTGGTGGATGGGTTACAAAAGGTCTAGGTAGCCAGGTTATGCCTGTGGGTTTTATCTCATCCTAGGAATGGCTGGTTTAGTGTCATTAGGTGCAGGGAGAGCCAATGGGGATCCCCTCCCGAAGAAATTTGGCGACCTATTCCCTAGGTAAGGCTGGTTGTAAGGTTGTGAGTATAGGAGTTTCCTTGACAGTTTGCAATGAATGGCACAGTGGCCGAACCTACCGCAATTGGCGCATGGTCGAGACCTAGGGTCTTGACACTTAGCTAGCAGGTGGTTTCTACCACAATACAAGCATTGGACGTGTGGGGCCATAGGTCTCCTCATCATCTCTTGTAGTCTCGCTAGCTCCATCTTCATTTCTGCTAGCTTATGGCTCTAGTTAGCACTCTTTCCCTTATCTTGGCTACTTGAGACTGATCGTTCGCTAGATATGGTTTTCCTTTTTGAGGTTCTAGAGCTAGTCTCGTCTTGGTTTGAGCCCTTGGAGCTCCTCTCCTTGAGCTGGTCATGCACTCGAATGGCCTCTTCAAAGACCCTAGTCAGCGTGTCTCGTTGCAAGCTTGAGTTGCCTCTGCCAAGGCATTGTAAAGCTCTTCATTGTGTATTCCATTGATAAAGACAGTGGACACTGTTCTATGAGTCGGTCATTTGTTTGTCGGAATTCTCTTAAAGAGACTCCGCACGTGGGTAACATAGTCTCGTATGTCCTCCTTGCCTTTCTACTTTACGTTCATTAGCCACACTATCAGATTGTCTGAGTACCCAGCCTGCAAGAATCTCTTAATAAAGAGATTCTTGAGGTTATTGAAATTATTACGCTCTATAGCATCTAAGCTCGTGTACTAGGCCCTACCCTTTTGCCTAGGCACAGACGGAAAGCTTGCAAGTGCTGAATGAGATCAATGAGGCCATTGGCCTTGCAGACATGCTCGAATTGCTCCATGAAACTATACGGGATCGTCATTTGGCTAGTACTTATCTAACTTCTTAGGAAAAACATGGATTTTCAATTGGCACTTAGAGCTTTAAGTGACTCCTAATTCTGCAAGCAATGAAGTTGCTAGTGCTGCTGCGCTTTGCTCTACCAATGTGTTATCCAATAGTTTCTTCATGAGAAGCTCGTTCAGCGTAAGGTCTCCCTCTAGTGCTCTCTCTTTCTCTGTGTCAGGTCTTTCTCAATTTTTGTTTGCTAAGGCTAATACTCACTAGATCTCTAGCATTTCTACATTCTATCGTAAGCTTTTAGCTTGTCGTTCTTGATTGTATGCCACTATGCCTTGCAAAGCTTTCCATGCTAGTTTCGTGTCCTCTTCAAGGTCTGCTAAGATATCCTCAGATGGCCTACCATGGTGGTCCATCTAGGTTTGTAAATCGTACTTGGTTACTATTTATTGGAGTTCATTTGGGAAATCCCCTAAATCAAGCTCTTCGTTGCATTTGCGGTTCGAGCTGGTCTCTGCCATGTCTACGGTCTCTTGTTCCACTAGGTTGTCGATGAGATTGATCAAGTCGGGTAGATTCAATTCCCCAATGATATTGGTCCTTAATGCATTTGACTTCTCTGTTGTGTCTTCCTCTTGGTCCTACAACTTGGGTTTCTTGATTACTTGTCTAAGTCTCAAGTCTTCTCCTATTGGTGGGTTCATTCAGTTTCTTAAGTCTGAGTGAATTCCTTGTTATTTACAGACAATCCTCAATTTACCATTACTCTGCGTGTGTGTGTGTGCTCTTTTTCGTGCACTGTGCGAAATCAGGCTTTTAGCTTTTCTCAAGTGCACTTCAAGTGTCGAAAACAATGTGGGGTGCAATGCCTAATGGTAAATGCAGATTTAGCACTTCCGTCTATGTTCTTGGTCTAAGAGGGCTTTAATCTTGGCCATTGACTGCTCTTGTTGGTCTCTAGGGTCTGTGCTGTGTCCTTCCACTTAGTCAAGGTCTAATTGAGGGTCTATGGCTCAGTTTGGCACTCTTAGCGGGGTGGACATCTAGCAAGTTTGGCTAACGTCGTTGCTAGATCTGCAATTCACTGGTTCTCTCATTTCTTGTGCCAAAAATGTGTTCTATTCATCTGTATCGCTCTCGGGGGTTTATCCGTGGCTATGGTCCAGGTGAGTCAGGATTAGAAAGTGTCCATTCAAGAAAAATCTAAATTCGTCCAGGTTGGTTTGAATTGTAGGGTCAGAGTGTTAGATTCAGCCCATTCGAGGCCGATCTGAATGGCCGAATGACGTGTTCGAATGCCTGGGACGAATGCCATGTGGCAAGGTGGGCCAAGTGTCCAAACATTTGATTCGAATGGGCTGAATACTGAAATGATTCCTCCTACTTGCCTAATCATCGAAAAACCGAAATACTTGTTGCAAAGATTAAAATCCCAAAATCTCCTACTTATCTCAAGCTTTGGTTTGAGGATGAAACCCTTACTTCGTTGCTCGATTTGAGGCACGCAAGTGCTCAAGCTTGAATTCGTTGGTCCCGACAATGGAACCAAAATGGAGAGGGAGCTCACACTCAACCACCAAGACCCATAGACCGCTTATTGCTTCAAGCATTTCAAGTGAGCACAAATGGCTATTTCTCACCTAGTTGATAGGCCTTCGATCCTAACAAGGTGTAGTGAGCTTACCTTGATGCTCGAATGAGTAGCCTCCTCATTCAAGCAAGCTAGTAGCTCCACGATTTGTGATGTGAGCTCAAGCATCCTTAAGCCTCCACCTCCAAGCTCCATCTTCCATAGCCGCGCACGAGAGAAGAGAAGAGAAGAGAAGAGAAGAGAAGAGAAGAGAAGAGAAGAGAAGGAGAAGGAGAAGGAGAAGGAGAAGGAGAAGGAGAAGGAGAAGGAGAAGGAGAAGGAGAAGGAGAAGGAGAAAGAAAAGGAGAAGGAGAATGAGAAGGAGAAGAAGAAGAAGAGAGGAGATGATGGAGAGCTTCTTCTCCAAGATCCCTCACCTTCACACACTCACTCCCTCACACTCTCACGCTTCCTCTCTCAAGCACACACAAGCAAGCAAGAAGGAGAGAAGAAGGGAAGAAGAAGAGTCCACTTTAGCCATACACAAAGAATGAGCTTCTCATTCACTTTTTGAGTCTATATACAAAACCCTTATCGCTTTGGGCACCCAATCCCCTTTTTTACATGACCGCTCATTGCAGCAAGGTCCTCTTTTCCCATTCCTTCTAGTTTCCCTTTCTCTTTACCTATGCCCTTCTACCTTTTACAATTTGTACCGAAGGGAGCCTGGCGCTCTTTTGCAAGAGTTTTAGGGGCGACCTGCATTTAAAAATTGTGCCTTTGCCTTTGATTTAGCTTTTGAGGTCGCCCTTGCGCTATTGGCAGTTTCCCTTCTTGCTCCTTCCATTGTGTCTGCATTTGGAGTTTCTTAGACTTCTTTTTCTCCATCTCGAACTTGGGTTACCAGGCACTCAACCAAGTTATAGTTCTCCTACCAAAAGATTAGCCTCCAAATCACTATATCTTCAAGCCTTGACTAGAGATCTATATGTGCATAACTAGTATTATGGGCATAGACATTGATAGCAACAAATCTACTCCCATTTTGAACAATTGGAATCCTCACATCCTGTTTGGTATAGCTTACATAATCGATTCTTGATTGCATCCATCTTTTCCAAAGTGTGAGGGTACTACCACTTTCCCTCATAGTACATCAACATGCATCTCATAGTTGGGAAATTTGAGAATTGAATCGAGTCCACATTTAATCTTTTGTAACCAAGACAAGGTCATGCTTATAATGTTTAATAAGAATGTCCAAAACCTCATTTCTACCTTTGGAGCACAAGCAAGATCACATGCCCCTAACATGAAAGATAATTAGCAATTGTTTTTACATAGCAATCATCTTTGTCTTGTGAAGCTATTTTCCTTCATTGTAATGTTGTTTTTTGGTGTCACTTGTTCCATTCTACGCCTTTTAGAATATTAAAATGTAACTTTTTCTTGCTCTTTACCCTTGTATTAACTCTCTTTAGAACAATCCTTCTCAAAATGCCATGATTCCTAACATATGAAGCGTGCATCAAGGAAGGGGGAATAATCATACCTTACATAGGCACTCAAAACCTCTAGGATCCTAATTTCTAACACTCTAAGGGGTTGCATGCATATTTTCCACATGATAAAAGCTATCAACTCTTGGGTTCATCAGAATTGGTGGCACATATAAGGCATGATTGAGTGCATTAGTAATCGACTTAATTTTAGCATCAAATAGGGAGTGGAGCTTGGGGAACGAAACCCAATATAGTAGCAATCGATTTGGGGAAAACTTTGCATACCATTGTACGATGCAGGCAAGGTTTCCCTTGAATCCCATTCAGTGTGATAATGTCAAATGTTCCTTTGCTTGAGTATCCACCAAAACCTTAAAAAATCCCTTTTTATAAACATGTGTTATAATATATTGCATTTTTCCTAGAATGTTGTAGTAAACCATCTCAAGAATCTGCCTTCTAGTGAAATATGTCCCAAAAAGTATAGTAGATAGTATGAAAATGCAAAATCATAGTATCTAGTACATAAGGACTCCACAAGAAAAGCCAGAGTAGCTTGTGGATTCTCCTTGGATTAGATAACAAGGTTTCTTTCCTTGGCATGTTCATATTATATATATGTATGTTAGATATACTCAATGCCCTACCCTTGCGAGGTGCCACCAATGATCCATGGTGCTCAAAGTTGTGCAGTCCTCATTTTCATGTGAGACGAGTTCTATGTGATTAGATAGTAAAGGGTTGCTTATGTGGATCTAGTCTATAGGTTAGATAGAGTAGTTAATTTACTAGGAAATTTAGGCATACTTAATCGAGTTGCAAGGGTGTGCATGATCAAGGAAGCAAAAATTGGGTTTGAAGGGCCATTGACATGTTTCTTGTTTGGGGCAATCTGAGGGGGGCTAGTGGCCCCTTGCTAAGGGTTAAGCAGTATCATCTTGTCTTGATTAAAAATGAAATATTCCTTGGTTGAGTAGTGAAGTTAAGAATATGGTATATCGGTTAAGATGAATTAATACCTGCTTGGGCTATAAAAAGGTAGCCTTGCTAGAACCATTATCATATGTTTGCCAATCTAAGATTATTTAGCAAGCTTTAACCTCTTAGAATCTACCTAGATGGACATCTAAACTTCATTGAGGAAAAGAGGCAACATGTTTGGCCTTGAGATGAGGTGAATAGTTGTCAAGTTCCATAGAGGCATTCTCTTAATTCTTTGTAGTTTGGCTATGCTCTTGCCATCTCTCTTCTACACCTCCACATATTGCTTCGCCTAGCTTATTATGTAACTTTCTAGAGAGCACTATGAGCCTAGACTTGTCCTAATTCTCCAAGTAAGTTTCAATCTCTCACATGAGCTCAATCCTAGTTTCATCATCAAGAAACTTAGGCCCAATGTCGTGAACATCATCATGAGATTTATAGTAGGATGCAAGACAACTCAACTTCAACTAGAATAAGGGACATGACTTTAGCTAAAGTTTGGAAGTCATGCACAACATCATGATATTTTGCACTAAGGGTGTTCAATTTCATTCAGCCATGAAATCTTAAATGTAGGCTTTGAAACATCATAAATAAACTAACACATTAATGGATGTGATACAAAAGCTCACATTCTAAAGATCATAAGTGACACATTACGTCAAGTAATCAATACATGATATTCCAATGACACATTAAGCCAAATAATCAACAGATGGTGTTTCAGTTTTATGAATTTTCTTCAAAAGCATTGTTGAATCCACCACCAATCAGTGTGTGAAGCATACATCCAATCAACCCTTATTGGATGCTAGTTGTCATCCTTGTGGTTATTTCTTTGAGTGAAGGATGTAAACTTAGTTCCCCTTTCTATAGAAGAAAGGTCCACAACTTAACATTAGCTTGCAAGTTCTACAATACTTGTGCCTCTCGTCCATGCGTACTCTCTCCCCCATGTGAGTGTTCAATAGGGGTCTCAACCATATTCTAGTCTCCTATCAAAAGAATAACTTCCAAATCACCATAATCTACTCGCATTAATTAGAGATCTATATACACATAACTAATAACACAAGTGTAAATATAGAATGTATAAAAAATTTTCCCTTTTTGATCAAGTGGAATCCCCACATTCTCTTTGGTAGAGCATACACATTTAAGTTTTGGTTTCATCCATCTTTTGTAAAGGCTAAGGATTCCACCACTCCTCTCCAAATGTGCATCAACATACATCTCATAATTTTGGGAAATTTGAGATTTGAATTCACTCCATGATTAATCACGTACAAGTAAACAAACTTATGCTTACATTGTTTAATAATCACAACCAAAACTTTCTTTCTACTTTGTAGCAAAAGCCCTAACACTTGAGGTAATGAGCAAATAATTTTGCATAATGAGAACTATTAAGATAATGCCATGATAATAGTCTATTCAATAGAGCTTATATGTTCATAAATCCCTACCTAAGACTAGTAGCCACCATATACAAAGTCTTATAGACCCACTAGGCTAGTGGAAGTTTGGTATCCCAATCCTTTCGACGATATTCCACCAACTTGGTTAGAATTTTGCACAAAGTCTTATTGGTGGATTCTACTAATCCATTTGGCATGGGGATAATAGGGTGAGGACTTCTTATGAATAATAAGAAAAACCATTATGAGCTTCTTAATGACCTTGTTGATGAAATGACCACCATGGTCACTCACCAGTTCCATTGGGCATCCATATCAATTCAAGTTATCTTTAAATAGACATGCAACGATCGAGTTGGCCAAAATATTTTTTAAGGGAAAGGCTTCAACCCACTTAGTGCGATGATCAATAGTAGTTAGGATATACATATTCTTGGTCTTGGAAGTTGTTGGCTTAATTGGCCCCACAAATCAAGGCTTCACTCCTAGAAAGGCTCCAATGATAGGATCATATGTAAAGGGAACTAAATTTAAAGCCAGGAGTTGTCCCAAGCATTGGCAGGAATCACACTGCCGAACCCATTTTTGCACATCACCATGCATTGTCGGCCCCCATAGGTCTGCTTATGCTAAATCTTTTGGATGGTGATGTATAGAGAGAAGTGTCCACCCACCACCCCTTGGTGGGCTTCTTCCATGACTGTAGCTTGTTCCATAGGGAGAACAACTCATTGTAAGACTCCTGTGAGTGTCTAATGATACAATTGGACCAAAATGCACTCGAATTGCCTGCTTCACAATGCCAAACGCTTGTGATGATCTGTAAGTAGATGATTTGGTGCCTCACTAGTGGTAAAAAAGACTAACATCTCATCATACTAGGTCTAGGGTGGGTTAGTCAGAGTGGAATCCAGATTAGCCTTTGTTGCAAAGCGTTGAGTATCGAGAAAGTCATCCTCTATGCCGACCAGAACCTCTCGTGAATCTAGTTGGGACAATAAATCTACCCCCAGGCCTATTCACCACCTTGAAATCAAACTCCTCAAGTAAAAATATTCAGTGAACTAGGTAGCTAGTGGTATTCTGTTGCTTCACTAAATAGACCAAAGTTGAATGGTCAACATGAAAGACAAAAGGATTCCCCAATAAGTAATTCTGAAATTTCTTAACAAATTAGATAATTTCTAGACACTTTTATTTGGTGACAAAATAATTTTTCTCTACTGCCAAGAGCTATTGGATAGCATAATAAATGGGTTGAAACCAACCTTTTGCATCCTTTTGCATTAAAACACTTCCAATTGCATTGTCGGAAGCATTAATGAACACATGAAAAGGCTTATTCTAATCTAAAGGGGTCAAGACTAGGGCTTTGGAAAACATTAATTGAAGGCATCAAAGGGATAAATCTACATTCGCATCACAGTTGAAGGCAGACTTTGATACATGGGCTAGCCGATTCAAAGGAATGGCCACATTGGCCAAAAGGCCCAGATACCGACCATGCCAATGAACCTAAGAAACTGTAGCATAGTAAAGAGGGAGGTTGATATCATGGTCTACATAACCATCGTTACCTTTTGAGGGTCAAGAACAATGCCATGTCCCGAAATAACATGTCATAATAACATTCGCACGTTGATCAAGAACACACTTTTCATGGGAATAAGACTCAGGTTGACCTCTCGACATAGTGTGAGACATACTTGGAGATGTAACAGGTTAAGAAGAATCATTCTGAAGACATTAAAGTCATAAAGAAAAACCCTCATGAAATCAGTCAAGTAGGGGTTGAGAATCCCCTGCATATCACATTGGAAGGAGGTGGGAGCATTTTTAAGGCTGAACCACATTGCAATAGAAATAAACACTCCCCATATGTGATAATTATAGCTGTCCTTGGTTTATCTTTTAGGGCTAATCAAACTTGGTTGTATTCACTAAATCTACCCAGAAAAGAATACATCTCATGCCCTACCACTTCATCCAGTGTGCTATCCAAGTAAGGTAAGGGAAAGGGATCAAGATTGGTAGCCTCGTTAAGCTTTCAATAATCCAGAGATTTGGAGCTTCTTATTCTTGTTGGGCCTAATCATGATCAGGGATAGCTTCTCTACTTGATCTACTAGGGTAGTGAATCTGACCTTGAGGAGGTGGTCCAACTCTTCTTTAACTAACTTGGCCATATGCGGATTCATTCGGTATAGTTGCATCCAAACACGTACAACATCCAACTTAAGTGGAATGCCATGTTAATAGAACCAAGAGTCAAGGACCTTCATATCCAGGTAATCCTAGGCAAATACATCTTTAAATTCGTTTAGAAGCTCGATCAACTAAGTCGAGAAATCCAAATCTAGAGATATGTTAATCTTGACTCGCTTGGAATCATCCTCCATGACTAGGGTGACCTTTTGAAGTCTAGCTTCAAATTTCCTTTCTTGTCATAGGACTTCTGCCACGTCCGATGTTGCTGCGGTTGCAATTGCTTCCCCATCATTGGCTTCACCCTCCGGATTCTCCTCTAGAGTAGATTTGCTGGTTCACCATTCAGACCAAAAAAGGTGCAGGATCGCATTCCATTTGCTTGAATTACTTGCATGTGGGTGAAAGTGATAATTACTACTGATCCGGATTCACTATCCAACAATACATCATTGAGGACTTTGCATTAACATTAGATCGAGATGACCGGTATCGTCGTTTCGAAAATGGGACCTAGTGGAGCGGTACGCCTTCTGTACTTTCTTCTTTAGGGTTGCTGCAGTCATGGCGGCTACCTCCAGACTACTCGATTGGGTTGAATCATCTAGAGATCTAGAAATATTCCAGTTGTTGCTGGCAGGTGGGTTCCCTTCCATCCCTTACCATCCTCCAGTACGCGCCACCGAAGTCCGAGTATTATACCAGCACACCTCAGTATTATGAGAGTAGCAACTTTACAAATACCACACCATCGCTGATTTAAAACTGCATTTAGTAGCTAGATGGCCCAAATTATTGCATTTAGTACACGAGATTTTTGGTGGAAAATTTGTGAGTGTCCTCTAAGGATTTGCTACGCATGTCCTTCTTCTTGCCAGACTTTTTGGGCTTCTTATCGCCCAGCTCCTCAAAGCCCTCATCATCATTGCTACTATCTTCCTCTATGGCTACCTCTGACTCTAAGTCGCTAGACTCAGAACCATGATTTTTGGTTGCAAACTTGGTGGTATTCTTGCTTTTTCCTTTCTTATATTCCCCTACGACCATGGCGACCTTGAGATGCAGCTAGATCTTTCGTTGCCAAGGCTTTTTGAAGCGTCTCAATTTAGACGATGGACGTACATAGCATGAAGTATCTCTCTATTTGGCTACTGTGCTTGCGTAATATGCTTGAACCTTGAATTGGGCGGTAGAAGCCTACACAGTAGACTCACCTTGCTTGAATCGCACAACCATTCCAGGTTCTCGATCTTGCTGGAATTGCTTTGCAAAGGCTACTTGAGCTACAGCCCAAGTAGCCCAACCATGCTTTTCTGCCAACCATGGTACATCCTTCCTCCGTAGGGTAAGATTCAGACCCATTGAATGTCAGGAAAATAAGACAACTTGGCATGGCTTGAGCCACCATCCAAGTGGTAACTAGAATGCTTTGAGGTGGGATGGGCAAGACCACAATGGGTATTGCAGAAGAGAAATACTTCCCCACTAATTTGAGTAGGGTAGAGAGAGCAGTCGATTGAGAAGCTGAAGGGGAAGCACGGTCTGATCTCGGCAGAATCGATCATGATTGAGTTCGCAAGACAAGACCGCGGAGGGGTATACTTTGCATCGATCAGTTCCTCATCACAGAATAAGGTAGGAAGCCAGGAACTTCAGGAGGTGCTTCCCATCGCTGCTACCTCTACCTAGAACATCGCCCACACGAAGGGGTAGTAGGAGGCAATGATGGCCCCTTAGAGCATGTGCACATGCAGACGTACTCAAATCAATGATCATCGTGGTTGCCAAGTGTAATCGGGTACAAACATCGCCACAGAAAACAATAGCCATAGATATTCGGACCCTACACAAAGAAACACCAACATGGAAAATACTTCATATTGCAGAAAACAAAGAATATAATACAGATCAAAATGCACTTCCATTTCTCGGAGCACATAAGTCCGAATACAAAAATGTACATTGTTTATCCATAAGTTGAGTACACTGAATAAGATATATCCATATAGTAGTGTAGTTGCACAACAAGCCAATTGGCAAATATAAATGGCACAACTATATGCCTCTTGACCTTTCAACACTCCACCATCCAAAACATCTAGTCATCACTATGTCTGCCCAACAGTCTATTTCTCTTTGGGAATTTCTAGGTGTTCATGAGGAATATGTTATTATCTCTACATCTATTATTAGGTGAGAAGAAAGTGAATTCTTACTATTGGATTCCAATGATAATGCTAGCCCCTTTGACTATCTAGGGCGTTTAAATAATATTGGAAAAGGATATGTCATCAAATGCTTGGGTGGTGTTGCAGATTTGGGTGTCACTATGGTACAAAGTTTTGAATGGTTAATGACTGAGTTTAGGAAGAAGCTTGTAAAGGAGAAGGCATTTCATGCTTGGTCTATCTAGTACGATCATTGTGAAGAAAGCTGGTTATGATGTTGATTCAGCTTTTTAATACTATTGTTTCCCCTTCTCGAATAGTTGTTGAAATGGGAATCTTTTATTTAACTGCTTTAGCTAGTCTTTTGCGGGTAATAAAGTTCAATTGGCCATATCTTGGGATCATCTTACTACCCGTTGAAGTAAAGTAGATGTGATACTTGAGGCATTGCATGAGAAGGTTGTTAGATTGGCCTATCAACCCATCAAAAGATAGGATTTTGATTAGCCTTGAGACATTTTGATGTGAGAATAATTTTATAACAATAGAATTTTGTGTGGTAAATTGAAGGGCATTGATTGTTGGGATCTTCATTAATAGGAGAAGATTAACCAGTCTTAGCTTGCTTAGTATCTTGTAAGTACTTGGAAAAAAGTGTTGGATGAGCTCAAGTGGTTGAGTGACAAAGATCAGAAGGGTGATAGTTCACTTACACAAGTTATTTGGCTTTAGATAGAGGCCTTCAATTAAGATTATTTTCCTATTGATGCTAATCATAAACTCTCAACAACCTTAATGCTTGTACGTGGAAGGATGCTTGGAATATGGCATCCTTAGTTCGTAAGTCGGTTGAGCAATTGGCCTTATATTATAGGCTAGCTAAATCTAAAAGTAATTCGTTATAATTAATTGTGTTGAAGAAAAAAGAAATATCCTATTGCTATTTGGGATATAGAAATCATGCATTGAAATGGTGGGTATCAAATACTAGCAATCCTATTAGTCTTCTTAAATATAAAATATATAATATTCTATGATGATAGGTGAGCTTAGTTGAAGAAGAAAAGATTCATGAGAGAGTTTGATAATCTTATGTTTCAGATAATCGTAATAGCAAGCAAATTGTCTACAAAAGATAGAAAGTTTTTGGACACCTCCAGTTTGTCCTTTCTATAAGAGGCATTTTGTCCTTTCTACAAGAGAGTTGAAGAAATTGTTAAAATTTTGATATGGGATAATGGATTGCCTCAAGTTTGCCTCAATTTTGCCAAGATTTAAATATTCTTGGAACATGTTAATGAAAATGATGGAAAAAACTAGTTTATATGTCAATCTGAGCTAGAAGCCTTGCCTTTGTGATCTAGGAAACATGAACTGACTCATGTAGGATTGGGCCATTCTAAGAGCATTATTGTGTAGAGAAGTGTGGCTATGCAAGACTAAGACTCTATTTGGAAAGTGAAGTAATAGGATTAGAGTTTGAGATTCGTTATGTCCTAAGTGAATGATGAGATATATGCCCTTTTTGATATTTTGCGAAAAACACTAGCTCTTCCAAGATGGTCAAAAAGTTGCTTGTAAAAATATCATTATTTCTTTAGACATATTATAGAACATATGCTAATATCTCCTATCATACAAAAAAATGGATTTACAATCATGGCTAAATCCATGAAAAAGACTTTACAAATTATGCCTCTTTGTCCCCATAGCAAAATAAGAAAGTATTAGTAGTTGTGACACTTGAATTTTCTAGAGCTCTTAAAAGTTAGTCAAAATTAGCTTGAATATTTGAGTGACTAGTGCCCTAAATTGTGAAGCTAAGAGAGAGAGAAAGTAACACTTCCTTATACCTACACACTAATGAGAGCTCCAATCCATTGCAAAACACAATACACCTCAAGGTAAGAGAGATATAGAATAGGCTAGTGCTCATCTTGAGCTCATATACTAAAACACATATATACAACTTCAAGAAATCTTGTAGCTCAAAATCCAAGGTGTAGCATCATACTTTTATGGCCAATACTCAATGGTACATGACAAATAGAGGATGTGTCCACTGACAATTGTTATTGGATGAAGTTGATAGCCAACACACCAAGAGGATAACTCCTAGGAAGAGACAAACACATTTGAAACTGCAAACACAAAGACACTCAATGAGCACTCAACATCATGAATAATTGCACCTTTATATTCATAGTCTTCATAAAGGAATACCAAATTGTTCGTCCATAGTTTACAAACCAATAGAATAAGCATTACAAGCATTCACAACTCTACAACACATAAGTAGGTAGATCTCCAAGAAGAACGAAAGGAATTACACTCAATGGGTAGCTTTGATACCTCCATAAGCATGCTTAGTCTATGCCAAACTACAACAAATGCAACCTTAGTTTCAACAATACTTCTTCACATAGTGGAGAGTCAACTCTTGACTTCTTTCCGCATAGACATAGCCAACAAAAAGGAGCACCTTCATGGGGACCTTAAATCTTCAACCCGTAAAGAATTATGCTCAATGAGTAGCCTCCACACCTATACAAGCATGCTTAATCTTGGTCAAACTCTAATGAACACAACCTTAGCTTTAGCAGTACTTCTAGCCTCTGTAGTGGAGAGTCAACTCCACCTTCTTCATAAGTAGGATGAAGGCGACACACATGGCCACCTCCACAATCAGCAACACTCACTTTAGAGTGGTGGCAATAGCAACAATAGCATGGTCTACACCACGATCTTTACTTTAGGAGGGTGACAACCTATTCTCTCTATTATGGTCACCTCATGACCAAAGCAACCTTTATAGGCCCGAGGTGAAACAATATTTAAATAAAAGTGGCCCAAGGCCTACTTTAAATTATGTTGTTGCAACCATAGAATTCATCACCAATGATGTTGGAAACATCACCAAAATACATAAACTTTTCATTGTAAATCATAAGCTTCTCTTACTACCTTAACATTAAAGGTTAACATAAAAGCTGGGTCTCCATTTCACATTCATATCACTTCATGATATCAATACATTGTCCATGTAAGTTTTTGAAGCTTGAAATCTTGTACCTTGTTCCCATACTATCTCATCCCTTAGGACATCCATTTATCTTGTCCTCATCAAAACGAGGATGAAAACTCTTAGTCTTGTATCTCCAATGACTTGAAATCTTATATGCTAGTAGATTGTACCCTTATGTGATCTTGTTTAGCTTCATAATGATACACCTATCCTTGAACTTAACTCATTGAAGCTCAAGGTCTTGCATTGACCATAGTATTATTCTCTACTCAAAACTCATGTGTGAGGTGTTCTTTATTAGAATCTCTACATGGGACTATGGATATGTGACAAACCCATGGATTAGTCATGGTGAGAGTAGAAAAACTTGGTTTTTTGCCTTTCAATAGGCAATCCCTGAATGGTTCTAACAATAACTTTTATTACATGTCCCAGGGTACTGTTCTAGGGTTTTTTCCTTATGATTAGTAGGATTTTTCCTTGGAGATGTGAATAGCTAAGTTTGAGATAGCCTATTTGAGGTGTGAATAGCACGAGGCGTTTTCTAGATTTTAGCCTATTTGGATCCTAGGTGGATGTTTTTTGAGTTGATACCCATGTTGAAGATGATCTCACAATGTTTTCCTTTCATACCATGACCTAAGGATGATGATTGCTTTGATGCCAATGGTAAAGATGATCCCATGATGTTTTCCTTTCATGCCACAATGGCGCATCCATAACCTAACTATGATTATTGATGCTAGGCAATGCTTTGTTGGAGCTATGTGGTAGCACAACACCATTCATGTTGGAGGGTAGGCTAATGAGATGACTAGTTTTCTATGGCTAAGACTCTATTGGCTATGTGTTGTACTTTTTGGAGGTGGCCACCATGAAAAGACACAACACAATGAGGATAGGCTGCCACCTTGTTGACTTGGATTTTGAGGATGATTTTGTGGTAGTCATGGAAGGTGTTTCCACTATCCATTGATTGGTTGTCACTATACAAGTAGAGTACATGTGTATGTTTGCCTTTCTACTTGTGAAATAAGTGGTGGTGTTGGTTCTTCTCATGTGTGGGTTGAAGCCAAGGGTTGACTCTCTAGTAGGAGGCTTGGAGCTTTGAGTTGGAGATTGTGTATGTGGAGATTTGAAGATGAAGGAATCTTGTGTAGGTGTGGAAGCTACAAGTTGAGTGTAAGTCCATGCAGATTGAAGTTAAAGATCTCATCAAGGGTGCTACTTGGAGATCTACTTGCTTGAGTTAGCAATGCTTATGCTTCTACTTTGTGAATGATGGGTGGATATTTTGGTATTTCTTGATAAGGGCTACAAGTGCAAAGGCATAATTATGTATGCTATTAAAGAGTCCTTTTGTCTTTATAGTTCCTTGTGTGTTGTATGTGCTTATGAAGCATCCTCATGGTGTGTTAGCAGTCAAGTGCATCAAAGAACAATTGTAAGTGGACATTCCCTCTATATACAACATACCACAAAGTGTTGGCCATAAAAGCATGTGATGTTATACCCTTTTATTTGGGCTAAAGGGGTCTTGGAGTTGTATCTATGTGTTTATATATATATATATATAATGGCATTTTTGTATGTCTCCTTTGCTTTGAGAAGTCATTGTGTCTTACATTGGAATACTTTCCTTGAGAAATACAAGAAAACTTGCTACTAGAATCATCAAATTTTCACCTACAAAATGGCACAAAACTATCTCCGCATCTCTCATCATGACTAATCCATGATTGGTCTCATATCCATAGCCCATCTCAAGGTTAGAAAAAAGGTTCCTTTCTATATAATAATAAGTCATCAAAGTCATACAATTTATACTTGGAAGTACTTGTTCATATGCTTCAAATTAGACTTAACAAATTTGCATTGTTAGGCATAATTAGAGGACTTACAATCCACATTTAATGATATCCAACCATATAGGTGCTCATAACATAACTTCCCCTACAATTAGCGAGGCTTTTAAATGCAGATCATGTCATCTCAAGGCATTCACTCGTACTAAATATGCTCCCTATTTAGGACATCTATAGAGGTACACCCACACACATGCACATAGGTAAGAAAGCTATATTAACATCCTCTAAGACACCTCAAAAGACATGCTATTAGTGTAAACAAAAGATGTAAGAATTGTAGTTATGGTTGATATTAAGGGTGCCATTGGTACAAAATGCAAAAATATATGCTAAAGTTACTCGAGTTACTATGTATATTTTCACACTAAAGTATGGTTCTACTGTGATGGTTTTAGCACCTCGATAAAGTACCAATTTGTGCTATTCTATAGTCACATTCATTTTAGCAATTTTATTTGTCATGCTTTTGTTTATGTCTGTGTGATTTAATTGCTTTATAATGTGCCATGGGATCATCTAATGAAAGTCATTCTTTTCCTTCAATGGTTTTTCAAATTCCACGTGTTTCTTTGTGCCACTTGGTTTGGAGGCCTTCTAGTTGTTTAGGGGATTGAATATTCTATTGTAATGTAGCTTCATTTACTACTAAGAAAATGATGGATAAAATACATTGCTTATTTATCTTCTTGTGAGTCACACACACACACACACACACACACACACGCACGCACGCACGCACGCACGCACGCACGCACGCACGCACGCACGCACGCATGCATAGAGTGTGTGTGTATGTATTAGATAGGATGCAAATTTAAATTTTTTGAAGGTCTACAGGAACTTTTTATAGTAATTTACTTTTTTTTTGGCTAGGCATTACGTTAGAAGATTTGAAGACTATACCTATTGGAAGGAGGAGAACATACCATGATGATGTGACGATCATGGTGGTCACTCTTGGTATTGAGCAAAAGACTTCATCAGCATCGATAGGCTCATGAGTTAAGCCCTCTATAAGATCATATCCAAAGAATAGATATAGCAATTACTTTAAACTTGATTGCCGATGTTTCACAGAGAATGAGTATACAATTTTCAAAATGTGAGGTGTTGTGACACCTCATTACACAACAAAAGTTGTGATTTTACTATAGTTTTAGAAGAAAGTATATGATTCAAAATTCTTGTCTTCTTTCTTTAGCTCTATATGTACATATATTAGAATCCATTTTATTACAATTTTGACAACTTGGTAGTTGTCTTCATCTTGCTTTGATGCTACATTGATTGAAAGGAAAGGGCTGTCATCTTCTCCCTTTTGTTGTAGGATTTTGGAATATAAATTTGATGCATCATGTAATTTTCATGAGACATTGATAAATGATTATATACATGTGCTCCACAATTTGAGATTAGATGTGATGTAAATAATGCATTTGTGGCCATTTTGAAGTGACATGATAAAAATTGGGACTATATCTCTTGTAAGTAGTGTCTAAAGACAAATGTTTTGGTACTTCTTAATAAAAAGTACCTTGAAAATCTATCTAATGACGCACCATGACTTTATGGATTTCAATTTGGACTATATTTGGTGTTGGTAATTTTTGATAGAAAGAAGTACCTTGAAAAATATCTAATGAAGCACCACAACTTTGTGAAATTCAATTTGGGCTATATTTGTTGTAAGTAGTATCTAAAGATAATTGTATTGGTACTTCTTGATAAGAAGTATTGTGAGAAAAATATAATGAAGTACCATGACTCTGGATTTCAAAGGTGTAAGGCTTTTAAGACTTGGAAACTAGAGAAGAATTGGGGGGGGGGGAGCTTTTGTAGATAATATAACCCTAATATTGCATATGCTGATTAGATGCCTCCAATGACAAACTAATGGTAGTTGTGTAAATTGTTAAAGCCTTTTTAGGTGTTAATGTTTATTGTGAGGATATGCTTTGATGAGTCTTTTTTAAGAAAGCATCTAGAAGCTAGGTTAGGTTGGGAAGTTTAGTCATGAAGTGAATTTATTTGGAGCCCTTTGGGTAACTTAGTAGTATATCAATTTGTTATAACAAATAAAATGAAATGTAGGTAAAGTTAGTTGAAAAGTGGAAATGTCATGCCGCATCTTGGATGGACATGTTGTAGGTTTCTCAAATCCCCACCTCTACCTCCAACTGCCCAATGCTGTAAGGCCCCCAAATGATGGGAAGTCATAATTTGAGGATAGGATTTCCAATATAGACATAAGTATTAAGAAGGGGTCTACCCTTATGAGATGGCCTATGTGGACTAGAACATTTGGGCAAATGGGAAACCTGGGGGGTCCACTTATATGAAATCATTTAAATAACATGCATTCAAAGGGTAATAAGAATACCCTTTCTTTACATGCTATAAGGCCTTAAAATGACCCCCTTTTACTTTACTAAACTTACGGACTTTTTTCAAATTGTAATTAAAAAATGCCTTTTGTAAATATAATCCTATAAATTTTACTGAGTATATTACACTTTCTTTCAACTCATGTTCCGTATCTTACATGTTCTATAATGTGGACCCCCCCACCCCCTGGATGGGAATTAACATTTAAGGTTAGTGCACACTCATGGAGGCTAGGATATCAGCCTCACTCAGGGGTCCCACGAGACCTAATAGCCCCCTTTGTGAGCATTTTGAAGGATGGATCCTTAGCTTGATGATATACCATATATTCATTGGATTAATACATGTCAATTTAGGCAAGCAATCATTGGAAGATTAGTTAGCACTAGTAAGATTTAACACAAGTAGTTTGGCCACATTCAATTTGCTATAGTCAAAGAGATGTAGATGACTAGGATTATAGTACAATTACCTAAGTAAGGAAGCATTGTAAGCATGTGAAGCTTGTCTAATGGACAAGTAACAAAGAATGTCAATTCCAATGAAGAGTAATAAGACTCCACCAAAGGTGCTATGTATTGCTTTCTCAATGTGGGTTTAAGCTTTTGGCAAGTTTGAATAGGCTTGTGGAGAATGAAAGAAACAAGGAGGTGAATAAATTATGTACCAATGGATGAGGATAATTAAAATCCAACAAGATGATTGTGTATTACAATATAGAATTAATTTTAAGGATAATGACATCAAGCACCACCTATATGCCAATGTAAAATGGAGACATGGATCAATGAAATGCATTATCATGGAGATTGCATAGTGTATTCTGAAGGATTGCCAACAAATTTTTGGGTTGAAGTAATCCACATGGCTATATATATCCTCCATTGGAACTATGCTAAGGTGTTGCAAGGAGAAACACATCAATAATCTAGTCTAGTAAGATGTGATTGAGGTTAAGAATATTATTTCTAGTCCTAAGATGTTCTTTGTGAAATAGTCACATGTAGTGAAGCAAGAAGCACATTATCAATAATTATCAAAGTTATAGACCCTATTCTTAAACGAACTACTAAAGTTCTTATAAAGGAGGGAGGGAAGGGGGGGGGATCTCATAGATGTTCAAGTTCCTCAACCACTACATCTTCATTTGTTGCTTCAAGGGTGATCACTTTCCATGTGGGAACAGTAACTCTTTGATGACAATAATCTTGGTCCAACAATGGAGGATCCATCTCAATGGGCTTGGGAGGCCAACAATGATAGAGGAGCAAATAATAACTTTTGAACACAATATAGTTAACATTTTGTTCAATATTTCATCTTGGGAGAAACATTTAATTTTTTTTCAAAGAATCCCTAAAAGTTACCTATTTTTCATATGAATTTTCAAAACCATATGTTTTTAGTCCATTTTCAAAAGTTTGTATTAAAAGGGATTAATTGTCTCCATTCTATTAGAATGGTCCTCCTCAAAAGTAGCCTAATTTTGAAAGGCAATATTAAAAAACTATAAGAAGAATATAATTGTTATCAATCATATGAAACTTAGTAATTACTATGAGATTCCTCATCATTGTAAGATATTAATTTGTCTTCATTTTTCTATTATGTTGCACCATTTGTTCATTGGCTTTTATCCATTCACTTGTTGAACTAGATGATGCATGTCCTCTCTACTATCAACAACATTACTTTCATCTAAATGTGGGCATTGCTATTCTAAGGCTAACTTTACTTCTAGTGCATCTTCTTTCCCTATGTTCATCATGATCAATGTCACTATTGTCATTTTCCAAACTAGAGATTTTATCCTTTAAAATTGGGGCAATTGACTTTCTAAGATGTCCAATATTTGTAAGGGTAATCATACTTATATATTCACCTCATAGGGTTTCAATGTTCCTCTATGTGGACTTTGCTTGCTTTCATTTGGTTTTGGTATTTTCTATTGACTTCATGGTTGGTGTATACCTTCATGCTATATTAAAAACAATGAACCTTTATAGAGCAAATATTCACTACAAACATGATAGTATATAAGATAAATATCAAGACTTTAAGTCCTCTTAAACACAAGCACTCATTTAAAATGAATTTCTTACCATATAGACAACTAATTTTAGTGTACAATGCTTTTGTATGATACATAGCATTTCAGGCCATGTAAAAGCAGTATGTTCAGATAAATGCTTAGGAAATGTGCTAAACTTTTGATCAAATTTAGTTTTACTTTTTGCAACACTCCCATGTGTATAAGCATATCAAATAACAATATGATCTTTATCCTCCAATGGCAAATAAAGAATAGGCACCAAAGCACCATCCTAGTTGGAGTATACAATATCGAGAATTGTGATTCTAAGATTAGGATCACTATGAACATCTGGATTATTGAAAAAGAGTTTAGAATGGACTCTTCCATTGAATAGAAGGAAGCCCACTTAAGTATATTTGAATAAAGTTACTTCACATAGATCCTTTAGAAGATCAGTATCAAGTAAGATAACCACATCACTCCATGATTACTATTTTCAATGAGTTTGTAGTGTTTCCTTTGTCCTTACAAATTTCTTTCAATCCCTTTATTCTTTTGTTGGACTTTTAGATTTGCATAGATGTTGTATACTCCCATTCTAAATTTCCTTCATTATATGTAGTAAAGATTCCATCACTAGTTTTGTGATAGTATGGTGGTGTTTTTCACATGATTGGTAACTTTGCATTGAAATGTGTTAGAATGTCCTTGACATGAATTTAAGAATGTCCATTGATATGCATTGACATATTTTGATGCAAACATCAAAATATGTTCTGATAATATACCAATGCAAATCCAACAAACATTTTGATGCTAATATTGATGCATAATCCAACATTGTGCAAAATAAAAATGGTGAAAACTTTCTATCTTTATTCATTTCTACAACTATAGTAACCAAGAAAGTGTGTGCAACATGCTGAGATAAGTGTCCTTCTTTCCTCCATTTTCATTCGTGTTTCCTTCTTTTTCTTGATTATCTCTTCCACACATTTTTAAAAACCATGGCTTCAAGGTCTTGTTTATCTTCTTCACACACACACACACACACACACACACACACACACACACACACACACACACACACACACACACACACACACACACACACACACACACACACACACACACACACACACACACACACACACACACACACACACACACACACACACACACACACACACACACACACACACACACACACACACACACACACACACACACACACACACACACACACACACACACACACACACACACACACACACACACACACACACACACACACACACACACACACACACACACACACACATGCACGCACGCACGCGCATGCACATGCACACGCACACACACACGCACATAGAGAGAGAGAGAGAGAGAGAGAGAGAGAGAGAGAGAGAGAGAGAGAGAGAGAGAGAGAGAGAGAGAGAGAGAGAGAGAGAGAGAGAGAGAGAGAGAGAGAGAGAGAGAGAGAGAGAGAATCATCCAATGTAGGTTGCTTTGGTTGATTTTTAGCTATTTTTTTCATTGTTATTATGAAAATTGTATGAAAGAGAGAGGGAGGGAGAGGAAAGAGTGAGGTGAAGATAAAAAGAATTAAACTTTAGCAATGTATCTTGTGTACAAGTATTGCATGTTGCTTTCCTCTCTTCTATTTTGTTCCTTTGGTTTTAGAAGAGAAAAGAAGGGTGGGAGAGAGTGGGGGCAAAGAGAAAACAAATGATATTTGTGAATGTATATTGCATAGGTGGTTAAACTAGAGAAACCCCATTTTTAAATGTCAAATCAAGATGAATGGAGGGAGAACAAGGGTGAGAGAAGAAAAGTCCATTTGTTGATGAAAAAGGGGTTCTATTTTCTAAAATCCTACTCTCTTTTTTGTACAAAAATTAAGAAGAATATTGGGGGGAGGAGGAGGTAGGCAAGGTGAAAACTTGGTGAAAAACCTATTCTTTTGTTAGAAATTTAGACATCTTGGTTTCATGGTTGCCTATATGCTAGAGCACATGATATTTGAACAAGATTGCATGGAAGTACCATCATGAGAAATTTGTGCCCGAGCTTGTTCTCGAGCCTATAGTGGGTATGTGTCCTATTTTTCATTATATATCTCTATTTTTGAAGTATATATAATGAGACATTTCAATATATAAGTATGTAGGGTCAAAACTAGGAATTATAAATCTATTCTATAAAAAGTACAAAAAGTTAAAAAAAGAGAGTAGGATAAAAGATAAAGGGAGCGTGTAGGATTAAATGTATACCAACTGTTATAAGGTAGAATTATTGTAACATACCCGCCTTTATTACGTGATGCGTAACGTTTTAGTAGTCACCCAAAGTTTACCTTCTAGCTATCGCCATCATACTCTAACTATAATGATTAGATTTTGTCCAACTCTATAACCCTAGGTCTATCCTGTAGGGAAAGCATCCTGCCATTACCCACAAAGGACCCACCTAAAGGTTCCTAATTGACCTAACAGTCACCTGTCAACAACTAGCTCACATCCGAAGGTGTCCTTTGAGAGGCTTCTTGTCCGAGCAAAGACTACTATTACCCTTGGTTCATGGAGTACAACACTTTTTTCCAGTAGCAAACTAAGGATTTATGAAATCCCTCGTAGTGCTGTGGCACAGCCACCGTACCTTTCCCCTAAGATAATTTATAGTTCGGGCTCTGAGACCAAACCCTAGGTAAGTTAGCGAATTAGCCCTTCCTAGAGTTTCTTCCTAGCGTTTGTTTTTGGGGAAACCTCTTGGCTAACCATGGATGGCGATGGCTAGAAGGTAAACTCTAGGCAACTACTACAATGTTACTCGTCATGTAATAAAGGCGGTACATTACAACTGGTATCAAAGCCAAAAGAGATAAAAAACTTGGTAATTGTAGCCTGAGATATGAGTTGTTTTTCCCTTCCCTTTCTAATATGTGTTTTTATCCTACCCAGAGAGACAAAGATTGGGAGCAGTTCCTAGTCTTTCGAGCAATGTTTACATAGGCAATGCATTCTCCGAATTATGGATGGAGAATGCAAGTAATGTGGATTCTGGATCACATCTATGATCCTTCTCCACTATACAAGGAAAGATTCTAGATGATAAGTGGTGGATATTGTTATATCGATGCAAACTGTCTTGCCTTCCTTCAGACCAAATTGAAGAGGATAAGATGGATGGAAAATCTCAAAGTCGTAAAGGTTTATTTATTCCATGAAGCCAAAGTGGATTCAACTTTATTCACTAGAGTCCGTGAGGTTAAACTAAATTGATATATTTACGAGGAAGACACAAAGATCATCCCAGCGGATCGAATTATAGTTGTTGGTTGCTCTAAATGTTGCAACTACGTCAAAGATGGACTTCCTGATCTTCCTTTAAAGTACTGATTTTTAGATATTCATTCTTCAAAGCCCGATTATTACCTAATGGATGTATCCAAATGCCATGCTTAGATTCTATTAAGGAAAATTTCTCTCCCAAATAACCAGCCATCCCAAAATAAACCATGTATTTTTCCCCTTCAACAAAAGAAATTATTTTGTCTATCCATTGAATATGAAATTGGTTACCATTCTAGCAATTAAGAATTATGAGTCACTAAATATATGTGAAATCCATGGTTAGATTCCTTAAGTTAATTTGAAAAACTCTATCATGATGTAACCTTCTATGAAAATTTAATATAAAGTATTTCTATCCTTCTGAAATGATTTCTCCTTTTGAAAAGATACGATAAATTGTATGATAACATTCGTAGAGGTGATTAGAGAAAATCTTACGATACCACAGGAAGGTGTTCCTACCTTTAATGCTGCTGAGATCCAAGAAAAGAAGTTCTTGCTTAAGCAAATCAAACCACCTGAGTTTGATGACCAAGGCAAAAACATTGAGGTTGAAGCAAAAATATGGGTTGAGTCCATGGAAGATTATTTCATTGCTGGTGGAATTACCCTAGCTAATCAAGCAATGATTGGAAAGTTAAAGCTAACAAGAGAAGCCCGAATTTGGTGGAAACAATGGTGTAAAGAACAAGGAATCTCCAAAGCATCTATCAGTTGGGATGTATTAAAGGATGCAGTGCGAGGCCTGTATCTCCCACCAGCATACTGCACACAAAAGATGAATGAATTCTTTGGTCTAAATCGACTTGGAATAACACTGAAAGCCTATTACTCAAAGTTTGTAACACTTCTCAAGTATGCACCGTCTATGGATATTGTGCAGCAAGTATCCAAGTTTTGCCACAGATTGAATGATCCCCTCCTGAATAGATAGCTTGAAGCAATGCATCCATCGGACCTCTAAGACACATTGATAAGGGCAAGACCAATTGTACAGGAGCTCCAGTCCAAACCAAGAAACAATAAGCCTTGGAATAATAAGTTCCAAAACAGAAATATAACTAGAGGCTATGCAAAAAGAGCCCAAGGTCAATTCCAATCTGCTAATAGCAAGAAGGCGAAGACATCAGCGGTGGAGAACTTTACTGGTGGTAATAAGGATACCTTTAGGTGCTATTATTGTAACAAACCTGGCCACATACAAAGGTGATGCCCAAAACTCAGACAGAACGAATGCCAAAGCAAGTTCCGTAATGACTAGAGTCGACAACCACAATAGAGGAAGAGTTTTTGGCATAACCCTCAAGGAAGTAGAAGATAATGAAGGTCCCACTTTGGAAACCAACATGGAGAGAGAAAAAATTCACACCTCTCTCAACAAGAAGGGACCAAATTGTTCTCAGTGATTTAAACACCATCAACCTATAACGGTAAACCCTTTAAAATTTTGATTGATTGTGGAAGCACACAGTCATTCATATCACCAAGGTGTGCCGGAAAACTAGGCATAGACCCAATGCATGCACCTAGGCTAATAGTTAAGTTAGCTAATGGAAAAGAAGTTTCCTCAACACAACAGACAAGTAAGGTGGAGTTTAATCTGGGTGCCAATCAAACCAACATGCAATTCAGAGTGATGAACTTGGGAGCCCATGAGTGCCTATTAGGAATGGACTGGTTAATTCCCAATGACACTCATATTCATTGTGGAAAGGACCAAGTCAAATTCTTGAATCTTGTAGGACAACAAGTAACCACACAAGGAGAAGCAAGGAAACCAAAGATTCAATTAGCGAAAGCTCCTCAAATCGCTAAAGGTTTAAGAAAAGGGTCACCTGTATACTTAATCAAATTAAATAAGACTGAATAGGATACAGAAGCCAAATATAAATTGTTGTGGCTTAGGAAATATGCTGACGTATTTCCTGAAGAATTAACTAAACTTCCACCACAAAGAGAATTCGACCACGAAATCAAGCTAGTACCAGGAGCTGCACCAGTTGTTGCAAAGTGACCATATCGAATGTCTACTCTAGAAGCCATAGAACTAAAGGAACAACTCAAATAGCTCTTAGATCAGGGATACATTAGACCCAGTAACTCACCCTAGGGAGCTCCAGTGTTATTTCAGAAAAAGAAGGATGGGACTCTCCATCTCTGCATTTATTATCGAGGGCTAAATTAAGTAACGATCAAGAAAAGTATCCGATCTCTTCTAGCAGTCCTTTGTAATATGAACATACTTCCAGTAGTAATGACAATCCTTATCCTTATTCGGATTGTCAAATGGGCACTGCTAATGCCAAGACCCTCTATCGTGAGAGCTAGATCTCCCCCTGCCTCTAAAGTTTCCACTTCCTCTTGCATTTGATCCCTGCTGGTTATTATTGACATAGGATGCATTTTGTTGGCCTCCTCTGCTAGAACCAGAGCCTCTACCACGACTGCCACAGCCCCATTGATTGGAATAAAAAACTGCATCATTGCTTTTTGTACTACTAGAGCCTATACCCAAGCCAAGTTTTTTGTACTAATAGAGCCTATACCTAAGCCAAGTTTAACCTCCTCATGGATAAGCAATGCAATCAGCTCGTTGAAATCTAGCATTTCAACCCGCACAGACACAGAAGTATCAAAAGACTAATAGAGCCTATACCCAAGCCAAGACAAGTTTAACCTCCTCATGGATAAGCAATGCAATCAGCTCGTTGAAATCTAGCATTTCAGTCCGCACAGACACAGAAGTATCAAAAGACTTATACTCTTGACCCAAGCCATTTAAAGTCATAGCAACCATATCTTCATCTTCAACCTGAGTACCAATAGATGCCGACTGATCCACAATGGTCTTGATCTCTGCCAAATAGTCTTGTATGGGACTGTCCTTTCTCTCCATGTCGTTAAATTTTTGCTTTAATTGTATCTTCCTGGAACTTATAGTGGTGCCATAGTACCTGATCAAAATGTCCCATGCATCCTTAGGAGAGCTGCAATTCATTATTTGCATTACCATTGCATCTGGTATACATAGGGATAGCCAATGTAAAACCCTGCATGCTCTCTCCGTCCATGCTCGATGAGCTCGCAGAGCTGGTCTTGTGTTGGATACCTTCACATGTTGGGTTCAGCCTCAACTCCAATCACTAGCTCCCAATTGCATGTCCCTATCAAGAAATTCTCCATGCGGAACTTCCATATGGCATAATTGTTGTTGTCGAGCTTTTCCCCCACAATCTGGGTAATGTTGTCCATTCTGTCTGCATTTGCCCTTGCAAATTCTGCTTGACTCCTTGCAAACCAAGGCTTTTTGTGACTGATTTGTTTCAGCCTTCCAATATAATGACAGTTCTCAACAACAGTTTGGTCAAAACAATTATTCTATTCACTATATGTTTAGGACAGCTTTAGTCCTTCTGTTTTCAACAGTAAATTCACTACAATATACACATTATCTAAGCTTTCAAACTTGTCCAAACGTGTTCCAACATGTATACTCTTAGTTGAGCATCAACACTTAAGCATTGTGATCATAATAGTAACACAAGCTTCTTGTATTCATGTAAAAAAAACTTTTAGCAATCTGAAATTGCAGAGAATTGCAGTATTCAACACAACCTTATTTCATAGTTTGTGCTCATAGCAACTCAAATAGCAAGGCATAATCATATAGCAGAATTCATGCATGTATGAACATCAAGGAATGCTACATTGAGCTATTTCCAGTAAAAAAAACAACAACCTATCCAGACTTCTTTACAACATATGACATGCAACTATTCTTTCAAGTTGTTTGCCCAAATATTCAACCACATAAGTTGCATGACAAGTTCAATGCCAACATTTGTGCTTAGCTTCCAAGTTCTATTCCTTCTTGCATTAATCACTGAATATGGATGGACATTTTAGATTCTAATCATGTCACTCTCTTGAATTGTAGCCATTAAGCTCTAATAGGCTTACAACGATGCCAACCAACTATTGACACATATACCCATTGTAGACAAAGAGAACCTTGATTTATTGACAGCAGTGCTGCCCATACATTGGAGACAACACAAGCACTACCTCCATGATGCAAACACTGTATTCTTAGAAGGTATTCAGCCCTCAGGATGATTCATAAACTCCAAGCAATCATTCTTTTATAGCTCACAACTTGATCACTGACTTAGCATTCCATTAATAAACATGGGCTCTCAATCTCATGCCAAAGGACTCCATGAACCAGTGCCTTATGCTCCCAAGGCATAGTACCATTCATACTCCAGTCAAATTTAGCTATGAAAACATATACATTTCAGTCCATAACCTTGGTCAATGCATGTGACATACCACTCAAGCATTCTTGCTTGACAAGCATTGTACTTTCACCGCTCACCAAGAATCTCATACATTGCAGATCTGGATTACTTCTGAACTAGGTGTCAAACCAGACCATGAAGCACAGATTTTCCCTTGCTTGGCCTTGACTTTGACAAGCATACACAAGTGCTTATATTCAACCATTAGATTCTCTTTAGAAGATCACAAGATGCAATCAAGCATTATCACAATTCAGTGTTATTGCTGTCCACATTGGTAAACAGGAGAAAGAATAGGCACCATCTTTGCATTTAGATCATGCAATGAACCAAAAAACAGGCGCACTATATGCAGTCTAGACTGGTCACGCTTATGCAGTCCACGCTGATGTCTCTTTGCTCTAGACTGGTCACGCTTCTGTAGTCCATGCTAATCCTAACTGCCCATGTTGCTGTCCATGCTGATCTCACTGGCCAGGAATGCCAGGTTGGTGCTTAACTAGTCAACACTCAACACTGTGGACTCCCTTGAATACCTCACATGCCCTGATGAGAAAATATCTCAACTACATACCACTTACTTGAGATTTCCATTGACTGCAATCCATATTCAGCTCCCGGTTATACTTGCTCTCAGCCAAAACCACAATCACCATGATGCAAGTGTGAGAAGATTTGGAGCCAATAGTGTAGAGCAGAGAGCTCTCACACACACTCTATCATTATTGTCAGTCATAACTCAACAGAGTACAACCTAAGGTCACACTAGGACCATTCACACCAAAGACAGCTAACTGGAGCTTGAAGTTTAATAGTAATGCCGAGCCAAGGCTTACTTGAACTTGAACTTGGATGTAAAAGAAAGAATCCTTAGGAATAGGACCCTTAGAGAATATCTCATCCAGTGGAAGGATTATCCTAAAGAGGATGCCACTTGGGTCGATGAGGTAACCCTTATGAAAGAATACCCCTAGTTTCTCTCGAGATGAGGATATCTTGATTTCTCTAAGGAGGGAAGAATGTAATGTCCCCATTACTTAGTTTATTTTGATGTGCATATACATTCCAAAGAAAATTGATTCATGAAAGTGACTCTCATTATGAAGATAATAATTATTATTAATGAGGTATTGTATGCTAGTTCATGAAAGAAAAGACTTGGGAGACCCACCTAAGACTAGCTTATTAAAACTATGTTTGTAGTATAGAACAACAAAAAGAACTAGCCTATTGGATAGTCACTTGGCAGTTAACTACACTTGGGTGACGACATTGGACGGATGGGTGACCTCCCAAGAAGATTTTCCTACAAGCTAGTGGGAGCTTCTCGTACATAGCCAACAGTGCCAATGAAGCCTTCATAGCCCGTTTCCAAGTATGTCAAGGTCTATGCCTTAGTCACCGCCTTGGTCGTAAGCATTGGAGTGATGGCCGCCTAACGATGCGCCATGTGGTGCTCGCCCATAGATTCATAAATTTTTATCTTCACGCTACAAAACTGGAACTCCCACTCTGATGTCATCAATGATGTAATTAGAAGAGATAAAAGAAAGCATTCTCTCTTTGTCATCGATGATGCCATCGAAAAAAGCTAAAAAGCAAGCGTTCTTTCTTTTATCCCCCTTGCAAAACTATAAATTGAGGGCTTGGGGATGACCAGGAAGGGGGACAAGACCAATCTTGATGAGGACAAGACACTAATTGAGAAGGAGGAGACTGTATTCCACGAGATGAAGAGACATCATTCCATTCAACCCAAGGAGGAGGATATGTAGAAGGTCTCTCAGCCTCTTCTACTCTAATCCGAGAAGAGAAGATAATGAAGAACTTTATCCTATTCTATCCATCCGGTTAGAAGTCATACCTCTACTCTCGTCCCTATTCTGTCCACTAGAGAGAGAGAAGTATTGCTCTCCACGAGGCAAGAAGAACCATCCGCGAGGCCTACATCATTGAATCCTACCATAATCATCATCATCATTGAGAGTCTTACACCCTTGCCAATCGGTATTAGTGTTGTGTTCTTCCTCTTCTACGAATCACATTTCTATTATGGCCTTGAAGAAAAAGAATTCAAAAGTAGAAATCATGAATGGCCCCAACAATTGGAGTTGCGAGCACGGGAGTCACTAAGGAGTCACGGGCGCGGATAACAACCCTTTATCGGTTCTTTTTCTAAAAATTTCTATCCGAATTCAATAGAAATAAGATAAGTCTCTTAAGAAATACTGTAATCTTAGAGTATTCACTTGGTAAATTATTAGAACATCTTATAGGCTAGAAACTGTTAGGGAAACTCAAGAGAAATCATGAGGAATTTTTCAAGACGGATTTATTAAGAACGAATCTTAAGCAATTAGTCAAGGATATAGTTTAATGTAGAAGCTTTGATAGAAGATTTTAAGATCGAAAATATCTCTATATTAAAGAAATTGACTTAAGGCCAAGAAACTTGGTTACAAGAATAAACCTTAAACTAGGAAGTTAGAGACCCCAAAATCTAGGTACCCTTAGTTCAATTCCAAGGGAAAGAGTTCATTATGTGAAATTCAAGTATTGATTGCTACTAGATTAATCATCACTTGAAAGTTACATGATTAATTGAAGTCATAACTGTTTGAAGACATCAATCTTGTTTGTGATTTTCTAGATTAGATCTTGATTGAATTAAATATTGGAACATATATAAATTGAGGAGCCCTATACCTCCCCCAAGGATAGGTGCTGAATCCCCATACCAAGAGGGGATGGTTTTACTGCCGTGGAAGCATGGACTAACTCCGATGGCGAGCGGTCTCCAAGTAGGGATCACATTAAGTAGGAGGTGGTTAGGGTGCAAGGGGGGCTTTGGCTAGTAAATCATTTACGCACCTAGGAACTACTTGGTCCCCTGTATGGCCCAAGTTTTACTTGGGACACCTAAAAATGCTAGCTATAGGTGGATTTGATCTTGGTGACGTGTAGATGCGCCGAATGAGGCAGCACATGAAATGGTAAATTTTCTCCTCTATGGGTAGGAGAACACATATTATGGAACATAATCAATGAATTTGTTTTATTCTGATTGTATTTTCGTGAGTAAATTACACAAACAAACACCTATGCATAAAAGGATTCTTTTAAATTAATGAAGCTATTTTTATATGTTTCATGTAATGTGGTAGGTAATTAGATAATTGAGAACTTCCATAGAGGGAAGTGGGTGAATGGATTCCTAATGAATCGAGTCCTATGGCAGGGTGGTCTCAGTTAGTCGAGAGGTTTCCTAAAAAACAAATGCTAGGAAGAAACTTTAGGAAGGGCCGATTCGCTGACTTACCTAGAGATTGGTCTCAGAATCCAAACTGTAAATTATCTTAGGGGAAAGATACAACATCTATGCTAGAGCACTGTGAGGGATTTCATAAATCCTTAGTTTGCTACTGGAAAAAATCATTGTAATCCATGAACCAAGGGTAATGGCAGTTGCTCCTTCTGGATAAGAAGCCTCTCAAAGGACACCTTCGGATGTGAGATAGTTATTAATAGGTGATGCTTAGGCCAATTAGGAACCTTCAGGTTGGTCCTTCGTGGGTAATGGTAGGACACTTTCCCTATGGGATAGACCTAGGGTGATTAGAGTACGGATGGCAATGGCAAGGAGGTAAAATCTAGGCGACTACTAAAACGTTACTCATCACGTAATAAAGGTGGGTACATTACACATATACCTCCCCTAAGGATAGGTTTTGAATCCCCATACCAAGAGGGGATATTTTTATTGCCCCAGAAGCATGGACCAACTCCGATGGCAAGAGGTCTCCTAGCAAGGATCATATTAAGTAGGATGTGGTTAAGGTGCCAAGGGGGATCTAGCTAGTAAATCCTTTACGCACTTAGGAACTACTTGGTCCCTTGTATGGCCCAAGTTCTACTTGGGACACCTAAAAATGCTAGCTATAGGTGGATTTGATCTTGGTGATGTACAGATGCACCGAATGAGGTAGCACACAAAAGTTTAAATTTTCTCCTATATGGACGGGAGAACACACATTATGGAACATAATCAATGAATTTGTTTTATTTTGATTGTATATCTGTGAGTATACAAACAAAAAACTGTGCATAAAAGGATTCTTTTTAATTAATGAAGTTGTTTTTATATGTTTCACGTAATGTGGTAGGTAATTAGATAACTAAGAACTTCCATAGAGGGAAGCGGGTGGATCGATTTCCGTCGAATTGAGTCCTATGGCAGGGTGATCTCGGTTAGCTGAGAGGTTTCCCCAAGAACAAACGCTAGGAAGAAACTCTAAGAAGGGTCAATTCGCTGACTTACCTAGGGTTTGGTCTAAGAACCCAAACTGTAAATTATCTTAGGGGAAAGGTATGGAGGCTGTGCCAAAGCACCGCGAGGGATTTCATAAATCCTTAGTCTACTACTGAAAAAAAGCATTGTACTCCATGAACCAAGGGTAATGGCAATCACTCCTTCCGAACAAGAAGCATCTCGAAGGATACCTCCGGATGTGAGCTAGTTGTTGATAGGTGACTGTTAGGTCAATTAGAAACCTTTAGGTCGGTCCTCCGTGGTAACAACAAGATGCTTCCCTTGCGGGGTAGACCTAGCGTTATAGAGCTGGCGGACAAAATCCAATCATTCTGGTTAGAGCATAGATGGCGATGACTGGAAGATAAACTCTGGGCAACTACTAAAACGCTACTCATCATGTAATAAAGGCGGGTACATTACAACTAGTATCAGAGCCAAAAGAAATCAAAAACTTGGTAATTGTAGCTTGAGATATGAGTTGTTTTTCCCTTCCTTTACTAATATGTGTTTTTATCCTACCCAAAGAGATGAAGATTGGGAGTGGTCCCTAGTCTTCCAAGCATTGTTTACATCGGAAATGCATTCTGCGGATTATGGATGGAGAATGCAAGTAATGCGGATTCTGGGTCACATCTATGATCCTTCTCCACCATGCTAGGAAAGATGTTGGATGATAGGCGGTGCATATTGTTATATCGATGCAAACTGTCTTGCCTTCCTTCAGACTAATTTGAAGAGGATAAGATGGATGGAAAACCTCAAATTCGTAAAGGTTTACTTATTCCATGAAGCCAGAGTGAATTCAACTTTATTCACTAAAGGCCGAGAGGCTAAACTAAATTGATATATTTATGATGAAGTGATAAAGGTCATCCTAGTGGACTGAATTATAGTTGTTGGTCGCTCTAAATGCTACAACTACGCCAAAGATGGCCTTCCTGGTTTTCCTTTAAAGTACTAATTTTTAGATATCCATTCTTCAAAGCCCGATTATTACACAATGGATGTATCCAAATGCCATGCTTAGATTGTATTAAGGAAATTTTCTCTCCCAAATAACTAGCCATCCCAAAATAAACCATGTATTTTTTCCCTTCAACAAAATAAATTATTTTGTCTATCCATTGAATATGAAATTGGTTACCATTCCAGCAATTAAGAATTACAAGTCAATAGATATGTCTGAAATCCATGGTTAGATTCCTTAAGTTAATTAAGAAAACTCTATCATGATGTAACCTTCTTTGAAAATTTAATATAAAGTATTTCTATCCTTTTGAAATGATTTCTCTTGTTGAAAAGATATGAGCAAATTATATGATAGCATTCGTAGAGCTGACTAGAGAAAATCTTACGATACCACATGAAGGTGTTCCTATCCTTAATGCTGTTGAGATCCAAGAAAAGAAGTTCCTGCTTAAGCAAATCAAACCACTTGAATTTGATGGCCAAGGAAAAAGCATTGAGGTTGAAGTAGAAATATGGGTTGAGTCCATGGAAGATTATTTCATTGCTGCTGGAATTACCCCGGCTAATCAAGCAATGATTGACAAGTCAAAGCTAACAGGAGAAGCCCGAATTTGGTAGAAACAATGGTGTAAAGACCAATGAATCTCCGAAGCATATGTTAGTTGGGACATATTAAAGGATGTAGTGCGAGGCAGGTATCTCCCATGAGCATACCGCATGCAAAAGATGAATGAATTCTTTGGTCCAAAGAAACTTGGAATGACATTGAAAGCTTGTTACTCGAAGCTTGTAACACTTCTCAAGTATGCACCATCTATGGATATTGCGAATCAAGTATCCAAGTTTTGCCACAGATTGGATGATCCCCCTGAATACACGACTTGAAGTAATGCATCCATTCGACCTCCAAGATGCATTGATAAGGGCAAGACTGATTGTACAAAAGCTCCAAACCAAACCAAGAAACAATAAGCCTTAGAATAATAAGTTCCAAAATAGAAATCTAACTAGGGGCTATGTGAAAAGAGCCCATGGTCAATTCCAATCTACTAATAGCAAGAAGGCTAAGATGTCAGTGGTGGAGATTTTTATTGGTGGTAATAATTTCAGATGCTATTATTATAATGAACCTGGCCACATCCAAAGGCGATGCCCAAAACTCAAACAGAACGAACGCCAAAGAAAGTTCCATAATGACCAGAGTTGACAGCCGTAGCTAGAGAAAGAATTGCACTTTGGAGAGAGCAAGAAACGGATATGGAGAGAGCAAGAATTCACACCTCTCTCAATAAGAAGGGACCAAATTGATAGTTCTTTGACACTCATATTCATTGTGAAAAGGGCCAAGTCACATTCTTGAATCTTGTAGGACAACAAGTGACCACACAAGGAGAAGCAGGGAAACCAAAGATTCAATTAGTGAAAGCTTCTCAAATCACTAAAGGTTTAAGAAAAGGGTCACCTATATACCTAATCCAATTAAATAAGACTGAACAAGATAAAGAAGCCAAAGACGAATCGTCATGGCTTAGGGAATATGGTAATGTATTTCCTAAAGAATTAACTAAACTTCCACTACAAACAGAAGTCGACCATGAAATCAAGCTAGTACCAGGAGCTGCACGACCTGCAAAAAGTGACCATATCGAATGTCCATTTTGGAAGCCATAGAACTAACATAACAACTCAAAAAACTCTTAGATCAGGGATACACTAGACCCAGTAACTCACCCTAGGGAGCTCTGCTGCTATTTCAAAAAAAGAAGGATGGGACTCTTTGTCTCTGCATTGAGTATTGAGGGCTAAATCATGTAACAATCAAGAATAAGTATCCGATTCCAAGGATCGATGAACTACTTGATTGACTACAAGGAGCCTCGTGACATTCCATGGGAGTGCTGGGTGGTGTCGCTTAGACGATAGACCTCTAAAAATGTGCTTGGACAACCAATAGGTGGACATGTTACAATCAACCACGACAAAAATACTATTCCAGCCAATAGATGGGCATGTTACAATCAACCACAACAAAAATGCTATTCTAGCCCTTTTTCGTGGTAGGAAGTCCTATAATAAATTCCATGCTAATATCAGTCCATTTACCATGTGGGATAGGCAAAGGCTGAAGTAGACCACTAGGCAATAAATTTGAATCTTTATTCTGCTAGCATGGTAAGCACTACATCACATACTCCTTGACATCTTTCCAAAGTCCCTTCCAATAGAAACATTTATGGATCTTGTGAAAGGTTTTAAACAATCCAATATGTCCTACCAAAGGAGAATAATGCATCTCTTGTAAAATTCGAGACCGAAAGGATGACTAAGGGGTCAAGTATACTCTCCATTCTTTAAACTAAAAAAGTTAAATTTTCCATTTGAAATTGGAAATTTTAGATCCATCATCTTGTTGTAATTTCTTCATAATATTGATAGTGTGCTCATGTAAAAGATATTCTTCTTGAATGTCCTGGATCCAATCCTTATGTATGGTAGAGATGGTAGAAACCTATGACATCGATGGCCCATTTAACATCACCTCTTGCTTCTCCTTAGCTACAATATCCTTGACCAAGACGTCTAGCCCTATTTTCCTTTTCTTTGATGAGAAACTAAGCAGCACTACCATTTACCATCCCCTCCACAATCTAGCAACATCAGCCATGCAATGCTAACCACTAGGTTGCAAAGTGCTATGGGACTAGCATATGTCTAGGGGTTATGAAGACAAAGACAAGGGCAAGGTGAGCATGAGACCCCCAAGTTTCTAGGAACATGTTAGTCCCTTCGAGTGCATATTTTCTTATTTATTACACATTATAGATGTCATCAATATCAATTTCATAATCCTATAATTCCAACTAGGAAGAGATGATGATAGAGATGCATGCTTACTTTGGACATGCCCCCAAACCATGAGGAGATATCTGACTATATGTCAAACCTTAGAATATCTTTTACCCCTCAACATCTCGACTTTGTCAAATTTTGGGCTATTAATATCAAGGACGAAAACATGTGGCAGGTTTCTATGTGACCGATGATTGAATATCTCATGAGATCATTGGGTGTACGGGGAGGTACAATGTGAAAAGAGCCAAGGGGAAGTGATCTCAGTTGAAAACTTACCCATGGATTAGGGGTTATGCTGGTGCATGATTACTATTTGCATGCTTCACATTCATATGTTTGGGATATTGATAAGATTTCACTTTAAAATTGTACTTAACTTGGCCTACGTTGAATCACACACACAATATTCACTTCCAATCTTTTGTGCACTTGGGATTTACACTATAATAATTCAAATCAAGGGACAATTGTGGGTTTAAGTTTGTAAAATTTTGGCTTTCAAAACTTTATATACACCCTTGTATTTTGTGATAATGCAACAAGGTCTACTATCAAACATTCTAAATTCTCCTTATATACTTGGAGTGTACATTTCCTCTTTCTTCTCTTATATTGTACATTCCATATGTTAGGCAATATTCTTGCTTATACTTTATTTTAGTGGATTCAGTTCATATAAGTGATACAAAGAAGAAGGGAGAGAGAGAGAGAGAGAGAGAGAGAGAGAGAGAGAGAGAGAGAGAGAGAGAGAGAGAGAGAGAGAGAGAGAGAGAGAGAGAGAGAGAGAGAGAGAGAGAGAGAGAGAGAGAGAGAGAGAGAGAGAGAGAGAGAGAGAGAGAGAGAGAGAGAGAGAGAGAGAGAGCTAGTTCCAAAACTATTATAGTTTTAGAACTCTACAACAATACTACACATGGGTCTTCTAACACATGTTTAAACATAGTTGTAGAGTGCTCATACGTTTTTTTGCTAAATGCAAAATATGCATCAATAAGGCAGTCTATAGACCTAATCCCTTGTAGTTGAGGCACACAGTCTTAGGTTGTAGTTGTTCTAGTTTGTAATGCAAATCTAAATGACTTTGAAATTTATGTGTGTGCCAATGGTTATTTGTAATGTAATAAATGATATTATTTGGTAGCTTTGAGTTCTCTTGTCTTATGATTCACATATATTAGCTTCCAAAGCTTTATCTACACCCTTGTATATTGAAAATACAACAAGGAATATGATTTGGTGGTTCTCGTTCTTCTTTTGTATTCGCATTCTACATTTGTTGTGTTAAGCTATTTTTTTGCTTGTGACTTTTTATTAGTGGGTTTGATTCCTATAAACAAAGCTCAATGTATATGTAGGAAGGGATAAAAAGAAACCAAGGAGCTACTAGCCACAGTTCTGCAACCACATCTCCATGGTTTCTTTTGCCTTAGATCCCATGTTTCCAACACTCAATTTTCTAATTCATAACACAACCCAAGAGGTGTCTTGGAGTTAATTCAATTAACCATAAGAGATCCTATGTGCTAGTGTAGTTTATTAATTATAATTGCTATATGTACACTCACAAAGTCACTTTAGAGTTAATCCAGTAGACAAGATATGAGTGCTAAGCAATTGTGGAGGCCATTTTGGATATGCAGTCATGTCAAAGAAATTTTTTTATATAGTCCTTGAGATCACAACACTTGAAAGATGCGGATATGCTATGCAACACTACTATATTGCAATGATAATCACAAGCAAGTAGATTAAAATGCAAATGTGATACCTTGCAATCCTTTGATGGTGCAAGGGGTGTAGACATGGTCTAGGAATTGTATGAATGGTCTCTACCAATAGTTGTGGAGATGTTGAATTTGGCAATCCTAGAGAGGACAATCCGATGGTCCAAGAGAGTGTGGTCATGTGCATGCATAGAGAAAGACAAATCTTCATAGGGAAATGCATAATTAAAGTAGACCATGTAGAAAGGGGGGAGTAAAGGTTAAAAGGTGAGTGTCATGAAAAACAATGGACTTCCTTATGGTTTGATTTCTTTTCATTTTGGAAAGGAACTTACTCGTCTTCATTATGTTCCTTTCTTTCTTTTGCATTTTGAAAGAATGAAAAGTATTTTCTTCTACTACCACCCATGCCAAAACAAATAAGAACTTGATGAATGGTCGAAAGTGTAGCTTGTTATGTGTGATTGCAAGCACATCTATTCTATTATTAAGAGGAGGTTGGGGAGGTGGCATGTGGCCCTTAGTGAGCCTAGCCCCAAACCTCTCCTCCCCCTGCCACGTGGAGTCTAGTCCCCCAACCCTCTCCTTCTCTCTCTCAATATATCACCCCCACCTCCCATGGTAGCTTTGAGTTCTCTTGTCTTGTGATTCACGTATATTAGCTTCCAAAGCTTTATCTACACCCTTATACATTGAAAGTACAACAAGGAATATTATTTGGTGGTTCTCGTTCTTCTTTTGTATTTGCATTCTACATTTTGTTGTGTTAAGCTATTTTTTTGCTTGTGACTTGTTATTACTGGGTTTGATTTCTATAAACAAAGCTCAACGTATATGTAGGAAGGGATAAAAAGAAACCAAGGAGCTGCTAGCCATAGTTCTGCAATCCACATCTCCATGGTTTCTTTTGCCTTAGATCCCATGTTTCCAACACTCAATTTTCTAATTCATACACAACCCAAGAGGTGTCTTGGAGTTAATCCAATTAACCTTACCTAGTTCTTGAGAAATAAGAGATCCTATGTACTAGTGTAGTATACTAATTATAATTTCTATATGTACACTCACAAAGTAACTTGGAGGGGAGCTACCGAGCTCTACCCCGAGACCTACAGACTACTTATTGATCAAGCGTTTCAAGCCGAGCGGCCATGGCTACCTCTCACATAGCCGACGTGCAATGCCTACCTTATGGGTATAGTGAGCTTACCTTGATGCTCGATTGAGTTTCCTCCTCTCTCTTGCACTCCTATAGCTCCACGATCCTTGTGGCAAGCTCAAGCAACCTCAAGCCCCCTCCGTCAAGCTCCATCCTCCATAGCCGTGCAAGAGAAGAGAAGAGAAGAGAAGAAGAGAACATGAAGAGAGAAGATAGGGACCTTCTTCTCCATGATCCCTCACTCTCACACACTCACTCCCTCACTCAAGCACAAGCAAGAAGGCAAGAAACAAGAGAGGAAGAAGAAGAAGCTTTGGCCACACACAAGAATGAGCTTCTCATTCACTTTTCAGCTTTATATACAAAACCCTAAATCCCTTTTGGGCGGTCATCCCCTTATCCCCTTGTTTACATGGCCGGCCGTGGCCTAGGCCCTTTTTCCCATTGTCCTTCTATCTTCCTAGCTTCCTTTTCACCACCCGTCTACATTTACAAATTGCAGGGTGAGAGCCCGGCGCTCCTTAAATTAAATCATGATGCGCTTGCGCTCTTTTACAAAAGTATTGCCTTGCGCTTTTCCTTGTGCGCCTTTTTCCCTTATTTGGGAATTTTCTGCGCTTTTTGTGTTTCCAGATTTTCCTTGTGTGCCTTTGTCTTCCGTTTCACTTTTCGTTGGCCTTTTTCTTCTGCTTTAGCTTTTCCAAAATTTCCACCTTGTTCGTTTGACGGTTAACATCACTTTAGAGTTAATCCAATAGACAAGATATGAGTGCTAAGCAATTGTGGAGGCCATTTTGGATATGCAATCATGCTAAATAAAAATTTTTATATAGTTCTTGAGATCACAACACTTGAAAGTTGCAGATATGTTATGCAACACTGCTATATTGCAATGATGATCACAAGCAAGTAGATTAAAATGCAAATGTGATACCTTGCAATCCTGATGGTGCAAGGGGTGTAGACATGGTCTAGGAATTGTGCGAATGGTCTCTACCAATAGTTGTGGAGATATTGAATTTGGAAATCCTAGAGAGAAAAATCAAATGGTCCAAGAGAGGGTGGTCATGTGCATGTATATTGCAAGACAAATCTTCATAGGGAAATGTATCATTAAAGTAGACCATGTAGAAAGGGGGGAGTAAAGGTTAAAAGGTGAGTGTCATGAAAAAATAATGGACTTCCTTATGGTTTGATTTCTTTTAATTTTGGAAAGGAACTTACTCATGTTCATAATGTTCCTTTCTTTCTTTTGCATTTTGAAAGTATGGAAATTATTTTCTTCTACAGTCACACATGCCAAAACAAGTAAGAACTTGATGAATGGTCGAAAGTGTAGCTTATTATGTGTGATTGCAAGCACATCTATTCTATTATTAAGAGGGGGTTGGGGGAGGTGCCATGTGGCCCTCAGTCGACATGGCCCCAAACCTCTCCTCCCCCCACCACATGGAGTCTAGCCTGCAACCCTCTCCTTCTCTCTCTCAATATGCAACCCCCCATGCAACACTACACCCAAAACAAGCCACGAAGTATATAGGCTCTCCTAAGTTTCCCAAAAACTTTACAGTTTTTTAAAATCTACATGTGCTTAATCATGACATCTTAGATTAAGTCCCTAGCCCATGGGAGCATAAGGCAATAGGGGATAGAGACAGTTATGCCAAAAGAGAAAGAGACACACATCCATAGAGAGAGAGAGAGAGAGAGAGAGAGAGAGAGCATTGATCTCAGGGAAGTTACTATATGCATATCCTCTACATCACGTGCATTCAAGGCCTATTTATAAATATCCTTATCTGTGAATTTTTTAAAAATAAAATAAAATATTTTTCTATTTAATCTGTAAATAATCCCTTTATACGTTAAAAATGTATAAAAATCATAATTTAAAAATACCTTATTTTGAATCCACGTGATGCACATATATATTCATGAGTAACATACCTGAGGCATTGATATAAGGTCCATTTTCATTTGTGTACTATGTCTATCATCCTTAACTATATGAAGATTTTTGCCACAAAGTCATCAATATTCTTGCTACACCAAAGCACGCTTTGTTTTTGTGAATCTATTCTATTATTAAGAGGAGGTTGGGAGGAGATGCCATGTGGCACTCAACCACCCTTCCCCCTAACCTCTTCTCCCCCTACCATGTGGAGTCTGTCCCCAACCCTCTCTCTCTCTCTCTCTCTCTCTCTCTCTCTCTCTCTCTCTGTGTCAGACACCCCCCCACACACATACACACTCTAGGCTCTCTCTATCTGTTTCTTCTCTTCTCATGGGTGCAAGAAAGGAGCCATCTCTCTCTCTCTCTCTCTCTCTCTCTCTCTCTCTCTCTCTCTCTCTCTCTCTCTCTCTCTCTCTCTCTCTCTCTCTCTCTCTATGTCTCTCTCTCTCAGTCTCTCGTCAAAAGGTGTGGATCTAGAGCATGGCATGAGCTATGGAGGATGGAAGTTGTAGACAGGACACATGTAGACATAGACACAGACAAGATCAACTATCACACAAGTGAATTAGGTTCCAAGATTGAGACTTGGACTCATAAACACAATCTTGTGTATAAGATAATGACACATAAACTTGATTGAAGGACAAAATTACTATGACATTGCATTGAAAAGTGAACCAAGTACATCATTTTATAGTCTCTGATCTTTCTCCACTCTCCTCACTATGCATGCGGGATTCAAGACATCTCTTCATGGAGCATACATAATTTGTCATTTCTCAACACCCCCTCAAATGACGAGTTCCTACACTTTTTGGCTTTTGCCCCCTCTACATGATGACATGGCTTAGGAGACTAGCTCATAGGCAGCCTAGTTAAGTTAAAGCTTGAAACTTTACATCTTTGGCAAGGGTTTTGTTTTACAAAGAAACACTATAAGGATACGGAGACATAGCAATGGCACTTTTTGACACACAATAGTAGCATCGCTATTTGCGTCGCAAATGCGACGCAAATAGCGACGGTGCTCAGACGAAAAAATGCAGGTTGAAACCCAAGCACGTTATTTTGTGCGAATAAACAAAAGAGAGAGCAAAAGCGAGAGCAAACTCCAACTTGCATTTGAGAGGGAGAGGGAGAGAAAGAGAGAAAGAGGGAGAAGAAAAGCTTCTCACCACCGCCGCCACCGCCATTCATGAAGAAGAGGAGGAAGTGTACAGAGCGAAGAGGAGCCACCGAATCCATCCTCGGGCCTTTACGATGAGTGCACTATTCCTTCTTTCTTTGTTTTTGTTTTTTCTCTTTTTCTTTTACTTGTTTTTGTTAACAATCATGTGTATTAAGAGAGGGAGAGAAAATGGGAGAGGGAGAGGAAGAGAGAAAAGGAAAGAAAGAACGAGAGAGAGAGGGAGAAAACATTAAACATAATAGGGAAAGAGAGAAAGAAAGGAAGAGGGAGAGGGAGGGAGGAAGGGAGAGAGAGAGAGAGAGAGGGAGGGAGAGGTTGTTATTGTTGTTGTTGTTTTATTTCTTCTTTTCTTGTTTGTTGTGGTAGTGGTAGTGGTAGTGGTAGTGGTAGCAGTAGCAGTAGCGATAGTGCTAGTGGTAGTTGTTGTTTAATTTATTATTTTCTTGTTTGTTGTTGTTGTGGTAGTCATAATAGTGATAGCGGTAGTGGTAGCAGTAGCGGTAGTGGTAGTTGTTGTTTAATTTCTTATTTTCTTGTTTGTTGTTGTTGTGGTAGTCATAGTAGTGGTAGTGGTAGTGGTAGTGGTAATGGTAGTGGTAGTGGTAGTAGCAGTAGTGGTAGTTATTGTTTAATTTCTTATTTTCTTATTTGTTGTTATTGTGGTAGTAGTAGTGGTAGTGGTAGTGGTACTGGTAGTGATATTAGTAGTTGTTGTTTAATTTTTTCTCTTCTTGTTTGTTGTTGTTGTGGTAATCATAGTCGTGGTTGTAGTCGTCATAGTTGTGATTGTAGTTAGTGGTAGTGGTAGTGGTAGTGGTAGTGGTAGTGGTAGTGGTAGTGGTAGTGGTGATGGTGGTGGTGGTGGTAGTGGTGGTGGTGGTGGTGGTGGTGGTGCACCCAATCTTCTTGTATATGGTATTCAATTAGCTTGCGAGTACAATGAATGATTGATATTAAATTTTCTTACCGTTTGCTGAAAATCCAAGATCGCCTGATCAATGATCTCAGATTGAAACTCGTCGAAGCGTCATACGTATTCTATAGACAATCAACGTTTTCGTCTAATTGCTAGCTTGCATTGAGAGCACGGACATGGGACATGCTGATTAAGATACGCCTTGTGGTCTTGAACAACAAGACCTTCATCGTTTTCCATTTTGTCTATGTTACGACAAACAATTTGTTTTTGTTATCATTCTTTTTTTCTTTCTTAAATTGTTTGAGAAAGGATTTCTTCTCTTGTAACTCAGCAAAAATTAACGTATGTAAAGTCTCCACCCACCCACCTACAAATTAATGTATATATGTCGAAGTGTTTCCCATCAAATAGTGTTGCACCGGACCTCGCCACCACTCTCTCTTTGTTTTTTATCCATTCATTATTTCCTCTCCTTCCATCTCTCTCTCTTTTTCTCTTTCTTTATTATGCTGTATGTTTATTCCCTCTCTCTCGTTCCTTCTTTTTTCTCTTCCTTCCCCTCTCTCATTTTCTTTAACGATCACGATCACGACCATGACCACGACCACGACTATGACTACGATGACGACCATGATGACGACCACGACTATGACTACGACCACGACCACGACCACGACCACGACTATGACTACGACTATGACTACGACCATGACCATGACCACGACCACGACTACGACTGCGACTACGACTGCAACCACGACCACGACCATGACCACGACTACCACTACCACTACCACTACCACTACCAATATAATAAACAAGAAAAGAAGAAAAAACAATGACCATGACCACAACCACGACTACCACTACCACTACCACTACCACTACGATGACAACCATGACTACAACTACGATCACGACCATGATCACGACTACTACTACGACGATGATGATGACCATGACTACGACCACGACCATGACTACGATGACCATGACCATGACCATGACTACGACTACGACTACAACCACGACCAAGACCACGACCACGACTACCACTACCACTACCACTACCACTACCACTACCAGTATAATAAACAGGAAAAAAAAGAACAAACAATGACCATGACCACAACTACGACTACTATCACTACCACTATAATAAACAAGAAAAGAAGAAAAAAAATAACAACAACAACTATTACTATTACTACTACAACAACAACAATAAATAAGAAAAGAAGAAAAAACTACTACTACTACTACTACTACTACAAAAAACAAGGAAACTAAACAACAATAAACAAGAAAAGAAAAAAAAAACTACTACTACTACAACAACAACAAACAACAACAATTTCCTTTTCTCTCTTCCTCTCCCTCTCTCATTTCCTCTCCCTCCCTCACCCTCTCCCTCTCTTTCTCTCTTTCCCTATCAGGCTTAATATTTTTTCTCTCTTTTTCTCTCTCCTTTCACTCTCTCACTTTTTTCTCTCTCCTCTCTCTCTCTCATTTCCTCTCCCTCCCTTACCCTTTCCCTCTCTTTCTCTCTTTCCCTATTATGTTTAATGTTTTTTCTCTCTCCTCTCCCTCTCTCATTTCCTTTTCTCTCTTCCTCTCCCTCTCTCATTTTCTCTCCCTCCCTCTCCCTCTCCCTCTATTTCTCTCTTTCCCTATTAGGTTTAATATTTTTTCTCTCTTTTTCTATCTCCTCTCCCTCTCTCATTTCCTTTTCTCTCTTCCTCTCCCTCTCTCATTTCCTCTCCCTTCCTCACCCTCACCCTCTCTTTCTCTCTTTCCCTATCAAGTTTAATGTTTTTTCTATCTTTTTCTCTCTCCTCTCCCTCTCTCATTTTTTCTCTCTCCTCTCTCTCTCTCATTTCCTTTTCTCTATTTCTCTCCCTCCCTCACCTTCTCCCTCTCATTCTCTCTTTCCCTATTATGTTTAATGTTTTTCTCTCTCCTCTCCCTCTCTCATTTCCTTTTCTCTCTTCCTCTGTTATTTCCTTCCTCTCCCTCTCTCATTTCCTCTCCCTTCCTCTCTCTCTTTCCCTATTATGTTTAATGTTTTTTCTCTCTTCCTCTCCCTCTCTCTTTCCATGTTGTGTTGAATGTTTCCCTGTCTTTCCTCTCCCTCCCTCTCTCTCTTCCTCTCCCTCTCTCATTTCCTCTCCCTCCCTCTCCCTCTCCCTCTCTTTCTCTCTCCCTCCCTCTCCCTCTCCCTCTTCCTCTCCCTCTCTCATTTCCTCTCCCTCCCCCTCCCCCTCCCTCTCCCTTTCTTTCTCACTCATTTCCTCTCCCTCTCTCAATACATACGAATTATACCAAAAACAAGTAAAAGAGAGAGAGAAAATACAAAAGCAAAGCAAGAATGGACAACGCACTCACCGTAAAGACTCGAAGAAGGGTTTGGCGGCTCCTCTTCGTGATGGCAGCTCCTCTTCGCCCTTAGTACATCTCCTCCTCTTCTTCGCGAACGGTGGCGGCGGCGGCAGTGAGAAGCCTTCTTTCTCCCTCTTTCTCTCCCTCTCAAATGCAAGATGTTCGCTCTTCCTCTCGCTCTCCCTTTCTCTCTCTCTTTCGTGAATGTGCGCAAAATAACACGCTCGGGTTTCGGCCTGCGCTTTTTCATCTGAGTACCGTTGCTATTTGTGTCACTATTTGCGACACTAATAGCAACGCAAATAGCAACGCCACTGTTTATCGTCGCAAATCACCGTCACTATACCCTCATATCCTTGTAGTGGTCGTAGTCGTAGTAGTAGTAGTAGTTTTTTGTTTGTTATTGTTGTTGTTGTTGTTGTAGTAATAGTTTTTTTTTTGTTTTTTTGTTTTTTTGTTTATTATTATTTAGTTTTCTTGTTTATTGTTGTTGTTGTTGTACTGGTAATAGTGGTAGTTTTTTCTTCTTTTCTTGTTTGTTGTAGTAGTAGCAGCAGCAACAGCAGCAGCAGTAGTAGTAGTTGTTGTTTTTTCTTCTTTTCTTGTTTATTGTAGTGGTAGTGGTAGTGGTAGAGAGAGAGAGATGTTTCATTAAAGGAAATCGATAGTAAAGAGAGGGAGAGAGATGTTTTGTTAAAGGAAATGAGAGAGGAATAGGAAGAGAAAAAGGAATAAGGAACAAAAGAGAGGGAATAAACATACAACATAATAAAGAAAGAGAAAAAGAGAGAGAGATGGAAGGAGAGAAGAGAATGAATGGATAAAAAACAAAGAGAGAGTGGTGGCGAGGTCCGGTGCAATACCATGAGACGGGAAACACTTCGACATACGTTAATTTGTGGGTGGGTGGAGACTTTATATACATTATTTTTGCTAAGTTACAAGAGAAGAAATCCCTTCTCAAACAATTTAAGAAAGAAAAAAAGATTGATAACAAAAATAAATTGTTTGTCATAACGTAGACAAAATGGAAAACGATGAAGGTCGTGATGTTCAAGATCGCGAGGCGTATCTTAACCAGCGTGTCCCATGTCCTTGCTCTCAATGTAAGTTGGCAATTAGACGAAAACGTCGATTGTCTATAGAACACATACAACGCTTTGGCGAGTTTCAATCTGAGATAATTGATCAGGCGATCTCAAATTTTGAGCAAATGGTAAGAAAAGTGTATATCAATCATGCATTGTATTCGCAAGCTAATTGAATACCATATACAAAAACATTGGGTGTGACTGGCAAATTTTCTATCCAGGGAGGTGACGTCTCGTCCCAAGAAGGAGTGCACCCTTTGCGGACAGTTAGAAGAGTTCGTGGGCATGCGATGGATGGAGTGCCTAAGCCAATCCACCACTTGGAAGATATTACCCAATCTATACCGTCAATACCATAGAAGACAGGCAGCCTTCCAGACTTACCTACAATCTTGGAGCTTGAGATGGAGGCAATGATCGATGCATTGATGCCAATGGATGTCGAGACTTTTGATCTGCTTTAGAGCGGAAGCATCCATACCATTATATGATGGGTGCCGAGTATCTCACCTGAAGACACTGCTTATACTCCTAAGTGTGCAAGCAAAATACGGGTGGAGCGATGCGAGTGTGACCGAGTTGTTCGGGTACCTTGTATGTACACTTTGTTGATTTCTTTTCGACACTATCATTAAAAACGTTTGTGATTTTTTAAGGTGTTTTATGATTTTTTTCAGGTTACTAAAGTATCATATATTACCACTTGCAAATACCATGCCTGAGTCTTGTGATGATGCACAGCATGTTTTACGAAAGCTTGGCATGGACTACAACAGCATCCATGCATGTATCAACGATTGCATACTATTTCAAGGAGAATATGAGACTATGGAGACATGTCCAAAGTGTGGTGCTTACAGATATCGACACGATTTGCAAGCGCAAACCATCCCTCAAAAAGTTCTTAGATACTTTTCACTTATCCCCTACATAAACCACATGTTTCGTACGTCCGACATGGCGAGCTTGACAATGTGGCATATGTAGAATAGGTCCACAGATGAAGTTCAACGAATATCAGCGGATTCATGCGCATGGAGCCACATTGACTCTACCTTCCTAGGCTTTGCCGGAGAGCCAAGGAATCTTCGGCTTGATCTTGCTATGAATGGCGTGAACCCATTTGTTCTGCGCTCAACTTCTTACAGTGTGTGGCCTATAGTCCTTAACTACAATATCCCTCCATGACTTTCTACGAAGAAAGGACATCTCATCCTTAGCTTACTCATTCCCGGCCGCTACAAAGTCAAAAATATGAACGTGTATCTTAGTTCATTAGTCAACGAGCTTAAGATTTTGTGGGAGGAGGGGGTCACCGTGCAAGATATGAGCAAGCGTGATGGTTGATGGTCCGCCAATATTCAAGCCATTCTCATGTGGATGACGCATGACTTTCCGGGATTCGGAGACTGCTCAAGTAAGTAAGCTTCCATTCTCATTGGTAATATCTATCATAGCTCATTCAAGTTTGTATTCACTGGATAGAGGTATTGGGACAGGTCTAGTTATCTCAAGTTATCATGCATGTCCATTGTGCGGGCCACAGTTAGACTCCCGAAGGTCACGAACCATGAAGAAGATGGTATATCAAGGACAAGCCGCTTTCTTGCCAGAGGGTCATGAACTTAGGGAAGGTTTTCTTGGACGACCTCTAGCACGTATGAATGCCCAAAGCTTGTATGAGCTGAAAATGGTCCACATGGAGTCACATCCAAATGGAATTTGATGGTTCTCAGTTTTCTACAAGTTGCCATATTGGACCCACTTATAGATCAACTACTTGTTGGATCCCATGCATATTTTCAAGAACGTGGGCAGCTTGCTATGGGACCACATCACAGGAAAGAGAGACATTGTAGGGGCACGAATGGATTTGAATGAGGTAGGTAAGATGGAGGCACTTTGGCCGCAGTCGAGTGTTGATAGTCGCTTGTAGCTACCTCACGCTCCTTGGGTTTTGTCCACTAAAGAAGAGCACATTGTGAAGCAAATAGTCAAGTCTATCTGCACTACTCCGACGGGTATGATGCATTCTCTCAGGTCTGCGTTTTCTAAAGACGATCAATTATCAGGGCTAAAATCCCATGATTGGCATAAGATATGTCAGGTTTGTACTACAAATGGATTGTAAGTGACCTACGTATTTTGCTATTTGGAGTGTAGTCATTGTTCATAATGCTTTCTCGTTTGTGGCAGTTTGTACTACTGATCACGATCGCAGGATGCCTTACTCCAGAAATACGCGAGGCGATTTACAAGTTGTCTACTTTAGTGCAATGGATCTCACAAAAGGATATTAAGACGTCCTTTATTGAATCCGCGAGGTGGGGATCAGTGGGGACGGTCTGTCTCTTTGAGAAATACTTGCCTATCAGCATGCTCACGATACAAATCCACCTTCTTGTGCATCTTGTAGATGAAGTGGAGATTGTTGGATCTATCCATACGCGATGGATGTTCTTCTTGGAGCGCTTCATGAAAACCCTGAAAGGCTTTGTGCGACAATGAGCTTGGCTAGAAGGTAGCATGGCTGAAGGTTGGTTGGTGTATGAGGCGCTAGTGCATATTTCACAATGGTTACCAATGGTAGATTCAGACAACAGCGTGCTATGGTAGCTGAAGGACGACGATAGACTGACCGGAGATGTGGTGGTTGGAAATGGGGTAGAAAAGAGAATGGATGCTGCAATGGAGGAGAAAGTGAATAGCTTTTTTTTGTTGCACCATGCCTCTATGGAGACGTGGCTTGCTAGGTACCAGCAAGCTAGGAAAGATCAAGAGGAAGCGCGATCTGAATTTTGACGTAGTACGCACCATCAACCGATTCGATATCCCGAGGGCATGGAGGAGATACTGCGGTTTATGTTAACGTGATGGTTGCATGGAGCTTTGACTGTAGCATCTCACGAAGGGGCATAGGTCTCAACCGAGGAGTGGGAATTCTCGAGGGAATGTAGTCCAAAGGTGATGACGTATTTAGGATTTGTCGTATCTATATTATATATGTGACAACTAATTGAGTGTTTCAATGTACTATACAAAATATATAGTACAGCGTGGTCGTGTGTACGGCATTTTCGTGTGGAGCGTATTGACAAAATGCACTCCACAACAGATTGTGGTATCATGGCAAGGTTCGAGCAAGAGAGCCAACGACGAGCAACGGATCCAAACACAGTTATAGATAATATGGAGTATTTTGGAAACTTGAAAAGTATTATCATGGTGGATTACCGTAGCTTCTCCATGATCATATTCGATGTGCAGTGGTACTTGAAGGAGTTGAAGCAATAGTTCGACGAGGTCCATCTAGATTTCTCGAAATAAATTCCGAAAAACATGGAAGGATTTGCCCGACACATTTGTGTTACTAGCCCATTGTGAACAGGTGCATGAACTCGTGTGTTTTTTAATTCTGTTACGACATGGTACATGTCACAATAGTTAAATCTCTCTTGTACGTGTGAACATGTAATTTTCTATCCAAACCCTCGACAACCTCAATGGTGGTATGTTATACCTTCAGCTCCCCAAAGTGTGAGAGTATATGATCAAAGTGATGTTCCGAGCATAGATGAGGATAATATGCAAATAGAGGGATCGATATTGCAAGGGGTAGAGGCCACCGAAAGCTTGGAGTATGTAGAGGAGTCAGCATCAAGTAACAATGATGGAAATACAAGAGTCCAAGAATTCTTTGAGAACGACGTGGACTCATCCTTTTGTAGTGACATGTCTATTGACCTTCTAGTGTATGCAGAGTTGTGTTAGGAGATTGACATGGGACCATAGGGTACTTCATACTTGGAGCATCCACCTACTCAATTCGTTGACAAATCACTTATAAGGATACATAAGATACGCATTTTAAGTAATATTATTTTTTAAAGATTTATATTATCATGCTTTGTATGATTTATATTGATTATGCTAACATCTTTTTTTGTCTGTGCAGCTGACCTTTGTGGATATTTAGATCATCAAGATGAGTCGAGGGATGAGCGACGAGGAGCTACATGAGATCTTCACGTGTATGTCTCCAGATCAGATGGCGAGATTCAGAGAGACGGACCAGGAGTTGTCTCGGACACCGTCAGGCCGCTCTATTAGATCTACTTCAGTGCGCTTTGATGCTTTAGTTTCTAGCAGATGAGGTCGACACTCCAGATTGGGCCAGACAGAGAGAGTGGTTCAGGGGAATGCTGTAGAGATTCGGATGCAGTGAGCCCGTGGTTGGCTTGGGATACAGGTGCTACTCCTCACTCTCGTGGTGGTTTGAGAGAGCGTGGCTTAGATGGTTGCTGTGGAGGTACAGGCGCGGTGTCTCCGTCTCGTCGTTCTGCTGGAGTTGTGTCACCTCCGGGATTTGTCACACCTGTGGGAATGTCTACTCCACTCACTCTAGCTTTTGCTCAGTCGTCTGCAAAAGTGGCATCCCTATGGGTGCTACTCCGATAGATACTACCCCGGTAGGTACACCAGATGTACACGGGTCTCCTGGATATTCCACGAGCGTGGTCGTAGGTGGGAGAGGACCCATCTTAGGCATACCCCAGAGGGGTATGCCTACCTTGTAGATGATAGGTTAGGAGCCATCATCATGAATGATGAGGAGAGGAGGGTGATGGCTCGCATGAGAGAGTTGTGCCAATAAGTTTTTTGGCACAACGTCTTGGATCATTGGAAAAATATACCGGAGGGGAGCAAGGACCACATAGTAGCATCCTTGCATGAGGAGTTTCTAGTACCAGCCACAGCAGATAGGTTTTCTACAGGCTGAATGATGGAGTGCATGCGTGTATATATGTCACACAGATGATCGGACGCACATAAGACACTCAAGAGTGGGGCTTCAAAGCCTAAGTGGCTAGATATGGACAACTGGCGCCGACTCAAGGAGGAGGCTATAGATTCTCCAGAACATTGGAGACAGCAGCGCGAGGCGGCGAGGGCATGACTAGAGGCCGGAGTGGTCCATCATCTTGGGAGTGGCAGCCACAGGACATATTTGGAGGACTTTGTAAGTTTTTATTTTTATTTTTTGCTTTTTTTTGCAATATCCTTTGTACAGAAAATCATGTTTATAACTGTCATATTTTGTTTTCTTTGCAGTACTCCATTACAAATCGCGATCCCACCAGTCTTGAGACTCGATATGCAGAGAGGCACGGTCTCACTACATTGATTGACCGATTGTATGGACACGGTGGCCCTGTAAGTCACTCATCTTTCTTATACATAGTTACCATGTTTAATTAGAATGCATTATTGTATGGTGTTCTGATGTGTAGTTGTTTCTTTTTTTGCAGAGTCCGTTCGATGCTCCTTTGTAGCGGGACAAGGTTTCGGATGGCAACGATCTATAGCTCGCCCTAGAGGTCACATACCCTTCTTTTTTGGTTACGTGATCTGCGTAGAAATTTTCTATGTAGTAGTAGTATCTTGCCATGATTGTACCGGTCGCTTTCATTATGCGATGATGTATTTATTTCATGTATTAGTATTATGATTTAAGTTCACTTTGCCTTTATTTACATGAGCATTGTACACATTACTGAAATTATTTTGTATGGCCCAAATAAAGCACATAGTGCTATATGTGGTAGGCCAGCTTGCTGCCCTACCACAAATTTTTTTTCCCTGTTACCGTCGCTATTAGCGTCGCAAATTTCCACACACGTCACTATTAGCGTCGTAAAATGCGTCGCAAAGCGTCATTATTAGCGTCGTTATTTGCTTCGGTATGCAACGCGCACACAAATAGCGACGATGATACCGGTTGTTCTATGGCGTCGCCAATAACAACGCTTTTTACAATGACAGGGGAAAATTTCTTTATGAATATTTTTGTCATTTTTAACATCGGTATAAGGCCTATATCTTGTAGTGAAAATCCACTAAGGGAAACAAAATCCACTATGGGAAAGATAATTTCTTCGAAACAATCTGTTAGAGTTGTTGATGGCAGAAGCATCTTCTTCTTCTTCTCTTTCATTCATGAACTGATTTGATGGAGATCATCTTGCACCTATTGGGCTCTTTTCTTGTGAAAACATTCACTGGCTACATGGCTAGTCTTACCACAATAATGGCATATAATCCAATCCTTGTTGTTGTTGTTGATAAATCCTCGACCTCTTCCTTTAGGTCCAACAATTCCTTTGGTGTATAAGAGGTTTTCCCTGGATGATGGGACACCATCTTTTACATTCTTATTCTTTTGTTTATTCTCTTCATCAAGAAGAGAGTGCTTAATATCTTTTTTTGACAAATTAGGTATATTGCTGAGAGTAGAGACAAGATTTTCATAAGGATCCTAGTTTACACTAGCAAGGAATACAACAATGGCTAAATCTTCATCTAGTGTTTTCTTCAAAGTGGCAAGTTGAGTTTTTAGACTTTCGAATTTGTTAATATGCATAGTCATTCGAGTGCTATATTTTATGTCAAGCTTATAGAACTGCATTAACAACTTGACCTTAGAACTTTTTGCTTGACTTCCAAATATCCTATCAAGCTCATCCCGAGCCATTTTAGCATCTTTGATGCTAGAGATATGGTACAATACATCGTCAAAAAATCCTCAGGCAATGATACCTAGAGCTTTATTATTCACATTTTTTCACTCTTTGGACTTTGGTTCTTCAAAATTTGGTTGGATCCTTCCAAGGATTTTTCCATCTTTACGTTCTTCTTCTTCCTTCTCTTGAAAGGTGAGAAGGATCGAAGCTTGCACTTGAGAGCTATGGCAGGAGAGCAAGAGCAAGAAAGAGAGAGACAAGAAATGGGAACTCCAACACTCACAACGTGTGACCGGGCCTTCCTTTATTCAAACTATCACTAAAAGAATAAAGAATAAAGTGATGGTGACGGCTGCAGTGTGCAGTGGCGGTGACTGTCAGCGTAGTAAGACACGGGCGACTAGACGGAGGCGCCTTTACCCCCAATAACCTCCCACTTAAAGACGAATCTGCCCTAGTAAAGAGTGAAAAAGAAGAAGAAAAAAGACAGTACAACATGTACACATGTACAACAGGATGAGGAAAGACGTCATCTTATCTCATCCCACGCCCATCAACCTCCTGAGGAAGGCAAAGCGCTTTGTAGAGAGGCTTTTCATGAGCAGATCTACAAGATTCTAGTCAGTCGAGATCTTGACAAGATCAATAGACTTGTCCTCAACGACCCCACGTATGAAGTGATATCTCACCTAATGTGTTTTGTCTTCGCAGGGAAAACAGAATTCTTAGCTAACTAAATAACACTCATAGAATCCGAATGTAGTGTAGGGATAGCATCAGTACCAAGGTCAGCAACCAAATGACCCAACCAAATGGCCTCCTTGCAAGCCTCAGTGGCTGCAACATACTTGGCCTCTGTAGTAGAAAGGGCCTTGCATTTCTGCACCCTGGATATCCAAGAAACAACACCTCCAGCATATGTGAATACATAGTCAGAAGTGGACTTCCTACTATCTGCATGTCCTACATAATCAGAGTCAATGTACCCCACGACTCCTGTATCCTGGCTACCATAGCATATGCACATATCTGCAGTGCCCTTCAGATACCTCATGATACCCTTCACAGCATCCCAATGTTTTTTTCTAGGTGTAGCCATATAGCATGCCACAACACCAACTGCAAAGGTAATATCTGGACGAGTGGCTATCATGGCATACATAAGACTGCCCACTGCAGATGCATAGGGAATCTTGGCCATCTCGGCCCTTTGCTCATCTGTTTATGGATAATCAGCCTGTGATACCTTCACATAAGAAGACAATGGACAGCCAATAGGCTTTAGATCTTGCATGCAGAAGCGCTCAAGGACTTTATGAATGTACTCCCTCTGTGACAAGTAGAGGAGTCCCTGATGCCTGTCGTGTCTATAATGTGCATACCAAGTATGTGAGAGGGTTGTCCCAAATCTTTCATCTCAAAGCTCTTTTTGAGCTGAGCCTTAAGAGCATCTAGCTCATCATGAGCTTTCCTTGCTATTAGTATATCATCCACATAGAGTACCAAAATCAATAAAGAACCATCATGGGCTTTCTTCTTGTAAAGACACGGATCCATAGCACTCCTGTTGTAGCCCTGTGAGTGCATAAAGGCATCAAACTTATGATACCACTCCCTAGGTGTCTGTTTCAAGCCATAAATACTTTTCTTCAATTTGCACACTAGGTGCTCCCTGCCAAGTTCTGCAAAGCCCTTAGGATGCTCCATATAAATATCATCATGTAAGTCCCCATATAAGAAAGCCGTCTTGGCATCCATCTGGTATAAATCCAAGTCAGGTGAGCAACCAAAGCCAAGACTAAGCGCAGGGTGGTTATCTTAACCACAGGAGAAAAGACCTCATCAAAGTCCACACCATGCTCCTGCTTAAAACCCTTTGCTACCAATTTAGCCTTGTATGCTGGCTTGGGGTGTCCAGGGGTACTTTTCAGCTTGTACACCCACTTACATGGCAAAGCCTTCTTGCCCGTAGGTAAGGAAACCAAATCCCAAGTGTCATTCTTATGCAAGGAGTCTATCTCAGACTGTATAGCCCTCTCCCAGGAGTGACTGTCACCCCTGCACATAGCCTCATCATAAGTGAAGGGCTCTCCACATGCGTATAAGAGGGAGGTTTTCCAGTCCATATCTTCTTTGTAACTTGGAAATCCAAACCACTAGAAGGTGATTTGTTTATGACATGCACAACTATACTAATAACTGCCTCAGTCCAAAAGCTCTGTGGTAGGCCTGCATGGCTAAGCATACTGCGTACACGCTCCTGGATGGTTCTATTCATCCGCTCAACCAAACCATTCTGTGGGGGGTTGTAGGGGGTGGTCAACTGACACTTAATACCCCTCTCATCACATAACTACTCAAAAGTACGTGAGACATACTCACCCCCATTATCTGTTCTTAGGAATTTTAGCCTATACCCAGACTGGTTCTCAACCAATGCAAGCCATCTCTGAAACACATCTAAGACATCGGATTTCAGCTTAATGGAATAAGCCCAAACTTTCTGTGAAAAATCATCTATGAACGTAATAAAATACTTTGCGCCACCTATAGACTGACAAGGCATGGGCCCACAGACATCAGAATGTACCAATGCCAAGGGCTCACTCATGTGTGGCCTACCAGACTTCTTATGCGTAGACCTAGTCTGCCTGCCGTAAAGATAATGCTCACATGAATCAAAACATGCATAATCAAGGGGCGGTAAGTACTGCAAATCAGAAAGTATTTTCATTCCCTTCAAAGACATATGGCCCAAACAGGCATGCCAAAGAGATACATGTGGAAAATAATCCACAGACAAAACATGATCAAGGGAAGAAGCGGATACAATCAAGGGATAGAGGCTGCCAGCCTTGGCACCTCTCGCAATCACAAGTCTATCACGAGTGATCTTCCATGTAGAGTCTCCAAAAGATACATGATAACCTGCATCATCAAGCTGTCTAGCTGACATGAGACTGCGTGTCAAAGCAGGTACATGACGTACATCATCCTGCTTAACAAAACTGCTGCCAGAAGGAAACTACAGTCTAACGTCACCAATGCCCACAATATCAAGAGAGCTGTCATCACCCAAGCGCACAGAATTCAAAATAGTATAGTATGAAGGAAACCACTCTCTCGGCAAGGTGTCACATGAAAGGACGCACCTGAGTCCAAGAGCCAACACTATGCATACATAGAGTGTATCTCTGTCTTCTGCGAAGCACTAGAAGAAGCTGCAAGGGTGTAATCATCATCATCAACATCCTCAGGCTGCATAACATTGATCTCTTCAATTTTAACACTGGACTTTGCAAGCACTATGCTGCGATCAGAAGACTTATCCTGCACTTTGTCTTTCCCCTTATCTTTGCGCCTTTCATTGCGCAGTTCATGGCATTGTGGCCTAATATGACCCTTTTTTCTACAATGGTGACAAGTAACATTTGCATTCCTGCCACGGGATTTGCTACCTGACTTTCCACGAGACTTGGACTAAGATTTCTGAGAATCCCGTCCTCGACCACTGCCACTACCATGCTTTCCGTATCCATCATTTCTGCCTCTAACTGTCATAGCATGGGGCACACGAGAGGCATCCAAATTCTTACATTTAACCTCTTCCTGTAGAAGAGCACTCTCAACATCAAATAATTTCAAGGTAGCAATAGAGGAACATAATATAGTGCGGAATACATCCCATGACTCATTAAGAGTACCGAACAAGAAAAGAGGAGTGACATCCTCTGCAAAAGTGATGTCCTGCGAAGTCAAGTTCTTAAGTATAGCATGGAACTAGCTCAAGTGAGTAGATATAGTTGCATTCTCCTTCATGCGCAGATCCATAAGCTGCTTCAGCCAATACATCTGACTCGTTGGACTTTTCTTGTTATAGAGATTCTTGATTTTATCCCACCACTGCCATGCACTCTGTTCATCCTCAAATACATTGTAATGAACCTATTCTGTGAGAGATAATACAATAGTGGACTTGCATAAGTCATCAAGCTCAAGCCTTTCCTCATCTGGCATAGTTGCAGGCAAATGCCCGCTCAACCTCAAAGGTTTGATCTGCGATTTCTACACCAACAGCTGCCAAATCTGGCTCTTTCAATAAGAGTAATTCGTACCATCAAGCTTAGTAATGTTTCAAATACCATGATGAATGGACAAACTCACCATAACGCAGGCTGGAAGACTGTAGATAGTTCAAAACTGCTTGCTGTTTACTGCAGAAAATGACAAAAAAATCACCAAAATCGAGAGAAAATGGCGAGTAAAGTGTAACCAAAGCTGATGCCCACCAAGCACTAGTGAAAGTACATCATTTCAGAATATTTCAACAGGAAAAATCCATGTCAGTCCGGAGTTATATGCTTGCTGTAATAAATGACAACAGGGTACTGTGAGAGGCAATTACTGATCAAATCACTGCACCAAGTCAAGAAATGACAGCCAAGACATGACCAATCATAAACGGGCATAAATCAGCACCAAACAATCATCAAGACCCTGAGCAAACACCAAAACATGTCACCAAAGCATCTATCAGTAAAGTAGGCATACCCCTTGGACAATAGGGCAAAGTATACATAACACTAACAAGACCTGACACCAGTAGGTGTATGCTCACAAGAGTGCAAAGCCCAAGCTCAGGTCAAAAGCAACTCCAAGATATCAGTGCATGAACCATGCAACATTTAAGTGTAAGAGATCCCAAAGTCTCAAGTATCTGCAAAATACTCAAAATAGTATAAACCTCCTGATCAATGTCGTTCAAGCATACAAGATGCTCCCACTGGCTCAAAAGGCGGATAAACGAGCTCAACAGCTCAAGCATACCAAATCAAAGTACCAAAGACATATAACCAAGACAATGCCTCAATAGCATCCAAGGTCGTAATGGAAAAAGCCAAGTCGTAACGGAAAAATCCAAGTCAATGCCCAACTGCTCAAGGGAATACTTAAATGAATATCGAGACGAGCTCAAACAGCTGTTATCCACAGCCAAAGCATAGCATTCACCAAGACATCATAACACGTATTGGGTAGCCTAGGCATAAACCATATCATAGATGAAATGCCAGCTGCAAAGAAGTGACAGTCAAAGCCAAATCGAGCTCTAATCTCAGCTAAAAGCATTCCGAAGCATAAACAAGACATGTGGCATAGTCCAAATACATCATGACATCATACCGAGTAGTCGGGAGCACCCCGTGATAGGCATAACCTAACTGTAGCATAAATAGCTTCAACCCTGAAGTTTCTAGTAGCATATAACCTCTGTAAACTGAGCAAATAAGTGCTCAATCCAAGCTCAAATCCATAGGCAAACCATAGGCATACATTCCTGTATGTATAGGCACCAACCGGGCATAATCGGGCATCAAATGCCAAGATCTGTAAGCATAAAATTGAAGTAACAGGTGGATGCCCTATTTTGGACAGATCTGGGATTGTTCAAAATAGTCAATGATTGAGCTAATCAGCTCCAAATGCGTCTCACATAAGCATAACATCCACAAGTGATCTGGTATCAATAGACATCAGTAGAAGCATCACATAAGCCATAGGCATACAAATACATGCTGTCTCAGACCTTAAATCTATTGCAGAATATTTTGTCATTAGAATTTGGCAAATCCGATATCACCATCGCGTTCGGAGCATGCCAAAACCCTAACTTGGACTCTTATCTTGCCTGAATTGGATTCCGAATGCCCGAGATATAACAAAAAGAGTGATTTTTGGGCCAGATTTTGAAACAGGCGCAAAAAAAACGTGAGCTGGCTGGGGGGTCTGCTATCCCACGTGTCAAAAATAGGGCCCAAAGGGGGCACAAATGGGGGCCAAAGAAGGCCTACACCACGCCTCAGCAAGCCTTGATAGGCTGGAAGCAAGATCCAGGTGAAGGAAGCTCCAAGAGGTGTGAGCTATGGCTGCCCACAACCTTTGAAAACCCTGTTTACCTAGACATGTGGACTGAAGTAATACTCTAAAATAATGAAGCAATACCTCAATGTCAATGCCTTGATGGTGCCTCAATAGGCCGGGAAGAAGCTCGGGAAGTCGGGGAGTGACGGGAGCTCAAGAGAATGAGCTATGGCTGCCGAGAAGGAGACCCAATGCGAGTGGGGAGTCAATGGGAAGCTCAGAATGCCACGAGCCAAGCTCAAGAGTCGAGAAACCATGCTCTAATACTAGTTGAAAGGTGAGAAGGATCGAAGCTTGCACTCGAGAGCTATGGCGAGAGAGCAAGAGCAAGAAAGAGAGAGACAAGAAATGGAAACTCCAACAGTCACAATGTGTGACCGGGCCTTCCTTTATTCAAACTGTCACTAAAAGAATAAAGAATAAAGTGACGGTGATGGGCGTCCGCCACCTGCAGTGTGCAGTGGTGGTGACTGTCAGTGTAGTAATACACGGGCGGCTAGGTAGAGGCGCCTTTACCCCCAACATCTCTTACTTAAACATGTCCCACAAGTCCTTTCGAATAAGGTGGTACATGGTCTTCTCCTTCCATGCATGAAAGCCTTGTCCATTGAACTTGGCTATTTTCTCAAGCTTTGCCATATTGATCAACTTCAAATAACTAGTAAAAGAGTTGTAGTTCAATGTGTCATGAGACACAAGAAGATCAATGTCAAATTGACACTAATTGAGTATCAATGGATATTATTCTTTGAGCTTAGTGTTAGGTGTTGGTGCTTGATCTATTTGTTGATTTGAAGTGTTGCTCTTGTTGGGAACTGAGTTCAGGCTCAAATCAGAGTGGCATAGACTTCAGTGAGTTGGAATGAAGTGAAAAAACTGAAGACTTGAGCTTGGTGTTGAAATGGCTATGGCTCCCCTTTAGGGTTTGCACACAGGGGCCTGATTTTTTTTAAATTGTAGCTCATAGAGGTGATCATTTGGGAAACCCTCTCAGTGGGAGAGAGCTTAGGTATGGCTCTTTAAAAGCCCTATAGTTGCAAAGCAAATCATTTAGTGCAGGAGATAAATTGGCACACATATTGGAATTGGTGTAGTTCTGAACGACGACTGTAAAAAAATGTAATGCTAGACTCTAGCTACTCTAGCTGGGACAATGTTACTGTTTGACGTGTCCCTATGCTAAAGCAATTGATGTAGCATCATATAAGAGAGATATTAGGATGAGGTGGATTCTAAGGATTTCTTTAATGAGACATCATCTTATTCATACCACATGTTCTAGTGTCATAGTTCATTTTGCCTTTTGTAGACATATATATATATATGTGTGTGTGTGTGTGTGTGTGTCCCACCCCCTTGTTTGCAACCTAGTATACTTCTCCAAACTCATGGAGCCCAAGGCTCTCCCACATGGTAGAAATACACAATAGTGTGCATACATGTGAAGGATGTGTGTATTTACGTGCTTCTTAACAAAATTATAGTAGAAGTGTAGCAGTTACATATTCGAAGATTTGGAACGTGAAGCTACAGCTGAATGGGATTATTCATCTAGGTGAAAGAAAGACAAATTGATTGGGAGGTTTCTAAAAGACCCTTTGCAGTTGATATACATGTTTGTAAGTGCGTTTATAGGGAGATGAGCTACCTTGGTCCAGAAAGGTCCATGGTCATGGTTTCTTCAAATGTATGTTCATCAGATGGGTAAGTAGCTCGCATACTAGTGAAAACACCTGTTCCATAAACCCTAGTAGTTGGGACCTGCACATAAATGGCCATAGGCCTAGATACGGGCACCTCGGGGAAGTTCATGTCTCCTCTCAAGATTTGCAACACTTGTGCTGCCGTGAGCCTGGACTTGGGGTCTGGATGGGCACATAAGAGCCCTGTATATATCACACATCTCAATTCATCCGCATCAAAAGCCCCTCGAAGACGCTTGTCTGCCACATCTATCAGATTCCCCTCCTCGTGCTTCCTCCACACGTAGTCCACGAGTGATTCTTGGACAGTTGGGTTCGGGAGTGGCCGCCGCCCACATGCAATCTCTAGTGCAAGAACCCCAAAACTGTAGATATCAGACTCCATGGTGACCCTTCCAGACATGGCATACTCAGGCGCCATGTAACCCCATGTGCCGGCTACCCCAGTGGCCGAAGACTCAGTGGCATATTGATCATGATCAAAGAACCTGGCAAGGCCGAAATCCCCAAGCCTTGCGTTCAGGTTGGAGTCCAACATGACATTGCTGGCTTTGATGTCTCTATGTATGATCCTCTTCTCCCAATCAACATGCAGATAAACCAAAGCTGAAGCCACCCCTTTGAGAATGCTGAACCTCATAGGCCAACTCAAAACATCCGTATCGGTGGTTGGATACAGCAGCTTATCCAGGCTACCGTTTGGCATGAACTGATACACGAGTAGGAGCTCTCCCTTTTCGCTGCACCAGCCATACAAGTGCACAAGATTCCTGTGTCTAATTCTCCCAATGGTGAGAACCTCCGATTTGAATTCTTTCTCCCCATGCTTAGAAGTTTTGGAGATCTTCTTCACCGCGACATGCTCGACGCCAAAATTGCTGGTGGTGATAAGTCCTTTGTAGACCTCGCCTGATCCCCCACGGCCTAGTATCTGATTGAAGTCGCCTGTGGCCAACCTGAGCTCTTTGTAGGTGAACTTGCGCGGGGCAGTCATGAGGTCGACGTCCAAGAGAAGGCCTGTGCGTGCCAAACGCTTGTTGATGTAAACAAGGAGGCTAGCTACGATGAGGAGCAGGATTCCCAGGCCTATCGTGAGGCCGATAAGCAGTTTCGTCCTGATGGATGATGAGGGAGACACGGGTGATGGGGGGGGAACGGGGATGGAGACCATGCGGCAGGAGAAATTCCAGGAGTGGATGGAGTTGCGCTCTTGGAAGAGGCCGGTGGATGCGGCGAAGCCGACGTAGGAGGAGGGGAGGGCGTAGTCCCAGAGGCGGAGGGGGGAGTAAGAGAGGACTTTGGTGGCGGAGGACTTGTCGGCGGGGGAGAGGGCGAGGTAGACGTCGAGGTGCTGGAGGGGGGCGTCGTAGTCGATCCAGGTGACGAGGCGGCGGGAGAGGTTGGTGGTCTTCAGGGTGAGGGCCGGGGGCAGGCTGCCCGTGACGACGGAGGTGAGGGAGTTGATGTCCAGGCCGACGTGGTGGTCGTCCGGGTCGTGGAAGTCCGTGTTCACGAACGTGTCGTACTCCACCGCCACTAAGTGCAGCCCCGACGCGTTGCCCGCCAAGTAGGAGCTCGTGTCGTAGAGGCCCAGCGACCCCGCCGAGGCCCCCGGCCCGGTGGGCATCTGCGTGTCCGGGGCGATCACGAAGGCGAGGCCGTCGCCCGTGATGGACGTGTCGTTGTCCATGGCGGCGATGGCGAAGGTGAAGGAGGTGTTGAAGGAGCAGGCCAGGCCCCGGCTCAGGTCGTAGAGGGGTATCGCCGACGAGTGCAGCACGCGCGAGATGAAGTAAGGCCCCGTCGCCCCGCTGCTGTTGTAGGTGAGGTCCAGCGAGCCGCCGCTGGCGTTCACCACTGTCTGCCCCAGGACGAGAAGGTCCGCGGCAGAAGCGGAGAAATTCATTATCGAGAAGTTCACCTGCTGCGCCTGCGCCATCGCGCCCATGCCGCCCACGGCCAGAATGATAAGCATGGCCATAGCCATGGCTACCGCCATCGCCATGCGCGCCATAGGCATGCGAGGTATCAGGCCCACAAATCTGAGACGTGCCACAGATCTGAGACGTGCAGGGTTGAAGTAGGTGCAGCCTGCACTGCGCAGAGCCTTACGACTTGCGGACTTGACGTAAGACCCGACGAATTTCTTTTCGCTGGGTCCAAAATTCAAACGTCTAACGACATAAGTTTGAACTTTGACTCTCCAATGCGGAGGTCCTGTTCACCGAAAGATTTATCTAAGAGTCTAGAGTCATCTCTCCCAACTCATTTCATATTTTTCTTCCAACGCTTCACACCGGTATTCTCCGAGTACTTCACATTGGGGTTTGAATTTTGCAAAGCTCTAAGAGTCAGTATTGAACACGAACATTCTGCTTAATACATTTCATAGATGTTGAAACCTCTCTCTCTCTCTATATATATATATCTACATATATATACACACACACCTAGGCACGCACACAAAAATCTAGATTAAGTTATAAAACATAGTTAACATGAAAGGGTGGGACAAACTATCTTTGTCCATGTCCAATGAGATTTTTAGTTAATGTCAATGTGATATCTACCAAAGACAGGCCCCACTTGGATCAATGAAAATTAAATATTCCACCAAATAATCAAAGTGTGTAAAAGCTCACATAATTTATTACCTTTTGAAGCTCACTTTGAAACTATTAGTGAGCTTTCCTAGAGCTCATGTACTCAAAGAGAGAGAGAGAGAGAGAGAGAGAGAGTGTGTGTGTGTGTGTGTATGTGTGTGTGTGCCAAAAGATATTTCAAACTTGTTCATGAAAAAGGGAGAGGGGGAGAGAGGGTTTCATAAGCAAACTATGCATGAAAGGATCAATCCTTGACTTGCTCATTGGGTGAACCAACCAAGGAGGCATCATGATTGCAAAAAGTAGTATTTTCTCTCTCAGTTCCTCTCTTAAGCCTCTCTTAAGTTCTTGAGAAATTCTGCTGACGCATGAGTAATGTTATCAGTGTAAGGACATATTTATTTGTATCAATCTTCGGATAGTAAAAAGTGTTCCATCATGGTCTATTAAGATAAAGTCAAGGTTTGATCATGAAGAGATAAATGCTTAGAATAATAGACGAGAGAAATCTTAGAATGCCAATAATGGAGTATTAATTGGTTGAATCAAAAGCAATTTCCATGACGTCTTTTTTCTACTTTGAATATGTTGGCAATATCATATAGCTCTTATGAAATGTTTCAAAGGTAGTAAATTTAAATCTACACATGAAATGCTCAAGAAAACTATGTAAATTTGGCCCAATAGCCTATTATCCTTTTCTATAGAAGTTGTATGGTATGCTATATAAGTGTTGTAATTGTATATATTGCTACATAAGTGTAATAATGGTGGGGTAATCGGTATGCTATCCTTGTGAAGGTGCATAGGCACATTGAGAGGGAGGGAGTGTGTGTGTGTGTGTGTGTGTGTGTGTGTGTGAGGAAAGGTGGAATGATTTGACGAACAACACATTGTTTCCAAATTATTTGTTGATGTGACTATATACATATATAAGTTTGTGGGAGATACATGGTTATTTGCATGTGTGACATTGCTTAGTAATGGTGGTGTGTATGTATGTGTATGTTGTATTTATGGACATGGGTTTGGGTGTGCAACACTGGGTTCCCAACTTTAATACACATACGCATATGTAAGCACATACAAAACAATTAGGTTCCTTTCTTTCTTTTAGGGGTTTGTGGGAAAGTGAAGAGTATTTATGCATGGCATACGTTATGATCAGTCGTGTCGTGGGAGGACTTGCTTGAGCTGTTGCACCAAACACATACCATACACATGAGGAAGCTCACTCAAGAATACAATAAGAGAGATGGAGGCCAAAATATTTTTTACTAATTTTTTATTCTTTTTTCATACACAATACAATGTACATAAAGTATAGATAAGATTCAACATAAAAGAAAGTGGCCAACTAAGTCAAATGGTGCATAACTAACTATACTAATCGACTCTAACACTACAACTACACTAGTTATAAGTAGGTGCAACAAACCAAAACACAATATTAGTAAGTTTGGAAATCTCCCAATTCCCATTTTTTGAATACTAAAAAGATGACACCCGGATAATATGCCCATAAGTTCCTCAAAACCATATGATGTGACCTATCATTGGAAAGTGCTTGAAAAATGGAATCTATTGAGCTATAGAGTGCTTGATTTGGAGTTATAGTATTCAAATTATGTCAAATCCAAAGATTTGACCATGTGTCCCAAACTTATGGGAAATTCCCATATCCTCCAATATGGTGTTCCAAATATAATAAGTAATAAATCAATGACAATGTGAGGATTATAATGACCATCGGTGTGCTAAGTGTAGACATGCAAACCTATCTAAACAAGTGGTCCATTATCAATGACCATACGTGTTGAACTTGCTATCTCAACATATGCCATGTGAATGCAATTGTGCATGCATATATGTGTGATACATGCTTCTACTTTGGGGAGATATGCATATACATGCTTTGATACACGTGTTCCTATAGGTGTTGAGCTTGCTATCTTAACATTGTTGAGATATTTGCAATCACACCTACTTCAGTCTCTTTGTAAGGAGAAGTGAGGGCTCAGGACCAAAATCCCATATGCACAGTAGGAGAAGTGCTACCATTCAATTTCTATAAAGCATTGTACTTGCACTCTTTTCTAATGTAATGATAATACTCTTTTATTTCCAGTAAAGTGTCTATATCAATGTCCACACGCGAGATTGTGTTTATGAGCCCAAGTCTCAATCTTGGAATCTAATTCACTTGTGTGACAATTTGTCTTGTCAGGGCCAATGTCTTCATGAGTTTTCTTTTCCTCTTTCAACCTCCATAGCTTCTACATCTACCATGCTCAAGATCCCACATATTTAACATGGTATCAGAGCTCAGTCGGCCTCTCTAGCCTCTCATTGTCTGTCTCAATCTCTGCCCAGCTCACATCCAGCTTAGGATCAGTATATGACTTTATTTTTTCAACTTCATCTTTAGAGTACCTTGTGGCAGCCATAGCTAGCATGCACATCCCCGCCTTTGAGCTTCCATAACTTCCTGCAAAGGGCATATCTCTCCAAGCTCTCTTCTGGAGATTTATTCCTTGACTTCCAAGGGTTCTTTTTATCATATAAGATCCTGACAGTGCCCTATCTGGAGCTTAGCATTGTCACTTCTGTCAGTTGCTGCCATAACCTTAATATGTGGCCTGCAGAACATACCCACCTTGGAGCTCCTGGATCTCTCAACAGAAGCCATATCTCTCTTTCTCTGACTCATAAGGCTTCTTTATGGCACATCAAAGACCAACATTATTGCTCAATCAGCCCAACATTATGAAAAATCATGATCGTTGCCAAAACTACGCCCATTCACGTTCTCCAGCTCTGCGCGTCACAAAACAGCAGCAGCGGATTGGTCGATTAGCATAGGTCTTTGATAGAGCATGAAGAGAGATTCATTTCCATTAAAAAAGTTTTCAAAATGATCCACTGTAGCTCCCACAATCACTGAAAAAACAGGGCTGGGTCAAAACCCTAATCCAGGAAGCCATAGCCAAACTTCACTAAAGCTCAAAAATCTCATCTTTTTCTCTCTCCTACCACCCGGAACAACACTTTATAATTTGCTCTTCCCCTGATAAAATCTGAGAATTCGGAAGTTGATTTGCTGCTGCTCCAACGATCTAGCATGGGCAAAGACTATTCATCAGCTCCCTTCAAAGGAGTCGGATTTCACACCTATCAAACTCGCATCAAACTCATCTTTATGAAGAAGGGCCTCTGGGCCATTACCACTAGAAAAGAAAAGAAGCCTCGTGATACGGACCTTGCTGTCACTTGGCAAAATAATGATGATAAGGCTCATGCCATTATCAAACTGGAGCTAGATGACAGCTATATCCACCATGTGGATAATTGTGATACTTTACAAGATACATGGAAGAGACTTGACACTTTGTTTGGTGCATAGTCTAAGTCATCAAAGTATGGTCTCTTGATTGAGATACATTATTATCTAAATCAACTTGCAGGCATCTAAATTACATGGAAGGACTTCTAACCCAATCAAGAGACCATACATATAATAATGTATCAACAACTCTAATCAATATGCCAAACCTTGGGCTTGTTGATATCCAAGCATTACTGTTAGAGGAGGAAAAGAAGCTAAAAACTAAGGAAGAACCAAGCACCTCTAGATATGAACATGCATTATATGTTGGCAGCATGTACAAAGGCAAGAAGGACTAGCTTTTCTATGATTTTTGTAGAAGGACCGGACACACCGAGAAGTTCTGCCACACCAGAAAGAGGTCCCAAAAGGCCTATCTTGCTGCAGTTAAAGAAGAAGAAGAAAATGGAGCAAAAGAAGAAGAAGAAGAAGAAGACTACTAGGAGAAGGACAAACCTCATCACTCATTCTATTCAAATAGACTTTTTTAGCCTTGTATTGCCTAGCCCTAATGCTTTAGATATAAACTTGTAAACTCCTCATGTATCCTTGTACTATAGCCTCTGTACACTTTGTGAGGCCCTTGCTACAGCCTCTGGATGTCCATCATGTTTGTGGTACCCACACTTAGCCTTTTTGCGACGGCCTCTGGAGTTTTGCCATGTTTATGGTGTGCCCACACTTTGCAGGAGTTGCTCTCACTAAAGCCTCTACAGACTTTGTACTTTTGGTTGTAATTGTGGAGGGGTGTTGAGATATTTGCAATCACACCTACTTCAGTCTCTTTGTAAGGAGCAGTGAGGGCTCAGGACCAAAATCCCATATGCATAGTAGGAGAAGTGCTACCATTCAATTCCTATAAAGCATTGTACTTGCAATCCTTTCTAATGCAATGATAGTACTCTTTTCTTTCCAGTAAAGTGTCTATGTCACTGTCCATACACAAGATTGTGTTTATGAGTCCAAGTCTCAATCTTGGAACCTAATTCACTTGTGTGACAATTTGTCTCTCAGGTTCAATGTCTTCATGAGTTTTTTCTTCCTCTTTTAACCTCCATAGATTCCGCGTCTTCCATGCTCTAGATCCCGCATATTTAACAAACATATGCCATGTGAATGTAATTGTATATGCATATATGTGTGATATGTGTCTCTACTTTGAGGAGATATGCATATACATGCTTTGATACACATGTGTTCTTAGGTATGTATAGATATGTATAGAGAGGTGTGTGCATTTCAATGTGCATGTGTTTTACTATAAATTTGGATCAAAACTATATTTATTATCTCTCTCTCTCTCTCTCTCTCTCTCTCTCTCTCTCAAGCTCACCCATTATTACTCCATTGCATGTTCCCACCTCTTGCTTTGGCCTACCTCACCTGGTCACGTTGTCCACTTGGGGTGCTCCATGTCTCCTTGGCTGGTTGTTCTACCATGCATGCTTGCTTCCTACACTCACACCTTTAAGAGAGAGAGAGAGAGAGAGAGAGAGAGAGAGAGATGCTTTCTAGCTTGCTTATTGTATATTGACATGTGCAACCAAGAGAGATAGATAGATTGTGTTTGGTGTGATGTCTTTGTGCAGCACCAATGGCTATGTCTTTGCAGCTACTCCATTTGGGCCCTCCCCTACATCCCACACACTATTTTACCCCTTTCTTGGCATATATATATATATATGTGTGTGTGTGTGTGTGTGTGTGTGTGTGTGTGTGTGTGTGTGTGTGTGTGTGTGTGTGTGTGTGTGTGTGTGTGTGTGTGTGTGTGTGTGTGTGTGTGTGTGTGTGTGTGTGTGTGTTGAAAAATGACAAACGATGTATGCTCCAGGAAGAGATAGGTCAAAGACTATATATAAGGCTCAGCCAAGTCCTCTTGATTCCAATGTCATCAATGGATCACTTGTCTTAGCTCTAGATGATTGAATTAAAGTTGAGGATAGTTGAGGCTATAGTTGAATGTTGGAAGTGTATCTATCCTCCTTTCATCTAGGTTCAACCAAGGGTACAACAGAGCATAGTAGTAGTCAGTATCTCCCTTTCTTAGTAATTTTCAAGAAGATGGGATATCTCTATATCAAGCTCCTATTGTCATGGACACCAAGACACCTAGTATCTCTTAGAAGCTTCTATAATATTGGAGAAAACTCTAGAAGATTCTAAAATATCATTGGAAGGTTCCAGAAGAGTGCTTGCATCAATGCTTACATCAACATTGTCTATATAATTGCTTATGTTAGTGTGATGCTTATGTAATCAATAATTTCATCATCTAGAAGATTCCCCTTAACCTCCTCAACTCTAGCATAAATAGGGATCTTGGGTTACAAGCCCTCTAGTCTTTCCAACACTAGTTATGAGGCTTCTATGATTTAAATTCTCTCTAGTTCTAGTTCAAGCCATGCATCTATAGTTCTTTGATCTAGTCTTGTATGGAGGTATTGTCTTGTATCAATCGTGTATCAATAAATATATTGTTACACTGCATTCTTTTGTAGTAATGCAATAAGTTCTTCTTCTTTTTCAAGTTATTCTCTTATAAGTTGTGAGGCGACAATCATTGTCCTTGCCAAAAACTTTTGCCCCCTCATAACAATTTTGCAAGACTCCATACTTGACCTTACCTAGTTGTGATGGATATAGTGATGGAAAGTATTATCACCACTTTACAAAATATTCAAGAACAAATTAAATAACTTCGTGAGAGTAATAAACATGAGTATAAGCAAAGAAATCCTAAGCTTTGGGCTTAGCCATCCAAGACCTTCAAAATCAACTCCAAGAAATCTGAGAAAAAAGTCTATATCAAGAAGACTTTTCAATATCTTATAGCTATCCTCCTATTCATAAGAAGGAGCCAAAGGTTAGCCTACTTGAAAACTTTGATGGAACAATATCGAAGTTTAGAGGTTTTTTGTAGCATGTGCAATTTCTTATCTACATGTGACCTGAGTGCTATCATAATGATGCTTCTCAAGTGGGGCTTATCAATAGGCTCCTCTTAGGTACATGCTTCTCTTGATTCACACCCTTACTCGAGAAGGAATATCCACTATCTTATGATTTCAAAGCTTTTGTTCAATAATTCTTAGCTACCTTCAGAGAGGTACTCATAGAGCTAGAGTTTCCAATATCAAAATAAGAAATCTATGTTAAGGATTTGGATTGACATCAAATTATATATTTGAGTTCCAAAAGATTGCTTGTGATTTGACTTGGCATGAGGATCACTTTATTAGCTAATTTTGTTGGAGATTGAATGATAATGTGAAAGATGTTTTATTGACAATGCCAAAGGTTTACATCTTAAGTGACTTCATTTTACAAGCAATAGAATAGACTATTTGATAAATGTCAAGAGAAGTGACAAGCACCACATGGGGATTCATTAAGTCATGCCACAATAACAATGACCCCCCAAGGAAGAAAAAAAACCAACATCAAGCAATGTGGAGATTGATTTGACTTGATTCAAGCCATTGTTAGCTGAAGAAGAGGGACCATGACACTTCAAGGATGTTTGAATTGTGCAAGACTTGGGTGTATTGCTCAACATTGTCCTAACAAGAGGCTAAAAGTACGAGCTCTACTAAGCCCTCATTTCCAAGAAGCATGGATATCTAGCTATGGTAGGGACCATGGGCTAGCTAAAAATTATGAACTCTTAGAAGGTCCCTACTTGTTTCCTAAGGCTACTTCAAGTTTTATGTTGTCGGAAAGAGTTTATACATCACATCGACAACTAGATGTCTCGAGCCTTTGTATGTTTCATGGATGAGAAGTTTGCTAGGTAGCATGGTATCAAAATCATGGAGAAATATAGCCAAATTCCTACACTTGGGGGGGTGCATTTATAAGAAATCATCTATATGACATGCATTCAAAGGGTATTAAGAAATACCCTTTCTTACATACTATAAGGTTATAAAATGACCCCTTTTACTTTACTAAACTTGCTAGTTTTTTGAATCATAATTTAAAAATCGGTTTTTTGAATATAATTCTATAAATTTTACTAAATAAAATATCATTTCCTTCGAACTCACATGGTATCGTACATGTTTGATAAGGTGGACTCCTCGGGTTCCTACATTAGTCATAGATGACCATTCTCTTGCTTTAGGTGATGTCACATACAAAACTCCCCCTATAAACGTAACATTGAGAGACTTTGTAACAAAAATATTATTCAATATCATATGTTGCCCAAGTAATCTAGTCATCATTGGTTTGCCTTGGGTTTGTAACTCTATTTGAAAACATTCTTGGTGTGTATACCTACATATCACCAAGTTAGCTAGATCATAAATCCCTTAGTACAACTCCTCATGTACTAAGATGATGATGCGCAGATCGGTCGCAGTATGCTCACGTAGTGAATCCCAGAAGGTCCCCAAGAACAATGAACTCTACCTTTTTGCACAAAAAACAATGTAAAAAGCATGAACGACAAGAGCAAGAGACCAATTGGGTTCAATCTCCCCCCATGCCTTGTGTGAGCGCTTCACAAAGCATGTATTTTATGTATATTTCCATCTTCATGCTCAATAATAGCCCAATTTACAAAAATATGACAAGCTTTTAGCTTCTGAGTTTGCCTTTTACAAAAATAGAAAATAAAGCTAATGGACGGTGCCCATAGAGTCTGGCACGCCCAATCTCAATGTCCAAATAGAAATAACATATCCGTGCACATAGGCGCATACAAAATAATAATAAATAATCGATGCCTCAATAGACATAACAAAATATAGGCGTGGCGCCTATCAAAATATAATCCATAGGTCGAATACTCGCTAGACTCCAATGCTTTCCTCCGCCACTGCTGCTATCTCTACACATCAACTGAAGCATTCACAATCGTTAGTAAAATAATACAATTAAACCGACAAAAGTGAATACCTAGCAGTCTTCAGCTACATAAATAAATCAACTGGTTAGAAATAAATCCTAACCTTAATTTATTACGAGTGTGCACTCTAAACTCATAAACGTTATTAATTTAATATGCATTTTGCGGAGTCACCCGCTATGGAATCACCCATGTACACACTAAATTAATGAAACGCCCGAAAAGGACAGGCGTCCCCATCAACTTCTCGCACAAAGAATCCACTTTGTGTATGAGCCCCGGTCATCTAAGTTTACGGAATCCACCGTAAATCCTCACGGAATCCACCGTGGAATATGCCTCCTGGCATCATACCCCCGGGGTGGGATAGCAATTGACCTCAATTGCTATTAGCTCAATGTGGAGCTAACAGAGTGGGGAAAGCATTTAAGTCTCTAGCGTGCATCCATTGTGCTTCCTCTACGGGATGATTCTTAAATTTTACTAGATATCTAGAATACCTTCGGCCAGTTCTAGTGGTCATATAGTCAGTGTCTATGATGGCTTCTGGTTCAAGTATTTCAGTCTCTTCCTCTAATAAAGGTGGGTTTTCATAAACTGGGTGGATAGGTAATTGGCCTCTAAATGGTCTCAATAAACTAATGTGAAATGTATTGTGAATTTTCCAATAAGATGGTAATTCTAACTTGAATGCATTATCATTAATCTTATGAATGATTCTAAATGGTCCATAGAATCTAGGAGCTAATTTGACAACTGGATGTCTATCTACACTTTGTAGTCTACGTTTTTCTATTCTCAGTCAAACATAATCATCAACTTTGAAATTCATGGCTTGTCTTTTCTTGTTGGCTTGTTTGGTATATGATTGCTGGGCTTTAGCAATCATATCCTTAACCTCATCAAAAATACTGTTATGCATACTAGCAATATCATCAGCACTCTGAATTCTATTAGACAAAGATGAAACAGGTGTAGATAATCTATATCCATAAATGACTTCAAACGGTGCTTTCTTTGTAGATGTGTGCGGTGTATTGTTATATGCAAACTGTAATAAATGCAAATGAATGTCCCATTTCTGAGGTTTAGAGATAGTATATGCACGTAAAAGATCTAAAATGGTGCTGTTTGTGGCTTCTGTTTGTCCATTTGTTTCTGGATGAAATGCAGATGAGAAATCAATCTTTGTGCCTAGATTAGCAAACAGTGTAATCCAAAAATTGTTACAAAATCTAGAATCACGATCTGAAATAATCACTTTTGGCAATCCATGGTTAGTAAAAACAGTTTTCAAAAATAATTGTACTGCTTGTGATGTTGTTAAAGTTTTCTTACATGGAATGAAATATGCTTGCTTACTAAATCTATCTACAACTGTCCAAATCATATCATGGTTAGATTTAGTATTTGGTAAACCAGTAATGAAATCCATAGAAATTTGTTCCCAAGGTTTAGATGGAATAGACAAAGGCATGAGTAATCCATACTGTTTACCATGATGTCTCTTAACTCTTTGACAAATAAAACATTCAGAAACGAAATTAGATACATCTGCATCCATATGTGGCCAATAAAAATCTTCAGTTAACATACGTAATGTAGATATGATACCTCTATGACCTTGATATGGGGGACAATGAATTTCATTCAAAACAAAAGATCGGAATGGAATAGTAACACACAGTCTCTTTTCATAAAACATAAATCCATCATTGTATGACAATGAATCAACAGGAATGAAATTATTTTGAACTAATTTATGCCAATCAGAATGAAAAGTAATATCCTAGTGATATGTATCTTTCATAGCAATCAAAGAATCAAAAGATATGACAGAAATATTATGAATTGCAGGTCTTCTACTCAATGCATCAGCAACTACATTTTCTTTTCCAGGTTGGTATTGAATGATAGGATGAAAACTTTGAATAAAGGAAGCCCATTTGATATGACGGTCAGAGATTTGGGGTTGGCTAAGTAAATGTCTAATGCTTTGCTGGTCGGTCTTTATCATGAATTCTGAACCCATTAAGTAGTGTTTCCACTGTCTTAATGCTTGTACAACTGCTAATAGTTCTTTGTCATATGTGGAATATTTCAGCTCAGAGGGTTTCAGCTTACAACTAGAATATGCTATTGGATGATTGTCTTGCATTAGTACGGCTCCTATTCCTGATCCGCTAGCATCAGTCACAACTAGAAAGAATGGTCTATTAAAGTCAGGCAACTGTAGAACAGGGACATTGGTTAATGCATGTTTCAGTAAGTCAAAGGATTTCTGCTGATTTTCGGTCCATTGATAAACAATTCCTTTCTTGAGAAGTTTGGTTAATGGTAAAGCAAGTAATGAGAAATTACGTACAAACTTCCTATAGAAACTAGCAAGACCAAGGAATGAGCGTAACTCATGCACGTTTTTAGGGACAGGCCAATTCAATATTGCATCAATTTTCTTAGGATCAACTTTAATTCCTTCAGATGATACAATATGACCTAAATACTCAATTTCTGTCTTAAAGAATTCACTCTTTTCAGGATTTGCAAACAGTTGATTTTCTTTCAATAATTGAAAAACTAATGACAAATGCTCATAATGCTCTTTCTCATTTTGACTAAACACCAAAATATCATCAAAGAAAACAATCACACAGTACTGATATTTCAAAAAGATACGGTTCATCATTCTACTAAAAGTGGCAGGTGCATTAGTCAATCCGAATGGCATGACTAAGAATTCGTAATGACCAAACTGGGTTCTGAATGCAGTCTTAAATATGTCAGATTTATCTAGCCTCACCTGATGATATCCAAACTTACGGTCAATTTTACTAAATATAGAAGATCCTTGCAGTTTGTCCATAAGGTCATCAACTCTAGGTATAGGATACCTATTCTTTACAGTGATCTTATTTAAAGCTCGGTAGTCAATACACATACGATAAGTATTATTCTTTTTCTTGAGTAAAAGTACAGGTGCACCGAATGGAGAACTGCTAGGTCGAATTAAACCTCTATTTAGTAATTCTTCAACTTGATTCTGGATTTCTTTTTGCTCTATTTGATTGTGCCTATATGGTGCTTTGCAAGGTGGTTGTGTGCCAGGGATCAAATCAATCTTATGGTCTTCTGGACGTGAAGGAGGTAAATCTGGTGGTAGGTCTTCTGCAAAACAGTCCTTAAAATATGCAAGAAATTCCTTATGCCTAGGGTGCATATGATTTTCCTTTGCTTGCAATTCATTCACCCAAATGAGATATGATTTAGTACTCTTGCGTAATGCACGTTTTGCTTGAGTATGCGAAAGCAGTGGAAAAATATTAGATGCATGCATACCATATAATGTAATAGATTTTCCTTGAAAATTAATATTCATTGTGTGTGTGGAATAATCTATATCTGGATTATGCTGGTGTCGCCAAGGCATTCCTAAAATAATGTCACTCGACTGTAATGGAACAACTAAGAAATTTCTTCTTTCAGTGTATGAACCAATTTGAATCTCTAAGTCTTGTACTTCTTGTGTACCATTATACCTAGTGCCTAAAAATGCGGCTTTTATGCGATAATGCATAGGTACAGTCTGTAATTTCAATTCCTTTACCAATTTTACTGAAATAAAGTCATGAGTACTACCATCATCATGCAAGATAGTCTTTTCCTTTCCATGCACCAAACATTTCATAGTCAATAATGAATGTGGTGTAGGCATACCTGGTAAAGTGTCGGAAGTAGTAGTAGTGTCGTCTTCATCTTCAGTGAAATCAGGCATATCCTCATGTTCGTCTTCGTCCATGGCTCCAAGATAGTTGATATGTGCTGGTGGCTTCTTTGAATGACAATTTGCTGCGAGATGTCCAGGCTGGTGACATTTATAGCATACTATTGGCTTGGCTTTGGTTACATTATTTGAAATGGCTGGAAGTCTGGGTACATTTGGATTTGCTTGTGGAATAGGCTTAGGATTTGGATTGACATTGGATGGTAATGCAGGTGGTTTAGCCCAATTCTTGCGGAAAGATGATGAAGAGAAACGACCTGGATTAAATCTTCTAAAATTGGAATTGAATTGTTTAGATCCATAATTACCATTGGCTTGTAATTGCTGTGGTCGTCTATCTCTACCACGTAACTTATCTTCAGTGTCGTGAGCTAGTGAGATGGCGTCTTCAAGGGTAGCAAGCTTGAACATGTTCACTTCAGCGTAGTAATGTCCAAGAAGTCCAGACATATACTTCCGCTTATGTGTCGTCTCTGGTACGTCTTCAAGCATGCATAGCTGTAGGAGTGCATTCCAAAAACGCTCTGTATATTGTGGTATAGGCTCACGATCCCGTTGTTGAAGTAAATCCCATTGCTTGATAGCCTTCTCATGAAATTGCGGTGGAAGGAAATTCTGCATGAACTTCTTCTTGAAATCTTCCCAAGTAGCAGGACATTCTATGCTCTTGCGTACTACAGTCCACCAAAGTGATGCTCTGTCTACCAAATGATTAGTAACACACTTGATTTTATCTTTTTCTGGATAGGTTTCCTCATGGAAATAGTCATCAAACTGACTAATGAATGATAAAATAGTCTTTCCTTCTCGTATGCCATTGAAAGTACGAAATTTGAAACTTCGTTTACTTATCTTTGATTCCTTGCGAATGGTTTGAGCTTCAAGAGTGGCGTCGATGGTACGTCGAATTAAATCTTCAGCTTGAGGTTCTTCTTTGTCGATAGACGCTCTTTGTAATTTTGTCAATTGCGCTTGCAATGCTTGCCTAGCCCTTCGTTCTTCTTCCAATTGCATCATGATTAGGTCCAGCTTTTGTTCTATGGTAGGCTCAGGTAGGTCGTCTTCAGCCATAGGATCATCCATATGTGGTTCCGTCATCCTGTAAAACTCAAAAGACCTTTCTCACTCAAAATCAGGTTAGCGGGATGAGCGTAGCTCAAATTCGGGGTTACAAGGCTATGTGTTTTTTTTTGGGTATTTCTTTCTCAATTTTTTAGAAAATCTGCGATATTTCCTTCTTCGTATGCTGAAAATACTTCAGCGAACCTGCGTATGGGTAGAATACTTTGCCACGAACAACTTTGCAGTTCGGAGTTTCTGCGCAGGAACAACCCTTCTAGGAGTTTTGAGCACTAGTCAGTTCTGACTCCAGTTGACTAGTCTGACTTGCAGAGTTGCAGACTTAGCCGACTTGCACAGTTGCAGACTTAGCCGACTTAGTGAACTTGCAGGACTTGATCACAGTCGACTTGCAGGACTTGATTTTGGAAGTGCAGGACCTGGAGTTTGTTAACTTGATTGTCTTGTCTGACTTGATGAAAGCTTAGTGTCTTAAGCTTAATAGCTAAAGCTTATGGAAGGGGGGGGGGGGGTAATTGAGAAAAACGGCGCAGATCGTGGAGGACGTGGGCAGCCGTTTGTTGACGTCGCGGATTTTTCGGACAGCCTCAGATACCTTGATGAGGATTTTTGTGAAGCTTGTTGAATTTCCTTAAGCTTTTAAGCTTTATGACTAAGCTTTTGAAGAAGATAGATATGAGCTTCTTACTGTATTTCCACGACTTGTTTATGGAGATGATGGAGTGGTCCTCCGTCTGTACAGCCTGGTCCTTCGCGATCTGAGAGTAGAAACAGGGGTTCTTGATCGCCAGAAGTCTGCCTGTATCGACGATTCGCGACGAGAGTGACTGTAGAGCCCGATCGTTCTAGGAGCTCTGCCTTCGCACGAGATGGGTAACGATTGGAAGCTCTTGATCTCAGCTCCGCTCTGATACCACTGATGCGTAGATCGGTCGCAATATGCTCACGTAGTGAATCTCGGAAGGTCCCCAAGAACAATGAACTCTACCTTTTTGCACAAAAAACAATGTAAAAAGCATGAACGACAAGAGCAAGAGACCAATTGGGTTCAATCTCCCCCCATGCCTTGTGTGAGCGCTTCACAAAGCATGTATTTTATGTATATTTCCATCTTCATGCTCAATAATAGCCCAATTTACAAAAATATGACAAGCTTTTAGCTTTTGAGTTTGCCTTTTACAAAAATAGGAAATAAAGCTAATGGACGGTGCCCATAGAGTCTGGCACGCCCAATCTCAATGTCCAAATAGAAATAACATATCCGTGTGCATAGGCGCATACAAAATAATAATAAATAATCGATGCCTCAATAGACATAACAAAATATAGGCATGGCGCCTATCAAAATATAATCCATAGGTCGAATACTCGCTAGACTCCAATGCTTTCCTCCGCCACTGCTGCTATCTCTACACATCAACTGAAGCATTCACAATCGTTAGTAAAATAATACAATTAAACCGACAAAAGTGAATACCTAGCAGTCTTCAGCTACATAAATAAATCAACTGGTTATAAATAAATCCTAACCTTAATTTATTACGAGTGCGCACTCTAAACCCATAAACGTTTATTAATTTAATATTCATTTTGCGGAATCACCCGCTATGGAATCACCCATGTACACACTAAATTAATGAAACGCCCGAAAAGGACAGGCGTCCCCATCAACTTCTCGCACAAAGAATCCACTTTGTGTATGAGCCCCGGTCATCTAAGTTTACGGAATCCACCGTAAATCCTCACGGAATCCACCGTGGAATATGCCTCCTGGCATCAGATGAAGCCTTCTCATAAGTGTGGTTCATGTTAGAGTTTCCACAACTTTGCAAAAATGAAATGTATAATACAATGTTAAATTGTTTCCCCATGTGTGTGTTCCTCCTTTATTATATCTATGTGTTTAACTACTAATCCAATGACATACACCCTTCCGAAAACCAATTTGCTATGCGGTTTCATGCCAATGTATCTCTACTTTTGAAAATAAAAACAATAGTTTGATGTATTTGGTTATTGGAAAATCCTTCACATAAGACCAAATTGAACATGTATATAAAAAGAGGGGCTAGAGAATCAAATCTATGCAAAAAGTAGTTAGCTACTACTTCATCATGGCTATGGACTTTGTTTTTGTCAATGATGTCTTGAGTGTAAAATTGACTTGGGTGTGCTTTCTTGGGGATGGTATTGCCTTGTTATATTATGTAAAGCTCTAGCATAGTTGTTAAGTGTCTTACTTGATGTGATCAAGTGGGTAGTTCTCTTTAGTAGAATGCAATATAAGGATATAGGCTGCTAGCCAGCTTACTGTCCAAAAAGCTCTCCGTGCTGGATATTGGTGGCAATTGATTTTCTAGGATGCTTTTAGTTATGTTAAGTGTTGTGATGTTTGTCAAAGAGAGGACACGAGAGAAAATCGTAGGTGACCTCTAAATCCCATTTTGGTTACACTGCCCTTTGAAAAATGGGGTATTGATTTTGTGGGACCAATATACCCTTCATCAACTATGCGAAAACGGTATATCATTGTAACAACAAACTACTTTACAAAGTGGTCTAAAGCTTGAGCCACAATGAAGGACAATGCTAAGGAGATGGCCAATTTCATTATGGAGAAAATTGTTTGCCGCTTCGGCCCACCAAAGGAGATTGTGTTTGATTTAGGGACACACTTCTTGAACAAGGTTATAGTGGCCCTGAAGCTTTGAATATTAAGCACAACAAGACTACCTCGTATAACCCTCAAGGGAACGATCAGGTCTAGAGTACAAATAAACAACAGGTAGGAATCTTATCCAAGATAGTATCAGAAAGCAAGCGTGACTGGGATAAGAAATTATATGTGGCAGTGTGGGCTTACAACATGACATTCAAGAGAGCCACATGCCACACCCCGTTCAAGCTAGTGTATGGGGAGAAGTGTGTTTTGCCATTAGAAATAGAGCTCCCCACTGTATGTTTTTTCCTCAATCATTTGTTGGGAGAGGGAGAAGTGTTAGAGGAATGGTATACGTCTTTGGCAAATCTTGATGAGATTCGGTTGCATGTCTTACTACATCAAGAAGTGGGGAAGAGGAGAAAGAAAGCCCTTTATGATCTTTGGGCCAAGAAGTACAAATTTGTGAAAGGTCACTTAGTGTTATATTATGATGCTCGTCGGGAGCACTTTCCAGGAAAATTAGAATCCAAATGGGATGGAGCATACACGATTGTACGTTTAGGGAAGAATGGCTCTATGACCCTTCTAGCAGATTTATAGGGGGTAGAGCTTAAGATGAAAGTTAACTTTAATAAGCTGAAGCCTTACTATGTGTAAGGGTTGACATTAGGCTTGGTGCCTGTGTAGGTCCTTCAGGATTTAGTCTTAACGTGCAGTAGGTACCAAGACAAGTGGATGGGATGCATCATTCCCTATTTGGAGCATTCGTATCTTGAGCAACGTTACCACCAAGGTCGAGTGATTTGGTGGAGCAAAGGGTATCAGGTTACTAAGTGGAAAGACGAATCCTTTACGTGGGAAATTAAAGTATACTACCACCATTGTCAATGACTTCTGACTAGCGTTCCTATCAAGTTCAACGAAGAAGGAGGGATTGTCCCTATTATACATCCTCTCTCTCGACTTGATTTTGATTATCATAAGTACGAGTGAGCTGATTATTATGGTGTGGCCTATCAATGAAGCCTAGGTGTATACTCTATATTTTGACATAGCTTTCTTCCAAAGGGCCCGCTAAACATGCGAGTGTTGGTGTAGTCATTAAATATCCCTGACATAGGTTTTTCATGAAGATGGGAGTCTATTTAGGACCCTCTTTCACTAATAATATGGCAGAATACAAGGCCTTGAACATGTGGCTGAATGTAGCCTACTGTGGTGGCATTCGTTGATTATTGGTTAAAGGTGACTTGTAGTTAGTAATAAATTAGCTAAATGGGACCTATAGTGTGCGGAATCCCATCTTTAAAATTACCTCCTAACATTAGCCTTGCATTACTTAGGGATCATCTTATTGACAAATCATATTTCGACCATAGATAGCAAGTGAGCACCTTGCTACTCTATCATGGATGCATATCATTGTGTATCGTCATATTCATCAGACACCCCTTGCTATTTATACAGGGGGTAATTAGCTAATAACCTGATGCACTTATTGTAGGGCCTAAGAGGCCTTATTCTTGGTCGATTTTGTGCTTTAATAGAGTAATGTTAGGACCAAGGGATTGTTTCAACAGTACACTATGCTGAATGGTAGTAAAATGTTTTATTTCATAAGGCCAAGAGGGCCGTCTTTGTCAAGTTCTAATGTTTTATCTCTTAAGGCCAAGAGGGTCATTTTGCTGGTTGTGAAATGTTCTATCCCTTTAGACTAAGAGGTCCATACGTGTGTTTGGTGCATGTACGTATGGTTTTCTATTTTAGTGATTGCATCACACAGGTTGGAAGAAGTGCCTGGAGGGAGCCTTTGCTGCATGGGAGCTTGAGGTGGTATCATCGCCTTTTCGAGTTTTTTCCTTAAGGCTGATAATGTTATATGTGTATGCAGGGGTTATTTTCTTTTCGGTTGTGGGGACCGGCAATCAAGAGATGAAGTCCTAGGGTTTGGTTAGGTATATCTAGGGGAGATTTGAGTAGTCGTCTACCTCCTATTAGGACATTGTCAGGCATTAAAGACTTGTGATAGAGGGTAGTCCTTGTGACCGTGTCCCTCTTGCTTGCTAGAGGTAGCTGTCCTAGGAGTCCCTACTAGTGTGAGGCAGTTAGAGAAGCCTGCCAAAATATCAAAGAAAAGCAAGTACTGAATATATCTAAAGATAAAAATTACAGAGGTGTAAAAAGTATTAAGAAACACGAACCTAGAACTAGATCGGCTATGGTGGACGCAAGTCAAACACACGATACATTGTTAGAATGAGAAATTGTAACTCAAGTGAATTAGGTTCCAAGATAGACCATATGACGCCACTTAAGGGTCATCAAAATCCCATAGTGGGCATGCTGTAACTCCACATGTTGCATAGTGGGCAATAGAGTAGTGATTGCCAAAGCATCATGAAACTATGCATCTTAGGTATTCAATAAAAACAAACCCTTATACAGGGTCCCAGATAGCTTGAGTGCATAATCCATCTCCCTGTCTTCTGACAATGCATTTGTCAACCTTAATGATGACCTAAAAGCCATGCTTGTTAAAAGCACAGATAGACAACAAGTTCTTTGTAATTCCAAGCACAAACAAGACATCTAGAAGTATGAAGTCAGAACCATGTGCGGCAGTAGAGTAATAGTGATTGTCCCAATGCCACAAATATCATAATTGCTATGGTTTGCACATGTAACATGATTTCCAATGCAAAGAGGAAAACAAACACTTCCTAAAAGTGATGTGCTTTGAAGCTCCACTGTCAAAGTACCATATTTATTGCATTTCAGTAGCATTAAATGCTGAATCAATCCAATTGAAGAATCATAACTACAAGTTAGAAATGCATAGTCCTCCTCCATAAAGTTAGCTAAAGCATCACCATTAGTAGATTTGCTAGGTAGCTGATGTCTCTTGGATAGCCAAAACTGGAGTCTTTTTTCTTCTCTTTGGCTAATCTCTTACAACATTCATCAATATAGTGACATGGCTTCTTGCAATAATGTAATATTCCCCATGAACCACAAAAGTCCCCCCCCCTTAATCAATAAAAATAATTGGAAATGACGGCGAGCCTAGGGATGAGTAGGAGATGATGCAATGTCAACAACAAGCTGAAGATGACACTGGGGATTACGATGATGAAGACGACAATGAAATCAATGGGGGGAGGGGCACACATGTGCCACCTCCAAGCCCCCTACTATCTCTTCGAGTTCTCCAGATGCATGGCGATAGCCCAAGTTGGCCACCTAGATAGTAGATGGTAAGAGGAGGGGCCCCATGGCACCCCCCCTTAAGTGAGGGGATATAGACCACCTCTTCCCCCCCCTTTGTTGGAGAGAGAGAGAGGGAGAGAGAGAGAGAGAGAGAGAGAGAGAGAGAGAGAGAGAGAGAGAGAGAGAGAGAGAGAGAGGTGAGAAGGAAGGGAGACAAAGAAGAATAAGAAGAAGAAGAAGAAGAAGAAGAAGAAGAAGAAGAAGAAGAAGAAGAAGAAGAAGAAGAAGAAGAAGAAGAAGAAGAAGAAGAAGAAGAAGAAGAAGAAGAAGAAGAAGAAGAAGAAGAAGAAGAAGAAGAAGAAGAAGAAGAAGAAGAAGAAGAGGGAGAGAGAGAGGGAGTGATAGAGAGAGAACCCCCCCAAGAAGGTTCTCCTTCTTTTCCCTTTCGAGGGTGATCACACGTGGTGTTCTTCTTCCCCTCCTCGTTCTGCTTGGTTATCCCTAGCCTAATTTCCCCCCCAATTGACCTGCTATTCGAGAAAGAGGAAGCTGAATTCTTGTGGGATTGCGTTTAAAGCAAAGAAGATTGGAAAATGGCCTCCAAGCAAAGAACATTGAATGGAGGCGAAAATCCCATAATCTACAACAAAACCTCGGGTGAGAACATCACCGCCAATCAAATTGTGGCATCGGTCGTAAGTAATGTATTTCTAGGTTGATGAATTCTTGCTTTGCTTCACACATAAGATGCATTAGACCCGCACGAGAATGGTTTATTGAAAATGATAAATTCATCGCAAACATTTGAAAGGTGGAGTTTGTGAAGTGCTTGCATCAAGAGAAGCAAAGTCCAACTATTTGCTATGCAACAAATTTTTACATAGCATAAATAGCATATAAAGACTCCAAGGTATTGTCGACTCTATTTTTCTGGAAAATAATAGATAAGTATTTTACCACACAGAAAGTATGCTGGGCTTGCATGCTTGACAGATCACATGGTAAGCAATCTATCCTCGAGAGGTAGTTCAATCTCGAAACTCTAATGCGTAGTTAACACAAACAACGATCATAAGGATTAGAATTAAGATGCCTTGAGACTTGTCCAATAGCAACTATGTGTTGAGATATCGAGCTCCACTCGTGATATGCCAGGGTGACCGTTGTGCATTTATGTCACTGACTTGTCAGTTGCAGATGCGGTTAGTACACCGCCCATGAATAATAGCTAGATGACAGCTATCCTTATCTACTCTAGTTTGTGGCTCAGTTATAGTATGCCACCTTAGTTAGTTGTCTTTGGTTTGAGACCCATATATAGGGTTCTTCTATTTCTTTATATGAGACTTCTTTTTGGCTTACACAACTAAGAAGAGAAAAACTGTTTTCAGCCTCCACCTTTGTGTGTATTCCCCCATTGTGCAAGCAAGAAAGCTACAAGTGAGACTCCTTCCTTCTCTCCCACAATCTTGATATGGTATCAGAGCCTTGTTCGTGGTAAGGAGCTCAAGAAAGCAAGCCAAGCTCGCGGTGTTCTGGTAAGAGGAGCAGTATTGCTTTCATTTTCTGTTTTGGGGGCAGATATCTGCAGGTAGCACAGCTGAAAATTGCAAGAGTGCATTGTCTCAGGTTGAGACGCCCTTCGCGGTGAAGCAAGAGGGTAGTATATGTTGCGGGATAGGGCTTCAGCCCTTGGCAACCCTGTTTTTTTTATTTGAGGCCATTTCGGGGCCTGTTTTGGAGGCGGAAGTTTTCTGCATGCACTCAGAAAAAGGCCCAGTTTTATGCTGTGCAGCCACTGTTCTACAGATCGGTGAAAAGTTACTGTAGAAATTGCATCGTATGCCTGTGCACAGAGACATTGGGAGTTACAGAATCATCCTTGTTGCCTGTTGATGCAAAATCGTCACTAGGAAGTGACTGTGTGGTTAAATACCACTTTTGTCAGTCTTGCAGATTTGCCTTGTGAGGTTGAAGCTGTGTTCTCTGCAGTGACATAATTTTTTGCAGTATTCTATAATGGCGTCTGATTCTCTTTCACAGATTGTAACTGAAAAGCTTGACAAGAACAACTTCCAAGCATGGAAGTTTAGAATGACGAATTTCCTTATGGAAAAAGGATATTGGGAATTTGTTGCAGGAAATGAAGAAGAACCAGTTCTTCCTGATGTTCCCAATCAACAGCAAATGCAGACATTCAAAGCATGGCATGAGAGAGCCAGGAAAGTTATGTACTGGCTGTCTATCAGTATTTCAGACTCTATGATTGTGCATATTCAGGATGCAAGTATGCCAAAGGAGGCATGGGATACTTTGTCAAAAATGTATAGCACAAATACGCAAGCCAGGAAAATGCAGCTCAAGCAAGAGTTGCATAATGTGCAAAGAGAAAGTATGAGCATCAATGACTACCACATGAAGGTGAAGAAGATTGCAGATGCACTTGCTTCCATTGGGTCGCCAGTGGAAGACGATGATTTAGTTTCTGTGACCTTGAATGGTCTAGGAAAGGATTATGCACAGTTTCGGACATCCATTTCAGTTCGTGAAAGATTTCCTGATTTTGAGGATTTGATTGCTCTTCTAATTTCTGAGGAGCAGAGAAATGGTGGTGTATCTTCTTCAGGAGGAACTTCAAAAGAAACTGTCTTCTACTCAAATGCTGGAAGAGGTAGAGGCAGAGGTAGAGGAGGCCGATTTGGAGGCCGTGGTAGAAATCAGAATATGCAACAAACTCAAGAAAACCAGTCCTATGGAGGAGGACGTGGTAACTCTAGAGGCAGGGGGAGCCAAAGAGGTCGTGGTGGATGGCAAAGAGGCCAAAATGCAAACAACAATGTTGAATGCTACTACTGTGGTAAAATGGGTCATATGGCTAAAGACCGCTATAAAAAGAAGAATGACATCATGAATGGGAAATTGCAACAAGGGAATTATGCATCTTCTAGTAGACAGGGTGATGACAGAAATGAGCATTTGTTTATGGTGCAGCACATGAACAATTCTGTGACAAGTGCAGAAGAAAGCAACGATGTGTGGTATGTTGACTCAGGTGCATCAAACCACATGACAGGTCATGCAGAATGGATGGAGGATGCAAGGAAAATGGAAAAACCAGGATTTATGGAGACTGGTGATGATACTGCACATCCTATTGTGTAGATTGGAAAAATTCCTTTGTCTATGCAGGATGGGAAAAAGAAATACCTGTCCGATGTATTTCATGCCCCGAATATCACCAAGAATCTGGTTTCTGTTGGTCAAATGGTTGAGCAGGGCTTGCAGGTCAGATTTAATCCTCATGGATACTTTGTTGAGGATATGAAAAATAAAGGTCGCTTGATAGCAAAAGGAAAGAAGAAGGGCAGAATGTTTACATTGGATGCAGACATGCCTGAATTGAGTGCAGCAATGTTTGCACATGGGACCGGTGTAGTTGCAGATATTGATATCTGGCATAAACGCATTGGTCATGTTAATGTACAGTGACTTAAATCAATGCAGGCCCAAAATATTGTTGCAGGATTGCCTAAATTCAAGGTTGCAGAAATGCATAAGGTATGTGAAGCCTGTCAGTTTGGAAAACAGGCAAGGAAACCATTTCCTAGACATGTTCAAGAGAGTAAGAAGCCATTGGAATTAATCCACTCTGATGTGTGGACTACTAAACCTGCATCTCTTGGAGGCTGCCATTATTTTGTCACTTTTATTGATGACTATAGCAGAAAAGTTTGGGTGTATTTTATAAAAAAGAAAAGTGAAGTTTTTGGGCATTTCAAAACTCTTAAAGCTATGGTTGAAAAAGAAACAGGCCTGCAAATAAAATGCCTAAGGTCAGATGGAGGGGGAGAGTATCTCTCAAATGAGTTTGCAAGGTTCCTGCAGGAGCATGGCATAAAGCAGCAATATTCATGCAGTCATACCCCACAACAAAATGGAATTGCAGAAAGGAAAATGGAGCCCCGAGAGGAACACCAAGGAAAAGGGAATTCTCTTGCAAGAAAATCTATCTTGTAACATCAACAAGCTTGTTTATCATGTTTCATATGATCACAATGAAGAAAAGAACACCAGGCACAACAAATCTTCATGCAGCATCATGTAGACCTCCCACGGATTTTAATAGAATCAACCATATTCTTCAACATCTTCACAAAATCCATCAATAGAACAAAGAAAGCAAAGAAGTACACCATCTTTGAAATGGAAATACATCACATAGTATTCAACTTCAATATCTTCATAGTCTTCTCTCTCAATCTCTCATATACAATCACTATGTTTCAGTAGAATTGGCTATCTCTGACTCTCTCTCACACACTCCATCAATAATACATCATATCCTCACTACAATCTCTCAAAAATTACTCTCAATAATCACTCTTAGGTCGTGGATACCCCTCCCAAGAGGTATGTCTGATATGAAGGGTCACTAGAGCCATTACAGTGTCCTTTCATAGCTCACTACTGTCACTTCACTCTAGTCTTCTCTTGAGTCTTCAGCAGCTACTTCTTCCACTTCTTTCAGCTCTTTTGCACTTGTATTCACCTCTTTCCAAGGCTAGAAAACTTTCCCAAAAGTCACACATACATTCCACAGAACACTTACAGAAGCATACAGAACAGTCTACAGAACAGTACCAGAACAGTTACAGTACAGAACAGAACAGAAACAGAACAGAAGCAGAAGCTCTACAGAAGACCTACAGAAGGTTACAGAAGGTCATCAAAACCTCATAACTCACTCTCAACCCATTCCAAACTCTCACAAACCATTCAATAAGCTTTCACAATATCTCATTCTTCATCAATCAATACTTCATCCCTCCTTACAGAAGACAATCAGAACAAAACAGACCAAAACAGAACAAAACAGAAGGTATACAGAACCATTCAGAACCTATCAGAACATCACAGAACCACCAACAAACATCATGATCTTTCAAAACACAATCATTATCATCCAAAACACTCTCAAACCACTTCTAAATCAACCAATCATCCCATAAAATCAACCATTCAGCTCTCAAAAACAACAAAAATCAGCCAAAAAACAAGTCATTTCAACACTCAACATATCCCCACACTTAATAAGGAAGCGTCCTCGCGACCCAGGAAAAAGGGAATACAAGTTCAAAAGAGCTCAACTTTGATCTTCAATATCTTTGCAAAAAGAATCCATCCACCACGACCCCAACTTATAACATGTTTCTGATATAAAAATACAAAGAAAGGAAAACCCTTTTGAAATTAACACCTCTTATCAAACTAAAAATCACCACAATTTTGTAAAGGATATAAGAGTTTGCTTCTTCTTCATCAGCATCAGCTTCAACTCTCCAACCACGACCCCATCTCGACAAATCTCCAAAACATAGCTCGTACACAAAATCCAATAGGAAACCACCACGTTCGTTTGACATAAATGAACTCACAACACAAACACTAATACACAACACAACCATTTGAATGAATTCTTCAAAAAAAAAGAGTTTGGCATTAAAAAGCTTCCACCATACATTGGAAAGGTATCAATGAAGATGATCCCTCTTAAAAGATTGATGTTGTCGGAATCGATCCATAGATAAGGATTCATCTACAAAGTTTTTAGGAGGATTTTGGAAAAATTGGAGACAGCACATCCTTTCCAACAGGACCAAGTATCTGCTAGGCAAACAGAGGGCATGAAAATATAGTATCTCCAGCTGTTGGGAATCAATGCTAACATTGACATTCATGCACAACTTTGGAATAGGCTTTGAATCAGTATGAGAGTGCCTATGCATATACGCCAGGTACCAAGCAAAGTGAGCAGTTAATCTCACTGAGGGATCTGCAGACTGTGAATATTGCTGGGCAAAATGAACATAGTTTTGATAAGCTTGACTGGAAGCTGTCCATTCCCCTGGAATTACGGGCCAATTAATCTGCGGTCCTGTAAGGCAATCATCCGAACTCCATCCCCTTCTTCTGGAAATCTGATTATCAAAACCGGCACAGTCACTAACCAACTGAGGTGGTTGAGATATGGAAGTGTTAGGAGAGGGTAATGGAATAAGGGAAAGTGGATGTAGGGAAGGATAGGAAAAATCATAAAAGGAAGAAAAGGTTAAAGAAGGAGTGGCAGAAATTTGTAAGGAATCACTAAGGAACGGTGTTAACTGATAAATAGGAAATGTGGAGGGTACATTAATGGATGAAGAAGGACAGGGCGGAGAAGGGGAAAATACCCTATCCTCAATAAAGAAACAGTAAGTGAAAATAGGAATTTGAGGAAAATTTGAAGGTTGAAAAAGAATGGGTAAAATAATTGTGGAATTAGACTGACAAAGGGAAAAATATATAGCATAGCGGTGAGCCATTTGTTGGTAATAAAGGAGGGTAGGAACAGAAGGTCCTAAGAGAGATCGTCTTTGATAGGCATCAAAGAAGGTAGCATCAAATGGATTATGTTTGGAAAGATAGGTTAAGAGATCCATCCTCAGTTGGTTAGTACTCTGGGCAAGGGTAGGAGCTGTGTTTTGTCTTTGATTTAGGACCACCAAATCAATCATGGGATGCCACGAATTATCCTGACAATCAGCTACTTTGGAGGAATAACTTTGGAACATATCAGCTATGCGCAGCTCCAAATGATTGACATATAGAACAGCCTGTAAGACCACATCCCCCACATACCATGCCATATCTACCTCATCTGGAATTAACAAATCTCCTCGGAGATACATGTATGACATCAACATGGTATCTGGCGTGACAGAATCTTCAAAGACCATTCTGACTACCTCTGTCAACAACTCAGCAGACCAAGCCCCACTCCAGCCATCCTCTGGAAAAGGTAAATCCATCGTGGAAAGCTTCATATAGAAGACCAACTTCTGTAAGTGGTAGTGGACAAAGAAAGAATGGTCTGGTAAGACAAAGTCCTGAAACTGTTCAAAGGTAGACCATAACAAGTCCATTCTGGACTGCAATCTTTCCACTTTGTCTTGGAATAGAGGGCACAAAGCAGCCTGTCTCTGTAAGGCAGCCAAGTCCTGCTGTGAAAGAGAAGGAATTAATGAAACAGGAGGGCTTGGAGGAACAGAGTGGGACTTCGCAAGCTGATCTTGCAACTGTTGGATTTGGGAGGCTTGGTTGGCCACTGTGTCATTAGCCATCTGTAAAGCTGAAAGCTTGTCATCTAAAATAACTTGGAATTCTTTCGCTTCGCTGGACATCCTCTCCTTCTCCTCTGAAAGGCTAGTAACCTGTGACTGAGCCTCGAGTAACTGGGTCTTCAAGGAAGAAATCTCATCACTTTGAGTGGCAACCAGTTGGGTTTGCTGTTCCATTTGCTTAAGTAGATCTGCTAGGGTATCCTTAGCAGAAGCTAACTCAGATGTTGCCTTATGCAACTGGTCTTTGGACTGCATGAGCTCCTCATAGAAAGATGCGTACAGCTGTTGAACACAGGCTGTCACTGACAACTCAATGAAACTTTGAATATCCTTGCAGAGGAAAGGAATGGCATCTCCTGAAACGAGACTGTTCAGGGAAGGAACTGAGATCTCCAAGGATCCTTCTCTATGTGCTCGGAATAGGTTATTGCAAGTGAGATACCCAGGAAGTTCACTGCTAGAAGTAGCAGGGATAGGCACTGAGGGAAGTACAGCAGGGGCTTTGTCCGCTACCCTCTTCAAGCGTTTACGCTGTATGACCAGGGGAGGCGGAGAATCATCATCCTCTATGTCAATAGGTACTGACTCTTCTGAAGGTGGAGGAGGAGGTACTGGATCTGATGGAGGAGGTGGAGGCACAGTCTTCTGTAAACCTGAATAGGTCAAGAAGGCAGACAAATATGATCCATAGGTAACATTGGTAATATTACCCCTGGTGACTTTAACAAAATGCTGATCCATTTTAGTAAGGAGGTATGTGCTCCAATCAATAGCAACTCCTTTTAGCACCATCCTGGAAGCTGTGAAAAGCTCTTTGGACAAATAGTGGGATGGCGTTTTGGCAGGCATAAACCTGTCCTGAAGGAACTGGCACATCGTCTTCCATACGGGATCAGTGATCATAGAAAATGAAACTCCTGAAGAGTTTATCACTTTCTTAACATCAAGGACTTCCCTTGTCTGCTTCTGCAACAGTTTGAGAATCTCTTCATTAGAGAAGAGCTGGCGAGTGGTCACAAAAGGTTCTCCTTTGGAGGGTAAGGACAGAGCCTTCCCTAAGCCTCGAGACGTCAATGTCATAGACATTCCTTGGACTACGCCTGTCTTCTTGCTGTAAGAGGCCAGGAACTCATCACATACGGACGGATCCTCTGGAAGCAATGGAAAAGGAGTGGCCACAAAAGCAGCAAGTCCCGCCTTCGTGAGGGGCTCAAAAGTAAGTAGGGACGAGTAATCCCTACTAACTAATGGGACGTACTGGATAGGGGGAGGGGCATGAGAAGGCGCCATTCAGATGGTTACACACACATCACAACCACAGACAATCAAGGTGAATGCCTGCAAAGCAACAGACAAAAACCAAGGATAAGAGAATTACCAATCAAACGTGACTCGACCTACTAACCCCAAGCAAACCACATCCTAGAAAAAATTTGACATGACCTGGAGACAAATGCGACCGAAAGCTTCATGCGATGCATCAGACAAACACCCTGAACCCCGTATCAGGCAATAAAAGAAAAAAACTGCATACCGTACCCGTAACCGTAACTAAGACATGAAACCAAAACCATACCATATCCAACACATATCAATATGACATCTGTGATAGAACCAAGACTGGACCATGGAAAAGAACACTAATAACTGCGTATACCCATCCCACGAAACAGTTCATTGAAAAGGGGAATTAAGTGCAATGAGGGGGGAATTAATTTAATGAAGGGTTGATTTTAATAAATTATTAGGAATGGGTGAATTTTTTATTAGGTGATAAACCTTAATAAGAAAACGGCGGTTCCTTATTAGTTATTTAATTACCAATTATTAGGTTAAACGGTGCTTTTATTCGATTCCTGGACTTCGATTCCCGACTGGGTCTCTAAATGCAATTCATTGATTATAATTTAAGGTGATGTGGAGCGCTTTTTTTCCAGCGCGTGCTCATGTGACGGCTGGTTGATTTTATTTAAAAATTTAAAGTGCCTCTTTAGCGCACGTAGCGCGTGCTAAGTGAATGGCTGGTTTATTTTAATTTTAAAAAAAATGTGTGTTGAGCACGAATGCGCGTGGAAACTGTGGGTGAATTAAAGAATTCATTTTAACAATTAATTTGTGATTAAGGGGAAAATGAAAAATAAATAAAGCACATAAAATAAATACCTGGAAGGGGTGTATATGTAATGCAGGAATGCGCACGGAAGAGTCCCAGTAAAGGAAAAGCAAAAAGCACTGATGAAACAACAAACAACACCTTAGTAGATGTGTTAATTTGATTTATGTTGGGTTTTTTTATTTTTATTTATTTTATTTTATTTTTAGTTGTGATTTTTAATGTTTGAATAAATGGAAAATGAGCAAGGGAGGTGAGGAAAATTTTTTAGAATGTTTTTAGAATTTTTTAGAATTTTTTACAATTTTTAAAATGATTTTTCCATATGTTTTTGGCAATTTATGGGTAATTTTAGGAAAGAGGGATTTTTTTGAAATTTTTTGATGGAAAATTTAATGTAGTGATTAATTAAATCACCTAAATCACATTAATCAAATAAGTCAGTTAGGCATAAGGAAATTAAGTCTGGTTAGTGGGATAAGTCAGGTTAGTCTACCTAAGTCTAGTCAGGTTAGTCAAGGTTGATTAGGTGAGTCTGGGTTAGTCTAGGGTGGACTAAGTCAATTAGGTTAGTCTGGGGTCAGTCTAGGTTAGTTAAGTTAGTCTAGGTAAGTTCTAACTAACCTAGGTGAGACTAACTAACCTGGGTTAGTTAGTGGGGGGGGAAGACTTAACCTGAGGTAGGTTAGTTGACTAACTACAGTTAGGTTAGGGTTAACCTAACCCTAGTTAAGTTAGTTTTTAACCTAACCCTAGTTAAGTTAATTTTTAACCTAAAGCTAGGTTAGTAATTAATCACAATTAGGTTAGTGTTAACTAATCTAAGGTTAGTGGCTAACCTGGGGCAGGTGAGAGGATGGGAGGAGGTGGCAGAGGGGGAGGAAGCGGTGGAGGAGGAGGTCGCTAGGGAGAGCGGTGGAGAAGAAGGGTAGGAGGCGAGGGAGGAGGAGCAAGCCGCTGGGGGGGCGATGGTGGAGGAGGGAGCCGCAGGGAGGGGCGATGGTGGAGGAGGTGGTCGCAGGGAGGGGCGATGTAGGAGGAGGTGGAAGTCGCTGGGAAGGGGCGATGGTGGAGAAAATGGCGGCGGGCGGGGGGCTGGAAGGCGCCACCGGGGGGGGTAGGAAAGAAGGGAGCCGCGGGGGGGCGGTGGAGGAGGAAAGAGAAGGTGATGGTGGTCGCTACGGGGGGAGGAGGGGAGGGAGGCGACGATGGGCTGGGGAAGCAGGGAGGAGACGGAAGAGGAGGGCAGAAGAAGGGCGAGGGGAAGGAGAACGGCGGCGGGGGAGGGAGAAGAACGCTGGCGGGAGGAGGAGAAGGAGGTCGGGGGGCGCAGGGAGAGGGGAAGGAGGAGAAGCACGGACGTGGGGGGAAAGGAAGGAGAGAGAGAGAGATAGGAGAGAAAGAAAGAGAGAGAGAGAAAGAAAGAAAGAAAGAGAGAGAGAGAAAGAAAGAGAGGGAGAGAAACGGGCGGTTGGGGGGAAGGGGTGGGTAGTTAGGGGAAAGGGGTGGGGGGCCCGTGGGGGGGGCCATGGGGTGAGCAGGTGGGGGGAAGGGTTGGGAGGCCCATGGGGGGGGCCATGGGATGGAGACAAAGGCGCGTACCCCCGTCCCGCGCTCGTGCGCGGGGCGGGGTAAAAAAATTTGCCGTGACGGGATTGAAATGGCGTGAGGAAGACGGTACGGGTTACGCGGACACGACCGGGGCGCGTGGAGACGCGTAAAATCGAAAAAGGGCGCGTTCACGCGCAAAACGGGCGCGAGAAAAAACAGAAAAATAAAAAAAAATTAATAACTCCCAATCCGGACGTCAAAACGAAATATCGTAAAAACGAAAAGTGGGCAGGACGACAGGGGGGAAACAAGGAAAATATGGGACGGGGGTTCCGAGAGGGATAAAGGGCGTTCACGTGCAAAAACACAAAAAACGAACCAAAAACGCAATTTAAAAATTAATACCGAAAGATCCGTGCATCGGAATGAGGTGCAGAAAAAAGGAAAACTATGCAGAAAGATGTGCCCGACAATCCTATCATGTCAAAACACAATCCCGACTGAGAGAAGATGCGTGCACATGGGAAAAACCCAAAAAACAAACCCGAAAATGGGATCGGAAATTAATATCTGACAAACCATTCACCGAAATAACATGTAGTAAGAAGAAAAAATGTCCGCAGGAAGGAGTGGCACAGGGTTATCATGTGAAAACGCAGTTCCGGCGGAAGTAGGAGGGGTTTACATGCAAAAAACTCCAAAAATACTCCGGAAAAGTCATTTAAAAATTAATAAGTAAAAATTCGGAAGTCGAAAAAGGGTGGAGGAAAAAGGAAAAAGGTAGGGGAAGGCACAGGGGACACGGCTGTCAAATCAAATTGGAAGTCCGATGCAAACAGGGCAGGTTCACATGGAAAAATGTCAAAAATACGCACGAAAAAGTCGTGAAAACCCGGAAAATTAATAACGGACAAACCATGTATCGAATTGATGCGGAATAAAAAGGAAAAATGTCAGGGGAAAAGCGCTAGTCAGGGCTATGATGTCAGATCACGGTTCCGAAGCAAGAAAAGGGCGTTCACATGGAAAAGCGTCTAAATTGCGTAAAATGCGCCAAAAATTAATAACTCAAAAACCGTACACCGGAACAGGGGTAGGCAAAAAGAAAAAATGGTCCTTTCAATGGGAGGAACAAGGCTATAAGGTTGGATTTGGATTTTGGTGAACGTAGGATACATTCACAGGACAGGACCACAAAATCAGGGAATGAAGGAAAACTGCAAGGAAATAGCCCCAAGGGTGGGTGGAACATAACCGGGTGGGTGGGAGGGAACCCCAGGAGGGTAAAAGCAAGGCAAGGCATTCATGCATGAGCAAGATAAGGCATATGCAAAGGATATGCAATGTAGACGCGTAGGGACGCGTCCCCACACTTAAAACCTTAACGGATAGGGTTAACCGAACAACAGGGACCTAGGACCATGCCACAGACCATCCACTAACTTCCCCACACTTAAAACATGACCGGCACGAAGAAACCAAAGTGTAGGGTTAGAAAAACTTGGCCCGTTTCGTCAAAAATCAAGGTTGAGTGTCGATGGCACGTCCAGTATTGTTGTCGGCGCTGGAGGGACCAAGGCATCTTTACAGCGCACACGTCCGTCATGGAAGGGACCATGCGGCAGTACCCAGGGAGGTAGCTGATGGAAGGAATCGTAGGAAATTCGTCGATGATGAGGGATATTGCGCTCAACTCACAGTCACTCAATTGGAATGAAAGAACAGTCACTCACCCCATGACTAATATCACTCAAGGAAGAATGATGGAACCCCATATCTCATACCCGGTTGAGGAATCAACAAGGGGGAATGGTGCAGGAGTATGCCAGGGTGCACAGTTGATGGTGCATCAATGCATCCAACCCATCTGGCATAAGTGCAAGGAGGAAGGCAAGGGAGCCTTACAGTGCAGTGTACAGAACAGGGTGATGTGTTTTGTGTTGACGGTAAAGACCCATCCCGTGGGTGCATAGGGAAACAGAAACATACCTGACTCCAAGTGTCGTAACGTCCCTCAATCTCACCTCTCGGTAATTGATTGAAGAAACTCCAGTCACACTCAGCCCACCCTCTGTCTCACACTCGGGGAATAGATACAGGAGGGCAGCCTTTTCCTGAAACCCATTGATGTAATTCTCACAATCACTTGTGCAAAGGGTGTATGCCTTGTGCGCAGTTGATGGTGCAACAGTGCATCCCGCCCTGTGCCGGCATACAGTGCGAGACGGAAGGCAAGGGAGCCTTATGGTGCAGTGCACAGAAACAAATTGTGCTTTGTGCATTGAGAGGCCCATCCCGTGCGTGCAACACTTCATTCACACTTCTCGCCTCTCATTCGATTTGAAGGGAAAAGACTAGTCTCTCGACCCACCCTCTGTCTCACTCGTTGTTGATAGATACAGAGGGCAACCATACTCACTTCCCCATCCGGTTAGGATGAAAGCTCACATCACTCAAGGGGTTGTCGATGAAGATCGCGTCATCAGTTGTTGAAGAGGCATACCCAGGGAGGTAGCCATCAAATCGATTATTGTATTGGATAGGAACATGTTGTCTGCTAGAGGACAGGTAGTCACTTTGCAGAGAGACCCAGGACACAGCGTACCAAGGGAGGCAGCTTCGGAATTGGATTCGAGGGATATCAATTAATGAATCCACTTTCTGGACTGCTGGGTGTTACCACCTTTTCCACCGCCAGCTTCTCGCCCAAGGGTGTTTATCACCTTTTCTTGGAACGAGGCCTGCTATGACAGGGAATTGCTTCCTTTTCTCTCATAACAGATTTGTTTATTTGTTTGTTTCTTTTTTCTTCTTTCTTCTTTGTTTTTTCTTTTTCTTTTTCTTATTTTCCCCTATTCCCGAGGGTGTTTCCACCTTTTCTCGAAGAATAGGTCGGCATGACAGGGATCATGTTTTTTTTTCTTTTTTTTTTCTTTTTCTGTCTTTCTGCAAAATGAGCAAGGGAATGGTAGAAAAACCATTTGTCAGAACCCACCTCGCCACTGATGCTGGTGGAAAATAGAGGATAAGAGATCAAGGCTGGAAGGGGGTTTTGAGGGGACAGAGGGTTGCGTCCAACTCATCAGAAGTGATTGAAGAACGGCTATCAGAAGTAGCATCATAAGAAGTACAGTGCCGCGCCAACGAGGGAAAAGATCGAGTGACCGTAATTGTCAAGATCCCCAAGGAGGGAAGTACTTCTTTAGGCGATATCCATTGATCAGAAAGGGATCATCAGAGGCATCAACGGTCTGTATTTGGACAGAACCATTAGGGTTAACTGCAAGTACCTTATAGGGGCCCATCCACCGTTGTTGAAGCTTGCCAGGAAAGTTGCCAAAGCGTGAATCATAGGCTAGGACCAAATCACCTTCTTTGAACTCCTTGTGCTTGATGAAACTATCATGGTAAGCCTTGCATCGAGCTTGCGTGGCTTCCATGCACTGTAGAGCCATCCGACGAATTTCGTCCAAACATTCCAGGTGCAGGAGACGGTGTTGCAGTGAATCATCATCCCCCAAACGCTCTTTGATCGCCACTCTCAAAGAGGGTAGTTCCAATTCAACAGGAAAAACAGCTTCTGTACCATATACCAACTGGAAGGGTGTTTGTCCTGTTGCTGCTTTATGGGAGGTTCTGTACGCCCAGAGGGCCTCTGTAAGTCGATCGTCCCAATCACGACGATGTGCGGCAATTGTTCTTGTCAGAATCGAGCAGAGGATGCGATTGGTGACTTCGACTTGGCCGTTGGCTCTGGGGTAATAAGGAGTGGACTTGCGATGGCGGATCTTATACAACTCTGTCAACTCTTCCATGACTTTGTTGAGGAAATGAGTGCCTCTGTCACTTACCAGCTCTAAGGGACTGCCAAAACGGGTGATGATATTCTCGTACATGAACAGGGCTACGCTGTTACCATCGTCCCGCTTGAGGGCTTTAGCTTCACACCACTTTGTGACATAATCCGTACATACGAGGATGTATCTGTTCTGTTTCCTTCTGGTGGGAGGGTCGATTGGACCTACGAAGTCGATGCCCCACTTCTCAAACAGCTTCAAAGGAAGGATAGGTTGCAATGGCATGGCACTTGTCTTCGTGGGTTTCCCCATTCTTTGACAAGCATCACATCTTTTACAGTAATCATAGGAATCCTTATGAATGGTAGGCCACTAATATCCTGCTAGCAGAGCCTTCCTGGCTGTAGCTTCTCCTGCAAAGTGACCTCCACATGGCTCGTCGTGGCAAGCCTTCAAAACAATCCCAATCTCATCTCCTGCAACACATCGTCTGAGCACTTCATCTTTGCCTTTCTTGTATAGTGCACCGCCGAGCAGGGTGTAGGGGGCTGATTCTAGCATGAGCTTCTTCCGTTCCCGACTAGAAATACCAGGAGGGTACTGTTGGGTTGCCAACAGATTAGCAATGTCTGCATACCAGGGAGTTACAGTTTCTACCAAGAATAGGGAAGCATCAGGGAGGTCTGGATCATCCTGCTCCTCGTCTGCAGTTTGTGGGATACGCGACAGATGATCAGCCAGAACATGGGAACGACCAGGCTTAGTAATCACCTCAAAGTCGAACTCCTGGAATAGAAGGAGCCATCTCATCAATCGTCCTTTCACATCTGCTTTGTTCATTAAGAAGGATAGGGCCTCATGATCCACATAAAATTTAAAGTGGGTAGATAGGAGGTAATGGCGGAACTTCTCCAGGGCAAACACCATTGCCAAGCACTCCAGCTCTGTCATTGTATAGTTTCATTCCCTATCAGTGACTTTTCGGCTTGCATAATAGATCGGTTGATCCAACTTTGAGGATCCCTTTTGGCAGAGGACTGCGCCTAAGCCTTCAATTGATGCATCAGTGTGTACGTGGAACTCTTTCGTCCAATCAGGAGGTTGTAGAATGGGTGCCTCTATCAGACACTGCTTCAGAGTGTGGAAGGCTTTGTCACAATCTTCCGTCCAAGTAAACTCTGCATCTTTCCTCAGAAGCTTGTGCAAGGAAGTTGCCTTTGTCGCAAAATGGGCTATGAACCTTCTGTAGTAACCCACATGGCCTAGGAATCCCCTCATCTGTTTGAGGTTGGTGGGTGCTTTCAGAGCTGCAATCTTTTCGATCTTTGCAGGGTCTGTTGATATCCCTTGTGCAGAGACAATGTGGCCCAACAAGACTCCAGAAGAGACCCCAAAGATGCATTTGTCGGGGTTGAGGGAAATCCCATACTCCCGGCATCGGTCAAAGCATTGCTCCAGGTGCTCCCAATGTTCACGGATCAAACTATAGACACAGAAGTCATCCAAATATACCTCAATGAAGTCGTGCAGATGATTTTGAAATGCAGCCATCATGACTCGTTGGAAAGTAGCAGGGGCATTGCAGAGCCCAAATGGCATCACTCGGTAAGCGTAGGTCCCCCATTCTGTGGTGAAGGTTGTTTTGGATTGGTCTTCTTCTGCGATTTGGACTTGGTTATATCCACTGAATCCATCTAGGAGAGAATAAAGCTCATGTCCTGCCACTGTGTCCAACAGTTGGTCTGTGAAAGGGATTGGAAAGTGATCCTTCTTTGTCTTGGAATTAAGCTTTCGGAAATCCACACATATTCGCAATTTGCCATTCTTCTTGGGTACAACCACGATGGGTGAAACCCATTCACTGTTTGCCACTGGATAGATGAACTCGGCTTCCAGAAGCTTCAGCAGCTCCGCTTTCACCAATGTGGAATAATTCGGGTTCATTCGCCTCTGTCGTTGCCGTACTGGCTTGGCATCAGGCTCCAAGTCAATATGATGTTGACATATTGTGGGATCAATCCCCTTTAGGTCTTTGTAAGACCACGCAAACACGTCCAAATTTTCTTTCAACAAATTGTACAAGGTTAACAACTCCTCTTCTGGGAGACTGCTACCCACCTTCAAGTGGCGTTCAGTGCCTTCTGCATCCACAAAGGTTAACTGCCTTTCACCTTCTACTTCACGAATGAAGGTCCCACGGACTGCTTCTGGATACAGATCCGACTCCTTCAAGGGAGTGGTGTCCTCTTCTGATGTCCCACTAGAACCAATTTCTTCTTTTGGTGGAGACTTAGGTTGCTCCTTAAGACGTTGGAATGGAATTAGAGCTGTTTCGGGTTTGGTTTCAAAATTAATTACCTCATGGCTTGAAGACTCATCTTCTGAAGATGACACATCCAGAAACGTCACATAACAGGGACCCTCTGGTGCTTGTTGGGTTAGTTGGATTGGTGCTTGTTGGCACGGTGCATCATCATCATCTTTCTTTGGCAAAGATGGGTTAGGACGGCAGGAGCCACTGCTGAAAGACGGCTTGCTCTTCTTAATCCATTTCTTATAAAGGTTTTGCATATGAGAAGATCCATTTACCAAACCAAATGGTACCATTGCCATTCTGTCCCATAGCATGAGCTCGTCGGCTTCTGATACTTCTGGAACTTCTTCCTCAAATGTATCCTCTTCAGGTGGGATAGATTCTTCTGGCTCACTTTCATCATTCTCTTCGTCCATATCATATTCAACCTCTTTTGTCTCTGCTTCTGCTTCTGCTTCTGTTCCTGCTTCTGCTTCTGTTCCTGTTGTTGCTTCTGTCTCTGTAGGAGCTCTGTAACAGAAGAATAGATTCTCTGTTTCCTCTTCTGGCTCTGTCTCTGCTTCTGCTTCTGTTCCTACTGTGACCATGTAACAGGGAGAGCAGTACATCCATGCTTCTATCTCACTGTCAGAAGTGATTTCAGAAGTCATTTCTGGTTCAGGCAGGAAGTATTCACCCATTGATAATGGCTTTGCCTCTTTTGGAAGTCGGCTTACAGTATCCACTGTTAAGGAATGTGCCACTGTTTTCTTGGGAAGGATCTGTTTGACAGCATCTTCGTCTGCTGATGTTCCATCTGTAGCCTCATTAGGGGAGTCAGAAGATAATTCCAAGGAGGTGGATCCATGTCCTTTTTGAGAACCATATAGTTTCCGCACCACTTTATTGGGTCCTCTGCCCAAGGTCAAGGTTCCTTTGAACCAATCCGTCCTTGCTCTGGCTTCAAAAAGCCATGGTCTGCCCAGTAACAGAGGATAGGATGTACCATAAGAGTTTGGCTTCACTACCAAATAGGTCAGCCAATAATCTTTTCCAGCCACTGTAGTCTTCACATATGGGAGAATGCCCAAAGGCTTGATTCTACTCTGATCCGCCAGTCTGATGAGCCATTGGTGGGTTGCACACCTTGTAAGCCTAGATCCTTCATTGTGACATTCGTCATAATGTTCACTGATGAACCACCATCAATCAGTGCATTTGCAATGAAGCAGCCTTCTATCCACACGCCAGTCTCTGGAGTACCCGGATCTAGAAAAGCATTAGCCACGTCCACTTCTTTTACAGGCTCTGGAGCCTTGTTGGACTTTGTCACTGTTGAGGGAGCAATCCTTAAACCACGTCTTTTTGTCAGTATACTTTTGAATCTTTTCTGGCAACTGGGGGACAACATCAATAATTGTCGGAATGTGAGGTTTGGTTTAAAGGTATCTAGATCTCTGACCAGATCGTATTCCTTAATAGGATCCACTGGCTTCTCTAACCGATTAGGGAATGGGGCAACACCCATTTTCATTTTCCCTCGTTCTTCCAACAGAGGAATTACAGGAACTTCTTTTGCCAATTGTGGCACTTCCTCCTCTTCTGTCTCCTGGACCTCTGGTCCTGTCTCTGTAACTGTCTCTGTAACTCTCTGTGGCACTGTAGTGCTCTGTACGGCACTGTTAGGCTCTGTTCTGTTCTGTTCTTCTGGTGGAAGATTGAACTTCACTGTTCTGGCAGGAGGGTTATTTTCTTTCTGGATAGGTGATTCCTTCTGCTTTGCACGCGTGATGGCAGCAACTTCCAATTCCACTAAATTGGAGGTAGGTTCTTGGGCCTTGGCCGGACTATCAGTAGCACTGTTTTTCACTGGGGCTGGACTTGGACAGTCTTTTGCAGTGTGGCCTTCTCCTTTGCATCGACTGCATAAGGGCTTGTAATCCACTGACCTTCGAGGATTTGGACAATTTGGTGAGATGTGTCCCTTTTCTCCGCATCTGTAACATTCCACTTCTGATCTCTGACCACCGCCAGACTGTCTTCCTCTGTAACTTTGGGAAGGAAATCTTCTGGGTCCGAAATTAGGACCAAACTCTCTAGGCTTGGGTCCAATATCTTGTGTTGTCATTTTGGATTCCAGCAAGTTAAATCTTGCGTCTTCTTCCTTTCTTCTCCTATCATGCATCTCCTTCAGAGAGCAAATGTCCTCTGTATGGTTCTTCCGCAAACAGTAGGAACAGAAGGCTCCAGGGATGGTTGGTTTTCGTGTACATTCAGTGGCTAAATGGCCTGCTTGATGACACTTACCACACCAAGTATTTGACCGCATCACATCTCTTCCTGCTCCTGCAACGTTGGATATGCTAGCGGTATTCACTTTCAACGTCTGTAGTTGTTCTGTAATCACATCCAGCAACTCCTTTTTAATGTTTGCAACTGAGTTGGATAAATAATCCTTCAAGCTTTCTCCTCCGGACGTACTGGCAGGAGGGTTTTGAGGAGTTTCTGTAATCACTGCATAAACTGGTTGAGCTGGTACAGAGGGGTCTCTGTTCTGGTTCTGATTCAGAGCTCCTGTTTGAACTGTTGGCTGTTGGCTCCAGTTGGTAGGGTTCCACTGTTGCTGCTGATTTGATAATGAAGAAATTGGTTGGGACCATGGTTGTGGTGGTTGGGCCATCATTTGAGGCATGGATTGTGGCCACTGTGGATTTGGTGCACTGTACTGTGATACCGGGGGCATTTGTTGGTAGGGATAGGGAACAGTCCCTGGAACTGCATTTGGTGGGTACATCATTCCTGGCACCAGAGGAGGTAGGACTCCTCTTCCTGTATTCATTGCTAATCTAGCTTCCACTTCATCGTACAGTCTGGCACCTTCTGTTGCAGCTTGCAGTGTGGTTGGTCTTTGCAGCTCCACAAACTTACGGACTTCTGGTTGTAATCCTCTGAGAAACACTCCCTTCTGAATGCCATCGTCTAGATTATGGTTAGTCCACCTCTTCAGGATGGATTCCATTCGTGAGACATAGGCTTCCACTCTTTCTCCAGAGGACTGACTTAGGTTCATAAATTCCTCTCTCATCCGCTCTTCAAAACCTTCACGCCTGAATTTAGTGAGGAAGGCCAACTTCAGGTCGTCCCATGTGCCAAAAGTTCCTGCTGCTTGTCTCTCATACCACTGAAACGCCGCGCCCTTAAAAGTGGCGGGGAATATTGCTAACCAATGCTCAGGGGTTTTGGAAATTGTTAGCCACACATGCTACCATAAACTCTGCTACATGAAGATCGGGGTCTTCATTGTACTCTCCCTTAAAAACTGGCAATGGGACTACATTCGCTGGTCTGTCATCAATATTTCCAGGACGGATCTGGCTTGGAAGTGGACCTCCAGCAGGAGGAGGAAGGGCTTGATGTGCCATTGGGACTTCTGTAAAGAGTTCCGCAAGGGCGTCAAAGGCGGCCTCTGCTGCAAGCTCGCTCTCAGCCTTGATTTTTGCTTTTTCTCTTCTCACGTACCTCTGGACTCGTTCTAACGCTTGCCTTTTTATTGCGTCATTCATCAGGGGGTTGACTCCACTATGTTGTTAGTGCTCCACAGAGGGTTAACAGAAGGCTTCAGTCTCTGGAGGACTCTCTTGCCAACATTTCTTCTACTTCTTTCTTCTCAACGTCCCTGAATTCTGCTTTCATGCCACTGCACAGAGGAAGGTATTCGGTTCTGAAGGTGTCAAAATGCATACGTCTGAGCATTGTGGTGGTGCCATCATCATAGTAATGCCAGCTTCTGATGGTTTCAATAGTGTATGTTGTGAAGAACACTCTGTCTACCAACTTCCAGTGGGTTGCTAATTGAACAAACAGAAGATTATCAGTACACCAAGCATCCCATGTATCTTGCTGTTGAGCGTCCACGAACAAATTCCAACTCTTTTCCTTCTTGTCCCTGTGAACCTCTACAGACCAAGACTCCTGAAGCTTCTTCACAATCTCCCACTTGATGTTGTCTGGAAACTTCTCAATGAATGCCAAATCTTCCATGGATGGTCATCCTCTCTGTTTCTACTCTTCAGTTTGTTCCCAAACAGTTTGCCACCAAGATGCAAGTTTCTGCTGCTTCAACAAGGAGAGGAAACTGTCCACCACATAGAGCATGCATCATGATGGTGATGTGTTTCCGCCATTGTGGGATGAACTTCTTGTGAAAAGTGGCTTTGATTATGAGAAATTCCAACTCTTCAGTGGAAGAAGGAACTTTACAAACATCCATTGAATTCTTCTCTTCTTGGCAATTCCAATTCCTTCATTTTCAGCCTCTTTTGGTGCTTGTTGATGGCAAGTTTCCCCGGCTGCGTACCAAAAACATGGAGCCCCGAGAGGAACACCAAGGAAAAGGGAATTCTCTTGCAAGAAAATCTATCTTGTAACATCAACAAGCTTGTTTATCATGTTTCATATGATCACAATGAAGAAAAGAACACCAGGCACAACAAATCTTCATGCAGCATCATGTAGACCTCCCACGGATTTTAATAGAATCAACCATATTCTTCAACATCTTCACAAAATCCATCAATAGAACAAAGAAAGCAAAGAAGTACACCATCTTTGAAATGGAAATACATCACATAGTATTCAACTTCAATATCTTCATAGTCTTCTCTCTCAATCTCTCATATACAATCACTCTGTTTCAGTAGAATTGGCTATCTCTGACTCTCTCTCACACACTCCATCAATAATACATCATATCCTCACTATAATCTCTCAAAAATTACTCTCAATAATCACTCTTAGGTCGTGGATACCCCTCCCAAGAGGTATGTCTGATATGAAGGGTCACTAGAGCCATTACAGTGTCCTTTCATAGCTCACTACTGTCACTTCACTCTAGTCTTCTCTTGAGTCTTCAGCAGCTACTTCTTCCACTTCTTTCAGCTCTTTTGCACTTGTATTCACCTCTTTCCAAGGCTAGAAAACTTTCCCAAAAGTCACACATACATTCCACAGAACACTTACAGAAGCATACAGAACAGTCTACAGAACAGTACCAGAACAGTTACAGTACAGAACAGAACAGAAACAGAACAGAAGCAGAAGCTCTACAGAAGACCTACAGAAGGTTACAAAAGGTCATCAAAACCTCATAACTCACTCTCAACCCATTCCAAACTCTCACAAACCATTCAATAAGCTTTCACAATATCTCATTCTTCATCAATCAATACTTCATCCCTCCTTACAGAAGACAATCAGAACAAAACAGACCAAAACAGAACAAAATAGAAGGTATACAGAACCATTCAGAACCTATCAGAACATCACAGAACCACCAACAAACATCATGATCTTCCAAAACACAATCATTATCATCCAAAACACTCTCAAACCACTTCTAAATCAACCAATCATCCCATAAAATCAACCATTCAGCTCTCAAAAACAACAAAAATCAGCCAAAAAACAAGTCATTTCAACACTCAACAGAAAAACAGGCATATTGGAGAGGTATCTCGTGCCATGCTCAATGAAAAAGACCTACCAGATTTTTATTGGGCTGAGGCAGTTGCTACAATAGTCTACATAATGAACAGGACTCCCACTGCAGCAATATATGGGATGACTCCAGAGGAGAGGTATACTGGTAGGAAACCAAATATTTCTTATTTGAAGATTTTTGGTTGCATTGCCTATGTTCATGTGCCAGATGAGTTGAGATCCAAGTTGGATCCAAAAGCTGAGAAGTGCATCTTTATTGGTTACTCTCTGCAGCAGCAGCAGAAAGGGTATAGATGTTATAACCCTTCTACTCGTAAGTTTATAGTGAGCAGAGATATTGTTTTTGATGAGATGAGTAGCTGGTATAAACCAGTAAATGTGATTGATGATGTAGATGCACAAAACGGTAATGTTGCACAGAATTCACAGCAGCAGTCACAAAATATTAGTGGACCTAGAGCGTCCTCTAGCAGTGGTTCACATTCTTTGCCATGGACAGGCAGATTGAGATCAAGAGAATCTTCTCAAAGCAATGCAGATAGTGGTATTCAGGTATCACGAAAAGGAAAAGAGAAGGTAGATTAGCCCATGTTTGATGTGAATGCAGGTCACTCTTATGTGGATGGTGAATCCAGTGGCTCAGAACAGAGCATTGATGATGAGTTGGGTATTCCTTCTATTGTTATACCTAGAGTAAGGAAGACTAGGGATGTTTTGAGAGCACCTGGGAGTGAACCTACTTTGTGCAGGTCTACCAGAGCTAGGTATCATGTGGATAGGCTGAAATATGATGGATTTATAGCCATTCACTATGCATATATGGTCAAAGTGATACAGGAACCAGAACCCACTTCTTTTGAGCAAGCCATGGGAAAAGAAAAATGGGAGAAAGCCATGGATCAAGAAATGGATGCCTTGGAAGCAAATGCTACATGGGAGTTGGTATCCTTGCCTAAAGGTAAAAATGCAATTGGCTGTAAGTGGGTTTATAAGGTGAAGCACAATGCAAATGGTTCTGTTCAAGGCAAGATTAGTAGTCAAGGGGTATGCACAAACATATGGCATTGATTATGAAGAAACATTCAGTCCGGTTGCAAGGATGGCAACCGTAAGAGCAATCATTGCTATGGATGCATCAAAGGAATGGTCTTTACATCAGATGGATGTAAAGAATGCCTTCTTGCATGGTGATTTGCAATAAGAGGTATATATGGAGCAGCCACCAGGTTATGTGCATGCTGTTCATCCTGAGTTTATTTGCAAGTTGAAGAAAGCATTGTATGGCTTGAAGCAAGCACCTAGAGCATGGTCTGACAAGATAGGACAGTATCTTGTCACTATTGGCTTTCAGATTTTCAAGGCAGATTTCTCACTTTATGTGAGAAAAACAGAGAAAGGTATTATGCTACTTGTCATTTATGTTGATGATTTGATTATGACAGGTGACAGTGATGAAGATATCCTTCATGTGAAAATGCTATTGAAGCAAAAGTTTGAGATGAAGGATTTGGGAGAGTTGTGTTATTTCTTGGGCATTGAGGTGATTAGATCACCAAGTGGGATACAGCTCTTGCAGAGGCAGTATGGATTGGACATGCTGTCCAAATATGGGATGATAGGCTGTAAGCCTATTTCAGTTCCTTTGGAGCAGAATGTGAAGCTGAGCACAGATGCAGGTGAGCTTTTGGAAGACCCTACTATGTACAGACGCATAGTAGGAAGTTTGATTTATATGACTATTACCAGGCCAGATTTGAGCTATGCTGTTGGATTGGTAAGTCAGTTTATGCAGGCTCCAAGGAAACCGCATTTGGATGCGGCTAGACGCATACTCAGGTATGTGAAGTCCACATTGCAGTATGGACTATTTTATGAGACTGGGGTGGTAGTATTTCTGATAGACGATCTACCAGTGGATATGTGTTCTCTTTTGGGAGTCCTGCAGTCACTTGGAGCAGCAAGAAGCAGACTACAGTTGCCTTGTCGAGCACAGAGGCCGAGTACAGGGGTGCAGTAATGGCTGCATGTGAGGTAGCTTGGTTGCATAAGCTACTTTATGATATGCATCAGCCTACAGATGGGCCAGTTGTCATTTATTGTGACAACATGAGCAGTATACACTTGGCAAATAACCCAGTCTATCATGCTAGAACAAAGCACATTGAGGTGCATTATCACTATGTGCGAGAGAGGGTTTTACTAGGTCTTATTGATCTAGTTTATGTCAGCACAGAGGATCAGGTAGCTGACATATTTACGAAGGCATTGGGCGCAGAGAAGCTGCTCAAGTTCAGAGACCTGCTTGGTGTGCAGGAATTGGGATTGAGCTCGAGGGGGAGTGTTGAGATATCGAGCTCCACTCGTGATATGCCAGGGTGACCGTTGTGCATTTATGTCACCAACTTGTTAGTTGCAGATGCGGTTAGTACACCGCCCATGAATAATAGCTAGATGACAGCTATCCTTATCTACTCTAGTTCGTGGTTCAGTTAGTATGCCACCTTAGTTAGTTGTCTTTGGTTTGAGACCCATATATAGGGTTCTTCTATTTCTTTGTATGAGACTTCTTTTTGGCTTACACAACTAAGAAGAGAAAAACTGTTTTCAACCTCCACCTTTGTGTGTATTCCCCCATTGTGCAAGCAAGAAAGCTACAAGTGAGACTCCTTCCTTCTCTCCCACAATCTTGACACTATGTTTATCAATCCTATTCGGGGTTGGGCTAGATGCAACAATAACTCTAGGGCAAGTGAAGAGCTCAAGGATTAGGAAACCCTAAGTCGAAGGAAAGATTGATGCTTTTGTACTTGTTGGGAAGAATGCTAGGTTATCGATCAATGTAAGTGATTAATAAAACTTATGTCTTGTACAATGTTTGAAACCTTAACATATGCCTTAGTCCAAAGAAGGCCGTGTTAAGTAAATTTTACATAGAACTGCTCTAAGTCCCAAGGGGGAGAGCAAATACATGATGGGAAGGTTATCACGTCTATTCTTGAAATGTTTGGAAAAGGATACCATTTTTGTGATTGATCGAATAACGTCCTAAATGCTTTTGCATCAAATGTAGGGATGTGATTTGGATGATTATTCCAAGTGCTTGTGTTTGATGGTAAATGCATGGCAAGGGTCAGTGATGACAAGTTGCCATGGGGAATAAAGGAATGTTATCTTGGAAGATGATATTAGGTTGATTGCCTCGGTTGTGCTTGATTTTTTATTGTATTAATTAAGGAAGGATATTTTGCATGGGTGGATCATCTCCAAGGTCACACCATGTTTCAACCTGAGAGGGCACTGCTCGATTCACGGGCCAAAGATCGAGCGGTGAAAAGGCCAACCACAGAAGTTGTGTCTCACTCCTAGGTTTCTTGGGGTCAGTGGAGCTTTGGACACCCCTTGCCTAGTCCGGAAACGGAGTTGTAGACTACCGTGAGCCCAACATTTAGGGCATTGGAAGATCCTATTCTAGATAATGGATGGAAATTATGGTGCAATGTGATTTGGATCTAGTACTTCTATTGGATAGAAGGGATACATAATTTCTCTTGTATGGGAAGGAGACAAAGATTAAGGTGAGATAAGTTAAGGAATTTGTTTGAGATTGTTTGTCAGAGGATTGCTTGCTCTAAATTTGTGTTTGTGCAATAAATTACGCGAACGAACCTTGTTCCCTAAAAGGCTTAATTAATTATGAAACTGAATTTGAATGTCACACATAAATGTGATAGGACCTAATTAGATAGCTAAAGAATGCCTATTGAGGGAAGCAGGTAAACTAAACTCTCGACGGGTCCCTCCTACGGTTGGGTGGTCCCAGAGAACTGGGAGGCTTCTTAGAAGGTCCTACAATTATACAACCTTTAGGTATTGTTAGGTTAGAGTTCCAATTCATGCCATTTTAGGGGATCGGAATGGGACTATGCCCTACAGGCAGAGAGGTGGAGCAGCAGATCCCACTCGTTTCCCATTCTCTTTAAACAAAGTGCGGCATGGATTTTCTTTGGATTGGGTATCTCTGCGTAAATTAGGATGTCCAAAACTTGACGCTAGAGCTATCAGGGAACCTTGACCCCTAGGAACCTAGATTTCAGGCCGATCTTAGTGAGTTTAGCTACAAACGTTCTGTTGTGAGGCGGACTCAGGAAACCCTAAGCAACAAATCTCGGAACATTCCATGGGAGTGCTGGGCAGTGACACGTAGACTTGTTTCTCGATGGACTGCTAAAACGTGCTTGGAAACGGGCACATTACAAATAATGACATTTCCCCTTCTTTTTAGACTTTTCTATGTCTTAGGTAGCCTTATTTGATGGCTATCTAGCATTACCCTTTTGCTAATTTTTTGGATTTTGCTTGACTTTTTCTTTGCCTTTGAACTTGTAAAGCATAGCCACATCTCTTGAATGCAATGCAACATTCTTTAGAGTCAGTTCCTCTTGCAACAAGAGGCCTTGTAACTCCACAAATGTAAGGGGATGTTGCCCCCCTCCCCCCCTCAAAGACAATATCAAAGACGAGTGGAAACCAAGATAGAGTTTGGAAGAGAGTTCAATGTGATGTTTACCAGTTCAACATCTTGAATGATTTCATCAACATTGAGTAGCTACTTGTGCAAATCCTGTATGTGAGTAAGGTGATATGTCATGCTATCACCCTCATCCATGTTCACATTGGTCAACTCTTTATGGAGATAAGATATTCTGGCCTCGTTACTTACTGCAAACATACACTCAAGTACATCCCATGCTCACTTTGAGGTCTTACAAGACCAGATATGTGGAATGAATGATCTTTTCATCGACAAGGCAATCAAAGAAAGTGCATGTGTATCTTTTGAGTCCCATCTACTCCGATCCTTGATAGGAGAGGGAGGAGGAGCAATACCACCAATAGCCTCTCCTCTAGCATTACACTGAGGTGTTTGAGATGCAAGTCCTCCTAATTGCTGCAAATCACCTATAACATAGTCCCACAAGTCCTTCACTACAAGAAGGTTGCGGACCATAAAACTCCACAATGGGTAGTTTAATCCATCAAGTTTGTCCTCTTGAGTGAGGACACCAAGGATGTTGCTTTGATCATTAGTCTCATGATGTGCCATGCTGTTAATAATGGACAAACATTTGCGGTCAAATACTTATCTACTTAAGTATAGATTGCACTCCTCAAAGTACAAAAAATCCCCTTCGGATTATGCAACAAGTACCTAACTGTCACATTAATGCCAAAGTGTACCCAATTCGGCCCAAATCAGCACACTTAGCCAAGAAATAGTAGCAATGCACTATTGAATCACACCTACCTCATAATGCATGTCCTCAAAAGTACAAATTACAATAACTTAATATCAATTCTTATCAAAATTTATTGATTTTTTCCGAATTTTATTACTCAATCTGATTGTAATAGCAATTAAATGATACTGTACCACTTGTTTGCTGCCTTGGAATGTGTGTTGAGAAAAGTCCCAAATTTCATCTTTCGACTTTAAAGAAATTGAAGAAATTTGTACTTTGTAGCTTGAATTTTTGTAGTAATGTCACCTTGAGGTACATGCTAATAGCGAACAATAGCTAAAATCTGCTTCATGATGCGTGTCGGAGCCTCTAGGTCAAAAACCCCCAAATTTCTTACACAAATGTTGATGAAATTATGCAATGTCACTGTTTTCAATGAAGATTCGCATGTGGGACTACAAATTAGGCAAAAGCCCCAAATTTTTTGGCATCCATCAAAGAGATTGTGAAACTTCTTCGAATTGATTGTCAATTTGAACTTTGGAAGTGAAAATTGATATAAGCCCCAAATTTTGGGTAGCACGAGTTGAGATTTGAAGAGAGATGGCCAAAATAGATGGGAAAGTACAAAAATTTCAAAAAAATCCCAAATTTGAAAGTTAAGGTTTCTGCACTTTTTAGGGTTTGCATAAAATTGTTGAAGTAGTGTTGAGAATATGGTAGGCAAAGGTGAGAAAATAAGGGGCATAGATAAAAACAACAATAGTTCCTCCAAAATAGTAGCTCCTCGGGCTGTGTGGGGTTTGCCTCTACATGATTGTGCATAGAGCTGCACGCAAGCTAAAAATAGTAGCAACTCATCCTTCTCTTCCTCAAGTAGAGAATTGATAGCAACATGACCTTAGTTGGGGGCGATATCGGTTGACGGTGGATTGAATTGAATCCAGACATAGAACCTACTCTGATACCAAATGTTGGAAAATGACAACCAGCTATTGTGGAGAGAAAAGAGAGACAATGAGAGTGCGTTGAAGCAAAAGAGTAGAGTGTACTTGCTGAACTAAAAGAATAAGAATGAAAGGTAGAAGAAGATATGTCTAAGATAGACCTAGCTCTAACTCAACTAGAGTAAACTGACTCTAATGCTAACTCTAAGAGTGGTGACACAACTTATAACTTTAGTTGTGTTCATACTAAGAAATGAAAAAGAACTAAAGACTAAAACATTGGGCATTTCCCATAGAATTGGCAAATTCTAACAGATGCTCATTTGGATTAATTTGAGTCCTTTTTGCTTAGTTCACCGAAGTTTTCTTGTTGTAATACATAGTAACCAACAAGCTTACAGGTTGCAAGTATATTCTTTGGATGCTTACAAGTACTTTGGGCTACTCTACATGCTTACATGGATGCTTGGCATTAGTGTATGTGATTAAATAAACACCACATTAGAGAATTTAGGAATCTCCCAAGTCCCACTTTCAAATAAGGAGTAAAGATTTGACCATGTGGCTAAATCTTAACCTATACTTCAAAGTGGGACTTGGAAAGGGACTCCACTTTCAAGTAAGGGGACAAGATTTGATCATGTGATCAAATATTAACTACATTCAAAATTTCCAAACTATATGAGAATTCCCTAATATAGTGCTAATATGCTTAAGCTTGTACATTTTTAAAATTACTTATATATACTAATACATGTCTATATTATTTTATGGATGGATATTATGGATTGGCTTTCAATAATGTCGAAGATAATATATCATTGATGATGATATGAGGTGAGATATGTGGAATCACCTCTTTACTAGAGAGGGAACAATCAAGGAGCAATAATATTGATGTGCCACAAGAACATCAATACAACAATGGCTATTTACAATTTGTTTACAATGTGCTATATCATTTACTATTTCATACATTGCAATCATTTTCTTATTGTAATCTCTTGCTCTTTTTTATAGGTACAAGAGAATAAAGAGGAAGAAAGTTCAAGTGAGTCAAATGCTTCAGCAACAACTGAGGATCATGAAACCAACGATAATTGATCTAGAAGGTTCACCCATACATCAAACATACCACCTTAGATAGTAGTTTTTCTATATTATAATGCAAGCCAAAACTTGTCTATCAAATTTTGATGTATGTGGCATGCTTATAATGCAATAAAGAACATCCTTTGGAAGCTTCAAATCATGAGATTTTAGCTTTCAAATATTTATGTACACCCTTGTATGGTGTGATATTGCAAAAAAGATCTAGTATTATATATTCTCAATTAACACCATATTAGAGATTTTGGAAATTTCCTAAGTCCCACTTTGAATGAATGTCTTACTTTTGTGAATAAAAGAAAGCACTATGTTTATGTTTATCTTTAAAGGGCACTTTGTATGTTACAAATATGAGATCACACATCTTGAGAGCTTAAATGATGAATGTAAGCTATGTGGCTGTTACGAGATTTGGATTTCACCTTTATCTTTTCTAGCATACTAACAAAATATGATGTTGTATGGTGGTGGAAACATCAAGGAGGCTTAACTAGTATATACCTAGGAAATTTCCAAGTTTAATGTAAGAATACAAAGGTTTGATGGAGTGGAGAGAGAATTTAGAATACAAGAGCCTTAAACATTGTATGAAAATATGTTATCATGGCCAAAATTTATAATGTTATAGATTTGAAGATATTATAATACGAGTTTTTTCTTTTAGATATAGTATCATTTAAAGTGACATGTATAAGTTTCATGAACTAGGACCTTAAAAGAGTTACCACTAACTAGGTGTTGTTTAATAACTTGATCTAACACCATATCGTAATACGTTTGGATAACCTATGATGTGATGGTTCTTTTTTTGTGTAAACCAATAGACACAAGTATGTCAAATAATTACTCACCCCATTTATATTTTTTGTATGTATATGCATGATATATAAATATCTTTTATTCAAAATTTCTATTTATCTTGACAATATATGGACAAGATGGATATTGACTTTGGCCAAAATTAACTAGCTTCACACTTTGACTAGCTAAATGAATTTTCATATCATAAAATAAAGATTTATATACCAAGCTAGAAGTTTATGATTTTTCTAAGACTAAAGATTTAACCTTTAACCAATGTTTTGTGTTTCCAAAGAAATAGACATAAATTTTATTATCAATTAAGACTTATTTGTTAGCTAAGACATAAAGTACAAAATTGGACTTAAACCACTTTATAAGAAATTTCAACACAATTAACTAATGTTATTGAAAGAATAAAAAATATTAAGTAGATTCTCTCATTGATATTGGTGGCGTTTAAAAACACCAAGGTAACTACACAAAACAGTTTATATTTTGAACAAGAATATATTTTAAAGCAATGCAAAAGCTCTTAATGTAAGGGATATATTTACTATGGAAGTCAAAATTAGTCCATATAGAGTCACTGTCTTGTTGCATCATGTATATTGGAAAAATACAACTTTTGTAGATAGCTGCACTACCATTTATGAAATGTTTGTGATATCCTAACTCATGAGCAAGTTGCATTGCTTCCATATCTTTCAAAGTAGAGACTAAAGGAGTTTGCTTCAACATGGATAATTGTAAGTTGTTCAATGTAAGTGATAGACGATGTGAGGCATTTGTTGAGTATGCTTGTATAGTAGATGGTTATAAAGTACAAAATAGGATTTAAACCACTTTTCAAGAAATTTCAACACAATTAACTAATGTTATTGAAAGAATAAAAAACATCAAGTAGATTCTCTCATTGATATTGGTGGTGTTTAGAAACACAAAGGTAAGTACATAAAACACTTTAAATTTCTAATAAGCATATATTTCATAGCATACAAAATCCTTTAATGTAAGGGATATATTTATTATGAAAGTCAAAATTAGTCCATATAGAGTCAATGCCTTTTTGTTACATCATGTATATTGGAAAAATACAAATTTTGTAGATTTTATATAAAACATTTAGCTACACTACCATTTATGAAATGTTTGTAATATCCTAACTCATGAGGAAGTTGCATTGCCTCCATATCTTTCAAAGTAGAGACTAAAGGAGTTTACTTCAACATGGATAATTGTGAGTTGTTCAATGTAAGTGATAGACGATGCGAGGCATTTGTTGAGTATGTTTGTATAGTAGACTATCATAAAGTACAAAATAGGATTTAAACCACTTTATAAGAAATTTCAACACAATTAACTAATGTTATTGAAACAATAGAAAACATCAAGTAGATTCTCTCATTGATATTGGTGGTGTTTAGAAACACCAAGGTAATTATATAAAACACTTTAAATTTCTAACAAGCATATATTTCATAGCCATTCAAAAGCCTTTAATGTAAGGGATATATCTATTATAAAGTCAAAATTAGTCCATATAGAGTCAACGCCTTCTTGTTACATCATGTATATTGGAAAAATACAAATTTTATAGATTTTGTATAAAACATTTAGCTGCACTACCATTTATGAAATGTTTGTGATATCCTAACTCATGAGCAAGTTGCATTGCTTCCATATCTTTCAAAGTAGAGACTAAAGGAGTCTGCTTCAACATGGATAATTGTGAGCTGTTCAATGTAAGAGACGGATGACGTGAGGCATTTGTTGAGGATGTTTGTATAATAGATGGTCTCTTGAAGCAAGAAGTAATTGAAGGTTGAACATATATACCATCTTTATCAATCATGGTCTCATGCAGTGCTGATGATGAAGAAATACCATCATTCTCTACTCTAGTCCATTCATCAATGACAACCTTGAATTGAGCATACAATTCATGTCCATATTGAACTGGATCCTATCCATATCGATCAAACTTGATGACTTCACGTGCATCATGGTATTTGCTTAAGCGAGTCAAGTATGGTAGAAGTTCTTTGATCAAGATAGAGTCTTCACGATCAATATTAAATGTTTTTGGATAAATGCAATTCTCAACAGGATTTGGACATCCTTTGTAAGGACTATCATCTATGAGAATAGTCTTGGTATGCTGACAAACATCTCTATATTGATCCCATACATACTTCAGAGGCTTGAACATTGCTTCTACTCCCATCTTATCTGGCCTATATATGATTTTGAGTCGATGTCTATGACATTGTTCTTGGCCCCAAATCATGAAGAAAGGATACTACCTTTTTGCATGGATCTCCAAGCACTTAATAACTGCCATGACATTCTTATGTAAAGCTGTTGATCAAACTCCCACTTGGAATCTTGCAAATAAGGCTTCAAGAAACTCAATACATCTTGGTCGAAGAACAAGCCATTGCTTTCCCATTTGAAAGCTTTGAAACCTTTTAGACTTAGCAAAGCATCGTTGTAAAAGAAGACCATTCAGATCAAGTATTACACATAATTGTGTTGCATTTCTTATCAAGGAAACATCAATCACATCATCGTGCTCTACTGTTGTTGAATCTGTTAGATATCCAACCATAGATGTCTTAGTTGAAGTTACAAAGAAGAAAAAGACACACATTAGATTCATTTACTTTCTTATCATTCTACCTAATGTTTGAGTTATAAACTAGCATAGAACACTAAAGCAATTTAACTTCACATCATAAATAGGTACTACTTAAAAAATGATGTCTTAAGAAAAGAGACATTTGATAATGTGGTCAAATCTAATCAAAAGTAATATCATGAGGTAAAAAAATATATATATGTTGATTTTTTTGAAGTAAAATCTATTCTAATAAAGTCATTTTTTCATACCTACTTTTTATTGCTAGTTATAAGTATACTTGAGATACTAACAATAGATTCTTGTAACTAGTTGCACAAATTATATTATCATTATAATATTTAACATACTCAATTTTTAAAAAGACATTCAAAATGGCATATACAAAGAAGATATTTATTAGTCCTAATTATTAAAAGAAAATTTAAACATGATACTTTTGACCATGTGACCAAAACTATGTCACATATAAGTGACACATGACAATTTAATTGAGATAAGTTATACTCTATTTGAATAAGTTTTCATAGTTTCTTCTTAAGGACTAACCATTCTATTTTTGAACTAGTTATATCCCATAGATATTTAAACTCATGAATTGTAACAATGATTTTACCTTAATATTCCATATACACATCTCAAAAGATACATTGGAGAGAAATCTTTGTTGCAATATTTATTACTGAGGTAAAATTCCTTTGGGAGGTGCAATGAATCCTTTTTGGGGTGTGCAACATATTGTTGGCTTTCTTATCCTAAGGTTCATGCATATACATACACTAGTGATGTAGTAAAAGAGGCTATAAGAGATAAGAGATTTGACCATGTGGACAAATCTAACCAAAAATAACATGACAAGATCATAACACAACACATATAAGAGTTTAATTGAGATAAGATCTAAAATAGACCGAAGTAAATTTTTCAAAACTAGCTCAAACTTTTCATTATGATAAGTATTCTTACACACTAGATTACAATTAAATAGTTATCCTTACAAAGGATGATAAATTTTAATGAGCTCTTTAATACCGATTTGGTAAAATATTTACTTAAATAGATTTTTTAAACCAAACATACTTTGTACCTTTTATAAAAAAATAAAAAACCAAAGATAGTTTCTTTAATTAATATCATCAAAGAAAGAAAATATTGCAAATGCTAATGGAAGTAACTTCTCAAGAAAAAAATCAAAATTACATCAATGTGTCTTCCTTGATGAAAGGAGAAGGAACGGAGTTTAAACACCTGAAGTAGCCCTTAATTTCTCTTTCATAATTAGACTTGCTATATCTTGGCTTGATTCTTCTATGCCCTCGGGTGATACTTCAAGAACTTGAACTTCAGTAGGAGGAACCTCTTGGGAGTTTGAATTTTTTTTGGCACTCTCATGGACCCTCCACAATTGTGCTTCAACCTCTCTTTGCTCTTGAGTGTTGCAAACCACTGCAATAGTCTTCATATGATTTACCAATGCCACCTTAGATGCAAGTTCACTTGCATATACATCAAATACAACCTCATGAGTATCATTGAATGCTTTGATTGTAGTATCCATAACTTTCATTTTCTTTCTCAAAAAGGCCTTTGCAATCCTTTGTTCTTCTTCAAGATCTTCATCATTGCACTCCTTGTCCAAGCCTTCAAAGTCCAAAATGAAAGGCTTGTTGACATTGTTGATATATCGCTCAAAATTGATGAAGCTTTTCTCCATGGTCACTAATGTCAAAACCACAAAAGAAAAGCAAACTTTCTATCCATTGGTAGGAAGTCAACACTACCAACTAGCATGCGATACTTGCAAGAAATGCTTTCAAGAGTATTTTCCAAAGCTGCCATTTGCTTTCAATCAAGAAATGATAACAACATGAATTGTTTAGATTCACATGTCATTTGTAGTAGAGTGGATACAACCTTTCCAAACTTTATAGAGTCCCATTTCATTCCCTCAACCCCATGTGCTGCATCTAGAACAACAACCCCAATGGTAATTGGATCTCTGTAAACATTATGTATAAGATCAAAGGTTTCTAGATTGCATCCGACAACATATACACGCTAAGGGGAAGTAGTGGAGGATTGAAGCGGATTTTACTTTTTTCCAATTAGGAAGTTCACAATATATTTTGCTCCATTTGGTAGGGACCATGCATCAGCTCCACGTGTGAGCTTCTTTGATATGCAATCATTGCAAATGCCTAAAATCTTTGTGTAGACTTCATCATTGATATCATAATCATCAACAAGCTCTTCCCAAGTCTTCATCACGGCGCTACTTTCTAGAACTGAAGCATTGAAAAGAGTGAGTAATTCCTCCTTTAGGACCCTATCTTGCTTGATTTGCTTAGCCCTTATTTCCATGTCAATCATATCTTCCTTATCCCATTTGTTTCTAAGAAAAAGGATATGACCTTCATTGATGTCCTCTTGTAGTGTAAGGATGTCTCCATCCTTTAAACCCATAAGGCAATGAAATGCAGCAGAAGAAGGTTGCCTTTCCTTTTTTCTCGAACTCTCCTCTTGAGAATGTTGCCTTCCCTTTTTTCTTGAACTCTCCTCTTGGGATATAAGTTCACCATCATATGGCAATCTCTAGATGCACAATTTTCTCCAATGTATGCCACAAATCTCTGCAAAAAAAAGATCAAAATAGTGAGCATAGAACAAAAGAAAGAGCATCACACTAATCTTCACAAAAAAAGAAGGTAAGCTTATATGTGATTACCTGCCATGGTACTCTTTGAGAGCTTGTCTTAGAAAGCCCTTGTTGGGGTTTCGGTGGAGAACAAAATTATAGCCACTGATTTCTTAATTATTGAAGTTGCTCAACATAATTGGCATTCTTCATAACATTATGTGATTCCATATTTGTCATTTGGGAAAACTCAATGCACATTTCTGCAGGACAATCAACTAATATTCTAGCATTTCTTGTGGTGTATAAATGCTTGATTGCTAGACAACGTGTAGTATTACTCTGAATATATATCTTTGCTGCATGAATTGAGTGAAGCCCTGATATAATCCAATAACTATAAGTGTCCAACTTATTAGCATCCACCTCATCACGATGCATGGGTCTCTTCTCATTGTTGTCTTGTACAAAAGGCATAAGATATGTTGTTGTTGCTGGGTTCATGGGAGTCTTTATGAAAGACGTTAGCTTCTCTACATAATCCCAACATAGTGACCTATAAGCATACAAAGGAGGTGCCTCATAACACCTATCAACGAGAATAGGAAATTGTGTTGTTGGACCAAATGGAAAGAATTTTTCAAATATGTGAAATCCTGATTCTTCCTTCTTTCCCTCCTTCTTAACTATTTCAGGAAAATCGAATGTTCTTTCTACTCCCTTGACCTCAAGAGAAATTATTGGCTTTGCAGGTGTAACTTCTAACATGGAAGGTAAAGTGGCATCATTCTTAGTAGTGTTAGCAGCCATACTAACAACAAGAGCTTGTGACAAGGAACTTTGTTGAGGTGATTTTGACTTTGAGCTTGTGGGATTCCATGAATTATTTTCTTCTTGAGGAGAAGGTGAAGATATCAAGTCTATTTGTTTATCTTGGAGCTTCATTCTTTTGTTGGGGCGATCACATTTTCTTGATAGGGAAAGTAGCTCACTATTTTGAAGAGCTTGGAATGCTAATATAATGTCTTTTGTGCCCTTTACCTCCTCAAATAAGGTCCATCCCATTGTTTTCAAAGAGTATTCTTCATCCTCTTTAATACGGGCAAAGTGAAATGACAAAGGATCAAGTTTGTATACTACATTTTTCCCCTTGATCTTAACAAGATTACATGGTATTCCCTCTTTCCCAGCACATCCATCTGTTATCTTCTCTATGACACCATCTTGTTGAAAAAATGCAATATCACTCTTTAAAGTGAATAAGAGAACATTGTCAGCCCTTTTTCCTTGACTATCATAAACATCCACATACCATGGATACACAAAACCACCACTAACTCCATCAATGGTTTGGGTCTCCTTTTTGGATGTGCTATCTTTCTTTGCCATTGAATAGTTCTACAAAGAGAAAAAGTTGTTAGACAAAAGTGGATTTAAAAATATTCAAATTTCACAAAACGTAAATAAATGTATAAGATTTCTAAGTTGAAAATTTAAAACACAACAACACAAGATTTTACGAAATACAAGACAAATGTACTCCAAAGGGACTCTTCCATAAAATGAAATATTGAAATTTGAGATTAAGTGTGGTATGAGATCCAACCATAAATATGTGTGCTTGTGTATCAAATCTCATGGATTATCCTAGCCCTAAGTTACCATTAATTATGTTTCTCTTGCAAGAATCATATAGTAAAAACTTTGCCATGGACTTCGGTGAGAAGATCAAATTCTATTAATAGTGAGACTTGACCATGGGCTTAACCCAATGGTCAAGTGATATTGAAATGTTGAGTGTGAGTGTGGTATGAGATATAGTGAAAAATCATTGTGGTTATGTAGAAAATGTCATGGATGACTTTGTCCCTAAGTTAATATTGGATTTCTTCTCCATGTAAGTTTCCTATGCAAGGATCATACTCTAGGAACTTTGCTAAGATTTTTGGCCATGTGGTCAAATCCTATTTAATCAAAGAATTTTTAGTCCAATATGAGATCCACCTATATATCAATGTGGTTATGTAGCAATCTCACAATTCCATTTGGCCCAAAGTTAACATTTTAATTACTGCACATATAATTAGTTTCCCTTGAAATGAGCTATATTGTAGAAACATTGTCATTGGTTTTAGCCATGTGGTCAAATCTTATTTAGTCATAAGACTTATCTATAAGATTAGAAACTTTGCCATGGTTTTTCACCATAGGGTTTTTAAAGGATAGTTAAAGAGAGGATGCGGTTTATTGTGATATGAGATTCACATATAAACAAATATAGCTATGTAGCAAATCCCATAGATATCAATATAAGATAAAGTGAAAAACACTTGAAATGTGGAGATTTGACCTCATGGCGAAACCTACAAGATAAGACGATTTCTATAAACTGGTTTTAACCATATGGTCAAATCTAGTTTCATAACCATATGAAGAAAGTGATTCATTTGTAGTAACATGCTGTGAGATTGGATTTGACTATATAGCCAAATATTGTTTTATAATGGAATGAAAAAGTGGTCTCATGGTTTGCAAGATTTATGAGATTAGATTTGATCATATGGCTGAACAAAACAAGAATGGGGGATTCTTGGATGCTAGCATTGATAATAAAATGAAAGATTTAACCATATGGCCAATTTTTATTTTGTAGTGGAATGGAAAAAGTGGCTAATTTGTGGCAAAATGATATGATATTTATAGGAAGTTATGAAAAATTGAAATGAAAGAAACGGTTTATGGAAATAAAGTGGTTTGTTTGTTGCACAACAAGTTTTAACCACATGGCGAAACTTCCTATAAATATAGTAGGTAATCAAGGAGTTCCAAGTAGAACATGGTCTTCCTTTTTTGGAGATAATATAGAAGATGTTTTTCTTAGAACATTTTTTCATACAACCAAATCTAGCATACTCAAAATTTGTGTGATTGAACCCACCATAGATTTAGTCTTAATATTTTAGGATCAAATTTCAAAAAAGTGGTTTGTTTGTTGCAAGACAAGATTTGACCACATGGCCAAATTATAGAAAGTAAGGAATTCTAAGTAGAAACTAGCCTTTCCTTTTGGAAGTAAGCAAGGGTTGATAATATAAGAAAGCATTTGACCAAATGGCAAAATGTCATTCTTGTAGTAAAATGAACAAAGTACTTGATTGGTTGCAAGATATTGTGATACTACAAAAGTCCTTATTTTGGCCAAGAGATAGCTTAAGGAAAAGATTTGGCCACATGGCAAAATCTCACAGTATATTGGAAAAAAGAACATAAATGACTTCTTATATTATAAGAAAAGATTTGACCTCATGGCCAAATCTCAAATTGTATTGAATAAAATAACAAAAAGTACTTCTTATATTGCAATAAATTTTTTGACCATATGGTCTAATCTATAAATTGATGAAAGATCATGATATGTGTTGTTAGAAGATCAAATTACATCCTATGGCAAAATCATATTGAGTATTTGTAAGTATTGTATAGCCATATGCTTATTGCAAAATTATAAAGAGTGTAACCATAAAATCTGATGGTAATGCTTTTACTATGAAAATACAGTATAATAGAAAGTTCTATATAGTAAAGTATAATAAAATGTATAAGAACTTGATAAAATGCTCTAATATTACGGAATGATACAACAAATATAAGGCTAGGTTTAGCATTGAGGCAAAATCTTGAGGTATATAGCATCACAGAATAGAAAGAAAGGCTAGTATTTTGAAAGCACTCATCATTGATAAAGCATTGCACAAACCATTTATTCCATATTCACATCTAAGAGACTTTTTTCAACATTACACAAATCATATATTTCATATTCTCAACAAAAAGAGTATTTTCAACAGTGCAAGAAGTCATGTTTTCAATATTGACGTAGAGTGAAGCTATCACTTGCAAGGTACTGGTTGGATAACAAAAAAGACAAGCGCTCCAGGAGATCAATCAAGCAATCGAGAAGAAGAATAAGACATTGAATTCTCAAGAGTGAGTGCCTAATCTCATTGCTACAGAAATACATATACAGAAATACATATTACATTTAGTTTTCATACATGATTCTTATTTAGAAAATGCTTTTGGTGTTTGATCTTAATATTCTTCAATACTAATCATACAAAAGAGTAGTAGTGTGATTTGTAGTAATTGTATGGATTGAAATGGTCATAATCAATGTAGTTTAACTCAAAATTAGAAATGAAGTAGGGAAAAGTTGAAAACCTATTGTAATTAGTAGGTCAGTAATGTGTGCCAACGTAACAAAAATCACCCGTGAAGTAGGAGCAGGTACGGTGTGGACTGGTGATCATTCACTACCTTGTTGAATTGCTGAAACCTTGGAGCAAGATTTCTGATTTGAAGACGCACGTAGTTTTAGTCATAATACCCTGATTCGAACCAGAAATTGCACTGCACAATCTGTTTCAATTTGAGAAAATGAAACAGTGGAGAGTAGTCAAAGAAGAGAAGGGGGATAGAACCTCTAAAGATTAGGGCTGCAACACCTGCAGTAAGAGAGGGGCGATAGGAGCAGAGATAAAAACACAAAGGATCAGAGATACGAAACCTGCAACTGTAAAAATGCAACAGAGAAAATGCTCAAGTTAGAGAGTTGCGTGGAAGAGAGAGGGAGGGGAAGAGAAACTCATTTTGAAAAACGTCATGATTAGTTGTAAAGACCGACTCATGAAATGAATCATTTAATATATCATGCTATTCGAATAACCATAACTTGTTACGGAATACGAGTAGATTTAGATCTTATTTTTGTGTCTATTTTTAAATTTTATTAAAGATTTCAAGTCGCGATTTTTTCAAAAATCACGTAATGGCTATACCGTCGGCCCCAGGACCCCGCCGTTTGGGGGCGTTGCCCCAAACCCCCACTGGGGGCGCTGCCCTCGAACCCCCGTTGGGGGCATTTCCCCCAGACCCCCACAAGGGGGCGCTGCCCCCCGGACCCCGCCGTTTGGGGGCGTTGCCCCCAAACCCCCACCAAGGGCGCTGCCCCCGAACCCCTGCTGGGGGCGTTGCCCCCAAACCCCCACAAGGGGGCGCTACCCCCTGGACCCCCACTAGGGGCGTTGCCCCCAAACCCCCATCAGGGACACTACCCCCAACCCCCTACTAGGGGTGTTGCCCGCATACCCCCACCAAGGGCCCTACCGCTTAAACCCCCCATTGGGAGCTTTGCCCCCAAATCCCTACAATGGGCGCTATCTCGAAACCCCAACTGGGGGCATTGCTCCAAAACCTCCACCGAGAAAGACATTGCCCTCAAACTCTTACCAGGGGCATTTCTCCTAGACCAGCTCCTTCCCCTTCGCCCCTCCTTAAGAACCCACCATTGGGATATTGCCCCAATTTCCACAGCTAGAGATTTTGCATACATATTCTCTATCCTACCCTACTAGAGATTCTACTCTCGAACTATCACTAAGGTGGGTTTAAAATTCTCAATGATATTACACATTACATATTAGATACATTTAATATACATAATCTTACAAAATATGATTTAATATATTTAAATTATATTTATTAATTATTAATAAATTAATTTAATATATATATATATATAATATTTTGATAATATACTCCATAATATGCACATAGTACGATATACTAATATAACATGATTTAGACTAAAATAGTATAACTTAAAAATAAAATGTAATACGATACATTTTACTATTATCAACAAGTAGGTAGTATAAGATTTATAAATATTTAACCATGATAAAAATTATCTTTCCTTCTCAAATAGCTTCTAATTGATGCTAAAATTTCTTCAATATTTATAACTTTGTGTCGAAATCTCCTATTCTTTAGAGGTCATTGTGGTTTCAACATTTAAGCACAAGGTCAAAGTTTCTCAAAAATATCTTTATCCTTGTTATCATGTGGAATACATGAAATAAAGGTTTTGATCATTTGAACAAATATTTTTCAATGGAGATCACAAAAATTATTTATTCTTGTTGACATACAATAAAGACTTTGAACATTTGGCTAAATCTTGTTCTATGGACATTACAAAAAATTATTATTCTTGCTATCATCTAGGTTAAATACATGTTTTGACCATATGGCTAAATCTTTTCTTGTGGATATCACAAAGAATTTTAATTCTAAGTCTTGTGTAAAATAGTTGCAATATAGGTTTTGACCATATGGCTAAATCTTTTTCCATAAAGATCACAATGAACTTTTATCCTTGTTATATGTATTTGGCTTGAGTTTTGACCATTTGGCTAAATATTTTTCTATGGACACCACAATGAGCTTTTATCATTTTTGGCATGTGAAATACATACAACAAAGGTTTCAATCATTTGACTATGTTTTTCCCTATGAAGATCACAAATAATTTTTATATTTGCTATGGTATGGAATACATACAATAGATTTTTGACCAGGTGGCTAAATCTTTTCCTATACACATTATAAATAATTTTAATCATTGTTCTCATGTTGAATAGATATAGTACAAGTTTTGAACATCTGCTATATCTTTTCCCAATGAGAACACACAATGAAGTTTTTGCCTATTCAAAGAGTAGTTAATAAAATAAAGTAAAATCAAGGCAACTAAAAATAATAGAAGAAACTTTTCTTATTTACTTTAGGGCAGTACAATTCATGAGAAGGTTTGTTTTTTGCCATATGGTAAAATCTATCTCCTTCTTTCTATACGATGTTTCCATTAATACTTTCTATTATGGAAGTTGAACTCATTCTATCTAATGTTTAAGTACTTTTTTTGTTTCAATGAAATTTGATACTTCATTGTATTTAGCAATTTCATCACTATTTTCTTCTTTCTGAGAGGTGACAACATACAAATGGTAAAATCTCCATTTTCTCACTTGTACAGGTATCATGAATAACGAATTTTATTTTGGAGAAACTATGAATTTGCTAGTTAATCATGAGATTGTTGCACTTGGTAGAGTGTATGCAATACATCCAAATGAGACATGCCATGGAGAAACACTTGAAGATGGATATATTTCAGTGCCTATTGATAAATGTTTAAATGTAGCAACATATTTGCCATTCCCAACAATTGATGCGATGAAGGTTCATGAAGCTGTAGGTGGTTTTGCAAAATGGGGAAAGAAAGATGTGGTGGTTGTTTCAAACTCAATAACAATTCATGATGGAGGAGATGATTACGAATCAGACCATGTCCTACCTTCTGAGGATATTGATGTGATTAGCATTCGTGAAAGTTGGAGAGAACGTAGAGTGATGCTATGGACAGAAGGCAACACTGTGTGTGTTGGGACAGGGGTTATATTATTGGCTTTTCTATATGATGTGATAAACTTTGAATTGCTAGGAGAAGAGGATATTGGTGTGGTGGTAGATAAAGCCCTTGATCAAACCACAGGAACATACATAGATGACAACCTCCACTGTGTCACTTTGGAAAGATGGCCTATTAAGCAAGTCACCTTTGATGATGGAACATCACTGCTACAACAACAATCATACATGCAATTTGTCTCTACAAATGCTTGTGCCAAAAACATGGAAGATACCAATGAAGATTATGTTTCTGCAAAAAAATCAATTTTTGTTCAGAAGAGATTATATTGTATGGTCAATAGGAAGCCTCGAATTATTGCCCCTAAAGGTGCAAACTTGAGGACTTCTATGGACTCCATTTTACAGGTTTCCATGATTGATTGTTGCGAAGAAAAGTGTTGTCAGTTTACTGATAGAGAAGCAATGCAACAATTACGTAAATACTTTTGGGGATTGCAATTTGAAGACCGCACAAACTATGTTTATGACAAGTTTGAATCATCATGCAGGATTGATTACTTGGGAACAAGGAAGTACAGCTTTATCTTCAATGGACAAGTGGTATGTGGAAGGGCACGGTATGAGATTCATGGAATCCCAAAGATATATTTTTACAGGTACAAAACACAATTTGAGCATGGCGTGAGGAGGGCAATGCATGGAAACAAGGGGGTAATAAGAGCAGTTTGGGATCACACAGAGATGGGAAGAGCCATCCTTAGAGACTTTGTTAAGAAGAATGCAGAGCAAATGCCACACAAGAGTAGAACAATGCAAGATGGATCAAGGGAGACACAATTGGTCATCCCAAATGTTTACAAGTAGGTAGATATATGGGCAGAAGTAAATACAACATTGAGTGGTATTGGATGTAAGCAAATGTCCTTATCCACCTTCAATCGTATTTGGAACACAGAGTTCAAGCATGTAACCTTAGCAAAGACAAGTGAGTTCTCCAAATATAGTATTTGCTCAGAGATCAAAGAGCAACTTGCAGCAACAAAGTGCCTTCAAGAGCGAAATGTGCTTCTAAAGAAGCGTCAATGTCACATGCTACAGTAACAAAGTTGTCGGAACATATACTACAGTTGGCATTCGGCCTCAGCATTAGATCCAGATAAAAACTTGTGCATCATACATGATAAAATGGACCAGCAAAAGACAGCTATCCCCAGGTTAAGGCTTCGATCAAAAGAGATTGAAAGATCTACTCAACTACCAGTTTCTTTAATAGGCATGATTACACGTGGACATGGAGAAGGTAGATATGGACATTTCTCACTCGACCTATGGCCTCATGATCCTAACTTCACAATTGCCTCATTGTCATTGTGCTTTAGGAACTTGGAGCGACTACACAGGCATGCAAATGGTGATCTACAAGTAGATGGAATGCCAAGATCAACCTCTGTGCTACTAAATGCCCTCAACTCGAAAAAAGCACTAGACCACCATCAAGGTGTTGCACAAAATAAATAATGCATGGAAGATAATACACCACAGGATGACCATCATCATTTCAAATGATTGCAAGAGAACTTACTACTTCAACTTGATAATTGTGGGTCAGAAAAAAAAAATCACTATCTCTTTGCATATCTATCATTGCTTGCTGCACGAGGAACATTCAAGATGATCCAGCTTGGATTTCTCGTGGTGGGTCATACACATGAAGACATCGATGCAATGTTCAGCAAATTTCAAAGAAGCTAAGGACGAGCATGACCTTCACTTTTCCTCATCTTATACAACATTTTCAATCATGCCAGATGACTAGTCCTACACCTTTCTTATTGACACATGTGCCTGACTTTAAGAGATACATTGAGGGATACTTGTGTGATTCGAAAGATACACTTGTTGGTCACTCAAAACCTCTTCAATTTCAGTTTTATATGCAAGGAGATACACCTATCATGCAATACAAGATGCATCCAAAGTCCCCAGACTGGTTACCAAGAGAAGGTGGCATTGAATTATGGAAGAGAGACCTTGCAGGAAAGCCTACTCTTCCAAAGGGTATTCCAATGTTGCTGCCCATGTTTGAGTACATTAAGGATCATCAAGAAGTACTAAGTGGAGTTAAAGTTTATTTGAAGTATTGGGAAAGATGGTCAAATGTACAAGGACCTGAAGCAGAGTTCACAAAGTTTATAACACCAGTGATTGATTATTGGAAACATATGATCTATGCTCTTCAAACTCCAAATGTCCAAGAAGATTTATTTTTCATAGATTTTTGGCCAAGAACACAAAGTGATGTAACTAATATAGATGTAGATAATGCAGATGACTTCATTGGATTGGAAGAGTTGAATGATCACTATTGTGGTCCTCTGAGCAAACGACCCAAACATGCATTTGAACCAATGCTTGATGTTAAGAAAGATGACTTTGTGCTTGTTAGACCTTCAAATCCAGTATATCCAATATGGCTTGGTGTTGCACAAAGTGAGGTCGATACAAATAGACATTCCAAAAACTTCAACAAGGTACGTATACAATATTGGGCACCAGTTTGTAGTCGTCAAAATGCTACATATGCAGAGGTGTATTTTAATTGTTGGGATAAATATTGGATGTGCAACAAAAAAGATCCTGAACGATGGGAAACAATAGATAGCATTGTCTTCTCTTGGATGAAGAAAGGTACAAAATCTCCCAAAAAAATTAAAATTCCCCCAAAGGTTGTATTGAAGGCTAAAGAAAGTCTACAAGAATCCATCGACTGAAGTTTTTCCTTGAATATTTCAAGGATATTAAAACCAAGGTGTTTATTAACACCACCTTTTTGAGTTTTTTTCAATGTCTTGGAAACAACCATAAGCAATAATATGTTTAATTGCACCAAGTTTCAAATTAATGAAATTCCCAAAATTCATAAAATCCATTTTGATTTGGTTTTCCCATATTGATGGGAAATTCCCAAAATCCCGAATATGGAGTTAATTCTTCTTATGTACTTGGAGTATACATTTCCTCTTTCTTCTCTTATGTTCACATTGTACATTTCCATGTGTCATGAAATATACTTGCTTGTACTTTATTTAGTGGGTTCAATTTATGTATGCAACACATGGAAAAAGGGAAAGGGGGGGGGGGGGGGGTGGGCAGTGCAGGGAGCTACTAGTTCTAGAGTTGTTATAGTTTTAGAACTCTATAATAGTACTACAACTAGAAGCTCCTTGTTTTTTTGATAAGTATGCTAGGTGCGCTTAATATCAAGTGAAAACCTCTATCAAGATGCATTTAGCTACATGTATAGATCATTATGAAAATTGTAGCCATAGTGTAGTTAAAGATTCATAAAAAAATGCACTTGTTGTTGGCAAACTATATGTAAACTACAACACGGGTCTTCTAACACATGTTTAAGCACAATTGTAGATGCACTCAAAAGTTTTTCTTCTAATGCAAAATATGCATCAATAAGGCCATCTATAGACATAATCCCTTGTAGTGGAGGGACATCATCTTAGGTGATAGTCGTTCTAGTTTGTAATGCAAGCCAAAATTTGGCTATCAAATTTTCGTGTGTCCCAATGGTTATTTGCAATGCAATAAATGATATTATTTGATAGCTTTGAGTTCTCTTGTCTATGATTCCCATATTTTAGCTCCAAAGCTTTATCTACATGCTCATATATTTGATAATATAACAAGGAATATTATTCACTGGTTCTCATTCCTCTTTATATTTGAATTGTACATTTTGTTGTGTTAAGCTATTTTTTACCTGTGATTTTTTGTAAGTGGCTTTGATTCGTATAAACAAAGCTCAATGTATATGTAGGAAGGCCCTAAAAGAAACCAAGGAGTTGCTAGCCACATAGATTTGCAACCTGTAGCTCTCGGCTTCTTTTGTCTTAGATGCCATGTTTCCAACACTCAAATTTTCAATCCATATCACAACCCAAGAGAGTTACTATAGTCCAATTAATCTTACCTAGTTCTTGAGAAACTAGACTTCTAATGTACTAGTGTAGTTCTAATGTACTAGTGTAGTCTGCCAATTACAATTGCTATATACACTCACGAAGTCACTTTAGAATCAATCCAATAGACAAGGGTTGAGTGTTAAGTAGTTGTGGAGGTCATTTTGGATATGCAATCATGCCAATGAAGCTTTTTTTCAGAGTTGTGCAAACCACAACACTTGAAAGTTGTGGATATGCAACATAACACTACTATATTGTAGTGATGTTAACAAGCAAGTAGATTAAAATGCAATTGTGATACCTTGCAGTTCTTTGATGGTGCAAGTTGTATAGATGTGGAGATGGGTGGTCTAGGAATTGTGATAATGGTCTCCACCAATAGCTCTGGAGGTGTTGAATTCGGCAATCTTGGAGAGCACAATAAAATACTTTGAGAGACCACGGTCATGTGCATGCATAGAGTAGGAAAAATCTTAATAAGGATATGTATCACTAAAGTAGAGCATGTAAAAAAAGGGGGGGGGGGGGGGGGGGGGTAAAGGTTAAAAGATTGACATGAAAAACAATGGGCTTCCTTATGGTCTGATTTCTTTTTGTTCTAAAAAGGAACTACTCACATTCATTACTAATTTACTAGAAGCTCCAAGAACAAAAAGGAACTACTCACATTCATTACTAATTTACTAGAAGCTCGGCACCTAGATTCTCCTAAAGCTTTTTGGTGAGCTAAGGATTTCTTAATATTCTCCTAATGCTTCAATCAAGCGCTATGCCAATACTCCACACTAATTTTAGTCCAGTACTTTGAACATCTTTTATTATCTATTCAATTATTTATATATTCTCTCTCTCTCTCTCTCTCTCTCTCTCTCTCTTCTTCTTCTTCTTCTTCTTCTTCTTCTTCTTTCCTCCCTCCCCTCTCCCTATCTCCAAAATTTTTTACCCCTCCGCCTTTCTGTCTCCCTCTCAACAGTTTCTTTCCCCTCTCCTTTTCTCTCTCCAAACTGGATTGAGTCACTTGGTTGTGTGGGTTGGGTCCTTTTTCTCGCCTTTTTTCCTTTTTTGTGGGGGGAGTGCGGGGGCTCACACATGGCATTTGTTCCCCACTCCCCCTTAAGTGATAGTAGAGATGTTCTTTTCTTCTTCTGCATTTTGAGAGAATGTAAAGTCTTCTCTTGTACTACCACCCATGCCAACAAGTAAGAACATGATGAATGGTCAAAAGGGCAGCTTGAGTAGGTTTTTTCCACAGGAAGCTAAGTTTGAGGCGGCCTTTTTCACAAGCCGTATATGGATTTATCCTTCGAGAAAGCGTGTCAACTTAGTGTGCGGAATAATCACACTACGAGAGCCGATGTGGAACAATTACGAATTTCGTATTGGAATTTGGCTAGCCAACCTACAAAGGTGGGAATATACATTTTACAGAGTCGTATGGTCGCGGACTCCACCTCTGAAGAGTCGAAGTTCATACGTTTGAAACTTGGACCCAGCCCAACAGCACACAGTCAACCTGTGAGTATTAGATAAATATTTTGGTGAACCGGACGCATGCAGCATATTGCCACCTGGGTGCGCTTCTTAGATTTGTACACAGTCAAAAAGGAATACGTCTTACGTCAAGTCTGCACGTCCTGATGCTGTTCAGTGCTGCTTCAACCCTGCACGTCTCAGATTTATGAGCCTGGCACCTCGCATGCCTATGGCGCGCACGGCGATGGCTATAGCCATGGCCATGGCCATGCTTATAATTCTCGTGGCCGGCATGGCGCAGGCGCAGCAGGTGAGCTTCTCGATAACGAATTTCTCCGCTTCCGCGGCGGACCTTCTCGTCCTAGGGCAAACAGTGGTGAACGCCAGCGACGGCTCGCTGGACCTCACCTACAACAGCAGCGGGGCGACGGGGCCTTACTTTATCTCGCGCGTGCTGCACTCGTCGGCGATACCCCTCTACGACCTGAGCCGGGGCCTGGCCTGCTCCTTCAACACCTCCTTCACCTTCGCCATCGCCGCCATGGACAACGACACGGCCATCACGGGCGACGGCCTCGCCTTCGTGATCGCCCCGGACACCCAGATGCCCACCGGGCAGGGGGCCTCGGCAGGGTCTCTGGGCCTCTACGACGCGAACTCCTACTTGGCGGGCAACGCGTCAGGGCTGCACTTGGTGGCGGTGGAGTACGACACGTTCGTGAACCCGGACGTCCACGACCCGGACGACCACCACGTCGGCCTGGACATCAACTCCCTCACCTCCGTCGCCACGGGCAGCCTGCCCCCGGCCCTCACCCTCAAGACCACCAACCTCTCCCGCCGCCTCGTCACCTGGATCGACTACGACGCCCCCCTCCAGCACCTCGACGTCTACCTCGCCCTCTCCCCCGCCGACAAGTCCTCCGCCACCAAAGTCCTCTCTTACTCCCCCCTCCGCCTCTGGGACTACGCCCTCCCCTCCTCCTACGTCGGCTTCGCCGCATCCACCGGCCTCTTCCAAGAGCGCAACTCCATCTACTCCTGGAATTTCTCCTGCCGCATGGTCTCCATCCCCGTTCCCCCCCCATCACCCGTGTCTCCCTCATCATCCATCAGGACGAAACTGCTTATCGGCCTCACGATAGGCCTGGGAATCCTGCTCATCATCGTAGCTAGCCTCCTTGTTTACATCAACAGGCGTTTGGCACCCACAGGCCTTCGCTTGGACGCCGACCTCATGACTGCCCCGCGCAAGTTCACCTACAAAGAGCTCAGGTTGGCCACAGGCGACTTCAATCAGATATTAGGCCGTGGGGGATCAGGCGAGGTCTACAAAGGACTTATCACCACCAGCAATTTTGGCGTCGAGCATGTCGCGGTGAAGAAGATCTCCAAAACTTCTACGCATGGGGAGAAAGAATTCAAATCGGAGGTTCTCACCGTTGGGAGAATTAGACACAGGAATCTTGTGCACTTGTATGGCTGGTGCAGCGAAAAGGGAGAGCTCCTACTCGTGTATCAGTTCATGCCAAACGGTAGCCTGGATAAGCTGCTGTATCCAACCACCGATTCGGATGTTTTGAGTTGGCCTATGAGGTTCAGCATTCTCAAAGGGGTGGCTTCAGCTTTGGTTTATCTGCATGTTGATTGGGAGAAGAGGATCATACATAGAGACATCAAAGCCAGCAATGTCATGTTGGACTCCAACCTGAACGCAAGGCTTGGGGATTTCGGCCTTGCCAGGTTCTTTGAGCATGATCAATATGTCACTGAGTCTTCGGCCATAGCCACTGGGGTAGCCGGCACATGGGGTTACATGGCGCCTGAGTATGCCATGTCTGGAAGGGTCACCATGGAGTCTGATATCTACAGTTTTGGGGTTCTTGCACTAGAGATTGCATGTGGGCGGCGGCCACTCCCGAACCCAACTGTCCAAGAATCACTCGTGGACTACGTGTGGAGGAAGCACGAGGAGGGGAATCTGATAGATGTGGCAGACAAGCGTCTTCGAGGGGCTTTTGATGCGGATGAATTGAGATGTGTGATATATACAGGGCTCGTCTGTACCCACCCAGATCCCAAGTCCAGGCTCACATCAGCACAAGTGTTGCAAATATTGAGGGGAGACATGGAGTTCCCTGAGCTGCCCGTATCTAGGCCCATGGCCATTTATGTGCAGGTCCCAACTACTAGGGTTTATGGAACAGGTGTTCTTACTAGTGTGCCGGCTTCTTATCCATCCCATGTACATACATCTGAAGCTTCTTATCCATCCGATGCACATACATCTGAAGCAACCATGACCATGGACCTTTCTGGACCAAGATAGCTCGTCTCCCTATAGACACACTTACAAACATATATCTCAACTACTAAGGGTCTTTTAGAAAGGAAAGAACGCCTAATCAACGTGATTCTCTTTCTTGCACCTAAGTGTATAATCCCATTCACCTCTAGCTTTTGGTTTTTCGAATATCTTACTTCTACAGTTCTATTATGAATTTGTTAAGAAGCACATAAGTATACACATGCTTCACATCTATCCATAGTATAACATTCAACTATAGCTTCAACTATCCTCAACTTTGCTTCAATTGCCTAGAGCTAAATCAAGCGAATCATTTGCGACATCGAAGTCAAGAGGACTTGGTTAAGCCCTATGCAAGAAGTTGGGCACAAAGATTTTCCATAGTACCACATACACTTCTTGCATCTCTCTCAATATTTATTTATTATATGCATAGCCTACATGAACATTAAAACTCACATGGTTTCAAATGCACAATTGACTAGATTTGCACCATGTCACAATGTAGACAAAGACATGTAGCTTTGAGGTTATTTTGTTATAGGACCATATTTGCTAGTTATATGGGGTGGATATAATGCCATTGTACTTTGTACTATGAGACCAAAGGGCGGTACCACTAATTCTTCAAAGAGGGCTTTGGATCATTTCATCAAATCATGGAGTCCAAAGCAGGCTTAGGCTCCAAAGCCACAATTTGAGGATAGTATCAAATTTCTCACAAATTTAAACCCACCTACATGGAGAATGATTATACAATTCCTTCCCCCCATGGTGAGAATGAGAGTTCCTTCTTCAAAAGAGGCTCCTTCTCTACCATTTTCACATGGAGTCAGCTTGAAGCAAGCCATAGACCTATGTTGAGTGGGTTGTCCTCAACCCTTGATGTAATGACTTAACCACCCTCATTATGTATTCATGTCTTAGCCACTAGTTCCTACCATAAGATCTACCATTGAGATACCCTCATTCTACTTTAAGGATGATTAAATCTACATGAGAGAAAAGTATTGTGGATTTTGAGGATTTCATTGTTTCAACTTTTTAGCTCTTTACAATTCAATTTACATCTTAGTCAAACATTGATAGTGCTTTCGAATATGCCCTTTGATGATGCATCATCTTCCCCATAGGCCATTTTGCCTCGCGCACACGCGCACACACGCACGCACGCACGCACGCACACACGCACACACGCACACACGCACACACACACACACACACACACACACACACACACACACACACACACACACACACACACACACACACACACACACACACACACACACACACACACACACACACACACACACACACACACACACACACACACACACACACACCCCACCTCCTTGTTTGCAACCTAGTGAACTAGCATACTTCTCCAAACTCATTGAGCCCAAGGGTTTGCCAATTGGTAGAAAAATGTATGTTACCTTTATAGTGTATCTATCATTTTTCATGTAGACTCAACTAAGGGTAAATTTGAGCACACTACTACTTGGTATCTCCCTTTCTCACTAATTTTCTAGAAGATGGGGGTATCTCTACCATCAAAGATCTCTTAGCCTTTGAAGGAATGCTATTACTAAGAAGAGGGGTGTTTGTAACCATAGGTGTGCAACTGTATGATAAAGGATAGTCCCCTAGATCACAACTTCATACAGAATTGCTAATGTAACCAAAGTATAAAAATCCATCGTTTGGTACATGGTTCTTAAAGCTATATATGCTAGCACATTGTTTCACAAGACTTGCACACATTACTACAAAATCTAGGACTAGCTTGCCTCTATAGCCTCTTGCATGCACAATTGTCTTCCTTTTAAGGTCAGACCCAAATGTGCATATGATGTCGCAATCTACTTTGCTATCTACCAAAGTAAGGTAGTGATTTGATCTAATCACAATGTTCATTTATACATGCCAAAGGGAACTAGTGATTTAACCTAGTCACCCAAGCATATGTGGTGTTAAACACAATAACCTTAGTGAAAGGTGAGAAGGATCGAAGCTTGCTTGGAAGTGAGCTATGGCGGGGAACAAGAGCAAGAAGAGAGAGAGACACAAATGGAAACTCCAACCATCACAATGTGTGACCGGGCCTTCCTTTATTCAAACTGTCACTAAAAGAATAAAGAATAAAGTAATGGTGATGGGCGTCCGCCACCTACAGTGTGCAGTGGTGGGCATTGTCAGTGTAGTAATACATGGGCGGCTAGGTAGAGGTGCCTTTATCCCCAACAACCTCCTACTTAAGGGCGAATCTGCCCCAGTGAGAAGTGAAAAGAAAAAAGAAAAAAGACAGTATAATGTACACATGTACAACAGGATGAGGAAAAACGTCATCTCATTCAATGCCCATCAATCTCCTGAGGAAGGCAAAGGTGCTCCATAGTATGTCTTTCGTGAGGAAATCTACAGGATTTTCGTCAGTGGAGATCTTGACAAGGTCAACAGACTTGTCCTCCACGACCCCACATATGAAGTGATACCTCACCTCAATGTATTTTGTCTTCACATGGAAGACCGGATTCTTGGCTAGCTGAATAGCACTCATAGAATCCAAATGCAGTGTAGGTGTAGCATCAATCCTAAGATCATGAACCACATGGCCAAACCATATGGCCTCCTTGCAAGCCTTAGTGGCCGCAACATACTCGGCCTTAGAGAGAGCGGTACACTTTTGAACCTTGGACATCCAAGAAACAACACCTCTAGCATAGGTGAAGACATAGCCATAAGTGGACTTCCTACTATCTGCATGTCCTACATAATCGGAGTCTGTGTAGCCCACAACTCCTGTATCCCGGCTCCCATAGCAAATACACATATCTGCTATGCCCTTTAGGTATCTCATGATACCCTTCACAGCATCCCAATGCTTCTTGCTAGGTGTAGCCATATAGTGTGTCACAACACCAATTGCAAAGGCAATATCTAGACAAGTGGCTATCATGGCATACATCAAACTGCCCACGGTTGATGCATAAGGAATCTTGGCCATCTCGACTCTCTACTCATCTGTCTGTAGACAATCGGCCTATGAAACTTTTACATAAGAAGGTAATGGACAGCAGCCAATATGCTTTACGTCCTGCATGCGAAAACACTTAAGGACTTTACGAATGTACTCCCTTTGGGAGAGGTAGAGTAGTCCCCGATGCCGGTTGCGCTTAATGCGCATACCAAGAATGTGAGAGACCTGTCCCAAATCCTTCATCTCAAAGCTTTTATTCTTGTGACTGCATAAAGGCATCAAACTTATGATACCACTCCCCAGGTGCCTACTTTAAGCCATAAAGACTTTTCTTCAATTTGCACACTAGGTGCTTCCTGCCAGGTTTTTGCAAAGCCCTTAGAACACAATATTGAGGAATATGGGAATTTTCCATAAGTTTGGGACACGTGTCAAATCTTTGAATTTATCATAACTTGAACACTATATCTCCAAATCGAGCGCTCTACAGCTCAATAGATTCCATTTTTCAAGTGCTTTCCAATGATAGGTCACATCACATGGTTTTGAGAAACTTATGGGCATGTTATCCGGGGGCAACCTTTTTAGTATTCAAAAAATGGGAATTGGGAGATTCCCAAACTTACTAATATTGTGTTTTAGGTTGCTCCATGTAAATCTCATCATGTGAATCCCCATGCAAGAATGCAGTCTTGACATCCATCTGATACATGTCCAAGTCAAGCTCCACAACTAAGGCCAAAACCAAGCGTAGGGTGGTCATCTTGACCATAGGAGAAAATACTTCATCAAAGTCAACTCCATGCTTTCGTTTAAAACCCTTAGCAACAAGTCTTGCCTTATAAGCCGGATTGGGGTTTGCAGGGATACTTTTTAGCTTGTACACCCATTTTCATGGCAAAGCCTTCTTTTCCTGAGGCAATGTAATCAAATCCCAAGTCATATTCTTGTGCAAGGAGTCTATCTCAAATTGCATAGCCCTCTCCCATGAGTGACTATCACCCCTGCGGATAGCCTCATCATAGGTGAGAGTCTCTCCTGCATCTGTAACCAATACATAATGCATCGAGGGCTCAAATCTATTAGGTGGACGTCTATCTCTAGTGGATCACGGTAGGCTCTGCGACTAGTCCAACACCCTGGCCATGTGTACCAATTGCTACTGCTGCAGGCTGTCCAACTGACTGTGCAAGAGCATGTGGCTCCTCTTGGAATATAACCCTGCACATCTCTACCACCTTCCCAGGCTGCCTATGCATCTTATCTTTATGGAAGACTATATCATGGCTATGGATGACTTTTCGCACTTGCGGATCCCAGAGGCAGTAACCCATCTCATCTACATCTCCATAGCCAAGGAAAATACATTTAATACTCTTAGGATTCAACTTAGTACGCTTGTCTTTGGGCACATGACAGAATGTCTCACATCCAAAGACACGTAGATGCACATAAGATGGAGGTTTCCCAGTCCATACCTCCTTTGTAACCTGGAAATCCAAACCACTAGAAGGTGATCTATTTATGATATGCACAGCTGTACTGACTGCCTCAGTCCAAAAGCTCTGTGGTAAGCCTGCATGGCTAAGCATACTACATACACGCTCCTGGATGGTTCTATTCATCCACTCAGTCAAACCATTCTGGGGTAGGGTATAGGGGGCAATCAACTGACACTTAATATCCCTCTCGTCACATAGTTGCTCAAAAGCACATGACACATATTTTTTCCCATTGTTATTCCTAAGGCATTTCAGCCTATGCGCAGTTTGGTTCTCAACCAATGCAAGCCATCTCTGAAAGACAACCAAGACATTTGACTTAAGCTTAATGGGGTAAGCCCAAACTTTACACGAAAAATTGTCAATGAACGTTACAAAGTACTTTGCACCACCCATAGACTAACAAGGCATGGGCCCACAAACATCCGAATGTACCAATGCTAGGGGCTCACTCATGCGTGTCCTACTAGACTTCTTATGCATATTCCTAGTCTGTCTGCGATAAAGACAATGTTCACATGAATCAAAACATGCGTAGTCAAGGAGTGGTAAGTACTACAAAAACTAAAAAGCATTTTCATTCACCTCAAGGACATATGGCCCAAATGGGCAGGCTAAAGAGATACATGTGGGATGGAATCCATTGACAAAATATGGTTAACAGAGGACCCATCAACTACAAGAGGATAGAGGCTGCCAGCTTTGGCACCTCTAGCAAGCACAAGTCTGCCACAGGTAGAATTTCCAAATGAAACATGAAACCCAGTATCATCAAGCTGCCCTGTAGACATAAGATTGCGTATAAGCACATATACATGACGTACATCCTGTAACAAAAAAGTACAGCTAGTAGAGAACTATAGCCGTACATCCCCAATGCTAACAATAGCAAGTGACCTATCATCACCCAAGCGAACTGAACCAGAGATAGTGCGGTAGGAGTGGAATCACTCATGGCATGGTATAACATGAAATGAAAAACTAAAATCCAAAAGCCAGCACTGCGCATACATAGAGTGAGCATCGGTCAACAACATAGCATCATAGGAACTAGCAGCAAGTATGTACTGTCCATCTTAGACACTACAAGGATATAGGAGAATAGTGACAGCCATTTTCGATGCATAGTAGCAGCGTTGCTATTTGCATCGCAAATGTGATGTTAATAGTGACGCAAATAACGATGATACTCATACGAAAAAAAGCGAGCCGAAACTCGAGCACGACATTTTGGGCGTAAGAGCGAAAGAGGGAGTGAAAGAGACAACGAACTGCATCATGCTTTTGAGAGGGAGAGGGAGAGAAAGAGAGAAAGAGGGAGAATGAGAGGTTCTCACCGCCGCCGTTCTCATTTGCGAAGAAGAGGAGGAAGTGTACGAAGGGTGAAGAGGAGCCGCCGAATCCATCCTCTGACCTTTGCGGTGAGGGCATTGCTCCTTCTTGGTTTGTTTTTGTTTTTCCTGTTTTCTTTTGCTTTTTTTTGTTAAAAATGATGTGTTCTAAGAGAAAAAGAGAGGAAATGAGAGAGGGAGAGGAAGAGAGAAAAAGAAAGAAGGAATGAGAGAGAGAGGGAATAAACATGAAACATAATAAAGAAAGAGAGAAAGAGGGAGGGAGAGAGGAGAATGAATGGATAAAAAACAAAGAGAGGATAAGATCTTGTTCTTTAATTTTTTCTTTTCTTGTTTGTTATAGTAATAGTCGTAGTAGTTCTTTAATTTCTTTTTTTCTTGTTTGTGGTGGTGGTGGTGGTGGTGGTGGTGGTGGTGGTGGTGGTGGTGGTGGTAGTGGTGGTGGTAGTGGTAGTGGTAGTGGTAGTAGTAGTAGTAGTAGTAGTAGTAGTAGTAGTTCTTTAATTTATTATTTTCTTGTTTGTGGTGGTGGTAGTTTAATTTCTTATTTTTGGTAGCAGTAGTAGGAGCAACTCGGGTAAGTTACTCATGAATATATGTGTGTATCACGTGGGTTCAAAATAAGGTATTTTTAAAATACCATATTTATACATTTTTTACATATAGAAGGATGCAATATAAAGGGGTTATTTACAGATCAAATAGAAAAAGGTTATGTTTTATTTAGAAAAAATTCACAGATAAGGATATTTATAAATAGACCTTGAACGCACGTGATGTAGAGGTTATATATATAGTAACTTCCCCGAGAGGACTAGTAGTAGCAACAATTCTTTAATTTATTCTTTTCTTGTGGTGGTGGTGGTGGTGGTGGTGGTAGTGGTAGTGGTAGTGGTAGTGGTAGTGGTAGTGGTAGTGGTAGTGGTAGTTCTTTAATTTCTTATTATTATTATTATTATTTTTCTAGTTGTAATAGTAGTAGTAGGAGAGAGAGAGAGAGAGAGGGAGAGAGAAAGAGAGAGAGAGAGAAAGAGATGTTTTGTTAAAGGTGCACCTTGGGTGTGTTCGACACTTCGGGAAGGCGAGTAGTAGTAGTAGTGGTGGTGGTGGTGGTGGTAATGGTGGTAGAGAGAGAGAGAGAGAGAGAGAGAGAGAGAGAGAGAGAGAGAGGTTTGTTAAAGGTGCACCTTTGGTGTGTTTGAGAAGGCGAGTACTAGTAGTAGTAGTGGTCCAGTGCAATACCATGGTGGGACGGGAAACACTCGAACATAAGGTAGCTACTCCCTCATCCCCATGCATAGCATATTAGACAGACTTTAATACTGTAGGCCTATCTGTAGGCGGGTGGAGACTTTATATACGTTAATTTTATTGAGTTACAAGAGAATAAATACATTCTCAAACAATTTAAGAAAGAAAAAAGAATGATAATAAAACCAAATTGTTTGTCATAACGTAGACCAAATGAAAAACGACGAAGGCCGTGATATTCAAGATCGCGAGGCGTATCTTAATCAACGTGTCCCATGTCCTTGCTCTCAATGTAAGTTGGCAATCAGACGAAAATGTCGATTGTCTATGGAACACGTACGACGCTTCAGCGAGTTTTAATCAGAGATCATTGATTAGGCGATCTCAAATTTTGAGCAAATGGTAAGAAAAGTGTATATCAATCATGCATTGTATTCGCAAACTAATTGAATATCATATACAAAAACATTGGATGTAGCTGTAAAATTTATCACAGGGTGGTGACGTCTCATCCCAAGGAGGAGTGCATCCTTTGCAACCAATTATTTTAGAAGAGTTTGTGGGCGTGCGATAGATGGAGTGCCTGAGCCAATCCACCACTTGGAAGGTACTACCCAATCTATACCATCAATACCAGAGGAGACAGATAACCTTCTAGAATTTTCTACAATCTTGGAGCCTGAGATGGAGGCAATGATCGATGCATTGATGCCCATGGATGTTGAGACATCTGATCCGCTTAGAGAGGAAGCATCCATACCATTATATGATGGGTGCTGAGTATCTCGCCTGAATACACTACTTGCACTCCTAAGTGTGCAAGTAAAATGCGGGTGGAGCAATGTGAGTGTGACCGAGTTGTTCAGGTACCTTCTACATATGCTTTGTTGATTTCTTTTCAGCACTATCATTAAAAAAATTGTGCTTTTTCAAGGTGTTTTATGATTTTTTTCAGGTTACTAAAGTATCACATATAACCACTTGCAAATATCATGCCTGAGTCTCGTGATAATGCATGACATGTTTTACGAAAGCTTGGCATAGACTACAGCAACATCCATGCATGTATCAACAATTGCGTATTGTTTCGAGGAGAATACAACACTATGGAGACATGTCCAAAGTGTGGTGTTCACATGTATCGACACGACTTGCAAGGGAAAACCATCCCTAAAAAAGTTATTAGACAATTTTTGCTTATCCCTCGTATACATCACATGTTTTGTACGTTTGGCATGGCGAGCTTGACAACGTGGCATGCGCAGAATAGATCCATAGATGGAGTCCAATGAATAACAGTGGATTTATGTGCATGGAGCCACATTGACTCTACCTTTCCAAGCTTTGCCCGAGAGCCAAGGAATCTTCAGCTTGGTCTTGCTATGGATGGCGTGAACCCATTTGGTCTGCGCTCAACTTCTTGCAGTGTGTAGCTTGTAGTCCTTGTTAACTACAACATCCCTTCATGGCTTTCTACAAAGAAAGGACACCTCATCCTTAGCTTGCCCATTCCCCACCGCTACAAATGCAAGAATATGGACATGTATCTTCGTCCATTAGTCGGTGAGCTTAATATTTTGTGGGAGGAGGGGGTCGTGGTGGAAGATGTGAGCAAGTACGATGGTGGACGGTTCGCAAGGGCATGAATGGATTTGAAGGAGGTAGGCAAGATGGAGGCACTTTGGCCGCAGTCGGCATTCGAGTGCTGATGGTCACTTGCAGCTACCTCACGCTCCTTGGGTTTTGTCCACTAAAGAAGAGCGCCTTGTGAAGCAAATTATCAAGTCTATCTGCACTCCAACGGATATGATCTGTTCTCTCAGGTTCGTATTTTCTAAAGATGACCAATTATTAGGGCTAAAATCCCATGATTGGCATAAGATATGTCAGGTTTGTACTACGAATGGATTGTAAGTGGCCTATGTATTTTGCTATTTGGAGTGTAGTCGTTGTTTATAATGCTTCTTCATTTGTGGTAGCTTATACTACCGATTACAATCGCAGGATGCCTTACTCCAGAAATACGCGGGGCAATTCACAGGGTGTCAAATTTAGTGCAATGGATCTCACATAGAAGGAGATCAAGACATCCTCTATTGAATCCGAAAGGTGGGAAGTAGTGGAGACGGTCCGTCTCTTTGAGAAGTACCTGCCCACCAGCATGCTCACGATACAAACCCATCTTCTGATGCATCTTGTAGATGAAGTGGAGATTGCTAGACCTGTCCATACACGATGGATGTTCTTCTTGGAGCACTTCATGAAAACCCTGAAAGGCTTTGTGCGACAACAAGCTCAGCTAGAAGGTAGCATGGTTGAAGGTTGGTTGGTGTCTGAGGCTTTAGTGCATATTTCACAATGGCTACCAATGGTGGATTCAGACAACAGTATGCTATGGTCATTGAAGGGTGATGATAGACTGACCGGAGATGTAGTGGTTGGAAATGGGGTGGAAAAAAGAATGGATGTTGCAATGGAGGAGAAAGTGAATCGTTTTTGTATGTTGCGCCATACTTCCATAGAGGCGTGGCTTGCTAGGTGCGAGCAAGCCAGGAAACATCAAGAAGAAGCGCAATCTGAATTTCAACATAGTATGCGCCATCAACCAATTCGATATCCTAAGGGCATGGAGGAGATATCGTGGTTTATGTCAACACGATAGTTGCATTGAGCATTGACCGCATTGTCTCACGAAGGGGTGAAAGTCTCAACTGAGGAGTGGGAATTCTCAAGGGGATGTAGTCCAAAGGTGATGACATGTTTAGGGTTTGTCGTATCTAAATTTTATATACGACAACTAATTGACTGTTTCAATGTACAGTATAAAATGCACTGTGCGGTGTGGTCATGCAGACAGCATTTTCGCGTGGAGCGCATTAACAAAATGCGCTCCACAACAGATTGTGGTATCATGGAAAAGTTTGAGCAAGAGAGCCGATGACGAGCAACGGATCCAAACATCGTTATAGATGAGATGGAGTATTTTGAGAAATTGCAAAGTATTATCACGGTGGATCATTGTAGCTTCTCCATGATCCTATTCGATGTACAGTGGTTCAGAGTGGTACTTGAAGGAGCTGGGGCAATAGTTCGAGGAGGTTCATCTAGATTTCTCGAAATAGATTTAAAAAAAAGATGGACAGATTTGTGTGACACGTTTGTATTGACGGCCCATTGTGAATAGGTGCATGAACTCATGTTTTTTTAAATTTTATTACGACATGATACATGTCACAAAAGTTAAATCTCTCTTGTACGTGATTTTGAACATGTAATTTTCTATCCAACCCCCGACAATCTCGATGGTGGTATGTCATACCTTCAGCTTTCCGAAGTGTGAGAATATATGATCAAAGCAATATTCCAAGCGTAGATGAGGATATCATGCAAATAGAGGGGTTGATATTACAAGAGGGGAGGCCGCCGAAAGCTTGGAGCATGTAGAAGAGCCAGAATCGGGCAACAATGATGGAAATACAAGAGTCTAAGAATTCTTTGAGAATGAGGTTGACTCATCCTTTTGTGGTGACCTGTCTATTGACCTTCTAGTGTATGCGGAGTTGTGTCAGGAGATTGACATGGGACCATAGAGCACTTCATACTTGGAGCATCCACCTACTCAATTCTTTGACAAATTGCTTATAAGGGTACATAAGATATGTGTTTTAAGTAATATCATTTTTTGAATATTTATATTACCATACTTTGCTTTATTTATATTGATTATTCTAACATCAATTTTTGTCTGTGTAGGTGACCTTTGTGGATATTTGGATCCGCATGATGAGTTAAGGGATGAGCGACGAGGAGCTACAGGAGATCGTCACACGTATGTCTCTAGATCAGATGGCTTGATTTAGAGATATGGCGGACCAGGAGTTGTCTCGGACACCATCAGGCCATTTTGTTAGATCTATTTTGGTGTGCTCTGATGCTTCAGTTTCCAGTAGATGAGGTCGACGCTCCAGACTTGGGCTAGACGGAGGAAGTGGTTCTGGGGGATGCTGTGGAGACATGGATGCAGTGAACTCGTGGTTGTGGCTCGGGATACAGATGATACTCCTCGCTCTCATGCAGATTCGAGAGAGCGTGGCTTAGGTGGTTGTTGTGGAGGTACTGATACAGTGTCTTCGTCTCGTCATTCTACTGGAGCTGCGTCACCTATGGGATTTGTTACATCTATGGGGACGTCTACTCCAATCACTCCAGCTTTTTCTCAGCCATCCCCGCAGGTGGCACCCCTATGGGTGCTACTTCAAGAGATACTATCCCTCTATAGGTACACTAGATGTATAGGGGTCTCCTAGATATGCCCAAGAGCGTGGTTGCAAGTGGGGGAGGACACATCTTAGGCATACCCTAGAGGGGTATGGATACCTCGTAGATGATAGGACGAGAGCCATCATCATGAATGATGAGGGGAGGAGGGTGATGGCTCGTATGAGAGAGTTGTGCCAACAAGTTTTTCGGCACAATGTCTTGGATCATTGGTAGAACATACTGGGGGGGGAGCAAGGACTACATAGTAGCATCATTGCATGAGGAATTTCTAGTACCCGTCGCAGGAGATAAATTTTTCACAGGCTAGATGATAGAGTGTATGTGTACGTACATATCACACAAACGATCGATGCACGCAAGGTACTTAAGAGTGGGGCCTCAAAACCTAAGTGACTAGATGCAGAAGATTGGCATCGACTCAGGAAGGAGGCTACAGATTCTCTAGGACATTGGAGACATCAGTGCCAGGCGACGAGGGCATGACTGGAGGCAGGAGTGGTCCATCATCTTGGGAGTGGCAGCCATAGGACTTATCTGAAAGACTTTACAAGTTTTTCTTTTGTTCTGCTTGCTTATTTTTTTGCAATATCCCTTGTACTGACAATCGTGTTTCTAATAGTTGCAGCACTCCATTACAAACCGCAATCCCACCGGCCTAGAGACTCAATATGCAAAGAGACACGGTCTCACTGCATTGATCGACCGATTGTATGGACACGGCAGCCCAGTAAGTCACTCATCTTTCTTGTCCATAGTTACTAATTTTAATTAAAATTCATTATTGCATACTGGACCGATGTGTAGTTGTTTCTTTTTTTGCAGAGTCCGTTCGATGTTTCTTTGCAGCCCGGGACGAGATTTTGGATGGCAAGGACCTATAGCTCGCCCTTAGATCCACGGAGCGCAGATCCTCTTCTTTTTTGGTCATATGATTTATGTAAGCATTTTTTATACACTATCTTATTATCATCCTTTATATCTTGCCACGATTGTACCATCACTTTCATTATGCGATCTTGTATTTATTTTATGTATTAATCTTATGGATTTAAGTACACTTTGCCTTCATGGAGACAAGCATTGTACACTTTACTGTAACTCTTTTGTATGGCCCAAATAAAGCACATAGTGCTATTTGTGCTGCCCTGCCACAATTTTTTTTTTCCTTGTAACCGTCACTATTAGCGTCGCAAATTTACTGCACACGTTGCTATTAGTTTCACAGTTAGTGTCGCAAATCATCGCTATTTGCGTCTCTATTAGCGTCGCATATGTGACGCTGATAGCGATACAGATAGCGACGAATATAGCGATGATAATAGCGACTGTTCTATGGCATCGCTAATACCGATTTTTTTGCGACGACAGGGGAAAATATTTTTATGAACATTTTCGTTGCTTTGAACGTTGGTATGAGGCCTGTACCTTGTAGTGGGAGTCATCAGTCTGCATGACATTTATCTTCTCGATTTTCACATTGGATTTTGTAGGCATAATGCTACGATCAGAGGACTTTTCCTATACTTTGTCTTTCCCCTCCTCTTTACGCTTCTCATTGTACAACTCATGACACTGTGGGCGTATATGACCCTTCTTGTTGAAATGATGACATGTCACATTAGCATTTCTCCCACGAGACTTGCTGCATGACTTACCACGCGACTTAGACCTAGACTTCTATGAGTCTCTGCCACAGCCATTCCCATGGTCATTCTTGCCATTACCATCTTTGCCTCTAACAGTCAAAGCATGCGACACACGAGAGGCATCCAAGTTCTTACATTGATCTCTTCCTGGGCAGAAGAGCACTCTCTACATTAGGCAAGTTCAAAATAGTAGCAAGAGCACATAAGGCAGTGCGGAATACATCCCATGACTCACTTAGAGTCCCAAGCAAAAACAATGGAGTAACATCATCACTAAAGATAATACCCTACAAAGTCAAGTTCTTGAGAATAGCATGGAACTAGCTCAAATGAGCAGACATTGTCATATTCTCCTTCATGCGCAAGTCCATAAGCTGCTTCAACCAATACATCTGACTTGCTGGACTTTTCTTGTCATAGAGGTTCTTAATTTTATCCCAAAACTGCCAAGCACTGTGTGCTTCCTCAACCACATTGTAATGCACTTGTTCAGTGAGAGACAAGATGAGGGTGGACTTGCATAACTCATCAAGCTCATCCCATTCGTCATCAGTCATAGTTTTAGGCTGCTTGCCATGCATCCTAAGTGGCTTTATCTATGATTTCTACACCAATACCTACCAAACTTAGCTCATCTAATTATAGGCTTAATTAGTACCATCAAGCTTAGTGATGTTGAAGATAGCACTATCATTGGAAGAAGATGCCATACTGCAGTCCAAAATGGTGTAGACAGTTTAAAACTACTTGCTATTTTCTACTGTAAATAGCCAAAACACCACCAAAACCAAGGCAAAATGACCATTAATTGATAGCTAAGGATTTTGCACCAAGTACCATTAAAAGTATATAAAATCAGGATGATTCAGCATGAAATTTCCACATTAGTCCATGCATAACTACTTGCTGTAATAAATTATAGCTAGGTATAATGAGAGCAAATTGTAGGAAAAATCAATGCACCAAGGCAACCACTAATTGTCAAAGCATAACCAGCATCAAGCGGGCATAAATCAACATATGATAGTCATACGGACATCGAGCAAATACCAAAGCATGTTAGATAAATTTGTCAGTAAGCCGGCACACCCCCTGTGTAATAGGGCAAAGTGTATACAACACTAGTAAGACTTGACACAAAGAGGTGTATGCTTAGGGAGTGCAAAACCCAAATTAGCCCAAGTACATGTATGTGGACCACGACATATCAACCATGCAACATCCAAGTGAAGAAGATCCCAGTCTCAAAAGACTCAAAGCCCAATAGCATAAACCACGTGCTCAATGTCTACCAAGCATCCAAAGATGCTCCCACTGGCACAAAAGCCATATGGATCAAGCCAAGAAGCTCAAGAAAGGCATATGAGAGCACTAGTGATGAAAGACCAAGCATCAATAAGACATCATGAGCATATAGGCTCTGTAGCCTCCAATTATAGCATCCATAGACATCAACTGTATCCCAAATACAACTCTAGTAAGCCACAAAATATCCCAAGTAAGTTCTAGGAATCTAGATGCAAGCCAAGCCAAGGCAATAATAGCAATCGGCTCCAAACAATGTAGCTAGCATGTAATAGCGGCATAGGCCAAGCATGTCAAGATCGGTCAGACATAGGTAACATGCATGCCATATGTACATCCAAGACGGAGCATCAAATGCATTCCAAAGCCGAGATCAAGCTCAAATGAAGATCTGGAACCAAATACAAGCTCGATGTCATATCCGGAAGGTCAATACTTCATTGCATATCCCAAAGACATAGCTCAAAACCAATAGGCATAACTAAACATGAAGTGATATGCTTCAGCCCATTATTGTACATCAGTGATTTACTGTTCAAAACTGAGTATTTTCAGCAAGAAAACCAGTCCAAAGTGATGGCATAACATGTGCCTTGCATCCCCCAAACAATCGGGCATCAATAGGTACCAAACCGGTTAAGTAGATGTACCCAAACAAGCATAGTATTAGATGCCAATGTTACTTCTGCATAACATAATTGTGGGACTACTGTAAATAGTCCTGGGAATGTAGATATTAGACCAAAATCTGATGCCAATGATCAAGAATACTTCAACACATGTTAGAGACCATTGCCAAGTGCACACCTACTCCTCAGTGATGGCTATGTCATGCTTCTTCAGGCTTGCATATACTGCCCAGATCAGCCAAAAGAATGGCACAATTTTTTTGATGTATGCTTCTGCTACTCTACATCCACGTGGCCTCAATGGTAATGATTAGAGCCTCCAAGGGGTGCCCAGGGAGGCACACAACAAGTCTCAAGTGCCCAAATGCATGAGGGAGCAAGATATAAGCTCCAAGGGTTTGAGCTATGGCTGCCTTGATTGACTGCAACTTGAGAACTGAATAAAAGCACTGAAAGAACACTTCAATACCTCTATAGCAATGCCATGAGGGTGATTCAATAGGCCACGAAGATGCTCGGGAAGCCGGGAAGTAACGGGAGCTCGGGAAGGTCGGCTATGGCTGCTGAGAAGGAGACCCAATGCTGTAGGTATTTGAAGGGAAGCTAAGAATGCCACGAACCAAGCTCGAGAATTCAAGAGCCTTGCTCTAATACCAGTTGAAAGGTGAGAATAATTGAAGCTTGCTTGGAAGTGAGCTATGGTGGAGAGCAAGAGCAAGAAGAGAAAGAGACACAAATGGGAACTCCAACCGTCACAATGTGGAACTCCAACTATCACAATGTGTGACCAGACCTTCCTTTATTCAAACTGTCACTAAAAGAATAAAGAATAAAGTGACGGTGATGGGTGCTTGCCACCTGTAGTGTGCAGTGGCGGGTACTGTCAGTGTAGTAACACATAGGCAGCTAGGCAGAGGTGCCTTTACCCCCAACACTTGGTCTTCTCAAAGTTCACTCAAAAGGTCATATTTCGTGTATAAGATCTTTATGGGATTTCTTTCATTAACTGGCTTGCTACTAAATTATTTTAAGTATATTTTTTCTAATTTATGTTGTAGGTATTGTCAAAATACATGCACCAAAACGCTGACCATGTGGGTCTAGAGTTATGTGTAATAACACACCTAATGATAATTTAGCTATTCTTATAAACAAGCTTGTAGAGTTAAATCTACACAATATACTACAATAGAGTAGCCTCACAGAAAAAGTTTATGATACCTACTCTTCTAGTCCTACCTAAAGTAAGAAACAAAATTTCAAATGTTACAAACCCCTAAACTAGATAGTCCTACAAAACATAGAGTAATGCAAGGAAAAACTTAAAGCAAAAAAATTAAAAAAATATTAAAATAAGCTCCTCACTTCAAGCAACACAAAACTAGAGAAGAAGAAGAGAAATGGAACAATAACTTGGTGTAGGTGGGTAGAAGAATCTCCCCTTCTCCTTCTCCTTCCTTTGCTTTGAGATGGAAGAAAAGAGCTTTTCTCTCATCTCTCTTCAAGAAAGAGAAATAAAGTTTCTCTTATCTCTCTTCAACCAAGAGAAAGAACAAAATACATTGACATTATTAAGTAAGAAAAACAAGAAATAGAGAAGTAATACGAAGAAGAAATAGAAGATGAGAATGGTTAAAATACCTTGCTCTTCATGTGAAGGAGGAGAACCCCCCCTTTTCATTGCCCTTTCTTCACTTGAAGATATAGAAGAAAATGGCTTCTCTCTTACCTTTCTTCAAGCCAAAGAAAGAAAATGAAACATAACTGTTTCTTAGAGAAGAGAAACAAGAAGTACCAAAGTGGTAAAAAGAAGAAGAAAAAGAGGAGAAGGGAAGGAATACCTTACTTTTGGTGTGAAGAAGAAACCTCCTCCTTTCTTGTCCTTCATTTACTCCAAGATTATGTCTCTGTTTTCCCCATGGTGCCATGTTGCTCTCTCTCTCTCTCTCTCTCTCTCTCTCTCTCTCTCTCTCTCTCTCTCTCTCTCTCTCTCTCTCTCTCTCTCTCTCTCTATATATATATATATATATATATATATATATATATATATATATATATATATATATATATATATATATACACTTTAAAATGCAAATATTATTTGCAAATCTTAAATTCCCTATCATAATTTTGCATTTATAGGTGTATTGATATCCTAAGGGGTCCACCCTATAGAACATGTAAGATACCACATGAGTTCAAAAGAAAGGATATTATATTTAGTAAAATTTATAAGATATTATTTACAAATGGGGTTTTTTAATTACAATTTGAAAAAAATCTGTAAGTTTGGTAAAGTAAAAGGGGTCATTTTAAGACTTTATAACATGTAAAGAAAGGGTATTTCTTAATATCCTTTGACCGCACATTATATAGATGATTTCTTATAGGTGGATCCCTTGGGATTGATATGCATGTGAAACTTGAAGCTTGAAAAATTCCATTAAATGAAGGTATACACATATAGGTAGATATACATATAAAATCCTCAAGGGGTTCACTATACGTAAATCACCAATCTCATGTGCAATCAATAACTACATCAAATTGAGACTATTTTAATGGTAGTTTTTTTAATGGTGAGATGATGGCTTGGAGGTTTTTGATGCATCACTGTTATATATATCGAAATTTGTACTAATATTTATAATGGTATTTACACTCATATATGTGTTGGTATATGCACAAATATATTTGCATTGGTACATACACTAGTGTATGCATGAATATTTGCACTATATATGTGCCATCATTTTCATTGATATATAATAACATGAATACTATTGCAAATATAAACAAAAATTCTGAGAAAATACAATTACATATATCAACACAAATATTGATGCAAATACTAGTGGTATTTTAAAAAATACCTACAAGGAAAAATTTTATTTTATTTTCTCACTTTTGCATCCTACAACACCTAAGCTTGCAATACCTCAAGGTAAATACCTAAGTTGCATTAATATGAATATGAGATTTGTGTAATTCAAAAAATACGAGACTATGATATGATCACCCATAAAAATATAGAATGTAATACAAATACACATAAGCAAATGTAGAGATTATCATATTGGATTAAGATGATGATTAGCAAAAAAAAATCATAGGAAATAAATTTTTAGTACAAAAAATTTTAATGAAAGAATATTCACATATAAACATGGAAATCCTAATATCCATGCCATGTTTGATGGGTCTTTATAATCAAGGAATTCTGAGCACAAAGGGAAAGGAATTTAATAAACAAGTTTTAAGTTATTAATCATACAATTTACCTTAATGACATTTCATGATGTAAATAAGCTTCAAAATTTTAGATAATTAATAAATATTATAATACTAAAATTAATTTGTTACTTGTTAAATAATTTTAATTTAAGACTAGCTCAATGGAATTATTAAGTTAAATAAGCTTTTAAAATTAAATTGTCCATAAGTTATTTGTAACTAATAAAATAAAATAAAAATTAAGATTAAATCCAAACTAATAAATCTTTAAAATGATTCAATAATTTCATTTTAAAATTAATTACCTTTAATTTTTAAGTAATATAAACTTTAAAGATAAAATAATCTCCAAGTTATTTTTAAATAATTAAGTAAATTAAAATTTGAATTAACTATAATCAAGTTAATTAGATTTAATATAAAGATTAACTTTAAGTTTAAAAAATATTAAGTTAAATCTTATTTTTCATATGAATCAAAGAACTATGCATGAATAGGAGGAAACTTAAAGTTTATACCTATTTAGAATGAGAGTCTTGTAATCTTCTTGTGAGTGAGCCATTGGCACATTTTGAAGCACTCCGCCAAAATTGTGATACCTCTTCCTGTTTACTTCAACCTGCAAAAAAGGAAGAAAAGGTATATCCATGCATGAAAATTAAAGTTTTCATTCGATTCAAGTTTAACAACATGATAGAATTTACTTTTGTTGCTTCTCAAAAGCTTCTTCTACTCTTAATATAGTCTTGTAATCTTCATGTGAGCGAGGTGCTAGCATATTTCAAAGCACTCCTCTATGAGTGCAACATCTCTCTTTGTTTACAGTCACTTGACCACCACATCTCTCTAATAACTCTACATTTTAACAAATTTCGGCATGGCATAAGTGCCTAGTCTCTTTTCAATAGGGAAATGTTTAGGCTCTTAGAAGTTCTTGCATGTATTAAGAATAAAATTTTCATTGATTTAGCTTTAGCAACCTAAAGATGAACTATGTTTCTCTTTTTCTTTTTCTTTATGTTGGATTTTGTGGCCTTTTTTATGGTAGCATCAAGCTTAGTCGAAACAAAGAAAAAGTTTGTATTTGTAGATAGAGACTAGTATGGTTATAATTCATAAATAACTAGAATAAAGTCCATATATTTCCATACTCTCTTTCACCTTCCACTTTTATTGCTTTCCAAAAGTTTTTTCTACTCACAATATAGTCTTGTAATCTTCCTATGAGTGAGTCTTCATGTATCACAAATGAAGATTCATTTGATTTAGGTTTACTAGCCTAAAGATGAACCATTTTTCTCTTTCTTTTCCCTTCTTTTCTTCATGCTTAACTTTTCCCAACTAAACTCTAGAGAGATGAGAATGAGTTGCCGTGAAAGGTTTGCGAAGGAGGGAGCGGTAGCAAAGGAGGTGCCATTCAAACCTGTGAGGGTTCTCTAGGACACTTTTTGTCTTGTGAAGGTTCCTCCTCCCATTGGCACATTTTGCCTTGAGATTTGAGGAGGGTGAGTTTGGCAGAGAGACTAGTGGCGGTGGTGGACTTCTTGGGCGATTGGCGAGGTGGCTTTCTTGGGGCTCTTAGGCCGGCTTGGCAATGTTTAGGGATCCGCTTGGTCCTCTTTTTTGAAAACTTGACTTCAAGGCACTTCTCCACTTGGTCCTAATGAGGGTTAGGGCTCGGCTCATGTGAGGTTCTTGTCTCAAGTTGAGACTGGGTAATGTCTATTATGGGCAGTAAAAGCTGATGGGTTGGAGTGAGGAAAGCATGCAAGGGAAAGAGTAGAGTAAAATGTTGGTTGCACATTCCCCTTATGGTTTTCACGCTACTCATCTTGTGAGCTAGGCTTTTCGCCTTGACAAAGAGGCAGTCACAAAAGATATGGGCCTAGGTGCTAGGAAGAGCTAAAGAAGAGAAGAAGAGAGAAGTGACCTTTTTCGATATGCTAAATGCCTTGGCCTACTGATACAGGGATTCTAAAAGGAACTTTAGGGTATGTTGCTTACATTTGTGGGGTTCAAGGAGACCACTTAGTTGGTTTGTGAAGAATTGAGTCGAAGACCTCTTCAATGGTCAAGGTGGAGAGTAGTGAAGGGTTGAGGTCACCATGGCTAGGAATGCATAGATTCTAAAAGACCCACTTGGTGGATAGGGTGTACTCATGACCTTGGATGTGGATGGCGCAGCCCGAGATGAGCAACTCTAGGATGGATTCTATGTTGGGGTAAACTGGGATAGTGCCCCATGGTGGGCTAATGAAGTGGTTGAGTTGCGGGGAGTCGATCCAAGGCTATACTTTAGTGAGAGTTTCTAGGCTAGGAGGGCAAACTTTCTATGCGGCAAGTTGCAAGGTAGCCATAGAAGCAAGGACCAAGAAGGTGGATACACAGAGAATGTAGAAGAAGTGAAAGTACAGCAACAAAACAAGGTGATGATCACAATTGTAAGATGACAAATAATGGCAATGAGAGGAAGAATATTTTTTAAAAGGCCACTGAGTTAATATAAATATGATGTGTCTAATGCATATTCACCACATCAACAAAATGGGCCACAAAAGGACATGATGAAAATGCATTTTTTGAGATACCATGCCATCATAAAGGTTGTCATCAAATGAGTGGAGTTTATAAATGAACACCATGCCATTGTGACTAGCAACTTTTGGATCCAAGTTGATCTGAAGGTTGGCAACAAGTGGGATGAAGTGTCAAGATTGTGATAGTGAAGGTGGAGCGGATTGTGGGTTGATGGAGAATGGATACTGGAAGTTGTTGACATGATAATGGTACAACCAGAATCCATTGACAGGTTGTGGTAACAGCTTTCCTTGTAAGCTAGTCAAGTAGAAATAGTTAGTACTAGAATCATGGAGCACTCAGAAGGGACCGCTCCATTAGAATTTTAGCTTTCCTGAGAGTTTTCCATTTGAGTCTTAAAGACCAAGACGAGCTGGCTCTTCTACAAGATTTTTCTTCTAACAATATATTAGAAAATTTGGGAATTTTCATATAGTTTAAGAATTCCCAAAATAGTTAATATTTGACCACATGATCAAATCTTGTCCCCTTACTTGATAAGCAGAGTCTACCCTAATTACTATATAGGTTGTCTTTCCAAGTTCCACTTTGAAGCATGGGTTGAGATTTAGGCACATGGCCAAATATTTACCACTTTGAAAGTGGGACTTGAGAGATTCCCAAATTCTCTAATATGGTGTTTTCTTGGAAAGCTTATCCACTTGATGCTTTTGCCATGCTTGGACTTTGGATAAGAAGTAAGCACTACAGATTTGGTCTTCTTCTAGCTAGGTGAGGGCTTCCATCCAGATGAGAAGAGATTTCTCCGAGATGAGCCATCCTTGTACCACAATCCATAGATGGGGTACTACATACTCTAGAGGTGTGATGGCTTCGAGGATAAATGTCAATTTGTAAGGTGTCATTCTGGTAGCAACCTTGAAGGAAGTATGATATATCCATAATGCAATCAACATCATGGTATCCTAGTCTTTGCGATTTTGATCTGCCAATTTAGTTAAAATTTTACAAAGCACTTTGTTTGTGAACTCTGCTAAGCCATTAGCTTGCGGGTAATAGGGTGATGACATCTTGTGCAGATGAGAGAAAAGAAAGTCGATCCTTTGATGACCTTATTAACAAAATGCATAGTTGGATCACTAACCAGCTCCATTGGAGTACCATAGCAAGTGAAAATGTATTTGAATAAATATTTGGCAACCGATTTGGTGGTATTCTTTGGGAGAACCTATGCTTTTACCCATTTGATATAGTAGTCCATTGATATCAGGATATACTTGCTTTTAGTGAATGTGGCTACTAGGAAGATGGGATTTTAAAAGGGCTCCAAGGGGAGGATTGGCTAATGTGGCAAGCAATCTCTAGCGCCAGGTTGACCCAACCACCATTGGCAAGAGTCACATTGCTCGACCCACTTGTCTGCATCTCCATGCATGGTTGGCCACCACAATCTAGCTTGCTAGTTTTTTGTGATGGTCACCTCGGTAGCAAAATGGCCACTGAAAATACCTTGATGAGTTTCCTCCATAACTTTAGACTACTCTATTGGTAGAACTACTCTTTTAGCACTCTAGATAGGTTATGATGATATAGCTGGCTGGTAATGGCCTCAAAGCACTAACTGTATAGAGCCTGTCCTTTTTGCTGATCCTTTTAGAGATGGGGTGGAGGCACTCCTATCTCAAGAAGGTCAGCATTTCCTCATATCATGTCCATAGTGGATTAGGTGGTTCAATCATCTATTGCTGCTATGAATAAGTGGACATCCAGGAATCTCATCATGAACGGTCGATACGGGTGGATTCCTGGCGATCAAGAACCTCTGTTTCCATCTTCAGATCGCGAAGGACCGGCCTGCAGCAGCGGAGGACCACTCCTACATCCTCTCATACAAGTTGTGGAGTTTCAGAGAGATAAGTCTTCTAATCCACAAGTTTAAAAGCTTAATCAAGCTTCATAAGCTTAATAAGCTTGATTTAAGCTTAAAAAGCTTAAATCTTCCAAATCGTCAACGACTGGTATCAGAGTATGTCCGCGTGAATTTCGGCCAGCTGAAAAAACGCCCCCCCCCTAAAATTCGCCGTTTCCATCTATTCAAGCTATAAGCTAAGTCACTTAAGCCACAAGTCACACAAAAGCTCCCAAGTTCTGCAAGTCTTCCAAGTCTAAATCCTGCAAGTCTGATAAATCAACCAAGTTCTGCAAGTCTTGGTACTCTGCAAGTCACATAAGTCTACAACTTTGCAAGTCAGACAAGTCACCTGAAGTCAAAACTGACTTCTGTTCAAAACTCATAGAAGGGTTGTTCCTGCGCAGAAACTCCAAACTGCAAAGTTGTTCATTGGAAGATACTGTTCGCATACGCAGGTTTGCTGAACCATTTTCAGCACATGCAGAAGATTAAAACGCAGATTTTTCAAAGATTACAAATCCCGCAATAGCCAAAGACGAAGATTGTGAAAGCCACACACAAAAATATATAAGCCTTGTACACCCGAACTTGAGCCACGCTCATCCTGCTAATTGGATTTTGAGAGTGTGAGGTTTTTTGAAGTTTTGCAGGATGACGGAACCACATATGGATGATTTAATGGCTGAAGGCGACATACCTAAACCTACGATGGAGCAAAAGCTGGATTTAATTATGATGCAGTTGGATGAAGAATGACGAGCTAAGCAAGCATTACAAGTTCAATTGGCTAATTTACAAAGATCGACTACCGACAAACAAGAACCTCAATCTGAAGACCTTACTCGACGTACCATCAACGCGACTCTCGAAGCTCAATCCATCCGCAAGGAAACAAAGATAAGTAAAAGAAATTTCAAATTCGGTACTTTTAATGGCACTCGAGAAGGAAAAATAGTTCTTGCATTCATCAGTCAGTTTGATGACTATTTTCATGAGGAAACATATGCAGAAAAAGATAAAATCAAGTGTGTCACTAATCATTTAGTGGATAGAGCATCTCTTTGGTGGACCGTGGTTCGTAAGAGTGTAGATTGTCCCACTACATGGGAGAATTTCAAGAAGAAGTTTATGTAGAATTTCCTTCCTCCACAATTTCATGAGAAAGCCATAAAGCAATGGGACCTTCTTCAGCAACGAGATCGTGAGCCTATTCCTCAGTACACTGAACGCTTTTGGAATGCATTACTCCAGTTACGCATGCTTGAAGACGTACCTGAAGCGACACACAAGCGCAAGTATATGTCTAGATTACTTGGGCATTACTACGTTGAAGTTAATATGTTCAAGCCTGCAACTCTTGAAGACGCAATTTCATTAGCTCATGACACTGAAGACAAGCTTCGAGGAAGAGACAAGCGTCCACAGCAATTCCAAGCCAATGGTAACTATGGATCTAAGCAATTCAACTCAAATTTTAGAAGATTTAATCAAGGTCGTTTTCCTTCATCATCTTTCCATAAAAATTGGGCAAAACCACCTGCTTTACCATCCAATACCAATCAAAACCCTAAGCCTATTCCACAGCCAAATCCTAATATCCCTAGACTTCCTGCCATTGCAAACAATGTAACCAAAGCCAAACCTATAGTGTGTTATATATGCCACCAACCTGGACATCTAGCAGCAAATTGCCATTCGAAGAAGCCACCTGTCCATATCAACTACCTTGGAGCAATGGAAGATGACGAACATGAATAAATGCCTGATTTCACGGAAGATGAAGACGACATTACCACTCCTTCGGATACTTTACCAGGTATGCCAACTCCACATTCTTTATTGACAATGAAATGTTTAGTGCATGGAAAGGAAAAGATTATTTTGCATGATGATGGTAGTACTCATGATTTTATTTCTGCAAAGCTAGTAAAAGAATTGAAATTACAAACTGTTTCTACGCATTATCGCATTAAAGCAGCATTCTTAGGCACTAGGTATAATGGAACACAGGAAGTGCATGACTTAGAAATTCAAATTGGTGAATACATTGAAAGAAGAAATTTTCTAGTTGTACCATTACAGTCTAGTGATATTATTTTAGGTATGCCTTGGCGTCATCAGCATAACCCTGATATAGATTATTCCACACATTCAATAAATATTCAATTTCAAGGAAAACATATTACATTGTATGGTATACATGCATCTAATGCTTTTCCACTGCTTTCTCATACTCAAGCTAAACGTGCATTACGCAAAAGTAGTAAATCTTATCTCATTTGGGTGAATGAACTGCAAGTTAAAGAAAATCATATGCACCCTAGGCATAAAGAATTTCTTGCACACTTTAAAGACTGTTTTGCAGAAGATCTACCACCTGGTTTACCTCCTTCACGTCCAGAAGACCATAAAATAGATTTGATTCCTGGTACACAACCACCTTGTAAAGCACCATATAGGCATAACCAGATAGAACAAAAAGAAATTCAAAATCAAGTCGAGGAATTACTAAATAGAGGATTGATTAGACCTAGTAGTTCTCCATTTGGTGCACCTGTTTTGTTAGTAAAGAAGTAAAATAATACTTATCGTATGTGCATTGACTATCGTGCTTTAAATAAGATCACTGTAAAGAATAGATATCCAATTCCTAGAGTCGATGACCTTATGGATAAGCTGCAAGGTTCTGCCATATTTAGTAAAATAGATCTTAAATCTGGTTATCATTAGGTAAGACTAGATAAGTCAGACATATTCAAGACTGCATTTAGGACACAATTTGGTCATTATGAATTTTTAGTGATGCCTTTCGGATTGACTAATGCACCTGCTACATTTAGTAGAATGATGAATCGTATATTTTTGAAATATCAGCATTGTGTTATTGTCTTCTTTGATGATATTTTGATGTTTAGTCAAAATGAGAAAGAACATTATGAACATTTGTCCTTGGTTTTTCAGTTATTAAAAGATAATCAACTGTATGCTAATCCGGAAAAGAGTGAGTTCTTTAAAACAGAAATTGAATATTTAGGTCATATTGTATCATTTGATGGTATTAAGGTTGACCCTAAGAAAATAAAAGCAATATTGAATTGGCCTATACCTAAAAATGTACATGAGTTACGATCTTTCCTAAGTCTTGCTAGTTTCTACAGGAAATTTGTGCGTAATTTTTCATTACTTGCTTTACCATTGACTACACTTTTGAAGAAAGGTATTGTTTATCATTGGTCCGATAATCAACAGAAATCCTTTGACTTATTAAAACATGCATTAACCCATGCTCATGTTTTACAACTACCTGATTTTAATAGACCATTCTTTTTAGTAGTGATTGATGCTAGCGGATCTGGAATAGGAGCCGTACTTATGCAGGACAATCATCCCATAGCCTATTCTAGTTGTAAACTGAAACCCTCCGAACTTAAATATTCCACATATGATAAAGAATTATTAGCTGTAGTACAAGCTCTAAGACAATGGAAACACTACTTAATGGGTTCTGAGTTTATGATTAAGACCGATCAACAAAGTATTAGACATTTACTTAGCCAACCCCAAATATCTGACCGACATATCAAATGGGCAGCCTTTATTCAGAGTTTTCATCCGATTATCCAATATCAACCAGGTAAAGAAAATGTAGTGGCCGATGCATTAAGTAGAAGACCTGCCATTCATAATATTTCTGTTATATCATTTGATTCTTTAACTCCTATGAAAGATACTTATCATCAGGACATTACTTTTCATGCTAATTGGAATAAATTAGTTCAAAATAACTGCATTCCTATTGTTTCACTGTCTTATAATGATGGATTCATGTTTTATGAAAAGAGATTATGTGTTACAGTTCCATTCAGATTTTTTGTTTTGAATGAGATTCATTGTCCTCCATATCAAGCTCATAGAGGTATCATATCTACTTTACGTACATTAACTGAAGATTTTTATTGGCCGCATATGGACACTGATGTATCTAACTTTGTTTCTGAATGTTTGATTTGTCAAAGAGTTAAGAGACATCATGGTAAACAGTATGGATTACTTATGCCTTTATCTATTCCATCAAGACCATGGGAACAAATTTCTATGGATTTTATTACTGGTTTACCTAATATTAAAGCTAACCATGACATGATTTGGACTATAGTAGATAGGTTTAGTAAACAAGCATATTTCATTCCATGTAAGAAAACTTTAACAGCATCACAGGCAGCACAATTGTTTTTGAAAATTGTTTTCACTAACCATGGATTACCAAAAGGTATTATTTCTGATCGTGATTCTAGATTTTGTAACAACTTTTGGATTACTTTGTTTGCTAACCTAAGCACAAAAATTGATTTCTCATCTGCATTTCATCCTGAAACTAATGGACAAACAGAAGCCACTAACAATACTATTCTAGATCTTTTACGTGCTTACATTATTTCTAAACCACAGACATGGGATACACATTTGCATTTATTACAGTTTGCATATAACAATACACCACACACATCTATAAAGAAAGCACCATTTGAAGTGATTTATGGTTATAGATTGTCTACACCTGTTGCATCTTTATCAAATAGAATTCAAAGTGCTGATGATATTGCTACTATGCATGCTACTATTTTTTATGAGGTTAAAGACATGATTGCCAAAGCCCAGCAATCATATACCAAACAAGCCAATAAGAAAAGACAAGCAATGAATTTCAAAGTTGATGACTATGTTTAGTTGAGAATAGAAAAATGTAGATTACAAAGTGTAGATAGACACCCAGTTGTGAAATTAGCACCTAGATTCTATGGACCATTTAAGATCATTCACAAAATTAATGACAATGCATTCAAGTTAGAATTACCACCTCACTGGAAAATTCACAACACATTTCACATTAGTCTATTACGACCCTTTAGAGGCCAATTACCTGTACACCCTGTTTATGAAAACCCACCTTTATTAGAGGAAGAGACTGAAATACTTGAACTTGAAGCTATCATAGATACTGACTTTATGACCACTAGAACTGGCCGAAGATATTCTAGATATTTAGTCAAGTTTAAGAACCATCCTGTAGAGGAAGCCCAATGGATGCATGCTAGAGACTTAAATGCTTTCCCCACTCTGCTAGCTCCACATTGAGCTAATAGCAATTGAGGTCAATTGCTATCCTACCCCAGGGGTATGATGCCAGGAGGCATATTTCACGGTGGATTCCGTGCCACGGTAGATTCCGTGAGGTTTTACGGTGGATTCCGTAAACTTTGATGACCGGGACTCATACACAAAGTGGATTCTTTGTGCGAAAAGTTGATGGGGACGCCTATCCTTTTCGGGCGTTTCATTAATTTAGTGTGTACATGGGTGATTCCATAGCGGGTGATTCCGCAAAATGCATATTAAATTAATAAACGTTTATGAGTTTAGAGTGCGCACTCATAATAAATTAAGGTTAGGATTGATTTCTAACCAGTTGATTTATTTATGTAGCTGAAGACTGATAGGTATTCACTTTTGTCGGTTTAATTGTATTATTTTACTAACGATTGTGAATGCTTCAGTTGATGTGTAGAGATAGCAGCAGTGGCGGAGGAAAGCATTGGAGGATAGCGAGTATTCGATTTATCATTTATATTTTGATGGGCGCATACCTTAGGCATGGCGCCTATATTTTGTCGCGCCTATTTATTGAGGCGTTGGATATTTATTTATTATTTTGTATGCGCATGGGCACACGATTATGTTATTTGTACTTGGACATTGTATTGGGTACGCCTAACTCTTTGGGCATCGCCCATTAGCTTTATTTCTATTTTGTGCTAAAGCAAACTCAAAAGCTAAAAGCTTGCTATTTTGTAATTTGGGCTATTATTTGAGCTTGAAGATGATTAATACATAAAATACATGCTTTGTGGAGCGCTCACACAAGGCATGGGGGGAGATTGCACCCAATTGGTCTCTTGTTCATGTCGTGCATGCTTTTTACCTTGAGTTTTGTGCAAAAAGTAGAGTTCTTTTGTTCTTGGGGACCTTCCGGCATTCACTATGCGAGCGTACAGCATCCGATCTGCGCACCAATTTGGACCTACTTGTAATTGCTAAATCCATCTAGAAAAGAACACATCTCGTGACCAGCCACCTCATCTAGAATGTTATCTAGGTAGGGAATACGAAATAGATCTGGAATAGTGATGACATTGAGCTTTCTATAGTCAACCCAGATCCTCAACTTCTTGTTCTTCTTGGGGACAAGGACAATTGTTGTGATCTAGTTGTCTCAATCCTCTCAGGCTATGAAGCCAACTCGCAATAGCTAATCTAATTCTTCTCTGACTTGTTTGGCCATGTGTGGATTCATCGGGTATATCTCTACATCTAGACTCAAATACCATATAGCTTCAAGGGAATCTAGTGCTAGTATAATCTCGAATCTAGTCCTTTCATTTCTAAGTAATCCCAAGTGAACACATCTTTAAACTCATTCAATAAAGTGATTAGTTTCTCCGAGAATGTTGGCTTCAATTGAGCACTGATTTTCATCGGTTTGGGACCTAGAAATATTGTAGCTAATTCATCCTCCTTTACTCTTGTGACCTTTTGCATCTAAGCTTCAAATTCTCTCTCTTGTCTCAATACTTCTATTATCTTAGCTTTGGTAAGCGCTTCATCTTCCTCATCATTCAGAGAGTCTGAGTTTTGGATTCTAGAACTGTTCTAATTACGTCCTTTCCCCTTCTCCAAGGGTTTATCTGGCAAACTTTGGTGCTGCACAAATTGTCACTAATTTGTAAAACATTACTCAGACATCATGGCTGTAAATCTATATTGGCCTTTAAAAACTCCTCTTTCTCATTGTCACTCAATCATTCCACCATGTTGACTGTCTCTACCATATTTGATCAACATTGCGGTGAGGAAGAGGCAATATCTTTTAAGAACACACTCAATTTGTGTTGATTCTGGCAAATAGTGAGTTTGTATGTATCCCAATTATGGATTACTCTTTCTTGGAAGAGCCAAGGCCTTCCCAACAAAAGGCAAAAATCTTTGCATGCATGCTCCATATTCAAAACTACTAAAGAAATCAAGAATTGAATTGTATCAATTTCCAAAAGCACAGAGTGTATGATGCCAAGCAATCTCACCCTTTGTTGATTTTCCATTCTTACAAAAAATGGGGCTAGCTTCCAATCCATCAATCCTGATTCTTTATAGATTGTTGTAAAGAAGATGATGTTGTTACTGGTTCTATTGTCAAGTAGGTTTTTTTGAATGATTTGGTCCTGACACTGAACAAGGATTACTGGAGTTGTTGGATCAGACAATGGGCCTAGTGGTACTGCTGTCTACTTAATTTGCTAAACGGTGACCTTCAGAGCATTTATAGTCATAGCCACTACTTCAAGCTCTCGTAACATTGGCCATTTTTACTGGATCATGTTTAATAGGTGGTCCTTGAAAGCCGGTACATGATTCAAAAGGTTTCCTAATGGAATAGTGATATTCACTAGTCCCCATCCTGTTGGTTTGTCAAATGAGTCTAGAATGCTTGAAACTCATGGCTTGTTTCGTTCTTCTTTTATGGGATTAGAATCAAATTTGTGGCTCCTATTGCCTCTGAGATTAGCTTTCAAGGTCTTAACATTTGTGGCTCCTATTGCCTCTGAGATTAGCTTTCAAGGTCTTAACATGATTCTATCTAGGGTTATATTGCAAATTTTTTTCCTAGTCCTTATCGGGATGAATTTCTAGTGTATGCCTCTTTTGTATACCAAGATAAACCCCTAGATGCTTACCTTTTTCCATTCTAGGATGAACATGTGGATGTTTAACTCCATTGGGTTGTAGATCCTTGTTAGTACATTCTTGTTTTTCTCTTGCTTCAGGGTTGGTACTTCCCATCCATTCTCCTACTATGACTTTGACTTCACAGTTCATGGGCCTATGGTCACTCTTTGGTCTTGTTGATTCTTTTGGAAACTTGGGTGCAAATTTATCTTCACATGTAGTTGTATTCTTTGAATAGGTGAGTTTTATACATCCCCTTGCCAACTATACTATTGAGAGTGCCTCACAATGTGGCAGCATTCATTTCAAGGCTTTATCATCCTAATCATCATTTTGCTACAAAGAATGCTTCCTCACATCTAAATTTCTTGAACCTCATCTGAGTTGAATGTCCAACCAAAGGATAGCATATATTTCATCGTGTTTGATTTTTCGACTATCCATTCAGCCACTTGGTTGTGGACTTTCTCCTATTCTACTCATGAACAACTTGTGGGTTTTAATGTTGCTTCCTTGTAAGTTCTTCATGAGCCGGGTACAATGTGGACATCTTGACACTAGTAGCTCCTTGATTTCCACTATGTTGGTGCCTGGCATGGTTGCCAGATCATGCCCTTGCTATTTCTAGGCATCATATGCTTGAGCTTTGAGACACACTGATCTCTAGTATCCTTCTTGCATAAGAAGAAATAATGTTTAGAAAATGGTTGAAATTTTCCTCGTCCTCTTCCTCCCCTACCACACATGCCACGACCACCACTGGGTTTTTGGTACTCCTAATTTGTGTAAAGTATTGTGGGTGGTTGAGCTTGATTGGCCTAAATGATATTCCATTGGCTAGATAAGGTTGGTCTGATACCTTGCCATCCTCCTAAGTAGGCCATCTAATATCGATGGTCATCAATAGTCTATGTTATGAGTGGCTATATTACAAATACTACACCATCACTGATTCTAGCCACATTCAGCCTGTGTTATGAGTCATTGTACCATGAATACTCTGTGTTATGAGTGACTATTGATGGTCATTGTAACATCAATAGTCTGTGTTATGAGTGGCTATATTACAAATACTACACCATCGTTGATTCTGGCTGCATTAAGCTTGTACATGGTCCAAAGTATTGCATTGGGTGTACCATATATTCTTGATCTCATATTTTTTGAGTTCTCTATAAGGGTTTCTTTCCCTTTTCCTTCCTCTTAGATTTTTTGGGTCTTTTCTCCTCCTCATCCTCAGAGAGTGAGCTTTCTCACTGTTAGTTTCTACCTCCAGATCCAAATCAGAATCCAAATCACTAGTGGCACCATCCTAGTTCTTTGGATTGAATTTGTGGGTTTCTTTCATTTTTTGGACTTTTCTTTTGACAAAAATTGTTCCAATCTAAGGGCTTTCTCATAAAAGGGATCTATGCTATTGCTAGACAAATTATTAGAGGCAAAGCTTTTCACATTGGCTTATTGACGCCTTGGACATATAGGGTGTTTAAAATTTAATCCCATGGCTGGACATTTACATGAATTCTACTTGTTAGGATTATGAACTTGGCCATGTAAGCCTAGGCTAATTTATCTGCTTTCTTAAGGTTGTGTAACCATTCAAGCTTTTATGCATCTATTGGATTAGGTTGAAATTTATTTCAAAATGTGGTTAGTGTGGAATTCTAGGTTGATCGTCCATATTTTGATGTTGGCTAGCCGATCAGCACACGTATAACGTCTCAAAGTCACATTGTGGCCTTTTTCTACATCAAAGATTTAAATACGGAAACTTTGTGACACTCATTGACCTAACTAGGAAAGTTGATGGTGTAAGCAACATCAAATTGGCATATGAAAGCATTTGGATACTCATGAGAGGATCTAGAGAACTTTGGGAATGGGATGCTGGTTTGGTGGGCCATTTTATTAAGAACTAAAAATTGGAGAGGGAATATAGGTGGGATAGCAAGTAGATGAGCAAAAGCAAAGAAATGACCCACAATGGAGTAGGAGCAACTGGTGGGAGTGCAGATTTGCTTCTAGTTCGAGGATTGGAGTATGAATGACACTTTCACAGCAATTGAGGGGATTGCAACGTGAGAGATACATCATCGCTAAGGATAGAGGGACCCTCAGGAGATGGTGCCATTTGGTGCTATTCAAACCACCGTGGTTTTGGAAGTGCATCGGGTGGACCTTGCAAACACATACACGTTCAAACTACTACGCAAAGGAATGATGATCATGGTTTCCATGTGTAATTGGGTTCGAGCATCACCACCACAAGGTAGGGTGTGGTCATACTCGAGTCGACACAAGTGGGCACCGAAATCCTACTCTACAATTAGCATCCAAAGTATTGAGACTAACATCATCAAAACAAATGGAGATAAAGATGAAGTATGTACACAAAACTCCCAAGTATACATTGATATATGAAATCAATACAATAGTCTTGACAGAGACAAAAATGATAGTAACATGATACACAAGGGCAATCACTAAAGGAACAACAGCATCTCATAGACTCAAAGGCAAAAAATAATACAAAAGGACATGATAGTACACTAGGAGTACTCACATCTTTGGGCATACAAAGGGGACACTACTACTATTGTAGCACTCAAGATGCTAGTTAAAGAATTGGTCAAGAGACCCACTAGGCACATGGAAAATATACAGAAAAACCCAGAAAGACAAATGAATAGTCAAACCCCTTGCTTGGGTGGGCCTCTCCCTTATATAGCATGTTGCTAGCTACAATATTCTCTTTGACCATATACCATGCCAATGGACATAACTGCTGCTACACTTGTTTGCTCATTAATGCTCTTCTAGTCACCTTGCTTTGAATGCCTCTAACGTCTACTACCCTCAACATAAAGTAATTGCTAGACCAAGGATCTATTTGTCCCAACAAATCTCCTTGGGGTATTCATGTTCTATTGCAAAAAAAGAAGGATGGAGCCCTTGGACTCTTTATTGATTACAAAGGATGAAATCAAGTCACCATCAAGAATAAGTACCCCATTCCCTAGTAGCACCTCTCCTTGAATTGCTCAAAAAGTAAGAAAAAATCACATGGATGAACTCGAGAGTAGGAGAGCTTTGACAAGCTAGAACAATATCTCAATACTTCCCCCATCTTGAAGCTACTAGATTTTACGAAGGAATTTGAGGTCATTAAAAATACTAGGATCATGGCCCTTAGATGTTTTCTTACTCAAGAAAATCATCCAACGGTGTATCTTCTCATAAGCTTAAACCCTAGGAGAAGGATTATGCTACATATGACCTTGAGCTTCTAGTAGTCATTCGTACCTTCAAATTATGGCACTAGTACTTGCTGTGAATAAGGTTTACTCTTGTGATAGACCACAAAATTATCAAGTGGATTTTCACCCAATCTAATCTCAACATGAGATAGAGGAGATGGATTAAAGTCCTCTAGGAATTTGACTTTGATATAAAGATGTCCTAGAAAGACCAATGTGGTAGCTGATACCCTAAGCAAAAAGTATTTCCTATAATTTCTAATTTTGGAAGGGCCAGCTAGCAGATGATTTCTTATAAGTATGATTACTATGCCTAGAAATCCTATTTTAGACGTTACATCTATTGTCCCTAGGGACTGTGAGTGCCTTGATTTAAAGAGGTCCATCCAATCTCAGGGAGATAGCCAAAATGCTAAGGTAAAATTCAAGCATTATCACATTGAGGCCAAGCTTTTGTATTATCAGCAAAGGTTGTGTGTACCCAATAGCTAGGACCTCAAGAATAAGATTTTATGGGAGGCCCATGATAGTTTGATACATGTGTCAGCGAATTAAGGTTGAAAAAAATCAAGCTACTAGGAGAGCTACACCCACTAGACATATCACAAATGAAGTGAAGCCAATAAATGCCTTGTAACTTTAGTCTAAAGGGAATGGGAGAAATATTGATTAGGATTTAGGATGGGTATAAAAGGTTGGAAGTCTAAATTATGCTTATCTCTATGCCATTAATCAAACATCAAGAACTTAGCTTAGCATTAGCATTAGTTGCTTCCCTTTGCAGTTTCTTGTAGCAACCATGGTTTCATTGTACTATGGATTAAGGAAGTAATTTTCCATAACATGGACATGCTTCAGCATTTTGTGGTTCAATTTCTTGCTTTCTAGGAGTGGTCCAATAGATTAAATTCAAGAATAAGCCTCTTTTACATTGGTATTAGAGCATGGCTTTGATCCTATTGCAAGGTCATTTTCTGGTTAAAATCCAGTAACAGAAATGAAAGATAAGTAATTGGAGTTGAAGGCTTGGTCATATGGTTTGGTTATCTCAAAACCATGATTGGTCAAGGACTTCTGCAACAAATCGTGTCTATTTTGGAGCTTGCTGAAAGATGTCTTCAAGAAATGGAAATTGTCTTGCCATTTTAGCATGCTATCACTTAATTTTAGGAATTTTCAACAAATATTTTGAAGAAAGAGGCTTTATTGGAGTTGGGGAAGACTTAAGTTAGGGTTATTTTTGAAGATATGCTTTTCCTTTTCTCTTTTCAAGCTCTCTTTGAAGTTTTCATGCAATCTACAACCATGGATCTCTATGTTTCTCTTCAGCCTTCAACCTTGAGTAACAACAATGAACTCCATAGTGATGCTTCTTATTGTTGGGATAAAGGGCAGTGCCCATGTCCGCCTCTTGTAAGGGGGACCAAGATGTACATTGTACATATACCTATACATTGTTGAGGTACTCTTCAGTACCACAAATATTGTGTCTTTGGCTCTTCTCTCTCTCAACCTACATCTCTACACAGAAGCTCCATTGCAACTAACTCAACAAAGTGGTATCAGAGCTTGGTTTAGGCAATCAGGAGCTTGGCATTTCTTCAAGTGCAGGATCTTGAAGTTGAAGAAGAGTTCACTGTGAAGAGTCTGCAAGTAGTGCAATAAGTTTGAAGCTTCTTCTTGAATCTTGAAGCTTCCCTCTTCATTTGAGCTTGTTGGAAACCATCATTGGCCACTTGGGGACCCTCCCCATCATCTCCAATACTTGGACTAGTATTCCAATCTCTATAGGGCCGAAGGTGCCATTAGTGTGGGTATGCAAATCTTGTTGTCAGCATGCTCAGGACCTACATCAACAGCTGCTCATCTTCATTTGGCATCATGGTTGTGCTCTAAAATTTGCATCTAATGCTTAGCATTGAACATTGAACTGTAGTATTACACTTGGGACTGATATATATTCATCTTTAGGTTTGAAATACACAATATTGAGATCTATAATAAACACGGTAGCACCTGCTTTCTTGAGATTGATGCTCATATGATAGTTATTTGAATGTATCTTGATGCTGGATGCTTTGGGAACCATGTGACATTGTCTTGAGGCCATTTTGAGCTAACCTTGGCAAGGATTTGGCTCATTTTGTAGACATATTTGTGGCTGAAAAAAGGACATCAACTATTTCTTGAGTGAATAATGCTTATGATTCACTTATGTGATGACTGTCTAATGCCCATTTGGTGCTACATGACTTGGATATGTTATGTCCATGATTAGAGATCATTTTGGGGTGATTAGAGTCATCATTTTGCCTGGTTTTGACATATATTTGGCTGCTAGAATAACAAAGCTGAATGACATTTGACTGCGTATGCATTATGTCTTGCTTCTAGACTTGGTCTTGGGCATTCTAAACCATGTATTTATGCTTACGGTTGATGTTACATGATTGGATTTGTTTTCGAAATGCATTTGAGCAGTGATTAAAGCTCATTTTTGGATCAGCTTTACCTATGGGTCTATTATTGTACATTCACGACAATTTCCTACATATTCAGGACAACATACCTCAGTGACAGGAAATTTGATATGTTTCTATGCAAGAACATTATGGTGATGTTTTGAGCAACTTTGTATGATCTTTGGAGCTCAATCTCATTTACTCTGAGAGGTTATTTCAGTTTTGAATTTTTAGGACATACTTTTCTTGAATGTTAGGACTACACTTCTGAATTGGAGAATAGCCACATGTATTGTCAAGAATTTTAGGATTGCACTCTGTTTTTGTCAAGAAATTGGTATGTTTATTGTCATTGAATGCTTTTGAGGCATTCTAGGCAATGAACTAATGTATGTTCTTACTGCTACATACTTGGGGATATTCCTAACATACTACTGAGTGAATTTTGGAGCTTCCATTGCTTGGCATTAGTTGTCATTTACTATCATATAGTTATTTGGCTGTGAAACACGGCTAGCAACAGTGACAATCATCTTATGCATATCAAGAAGCTTGAAGGAGCACACAACTTTGCAGTTTAGCAAAAGTAGTGCTATAATATCTTGTTGTATAAGAAGTAAGCAAATCCTATTAAAGTAAAGGGAAGAAAACCAACTTGTAGAGCAAGATGACTGGGATGGAGCTCAATGAGCTTGCACACTCCACCATTGAGCTATCGATTTTTGATGACTTGCTATTTAACATTGAAGGGTTGGATTCTGCTTATGACATTTGGAAACGGCTGGAAGAATTGTATGCCCACTAGAAGATTACTGCAAGTAAAGTCTATTGGCTGAAGAAACTCATGGGTTTGCGTATAAAAGAGGGTACTGCAATGTCTACTCACTTTAGTGAGTTTAACTCCATTTTTAGCTAGCTTTCTGCTTTGAAGTTTAATATTGATGATGAGTTCAAAGCTACGTTCTTGCTTTGCACTCTGCTAGAGAGCTGGGATACCTTCAAGACTTCTATGAGCAATTCTAATGCTATGCTTTTTTATGCTGATGTAGAGAGTGCTCTAATCATGGAAGAAATGAATCGGCATAACAATGCATCTAGTAAGTCTTCCAGTGCTTTGCATATACTAGAGGCATATCACAGTAGAAAGGAAAATCTAATAGCAAGGGATGCAATAAATCAAGTAATAAGAATGTTGAATGCCATCACTATGGTAAGAAGGGTCACTTCAAACATGACTGCTATAAATGGAAGAAAGAGAAAGGGAAGGGAAAGAAGACGGATGAAAGCAAGGAAGAGAAGAAAGAGAGTTAGCATGCTAGGAACAGTAGTGTAAAGATCAAAGAGGTGAATGTAGTTAGCCATGAGAGTGACAGTGGGAATGATGTGCTCTTTGTCTCTTCATGTTCAATGCACATGCTTTGATAGCTGATATGGATGATGGCATGCACACTTGAATTTTGGATTCATGTGCCTCTTTTCATGTCACACCTCACCGTGAGTGGTTTACAAACTATACAGGAGGTTGACATGGTTTTGTCCATCTTGGGGACAATTATGCATGTGACATTGCAGGCATTGGTAGTGTGCAACTACAGTTTCAGCATGGATCTGTCTTTACTCTTCAGAATGTAAGGCATGTACCGCAGCTCAAGAAGAGCTTGATTGGTACTAGATAGCTAGATGATGATGGATTTCATACCACATTTGGCGATGGGAAATGGAAGATCTATAGAGGATCTAGGGTTATTGCCAGAGGCTCAAAGAGCGATACTTTGTATCCTCTCCATGTATCTAGTGTGCATGACCATGTTGTTGTCATGAGGACTAAGTAATGAAGTGCTTCCTTGTGGCATGGCCAGTTGGGCATCTCTCTTTCTCCCTCTCCCTCTCCCTCTCCCTCTCTCTCTCTCTCTCTCTCTCTCTCTTCTTTTCACTCTCCTTCCTCTCTTTACCTCGCTCTTCTTTTCTACCTTCTCCCTTCTCTTCCTTCCTTCTCTCTTCCTCTCTATTTCTCCCTTCCCTTTCTCTCTCTTCCTTTTCTCTCCCCCTCTATTTTTATCTCTCCTCCCTCTCTATTTCTCCCCACCCCTCTTTATCTCTCTCTTTCCCTTTCTTTGTTTCCTCTCTCTTAGTTTCTCCCTCCCCCCTCTCTCACTCATTGTTTCTCTCACTCACCCTCCTCTCCCTCCCTTCATCTCTTTTTTCTCTCTTCCCCTCCTTGTTTCCTTTCTCCCCTTTCTCTCCCTTATTCTCTCATCCTCTCCTTTCCTTCTTTTCCTTCCCTTCCCCATTCTCTCCCTCTCTTTCAATGCATTTCTAGGCAAACAAAAACAAAGAAAATCCTTTGTGTCTCCTTTTTGTGGCTTCCCTCCCTTCTCCTTCTCCTTTGCACCCTTCTCCTTTTCTTCGCATATGGCAGTGGCAGTGGTGGTGATGAGCTCTCCTTCTCTCTCTCTCCCTCTTCTTCTCCCTCTCCCTCCCAAAGCTTTGAGCTCTCTTGATGTCTCTTTCATTCTCTCTCGCAAATGCTTTCAACAAATGTTGCGGTCAGATTTTTGATACTTTGTTTCTCAGAGTAACGTCACTACTAGCATCACAATATCGGAACTAGACATCACTATCGCTCCATTCCTTGTAGTGTATCCCAACCATGCATGCAACTAACTATCTAACTATGTGGAAACTAACTAAACTATAGTGCATGAGAACCTAAAAATAAAATGACATAAACAAATCTTGATGTATGTCTTTTTGTTATTTTTATTTTTTAAATTTGTTTATTTATTGTTTTTAAAATAAATTAGAATAAACACAAAAAAATCTAAGAAAACAAAATATCTAAACTAAAATCCTCACACTCTCTAAGATTTTCTAATACAAACAATCAACTTAGCCTAAAATAATCTACGCTATAAAAATCAAACCTATCAACTAAACTACTAGATATAGGATGCTCCTCAATGGCCTCGAGTGTAGGTACATTAGATGTCATGGATCCACTATCAAGTACATCACTAAAATTCTCCATCATCTCATGGAGCAAAGCATCAAACTGCATCATCAACATAAGGCATAGATGGCACTAGTAAACATCCCAAAGAGTAGCCCATAGTCATGTCCATATACTAACAAATGTACTCTGGCAAATGTAGTCCCGATAAGGACAACTATCATCTAATTGAATGTCCAAATATGATGGAGTCAGACGGTAGACAACAACTTGATATCTAGCAAACTCTTTCTGCTCTCTATCCATCCGGTACTAATGAATCACATGCTCAGGGGTAAAAACACCAGCATAATCATGGTGCTAATAAGTGCAACCTATAGCTTTCTACATGGTAGTGGTATCATAGCATCGAATATATGTTTGACATTACCAACACAGTAGCTATGTGTGCACATAAAGATGCCTCTGATATCGTCGGTAGCTAAATTGGGGGTGGTACTGTAAACAAAGATAGCCACAAAATGTACATCATAACAAATCTCACCTCTCAGAGCATACAAAAACCTAGTATGCATTTGAAATTCAGGAATAATGTAATATCCCACATGTATAGGATCAAAATTATTGACATCTAAGCGCATCCATCCATAAGATCTCCATACCTACATCCCATTAAGAAGTAAATCTCCCCAAAAGAAAAGAAAATCCAAAATTCAAACTAGACCAAGATTATTCTTAACTACAAACCTAATTGTATGGAGGGGAGCTTCAAGCTCTACCCCGAGACCTACGGACCACTTATTGCTCAAGTGTTTCGAACCGAGCGGCCATGGCTACCTCTCACACAGCCGACACGCAATGCCTACCTTACGGGTGTAGTGAGCTTACCTTGATGCTCGATCGAGTACCCTCATCTCTCTTGCACGCCGGTAGCTCCATGATCCTTGAGACAAGCTCAAGCAACCTCAATCCCTCTCCCATGAGCTTCATCCTCCATAGCCACGCGCGAGACAAGAGAAGAGAAGAGAGGAGAAGAAGATGAGGATAAAAGATGGAGAGGTTCTTCTCCAAGATCCCTCACTCTCACACAATCACTCTCTCACTCCCTCACACTCTCTCAATCCCTCTCTCAAGCACAAGCAAGAAGGCAAGAAATAAGAGAAGAAGAAGAAGAAGCTTTGGCCACACACAAGAATGAGCTTCCCATTCACTTTTCAACTTTATATACATGCCCTATTTTTCATGGGTGGTCATTCCCTTTTTTTTACATGGCCGGCCATTAGCCTAGGCCCATTTTCTCATTTCCCACTGTTCTAGTCTATCCTATCCCCAACTAATGCATACAATTTGCACAGGAGTGAGCCTGGCGCTCTCTTACAAGGTTTTGGAAGTGTTTTCGCACTTAATGGTGCGCTTTTTATTCGTTTACTCTCCTTGGGCGACTCTAAGACTTCTTGAGGATCGTGCCCGTGCATTTAATTTTGTCCAGGATCTAGTTGCCAGTTAAGGCGCCTTTTCCTTCTTTTCTCTTTTTTCCATTTCCTGCTCCTCTGTGCTGTGGTAAACATTACCCCCCTCCTAGCACTATGGTGGGAAGTAGTGGGATAGATGATGCTATTGCTAGGTGGAATTAGTGGGTAGATGACATTGATGCTTGTGAATGAGAGGTGATGGAGTTTGATGACGATGACCAGGAGAGATTCCGGCGTGCTTTAGGCTCCATGAAGATACTCGGCATCTTTCACACTATTATGGCGCCCCTTATGTAGCCGGTCATCTTTTGAGTATCCGAAACTCTTGAAGCAATAAGCAATCCCTTAGGAGAATGGTATTGGAGGGATTTATTCTGGAGAAACCCCCCGAACGCTATTTGCCTTGAAAAGCCGTTGTCTTGGTTGAAAATCCTTGTCTTTGAGTAGAGGGTTTTCAATTTTGAGTTGAAGGTCTTCAGGCTTGTGGAATCAATAAGCGATCCGTAGATCTTGAGGCGTTGGGCATGGATCATTGGACGATGAGGTTCCAAGATCTATGCCAATGGCAGATCCATCACTGGGTTTTCCTTCTGCTTGATTTGGTTCAGTCATGGCAGCCATCAGTAGGCGGATGATTGGCAACATGAAATCTGTTGAGCCATTTAAACCTTCACAGCGAAGCTCCTGAAGTTGCAGTAATGGAGTCATGTCTGACTCATGGAAAAATTCCTTGTCATTGGAGGATGTAGTAGATGATCTTCTTCAGCCAAGCAGCCAATTCTTGAAACACGACCATAACCTACAAGAAAAGTTGTGCACTTTCTAGGGGGTGTGTCTGTCTCACTGTGTAGTGCATGGTGCCCGTGCCAGTGGAATTGGGAGATGGGTCTAACCTTAGGCAAGCCCTTGGTAATGTCCCACTCTTGAGGACCCAATTCATGCATCGTTGGAGGTGCGGTGCAAAACTTAGGGTGACATGTCTGAAAGTCCTGTCCTTGATGTGCCCTATGTGTGAAGTGGGGGAGGGCTAGAGAGGACGCTAGATGCAGTGAGTGTGGTGCACAATAATAGTGAAGAAAGACTGCAAGCACATGTGAAGTGTCCTCCCTGTCAACCTGTTTAGTAGTAAATTCATCTTTCAGCTTTGCTGTTTTTTTTTTTAAGAGAATAGGAGAGAGTACATTTGGCAAGGTATATGGCACCTATTTAGTCACGGGGCGGTCGCAGGCATTGTGATAAAAATGCGCGACTTTGTAGGTATTCTTTAATACCGGCTTTAGCTCTCAGAGGAGTGGTGGACAAGAAGGGGTGATTACACCTTGCAAAGCGGGTGTCACTCATATTTTCTAAGAGCTCTAGGCAGAAGGCAAGGAGGAGAGCAACCCGCATCATCAACCTAGTCATGGCTCTACTATCTATTCCTAGGTTAATATCGAAGAAGAGTGGGGGGAGATGGGCTTCCTCTGCGGCGGGTTTCTGGAGTAGCAGGAATTTGATAAGCCGGAGGTAATTACAAGTGGTCAAAAATGCCGGATCGAGGCAGGAAGAAAAATCTACAAGAAAACGATTTATGGAGGGAAGTATATCTTCTACCCTAAACACTAAACACTCCTCAGGGCTCCTAGAATTTACATTATATATTCTCAGGAAGTCATAATCCCCATGTAAATCTCTATCATAGTCCACTCCATGCCTATGGGGGTAGGGCATGTATATGGGATCATTACGCTCTTCGGGGAGTGAACTACAAAATGCGGTCCAGGCATCAAAATTGGTGTCCCAAATCCTCCTTCGCCACTTCGGCTGTGCCTCGTAGCCTTGGACGGTTTTGGGAACCAGATTGACCTTGTCTTCCCAGTACTCTTGTGGCTCTTGTCGCCACCTAGTCATTATCATGCTTCTTTCTTCCATCCATCTGTTTGCAAGTTCGTTAGCCAGATCTTTGATCTTGGCTACGACTCCTAGAGACAGGGCCCGGTCCAGAGAGCGTGGGAAAGCAAATGAAAGCTCGAACGGCCTCTTATGTAACTCTCGCTAACGCCAGATGACCAACTCCTGGGGCCGGTCTACAGGATGTGTATCGTTCCTCAGTGGCATAGGCTCCTCAGGGAGTTGTCGTGGAAGTGTGCGTGCTCGGCATTGGGCCTCCTCAGCTAACTCTTGTCTCCTTCTCCTTGCTGCAACTATGTGTTCAGTAGATCGGTATCTGCAGGTTCCTCCTGTGGGATCTTGGGTTGAGGCGAACTCGGCATCCTTTACGGCTCTTCGTCATCATCTTGCTCGAAATCTGGACCCTCTTCGACATTTCGCTCAACCACAGGGGGAATGACTGGTGGTGGTGGTGGTGGTGGCTGCTCCTGCTCCTGAAAACCTAACTCCTTGAGCTCAGCAGTGGAAAGGCCCATACAGCGTAGGTAGTAGAATTGTTGCTCTTTGGTGATTCCTATATTTGTTGGAAGCTCCCGCTCTTGAAGGCCGTATCTTAGAGCTCGGGTGGTTAGCTCCAACTTTCTTTTCACCTTTTCCATTGAATCATCGCCCTCAGCTTGCGTCACGTGGAGCACCATGTTGAGGAAGGCTTGCCGCTGGGTCTTAGTGGTTATTTCTGCAGCCTCAACCCTAGCTTTGGCAAGCATTCTTTCACATTCTGCCACCGCCAGGCGTTCGGTTAAGTCCCTTACCCTATCAAAGTTTTTCCTTTCCCACTCCATGGCTCTCTCCTCCATCCTTTTCCTTTGTTCCTCCAGTTGGCTCGCTAGGGTGGTTACTACCTGTTGCTGCTCATTTGATAAAAACCATAACTGGTTTCTTTTTCTTAGTTTCTGAGCTAGCTGTTCTTCAGCAATCCCTCTGGCTTGATCGACAATGCTAAGCCTTTGGTGCACCTCGGCCAGGATTTCTAATTTTTCCTGAACCAGCTGCTCTTGGCTTTGGATTTCAGCAAGGAATAGCCTTTTTTGATTGAAAGCCATGGCCATGAGGGCTTCTACGTCTTCCTGGGAGGTCTCCAGCGCATCTTGCAATCTTTGCACTTCATCCTGTAGCCGTTTTGCTTCAGCTGCTGAGACTCTTGGCCCTTCACTCTTCAGGAATTCGATTTCGCTTATTAACATGTTATGTTCTTCTAGCTCCCGCCACGACTGGGGCTCTGTGGCATGTTCTTGTGGAACAGTGGCTTCGCCTTCCTGAACCCCTTGGTAGAGCATTTCCACTTGGGCGACTCTTTGCTGTAGATCACTGTATTGCTGCATCAGTAGCTTCAGGTTCCTTTGTTCTGCCACCAGGCTCTGCTCCTCATCATCCAGCCTTTGAAGGCAGCTTTCATTGTTTTGGGCTTCCTTCGTTTTTTCCGCTAGCTGGTCCTGCAGGGCCTTTATTTCTCTCCGTCTGTCGGCTTCCTGCCTTGAGACTTCTAGCCTGAGGGCCGCTGACGTCTCCTTTTCTTTCTCTAACTCCAACAAGGCCACCTTCTTCTCTTCTTTTGCATTGTCTAGTTGTGTCAGTAGCTCGGCCACATATGCGTCATAGTCAGTGTCGGTAGGCATGGGAGTATGGGGCGTGGTGGTCGATGCCTCCAACCTTTGTCGTTTAGGGTCTTGCCGTGACTCTGCATCTACGGGTGGTGGGCCTTTTTAATCTAGTTTCAGGCACGATTTCGGCCACCTTGCTCACTAGCATCTGCACCATGGTCATGAGTTGTGCCGTGTCGAGAGGAGGTGTGGGTTGTGCGGTGGTTGCAGTCGTAGTTTCAGCCGCCGTTGTCGGCGCAAAGGAGGAACTTGCACTGGCTTCGGCTTTATGGCGGGGGCTTATGGGTTTGAGTTCTCCGCCCCCATGGGTCTCTTCCATAGATCTTCGTGTAGCTTCCGCTAATTCGGCCAGTTCCTTCAGTTGCTGCTCTTCGGCTTCTTCTCTCACCCTTCTTTTCCTGTCCTCTTCTGCCTTCTTTGACTCCTCTCTTATCCTTGCAAGCTTCTCCTCCTCCTTCCTCCTCCTTTCTTCCTCAGCTCTTTGAGACTCTCTTTGAGCCCTTTTGATGTCAGCCCGTTCTTCCTTACTTAATTTCTCTTTCTTCTCCTTCTGTCTCCTGTCACTCTTGTTTTATTCTTGGGGTTTGCTCGCTCGTGTAGGCGGCACCTCCTGCTCTCCCTTGTCACTTATTGTTCTTTCGCTTGATTCCCCTCCTTCGTGGTGAGGTGGGCTTTGATGCGCAGCTTCCTCATCCATGACGCCCTCATCCTTTATTGCTTCATTTATGATGGCTGTCAGGATACCCCCGTATCTGATTGTAGCTGCCTTTGATGCAGGTTTCTTCCTTACGGAGCGCGCGGTTGAGGCAGGGGATTCTCCTCCTGCTAGTGCTTCTGCCGGGGTAAGGAGGGCAGTTGAACTTTGAATGGTTTTCTGTACGAACCCATTCCAGTCTATCTCTTCAGGGACTCCTACTGCTATGCTTTCCAACAGCGGGACCCCGATCCTGTTCATCAATGCATTGTACCGTTGGCCCGAGAAGAGGGTATGGATCATCTTCGCTTGTAATTTCACTGCTGGGTCCGGGATGTCAGCCAAGATGATTTCATCCACGGTGTGCACCGCTTCCTTTTTTACCCCCAGCATGGCGTAAACATCTCGTCTCGGCCGTCTTTCTTTCTTGGGTACGAGCCCCAGGGCCTTTTCTATGATTGTTGCATTGAGGGGCACTTCGATTCTTCTTTCCTGCTCCCCTGTCCTTACTGTGACAGTGCCACAGTTCCTGCTCTTGTCAGAGTTCCTCAGGAAATCTGCACACATGCTGTAATCCACGGCCTGCCCCACCTTTTCCACATACTTGTGGAGGTGGCATCTGTCCACCAAGTCTTTGATCGCCGGTTCCTCCAGGATGGCCTCGTCCAGATTCAGTGTGTGCTTGAAAGTGAACTGACTGAATCCTCGCGTCTCGATGCTGATGCCGAATTTGGTCATCTCTTCTTCGGAAAATGGGAGTTTTCCCCCTTTGTCTTGTCCTGCCATTGTGGTGACCTGTCAACACACCATGCCAACATTAATGCCTAACAATCGGCTTATTTCTAATCAAAACTCAGTTTGAGAGAAAAATGTATGTGCCCAAAATGGGTATACTTGCTTAGAGGCTTGACCATTGCTATTGTTTTCCTTTGCAGTATTCTTCCATAGAAACTTACTTAATTATAACAATCTGCTAGCTAGATAGCATAACTTTCATTTTTTCTCTGCTCTTGCTCACATTGCTCCCCCTTCCGTCGGGGATCTTTCAAGGAATCCTTCCTAGGATTAGCACAGGGAGGACGAGGTAAGCGCTGCTTCGCGTGGGTTGACTTACCTGGCCAATAACCAATCATAGAAGCTTGGATTGTATTCGAGTTGGGCATGACAATCAAGAGTAGATGGTTGGATGGAGACTTGGGAAATGTAGGTCAAGACATCGTGGAAGAGATCTCCAGTATTGAGGCGACTGGCCACATGTAATTCCTCTGCGGTGAGGAATTGGTCAATGTAGGGGTGGGCGAGCACATGGTCGTCCAAACGCTGATTACGGGTGATGGCCAAGACCCTAAACGAGATAGGTGCCACTTAAGTGGGGTCATATTCAATGGTTTTAACTGCCTTGCATTGCTCAGCATTGGTCATTATCCGACAACCTTTTTTCTCCCATTGGATCCTTAGCTTAAACCACTGCTGCAAGAACGTGGAAGGTGAGCTTGCCATCTACGAGAGCTCTTGCAACTCCTGTTCAGGAGCAAAATGAGGAGGCTTACGATACGAAGTGATAAGTCTTCTGAGGGCAGCTTGATCCTTTGAGATTTCGTCGTTTGCTATCAGTTCGGCAGCAATTTTGGGGAATTTAGTGGTCATAAGTTCGTATTCTTCCCAAGTGCATGGTAAGGCATGAACATCCGAAGCAAGCGTTTTGTCAAGAAGACCTAGGTCTAGCCACTTATAACTTCTAGCGAATGTAGTGAAAGTTTCGTCCAACATCTTAATGCAGGTTATTAAGTCATCCCCAGAAGTCGCGGCAAGGTCCTTAGCCAAGGAGAGGAAAGGTCATATCGTGTATGAAGGCTTAAGACTCGCTAGTGTGGGTGGTGCAATTGGACTGGATAGTGGTGACTCCCGCATCGGTGTCACGGGTTGGGCCTCGCACTCTGAAGCACTTTGAGGTGCTGTAGGAAGGTCCGGGGGCATGGGGTTGTACTAGGTTCTAAGTGAGCAGTCATAGTGGTTCTTAAGTTCTCTGGATTAGGTAGGTTTAAGGCCTGTGGCATTTGCTTTGGTCGATAGATGAGCTGAGACTTGCTAACCACAGCTGGCCATGGCCTGCTGACTATGTTCTGGGCGCCACTTGTGCAAGCCTCCCTCATTAGGGTGAGATTGCTTGTAGACGAGCTTCTTAGCTGGCCATTTTTAGGCACCCAAATCCAGGGATTGCCCTCGTAGTATCCTTGTGCCCGTAAGAGATCTTTGGGAATCCAGCGCGGTGTGGTTGTGTGTCTATGGGGATAGCGCCTAGACTGCCTCTTAGGTCAGAACGGTTGATAATTTTGACGTTTAGAGTCATACTTGGGTGGTCTACCCGGATGTGGTTTTTTCCATTTTGGCACCCATAGAGACGTGGACTCTTTGGCCTTGTGAGTGCTCTTGGTGGGTTTGGGTTTGGGGTCGAGAGCTCGGCACGAGGCCGTACTTTCCTTCTGTTCAGACTCGGGCTGAAGCGTGGTCATAGGGGTTTCTACCGGTGGCTTCGTAAAGGTGGGGGAATTAAGACAGCCCTTGTTGAAGGTCGTCACTATACGCACATTGCCGATAGCAAGATGTATGCGGTTTAGGTTGTAATCCACATTATAGTTTGTTTGCTTCTTGAAAGTGCCACCCAATAGTGACACATTACCGGCTCCTTTAGTGTCAGGTAACACATGGAAGAAGGCTGGTAAGCTTTCAGACTCAATGGAAACGACCACCTTGCACTTCCCTAGGAGTGAATAAGCGGTACCCCCAAACGGGGTGAGTTAAGCGTTAGTGGGCTGTAGTTTCGGTTGACCAATGCATGTCCAATGGTCATGCGTCAAGATATTATAGTCGGCACCTTCATCAATCAATGCTTCGAAAGAATACACCGCTCCTGCTGCGACTATGATTTGTAGGTACGCCGGTGCCACTGCTTCTTCGTCCTGATCTATAAGGTCAGTTTACAGTAGCCATGTAGACGTTCAGTGGGGGTTCTAGCATGGGTGTATCATGTAATGGATGGGAAGGAGGATAGTACTTCTTAATGCGGCTGCCGTTAAAAAAGCCTATTCCTTCACCGTCAAGTGTCTCCAACTCGACATTCTCGGTCCTACCAATCATGCGTACTCTGAAAGGCCCTAGCCCCTGAAACTTCATCTTCTGTTTATGTCCTTTTACCGAGTATAGCAGAACAAGGTCCCCTTGTTCGAAGTCTCGCTGCTTGACATGCTTGTCAAACCACATCTTTCGTCGAGCCTTTTCACAAATCAGAGAGTGAGTGGCGAGGAGTCGGGTCTCCGTTAAGCGCTCTAGCTCCACCAAGCGGTTTGTACAAGCCTCTCTTCCCTCCCAACGCTCCTGGACTGCTAGCCTCAAGCTAGGGATGAATAATTCTAAGGGTAAAATGGCTTCAGTTCCGTACATCAGCCTAAAAGGTGTTTGTCCCACAGCCGTTTTATAAGCTGTGCGATAGGCCCACAAGGCCGCCATTAGCTTGTTGTCCCAGTCACTTCTTGAAGTAGACACGACTTTTGTAAGCACGTTGACTAAGATTTTATTTGTGGATTCGGCTTGGCCATTAGCTTGAGGGTAATAGGGAGAGGAATTTCGATGAATTATTAGAAAAGTAGAGAGGAAGTGGGCAATCACTTCATTAATGAAGTGTGTGCCTTGGTCGCTTACAAGTTCGATTGGACAGCCAAACCGTGAAATGACCTGCTCCCACAAGAACTTTGCGGTGGTCCTAGCATCATTCTTCCTCGTGGCTCGTGCCTCTGCCCATTTCGTTAGATAGTCGGTCGCCACTATGATGTATCGAGCTTGGGAATATTGTGCTGCAGGGCTGATAGGTCCAATAAAATCGATGCCCCATTTTTCAAAGGGTTGTCGGGCTATGACAAGGGTCAACTCCATCTTGTCCTTTCGCACATGCACTTTGGTTCTTTGGCACTCATCGCAGTGCTTTACAAATTTATATGCATCGCGGAAGAGGGTGGGCCACCATAGCTGGGATTGTAGCACCTTTCGGGCTGTTGTGTCCCTGCTAAAGTGTCCTCCAGCGATTCCGCCATGTGCTTCGTTCAATGCGTCGTGCATCTCTGCTCACACATGCATCTGCGCAATAAACCGTCTTGTCCCAACCTGTAGAGTTGGCCAGCTATCAGTTGGTATGGTTGAATTTTCAAGATAAGTATTTTCAGCCTGGCCTTCTCAATGGATCGCTCTGGTAGTCCATTTTCTAGCACTTGCACTATGTCATCGACCCAATATGGCATCAGATCAGCTTTAAATAATTCTAGTTCACTAGACAAGTTAAAGAGATGGGCATCCGGCAAATCGTCAGGCACGCCTTGCCCAGCGGCTTCTCCTGTGGGTATGCGGGACATGTGGTCAGCCATGTAGTGCTGCTTTCCTTTGCGTACAATCACAGAGAAGTCAAACTCCAGTAAGAGGAGTAACCATCTAGCTATGCGTCCCGTAGCGCAAGGCTTGTTCACAAGATACAGCAAGGCTTGATGGTCAACAAAGAAGACAAAGGGAGTGGCCAACAGGTAATGCCTAAATTTCTTTACCGCAAATACCATGGCCAACCCCTCCCTTTCTGTCGTGGAATAGTTCATCTCGGTCTCTGTGAGCTGCCTGCTGGCAAAACTCACCGGGTAATCCAAGTTATGTTCACCAGGCTGGCATAGCACGGCTCCAATAGCGAACTTAGAGGCGTCTATGTGTACATGAAACATTACGTTCTAGTCTGGGGCTCGCAAGATTGGTGCAATCGTAAGAGCCTTTTTCAACTCCTCATATGCGCGCTAGCATTCCTCCATCCACTCAAACACTATCAATAGCTTGTACAATGGTCTAGCTATTAGTGCGTAATTTAGCACAAATCGTCGATAATATCCAGTGTGTCCCAAGAAGCACTGAACTCCCTTGTAGTTATCGGGTGGCGGTAGGTCAACAATGACTCTGACTTTGGAAAAGTCAGTAGCAATGCCGTTCCTTGACACTATGTGCCCTAAGATGCATCCGTGTTTTACCCAGAACTAGCACTTTAAGGGGTTCAACGAGAGGTGGTACAGCCTACACCTTTCAAAGACAGCTCTCAATTTCTCCAAGTGTTCGGCCCAACTAGAGTGTAAACATAGGTTGTCTACGAACACTTCCAGTTCGCGCCTAAGCATGTCCTTAAAGATAGTGCACATTAGGCGTTGGAAAGTTGCAGGTGCGTTCATTAGCCCAAAAGGCATGACAATGTAGGCGAACACGCCCCATTCCATGGCAAAGGCAGTCTTGTGCCTGTCGTCGGGGTGCACTTGCACTTGATTGTAGCCCGAGAAACCATCCAGAAAACTGTAGGCTTCCTTTTCTGCTACCCTCTCAAGCATGTGCTCGGTGTAAGGTAAAGGATACTTATCCCTTTTCGTAGCGACATTCACTTTTTTGTAGTTCACGCACACTTGGATTTTTCCATTTTTTTTCATGACAATCACAATAGGTGATACCCAGTCCGTGTGCTCGATCTCATATATGAAGCCTGCCCTCATGAGTTTATCAATCTCCTCTTTCACTGCATGGGCGTGCTTGGGATTCATGGGGTAAGGTCGTTGTTTCATTGGCACTGCATCTGGGACCATTGGGATGTTATGAGTCACGACCCTAGGGTCAACTCCCTTAAGTTCGTCCAATGTCCAAGCAAATACGTCAATGTACTCTTGTAGGAGCGCACCAAGTTTGGTCTCTTCATCCTCCACCAAGTCATCTGCAACGAACACGGTCTTGGTTTTTCACCTTTTCGAGCCAAGTTAACCTCTTTGACTTTGGCGGGTCCCTCGATCGGTTCACTAGTCTGACCTTGTCTTTTTGCACCTAACAGAATCACCACTCTATCACCCTTTTTAAATTTTGTAAACCGTTTGGGCAGATCCTGTGGTTTCCTCTGCCTTTCCGCTTCTGAGTCCCTTGCTTGCTTCCTGGCCTCCTCTTTTAGCCTCCTGCGCCTCAGGTGGACTGGCAAGTCTCCCTTGGTGCGTTTGACCTTAGAGGGTTGCGGTATCTCGGGATCACTCTCAGTGCTAACTTCCGACTCTGAGTTGAACTCGCATCCCTCACTTGAGGAAGGTGTTTCCCCAGGGGGTCGTAGTTCCGTAGGTGCATCTGTCTTGAGCACTGGGATTACCCATGGTTGTGCTACTCCGGCTTGCTCATAATCCACGGCTCCTATGCGTTCTAGCCAGGATCTGTCACACTCCATTAGCATGACTCCTTTTTCGTTCCGACTGATCCCTTCTTTCCTAGGCCTCAAGTCTGCCCTGATTTGTTCTATCACTTTTCCCTCCGTGTCGTACTCTATTGTGTCTATCTCTTCTTCACTCTCTTCTCCCGTAGAGTGACAGTCCTCATACTCCTCATCATCCGGGTCCTGTCCTTCTGACTGCTCGTCATCCCCTAAGCTTTCCTCTTCAATCTCCTTGTCGTCAATAACTAAAGCCCAGTTATATAGCAAGTTCAGGTTGTGGACCTTGGTCCATTTCCATTCCGGTTTAGCTAAAAGGTCACGTAGAGGTTTTAAGTTAGCAGCCAAATTTCCGTCCAATTTATTGGTCAGATACTTTACGATTTCCTGAAGCTCTAATTTGTTGTTAGGGATGCGGGATGAGGCCAGTTTGCTCGGGTTGAGTGAGCTTCCTGCCATCATGCATAGCGGCACAACTGGCTCCTCAGTTGGCATGGCTGCGGCTTTAGCAGCCTGCTGATGTGGTCTTTCCTCATCCAAGAATGGCAGGTCAATGGTTGCCAAAATGTGCATCCAATCCCTCTCATCCTCAGGGAAAGGAATATATCTAGCGAGCGATCCATAGGACTTGGTCGTTTGAGTATTGCCTTTTAGCACAGCCGAGATGGCAGCTAGGTCAACAGATGTCGTCGTCCAAGTGTCCATCTCTACCCTCACTGCACTAGTTCTGTTCCCTAGGAAAATCAATCCATTGCCCCAGTCCTCTATGACTCGTGCATTCCTCATCCAAGGTCGGCCTAATAGTATGTCGTAATCCACTCCCTTCATGACAATGAAGTTTACTGAAAATTGCACACCGGCAATCTTTACTGGCCAATTCTTTAAGACCCCAAATGGTCTTACCCTCATTCCGTTTGCTAACGTGACATTGAATCTAGCAGTATCTACAGGAGGGTTTTCCCATGCCTCTAGGACTGCATGGTTTAGCACACTAACACCGGCGCCTGTGTCTACAATTCCTTTTCGAGTCATGTCTCCTAAGGCTAGGATGGGCAAAACTGCATGCATTTCAGTGCCTTCCCAAAAAGCATTGATGTGCAAAGACTTAGGATTTGAGTGTAGAGTTAGACTTGGGATCCGTGTAACTACATCATGATCTTGCGGATCAGCACCAGCAAGTCCTGCGTGTCCCTCGATCAAGTCTTTTAACTCCTACCACAATGAATGATTTTGCCTAAGCAGATCCTCCAAGCTTAGAGTTACTAGAGTGGACAACAAGGTTGTGAGGAGGCTACTGGACCCTTGTCTTCCTCTGAGGCTAGCAGTTCTAGGCCATGCATTTTGTCTGCCCTGGTAAGTTTCCCCCCGGTCTTGCTACTGAGTTGCTCCTAGTGGTGCAGGTATGCTCCTAGCCTGTGGTTTTGAGGGTGAGACTGGTGTGCTAACGCTGGAGAAGTCGTCCATAGGGTCTTCCAATATGGGTTCAGCATCCTCGATGTGCTTTTGGGCGTCCTTGACCCACTCCTGACCTTGGCTATAGCCTCGAGTTGCCGTTTGGGATGGGGATATTCCCCTACCTTGGCACTCCCTAGCTCTGCTATCTTAGGAGCCGAGGTCTCTGCCTCTGCATCTGTGACCTTCTTTCCCGTTACTAGCGTAGTTGTTTCCTCAGTTTTAAGGGTTATCTTTGCATCGGTTCTCGTTTTCCGTCTCCTCCAACTTTTCTTCCCCATTGAGGTTACATCAAGGTTACTTGGCCCTGGCAAGGAGATGCCTACTTGTTTCATTTGAGCTCGCATCATAGCATGTAGTGGGATGGGCGTATCCTCACTGCCAAAAGTTTCCACTCCAAAGAGCCCCAAAGGCACCGATGGCATGTTGGCAGGGCTGATTGATGGCTTCCACCTAGGACAGTCAGGAAACAGATGTGTGATTCCATACTCTGCGCATTGGAGATCCGCTTTGTCTTTGTTAGCTTGTTCTCGCTCTAGGCAGCGTGATGAGATGTGGCCTGGGTGACCGCAAGTCGAGCATGTGACTGGATCCTGGCTGGGCCCTCCAAAGCCTCTGCCTTGTCCTCTTCCTAAAGCCATCATCGGCACTAGCCGATAGTCCATCAGGACTGGGTTGCCCTCCTCGTCATAGGATATGTACAGATTGACATATGTCTCTTCCTCATTAGGCTCCTCCACAAAGTGAACAGGAGCATCGCTAGGTGGATGAGTCACAAAAGGCCCTGGTGGCCTGGGTACACTAGTTGGGTTCATCTCCAGCCTAGGCACGGCATGTCTTGAGTCAGTTGGGTGCTGGAAGAGCTAACTGGGCTCCCCTGCCAAAGAAATTAGGTTGCCTATTACCTAAGTATGGAGGGTTGTACTGCTGCATGTATGGGAATCTCCTCGGCATTCTGCAATGCGCTGCATCATGCCCGAATCTACCGCAATTTGAGCACGGCCGAGATCTAGGATCTTGGCACTCAATTGGGAGGTGATTGCCGCCACAGTACACACATTGTATGTGCGATCTCACAGGCTTTCTAACGAGCTCTTGCAACTGTGCAATCTCCATTCTCATCTTTGCCATCCCTTGGTCGTGGTCTACACCCTTTCCCTTATCCTGCACGCTAGCAGTTGCTTTTTCCCCCAAGGTGGTTGATCTCTCAGGGTCCCTCTGGCTTGCACTATCTCGGTTGGTAGTCCTCATGCTACATTCCCTGAGTTGATCATCTACGCGTATTGCCTCCTCGAAGACTCGAGCTAGCACATCTCATTGTAAGGTGGAGTTACTGGCCAAAGCCTTGTAGAGCTCTTCACTCCGAATCCCATTCATAAACACTGTAGACACTGCCCTCTCGGTAGGTCGCTCATTGGCAGGGATTCTCTTGTAGAGGCTGCGCACCTGAGTGACATAATCCCTAACGTCCTCCTTCTCCCTTTGACTGATATTCATCAACCTAACAATGAGGTTATCCGAATACCCCGCCTCCGAAAACCTCTTGATGAAGAGGCCCTTAAGGCGAGCGAAGTTTATACACTCTGCATCATCCAGACTAGAGTACCAGGTCCTCCCCTTGTCGCCTAAGCACAGGCCGAAGGCTTGAGCTCGCTGCGCAGGGTCAGTAAGACCGTTCGCCTCACATACTTGCTCGAACTGCTCCATGAAGCTGTACGGGTTACTGCTAGGTTCGTATTGAGCTAGTTGTTTTGCTACTATGGGGATTCTAGCCTGCCCTTTAGCCCCTTGTGTGACTCCCAATCCTGATAGTAGTGCGGTGGCTAGGGCAGTAGCACTCTGTTCCACGGATGTATTGTCCATGAAACACTTTTCCACTAATTCACTCAATGTCATGCCAGCCTCTGCTGCCCGTTCCCTCTCTATGTTCGGTCCGGACTTGGCTGCCTCAGCTAGGTCTAGTACTCGTCTAGCCTCGTACATATCCACGTCTTGCTGCAGCCTTCTAGCCCTTTGCTCATGGTTGTAGGCAATTATGCCTTCCAGCGCTCTCTTGATAGCTCTTCTCTCTTCTTCCAGGTTAGCTACCACTTTCTCTACAGATCTACCTTGGATCACGGTCCTGGTGAGTAGATCGTAGTCGTGGACCAGTTTCTGGATTGAGGTTGGAAATTCTCCTAAGTCTAATTGGTCTTTCCCTTGTTGCCTCTTGATCCCGACATTGTTTCTGCTTCCAGCTCCACGAGGTTGTCAATGAATCCAATCAGCTCCGGCAGCTTCCACTCCTCTATCTTGTTGCTTCCCGTATCTTCGTGTTTTCTCCAGGTACTACTAGTAGGGCGCTCATGCACCTGTCTAAGTGTTGGGGTCTTCTCCTATTAGTGGGTTCCTTAATGTTATTAGATATCCAGATGTGTTCCTTGTTATTCGAAAGCAGCTGCGATCCTTACTCACACGTTGTGCTTAGTGCTTTCGTGGTGCTTGATGAGAAAACAGGCTTTTCTCTTTTCTTGCTGTGCAGACTTAGTGGAGCACAAGAGTGAAGTGCCGATGTAGAAAGCATTTAATGCAAACTCCACCTTGTTTCTACCCACGTTCCCAGCCTAATTTGAGTTCTCAACTCGGTTCCCGGCTATTCTATGGTCCTTCCGCACCCTAAGTTCGATTGGTCTCTAAGGTCCTAATGGTCAAACTGGGTCTTGGGGGTGTTCAGGGTTGCGTCCTGGGGTCAGGTTTGTGGCAAGGCCAGCAAAAGATCCTTATCTTTTTCTTATGGCAGGATGGTCTGATTCTGGGAATTGGACAGAGTTGGTCCGACTCTGGGAGTCGGATGGTCCGATTCTTGCAATCGGACCTGTCTGGTCTGACTCTAATAGTCGGACGAGGTTGGTCCGATTTTGGAAATCGGTCCAGGAGGGTGGTCCTACTTTCAAAGTGGTCCGACTATGGACTGGTCCGAGTCCGGCTCCAATGGTCCGACTACGATGGTCCGATTCTAATGGGCAGAACAAGTGCCACGTGGCACATCCGATCGGGTTGGTCCGATTCCTGCAATCGGACAGGTCTGGTCCGACTCTCTCAGTCAAACGGTCTGATTCTGGGAATCGGACGATTCGACTCCAGGACTCGGGTGGTTCGATTCTGGGAATCGGACCACTGCGAGTTGGTCTGACTACGTCGGCGGCAGGCACGATTTCGATGCGTTTGAATCCTTCTTAATGTCTACTGCACACAATCACCATAGACTTCCCATATCTGGTTAGAACACTATTGGAAAACACCAGACTCACCTGGAGCAGCACGAATCGATGGCGCCTAGAATCGGGGTAGCATTTCCTCGTCCTGTGAACTAGAAGCTCTCTTTCTCTCTCTCTCTCTCATACAAGGCTAACTAAAGAAATGAGGTTTGTCCTGGCCTCCCAAGCCTCTTAAGGTCCTTTCCCAACACTGCAAAACCTTACAGCCAGTTCCCTGTCCCTGTTTCACCCAAAAACTTGAATCTGGTCCCCTGTTTTCCTGTTTCCAGCAGCAGCCAGAACCTCTGTTTTCTCTTTTCTTACCCTAATCTAACCTTAATCTAGTGCAGCCAATATGCAAAACAAAAATGCAGAATAGTACTCCTAATCTAATGCTTCCAACAAACCCAAATACTTACTTGTTTCACGGACTAAACCCTCCTAAATCTCCTAGTTATCTCGAGCACCGGTTCAGGCTGCAAATCCTACTTCCATGCTCGATCTGATGCGCGCAGCGCTCAAGGCTCGATTCCTTCTGTCCCGGCAAACGGAACCAAAATGGAGGGGAGCTTCAAGCTCTACCCCGAGACCTAGGGACCACTTATTGCTCAAGTGTTTCGAACCGAGCGGCCATGGCTACCTCTCACATAGCCAATGCACAATGCCTACCTTACGGGTGTAGTGAGCTTACCTTGATGCTCGATCGAGTACCCTCCTCTCTCTTGCATGCCGGTAGCTCCATGATCCTTGAGGAAAGCTCAAGCAACCTCAATCCCTCTCCCATGAGCTTCATCCTCCATAGCCACGCGCGAGACAAGAGAAGAGAAGAGAGGAGAAGAAGATGAGGAGAGAAGATGGAGAGCTTCTTCTCCAAGATCCCTCACTCTCACACAATCACTCCCTCACTCCCTCACACTCTCTCAATCCCTCTCTCAAGCACAAGCAAGAAGGCAAGAAACAAGAGAAGAAGAAGAAGAAGCTTTGGCCACACACAAGAATGAGCTTCCCATTCACTTTTCAACTTTATATACATGCCCTATTTTTCATGGGCGGTCATCCCCTTTTTTTACATGGCCAGCCATTAGCCTATCCCCAACTAATGCATACAATTTGCACAGGAGTGAGCTTGGCACTCTCTTACAAGGTTTTGGAAGTGTTTTCGCACTTAATGGTGCGCTTTTTATTCTTTTACTCTCCTTGGGCGACTCTAAGACTTCTTGAGGATCGTGCCTGTGCATTTAATTTTTTCCAGGGTCTAGTTGCCAGTTAAGGTGCCTTTTCCTTCTTTTCTCTTTTTTCCATTTCCCGCTCCTGTGTGCTGTGGTAAACATTGTACCTAGCTAACCCTATGTCACAACATGTTTAAGGTGTAGGTCATCAACCCTAAAGATCTCATTCTCAGCATTAATGTCTTGTACATCTATAGACCCATTGTCTGAAATGTTAATAATCTTAAAAGGTCCTCACAAAAAAATGTTAAGCTTCCTGGAAAATTTGTAATAATGGCTGTTATAAAGTAAAACTACATCACCCTCTTTAAACTCTCTTAGTTTGATATTTTGATCATTCCAAGCTTCTCAGCGTTTCTACATTGCTTCTGAGCTTTGTAAAGCCAATAGTTGTTCTTCATCTAGCTTCACTAATTGTAAAATCCTTTCCTTCAATGATTTAACTTCTCCTAACCATAATGATAGAGCTACTTGTAAATAAGGAAACTCTTACTCAATAGGAAAGATAGCATTAGTTTCATAAACTAAGTTGAATGGTGTATTTTGCATTGTCACCTTGTAGGTGGTTCTGTAGGTCCATAATGCCTTATACAAATGCTCATCCCAGTCTTGCTTATGAGAAGCAAACATTTTAGTTAAAATCCCACAAATAATTCAATTAGTTATTTCTATTGGCCATTAGCTCATGTCTGGGGTAATAAGGTGTTGATCTATGATGCTTAATTTTATATAATTCTATCAACTTGCTCATTAGACCATTTAAGAAATGGGAACCTCAATCACTTACTAATTCTAATGTGCAATTAAAATAGGTTATGATATTCATATACATGGCTTTATTGGTTTTAAGCACTTTTGCTTCCACCCACTTAGTAATATAATCAATACAAAGTAAGATATATCCATTAGATTGATATCTTGTAGGCAAATCAATTGGGCCCACAAAGTCAATTTTCAATTTCTCAAAAGGTGCTAACACCAATTAGTTGTCAAAATGTAGCAAACCTTTTAGAAGGTCGACAAGTCCTTTGACATATATTACATTTTTTGTAGTAATAATGAGAATATTTAAATAAGATAGACCACCAATAACTGACTAAGAGAACCTTTCTTGCTATTAATTCACTTGCAAAATGGCCAACACAAGGCTCGTCATCATGCAATGCTTTGAGAACCACCAGAACTTCATCTTCCCGTACACATCAGCAATAAATGCCATCTCATAGAAATAATTTATATAGATAACCCCCTAATAACCCATTGAGCGTGCTTGTATTAATATTTGTCGCTTTGTCATTTATGGACACCAGGTGGATATTGAGTTGTACTAAGAAAATCTCCAACATGTGCTCGCAATACTTTTTTAAATCTTTCTCAATCTTGGGGTTCCAATTGAGCCCCTAGATTTAAGTATTTTCCTTCTACCATTTCTATTTTAATTACTTCCACCTTAGATTCTTTAATAAATAAAGAGGCCATTTTTTTGGCATTGACCGTAGGCATATCTTTTTATATTTCCATTGAAAAATTTTCAAGTAAACTATTTTTGGCACTCAATTGTGGTTCTTCTTCTCTAACATTCACATAATGTACCAAGGGTAAAGCCCTATAAGGTACAATAGCTACATTATCCTGAGTATCATTAGCCACTTCTATCTTATAGACATTTCATATGTCAATAAGAATTTTATACTATATCTTCCTTAATTTATATTTGAGCAATGCACATTAGTTTTCAAATCCCTATTGGACTTTAATGTGAAGTGGTATTTATAGAACCAATTACATGGAGAATCTGCCCCTAATCACATGGAAATTTAGCATGTAACATTCAATTATAACAGTGTAAGATTTTGTTATGCTTTTCCAAAAATTATTGGTCATTTCAATTCCAATACCATTGATTATTGCTAATCTTAAGGATTAATAAGTGTAAATTTTCATCTTCTTCACCTTGGATCCGACACCCTAGAAAGTATATGACTTGTTTTAGCTCTAGAAAATTCTTAGGTACTAAAGGTTCAAACCTCTAAGCTATGGTTCAACTCCATTCCCATAGGCAGCAAAATCCATTACTCTTTCTTTGGGATGGGGTAACATAAACTCATGCATATTTTGCAGGCGAGTTGATTGATTTGAATTGGCTTCTAGGATATCCTACTAGCTTCCCCCCTCAGAATAATGATAATAATTTTTCTTATTGCTCATAGAGTGCTTAAAGGAATGATATAACCAATGAGTGGTAATAGATTTTTTTACTCGCAATCCAATTCCAAAAGTAGACAGAGATTTGCCTTGTTTCCAAAAATTATTCATTTTCTCACATTTTATTGAGTATTTCCTAGGAATAGATGATATTTGTTTCATTTATTGCACATAACTATTTAATTTAGATTCTTTCTGTTCTAAATACATCTCTAGAACCGAGTATTCTTCTCGATATCACCTCTCCCTAAATTGGAAATTTGACTTCTCTTTTTGTAGCATAGCAATTTTCTTCACCGCTTCATTCATAATAGTCATCTTTGCTAGCTTCCATTATTCCGTTTCCAATGTCTCATTTAATTCTCTAACTATTCTGTCATAACTACCATGACATTCATTAAAAGTCTGCACCAAGCTATGTAAGGACGGAGATGGGTCATCCCTATCATCATGTCTCCATAATCTAAGAGCATGAATTACAACAAGTAGCTCCAGATCATGGGTAGCATAATTCTTTTCATGAGCCTTCAACTTCCTAGAAGAACAGGCTACCAAATGGCCTTCTTGCATGAGTACACATCCTAACACAAGAGAGCTTGCATTAGTGACAACTTCAAATTCTTGGCTCAATTTAGGTAGTTTCAAGATAGGAGCTATGATCAAGCTTTGTTTAAGCTTCTCAAAGCTAGACTGTTTAGTGGAAGTCCACACAATAGCAACTTTCTTCTTGAGTAAGTTAGTTAAGGGTGTGGCAATGAAGGCATAGTCCTTGATAAAAATTCCGTGCCACCTTATCAAGTCCAAAAACTTCACACTTCCTTAACCATTATTACGGCTACAAATTCTTACACATCTTTAACCTTGGCAAGATCTACCACAATCCCTTCATCAGAGACTATAAATATAAGGTACTCAATCTACCTTTTGAATAAGGCACATTTCTTCTTCTTGGCATAAAGTTTGTGTGTCCTCATTGTTTCAGGGACAACTAGGAGTGTGGCTCATGATCCTCATCTTTCTTTGAGTACGTTAGGATGTCATTGAAGAAAAAAAGGACAAATTCATCAAGATAGGGCCGAAAGATGTCTTGCATTAGCCTATTAAAGGTTGCAAGTGCATTGGTTAATCCGAAAGATGTCACAATGAATTCATAATGGACATACCTTGTGTTAAATGCAGTTTTTGGAATGCCTTCTTCTTTGATTATAACTTGATCTTAAGTCAGTTTTTGAAAATATCTTTGCACCTTGAATATGGTCAAGTAGTTTGTCTATCCTTGGAATTGGATACTTGTTTTTTAACATCACATGGTTTAGTCCACAATAATCAATGTAGAGATAGATGGTTATGTTCTTCTTCTTTTGGAACAACACTGAGACTCCCCATACTGAATTACTTGGCCTAATGTATCCTTGGTCCAAGATTTTTTTGAGTTGTTCTTTCAACTCAATCTCTTCAGAAATAGACAAAAAATAGGGTCTCTTTGCTACTGGAGTAGCTCCTAGTGTTAGCTTAAATCTCATGATCAACTTCTCTTGGCAGGGAAAGTATTGCCAGCTCTTTTGAAAACATATTTTTGTATTTCTTTAACTAGGATGGTTATTTTTCCACTTCCTTTTCTTGCTTAATCTTATTAAGTTTGATTAGGCAGATAGGTAGTCCTTTTCTTAGCCCCTTTATGATTCGAGAAGCTTTTGCCAATTGGATTCTAGGGTTTTTTGACTTCTCCTCCCTATGGTTACTAACTCTCCTTTTTTAACTTGGAACGTGATTTGTCCATTTTCACAATGAATATGAACATCATTGGAGATTAGCCAATCCATCCCTAGCAAACACTCGTAAGCTCCTAGATTTACAAATCTAAAACCCCATGTTGGAAAGATTACCTCCTGAGTTAAATTCCACTTTTCTAGTGTGTTGAACAAAAATTGTCTCTTTTCCATTTGCTAATTCTACTAACAGCTTAGATGCAAAGTGCAATGTCTATTGCTAGTCTTTTTGCATACTTCAATGATATACATGAGTGAGTGGTTTTGCAATCAATCAAAATCTTAAAGACTTTACCTTGATAAGTTGCAGGGGTTTGGATCACTAAGAATTGGCGATTAGGGCCCTTCTTCTTGAGAGCAGCATGTATTGTTGCTCTTTTCATATCCATTTCTAAAGTAGGGTCTTCACCTTCATCTATTCCTTTGTCCCTTGCCTTGAAGATTATTCCAGCAACCTTTTTTTTTGTTAAAACTACTCGATTCTCACTATGAAATTATCCTTGGCAAATTATTTGGCCTAACTATGGGCATTGTTTTTTGAAGTGGCTGAGTTCATTGCAATGGAAATACCTTGGTGCCTCCTTGTTGCCGATTGTAGATACAAAGTTTCCAACACTTATCTTGGCCTTCTTCCTTTGACTGGTTTGGTTTTGTCCTTGGATTCTTTTGACATATCCGCATGGTCCCTTATATGGAGAACCTTGTCCCTAAAAGTTGTCACTCTTGGATGTTGTCTAAAGCTCGTGAATAATAGACCTTCCTCGAATTAATATGCCTTGTAATTTGGATGGGAACATTGCTTCAAGATGGGTATCCAATGGAGAGTTTAGTCCATGGAAAAAATTTGATACATGTTAAGTGATGTGCATGATGGAGCATACTTCAAAAGGGATACAAATCTAGAATAGTAGGCTTCTAGGTTTAACCTAGATCCTTCAAGCTAAAGAATTCATTTATCTTTAAGGTGCGATATGCTGGTGGAAGGTATCACTTGCATACAACTTTCTTCTGCTTTTCCCAAGTAATGGTTTCTTCCAAAATCCCTTAGTCCTTGCACCATTGCTTCCACCAAAGTCGTGCTTTGCCCATCATCAGCTTTAGTTTAGATATCATTGCCTAGTCAAATTCAACATATTTTCCTTTGCTATCAAACTCATGCAATTTGATTTGCTTGAGAAGGAATTTCTTCACTTACACTTCAGTTGCTGTAAGCATAAGCATAGAAGGTATAATACCCTGGGATTATTAACATTTGTAGGATTATATGTACATCCTTCATCTCATAAGTCTAGTACAAAAGTACACGATTCAATTCTCTTTTATTATTCATGACTGCAATAGTGCTAGTTTGATTTCTTTATTACATCAAATAGAGATAAGTGGGATCAAGCTAGGAAGATTTTTGTGTTACAATAGTTCTAATTGTGAAATTTGGATACATCGATAATTTTGTAGGTTGGAGCCTCATCAAATATATTTAGGACTTTGTATTTTTGGGAAAGAATTGGGAAACCATCTTTACAAGAATTATTGTAGCAAGAAGCCCTGAATATGGCAACATGCTCCATTGGGAGAATGTGAAGCACTTGGTCATAAAAGATAATAATTTTAGAGAACGAACATATCAAGAATTGGTTGCTCTATAAATTGAGTAAAACTAGCAAAAAAGCATCTATTTCCGCACTAAAGGCTAGAGCTTCCTCCATCTAGCACCATTGTAGTCATGCCTTACAATAGTACTTACTGAAAATTAGATTTCATAAACTCTCTTGCATTTGGTAGCAACATGTAGTCCCTTAACATTTCTCTATTTCTACAATGATTCACGCATACAATCGAGAACTTGAAAACTCTTTCTCCATATTTTCTTCTAACTCGAGAGCATAAGCTAATCCAACATCCAATATCTTTGTTTCCATCCGAGTAATAGTGATATACAGCTATCCAAAGTGTGGGGACCTAAAACGGGCCCGACACTGGCTATAAGCACTAGTCGGACCTCTCTATACTCAAAGAACACACCCCCTCTCAGCCTCGCGATCAGGAGCGTATAAGGGACACACTGCCCTAATTGCTATTGTGAATCTCACGTTTGTTTTAAATTGTAATCCAACCGTAAACCCGGCACTCCTCAAAGGAAGTCCCTACATATAGATTGGTGTCGAACACCTCGAAACACAAACAGAAGGAGGTACCCCTACGACTGAATGTCGTGGTCCCACTGTAGCTCTCTTACACCTCGGGGATTGACCCTTTGATGCGCCGTTAACACATAGAACAAAGGCGTTACAAACTCCACTCTTATTTTAAAACGTTCCAAGAGATAAGATATTTTCTCACTTAACAATTTTCCAAGGAACCCGAACGCCTAAGCCTATAGCTTAGATATCTCACAACTCAAAGTGGGTCATAAGTATAAGAAACCAATTCCATTGCATCTAGGAGTTACACCATGTGAGATGCGCAAGGCAACTATGAATGCCATAGTGTTTAAACATTTTAGGTTTCATAAATTAGCGTTGTGGAGTGCAACAAATATTTCTTTCCATGATTTCAGCCTATATATCATGCTTCATTGCTAAGGGTCAGCAACGAGCATCCTTGTGCTGTTTGACCTCTTTTAACTTAATTTATAAATATCCTATATTGTATGCACAATCATATAGATCAGAAATTCATATGTTCTCACCAACTAATTAGCATCAAAACCCCTCTTCCCCCTATCATTTAGGTTATGCATCATTGATAGGTATAAAGAGCGGTTTTTTCATGTGTTTTTCTTATAAAAAGTGGTAAAAATAGACTTTAACATGAAGACATGGCTGAACTAAGGCTTATCCCTCATGCTACAGCCATGCCATACATTTATGGACATAAAACATATTTTTCCTTAATTTTCTAGTGTAAAATATAAAATTTTCTATTTTTTCACTATTTTTCTTCATTTATTTAAATGAAAATTTTGATATTTTTTATTTGTGGGTTGGGACTAATCACAATTATTAACCATTGATTTTGCATTCATTTCTAGTCCATATGAACCCCAAAATCACAACAAAACCCCCAAATTTTATCATTTTAAGAAAAATCACATAATTGCGGGTTTTGTGTGTTTTGATATAAATTATTAAATGAATGAATTTTTTGGTTTTCTTCAAGATTTCTGATAAATTTCAGCATTATCAATCAAAGGCATCCATTATAAAAAATTTAATTAAACATATTTCATAAAACGAATGAAATGATTGCTTATGCATAATAGAAACTTGGTTTTGAAGGTGTGTATTTAATGGTTGGGAGGCCCCGCTGATGCTCATTTTTGGCCACTGACACTCTCTCCAACTCTGATCTACGATCTCCTTCACTTCGATTCCATTATTCTATCTGCATTTTGCATCCAACTCCTTTCCCTTCTTCCATAGAATCATGCGTGTGAACAACTATCAAGAGGAGAGAGGAGGGAGGAGAGAGAAAGACTAGATTTGTAGATCCTTCATCGAGCAGCCATTTTTTGATCTGAAATTGGCAATGAGGAGCAAGAAATTGGAGAAGATCATTGCCCTATTCTAATTAATGGCTTACTTTCAGGCCTCATACTCCCCCCTCCCCCCCCCAAATCACAAATCGAAGCAAGGGGGGGCGCTGTTTTCTTGCACCATTTGAAAAAACGTGCCCCCCCCCTCCTATCACAAAATTTTTCTTTTGGGGCCAATTGGCCCCCTAAATGGCTCATGCCCAATTGTATTTTATAACCTTTGGCCATTTTATCATTGGCAATGTCTGGCCTCTTGCATCTCTCCTATTCGATGCCCTATTTAGTAAAATTTACATGATTATTTTTTTAAAGGGTTTTTAAATTACAATTTGAAAAAAATCCATAAGTTTAGTAAAGTAAAACATGTCATTTTAAGGCCTTATAGCATGTAAAGGAAGGATATTTCTTAATATCCTTTGAATGCACATTATATAGATGGCTTCTTATAGGTGAACCCCCCAGGGCATGCATGTCAGGGATGTATTTTGGGTAAGATGCACAGATTTGTCTTCAAATAGGATGGTGTAGTGCATGCTGTTCAAAAATTGTAGCTTATTCACTCTGATCTTTATGGTCCCATCAGGGCACATGCACTTGGAGGTCATCTTTACTTTGCTACATTTATTGATAGATAGTCTCTGTATACATGGGTGTATGGGTTGATAGCAAAATCTGATGTGTTTGTGCATTTTAAACATCTTATTATAAAGCTTGATGTTGAAACTGGCTTGAAAGTGCAGACACTTTGCACAGATAGAGGGGGGAGTACATGTCTCATGCTTTTGAGACATATTTGCTTGATCATGGCATTTTGCATCGAGCCACTTTTAGAATGACTCCTCAGTAGAATGGTGTTGCTAAAAGGAAGAATCATACTCTTATGGAGATGACTTGTTGTATGATCAAAAGTAAGGGGTTACCTCATAAATTTTGGTTAAAAGGCCTTTAGTGTGCAAATCATGTGTTGAATCGTGCACCTGCTAAGGCACTAAAGACGATCACCCTATTTGAAGCTTGGCATGGCAAGAAACCCAAGGTTGACTAGTTTCGGGTGTTTGGTTGCATAGCCTATGCACATGTTTTGAAAGAGCTTCATGGGAAGCTTGATGAAACAAAATTTTTGTCAGTAGAGATGTCATATTTACTGAAAATGCTACATTTTCACATGATCAGTTTCAAATGCCAATCCCCATGACATTGATGATGTCTTTAAGGGTCTCTTGCCACTTTCTTTGGAGTCTGTGCCTACTGTAAATAGCCGAAAAAATGTGAGCAAGGAAGCAAAAATGAAAACTTCCATAACCAAGGCCACATTGGTAGGGTTTGGGAGCATCCTAATTATGATCATAGTGTAAAAATTACACGGTGCACAATGAACAAAATCTGAGAAAGAGATAGAGAGTATACAATATATAAGAGGAGAATTAAAAATTTATGTAGCTCCAAACAACTGATACAAAGATGGATTTTTCGACCCATGTGCTTCCACTGTGAAGCTTAGATGGCGATCGTCGGAAAGGTTATCGTGCTATCTCTGGATTATGGTTTAAAAATCTTAGATGCAATAGGGTAACTGCATTTGGATTGCCCCGAGCCCTTGCAGTTTTGACTACAAGAATCGCCATGAATCACAAGATTCCACATTTTTTTGGAGACTACATTCACATCGAAGGGTCTATGCCCTATGAAAAATAAAAAATATATTTTTTTTATTACAATGCGTTTAACAATATATGGCTTGATCTAAAAAATGTGCAATTTGCAATGGTTCACATGTATAAAATCACAGTAGAAGAAAGTTATGGCGTTCTAAAGTTTTCCTTGAAGTTGGATGAAGCACAGATTCAAAAGGAACAGAAGATGAAAAGAGTTAGCATTTGCCTCATGAACATGGCATTGAACCATAGCAATGGTGAGGGCCAAGCTCCATTGCATAAGATCCAATCCGAGATGGAGATTTTGTGGATTAGTGCAGCCCAGGTACCAATTGAAAATCATCAAACGTTGAAATGGTTGTTCAACCATACATGTATTCCAAATATCATTAAGTCTCAAAGTGAAGGCGAAATGTTGGTAGTTGATGGGGTTGGTAATTTTAATGTGGAATGGCATATGAGTGCTGATTTAAAAACTATCAAATGTATGCTTGGAATATGTAATGGTGCAAATGCAAAATATCATTGCATTTATTGCATGGAAAGTGTGGATCTAAATATTGGAGTAGTTTGCGACCAGTAAGAAGAACCCCAAATAGAGACTCTATAGATTTGAGTAAATTTAAAAACATAGAAGACATTTGGGATCCCATTCTTTCAATCTCTCTTAAGAATGTTCATATTTGTACTTTGCATGCAGAGATTAGAATAATCGATAAGCTTCTCAGGTTGCATCTTGACTACGCATATTCCATTAAGCCATTATCTTTATCAAATGAGTGTATTGATAAATGCAAGGCATTACTATCGAAAATGGGATTTCATGGAGACCAAGTTCACTTGAGAAAGGATCCAATACTTTCAGGAAAAACAAGAGATATCTTGGCCGATGTCTCTATGGGAGGCTCAAAAGCTAGACGATTCTTAGGAAACCATTCAGGAAAGCAGGTGAATGCGGCTTGGGAGTGTTGGAGAGAGCTATGTGAGACCACAACAAATTTTGCAAGCATGCCAAGGCTTGCATTTCTTAGAATGGAGGTTTGGATACACCTTGATGTTTTTCTGAAACTCCTCAGGCAACATAAGACAACATATTGGCATATGCGGAAGAGTTCAAAAGATCAATCACAAATCTTGTTCAGGCGATAAAAGAGGCATGGGGAGAAAAAGATATCACTTTTTATCTGGCAAAGTAACAATTATTTAATATGGGTTTATTTTGACAGGTTTTTTAATTGGTATAAAATGAGTGTTACTTTGTATTGCAGCATATTCTTCATATTCATGGGCCTTACTTTGTGGAGGAGCATGGCCCCTTAGCAACTTATAGTAGCCAAGGCATGGAAAAATCCCACTATCAAGCACGCACAAGTTATTTTCAAAGCACAAGGCATGGGGGAGGAGTTACAAAAAGCAATGCTTTTGAGGAGCTATTCAATTGGTTTTTTCGACGACAACTTCAAAGAATGCAGATAAAAGATGGCAATGACACATGAGCAGTCACACTTTTATATATAAGATAGAATATATACAAAGCTAGCTTTCCAAATCTCTCACATTCTCTTCCTCCTCAGGGATCTTTCCTCTATAACGTATAAATTTTCTTCTCTTGTAGCCAGCTATGGATTTTACATCAGTTCGGTTTGCAGCCAAGGCGTAGAATGTGAAGGCCAAAAAGTATCCTGCTCTAGAAGCAGAGTAACCTGGACCGTAGCCAAAAATCCTAATTACTGCAGTCTTTTCCAAAAACATTACTTTGTGGGCATTATATTGTAATCCTGAGAAACCTAGAAGCCTTGTAAGAGCTTTAATACAAAGTATGGGCCATGCTGCATCCTTTGAGAAACTACTATGAAGTACTAAAAAGGAATTAGGGTCAATCCTAGCTAAGTAGTGGCCAAGTGCAATGTCTTTCAATGTACTACCACCAGCTCTCGATCCTTTGCCACGTCCCAAGAACTTATCTGAATCATCAATCTCCAACTGCAAATAACACCCATACCAAATGAGCGTGGAACTCAAACCTACCAATGTGTAAAAGTAAATTCGAAATAATCTTACCACTTGGTTTTCATCGTACTCCAATTTAACTGGATTGCATAAATTTATTGAAAATGATGTCTCGTTGGTGTTTATCAATTCTTTAACGTACTCAGACTCCTCTCTTCCAAAATTGGAAATCCCAAGTTGGCTTTGCATGCGATCGAACTCCTCATCAGTAATACTTAACTCTTTCTCAACATCTTTTGCCTTGTCAAAACAAAGAGAGAGGGCTTCACCAGCATCAATAAACTTATCATCTCTAGTTTCGGTATCAAGTTTGAGTATCTCTTCCTTTGATTCATTCTCTGTGTCAACTATCCCATTTGCAGCATTAGAAGCTTCTGCAATAATGGCTAGACAATAATCTTCCCTAAGATTGAAAAGTTTTTGAATATCTGACAGTAATATGTACTCCTCCTTGAAAGGTATAGATGCTAGAGAAGGAACAGTATAGTGAGAACTCTCATTAGTTGCAGGTTTTGCATTTCCTTGGCTCTCCTCAATTATGGTCTCTGCTTTGAACTGAGCAACATCCAGCTTCTCAGCAATAGAAGCCTCAAAATCTACATCTACAACCTCCTCTGTTTCCTTTTCATCTGCCAGGTCATCTAACATACAAAAGCTAGTAGACTTTGCTCCTTCTAATTGTTGCTCATCATCAGCTTTCATAGGATATTTGATAAGGGTGAAAACAATAAAAGTAGCAGACTTTGACATAATCTTGCAGTTCTTGGAATGAGTGGAGCACAATATGTCTCTTGCATAAAACCTATCCAAAGAGTGGGCACCACACCTCCTAGTAAACACTGACTTTTCATTGCCCATTGACCCAATAGGAACATGGACATATTCCTTTGTATCAACTTCAATAGCAGCACCTGCTAGATTTTCAAACTCCAAAAAGTCTTCCAAAAAATATTTTTTACAATATTACAAAACACTGTCAAGATCCCAATCAGGATTAAAGACATTCTTAACAACTCCATAGAAAGAGAGATCCATGCCATTCTGAAGGATAAAGTCAAGAAGCCTCTCTGATGGAGTGACATCAGTAAGCTCTGATACTCCAAGGACTCTCATTGCAGACTTTCCCTTCCCTCGAGATGTCCTTGGCATTCTGACACTGGTGGTGGAGCATGGGGAAGAAACAGAATGCACAGGCTAGCCCTTGAGCCTGTAGAAACCTTCTCCTTTTCCTACTCCCTGGCAGAGCCTTGGATCCCTCAAAATCTGTAGGTTCAGACATATTTCCAAGGCTTACACGATACGACGCAATGAGACGCAAACGCTAAATATGTATGTTGCTACTCGCGCCGTATCGGGACAAGAATCTGAGAAAGAATGAGAACACAAAAGGCTGCGCCCGAAACGACGTGAGAAGGCAAACCCCAAAAAAGTGAACACTTGCCCTCGCACCGTATCGGGTTAAGAATCTGGGAACGAACGAGAATCTGGGAACGCAATAGGCCACGCCGAATCGAGACAAGAAGAAGGCTACGTCCGAAACGACACGAGAAGGCAAACCCGAAAAAAAACGAACACTCGCCCTCGCACCGTATCGAGAGACAAACGAAGAAGTCCGAAAAGCCTCCTTATATAGGGCATGCAATTATGCCATGTGGCACTAACCGTTGGGCAGCACTGACACACAGTATCGACACGTGGCACTAGTCGTTGGGCACCGACACAGTGGCACTAGCCGTTGGGCACCGGCACAGTGGCACTAGCCGTTGGGCACCGACATGTGTGGCACTGCCGTGATGCGACACGTGGCCGGCAAACACATGGCCTGATCATTAGTCAGCACGTGGCATATAGACGTTAGATGGACACATGGCACAATTAATGCGAGACACATATCACGACATGTGGCATGGTTGACGAGGGTATATAAGGGGCCCTTTTGCTTACGTGTACACTTTACATTCTCTCGAGCTCTCACGCCGTGCTTGCCCGATACGGAGCGATAACACTTCTGCACCTATTGCATTCCTCTCCTGTCGCATTGTATCGGTTGTCCTCGCCCGATACGGAGCGAGGGTGCTTCTACGTCTTTCCCGGTTTCCTCATTTCACGCCGTTTTGCGGCCCCTTGTTCAATACGGAGCAAGGGTGCTTCTACATCTTTCCCGGTTTCCTCATTTCGCACCGTTTCGTGACCCGTTGTTCTATACGGAGCGAGGCTGCTTCTACATCTTTCCCGGTTTTCTCATTTCGTGCCATTTTGTGGCCCCTTGTTCGATACGGAGCGATGGAGCTTCTACGTCTTTCTCAGTTTCCTCATTTCGCGCCATTTCATGGCCCCTTGTTCGATACGAAGCGAGGGCATCTTTCGGTGGTCCATGTAATTGCCCTCCTGCGTCATATCAGGCTGGCTTTTCACGGGTGTTGGAGTTGTGCTCGTCTCTGATACGGCGCGAACGCTCAGATCCGTCTTCCGCGTTTGTTCCTCCTCGCACCGTATCATGCCTACTGCCCACCAAGAAAATTCTATCTTGTCAAATTTTTTAGAAAATTCTTATCTCTCTTTTGTCTTTCTGGCTCTTTTATTTCCTCTTCTGCATGGCAAGGACAAGGCAAACTGCAAGAAAAGTTTATGTAGATAGGAAGGATACTAGGGATAGAAGGAAGTTACAATTTGATGAATCTGAGGAGGAACTCCCTTCAAATATTACTGAGGCTGGGCCATTAGAGGCCCCAGAGGATATTGCCACAAAGATCCCCCCTACACCAAGTGTTGGCCAAGCATCTTCCATGGAGTTAAAGCATTCCAGTGCAGAGAATGTTTCTTCTCCTGAAGTTGAAGAAGCTAAGGGTGAGACTTCCCCTGTGAAGGATTCATCCCCTCCAATTGCACCTGAGCCTACTTTTGCTGCAGCAGCCAGTGAGCCTCCCAAGCCACAAAAGAAAAAGAGAAAGTCTCGGTTCTTCCACATGAAGAGGTGTTTCAGTGAGATTAGAAAAGCCCAGAGAGCCACAGAGCACATGATTCCAAAGGCTGCTTTCATAAGAGTTATAAAAGAAATCTCTGACAGATTGTCTAGAGTGGCAACTTTCTCTGGTCTTCATAAGAAATGGCAACTCTCAGCAATTCTTGCTCTACAAGAGGCGACAAAAGATTTTCTCATTGATTTCATGAACAATGCTTACATTGCCCCTACGCATGCTATAGAATAAAGATTTCAGCATGATCAACAAAATCAAGTATAGGTTCGATAAAGTGTTGAGGCCCTTGCCTTCCACCGATCAAAAAGCCTATGACATCCTTAACATTCCCCCAAAATTGGCCAAGAAAGGGAAAAAGCAAAAGGTCGAGGATGTCACTCACATTTACTCTACAGGGGTGCCACTAAGCAGGAGTCTATCTTGAAAGAAAAAAGATAGGAGGTCTTGGAAACTAAAGATGAAGTTTACAAGAGGAAAGCCGTATCACTTGGTCCCATCAACTACGAGAGGATGGGTAAAGTGTATGTGCAAATACTTGTGAATGTTTCTGCAGAACCTGAGAAGGAGGATTACCTTAGTATATCTCCCAAGGACAAGCCCATGTTGGAGAAAAGGGATGTCCAACTATCTGACTCCGTTGTTTTTTGTTGCATAAGGTAAGGCTTATAGGTTCAAGTATATTTTATATGTAATTTGTATTGATTTTGATCAATTCAAATAGCTTTTGCTATTGACTGCAGGGCATTCGCCTCCTCTCTCACTCTTGATATCCGTAGAGCCATATATGTTGTTGATCCACTTCTCTCAGTGGAACTATTTGCAAGATCTGGGTCTAATATTGCACCATTCTTTCGTACTTTTGATAGTGTGACAAATTACCACATCTTTTTCCCTTATGTAGAAATGTATTTTTCTTTTCTATAGGGAAAAATTTATATTCATTTGTTTTCACCCTTCTGCTCACCTCTATTTTGAATTTGCAGAGGGCATTGAAGTTTTATCTATATCAACTGTCTTACTAGAGAAATTATCTTTATGAACTCTCTCAGTGGTGTTCAAGGCCAAGCACGAATGTATGTTGAAAGAAAATTACTTGCTTTGATTATATTTACAAATTATATTTTGAACTAACAAAGCTTCCTTTTGTAGTGCTGGTAGACTTGTTTCTACGTTTTTGGATACTACATATGAGTATCTTGCTGATCCTCAAAAGCCTTATATGTTTCTTCTACAAGAAGTACCATTGCAAAGTGATGTGCATTCTTGTGGATGGAGAGTTATATCAAATATTTACAGAACAGTGGATTCAAAGTTGCTACAAATAGAAGGAGTGAATGTAAGTTATTAATTTCATTTGATTTTTGTGTGACCCTTATCATGATGTCTTTTCACTAACTTATAACATTTATTCTTACAGTGTAGAGACTATCCTGATTCCTATGTTTGGTGGATAAGGGAGAGATGCATTGAGTTGATTTTGGACAAGGCAATCGCACCATATGATCCTACTCCCCTCTTCCTCCCAAAACTTCAATGGCCAAGGGCACAAGCAATGGCAATGGCAACGGCAATGGAAATGGAAATGGCAATGGCAATGGCAATGGCAATGGCAATTGCAATGGCAATGGCAATGGCAATGGCAATGGTAACAGCAAGGGAAAGGGCAAAGGCAATGGTAACGGCAATGGCAATGGCAATGGCAATGGCAATGGCAATGGCAATGGCAATGGCAATGGCAATGGCAATGGCAATGGCAATGGCAATGGCAATGGCAATGGCAATGGCAATGGCAATGGCAATGGCAATGGCAATGGCAAGTCAGCCACAAAGACCACTGCTGCCGAGTCTAAAAAAAAGGAATGCCAACGCTTTCTCCTCTGAAATTTGATCCATCCCCTCTTAAGCCCCAAGAAAAGAGAGTACCTGTGAAGGTGAAATTCTTTCAACAATCAAAGAAGAAAGGCCCTGTGAGAAAAAACATCTTTGAAGAAATCGATAAAGAAGCCACAAAGCCAACAAAGGAGAAGGCAGCAGATAAAGAAGAATCAAAAGAGCAAACATAAGCATACACAAGCCTTATTATTTTAGCTTTGTACATTTATATGACATTTTTGTACCTCATGATGTAATGAACTTCTTTTTCACTAAAATCGAATGTAATGTACATTTATTTCTATACATTCGAAAGGCAACTTACTTCATGATAGCTTATGAGTTCCCACTAAGAAATATCTTAAGGACTGTCACTCAATTAAGATAAATTCCTGCAAAGTTTTCATTCTCAAGGCTCAAAACTCACAATTGTGGGAGACAAACAACTCGTACAAGAGAAAGAGCGCTCGGCTCTTTTACCAATTGTTATGCCATTCACTTTGAACTTATATCTAGGGGATGTATTACCTAGCAATTCCAAGGTATCCCTCACATCTTTTAGACTCCAATTGGAAGTAACATTCACCTCCTTTGCTTCTTCATGCGGCAAAACGTGCACTGCAAGTTTATACGGTGTGCAATCTGTATCGGAATCCAAGGGAACCCAAATACCCAATCTTAGTTTGTATCTCCTGTAATCAAAGCCCAAAGCAAGAGTTTGGCGAGGGATACTGTAAGCCAAAGCCAAGGATTGAGGGCATGCACTGCACCTCAAGATATCACCCTTATGGTCGCACTCTCTAGATTTCCAAAGCATCCCTATAGTGTTGTCCAAATCCTCTTCCGAAAAGTTTCTACTTGGCCAGGATACCTTCGTTCTTTGTAAATGTGTTGTTTTGAAGCAAGCCACGAAGATATGGAGGGGTACAAACCATGATAAACGTATTCTTCTTGAGATCCTTCCAGCTGTCATGGACTTTTGAATATCCTGAGATATTTTGAATTTGAAACTCTGCACCATTGCCTTGTCAAGAATCTCCCAGTTTAGAGATGAAAGACTTGGCAATGGCAAATCTTCGATATGCCCATACCTATCCACTCTAGAGGGAACCACATACTGTACATAATATATAAAAACCTTGCATTCACTAAAAAAAGATAGTTTGATCCGCATAAATAATGTCTGCCAATACCTTATGAATGGCATGGAAAGTCCCACTTAGGCTTTCCACAGGTTACCATTCAATACTTGTTGACGGAAAGATATCTGCAATGACGAATCGGTTGTTAGTACTTGCCTAAATGAAAAAGAATTACATACGTTATTCAACTAATAACTTACAATGTGTTTGTTGGGGAACACGTTCGTTTGGAGGCAAGTGCATATCCTTGGCCATGTAAACATGTTGCACCTTGACAAACCACCCTTCGGGCATAATTTTGAAGGCAATGATACGCCCCTTCCAGTGATGTTTTATATCATCTCGTTTTCTTCTTTTCACCTTATGAGAGCCCTTGCAAGATGGCAGCATGGTAACCCAATCGTTTACACTAAAGGTTTTGGGCTCCCAATTTCCATCTGCTCCCTAGCTATAGACTGTGCAAGAGTGTATTAAACGAGAAGGGCGCCTAGAGGAAGCCATGAAAAGAATGAAAGCGTAGAGAAAGAAGCTCAAAGAGGGGTGAATGAACTAAAAAGTAGTATCAATAACACAAATGAATATGTATTGGGTGCCAAAAAGAATATTGAAAGGTCTCCCGACTTTCAAAAAACTCATTATTAATTTCATCACATCTCTGTCACGTATTTTGTCAGATTTGTGAGTAAATAAGGTCTTTGGGACTTTGGGGATTTTGGCTAAAAAAGAAGAGAGAATCACAAAATGGACTCCACTATCTCTAAAAAAGAGGAGACAAGAATACCATATTCTTGCACAAGTGGCAAACTCTCTTTGGCTTGTTTCTTGAACAAAAGTGCATTTTTGGAAGCGTTATTGGCCCTAATGACATCCTGCAATCGCGATTGGTAGTACAAACTACCACAAATGAGAAAGAATTATGAATAATGGCTACACTCCAAATAGCAAAATGCGCACGTCAATTACAATCCATTAGTAGTACAAACCTGACATATCTTATGCCAGTCATGGGATTTTAGCCCTGATAATTGGTCATCTTTAGAAAATGCAAACCTGAGAGAACGCATCATACCCGTCGGAGTGCGGATAGACTTGACTACTTGCTTCACAATGCGCTCTTCTTTAGTGGACAAAACCCAAGGAGCGCGAGGTAGCTGCACGGACCATCAGCACTCGACTGCGGCCAAAGTGCCTCCATCTTACCTACCTCCTTCAAATCCATTCGTGCCCCTATAGTGTTTCTCTTTCCTGTGATGTGGTCCCATAGCAAGCTGCCCACATTCTTGAAAATATGCATGGGATCCAACAAGTGGTTGACCTGTAAGTGGGTCCAATATGGCAACTCGTAAAAAACTGAGAACCGCCACATTCCGTTTAGATGTGACTCCGCGTGTACCATTTTCAGCTCATACCAGCTTGCGGCATTCATACGTGTTGGAGGTCGTCCAAGAAAACCTACCTTGATTTCATGATCCTCTGGCAAGAAAGGGGCGTGTCCTTGATATATCATCTTCTTCATGGTTCGTGACCTTCGGGAGTCTAATTGTGGCCCGCACAATGGACATGCATGATAACCTGAGATAACCAGACCTATTCCAATACCATGACCCAGTAAATACAAGCTTGAACGAGATAAAATATAGATATTACCAATGAGAACGGAGGCCTATTCACATGATCACTCTCTGAATCCCGGAAAGTCATGCATCATCCACATGAGAATGGCTCGAATATTGGCAGACCGCCGACCATCACGCTTGCTCATATCTTGCACGGTGACCCTCTCCTCCCACAAAATCTTAAGCTCATCGCCTAATGAATGAAGATACATGTCCATATTTTTGACTTTGTAGCGGCCGGGGACGAGTAAGCTAAGGATGAGATGTCCCTTCTTCGTAGAAAGCCATGGAGGGATATTGTAGTTGACAAGGACTATAGGCCACACACTGTAAGAAGTTGAGCGCAGACCGAATGGGTTCACACCATCCATTGCAAGATTGAGCCGAAGATTCCTTAGCTCCCGAGCAAAGCCTGGGAAGGTAGAGTCAATGTGGCTCCATGCGCGTAAATCCACTGATATTCATTGAACTCCATCTGTGGACCTATTCTACGCATGCCACGTTGTCAAGCTCCCCATGCCGGACGTACGAAACATGTGGTTTATGCGAGGGATAAGCGAAAAGTGTCTGAGAACTTTTTGAGGGATGGTTTGCCCTTGCAAGTCCTATCGATATCTATGAGCACCACACTTTGGACATGTCTCCATAGTCTTGTATTCTCCTCGAAACAGTATCCAATCGTTGATACATGCATGGATGTTATTGTAATCCATGCCAAGCTTTCATAAAACATGTCGTGTATCATCATGAGACTCAGGCATGGTATTTGCATGTGGTAATATATGATATTTCAATAACCTGAAAAAAATCATAAACACCTTGAAAAAGCACAAATGTTTTTAATAATAGTGCCGAAAAAAAAAATCAACGAAGCGTATGTACAAGGTACCTAAACAACTCGGTCACACTCGCATCGCTCCACCCGTATTTTGCTTGCACACTTAAGAGTGCAAGCAGTTTCTTCAGGCGAGATACTCGGCACCCATCATATAATGGTATGGATAATTCCTCTCTAAGTGGATCAGAAGTCTCAACATCCATGGGAATCAATGCATCGATCATTGCCTCCATCTCAAGCTCCAAGATTGTAGGTAGGTCTGGAAGGTTGCCTGTCTCCTCTGGCATTGACGGTATAGATTGGTCTTGCAAGTGGTGGATTGGCTTATGCACTCCATCCATCGCACGCCCACGAACTCTTCTAATTGGCCACAAAGGGTGCACTTCTCCTTGGGACAAGGCATCACCTCCCTGGATAGAAAATTTGCCAGCCAGACCCAATCTTATTGTATATGGTATTTAATTAGCTTGCGAGTACAATGCATGATTGATATTAACTTTTCTTACCGTTTGCTGAAAATCTGCAATCGCCTGATCAATGATCTCAAATTGAAACTCGCCAAATCGTCGTACGTGTTCTATAGACAACTGATGTTTTCATCTAATTGCCAACTTGCATTGAGAGGAAGGCCCTGGGACACGCTAATTAAGATATGCCTCGCGATCTTGAACAACAGGACCTTCATCGTTTTCCATTTTGTCTACGTTACGACAAACAATTTGTTTTTGTTATCATTCTTTTTTTTTCTTAAATTGTTATCCTCTCCTTCCATCTCTCTCTTTTTTTTTCTTTCTTAAATTGTTATCCTCTCCTTCCATCTCTCTCTCTTTTTCTACGTTATGACTACAACCACGACTACGACTACAACTATGACCACGACCACGACCACGACCACAACCACTACGACCATGACCACGACCACGACCACCATGACAACTACGACCACGACTACGACCACGACCACGGCCACGGCTACGACTACCACCACCACCACCACCACAACTACGACTATGACTACGACTACGACTACGACTATGACCACGACCACGACCATGACTACGACTATGACTACGACCACGGCCACAACCACGACCACGACTACGATGACCACAACCACTACCCACGACCACGACCACAACTACGATGACCACGACCACGACTACGACCATGACCATGACCACGACCACGACCACAACCACCACGACCATGACTATGACTATGAATACGACTACGACTACGACCACGACCACGACCACGACCACGACCACGACCACGACCACGACCACGATCACGATCACGATCACGATCACGACTACGATGACCACGACCACGACTATGACCACGACCATGACCACCACTACGACCATGACCACAACCACGACCACGACTATGGATAGGTTGCACTCACTAAGAATAGGATTGGCGATTCACCTCATCTTCTCTCCATCATCAATAGAATTCTCCTTTACCATTTACAACTCACCCATCTTCTCTCCACACTATTGCACACTACAATCTCTATAAGGGCATGAGATTGGGATCTCCACAGATACCAAAGCATGATCTCTAGCTTGATGGTCGCATGTATACTACTACTACTCATGGAATAAACGTTAAAATAGTTATTATGCTCAAATATATGCTTGTTAGAGCAGAAATGTATTCCTAAGACTATTCTAAGGAAGAAAGAGGGTTAATGATAAAAGAGTGTCCTTCCTTGCAAGTGATTCTATATTATATTTATTAATTAAAATTGATAGTTGAAGATGAGTTTCCTTAGAGATCTTGTGATGATGTTGTTTTAGTTTTGCAAAGAATATGAATGATGGTGTTTTAGTTTTTTGTATTTGTCTTTTTAAGAAGAGATTGATTTTTATGGAATATCCAAAGTTATTTTTGGATTTACGTTATGAAAAATAAATGTTTTTCATACTGATAGGCTGATTGCATTCATTATATATTTGCGTGCTGGAAACTAGGACAAGCCCCATGTATGAGAGGTCTCTTTGCAAGAAGAACATTATGCTAGGAGGCAGAAGTATGCTAGGGCTCTCTAGCCATATATCCCTTAGCTTTGTTGAGGATCGGCCTAACCCCTATGAGCCTAGGATGAGCTTATTGTAAGGCCCTATTTCCTTTTCTCTCTTTCTCTCCCTCTCTCGTTTCCTCTCCCTCCCTCACCCTGACCCTCTCTTTCTCTCTTTCCCTATTAGGTTTAATGATTTTTGTCTCTTTTACTCTCTCTCTCATTTCTTTTTCTCTCTCCTCTCCCTCTCTCATTTTCCTTTCTCTCTTTCTCTTCCTCTCTCATTTCCTCTCCCTCTCTCACCCTCACCCTCTCTTTCTCTCTTTCTCTATTAGGTTTAATGATTTTTTCTCTTTTTCTCTCTCCTCTCCCTCTCTCATTTTTTTCTCTCTCCTCTCCCTCTCATTTTCGTTTCTCTCTTTCTCTCCCTCTCTCATTTTCTCTCCCTCCCTCACCCTGACCCTCTCTTTCTCTCTTTTCCTATTAGGTTTAATGATTTTTCTCTCTCCTTTCTCTCTCTCTCATTTCTTTTTCTCTCTCCTCTCCCTCTCTCATTTCCTTTTCTCTCTTCCTCTCCCTCTCTCATTTCATCTCCCTCCCTCACCCTCACCCTCACCCACACCCTCTCTTTCTCTCTTTTCCAATTATGTTTAACATCTTTTCTCTCTTTTTCTCTCTCCTCTCATTCTCTCATTTTTCTCTCTCTCCTCTCCCTCTCTCATTTCCCTATTATGTTTAATGTCTCCCTCCCTCTCTCTCTCCCTCTCCCTCTCTCATTTCCCTATTATGTTTAATGTCTCCCTCTCCCTCTCTCATTTCCTCTCCCTCCCTCTCCCTCCCCCTCTCTTTCCCTCTCCCTCCGTCTCCCTCTCCCTCCCTCTTCCTTTCCCATTTCCTCCCCCTCTCCCTCTCCCTATCTTTCTCTCTCCCTCCCTCCCTCTCCCTCTCTCATTTCCTCCCTCTCCCTCTCCCTCTCCTATTTCCTCCCTCTTCCTCTCCCTCTCTCTCATTTTCCTATTATGTTTAATGTCTCCTTCTCCCTCTCTCATTTCCCTATTATGTTTAATATCTCCCTCTCCCTCTTCCTCTCCCTCTCTCATTTCCTCTCCCTCCCTCTTCCTTTCCCATTTCCTCCCCCTCTCCCTCTCCCTCTCTTTCTCTCTCTCTCCCTCCCTCTCCCTCTCTCATTTCCTCCCCCTCCCTCTCCCATTTCCTCCCTCTCCCTCTCTTTCCCTCTCTTTCTCTCTATCTCCCTCCCTCTCCCTCTCTCATTTCCTCCCTCTCCCTCTCCCTCTCCTTCTCCTTCTCCTTCTCTCTCATTTCCTCTCCCTCACTTAATATACACAAATTATACAAAAAATTAATAAAAGAGAGAGAGAATGCACTCTGCCTCACTCTCGTTCTCTCATTTCATCCCCCTTCCTCTTCCATTTCCTCGCTCTTTCTTCCTCTCCCTCTCTCACCCTCTATGCAAAATGGTCGCTCTCTCTCTCTCTCTGCTCTCCCTCTCAAAAACTTTCACGAATGCACGAAATGAAACGCACTCAGGTTTCGACCCGCTTTTTTTTCTCTGTGGGGCGATGCTAATAGCGACGCCGCTATTTTACATCGCTAATCGGCATCGCTATGGCCTAGTTTCCTTGTAGTGAGAATAAGGGAAGGTAGGTGACACAATGTGACTATTGGAGTTCCCACATATTGGTCTCTCTCTTCTTTCTTGAACCTCCATAGTTCTTGCTCTTTCTATTCGTACTTTCACCTTTTTCTCCACCTTTCAACTAGTATCAAAGTGGGCATTCAAGGAGCTTCATTAGTCCTTGATTCAACTTGGGAAAGAAGCTTCAACTTAGCTTTCATGGCAACCACTCAATGAGGTACCCATTAGTCTTGTTCCTTCACCGATCATCCCCAACCCTTCCAACATTGATTCATGCCATATCCCTAACCATTTGAGCTCCAAAAAGTGAGCTTTGAGCTTAGTTAGAGTATGTAGAGCCCGAGGAGTAGCCCCCATATTTTTGGTGTATTTTTAGGGGCTCCCTAATGCTCCGCCTCTTGCCATTTGGTCCTAGTATCTTGCCTAGTACTTTGATCTCTTGCCATTTGGTCCTAGTATCTTGCCTAGTACTTTGATCATCCTTTAGGGATACTTTTGACATCCTTCAGCTTCATCTTTGGCATCTATTAGAGAGTTTTGGATCAACTATTGCTTTATAGCTTGGTATAGACCTATTGTATACCCTATGGATAGCAACAAACAGTGAGTTCCATAATGTATGTTTGATTCATCGTCGATGATGCTAGCTTGGTTCTCAAATATTATGTGATGCTTTGGAATGCTACTTCAAATTTTTTGAGCTCAAATAGCTAAGTTCTTGAAGGTTTATTGCTATCATAACAGTCTGATTAGCAAGCATACAATAGTTTAGCTTTATGATTTGAATACCTACAAGTGCATTGAGTACTCTACATGCTTATATAAATGATTGGCATTAATGTATGTGCTTGGATATGATTATGAAGCATTTTGAGCTTTACATTTAAACTTTGTTGGATGTATTTGGGATTTGGACATTTGCTTTGGTGCTTATTCTCTTGCAGGTTGAAGGCATATTGGATGTATATACTCTCAAATATATTTATGATGTACTTGGGATTCCCAGATGCTATGACACTTATCTCTTGAGCTTTGCTTGCTTACTTTGCATTTCCAGATTCACTTTGAGTAGGAGACACTTGTATTTACTTTATAGATCTTGGTTTTATAGGCGACAAGGGGAGTCTCTTGCTCATGTACATGCTCAGTTGATCTATGCATACACTGCTCTTGCAAAGATTGACTCTTATGGGGGGATGAGTTGCTTTTGAGCTTTTGAATACCCTGTATGTATCATTGTTAGTGGTTCTGAATGATGGATGCTTTGACATGCATTGGTTGTATAAATCTATGTATTTGACATTCCCTATGCTTTGATAATGGTTGGTACTTGGTTGCTACACTGTTAGTTGCATTCTATATATATCAAATTGCTACTTAGATATTCTACCAATGGGAGCTTACTCTATTGGACATTTTCCTACTGATGTATGGTGATTTACTATAGTTTATGGATAGCAAAGCTAAATATTGTTTTTGAGTAGTTTCTTTGAGTACAAATGTATTATTTGAGCACTCTACTGCATATTGTTTGTGGACAGCCATATACCCCTTAGTTCCCAACCTCTATTTTGTTGTAATTACATCATCCCATAATCTTGTACTTTGCATTCATTTACTATCATTATGGTAGGTACTTCTAATGCCTCAACTGATAGTGCTATTTTCAATATTGAAAAGCTTGATGGTAACAACTTTCAATATTGGAAGATGCAAATATGGTAGGTATTGGTGCAGAAGAAGCAGATTAGGCAAACGAAAGTAAGAGGCATAAATCCAAAAACTTAGGATAGATAGGATTGGGATGAACGGGACGAGTTATGCAAGTCTGCAACTTTGTCTAAGTAGGTGCATTTCAATGTTATCCCTACTACTAGTGGTGCATATGATTTATGGAAGAAGATATGTGATCTTTATGATAAGTAGAGTCCATCTCAATTGTTTTTGTTCAAGAAGCTTATGGACCTTTGTATGAAGGAGAGCACTCCAATTTCTACTCATTTGAATGAGTTCCACTCAATTTTCAGCCATCTTAACTTTTAGGGTATCAAGTTTGAGAATAACATAAAGTCTTTATTCTTGCTTGTTACACTACCAAACACATGGGATAGATTTCATACTGCTATGAGTATTAATCCTCCTTAGGATGGTCTTAAATTCAAATTTGATGTAGAGAGTGCTTTACACATAAAAGAAATAAACATGAAAAATATTGATGCAACTTGCACTTCTCATACACTTACTATTAAAGGTAAAAATGGTAGAAATGGTAATAATTACTATGGTACAGACTGACAACCCAATAGGGAAAAGTCTCAATCGCGTGGCCAATCTCATAATAAGTCCCATGGTCGTAAGTTCTCTTTGGCATGTATTTATTGTGGGTAGCAAGGTGACATTAGATTGCAGTGCCACAAAATATGCAATGATAGGTGCAATGAGAAAGGCAAGGAGAAGGTATAGAAAAATGCAAAGTCCACTTATATCTTATGTTGTACCCCAATGCCTAGATACAACATAACAGAAAGCTTCTCTACCCCCAATGCCTCTATAAAAATGTCAGCTATCTGATACTGTGTGCTGACATATACCAAGTCAATCTCTCCTAAAAGTATCTTCTCTCTCACAAAGTGGCAATGCACCTCAATGTGTTTTGTCCTAGCATGGAATACTAGGTTCCTAGCTACCTATATGTTTCTCATGTTATCATAGTGAATGAAAACTGGACTATCTCCTTGCACATCCAAATCACCCAATAACTTTTATAGCCATACTACCTCGCATGCTTCCATACCAGCAGCACCTATATACTCAACCTCTGTATTCGATAAAGTAATTATAGGTTGCTTTTTCTTGTTCCACATAACTGCTGCACTACCAAGGGAAAGAATGAATCTGTTGGTAGATTTTCTGTCAGACATGCTACTAGCTTAATCTTAATTTGTGTATCCAAATAATTGCATATCCTCACCTACCTCATAAAAAAATCCATAATGCAAAGTGGACTTTACATACAGCAATAGCGTCTAATTACATCCAAGTGAGGATTTTTAGGCATCTGCATAAACTAATATGGCCAATAACATAACTTAAGTGTGGCTTTGTGATAGTCATGTAAATCAAACTTCCTACTATCCTCTTAAAAATAGTAGAGTCTTCTATCTCATCCCTAACATTAGCACTAAACTTATTGGAGCTTTGAGGAACTAGTTATTTGACAAGATGTTTCCACATTGGAACCCTTGGAATTATTATTTTACTAAATTGGTTCACATCTTCTATATTCATAGTCCAGTGAGATTAAACTAGTTGTTTCAAGGTCAAAAGGTTGGTTTCTATGCCACTTTAAGGGGCCAATTTGAAGGGAAAAAACTATCAAGAATTTTTTTAAAAAAAACTCTGTAATTTAAGCTTATTTAGGGGGGGAGCGGGGTTTGGTTTTTCATGAAGGGTAAGAAAAGTATCTTGCATAGTTCATATGTGCCAACAACCCCAAAAAGTCCAAGAAATGCATAGGATTTGAGAAGTTGTTCTATCCAAAAACCTTTTTTTTTCCAAGAAAAAGGTAGCTAACTATATTACTCAAAAGACTTTACAATGACGTACATGTACTCAATATCTACCTAAAGTTTATCCAAGGTCAAGATGGGGTCATGTGTACAAGTTTCTTAGGGCGGTCTGGGGGGGATGGATGATAGAAGCCAAGGAGGAGGAGAGTAGCACCATCTAGGATTGCCTACATGTATCGTGAAGAATAGATCATGGCTACCATAGGTGTGTAAGAAGTGGTGTTAAAGCTCTTTGCCAACTCAAGATTCACCTTGCACTTGATCCCAATGGCTATGGAGGGAGTGGATGATCGAGGTCCACAACTCTACTAAAGACTCATAAGTGGTCAAGCACTTGCTACCCATAACCAACTCACTGAGTGCCTTCTAGATGTGGCATATTATGAGGCTCCCAATAATTTCTAAGACCTCTGACCATTAAGCTGTTGGCTCTAGTATCTGTTGGATGGGTAATGCCTACAAACTGACCACTGCATAAGGCACGTGCCTTGATGAGAGGAATGGCATCATGCATGTCTGCCTCATATAGTAAGTAGCAGTCCTCACTAACTACTTGCTAGTAGATGGCCCCTAGGAAATAAAACCCAGGATAGGTGCCACATGGAAAAGAATGTGCCATTCTCCTCTTCAGACCAATTGCATTGCTTAGCAAGACTAAAGACAATGCTTCAAGGTTTCCAAGCATTGCAATGCACAATGCTTGTAAACTCCATCTTGACATTTTTCTCCAACAACACTGAAAGAGGCTTACATGTTGTCATACCATACTTGGATAGGATATCCAAGCCATACTATCTTTGGGATATCCATATACCATTGTTATATCTTATCACCTCAATATCAAGAAAGTACCTTAGCTCACCCAAATCCTTTATCTCAAACTTCTTCTTCAAAAAGTCCTTAACTTTAGCAATCCACTGTCACTGTCAGTTGTAATAATCAAGTCGTCCACATAGATGACTATGATGACCAAGTCTGTATCTTCCTTTCTCACATAAAGTGAGTGGTCAGCATCAGAAACATAAAAGCCAATTTTGACAAGATGATCTTCAATCTTGCCAAACCATGCTCTAGGTGCTTGGTTTAGCCCATAGAGTACTTTCTTTAACCTACACACATGTGTGGGATACTCTAAATTCTCATAACCTACTAGTTGCTCCATATACATCTGCTCTTGTATTTCACCATGCAAGAAAGAATTCTTGACATCCATTTGTTGCAAATTCCAACCTTTGGGTGCTACCAAAGCAATCATTGTCTAATAGTTGCCATCCTAGCAAGTGGACTAAATGTCTCTTCATAATCTATGCCATATGTTTGAGCATAGGCTTTTGCAACCAGCATAGCCTTATACTTGCTATAGAACCATCTACATTATGCTTGATTTTGCAAAGCCACTTATAGCCAATAGCTTTATTGCTCTTAGGCAATGGTGCTAGATTCCAAGTCTTATTGTCTTCTAATGCAGCCATCTCCTCATCCATTGTTGCATCCCAATGAGCATGACCAACAGTATCATCAAAGCAAATAGGCTCAACATCCTCAACCATCTTTACCATATAAGAATAATGCTGAGCTACATAACATTCAAAACTAAATCTTGTAATAGGGTATCTGACCCTATTAGACCTACATATGATTGGATCAATTAGTGGAGCCTTTACATTACCATGTGCTCTCTGTATATCTGGTGTCATGATCGAATGAATACCAATCTCATCATCCAAACTCTCTAAACCACTGGAATCTCCATCAAATTTCAAATTACTAATAGATGCGCCATTATCATCTAACACTTTCTTCTTCCCTTTGTCTTTACCTGCAATACTTGTAGATACACCTGAAGATGTGGGGCTACTCATTAGTCTCTCAAACCTAGGTCTAGTGTAGATGTAGTATCAGATTATGTTTTTGGTCCACTAAGGCTCTATGATTCTTATCTTTCTTTCTGCACATAACTATCATGATCATGATCATCATCCATTGCATTACCACTAGATGCATACCAACTCCTCATCTCATTAAAACAGTGATATTCAATTAGCCAAGAATTTAGTCTTTCATGTGAAGATAAAGCACATTGAGGTGCGCTATCACTTCATCAATGAGATGGTAGAGGATAAGTTTATTGAGCTTATCAAAATCTCAACTGACAAGAATCCTATAGATTTGCTTACTAAAACTCTCTCAGCGGATGAGATAACATATCTTCTCATCCTATTGTGCTTTATGTACATTTATAATTTGTCACTTTTTTTATTGTTCTCTCCTCACTAGAGACCCATTCACCTTTAAGTGGGAGATTATTGGGGGTAAAGGTGCATATACCTATGTTGCCCTATATTTACTTTACACATAGTGGTCGCACATTTGTATACTGCAGGTGGTGTGCACCTATCACTATCACTTTATTCTTTATTCTTTTAGTGACCATCAAATAAAAGGAGACCAATCACACATTGTGACTCTTGGAGTTCTCACATCTCTCTCTCTCTCTCTCTCTCTCTCTCTCTCTCTCTCTCTCTCTCTCTCTCTCTCTCTCTCTCTCTCTCTCTCTCCACCATAGCTCACATCTCTTTTACTTCTTCTTGCTCATGCTTTCATTTGAGCTTCTCCCTTCACTTAAGTATCTTGTTAAACTAATTTTCCACAAGTACCAAAAATATTTGAAAACAAGACAAAGCCTCATCATTCCTACCCATAGTGAAAGCTCACACTTTCCTAGTTGCATCATCAATTAATGTAATAAAAAAGGATGCCCTCCCTATAGACTTTGTAGACATAGGTCCACATATATAGCTATGCACTAAGTCAAGTAGCTCACTCCTTTTTTTGCTTAAGTTTTTCTTATGGACCTAACATGCATACTTTCTGTACATACAATGCTCACAAATAGAAAGATCAAAAAAATAGAGAGAAAGTAAGTGACTCAAATGAGACAGTATTTTCATTCCTTTTCTAGGCAGATGTCCCAATTGACAATGCCACAAAGCTACATTTGGCTACTCAATTTTGCTACAATGATCTAATTTTTTATAGAAGATTATATGAACAAGAAACAAATATCATATTTGGCTCATTTAGTAATAACAAATGATCCCTTATGGACTTTCTATGATGAGTGACTCCCAAAAATAAAAGACTATGCTAAGTTATCCAATGGATCAATAGATAGCAAGCTCCTAATAAGCTTAGGTACATGGCGTGCATTCCTAAGAGTAAAGGTAGATCCATTCTGAAAAGAAAAACTGCATATCACCTACACCAACTATATCATATACACAGTCATTACCAATATGGGTTGCTCCATGCCTCTACTATACTGGCATATGAAAAGAACCACTCCTTATGAGGGGTCACATGAAAAGATACACCAAAATCAAGATTCCAATCTTGAGTTAGTTGTCTATCCATTGTAACTAACATATGTACAAGAAGAGTACAAGTGAATAGCATCTCACCATCATCATTATGCACAATAACTGCATTACTTTTTGCAATACTTACCTCTCCTTTACCTTATTTCATATTAGCATCCTTATCCTCCTTCTTCTTATCATTTTGCTCCAACTTCCATTTATAATAATCCTTCTTGATATATGACTTGTTTTGCCATAATGGAAGCTTTCAATTTCTTTCTTGGATCTAGATTTGGTGTGTGACCATCTATGGTCTTGGTTCTTGTCTTCGTACTACTTTTGCCTCTTCTTGAGTTGCCAATGTTGTCCATTTCTGCCTTAGTCCATATTTCATATATATCTACTTAACCAATAAACTATCCACAACATTACTAAAATTTAGCTTACCATTTGGAGCTTAATTACTTATTGCCATTCTAAAAGTGTTCCATGATGCAAGCAAGGAGCACAATAAAAAAATTGCCTTAATCTCATCTTTGAACTTCAACCTTTGAATTTTCATCTAATTGAATGTAATGTTAATTTCATTAAGGTGGGAGGTAGTTTCTTTCTCGTAAGTGTCACATAACTTTTTCCATAAATCATGTGTAGTAGTCTCATTCACAACTATAAAATACACAATTTTTTCCAAGTGCAATCTAATAGTGGATTTGGCCTATGCATCGAGCTCTAACCAATCATCTTCAAATACGTATGCTAGTTTTCCATCTATGCCTCTTATGGGCCTTAACTACTTCTTCTGAATAAGGATATTTGTGCATCACAAATGATGAAGCCATTTCTACAAAACAACAACCAATTGTAAAGTGATAGCAATCATAAAATTAGCAAACTCCACCAAAAAATTTGTTAGAATTTTGTAATACTTGCTCAATATAACCAAGATTGAGTGAAGATAGAAAATGAAACATTAGGAAAAAGTAATGCATATATCACTATCCAAATGTTGTGAAAATTACAAAATTTAGTTAAAGCATGGCATTACAACATCAATGTTTCCTCACAACTATAGTAGCATAACAACATCTAACTATTTAGAAGTATATCGTAAGATTGATCTCCCAGAAACTACTATAATACATTAAAGAATGGTGTTCTTTTTCATTCACAAGCAAATATGCATGGATAATATAAAAATCTATATAGCTCAAGGATTCTTACAACATATACATTGTACTCTCCACTCTTGTAACACTTATTTTATGTTATAGGAGACAATAGCAACAACCTCCAAAACCATGAAATCTATGATTTGCAATCTATGTCAAATTACTTGTAACCTGAAACTACTTATTATTAGAATTCTATCAACTGGTTACCAATGCTTAGTAATCAATATATAGGATCTCTACAATGGACACTATAAAGCTTGACCTATTTTGCAATTTCTTAATAAGCTTTGCAGAATTGCAAGAAGAGATGAAATAACCTATGTAGCACTTATAGGTAAAAATAGAGCCCAAAACAATCTTAGATTTAAAAATAGAGTAGAGTGAGCCATTATGAGCCAACCTAGAGAACTTTTTAAGCTCATGTCAAATCCCATTCAAAACAAAGACTCTAAAGAATTCTATTGGTAACACTCATTAGAAACTCCCTCCTACTCTAATACTAGTTTTTGGAGCTACAAGGAGAATGGAGACTACACACACGTAGAGAGAGGGAGAGAGAGACAGAGACAGAGACAGAGACAAAGAAGATGTTATGTTTATGGTGACTCGTATAGCTCTATTGTGAGTAGCACTTTATTTCCTTATCACTCTAAGAGTTGTTGAAGTTGCAAGGAGAATGGAGATTACACAATGATGGGGAGAGAGAGGAGGAAGAGAGGAAGAGAGGAAGAGAGGATGCTTTAGTTTGGTGCCTCCCATAACTCTCTTATGAGCAACACCTTATTTTCTTATCACTCCAAGAATAAAGAATAAGTATGTGTATATATAGTTAGGGCTAGAGTAAGATGGGCAATTAGCAACATTGTTGTTTACCCCAACATGTAGCTAGTTAAACTATTCCTAGCATGCCCAAAGAACTATGATCAAATCTTTGTTGCCTCCTTGACACTTCCTAACTAACTACAAGTCTTTATGGATAGATGGCTCACATCCAATGTGGATCCTAACATCTACAGTAGCAGAAAATCAGCTCTTTGGTGAAAGAGCTAAGCATCCAACCTTGGGGGGGCTAAGCACACTCCTAAATGAACTTTTGTTGGCATAATCTAAACTTAGAATGCACAAGAAATCAAATAATCCTTTGTAATGCATCAAGTAATATTTTGCAATACAATCCATGCATAGGGTTTGTCTAAATACCTTGCCCTCTAGCATAGGGTTCCATTTAATCAACCAAGTTGTCATGATGTCCACCTCTTTAGAAGAAAAGTTGAACTTGGGGTTGTTATGTCCTCTTTATTTTAGCCTAGCCCACTCCTTGGGACTTTATTTGTCCCTAAGTTCAAGTTCATATTTCATTAAGTCCTTAGGTTTTCTATAATCTTAGCCTCTACTTTAGATTACACAAATTCATCAAAACGCTTTGTTCTATGGTCATAGGAAACCTTCCTTTTGTAAAGGATCGTTGAAGGAGGTCCTCTAAGTGTATAGACTTTGAGGTCCTCTTAAACTATTATGTCTTAAGTCTCGTAGAAAGGATAATGCCTTAATAACCAAATATATGAAGCTAAAAAAGTAATGCTCTATTTGTCAATCGTTTCAAGGATAAGATATCATCAAGTATAAATTATCAAAATAATATTTATATTATTTTAACCTTCTTAACCTAGGTTGTCTTTTAGGTTTGAATTTATTGCATATAGTATACTAATCAATCACAAAATATTCGAGATGAACCAATGGAAGAGGGATGATGAGCACATTTTATCCATTTGGCTTTCCAACTTGGGCCCATAAATCATAGAAAAGGTGGTTTGTCTCAAAGGATGAGTGGTTTTGGGAAAGAAAAATCTCAATGGTTTTAATTTAAAAAAAGGGGGTTACTTTCCAATAACAACTTGTGACATGATACATATCAAGGAGTTTAGGACGGACTTTCAAATTTGAAATTCAAATATTTGGTGAGTTTAGTTTTTGGAAGGCTTGTGTTCCTCTGAGTTCTCATTATTGAATATTTGCATGTTAGAGTTTATGATCTCAACCTTATGGTCTTAAATTCAAGTTTCACTTAACCCTAGTAGCATTTTGAGATTATATTCCCTACACGATGTATACCTTAATCTTGGTCAAATTTAGCTGCAATTTAAACTATGATGCATAATTAGTTCTTTTCTTTGCTTATGCTTGATGCAAGTTTGGTGAATAAGAGTGTATTATTTCTATGCTTAAGCAATCTTTTAATCTTTCTAAGTTCCAAGCAAGTGTGACTCATGTAATAAATCAGCTAGTTTTGTGTGCACATTTGATATTTTTGAGAATCCATGGGAGTTAGGGGTCTTTAAGAAACTCAAGAATTGGCTCTAGCAAGTTGAATCAACAATCATGTACAAAAGGTTAGAAGTTATATGTATGGATCAACAATTGTGTGCTAGTTGGCAGTAATTGTGTGTTGACCTATAGTAATCATATGTTAAGTTGGTAGTTGTGTGCTAACTCTAGTATTTGTATGCTAAGTTGGAAATGTGTGTTGCCTAGTTCAAAATAGTGTTGCCCACTAGCAATAGTTTGTGAATTCTTGGAAATTCTGTGTGATCACTCTAGTGATCATATTGATGATGTAGAAGTGTAGGATACAACCAATCATAAATGATTTAGTTATGCACTTAAATAGGAGGAGGAAAACATGAAGTATCTCTATAACTTGGTGATGTTCTCTATCAGATGATAAAGGATGGCTTAACTCCTAGTCCTTCTTCTCTTCCTCGTACTGTTGGATAACTCCAATTCTCAAACTCTAATGAACTCGTACATTTCTCTCTTTTCTTCTCTCTCTTCTCCACTCTCTAGACCTAATAAACCCCACCTTTTAGATATGTAGATCTCTCATTCAACTCTTTATATTGAGCTATACGCATGGTAGTGGAACATTGGAAGTCCCTTATTATTTCAAAAGTTTCAATGCTCATCAACTCAACCATCTCTTGCATGATTTCTTCACAATTTTTTCTCACAACCATTCACTCTCTTCTTAGTACTCCAAGAAAGTTAAAAACCAAGAGTTTGTAGTAGGTTCACCTTTTTTGCTCTCATGCATGGTAGCCCAAATCCCTTCAAATGTTCGATGGTGGCCTCACAATTCAAGTGATGCTCCTTCGATCTTTCCTTGCTATTCCATCACAATCAATCCACTTCTCAAGTGCTCCAACATAAAGGGAAAAAGTAGAGGATAATAAGATATGGAAATAATACTCTCACATTTCATCACAATTGATCCACTTCTCAATTGCTCCAACATAAAGAGGAAAAGTAGAGGATAATAAGATATGGAAATAATGCTCTCACACTTCACCTCTCACCCTCCAAGTTATGGAACAACAAGAGAAAGAAGAGAAGAATACAATGCAAGAGAGAAGCTTCACTTCCTAAGTCCTTCACTTACACTCTTACTCTCAGACTCTCACTCTACCTCACTCTCAACAAGATACACAAGAATGTAAGATGGAAGTAAGGATTGGGTTTCTCTCAAAGTTACAGACACAAGAATGAGCTCCTCTAATTACTTATTAGCTTCTATACATAGGCCTAGAGTTTATGGTTCCCCCCTATAAGTTAGATATTCGACCTATATTTTAGATTCTTGATTGGTCTCTTTTTCAATTCATGCATACACTTAATGTTAATTGAATCAATCCTACAAAAGTAAATAGAATCATCATGCATGCAACCTCATCTAGTTGTCTTTCTATCAAATTTTGGCTGATGTTACAATTTGTATGAGAGTGATTCCAATTTCATTATAAATAATAAAGCCACTAACATAATTTTTCCATTGTCATCAATGGTGCCTAAAATAATGTCATGCAATTTGGAAACAAAATCCTCTCCAATTTAATTCTAGCACTTTCAAGTTGTGCACTTTCACTTGACTTCACTTTCTTATTTGTTTTTGTAGTTAATCACCATTATAGATAGTATGATTTAGCTTGCACCAAAGACACGCAATATTTGGGACATCAAGTTGTTGCCCTTGGTGTGGTGGTGGAATTCATTAATAAAGATTGTTAATTGAGATCAATTGGTGATGATGCTACTAGAGATCCAGTCATTCAATGGTAACCTTGATTAGTGCTTTGATTGATGGGTAACTTGAGTGGGTGTGCGAGTATTGTCTTAGGGTGTAGAAAATGAAGAGTCAGGAATGAAGGCTAGGTGATTGCACAAGAAAATCCATGAACTTCTATATCTACCAAAAGGAATAGCATTGGTTTGGGAGATGGATCAAACTCCAAGTAATATTGGATTGTTGTTCCATACTTGGGGAACCAAACTGTGCATAGGTTATTACATAGATATTATTATGAGTGCATGTCTTTACTTGGACATTTCATTAGTTTTAGAAGAAAATTTTATTGGTTCTCTATATTGATGTAGTTTTTTGATGAAGTAAGAAAACTTAGTGAATGAGAATGGGAAGGATTTTCATTACTAAGAAAAGAGTGCTTAAAGAAAATTGGAAAGAGGCGATGGGGCTAGTTAGACAAGTGGTTGGGTCTACTAGAGTAACTTCTAAAGAATGGGAACTCTAGGGGTTACAATTGCATATGTAATAGTTACAAATGATTCCTTTCTCAAGTACCTTTCCACCTTGCTTTTGTTGTTTTCTTTGATGGGACTAAGGTTAACAAGAAATCTAGTGATTGCATGGTCCTATTTCTTGATAGGTTAATTAAATAGAGAGAGAGAGAGAGAGAGAGAGAGAGAGAGAGAGAGAGAGAGAGAGAGAGAGAGAGAGAGAGAGAGAGAGAGAGAGAGAGAGAGAGAGAGAGAGAGAGAGAGAGAGAGAAGAAGAAGAAGAAGAAGAAGAAGAAGAAGAAGAAGAATATCAAAGACCACTAAAGTGCCATGAATCAAAGCAACTCCATCTTGTCCTTCTCCCTCTATGGTACATTCTTCTCTATGGATTGTTCTCTCTATAGTTGAATCCATCAATGCCTTGTTAATGGCCTATCAACTCCTTACTTTTCCAATACCAACTCCTTTTTATCCAAACTTGGGTCATTATCATCTTCATCATTATTACATCTCCATTCCTTCTATCCCCATCCTCAACCCACCCAAAAGAGACAACATGCCTAACTTCATCAACTAAACCTAGAATTACAACATTAATCTCTTTTCTTATCACCTTTTCTCATCATTCTACTAAGATTTCTTCAAAGTGTGCACACTCCAAGACAAGATATCCCCCTTACTTTGCCAAATACTACTGCAAGTGGCATAGTTGGAAGGTATTATAAGGACCAAAGAAGGAATGAAGCAAGGAAATAGTTGAAAGGGCTTGTGTGTTTGTTATGGTTGCTAAGGAAACATTAGGGGAATTACGGACTCCAAAAGGGCCCCAGAAAAAATGGATTATGGTCGGATTACCTTTTCTAAAATCATAGCCTAGTGGGACTCCTTTATCATATGATGAGACAATATCTAGTATTTCTCTAAAACAAGGGTGGTCTTCCTAATAAAATGAAAATTTTCTCAAATCCAAGATTTATTATGATAATAGTGAGTACATGTAAGAACACAATTGGTTCTTTACCTTGGTGGTTGAGGCTATGGCCCATAAAGATAAACTATCATGCTCAATTCTAGTGTGCAATGCCTTTTACCTTGGTGGTTGAGGCTATGGCCCATAAAGATAAACTGGCACACTCAATTCTAGTCTGCAATGCCTTTTAAATTTGTAAAGAGAGTGCCTTTCATGTTGCCATAGTGGTCCCATGGATATGTGGTGCACACTTGTTTTATTCTCGAATTTTGGTCACTTTATGGTAATATTTTTTAATACAGAATAAAGTTTTTAAGGAATACAATAAGGTAAGAACAAACCACCATTAAAATTGACAAAACAAGCTCTCAAGAATCTTACACATACCTATAAAAATAAACAAAAGCTTTAGAACCTTGAAAAGATCAAATATTATAAGAGAACAATACTAACCAAGGTAAGAACAAACCACCAACAAACTTGACAAAACAAGCTCTCAAGAATCTTACACATATCTCAAAATAAGCAAAACTTTAGAACCTCAAAAAGATCAAATATTGCAAGAGAACAATACTAACCAATTAGCCTAATCAAGAGCTAAGCCACAAGTGCATACACTTGTGTAGGAGATTGGAGATTCCAATTTCCAAAGGGAAGTAGAGTTGCTACTAGCCTTGAATGCACCTTAGACAAGCCAAAGATTGAAAAACATCCATAGTCGTACACTAATTGATAGGACTTAGGTTGCATTTATACAAATACAATATTCATATAATAAGAAAAATACATGACTCTTATACGATGGCTTCCCAAAATTACAAGGCATGTTATAAGGATGCATCAACAAATGTGTGGATTACCATGTTGGATTAAGGAAAAGATTAGTGGAAATTTTATTTAATACAAAAGAATATTCGCCCTATAAGAATAAGGATATAGTACGCTTTGTCATGTCTGACCAATCTCTAGAGCCAAGGAACTATTAGAACAATGGTAAAGAAATTTTAAAAATACAAATGAGATATTGCAAAAGTAAAATAGTTTTAAGATTTATAATCTCTTGAACGATTTAATAAGCTTTAACATGAGCATAACTAGCATAGAAATTTATATATTTTTGGTAAATTAACTGATATAAAAATTTACAAGTATTATATACTCTGAGTGTAAAGTTATTTAATTTTCAAAATTAACTATTTTTTATTAAATAACTTAAAATTATTTGCGATAAACAATTAGAGAAGAGAAACAGTTGTACTTGATAAATTCATTCTTTTAACTCACAAATAATGTGTGTGTCTGGGCACAAATTTGAAGATGGATCTTCACACATCAACATCTCTTAAAGATATCAAGAAATGTAGTTGCTTACACAAATGCACCAACAAATGTAAAAAATCTTGTTTGGAAGTTTTGAAAGAATAGCAAACATTAAAAAAAAGAGGATAAATGATCACGTATTGGAACATTGAAGGAGTAGGATTAGCAACTATATCTAGATTTGATGAGTTGATGATACGATAATTGTTCCATATATTCACGTGTTCTATATTGATGATGTGTTGATTGTACAATAAGTGCTCCACATATTCAAGTTAGTAGTAGGATTATTCCATTTCATGTAGTAGATATCTTTATGCAATCTTTGTCAAATCCAAGTGGTGTGAGATTTTCTCATGTAGTACAAAATTTGTGCCAAGAAGAACTAAGGGCATGATTTGAAAATAAAAATAGCTTAATATTACATCTAAAGTGGACAAGAGCTTTTATAGCATGAGGAATTTATTTTACTGCCATCTAAGATTCAATATCTTAAGGATGTTTTAATATCCATGACTAAAGCTAGATTCGCTTTGCTAGACTATAATAAAATGCACATATAATACTTGGATAGAATTAAAGTAAATCTAGAGACATCTAAAATGCCACACATATTCAATTTTGATTCCTTCATACCTCCAATAGATCCAAAGGAGTCCTCAAGTAGTTGATTAAAATTCATGTCTATACACAACACCGCACCGTCTCCTCGTGGGAAACATGAGACCTAGTTAAACATGGAAATCCTAGCTCTGCTTCATAGGAGAAGTGTGGGCATGTCACCCCTATCAAGAATCTAGTGTCCACCTAAGAAATATCACTTTGTAATCAATCAGAGATGAGAGCAAGATTAACACCATGCTTGGTTCAAAGAGAGTGGAAAATGAGGGAGAGTGTAACTTGATCTCTCCATCCATAAGGTAAAAGCTTAGCTCTAGCCTCCTTGTGAGGTGTCCGCTAGTCCCAATCCACGGCACACCTTTTAGTAGTCCATCAGTACGTTTTTCCATAAATGATGCCGCCCGGTGCTCCCTTGGAACATCACGGGATTGTCACTTAGGCCCTACCGAGTCTACTTCGCAACGGGAGAGTTCTGGCCGAACCCACTAGGATCGACCTGAAGACTTGGGTTCCTAAAATCGAATGGGTCTCCTAGCAGCCAGCTAACGTCAGTAATTTCGAGTTTCACTTTTTAGAGGATTACTCGATCTGAAGCGGACTTGCCATTGCACTTGGTTCAAAGAGAATGGGAGACGGAGGGGAGTGCGGTACGTCAACCCTCCTGCCCATAAGGCAAAATCCCATTCCGGCCCCCTAAAACAATGCAAGTCGGTTCTACCTAATGACTACTTGGTCAATTTATCGTCTTTCTATTTCTATATCCGATGTAGAAAAGCTCCCAGCTAACCGGGACCACCCTACCATTGGACGGACCCGTCGGGGATTACGCCCACCCGCTTTCCTCTGATGATGGGTCATCTTTAGTTTTTTAATTACCTACAACACATTTATTAGAACATATACAACCAGCTTCCTTAATTAGTCCGTTTAGTCACACGTTCCTTCACATAATTTATCTCACTAACACGCATACAATTCGAATAGTAAAGCAAACTTCTTTATTATATTGGAAGTCTTATTACAATTTCCATCATTCCGTCCCAGCGGAAGATACACAGAATTCCATAAGGACATTCTGTCCACCAAGATTCCACCCTCATAACTAGTATTTAGGGTTCCAGGATCCCATCCTGGGTCACAAAGGGGCTCGTCAGATTCTTGGAACAATGCAGGATTTACAGCCAGAGCCCCCTCTGGCACCTACAATTCCTACTGCCCGAGACTATCCCTACTGACAGACCTTTCGCCTACGGAGCCGGTCCAAGCCTCTCGTAGCGATAATCATGACCCCCTTGGAGTAGGGTCTCGCCGCTAGCTTGGGGGTAGCCTAGCGCGATCCTTCCTTTTATTCTGTTGGCAATAATTTCAATCAAAAATCTAGATTCTAGCAAACACAAACAGTCCTTTCAAATATGTATCAAATAGTGCAATGACAATCATCCCAACATGTAAATCACAGTTTCACATAGCCAAGGTAGACCTTATCCTAAGGTAACCTTTCATTCTAATGAGGATTCTTCTCCCCATAAAGAAGTGTTGAGTACACCTGCTCCATTAACTCTCAAAGGTTGTCAAAAAACTCGAAAAACTAGTTTCAATTGCAAAAGCATGAAATCGCAAGCTCGCAAAAATAATGCACTCATTTCTTGTGTGTCATGCTCTCAACACTACTCCTCAATGCCATGGGTGTGAAACATGATTACATGGTAAAATATTCCCCCTTAATACATACATGGTGGAATGTCCTTGTAGGGATAGGGTTATATGGGTTATTAGAGGTACATAGTCATTTGGGATTTACAATAATTCTTTCAAGGACCTAGGGCTTGTGCAAATTTAGCCTCTTTTTCTTTTATAGACTGCTCATTGATGGAGCCTGACTGAGCTGAGAGTGAACGCGGCGAATAACACAGACAGAGAGTAGATAGCAGTAGAAAGGAGAGTGATCACGTCACTTGATGTTCGGTACAATGACTAGTGTACCTCTTTAGGTTTTAGATAGATATATATGAAAGTACAAATGTGCTAAGGGTGTGTTCACACCCATGCACATATAAAAGCCACGATGGCCCTTTATCCCCAACAACCTCCCACCTAAAGGCAATGTGCCTTAAGAGGAGAAAAGAATCAACTAAGTCTAAGAGAATGAGCTTCTCATTCATGTTGAAATATTTGCAATCACACCTACTTTAGTCCCTTTGTGAGGAGTAGTGAGGGCTCATGACCAGAATCCCATATGCACAGCAGGAGAAAGTACCACCACTCAAATCCTATAAAGCATTGTACTTGCACTCTTTTTCTAATGCAATGATAGTACTCTTTCTTTCCAGTAAAGTGTCATGTCACTGTCAATACACAAGATTTTGTTTATGATTCCAAGTCTCAATCTTGGAACCTAATTCACTTGTGTCCTTGTCAGGGTCAATGTCTTCATGAGTTTCCTTTTCCTCTTTCAACCTCCATAGCTTCCTGCGTATTTTAACATGGTATCAAAGCTTAGCTGAGCATGGCTTAGCTCATTTTAGTAGATCTTTACCTTTGGTCCATCTCTACTCAACTCAGTCTCAGTCTATGAACTCACTTTCCATTTCCACCTTCAAGCTTGCCTTCATGGCTACCATAGCGAGCAGCACCCTGTCAGATTGAAGCTCTTGTATCTCACCCCACATGCCAAATCTTACCAAGCTTCCTTTTGGAGAAGTGTTCTCCTACTACTAATGCTTCTTTGTATCATCTCAAAACTTGACATTGCCTCATCCACCACTTAGCATTGTCAATTTTCTCAGGTTCTGTTCTGTGGCCTTCATAGCTAGACAGGACCTGTTGCACTTGGAACTTCCATATCTCATCATAGACCTCATATCTTTGGAATCTTCCTTCTAGAGAGTTGTGACTTTGCTCAGGGAGAAGATTCCTACCACCTGACACCTTGACATTGGCCCAGCATTGACAAAAATTCGTGGTCATTGTGTCCAGCATGTGCCTACTGTCGTTCGTGCTATTGCTGCCGTCACTACAGGTCGTGATGTTGACGACCACCATAGGGCATTGATAGCCCATCATTCAAGCTTCATTTTGATTTTTAAAAAAATGAAAATGATCCATTGTAGCTCCCACAATCAGCAAAAAACCAGGGCTAGGTCAAATCCCTAATCCAGGAAGCCATAACCAAACTTCACTGAAGCTCAAAAATCTCATCATTTTCTCTCTTCTGCCAGAACAACCCACTGCCACTCCGATCTATTGTCCGAGCATCAAATCAAGAAGGGAAAGATTCGGATTTGACAGAACTTAAAGGATTTTGCAAATTTGGAAGACTCAAGGAAGAAACATAGTGTCCATTGACACTCATTTAGTGCTCTTAGCACTTGTGTCTTTTGACACATCTCAACCAACTCTTCTACTGCTCAAATCTGATAAGTCTGAACTTGGTTCGCTGTTGTTTTCGCAAGTATAACATGAGCAAAGACTCTCCAACTACTCACTTCAAAGGATTCGGGTTTCACACCTGACAGACCAGCATCAAACTCATCCTGATGAAGAAGGGCCTTTGGGCCATTACCACTGGAAAAGAAAAGAAGCCTTGTGATGCAGATATTACTGTCACTTGGCAAAAGAACGATGATAAGGCTCGGTCCATTATCAAACTGGAGCTAGATGATAGCTACCATGTGGATAACTATGAGACCTCACAGGATATAGGGAAGAAACTCGACACTTTATTCGGTGCATAGCCTAAATCATCAAAGTATGGTCTCTTGATAGAGTTTTTTAGGCTTGAAATGAAGTCCAGCACATCTGTTGTCACACATCTAAATTACATGGAAGGACTTCTAACCCAACTTGCAGGAATCAACATTTAAATGGAAGAAGATGTTTGCATCGGTGTTCTACTTAAGAGTTTGCCTCCTGAATATAATAATGTATCATCAACTTTAATCAACATGCCAAATCCTAAACTTGTTGACATCTAGGCATCCCTGTTAGAGGAGGAAAAGAAGTTAAAAACTAAGGAAGAACCAAGCACCTCTAGAGATGAACATGCATTATATGTTGGCAACAGGTACAAAGGCAAGAAGGATCAGCTCTTCTGTGACTTCTACAAGAGGACCAGACACACTGAGAAGTTCTGCCACGCCAGAAAGAGATCCCAAAAGGCTTACCTAGTTGCAATCAAAGAAGAAGAAGAAGACCACCAAGAGAAGGACAAACCTCATCAGTCCTTCTATTCAGATAGACTTTTTTAGTTTTGTATTTCCTAGCCCTAATGCCTCAAACATAACCTTGTAAACTCCTCAGTTAGCCTTGCACTACAGCCTCTGTACACTTTGTGAGACCCCTACTACATCCTCTAGATGTCCATCATGTTTGTGGTACCCACACTTAGCCTTTTTCTACGACAGCCTCTGGTGTCTTGCCATGTTTATGGTGTGCCCACACTTTGCAGGTGTTTCTTTCACTAAATCCTCTATACGCTTTGTACTTCTGGTTGTGATTGAGGGGTGTTGAAATATTTGCAATCACACCTACTTTAGTCCCTTTGTGAGGAGCAATGAGGGCTCATGACCAGAATCCCATATGCACAGCAGGAGAGAGTACCACCACTCAAATCCTATAAAGCATTGTACTTTCACTCTTTTTCTAATGCAATGTTAGTACTCTTTCTTTCCAATAAAGTGTCATGTCATTGTCAATACACAAGATTGTGTTTATGAGTCCAAGTCTCAATCTTGGAACCTAATTCACTTGTGTAACAATTTGTCCTTGTCAAGGTCAATTTCTTCATGAGTTTCCTTTTCCTCTTTCAACCTCCATAGCTTCCGCATCTACCATGCTCTAGATCCCGCATATTTTAACAATTCACTTTTCAATTTTATATACAAAACCCTAAATCCCTTTTGGGCAGTCATCCCCTTATCCCTTTTTTTACATGGCCGGCCTAGGCCCTTTTTCCCATTGTCCTCCTATCTTCCTAGCTTCCTTCCTACCGTCCATCTACCTTTACAAATTGCACCGGTGGGAGCCCGGCGCTCTTAAAATAAATCATGATGTGCCTTGCATTCTCTTACAAAAGTATTGATTTGCGATTTTTCTTGTACGCCTTTCTCCTTGATTTAGGACTTTTCTGTACTTCTTGTGTTTCCATATTTTTCTTGGCGTGCCTTTGTCTTCCAGTTCACTTTTGCCTTGGCCTTGTCTTTTGCTTTAGATTTTCCAAATTTTCCACCTTGTTCGTATGAGGGTTAATACATGGCATCTGGCTAATCTAGTGCTGGATAGAGTCGGCAAGTAGTAGGTAGACTAAGCTTGCATATCTCAACACTCCCCCTCAAGCTCAAGTCACTTCTTGTATCCCAAGCAGCAATCTAAAATGAGTGAACTTATCTCTACCAAGGGATTCGGTACAGATATCTGCCACTTGGTCTTCATTCTTCACATGTATGAGGTCTATCATGCCTCCAAGCACCATTTCCCAAATGAAATGGTAATGTACCTCGATGTGGTTTGACCTAACATGATAAATTGGATTGCTTGCTAGGAGCACACTACTCATGTTATCACAATACAGCATGACTAGTTTATCCACACAAATCCCCAAGTCATCCATCAACTTAACCAACCAAGCAGCCTCACATGCAGCCAATTATGCGCCCTTTTATTTCATTTCTGTACTTGAGAGAGCCACAGTAGGTTATTTTTCACTACTCCAACTAACCATGCTACTTCTAAGACCAAATGCATATCCACTGGTCAATCTCCTATCATACGTATAGCTAACCCAATCTGCATCACAATAACCTATAATCTCAATAGGCTTACCATGCTCATAAAATAGTCCATAAGACAATGTACCACTCACATATCTCAAAATCCTCCTCACAGCATCTAGGTGAGGTTTCCTTGGTTGTTGCATAAACTGGCTTATCAAACCAACTGCATAACTCAAGTCCAGTAGTCTAGTGATAGTAAGATAGATCAAACTACCAACCATCTGTCTATACATATTCACGTTCTCTATCACATTTCCTATATCAACAGCCAGCTTTACATTTTTCTCCAGTGGTGTGTCCATAGGTTTGCATTCTAGCATGCGATACTTCTCCAACATATTCTATGCATATTGTTTTTGTATCATCCATATCCCATGAGGTGTACACATAACTTCAATGCCTAAGAAAAATTTTAGTTTTCCCATGTCTATAATTTGAAATTCTTTCTGCAACATAGCTTTTATGTCATCAATGCCCTGTATTTCATCACTTGTGATCACCAAATCATCTACATAGAGCAGCCAAATCACATATCATGTCTCTATTTTCCTGGTAAATAGGTTGTGGTCAACTTTGCCTAGATGAAATCTAAGTGTCTACAAAGTAGAAAGTAATCCTAGCATTCCATGCTCACTGAGCTTGCTTTAAGCTGCCATACAATGCTTTCTTCAATCTGCATACATATGACAGATAGTCGGGATGCACATAGCCCTCTACCTAATCCATATAAACCTCTTCTTCTAAATCACCATTTAAGAAAGCATTTTTAATGTCCATCTAATAAAGATTCCAACCTTTGGATGCAGCCAATGCTATAATAGTCTGTATAGTTGCCATCTTAGCAATCGGACTGAAGGTTTCCTTATAAGCCAACCCATACTAATGGGCATATCCTTTCACTACCAATCTGGCTTTATGCCTCTCTAATGAGCCATCAGACTTACATTTTACTTTATAGACCCACTTGCATCCAAAAGACACTTTGCCCTTAGGCAACTCAATCAAATTCCATGTTCTATTTTTCAACAAAGCCTCATATTCATCATCCATAGCCTTACACTCGTTCTCATTCTTAGCTGCTTTTGCAAAAGATGTAGACTCTTTGTATTTCAGCACTTCTATCATGTATGCATAATGTCTCATTTAGTATCTAGTGTAGATAGGCCTATCCACAAGCTTCCTTTCTCTCTGTGATCTCCAAAATGGAGGTGAAATAGATTTCGTTCTCTCATGAGACGGTACATATCTCTACTTAACTCTAGGTGTAACAACTGCATGTATGCCAAACTCGTTATCAAGACTCTCACTAGAGTCACATCCTAAAGTCGATGGACCTATAACAACATCAGAAACCTTCTCTTTTCTTGTATCTCTCCCCCTCACTAACGTATCCATGTTAGTGGTGTGAAAAACGTTGGATCTAGAGCATGGCTATGGAGGTTGAAAGAGGAAGAGTGAGCTCATGAGGTAACAGACATCAAGACCAAATGTCACACAAGTGAATTAAGATGGAAGCTTGGACTCATAAACACAATCTTGTGTGTTGACAATGACACATACACTTTGCTAGAAGTACAAAAGTACTATGACATTGTGTTCAAAATGAGAACAAGTACAATGTTTATAGGAATATACTAGGGTGAACTTTCCACCACTGTGCCTATGGGATTCTGCATCCTGAGCCCACACTATTCCATACAAAGAGGCTAAGCCATGTGTGATTGTCAATATCTCAACACCCCTCCTCAATCACAACCAGAAAAGTACAAAGTGTGTAGAGGCTTTAGTGAGCAACCACCTGCAAAGTGTGGGCATACCATAAACATGCTAAATGCCAGAGGCTGTAACAGGGGCCTCACAAAGTGTATAGAGGCTGTAGTACAAGGTTATATGAGGAGTTTACAAGCTTATCTCAAAAGCATTAGGGCTAGGCAATACAAGGCTAAAAAGGTCTATCAGAATAGAAGGTCTGATGAGGTTTGTCCTTCTCCTAGTGGTCTTCTTCTTCTTTAACAACAACTAGATAGGCCTTTTTGGGACCTCTTCCTAGCATGACAAAATTTCTTCGTGTGCCCGATCCTTTTGCAAAAGTCACATACCAGTCGATCTTTCTTGCCCTTGTACATGTTATTGACATGTAACATTTGTTCATCTTTAGAGATGCTTGGTTCTTCTTTGGATTTTACCTTCTTTTCTTCTTCTAGCAGGGAGGCCTTAATGTCAACCAGTTTAGGACTAGGCATGTTGATCAATGTAGTTGACACATTATTATAGTTAGGAGGTAGGCCTTTTAACCACACCCCAATACAAATATCTTCATCCATCTTGAGATCAATTCTTGCAAGCTGAGTTAAAAGACTTTCCATGTAGTTTAAATGAGTTACAAGAGATGTGTTTGATTTCATATCTAGCCTAAAAAATTCAATCAATAATCCATACTTAGATGACTTTGCTTGTGCACTAAACAAAGTATCTAATCTCTTCCATGTATCATTAGAGGTTTCACACGTATCCACATGCTGGATGTAGATGTCATCCAATTCCAGCTCAACGATGGCCTGTGCTTTGTCATCATTCTGTTACTGATTAACTGCAAGGTCCACTTCTCGAGGCTTCTTCTCTTTGCCATTTGTAATGGCCCAAAGACCCTTCTTCATTAGGATGAGCTTGATGCGGGTTTGCCAGGTATGAAACCTGACCCCTTTGAACCAAATAGTTGGAGAGTCTTTGCCCATGCTAGAGCAACAAATCAGCACCAAAACTCTCAGATTTGAGTAGCTGAAGATTTAATTTGTCAAGAGACACAACGAATATAGTGTCAAATAACACTTGATAAGTATCAATACTATGCTTTCAGGCACTTGAGTTTGATGCTTTTATGCTTGGATTTCTCCCCTCCTTGCTGATTTGATGGGAAATACTTGCTAAAAACTTCAATTCTCAGTGGATCGGAGTGGAAGAGGTTTGGTTTGAGTGCCAAGAGAGAGAAAATGAAGGAAAGATGAAGTTTCAAGTAAGTTGGCTATGGAGTTTTAGGGCTTGCAGGACATGGGCTTGGTTTTTCTCTCTATGTGGCTCACACAAAGAATCATTTTAGACAAGCATCAATACTACTAGGCACAAGGCGTAAACAGGCAACGAGCACGATTTTTAGCAAATGTTGGAGCATACAATGGCCAATGTTGTACTTTGAGATGCCAGGAACTAGCGACTTGAGCGAAGGAACAACTCCCCAGAGGGAAGCACTGAGAAATATTACCTGTAGATTGAGATATGAAAGCTCCAAGTAGGGTAGATACATGCTGGCTATGGCTGCCACCACAAGGGGGAAGTTGAAGATGAAGTTGAAGATAAAGTCATGAGCTACTACCATTGAGTTGAGCTAAAGTTGAAAGAGACTAAGAGAGTAAATAGAGGAGTTGAGTGAGCTTAGGCCATGCCTGAATAGGCCCTCATTCGATGTGAAAAATGTCGGATCTAGAGCATGGCTATGGAGGTTGAAAGAGGAAGAGTGAGCTCATGAGTTAACAGACATCAAGACCAAATGTCACACAAGTGAATTAGGTTCCAAGATGGAAGCTTGGACTCATAAACACAATCTTGTGTGTGACAATGACACAGACATTTTGCTAGAAGTAAAAAAGTACTATGACATTGTATTCAAAATGAGAGCAAGTACAATGCTTTATAGGAATAGACTAGGCTACACTTTCCACCACTGTGCATACAGGATTCTACATCCTGAGCCCACACTACTCCATACAAAGAGGTCCCAAAATCTCAACAAGTGGATGGAAACCCATGGTTGCATAACATGCATGTCCAAGGACTTACATTGCCTGATGCATCCTATTCTTGGTAATTGATGTTACATGCAATACATCATGCAAGCGCTTTTCTTTGCCATCAAGCATAACCAAAGCAACAATCCCCATGTGTGCTATGTCATGCTGAGAATCATCTCTAGTATATACATAGCCATTAGCACCCGATTTTAGCTCAGCAAACCACTCACCATGTGATGTCATGTGGTTTGAGGCACAAGAATCTAAATACCAGACATCATGAAACTCTCCTTGTTGCTTGCCCTTGTTGCATACATGAGTCATAGCAAAAAGTCTTTCACCAGTCTTAGGCTCTACATGACTAGAAGATGCATAGTGACATCACTATCTGTGGCAAATCAGAGTTGGAACCATAAGAGAGTGTGCACAAGAGGGAGAGAGTTAGCTTAAGTACAAGAATAAGATCTTGCTTATTAAGTTGTTCAAAGGTACAACTAGTACACTCTCCTCTATCGTGCGAGTGACCTTTAGGTAGTTTATATAGCCTCTAGAGAATTTAGGGTTAGGGTTTCCCCTTGCTCCCCTATCCTCCAATTCATTTACACCTAGCTACCCTTATCCTCTCCAATATAAGGAGAGTTCACATGCTTACTTCTCAACACCCCCCCTCAATGCCAAGTGGCATTGGATAAAGCATGATAGGATGCCCCCCCTTAATCCACAATTAGATGCCTTTATAAATTAGGCTATAAAAGATGGTTATGGGTAGAAAGTGTTACAAGACTCAAAAGAGTCGATCATCTGTTGATTGGGAGGCAAAGTTGGCCTTCAATTCCTTAGGTACTTCTGGAACACTAGGACACTTACCGGTGATATGCCTGGTCTTTTTGCATTTATTGCACTTCATTTTGTTGGGATACTTCTTCCATCAATTACTTACTATATGCCATTTTTTATGAGAAAATGAGCACTTTGTAGAAGTTGTACGGACTAACATTTGCTCACGAGAAGTAAATGATGAAATCCCTTCATTATGGTTCCTCTGCTCTTCATCAAGGCATGACTGGATGGTACTTGCCAAGGTTGAGTTCGAGATATTAGTTAGGGTAGTCACAAGGGTTGGAAAGGCCTTCTTCACAGACTTCATCAGAAGGATAGCAATGGCAAATTCATCATGAATTGGTGCTTGAACTTCATCAGCTATGCCATGAGCCTCTTCATATGTGAAATAAACTTGCTTAGATCTTCTCCTTGTTTATACTCCAAGCTAAAAACCTCAATCTTTAGAAAAATCTTGGAGTTCTTCCCAGTAGTTCCATAGAGCCTTTCAAGCTCATCCCACTTCTCCTTGGCAATGGAGAGTTGGTCAATATGATGAGTTAAAGATTCATCCAAATGAAGCACGATGATGACATGAGCTCTTTCATCATCTTCTACATCAAGGGGATTGGATGGGTCAATAACTTTGGTTCCTTTTATGAAGGGCCAGTAGCCTCGTTCCATCATTTAATTTTACCAGGACTTTCCAAGGATGGAAATCTTTTCCATTAAACTTGCAAATTTGAGGCCTTACATCTGTATAGGCCATGGCCATTATAAGAAGGTCTTATCAATTGCCTTAGGCAATGGCAGTGTCTAGTCCTTTACAGGTGGCCAAGTACGAACCAAAAAGCAGAGTTGATAGCCCTACAAATGATAGCCAACTTTAAAGATGTAAAGATGAAAAAGGTTGGAAATCATAAATATGTAATATCTCAAGATAACATTTTGGTGGTCCTGTTCTCCGAACAATCCTTGATTTAAGTTTTACTATTTTCCTAGGCTTTAATGAGGTGAACTTTGACTGGACTTTAGGCTCCTCCTGATAATGTGGCCTATTAGAGGAGTTCTTGGTGGAACACGGCTTATCAATCAACTCTATGCTATGGGATGAATCAGAGAGGAGTACAATAACACTCATTTCTTTGATTTACCAGCAACAAACAGTAAGAACCATCAGTTGAATGCATCAGTAGTACTAAGAAGCACTCTTACCAACTCCCATTCTTGTACTCATAATGTAGGTTGATTTTTATGAGCCTAATATTGCCCATGGAATGAAAAAAAACTCTGCATTTAAGCTCCACATGGCAATAACAAATCTTTACAAGGGTCTTTCAGTGATTAAAATCGATGTTGATAATGCGCAGATTGAAAAAAATGAGAATGAGCGAGCTTGAAGCTTCCTGGCAATGGCTGTTAGGAAACCCACAGTTAGGGTTTGACAGAGATCTCTTCCTTTGGATAGATATTTAAGGATCCCTCTTGTGGGAGGATAGCCCACTTAGGGGGGGGGGGGGGGGGGGGGGGGGGGACTATCAAAACCCTAAGGTAGCTACCATTGATTCATCCTCAGCTGAGCACGCAACTGTACGAATCTGCACATTGCCCCAGATTGCGCCTACCTGCATTTTTTGAAAATGGCGTCCTGCTGCATGGCCAATGTTGGGGTTTGTGGTGCTAGGAAGGAGTGATTGATGCTAAAGAAGGGTTCTCTTGAAGAAATGGGAGGCCAATATGCCCTCTTTTTCTCACACAAGCTCCTCCAATGGAGATAGGTATTGGCTGGCTATGGAGGTTGAAGGACCAAGATGAGAAAATGAAGCTTTTCTTGTGCACTTAGGTTGATCTTAGGTTTAGGGAACCTAAAGGGATCTGAGGTGGCTCTGATACCATGTGGAAAATCAGAGTTGGAAGCATGAGAGAGTGTGCACAAGAAGGAGAGAGAGAGCTCATGTACAAGAACTAATCTTGCTCAGTACGTTGTTCAAAGGTACAACTAGTGCACTCTCCTCTACTGTGAGAGTGACCTTTAGGCAGTTTATATAGCCTCCGGAGAAGTTAGGGGTAGGGTTTCCCCTTTCTCCCATGTCCTCCAATTCATTTACACCTAGCTACCCTTATCCTCTCCAATATAAGGAGAGTTCACATGCTTACTTCTCAACACTATCTACCCTTCCAATCATCCTGCTTCTTCCAACATTCTATTGCGATGTGGCTATGCTTGCTATAGTAATTGCAATCTTTATCCTTATTATTAGTATTTTTATGAGTAGACTAAGTATGCCAAGATCCTCTGCCCCTAGAATGAGATCTCCCTCCCTCACACGAGAGTATCCACCACCTCTACCAACAAATCCTTGCTAATATTTTCCATGCTGAGATGCATGTTGCTGAGTTCCTGTGCCACAGCTAGAACCTATACCACCATAACCATGGCCTCTTTGATTAGAGTAAAAAGCTTCATCTTTGCTTTTAGATCTACTTGAGCTTGTAGTCAACCCCAATTTCACTTCTTCATGGTAAGTAAGGATACCAATTCATGAAAGTTAGACATTTATCCCTGACTAAATTTGATGTATCGAAGGACTTGTATTCAGGTCCTAGACGATTCAGGGTCACAGCCACCAGATCCTCATCATCTACCTTACTCCTAATGGGTGCTAGTTAATTTGCAATAGTCTTTATCTTAGTCACATAGTCCCAAATGGACCATCCTTTCCTGATCATCGTGTTAAACTTCTCCTTCAGTTGTATTTTCCTGGCACTAATGGTAGTACCATAGAATCTCATTAAAATATCCCATGCATCCTTCGGTGAGCTACAATTCATTACTTGCATAACCACAGCATCAAAAATATATAGGGATATCCAATGTAGTACCCTACGAGCTCTCTCAGTCCAAGAAGCTCGATGTGGCCTAAGATGATCAGGAGTTGCATTCCTATTGGGGAGTTTGGGCTTAGCCTCCACACCTATAACAAAGTCTAAGTAGCCCTTACCAATGAGAAAGTTCTCCATCCTAAACTTCCAGACAGCATAGCTATTGTTGTCTAATTTGTTGCCCACTATTGGGGAGTTTGGGCTTAGCCTCCACACCTATAACAAAGTCTAAGTAGCCCTTGCCAATGAGAAAGTTCTCCATCCTAAACTTCCAGATAGCATAGCTATTGTTGTCTAATTTTTTGCCCACTATTTGAGTTATGTTATCAGTTCTTTTAGCATTTGCCATCTCTGCAACTCTAGGTATTCAATGCAGTATACAACCTGCAAATGACTGACTCCCTACAGTTTTAGGATCAAACTCCCTACAGTTTCAAGATCAGACTCCTTATAGTTTCAAGATCAAACTCCTTGCACTTTTAGGATTAGACTCCCTACAATTTCAAGATTAGACTTCATGCAGTTTCAAGGTAGTTTTCCTACAGTTTCAAGAACAGTTTTCTCGAAACAATTTTCTTATAGTTTCAGGATAGTTTTCCTGTTGTTTCAAAAACAGGCTGTGAGTGAGCTCAAAACATTCTATGGCATTGGTAAAACATCTAAACATGATAGCATGTTCATGTAGACCTCATCTCTTGCATATCTTAGATGCAACCAAGCTATGTAATAGTAGTAGACAGACAATCAGTCTCTATAATAGACCAACAATCAATTCCCTGCACAAATTGAGGTATCCTCAGCCCAAAACATCCTCAAGACATCATAGATATGTCCCATTACATTAGAGATTCAATATATTATCAAACAAACATCAATGCTTGCACCGCATGCAAGTAGTAGTGCCAAATATTCTTCCCAAAGGCTGTTTTACAACTAGTCCACTATTATAACCAGCAATACTTCAATCCAGATCAGAGCATTTAATGCTCATTTACATCCACAAACCATTTTATATTCATGGACCAACATCCAGGTACCAAATAGGTATCTTGATGCTCCAAAACTTCAAGTGTAACCTCTCATATATTCAATGATAGATTTTAGCCTACAATTTTAGATCTATAAAGCATTCTAGAATTGAATTCTCAGCCCCTTTTAATCATGCCAAATGCACAAAGTCCAAGGCATATACATTGCCAAACATATCATGTACTTGTATGTGCCCAACACAATCATTTCAAGGCGGAATACTTCCCACAATTCCAAGTATGTACAAGCACAATTTCAACTTGTTTACAATGGTTCCCACATTCAAATGGGGGTTGCTCCTACTATGATTAGTGATGCCAATAATGCTTAATTTGATTAGCTTCTAATTGATCTCTATAAACTTCATGACCTCAAGTATATAGTTCATCAATACTCAAGTCAAACATGGTTGCATTCTCCCAAAGTGTGATAGACCAAAAACGGGTGCATTTTACCTTGTTCACATTTTTTGACTTGCTACCCTTTTTTATGTCAGCACTCGTCAACATCATCTCATTCATACGGCAAGAATCCCCCTCCTAGAAAGCCTCAATAGGCTCTAGTCAACTTAAACAAAAGATATATACCAATGAACAAAGCTATGGCTGCCATTTCTATAGGACATTTCAGGACAGCTCTCTTTTCTCCTGTAGATCACTTCAGATCTCTTCATTATTCTAGCTCTTGACTTTAGGCTCCAGCTCTTGCAATATTGATTCCGAGCTCCCAAGCTTCTCAAGCTTCATGGATTTATGGGGGTTCATGGCTCTCTGATACCATGTTAGAAAGATGAGAGAGAGATAGGAGCAATAGAGAGCAAACCACTCTCAATGTTCTTCTTCTTCATTATATGCATCACACTTTCGCTAACATGAGTAACACAAAGTACAATGTACTACAACCTAAGCCAAGTAGTGTAAAGAGACTTAGTCTAACTATACTAGCTAAGTCTGATCAACTTTATTATGCACACATGTCATCCAGCTAATCTACTCCTGGATAGAGTCAGCAAGAAGTAGGTAGACTAAGCTTGCATATCTCAACATTGGGGAAGTCAATGACATGATGAAACATTATATTGACATGATATCTAAACAATATAGACAAATAGTTGTAGATCTAAACTTCTTAAAGAAGCAACAAAACCAATAGAAAGTAGATGCCCTGAAGAGGGTGCCCCATCGAGCTGGTTTTGCCATAAATGGTGTGGTGGTCAACGCTTCCCTCAAAACTACCCCAATGTTAAATGTGAAATATGTGAGGAGTCTAGCGACTTAGCCAGCACTTGCTAGAGCAAGATTAGTTCCCTTCAACAAGAAAGTAGACAGCCATGTCCTATTAATAATCCAGGACAAGGAAGCAATCTTCAACAAGATGAGGGACCAAAACAAATTTTGTAGAGAGGAAAGACTATAGTGGAAGAACCACTTAGTGGCAATGGCATAAGTTTGATAGAAGTAGTGTGGTACTAATGCTTCTAATTTATGAATAATTATGAGAGGTCAAAAGGCCAAAGAGGGAGACAAAGATAATGTAAAACTTATTGAGGAAACCCCTAAATAGGATGATAAGGGCAAAAATATCCTTAATGTTGATGCGCAAGGTGGTCCTTTGAAGGCTAATAATGACAAAGCAGACCTACATAAGGAGCCAACAAAGAAGAAAATGAAGGCCAAGAAAGAGGCACCTAAGACTGTGAAGTGACCAAGAGAGCAGATGGTTTGGTGGGAGAAGATGACTACTGCTAACTTTCAGGAATTTGATCTAACAAGTTCACTTTGTGAGGTCAAGCTTGATAATAACCTCATGTAATTAATTAAACTATCCTCAAGTTTGCATAAGGAGTTCAATAAGATCTTCACACCCGATACATTGTTGAACCCTTGGGTATAGCCCATGTTTATGGACCGGTTTGAGCATCCCAAAAAACATTGCCCAAGGGTGCTAGCTTTTGTTGACGTTATATTGGTGGGCCATGCCATTATGGATCAGGAACCTCCATTAAAATTATGAGCTTAGAATTAAGAGGCTAGGATTAGAGATCTAGAAAGATCCCTCCACAATTCTAAGGATGGCTAATGACAGTTTTAGTACAACTAGAAGGCTGTATTACCAAAGTTCATGTAACCATTGCTAACGTCGAATGTATCCTAGACTTTAGGGTCATTAGGTTTGCAAGGTAGCCAAGCTACCAAGTATTATTAGGTAGGCCATAGATCTTGCAATTAGATTGTCAAGTCGACATATTGCCTAGTCATTTGATCTTTGGCATAGATTCTTGATGAGTTATAATTGATGCTTACCTGAAATCACCTCAAAGCAAGAGAGTACCCATATCCTCAACAGAATTGGATGTGTTACAAGGGCCTTCTGGTAGTGAGACTTTGTCAAGTAATGAATCAAGAGAGGAGTGTACTATGGAATATGTTTATTAGCTAACTTTGAATGAGCCTATAAAAGGTCAAGTTAGAATCAAATTTGTGGACGTAATAGAGATAGATCTTGGTACCTCGAATGATGCACAACCAATCAAATTAGGATCTATGCTCAACATGGAAGAAAGAAAGGCCTATGTTTCCTTAATCCAAGAATTCTGCGATATATTTTCTTGGAGTTATAATAAATTGATGGGTATCCCCCCTAGTTTAGCCATGCATACTATTCCCTTGAAAGAGCAAAGTCAAGCTATCCATGAGGCACAAGCCTTTTAAGTTAAGGGACAAGCTATTCAAAGAGTTACAAAAATTATGTAAGGTTAGTCTAATATTTCCCATGCAACACATTGAGTGGTGTTCACCAATGGTCATTAAGAATAATAATAATAATAATCTAATTCAACTTTGCATTGATTTTAGAGAGCTCAACAAACAAACAATTAAGTATTATTATCCATTGCCATTCGTTCATCAAATCTTAGATCAACTAGCAAGTAGGGATAGATACTCCTTTATGGACTATTTTCCCAACTCAGAGCTAAAGACAACATTCTTAATCATGTTTAGGATCTTTGTATATCATGTCATGGCCTTAAGATTATTTAATGCAGCCAGTTCTCAGCAACATATGGTCAACAAAACCTTTGATGACATTTCCCTAGAAGATCTAAAAGTTTTCATTTATGATCTAGGGGCAGCAAGCACTAAGGAAAGATAGTTGATAATTTTGCAAAAAAAATTGAGTGCAATGGGCAGTTTTGCATTGCTCTGAATCCAAAGAAATGTGTCTTTAGGGTGCCTATAGATTACTCTTATTCCATATAGTTAGTTCAATTGAAATTGCAACTAATCCAAAAAAGATTAGATTCATTGTTGCTATGAGTCCACTGAGAAATCCCAAGGAAGTGCATAGTTTTTTATCGTCAGTCGAATATTACTATTGATGATTCATTAGTGCATTGTTGAAAGGATGTTGCTATTAACAAATTTATTATCCTTCAACTGTTCATTTGTTTGGAGTGATATGTGTAAAATATCCTTCGAGGATGTGAAGCAGGAAATGACTAAAGCACAAGTCTTGAAAGCACCCAAAAGAGGTAAGACATCTATGTGTTTTCAGTAGCCATGATATATAGTATTAGCTTAGCTCAGACATGGGATGAGAAATGGTATCATCGATTCCAATCACCAGTCACAAATTGGGTGTATTTGAAATTCTTTTTTTTTAATTTGTACCTTGGGATGGTTTTACCCACAAAGAAATTCAGGCACTATAGCATATACAAGAAAGTAGTATTTTATACAAAGGCAGAAGGGCGCCTAAGGTTACTATTGAACAAATTGCAATCGCCCGATTGCCTACTAGCAAAGTAGTTAATCATTTTGCAAGAATTGGATTACAAGATTAAGAGTAAGCCCCCAAGATTGCAAGGCATCGTGGAGTGTATTGTAGACTTTGGGGAGTTGAAAGAGATACTGGCTAAAGTTAGCAACCTTGAGGGTCTATTGAAAATAGACATGGCCTCCATTCCATCATCGCATGCTGTAATAATGCATTATCCATCCACATGAGAGACTAGAGACTCTTTGTCTAAGGCTGAGAAAATGAAGATTAAACAACATGCTTTAAAGTTTTCTTTGATTGCACGAACTTTATATCTGCAAGGGGTAGATGATATTTATCACCGATACATTATGCCTGATGAAGTTCCATTCATCTTGGAAGAGTGTCATGACCTCACTTGTGGGGAACACTTTGCTAGATAGTTGACTGTGAAAAAAGCCTTAAGAGCTCAATATTGGTGGCTATCCACCTTCCAGGGATGCATTTGCATATGTAAATAGATGTGCCAGAGACATGATAGCCGAGAGAAGCAAAATCACCCACCATTAACTCCTATTATGGCTTTATTACCATTAAAGAAGTGGGGCATTAACTTTATAAGTCCCATTACACTGTCGTTCTCCACACAGAAGAGATATATCATATTAGCAACAACTGACTATTTTACAAAATGGTCAAAAGCACAGGGACGAGGAAGGATGATGCAAAGAAGACTACTAGCTTCCTTCTTGAACAAATAATCTCCCAACCAAAAGAGTTGGCGTCGTGCCATGGCACTCATTTCCTATTGAATAAGATTGAATAAGGTAATCAAAAGATTAACTATGTAGTAGATAATGCATAACAAAACAACATCTTATAATCCACAAGCGAATGGGCAAGTTGAAAGCACCAATAAGTAGCTTGTGATAAAAATCCTATCAAAATTATTTTAGAAAGGAAATGAGATTGGGATAAGAAATTATATGTGGTTGTATGGGTGTATAATACAACCTTTAAAAAAGCTACAAGCACACCTCGTTCAAATTAGTTTATGGAGACGAGTGTGTTGCATCCCTTGAGATTGAGTTACCTACCATATGATTCGTGATTAACCATTCTTTGGGGAAGGAAGATGCACTGTTCGAACGTTTTACAACCTTAGCACATCTCAACAAGCTTAAACTTCAAAGTTTATTACTTTAAGAGGTAGCCAAGCATTGCATGAAACAAATTCATGATGTGAAAGCGAAGAAGTGTGCCTTTAAAAGAGGAGAATTGGTCATGTACTATGATGCAGGTAGAGTTTTTTCTTGGAAAATTAGAGCCTAAAAGAGATTATCCCTACAAAATAGAACATGTAAAAATAAGTCTACCGCATTATTAGTTAATTTACAAGGGGTGGAATTAAAGAATAAGGTTAATCTTAATAAGGCTAAGGCTTATTATCTATAAGCATACTAATGAACGAATGCCCTTGAAGGTGTATGAAAGAGAGGTTTCACTAGTTGATGGGGCAACTAATCCCCTACCTGGAGTATCCATACCTGGAACAAAGAACTATGAGGAAAGGCTTGTTTGGTGAAGCAAAGGGTATAAGGTGATTGAGTAAAAAGACTGGACATTCATTTGGAAAGTTAAGGTCTTCTGCCCCATCACTGCTTGAGCATCATGACAAGTATCCCTATAGGTTTCAATGAAGAAGGTGGGATGGAGCCTTTGGTTACCCTCTGAATATGCTAAACTTCAATGCATGCAAGGAAACTAGTTTCCCTAAAATAATCTTCATGAAACATTAAAGATAGTAGTAACAACCATGATATCCTCATGTAGATCACATGGATTTGCATTCTGCATTTGTCAAGACCAAAAATGGGTTCGACAATATTATCTTTATTGGTTCTAGCCAAGGCTCAACAGTTTGCGCATCCTAACTCCATGCATAGGAAGCTTCCTATATACATGTGACTGCGCCTCAATTTACATACATAGAAGGCATCCCTAGAGCTGAATGATGTGGCTCCTATAGTTTTCCTACACCCTAGAGATTGGCCCCAAGATGTGCCATCTTACACATAAAAGACAACAAAACATAGTCCTCTCTTTTAATCTTTTTGATTTAGGAGATTTATTATTTCCTCACACAAACTTTCCCCAAGATAGCTACTCTAGCCTACAACAAAGGAACCTCTTTCGCTTAATCGTAGGTCAATACTTCAGCAAACGAGTACTATGCATCCATGAGTTTTTCTTTAATACCATGCTTCATACATATGTATTGTGTCATACAGTCACGTGATCAAATAGCTTAAACTAACAAATAGCCACATGTTATGCAAAGACATTCTTTTCATGCTTTTTCTTAATGCAATCCGGCATTGAGGGGATGGAACTGTGCTAAAAATCCATGCTTCCACTTCTTTAGATATTCAATGAGACCTAAATGTTGCACTTCAATGCACAATCACTTATTTCTTTCATGAAAAAAAAATTGGTATTTCAGCCTCATTGCACATTGATTCATATGTAGCATTCTTTACGTTATATGACATTTTCTTATACAACGGATATAAGCTGAGACTAAACCTCATGCCCTTATAGCCTATCATACATCTAGACATGTTTTACTATTTTTTTCCATTTTTTAGATTTAATTTAAAAAATTTGGATTTAAAACTATTTTTTTTCATTTTTAGATTAAAAAATCTTTTTTCTTAATTTTTCTTAATTATTTCTACTATAAATACTCATTATTTTACAATTTTTAATCACATAGAAAAAATACCAACCATTCCTATGTTGACTGAAGGCCAGATCGTATCAAGAGCAAAGAAGCGTAAGAGGAGATCTAAATGAGAGACCAAGTCTCGAGTCAAAAACATTGGAGTGACCGAGCCCCTCACGGTCGAAATCAAGAAACCAAACGAGACTAATCGGAGGGTAGATCCTCAACGTAGCGTGCTTGACAAGCAGATATTAGATGTAATCGTTGAGGATACACAAAAGCCACTAGGGCCCAAGGAGCCTTTGATTCCTCAAGAGGATAACAGGCATCATAGGCACAACATGGCTCATGGCAAGGTTAAATGCTCAACAAAGCAAATGGTAAAATCATCTAATAGCCACGAGCAAATCCTCCAGCTAATGTCGGAGCCACTTAGGAGTCCCAAGTCTCCTACACCCTCTTTCCCCAAATGGACACATGAAGCACAACAACAATCATCAAGTGTAGCTGCTCAATCCCAATCTCTATCTCCATCTAAGCTTCCGAAATGTCCAAGAGGTGGGACATGACACCATTCGTAGCTCTCGGCCCAAGGATATGCATGTGCAGCCTAATGTGACTAGATCAACTCGTGCTGGGTCTACACAAGTGAATGCTCTAAGGGCAACAAAAGACACTACCACTTCCGATCGCCCCTGGGACTTGACACTACAATCTACTAACAGTAGCCAGTCCACTGAAATAGCTGCTACTACTTCCAATTAGGGATCACAACAGTCACAACCCCTGGCCGTGACAATGCCCCTTACAGAACATATCCTTAGCAGTTCACCTGTGGAGGAGGTGCTGCAACCAGCGTCCTTGACAACTCTAGCACTTCCAAAGTGCTTAAAGCCTAGGCTAGAGGAGTTAAACAGAAGGGAATTGGCTGAAGAGCTAGACTCTCCAAAAAGAGAGGCAGTTGTACCCTCGCAACCTAGCGAGGCTATTCAGCAGGCCACGGCTATGTCCCATGAGGACACACTAGAGAAAGAGAATGCTGAGGCCCAGCCAAGCACATCAACGACTGACCTAGTTCAAGGTCCCAAGTCTTCAAGGGATACACCTTGATTGCCTAAGAAAAAGAAGAGAAAAGAGTGAAAACAACAACGGTAGTTGCAAGTGGCTGTAGACCCCAAGAAGATTGAAACCAAGAGTGCTGAAGAGCTGAGGAATAAAGCATCGAGACCATCCACCAATGAACCCATTGATGTCTCTCCTAATAGTGGTGAAACCTCAGACACATCCGTGTATTCTGAAAAATCAAAGCAGCTGTTATCATTTACGGTTGCTTGCAACACTCAATCTACCGACAATAGAACTTGCATTGACCAATCAAGAGTGGATACAACACTGTCACAACAGGGTGATAAATTTATACCAGTCACATCTAAGGAGAACCATGACACAATAACAAAGCCTCAAGGGAAACATGGAAACCCCGAGAGCATAAGCAACCCTAGCGTTGACCAATCTTGCTCATCTAGGCTTGAGCCCCAGCTATGCTAAAGCCTAGGGAAACTCCTAGAACCTTGCATGAGATAGCAACTGAACAAGCCCTCGTTGAACATAGAAGTGTCGCAGAATGCTTAACTGAGTTGGATGCTAAGCTCAAAGTATCCTCACGTGTATATGTCGTCCTGGCAGACATGGGCGCATTCCCTAAGGAGCAGCTTGAAGAATACTTGCCATTTCCCCTATCCTGGGAAGAGCAAGAACATCTTGACGAGCACTATGACAAGCTCCTGCATGAACGCATGTGACTGACCTCTGACGAGGAAGCCAACGAACTACACTTAACTGTAACATTCAATGATGTGCTCTGCCAACCAAATCTCTTAGGGATAGAGCAACTAAAGCAACAATCAGAGGGTCAAAGTCAATTTGAGAAATGTTGGTTTGAAAACCGTTGCAATGGCCAAACTAGGAGCACAAATCATGACAGTATCAGAAGAGCAATTGGCCAAATGGCGGTCTCAAAGAGACCCAATCTATGTGGCACCAACTTCCTTTCGAGTGCTGACTGCCATTCGAGGTACGGAATTAGCTGAAACTAGCTAAGAGAACTCTCTGTTTGATAAGATTCTCACTGAGGAGGAGTTACATGTTGCCAGTAGACTCGAACAAGGTTCCATGCTACTCGATGTTGCAAAATATCTATCGTTATTGAGTAAGCTGCCACGAGTACTAGATGCGTATGCCACGCTCCAGTACAATCCAAAGTTCTACATTTGGCTTTTATCCTCGTGAAGTGACATGGATTCATAAATATGTATATAAATAAACAATGAATTTTGTGACCCTGTATAGACAATATCAACACACACAAGCAATGATAGTCAAGCCAGGGAGAAGAGTTGGGTTTGACAGGCTAAGCTCCTCAGGTTCTCCTCTCACTACACATGTAAAAGTCGTGTGACCATTCCCACCTCCAGGTGGAGGGCATGCAAATCTCATTATCGCCATAGGAAGCCCTGACCAACATCTCTGATGGTGTAGATGGAGCACCATCCCTTTCTATACATCTTCTCCCTCTCCGATCTATCCTTCCAAGGATGAGCCCTGCCCCACCCCATGACAACCAGCCCACACAACTTAGCATAAGCTAAGATCTGCTAATGGATGGAGGCAAAATGAACATCATCATGGGGGTCGTCCCTCTACAACAAACATTGCATGCCTCACCTCTCTCCTCCTCGTCATATGCGCTTGATAACCCACTGTATAATCCCTTCCATGCGAATAGTTTTATCCTACCTCAAGGCCTAATCCTTGGTTCGCATTTTGCAAGTCCCCCCACGGGGGCCGACATAGAGCACCCAGTGCAGCTGGCTTGCAAGGACGCTATCCACCATCGGAGGAAGCATGCAGCACAAGCTCCTCCGCTGGAACGCTACGTACCTATCCTTAAAAGGTATGCAAAGAAACGAGGCCCCAAGTGACATCACCCCGGACGTAGGCCAAAAAATCCCCAAGCCAGGGGAATAGAGGCTCAAGGGAGCACAAGGGGCGTGGCAACACCAGTCGTCGTGCGGGCCCCCACCAGACACTCGGGCACCAGGTGCTCAAAAGAGGAGAGGGCAGCTCGAGACAAGCAGGAATTTGATACATTATTCAAAAGCATTATGGAAACAGTTGTGGCCAGGGACTACACCATTCAGGTCCTGGCCGACATCTTCCCCACCCAGCCTCACAAGAGCTCCTCACCAGCACAGCCTCAGTCACCCGACCACCTAGGACTCTCCCCGTCTCGTACAAATAGAGTAGCCCCATGTTGTGTAAAAGGCTTATCAAATGCTACCTGGCCATGACTTTTTGTCTCTAAATGGTTACGTGCTGACAGGTTCCCCAATTGTACAAACTTTTCGTATCCGCGTTTAATATATTTCATGGCTTTAGCAAAAGAAAAAGAAAATCAAGCACAGGTGATAAGTATCTAAGTCAACACCATGGAATTCAGATAAGTGATGTCTCCTTGCGTTGCACTGGTTTATTCTAGTTGCGGCATATGATGTGCATGTCCTCTCATGAAGTGACAAGTGGATGCAGAATGACAGAGGTCTTTGTACGAAAGTGTTCAATACCCAAGACACCGCAAGATCGCCAACCCCACGAAGAGCTGTGACAAAGCCACACTGTTGAAAGCGAAAATCACCTTAGCCGACCACCCACACCGCATGGCCCAAAGCATGATCATAACCACTTCCTCTTTCTAGGTTACACTCTACACCGGGCACTCACGGCAGCTCTTACCTCAATTGTACCAACATCACACGTTCCAAAGAGAGTTGTAATATCTCAAGTGTATCTCCCCATCTCAACAACTGCTTCTCTAACAACGAGGCCAGGGCACAATCATCACTGTAATATCCATTTCCTGAGCCTTCGAAGCTTGACATTTTCCAACCCATTGAAAGGCTAATAGCCTCAATATATTGCAATGGTTGTACTCAAACAAGTCCAAAAAAAAAAAGAGAGGAGAGAAAAGAGAAGAGAAAGAAAGAAAGAAAGAAAAAAGCACAAGAAAAAGAAATGAAAAAGAAAATGGAAAAGGAAAAAAGAAAAGAAAAGAACGAAAAGATACGAATCACCCACGATCACAGCACAGCACTTAGGGGTCCCCAAATTAGGTACGTCCAGTGACCTTGGTCAGCTAGCTCCGTCCCTAGTCCCCTAGCCCTTTAGCATCACCCACAATTGTTCAGGGCACATCAAGAGCAGGACATACCTAGGGAGCTTGTCTCACCTATGGTTCGACCTGTCACCCTGACCCATTCGCATGATTCCCTCTTGCACTCTATCTTAATACCATTGCAATCAATTGTGGTAAGCACCGCATGAATGGCCATGGAAAGTACACCGTCCTCGTCAAGCAAGTCCAATAGCTCCCAGCTATTGCCGAAAGTGCGGTGTCCCTGTGTTCAATTATGCTACGTCGTGCAGTCACAATGCAAAGGATGTCTCATACACCTTCACATGTACTTCTTCTCAACATGGACAACTTTACTTCATCCACACATTGTTACAAGAAACCAGCCCACGGTCTTCTAACTACGTAATATCTAAGTATGCATGAGCACTCACATAATATCTACACCGAAATATGTACACAGTTGGGTCCTTAAGTGTAGGACAATACTCTCAGCTTGCTTAGAGTTCAACTTGTCTCCCAAACTAATTGAACTATGTCTTGTGCACGATAGAGAAGACTAGCACTACCCCTAGGGAGAAATCACCTATGAGAGGTTTTCAATTGCAGGTATTGAAGACTCCAACGAAAGTGTCGTTCGCTCTTCATCGATACCCAACTTTGAATTCTTATCCTTTATCATCCTGCAAGCTCGCCAAGAATCGTCATGTGCAAAATCCCCAACAAACCAACACTTGTGCTTGCCATCAGTGCAATCCCCAACAAAGAACAACCCTACCACCAACTCCAACAACCCTACCACCATCCACCTAGGCCACCACGTGCCCCCAACGACCTTCCTCCACACCACCACCAACACTCCTCCACGGCAACCATCGATGTCCCACCCATGTCTTCAATGCATGCCAAAGCCTGCTACCTACGATGGTGAGTGCCATGGGACTAGCACTCGTCTAGGAGGGGGGTAATGTTAATCAGTAGACGAACAAGGTGGAAAATCTAGAAAAGCTAAAATAGAAAACAAAGGCCAAGGCAAAGTGAAACGGAAGACAAAGGCGCACAAGGAAAATCTATAAACACAAGAAGCACAGAAAAGTCCTAAATAAGGGAGAAACGGCACAACGAAAAGCGCAAGTCAATACTTTTGTAAAAGAGTGCAAGTGCATCATGATTTAATTTAAGGAACGCCGGGCTCTTACCCGTGCAATTTGTAAATGTAGATGGGTGGTGGAAAGGAAGCTAGGAAGATAGAAGGGCAATGGGAAAAAGGGCCTAGGCCACGGCCGGCCATGTAAAAAAGGGGATAAGGGGATGACCACCCAAAAGGGATTTAGGGTTTTGTATATAAAGTTGAAAAGTGAATGAGAAGCTCATTCTTGTGTGTGGCCAAAAGTGGGTCTCCTCCTCCTCCTCCTCCTCTTCTTCTTGTTCTTGCTTACTTAAGCTTATGCTTGAGAGAGGGAGTGTGAGAGTGTGAGGGGGTGAGTGTGTGAGGGTGAGGGACCAGGGAGGAGAAGCTTTCCATCTTCCCCTCTCTTCTTCTCTTCTCTTCTCTTCTCTTGTCTTGCTCGCAGCTATGGAGCTTGGAGCGTGGAGCTTGAGGATGGAGCTTGCTTGAAGCTTGCACTTGGATCGTGGAGCTACAAGAGTGCGTGGGAGAGGAGGTAACTCGATTGGCATGAAGGTAATCTCACTACACCCGTAGATATGGATGGCGCGTTGGCTATGTGAGAGGTAGCCATTAGTGCTCGGCTTGGAACGCTTGAAACAATAAGCAGTTCGTGGGTCTTGGCGGTTGAGCGAAAGCTCCCACAGAAGTACTGTTGTTACTTGGAGTAGCAAGAAAGAACTGATAGTTGCCTTGTCTAGTACAAAGGAAAAGTATAGAGGTGCTCTAATTGTAGCTTGTGAGGTAGCTTGGTTACACAAGCTACTTGGTGATTTGGGAATGCAAGTGAATAACAATATTATCATCTATTGTGACAACTTTAGTAGCATTCAATTAGCTATGAACCTAGTGTATCATGCATGGACCAAACACATAGAGGTCCATTACCATTTCATTCGAGAACAGATTCTGGCAAGTAATATTGACTTAGTTTATGTCAGCACAGAGAAAAAAGCTGCTGACATTTTCACCAAGGCCTTGGGAGCTAAGAAACTTTGACGCTTTTGTGACTATGCTTGGAGTTCATGAGCTCATGCTGAGCTTGAGGTCATGCTGAGCTTGAGAGGGAGTGTTGAGATGTCGAGCTCTACATGAGATGGCATCCACTGCGTGCCTTGGTGATGTGGCATGATGTGATTCACTAGCATGTTAGGTGATCGACATAAGGATATCCTACTGATTTTACTGCTGGACTACACCCACGTAATTCATCGTTGGTTACGGCATATTTATTGTGCCACCTCTTCTTTCCTAGTGGGTTCACGCTTGGTAACTGCATGCACATACGTTGTGGTACTTTCATATTAGTCTTTTATCATGTTTTCTAGACTAAGTTCTTTTGTGTGGAAGAAAGAAGAAGAAGAAGATTTCACTACCCTCTCTCTAAGTTCTCAAGTCTCCATTGCTTTGTGAGTGTGTACGCTCTCAACTGCTTCACCTCTCTCTTCCTCTTGACTATTTTCACGTATCTACTACACATAGATAGAGTATGTTGTAGCTACAAAGGCTTGCAAGGAGCCTCTGTAGTTACGCTATCTAGTTACGTAGACCTTTGTATTACTAATATGGTCCCTACATTGCATTTGGATTATGAGTGCCATTTAGTTGGCCAAGAATTTGATCTTCCATGCGAGGACAAAGCACATTGAGGTGCGCTATCACTTCATCAGGGAGTGGTAGAGAATAAGTTTGTTAAGCTTATCAAGATCTTGACTAATAAGAATCTTACAAATCTACTCATTAAAAGTCTCTCAATGGAACGTTTTGCCTTTCTTAAGAAGATAGCAGACATAGGATAAGATGATGTCTATTCCTCATCCTATTGTACTTTATGTATATTTGTACTTTGTTACTTGTTTTTTTCTTATTCTCTCCTCACTAGGGGCACATTCGCCTTTAAGTTGGAGGTTGTTGGGGGTAAACATGCCTTTGCTTGATTGCTCATGTATTCATTATATTGACAAAACCTGCATACCTATACATTGTAGGTGGTGGGCACCCATCATTCTCACTTCATTTTTTATTTTTTCAGTGACATTTGAATAAGGGAAGTTTAGTCACACATTGTGACTATTGGACTTTCCACATACGATCTGTGTGTGTGTGTGTGTGTGTGTGTGTGTGTGTGTGTGCCATAGCTCGCTTCTGCTTGTGTACTTCCACTCTAGCTTTACCTTTCAAAACATTGGTACCAAACTATTCATACCAAGAATCACATTCATTCCCCACAACGTTGCATTGTCCATTCTCTATGAGGCGATGACACTTTCCTGTATGATTGGCATTTGCAATGACTATTAACAAGGCTCAAGAACATACTTTGACTTCAGTGGGGCGGTATTTTAAAAGCCTAGTCTTCACGCATGGGTAATTGTATGTGACATTTTCTCAAGTGAAACCCTTTGCTAGGCTAAAGATCTTATTGCATGATAAAGATCATTATGCAAGGTCAAGTGTTAATATTGTGTACAAAAAGGTATTGCAAAGAGTATAATCACGTGTTGCTTCTTGCAATGTGTGTTATGCTTGATTGTTTCCTTCATTGTTGCTTATTCTAGACACCTTGTACCTTTGTTCTTTTGTTTTTTTTGCTTTTGTTTTTTGGGAGAATGAAGACCTTAGGATTTGGAGATTATAGGAGAAATTCTTACCTTTGGTGCTAGTAACTAAAATGCATACATTTGTTGCGCATGTGGTTGAGCGTCTTAAGAGTCTTCCATTTGTTTAGATGTTTGAAGGCCTATTTATTGAGATTGTTTGCTAGGGATATGTGCATTGTTATTATGTGGCACCCCCTATTTGTAGCCGCATTGTGTCCTAGTCATACTCAAGGAGGATTCCTCCTCGGTGGCAACGATGGGAGGGTCATGACCTATGTTGCTTGGTTGTGCTGCATCAATTGAATATCGATTCAACCAAGGTTTTTACTTTTCTTCACTATAATATATTTTGTTGTTTGGTGTATTCATAAAATGATCTCATGTTTATGTTGTGTTTTATCGTTGTAGAAAATAACATGTTTTGTAAATAAGAAAATTCCACATGCGATGCTTTAACTAAAATTTTATCACACTTGCATGTGGAAATGAGGACACTTATTGTCATTGATAGTAATGCTTGCAAAGGAAAACTATTTGGAGAGACTAATTAATGAGTTGGACATTTGTTTTATATTGCTTTTATGTACGTGCAATCTACATTGAGGTTTCATTTTTTTCCTCCTCTCGCAAACATGCATTGTTTGTATAGTTTTATTATCATGAAAAAATAACAACCTAGGCATAATGTTGTTGCAAGAGATAATGATAGAGGATGGTAAGTTGCTTATAAATTTTATAAAGAAGCTTAGGGCTTGGTGTATATTTAATGAGAAAGGTGTTTTCACAGCGAAACACATATAGAGGAGGGGAGGGGGTTAAATACTATCATGTCACATGGGGTCCTAATGACCCAGGCTTATGCAAGTCCTACTGCGGGAGTGCTTGTGTGGAGAGAGAGAGAGAGATAGAGAGAGAGAGAGAGAGAGAGAGAGAGAGAGAGAGAGAGAGAGAGAGAGAGAGAGAGAGAGAGAGAGAGAGAATTTTGTATGGTAGGTAGTGGGAAGGGGGAGAGAGGAGAGAGAGAGAATTTGTTAGAGAGCTTGAACTTCCTTCTTTACTTTAATTTACATTTTTTTGCTTTGGATATGATGGTAGGTTGGTGGAGGTTCAAGACCTCCCTCCCCAGTAAGACAAGTAAGATTCTTTCTCCAACGGCAGAAATAGATAGGCCTTTATATTATTCGAAGCAAAACTTTGGTACCATTTCACCGTGAGCGTATTGATGCTTATTTGTAAATTGTGAGGCTTGGTGTGTGAACTCTCAATCCTTAATATCAACATGCTGCTTGCTACACACAATGATATGAAGTACCCTATCCAAACGTTCCTTGTGAAATGTGATAAACAAGCCTCAGCACTTCTTAATTTTTAAATACCCGTGTGAGTGCGTGGGGAGGGTATAAAGGAACATGTCATGGTGACAATCATTAGTCAACCGGAAGAGTATTTAAGTGCCTCGCATCAGAAAAGTGTGATGGTCATTGGTTTCTCCTGAGGAAATTCAGGAGCCAATTTCTTTGCACGGGCAATTTGGAAATCTGTGTGCACCACAGACACCGTTTCATCTGTCATGTATAAATGTCTGACTAATGTATAATACAGTCCCTTCTCGTTCCTGTCAAAGAGGCTCTCGTGTATTTAACAATGCTGTCGCTGCATATGGCACATCGGATCCTGGCTTTAACATTGCTTGTGCTGCCCCTTTCCCAAAGTTCACAGGTATTATATGACTCCCCTGTTTTCAAAGATGACTGCTCCCTATACAGGGTGTAATTGTATGTTGATGTGTAGTGTGTTTGTAGGTCTCCAATGTGCCCCCAAATATTGCATTGCCACCGATTGTCATCAGCACTTGGCCTTTCAAGGATGCAGTTCGTGCAGCTTGGGATGCTGTGCAGCAAGGCTTGTCAGCCGTTGATGCAGTTGTAGAAGGTTGCTCCACTTGTGAAGCGTTGCAATGTGATGGAACTGGTAATCTACATACCTTTTCAGATGCCTATTTTGGTCACTATTACTTACATTTGCAATCTCATTTATCCTATTATGTTAGCACAGAAGAAAATCTCAACTTTAGGGATTTCTGATATGATTGAATGCCTGCATCGTCCTTTGTGGCTGGGGGAAGATGCACATGATTCCTGGTAGATGAGTTCTCAAACATATAATGAAAACTGAAAACTTGGGTTTTTTGAAATCTGGTCCTACTTCATGGCAGACTATCCCAGCTGGCACACATTATGAACGAATTTCTGTTCTAACATGTATCTATGTGTTCTGCAGTAGGATTTGGTGGGAGTCCAGATGAGAGTGGGGAGACAACGCTTGATGCTATGATAATGGATGGGGTAAGATTGTAGAAAAGATCAAACAGGGTGCCTCACACTTCATACATTCTCTGACCAGATAAGATCACTTTGTAGCTCTGCAGTTTGGAATCAGTTTCTGCAGGCCCCTGTCAGCATTGTGTGGTCTAATTAGGAAGTTTTATGAACTTATCATATCTCATGTTAGCTGTCACAAAGACATGGCTCGCCTCTAGTTGAAGTTTGAATTCGGATACACAGGGCATATAGTAATGTAGTAACTGTGATATATTTATCGAGTTGACAAACCCATTGAAATCTTTATTATGATCAATTGCTTCGATGTTTTTCCTTTTAAACCTATCTTATGACCCATTTGGATGGGGTTTGGTTGGTTTGTATCTGTTAGCAGTACTTGTTGTATGTTATCCCTTGTTTGTGAGCCCTATCAGTGAGTAAGTGGGGGATGTCATGAAGCTTTGACATTTATTGTCCATTTGTGGTCGTTTTGGTCTTTTTGTCCATTGTGGTCAGTTGTGTTGTGGCTGGCCACTTTTTAAGCTGCTCAGCCATTTTAGATTGCTGCTAGGGTATTTTATATATAGGACCCGAATGCTCTCACATTGTTAGTCTTTTGGTTCAGACACTACATTGTGGGTTTGTCCTTTATGCTCAGCAGCACCCTCACTCGTGCATCTTGCACTCACTTGGGGCTGCCATCTTTGTATTGTGTTCATTGCCTTGGGCATCTTTGGAGATTCTTTGACTTCAGAGTTCATGTCTTTGTTCCTTCTTCCGCTGCCATTCTGACCTGGTATTAGCTCAGGTGCCCTCTCCACCAGCTTTGTGTTTGCTGTAGCAACACTTCAATTGGTGCAATAAACATCCCTCAGCCTGTGTCAGGCCTGGCAGCCTGCATTTTGCACTGCCATTACTTTGTCTCAGTCTGGCAATTCTGGAGGTTTTGGCACATTTCCAGCCTGTTTCAGCCATTTCCAGGCTGTCACCCAGCTGTGTTTTGGTGATTCAACACTGCTGTGCTGTGTTTTACCTCTTCCTCACCTGCTGGTGCTGTGCTTGCCTGCCCACTTTCTGACTTTCTGGAGCTGTGTTTCTCCTGTTCATGTTTTGGGAGTATTTGAGGCTCTATTTTCTCTGTTCAGGATCTGCTGTGCTGTTTTTCCTCCTTCTGGGCATCACTGCTTTTGTGTTTGCCAGACTTGGGCATGCTGAAGGCTGTGTTTTCTGCAGTTATCGACCCACATGTGCTGACTTTCAGCTGGTCTGATGTCCGTGCATTTTTTGTGGACAACCACTTCCATTTAAAGGTGTCTTATGTTTGCGATACATTGCAGCGAGAATAGATGACATTTCATAACTTTCTCGTGTCCAAAGGTACTGCATATGGTGGGTAACAACAGGACATTCCTGCATTTTTATCCTGCCATGGCAGGTCATCCTGCATTTTTGGCTTTTGGGAGTAGTCATGGACCCTCAGTGGACCTTTCCATAGTCCGGATGTCCAATTGGGTTCCTTGGCAGCCTGGAGATCAGGTGTTTCCCTTTGCAACTTATCCTTGGAATCTGGCATCCTCTATTTCTTTGATGTCTATTTCCTGTTTTGTATCCTATTCCTACTACTGAGACCCATTTTTACTGTATAGAGTGTTAAGAGGAGAGTATGGCTAGCTCATCCTCTTATGGAGTCACCAGTGCAATTTCAACAACTAGTTGAGCTGTATTTGCTCAACTTATCCTTCTTCTCGATTGTCATGGGTGGAGATCTTTATTTCCAGGTACTTTTATTTTTCAGAGTTCAGCTTTGACTTGGTGTCTTTGCTTGATAGTGCTCAACTTTCTTTGGAGATTATCCTTTGACATCTTCTTGATTGTCATGGGTGGAGAACTTTATTACCAGGTACTTTTATTTTCAGAGTTGGGCTTTGACTTAGTGTCTTTGCTTGATAGTGCTTGACTTTCTTCGGAGATTATCCTTTGAGCCTCCAGTGTTGGTGCCTAATTGGGAGAGCTCAGCCTTAGGCTGGAGTATAGGAGGGTGAGCTACTCTTGCTCATAATGCTTGTATCTCGGGTAGAGTCATATTTAGATGCAGGTGTTGATACTCTATGGCATTCTTGGTTTACACTTCTTCACTTTGTGGCCTTTTTTGATGGCCAACTAGATCATTTAATTGAGGGATGCTTGTGGTGCCAATTCATAGGTTCCTTTGTGGCAAGGTGGTGACCTTGTAGTTTTGTTTTTCCCCAGAGCATATCCATGCTGACTTATGTGTGCCTATGTACACACTTAGTGAGCTCTAATTGTTGTTATAAGCATGAGTTCTTGAGCATGTGGGCCTCAAAGTCCCAAGACCAAGCATCTTCTAGATTTTGTCCACGGTAGGATTATGGTGGAGAGAGACAAGTTCTCTTTTAGTTATTCAATGTATCTAGTGATGAAACTCTGAAATTACTCTCTATAGCATTTTCTCTCATCCCTCAGTCATCTCTTAAGTTACATCATTTTCCAACAGTTTGAGCCATCAAAGGAAGATATTTCAGTCAATTTGTGCTATAAACCCTAATTTACAGCAAAAATTAGGGTTTCACAACCACCTCGAGATGCATGCTCTGAATTGAGAGCCTAGGACTTAGCCATGCAATATTAGATTTGGGGCCGAATTTGTCTTTCAAGGAGCAGGGTGAAGACTAATCCCCAAGCAAACCAAGGGCAAATTGGTTTGGAGGTTTGTTGGTTATTTTTGACAACAAGAGACACTTGGATTAGTGGAGGAAATCAAAGGATCTCAGTTGATAAAGAAACACCGCAACGGGTGCTAGTTTTGGGGCCAACAGGGTGTCCAATGTCTAAGATTAAAGTGGCAAAAGTATGCATTTTTAGTTTATGTGAATTTTACGATTGCTGTAATTAGTGCTTAATCAGGCAGTTTACCACCCTATCCAAGGAGAAAGGCTGGTTTCATGGTTCCATTGTTGGGATACCACTAATTCCCTTGACTTAGTGGGACCAAAGCACTTGATTGAAGGTTAGAACCTTTGCTATAGTGCTAAAATTGTATTCAGCTGAGCATTACAACAAGAATGTCTTTAGATAGTGAGATGGAATCAAGTAGGGATGCCTTTCGATCTGAAAATTCACGAAGTGTTGGGAAAAATGCAATTCTTAATTTTAAACAAGGCATGTAGCATGGATAGCAATTTGATAATGTTGGTTTAGATCAAAATGTGGGTCCTCTAGGCCTTTAGAAGCTGATGATCAACAAGAAGAAAAAGAGGAATTTGATAACTAGTTTAAAGATTAGTTGAAATGTTTATGCAATTGGTAAATGATCCTCAGTTTATGCACTTTTTAAATCTCCTTAAAGGAGAGCAGTAAAGGTAACTTTGGGACAATAAGATGCACCACAGGAAGAGCCAATACAATTACATGATGTTTCAAATGTGGATAGTGAGTATAAGCAAATGATACTAGTGGAGTAATTATTGCATATGCAAGGCTAACTTGGAAGTGCCAATCCAATGTTGTTTGGACAGCACGGCATGCATGCAATTGTGGGGCTGAAACTAGCCTTCCTTCCGTGGATGGGTGGTAAATCCTTGATTACAACTTAATTACAATAGCAAACGATAAATGCAAATCTAAAAATACAAATTTACCTATTGATCTTGGACAATGCACATCCTATTGGCTTCAAAATTGGTGCCCCTTTCGGTATTTCTTTAGCTTTATTGAAGAACAAGTTGATTTACAATGCAATCCTCCCGATCCCCTTCGCAATCGAAACTTCCCTTGCTGTCCAAAGTGACCAGCAAGTCTTCAATCTGTTTTGCCCCTTGATTTGGATACTTAATTGGCCTTCATCCACTTCATAGATGATGGAAATGCCCCAAATTCAATGACTGGCTAGTCCTCCACCTGAATTTAGTTGAAATCCATCTTTAGCCCTGAAAAATCCAAGACTTGGAGCTTCCAATCTTTGGCACGCTTCTTGAGGCTGCTACTAAACCCTAATTTCTGCTGTAAATTAGGGTTTACAGTAGAGAAATTTACAACTTCTCAGACTCAAAGGGTCCAAATGCTGAGATCTTCGAAGCGAGACTGTGAAATGGTTGGGAGATGAGAGAGAAAGTTGTAAAGAGAGAAAATTCAGAGTTTTGTCGGGAAGAATGACTGAAAATCAGTCAAATGCAGCTACTGCCCTGCCACAACAGCATTAAATGCTGTCGCTTGCAGTTGAGACATCCAAATCAGTTGTCACCTTGTACCTGGATGCAATCGCTCAGTAAGGGAGGGTCCGAATCTACAATCGCCTCCTCAAAACTCACTCGTTTGGCTGGTTGCAATGGCTTGAAAATAGGTTGGCCATGGTTGCTCACATCTCTCCCACATTTGCTACAACAAGAATGATCTCGTTTTTTCTCTTCTTTAGCCTTTTACTAGCTTGTATGGGCAAGTTTGCCAAGTGGTAGCCTTCCCAAATGGTTTTTTCAACATTATCCATAATTAAATATTAATTTTTAGCCTTTAATTATTGAAAATTAATCTAATAATTATTTCGGTGCCCAGAAAAATAATCTAACTGGCCAATAATTAAATTTGTTAGGCATCTTCCACTCCTGAGTCCCTCTGTGCCATCTTTGACCGTTAAATCGGCGTTAGCTACCATTAAACGCCACATCTCTAGTGTCACCAACTGACACTTATGGCCAAATGAATGACCTAGGCCAACAATTGAGACCAGATACCACTAAATATCTGTGCAACATAACTTATAGCAACTTTTGCCTTTGACATCTTGTGATTTTCTCGGGTCTCAGGCTCGTAAATTTACTCTAATCCCAGTTGCACCTCATATGTGTAATATTTACTTAATCATGCGATTAAGAATTAATCCACATGCTAAGTGAGGTTTCAAAAATACATGTCCTCATGACAGGGGCAGCCAGATTACTTTGGTAATGGCAGTAGTTTCCATGCAATGGTGGATTAGGAACCACATATAAGGATGTATGACTCAACTCCTTGTCATATGTAGCAATCAATGTGTGGTGTGCAAGGCCCAATGTATCCGGGTATGGTGGATAATATGCATAACCCCATGTATAACAACATTGGCAGAATGCTAGGGCACAAAGTAAGTTTGGCAATGTATATATGCAGCCAATTGTGTTTAGGATTCATGGTACTAATGCTGATCATGCAAATACTCTATATAGTGCTGGTCATGAGGATAAATACAGCTAGTAATACTTGCATGAGGAAAAATGTATCTAGTAATGTATAGGAAAATATATCTTGGTATGGCTGGTAGTATTCAATTTTCCATGCACAATCACATTGCAATGGTCCAAAGTATTCAAACAAGAGTGTTTGTTGATGCATTTGGTGCTCCTAGCATGTTAGGTACATGATATGGAAGCACTCGATTGGGCTTAAGATACTAGACTAGTTGCAAGATTTGCTACAAGAATTCTGATTACAAGATAATCCCACGTAGGGTACAATGATAACTCAACAAGATACGGAAAATCCCACAACTTAGGATCGTAGGTATAGACAACAGGACTCGATAGAATATGAAGGATCTCACAACCTGGGACGTAGGTTTGGATACAAGGTATTAGAATTACAAGATCTTCCTCAATGGGGATGAACAAGATACAAGACAGTACTAGACAAGATCTCGTACTACGAGATTACAAGGTGACAAGATAACAGGAGTATAATAGAAGACAAGACAAGACTAGATACCATGACTAGACAAGAACTAGAATTGGAACTTGAAGTTACTTACTTGGAGGTTTGGATTCCTTAAGCTCCCAAGACTGATATTGGCAAGACTGAGAAGCTCTATGGTGAGCCCTTCCTTTTATAGGTGTTGGAGGGCGGCTAAAGATCTTCTAAAATGTTCGATGATGACATCATCGAAGAATGTAGGCGATGACATGGCATATCTTCTAGAAGGTCCTATGATGACATGGCAAGGGTGGGTTCCATGTTTGGCTTGAGAATGTCCTGTTAAGGGTGTGTTCGCATGGGGTGTGGATTCATATGGCATGAGTAAGAATTAATCCGTACACTTGATCATGGCATGTCCATGACATCACCCCTCTAATGACGAGTTCCATGAGGAGCGGCTTAGTGGTTTGGTCCAAGTTTCATTGGATTCCTCGTGAAATTCTTTAACTTTAAGAGGTGCTCTTTGGAGATATTCTATAGGTTCCCAAGTGTGATCATTGATGTCATATTCTTTTTAGTGAACAAGGTATTCCAATTGACCTCGGGAGATCCTCAAGTCTAAGATATACTCGACCTCAAATTCTTCATGATCTTCAATCTGGACAAGTGATGGGGGATTAGATCTCTCCCCCCTTAGTGGTGAGCTATGGTATGGCTCTAGCAAGGAAACATGGAAGACTGGATGGATCTTCATGGTGTTGGGGAGTTGGAGCCGGTAAGCGATTGGGTTGATTTGGGCTACAATAGTGAAGGGCCCAAATCTCTGGTGGTCTAGCTTGGAGGAGGGCCTTGTTGTCTGGAGGTTATGCTTGAGTAACCATACTTTATCACCGACTTTGTATGTTGGATGTTGGAGATGATGTTGGCCCGCATATTGCTTGCACTAATTCTGAGCCCTTTGAATTTGTTGCTCGAGTTCTTGGTGTATATCTGCTACGTGTTGAGCTTTATCTCAGGCGGTAGGGTTATTTACTTGATTGGAGAGATGTACATCTATCCTTGGATGCCGGCCATAGTTTGCAAAGAAAGGAGTTTACTTGGTAGATGCACGGATACTATATTATAAGCAAACTCTGCAAAGGGCAAGAGCTCAAACCAATCATTCTCATGGTAGTTGATGGTGCAACGGAGATATTGTTCTAAGACTTGATTTACCCGTTCTATTTGACCATCAGTCTGTGGATGATTGGCTGTGGATAACTTAACTTGGACTCTAAGGAGGTTGCAAAGGCTCTTCCAAAACTTAGATATGAATTGAGGACCCCGATCGTTTATGATGTCGTCTGGGAGTTCATGTAATCTAAAAATGTATCTAAGAAAGAGTCTAGTGGTAGTTGCATGTGTAATGGTCTTGGTGGTAGGGATGAAACATGCCATTTTTGTGAACCTATTTACCACAACAAGAATAGAGTCATATTTGTTTGATTTGGGAAGATTTGTTATGAAATTCATGGATAGAGAAGACCAGGGTCAGGGCAAGGGTTGCAGGAGGCCATGTGGTTTGTGACGAGGTACCTTGGCCTTATTGCAGGTATCACATGATTTTATATATTCCTTAACTTCTTTCCACATTTAGGGCCACAAAAAATCTCTTGAAATGAGCTCTAAGGTCTTGTTAACTCCAAAGTGTCCTGTTGCTAGGGTATCATGGCGTTGTTGGAGTACTTGGAGTCTCGGCTTTCTTGGAGGGATGTAAAGTAGATTCTTAAAGTATAACTTTCATTAGCTTCCTGAAACTCACAAACTTCATTTCCTTTTCTCTCTTGGTTTTTCCTCTTAACATTGTTAGCCAAATCATCATGCGGTAGGGCTTCATGGATTAATTGGATCAAGGTAAGGTCGTCCTGGTGACAATTAGAGACGGCTGCTAGTAGTTGGAGGTGCTCTTGTTTGAGTAGTATTGCTTGTTGCTGATCAAAAGCTTCTTCTTCCTTCTTAGGTGCCAGGTAGAATTGTAATATTTCTGCACGAAATATTAATGACCCTAGACCCCGCACATCCCGCGCAAGAGCAATTTCGAGTGATTTCCTGCAAACAAAAAAACTTTGTGACTCGTGTATAAGATAATCGTAGATGCCCATTAAATGACGTCCGAATAGTTGCAATGCATGGAAATGATTTATGTATTTGCAAATCGCATGCGATGATAATTGCATTTTAGGTTGGGTTAAGTGCTAAAGGAAGGATTAAGTCAATGATGGACTCATGGCATTCGCTCATGCATGGAGTTCTTTTATCAAAGTTTGAATGCATCTTCATTAAAAATATTAATATATGATCATCATCTCCATGTTGGGACAAGATGGCTCCTAAGGCATAGTCTAATGCATCGGTCGCCAAGAAAAATGGCTTGGTAGGATCTGGGTGGACTAGTATTGGGATAGTGGTGAAAGTGGTTTTCAGGGTCTAGAAGGCCTTCTCGGCTTGTGGGGTCCACGAGAACTTTGAGTTTCTTGCCAGTCTAGTTAGTGGAGTGACTATCTTTGAGTAATCCTTGATAAATATCTTGTAGAAGTTGACAAAGCCAAGGAAACATTGGACATCGTGGACACATTGTTAGCAGATATGAGTCAGCTCATGGTGTAAGTCTGTGTGTTAGAGGCTGGGCATTTTATGTAGCATTTTATGCAGTATTTTATGGCACATTTTTGTGGCCATTTATGATGTATTTGTAGCATTTATTGCTGGCCGACCAGCATTAAATGCTGGCCGACCTGCATTTTATGCTCCCCACTTTTGTGGCTATTTATAGGGCTCCTCCTCCACAGTCTTTGGTGCTTCAGCCATCAGTGGAGATCCTTCTGGGAGAGAGGAGCCGGTGCTGAGGAGCCCACGCAGCCAGTGACTCACCGTTGTATGCTGCTGTTTCGTGTTCGATATGGATTCCATTTCCCGAGCATACATCTGAGTTCTCATCTGTCTACTGTGTTCATTCATTCTTTCTTTCTTCTGTCTTGTGTTTCAGCATTTATTTCAGCATATTCTTTACGCTTCCATTGCTGCACCACTTCTGACATGGTATTAGATTTCAGGCTGCAACCTATTTGTGCTGTGTTTTCTTGCTGATCAGCCAGCTGTCCTTCCTGCTGGCGACTGCTGATTTGCTGCTGGCGACAGTGTTTCAGCATTTGCGTTTTGCGTTTTTCTGGACAGATTTGCGTTTACTGCTGTTCCACTCTTTGCTGCCCGTGTTTCCTTCATCAAACTGCTGGCAACAGTCTTTAGCCCCTGTTTCTTCAGTTTGCAGCCTGCGTTTTGCTGTTTACAGCATTATTTTTGCCTGTTTTTCTGATTATTCAGGCCGTTTTTGCTGTTTTTGGCAGTTTTACCCTGATTTTTTCACTTTGTGCAGCAGCTTTTGGCTTATTTTGGTCAGCCTTTGGGTTATATTGCATGTGAACTCACTATTTTTGGTGTTTTTGGTTGCGTTTTGGCTGTGCTCACTCTCCAAACGACCTTCTTTTCTTCTACTTCTCTTTTCTACCTCCTCCAGATGGCCCCTCCGTGCACCTCAAGTGAAGATAAGTTACATGGCCCTGATTACCTCACATGGAGTGCTGTCATGAAAGCTTGGTTTGTGCAGAAGCGGCTATGGTACATTGTCTGTGGAGCTCTTGCTCGACCTCTCCGTCCTTTTCCTCTTCCTGAAGACTTTGATGAGGACAACCTTGAGGAAGCGGTGCTCACATGGGACTCGGACGATGCCCGTGCTTACTCGGCGTTGCTTCGTTGTATTTCTAAAGCGGTCTTACCGGCGGTTACCTCCTATAGGACATCTCCTGAAGTATGGCAGAAGTTGCAGCAGATGTACGAGGCACCTTCCACCATGCGGGCCGTCACACTTTATGGCCAGCTCCAGCAGATGAAGTTTGAGCCGAAAGATACTATTCAGTCTTTTCTTCTTCGTGTTACGCAGGTACAGGACCAGCTTCGGCACATGCAATCTGCTCTTCCCGAGGTGCATCTTGTCGGGACGGTCCTCTACAAGCTCCCCCCGGAGTTTGATGGAGTGGCCAATGCTTTGCGGGCGCAGACATCATCGTCTCCTGTCAGTTTTACACATATGACCTCGATGCTTCTTGAGCATGAGGCATCCTTGAGATTACAGGGGCGGCTTCCGGCACATTATGGAGGTGAGGCTTATGTAGCTTCAGAGAGGGGTGACGGGAAGAAGAAGTCGAAGGCCCAGTGTTACCACTGTGGCAAGAAGGGACATTTGCGGAAGGACTGCAAGAAGTTAGCGGCTTCCAGGAAGAAGGAGCAGAAGACGAAGCGGGATGGTGACTCTACCAATGAGTCCTCTCCTTCATCAGACTCCGACTTCGATCCTCCGACCAAGGAGAAGTCCAAGGCGCGGAAGGGATCCTCTTCTTCGGATCGCGGGAAGGGCTTGGTGGCCCCTTCCTCGGCTGCTTTCTAGTGGTGGTGATGAGGTCATCCCTCACGACTCTCTTGTGCCAGAGAGGGAGTGTGCGCGGGTGTTGGTGGGGCTGCCGTGCCTCATCTATATTTTGATACAGGTGCACAGGTTCCAGAGAGGGACGTCCGTGACGCATCGACGGTATCTGGCAGTGAAATCCTAGAGACTGGTGTTGATTTCTGGGTTCATGATGAGCTGTTCTTCTTGACAGAGAGCGAGAGGCTTTCGTCTGGAGCTCACATGAGGGGACACTTTGGTGGTTTGGCCAAAGGCGGGGAATCCATGGTCACATGTTCAGAGACATGTTTGGCAGTTTGGCTTTGTATGTCCTGAGTGACATAGGTGACATTACACAGAGAGCTGCTATGAGTCTTCTCTATTTTCAGGTGTTGTTGGTACGATCGCTCTCCGAGGCTTCTTGGTGGTGGGCTGGCCACTCACCGCTTGGACATCCATGGTCCTTTTGGTGTTTATTTGTTGTGTAGTTTATGATTCTCCATCATTGTACTATTTCATTGTATCCGATCACACATGATCTGAGAGAGGGTGTTAGCAGATATGAGTCAGCTCATGGTGTGAGTCTATGTGTTAGAGGCTGGGCATTTTATGTAGCATTTTATGCAGTATTTTATGGCACATTTTTGTGGCCATTTATGATGTATTTGTAGCATTTATTGCTGGCCGACCAGCATTAAATGCTGGCCGACCTGCATTTTATGCTCCCCACTTTTGTGGCTATTTATAGGGCTCCTCCTCCACAGTCTTTGGTGCTTCAGCCATCAGTGGAGATCCTTCTGGGAGAGAGGAGCCGGTGCTGAGGAGCCCACGCAGCCAGTGACTCACCGTTGTATGCTGCTGTTTCGTGTTCGATATGGATTCCATTTCCCGAGCATACATCTGAGTTCTCATCTGTCTACTGTGTTCATTCATTCTTTCTTTCTTCTGTCTTGTGTTTCAGCATTTATTTCAGCATATTCTTTACGCTTCCATTGCTGCACCACTTCTGACACACATGTGGGTATTTCCTAGTCAAGAATAGTCTTGATCTTCTTGGGGTCCATGAAGATTCCTCTTTGGGAGACATTGTACCCCAAGAATTCCACTTCTAGTTTGATGGAAAAAACACTTCTAAAGTTTTGCATATAGTCCTTTTTCTCGAGCTTTTTCAAAACTAATTTTACATGCTGCTTATGCTTCTTTGGATCTTTTGAGAATTTCAAGATATCATCCAAGTATATAACTACAAAATCATCTAGATGCTCTCGGAAGATATCATTCATTATATGTTGAAACATTGCAGGAGTATTGGTGAGACCGAATGGCATAATAACATACTCGAAGTGACTATATCTTGTGTGGGAGGTTGTCTTCTATTTGTCTCCTTCTCTAATCCGTATAAGATTGTAAGCCCCTCATAGGTCAATCTTTGTGAAGATCTTGGCTTTTTCCAAAGCGTTCCAAGAGCTCTAGTATCAACGGCAAAGGGTATCATCTGGATACCTATTTGGTTGCATGTGGATATAGAGCTTTACTTGTTGCAGGAATCCCTTGAACTTCGAAAGGTCGCCATTGAACTTTCTTGGCATGCTGATCTTGGGTTCTCTTATTGGGGTTTGATAAACACTCAGAATCATTGGATCACTTCCTCTGTTGTTTTGCAAATCTTGGATCTAGTCTTGCATCTCTTTAAACGTAGGGCCTAGATGCATAGGGTGTTCTATTTGAAGTTGCACTTGTTGTTCATTCAAGTCTTGAATTTGTTGTTGGAGGTTTTGAAGGGAGGCCACGATTCTTTTAAGGATCGCCTCCATGGTGCTCAATAGGGCTAGAAAGTAGTCTTGCCAAACTGTTATGGGAGCACCAAATTGTGCTCGAGAGACTAGACTAGTTGTAAGATTTGTTATAGGAATTTTGATCACAAGATAATCCCACATAGGGGCATAAGGTACAATGATAACTTAACAAGATATAGAAAATTCCACAACCCGGGACTATAGGTATAGATAACAGGACTTGATAGGATATGAAGGATCCCACAACTTGAGATCGTAGGTTTGGATACAAGGTATCAGAATTACAAGATCTCCCTAGACGGGGATGAACAAGATACAAGACAATACTAGACAAGATCTTGTACTACGAGATTACAAGGTGACAAGACAATAGGAGTATAGTGGAAGACAGGACAAGACTAGATACCATAACGAGACAAAAACTAGAATTGGAACTCGAAGTTACTTACTTGGAGGTCTCGACTCCTTAAACCCCCAAGACTGGCATTGGCAAGAACTGAGGAGCTCTATGGCGAGCCCCTCCTTTTGTAGGTATTGGAGGGCGGCTAAACATCTTCTAGAATGTTCCGTGATGACATCATTGATCATGCAGGCAATGATATGGCATTTCTTCTAAAAGGTTCTATGATGACATGGCAAGGGTGGGTTCGCATGGTTAGCTTGAGGATGTCTTGTTAAGGGTGCGTTCGCATGGGGTGTGGATTCATATGGCATGAGTAAGAATTAATTCTTACACATGATCATGGCATGTCCGTGACAATACACATGAAGGGCTAGTCAACTGGATACGATGTTACATATTAGCTAAGTTGGAATTGCATCAATGTGAAAGTATAAAGCATCGGAATGCTTAAGGGAAAGAAAGGCCTACAACCTAGTGGAGGTTTGAGGCAAGTAAAGTTAAAGTTTCCATATGTTGCTTGGTGAAGCTTTGGTATTGTTTCACCAATAGATGCAAAGTGGATGGAAGAGGATGACTTGGTAGACTATCCTCAGTTCTTGCAACTTTACTAGGATGCCTTTCAGCTAGAGCTACCTTTGGTTCGGCTTAGTTAGATTCAATAGAGGAGGGGTCCGAAGCATTGCTTGATGTTCAAGGGGGAGGTAGCACGTCCATTCCACCAGTATTGGACAGCTCTCGTATGTAGTGGATCTCGGATGTATTCAGTATGTATCCAAGGTATTGTGCTAATAGTATGTCTACCAGGAGGTTGGTATGAGTTTTTGCCTCAATTTTAAGACAAAAATTCTATTCATTTCAGCTCATTTTTCAATGAGAACCATTTATGGTCACAATTGGGATAAATTTTGCATGAGTTTTTGCATTAGTTACTGATTAGTTTTTGCATTTAGTTTGTGATTAGTCTGGGATCACATTTACAGCAGTTTGTGATCAATTCTCAAATTAGCAAGTGATCGGTTTATGATTAGTTTATACTTAGTTTTCAATGGTCTACAGTCGGTCCCATGGATAGTTTGATTGGCCACTAATGTCAGCGGTGACATTAGAGACTAGGCATTAATTAATTAATTAATACTAGTCTAAGGGTAAATAACTGCTCAAGGATACTTGGAAGACAAATTGGCCTAGCCAATTTAATTATTGGTTGGTGAAATTAATTTTTTGAGCACTAGAATAATTATTAAATTAGTTTTCAAAATTACTATTCTGAAAATTAATTTAATAAGTTTGATAATGTTGGAAAATGGGATTAGAAGGCTTCCACTTGATAAAACTTACCCATACAAGTGGTAAAAACGTTTTTAGGGGCTGGTAGAAGTCTATTCTAGCCATTGTGAGAGAGAAGGAGGCTGTTAAAGAGCAAGGAGAGGTTGTTGTTGTGATTTGTAGTCACCAAGGATCAATCCTTCATCACGTGACAGTAGTTTGGAGTCCTCTAGGAGCAAATGACATCAGCCCAAGGTCTTTCTGGTGCAGATGACAATATAAAGAAGGAGATAGCAGTCTTTCTGATGGTCTTAGGCTGTAGATAACAATAGCTTTTCGGCGTTTCTAATGATGAAACTCTGAAATTTCTTTCTCAACAACATTCTCTCTCATCTCTCAGTCATCTTTTAAGTTATCTTAGCATTTTCAGCAGTTTAAGCCATCAAAGAAAGAGATTTGATTCAATCTTTGCTTGTAAACCCTAATTTACAGTAGAAATTAGGTTTTGATAGCCACTTCGGGATGCATGCTTCGAATCAAGGGCCTAGGACTTCAATTCTATCAAATGAAATCGAGGAATTTCAGGGAAATTTAAGAGGCTAGATAGCTGATTTTAGATTTGGGACTGAATTTGTCTTTTCGGTGTAGGGTGTATTGGGAATAAAGGCTCACCGTGCCTTTTATAGTGTTCGGGTGTGAACGCACCCTTACACTCTTGTATTTTATATATTATCAAAACCTAAAAAGTAGTACACTAGTATTTGTACCGAGCATCAAGTGTGTCGTGCTCACACTCCTCTCTACTACTCTCTACTCTTTGTGCAATATCTGACGCACTCACCCTCAGCTCACTCAATCCAGATCCGTCAGGCTCCAACAAATTGGTATCAGAGTCAGTGACGGGCGTTAGGCAGCGGGATAGGCGCGCATCTCCACATTGACACGCAGACTCATGTTGTCACAGGAGTTGTAAGTGTCGCAACAGGTGGGTAGGAGTTGCAGGTGCTGCAGGAGTCGCAGGAGGGCTCAACAAGTAGCAGGCGGCAGTTTGCAAACGCTGAAGGGCACATGGCAGGTTGACGGAGGGTGAGGCAGTTGACGACACACAACTAGGCGGACGAGACCGACATCGGCAACCGGGACCAGCATGCCACGAGACCTGCATGTGGCGACCAATCCATGATGGCCAAGTGACAGACGGGACGACAGTCAACGTTTTTTTTAGATTTGAAACTTTTGTTTTTTCTCCCTTCTCTACCGGGTGTTCACATGCAAAGGCACAAAGTTAAATTTTGCCCAATAAAATTCGGGCTTTTCTTCAATTTGGGGAATTCAGAGCAACGAGACAATTTGACTTCAGAAATTTTGGGGATTCTTACATTTTAGTGGAATTTCTTCAATTTCACTAAAATTTGTGCACTTTGAACCTAAAAAATTTGGGCCTTTTGCAAAATCCCTTTAACCTGTGCAACAAATGTTTGGTACATGCACTTGGGTACATGTATTGATTCAATTTGGATGGATTACCCTCTAAAAATTTGGGGATTTTGATCAAAATTGTGTCCGGGAATGCCTTTAGAGCAGAAATTGCAGTGAAAATTTGGGGATTTCACATGTAATTGGTGGCTTGGTCTCTAAATGTGTCAGTAATTGCTTGAGGAGTGCAGCAAAAAACACCCTTTTAACTCTGAAAATCTATTTGCAGACCTGAAATTTCTTCAATCTCGGGTTTTTTTCATTGCTGGTTGGTACTTTTGTGTACTGTGGTTACTTGTGTCACATTTGGGCTTACCTTTGATGATTGGTTAGTCAATTTTGGACTGCAAATTATGGTTGGAAACAGTGACAGCAATAATCTTTTGCACATTAAGAAGCTTGAGGGTGCACATAATTTTGCAATTTGGCAAAAACAATGCTACAATGTCTTGGTGTAGAAGAAACATGTAAAGCCCATCAAAACAAAGGGAATCAAACCAACAGACATGGAACAAGACGAGTGGGATGACTTAGACAAGCTCGCTCCCTCTACCATTGAGCTATCAGTGTTAGACAACTTGCTCTTTGACATTGAGAAACTAAATTCAGCATATGCAATGTAGCAAAGGCTTGAAGAATTGTATGCTTAGAAGAGTACATCCAGCAATGTTTATTGGTTGAAAAAATTAATGGACTTTCTCATGAAAGAAAGTACAGCCATATCTGTACATTTGAATGAGTTTAACTTAATTTTCAGTTAGTTGATTGCCTTGGATTTCCATATTGTTGAAGAGTTCAAGGCTACTTTCTTGCGATGTACTTTGCTTGAAAGTTGGGATACTTTCAGGATAGCTTTGAGTAATTCGAATGCTTAGCTGTTATACTTTGATGTGGAGAGTTCTTTTTGCTGATGGAAGAACTCAATAGGTAGAATAACTCAGCAAACAAGTCTTCTAATGCATTACACACTAGAGTCAGATTTCATCACAAGGGCAGTTTTGAACATAGAGCATGCAACAAGTCTCATGGGAAAAATACGGAGTGCCATCATTGTGGCAAAAAGGGCACTACAAATGGGATTGTTTTCAATTGAAGAAAGAGAAGGGCAAAAACAAAAACACTGAAGACAACAAGGCTGAAAACAAGGACAGCCAGCCTGCACAGAAGAGTAATGTGAAAATAGAAGAGGTTAATGTAGTCACTCATGATAGGGAAAAATAATTGGGAAGCAGTGAAGGGTATCATGAGATACCTCAAGGGCACAAAGGATTTGTGTATCTGCTTTGGTAAGTAGAAATCATTTGTTGTTGGATTCATGGAAAGCCATTAGTGTACCATTGTCTCCATATGTGAAACTTAGTGCAGATGATAGCTCTACATCAGATGATGGAAAGGTTGAAATGGCAAAGATACCCTAAGCTTCAGCTGTTGGTAGCTTGATGTATGCTATGGTTGCTGAAACTAGTCTATGACTCACATAAAGCGGTAGTTCCTTCAATTAATACCTGGTTTTTACACACACACACACACACACACACACACACACACACACACACAAAAAGAGACCTCACTTCCTTGCTCAAGTCCAGATTGGCCCCGAAGACTAGCGTCTCTCTCAGTATTTTTTTATCAATTAAAAGATGGAAAGTTATAAAAATGAAATGTTCCAAAATACATAGCCTGTGAACAGTTAGTTTTCATCTTTTTTGAGTAAATCCGAGCTGCATAAGGATAGTACAACATGACCAGAACAACATCCCTTTTAGGAAAGCATTTTTTGTGATCGTAACTCAATAATTCATGTGCAGAATTGCAGTCTACAGAACTTTGTATTCAGTGTTATTACTGTCCAGCATATCTAGAACAACATCCCTTTTAGGAAAGCATTTTCTGTGACCATAACTCAATGATTCATGTGTAGAATTGCGGTTGCAGAACTCTGTATTTACTGTTCTTACTGTCAACATATCCAAAACAACATCCCTTTTACCTTGGCATCATTCCAGTAGTAAAACAGTCCCACAAACAACACTTAATCAGAGCTGAAAAACCCTGTTCCTGTGTGGCATGGTCATCACTTTCTTTAGTTCCTGCATTGTAGAAGCCAACAGCTGCCTCTAAACCTGGACAGTGAGGCTCTTGCCTCAGCAGAAGTGCAAAGAAAACACAGAATTGTACCTTCGATGGAATCACCCCATCATGCAGAGCATTTCCTCTGAGAATAGAGAGAGAGTTGACCAGAGGGAGCGAGCTCTACCTTCGTACATGAGTCAGAGATGAAGAAGTACTCTCCATAGTTGATGAACTTGCAACAATTTGCCCTCAGCTCCTCAAAACTTCATTCTCAAATCTGCCCCTCATGCCTATTACGTTTTTTTAAAATGCTCTCTCTCTCTCTCTCTCTTTCTCTTTTGGGAATTTATGCCATATGGCATACATGTAACAATTTTCCCGTTTAAATCTTCCGGTCTAAGATTCTCCATGATCGGTGCAAAATTTGACCTTGGTACAGACCAGAGAATTAATTCTCGTGCAAAAATGAAGATAATGACGCGAACAGATTTTGGGGTCCAAAAAAAGTAACTCCCTAAATTTTAGGGATGGAGATCCCTACATTCCTCAAGTTGTTTTGAGCAACTTTTATAATTGCAACCACATCAAAAAGTGTAATGTGCCTCAGTTATGATGTCTTTTATTCCGTGAGCATTCTCATATGTGCATCTTCTGTCTTGGCCAGACTCATTGTCCGGCACCATCTCCAGTGGCTAAGCACATAGTCCCAAACTACTTGCATTCTATTCTTTAGTGCCCATTCAATCTGATCCCAAGGCTCAGACAAACCATTAGTCCAATTTGTTCCAATGGCTGCCTCTTCTGGCCATGCAAAGATCCGGGCTTAATCCAAGAGAACTCCGGGGATAAAAAGCAACAACAACTTAAGAAAAGAAAAATAAAATATTTATATAAGTAAATAAGGAAAGCAATTGCAAAATGTATCACCACCTGGTGACAGTTGCTACAATCGTGACATTGCATTTGCGGTGGGAGTCGTTAGTAGATATATGGCATATCTTGGAAAAATGCATTGGGAAGAAGCAGGGAAGGGTATCATGAGATACCTCAAGGGCACAAAGGATTTGTGTATCTGCTTTGGTAAGGAGAAGTCATCTGTTTTTGGGTTCACGGATGCAGACTATGCTGGCCATCCTGACTGTAAGAAGTCTACTTCAGGATATGTGTTCATGTTTATAGGTGGAACAATCTCTTGGATATCTAGGCTGCAAAAGTGTGTTGCATTGTCTACTACAGAGGCAGAATATGTGGCTGCCACTAAGGCATGCAAAGAGGCTTTATGGCTTTTATGTTTGGTGAGAGAGCTTGGTATTATAGAGGTTCTTATCCTCCACTGTGACAGACAAAGTGCTATCATGCTAGCACATAATCCTGTCTTTTACGCAAAGACAAAGCACATACAGGTGAACTATCACTTTATCAGGGATGTACTTGACAACAAGGGCATTGAGCTTGTCAAGGTACATACAAATGATAACCTTGCAAACCTTCTCAGGAAGGGTCTTCCAGTCGAGCGGTTTGCTCATTATTTCCAGATGATGGGGGTTGGATAGTATATGTGTCTTTCAGCTTTGTATATACATAGACTTAGTTGATTCTTTTCTCTACCTTCAAGCACGTTGCCTTTAGGTGGGAGGTTGTTGGGAATAAAGGCTCACCGTGCCTTTTATAGTGTTCGGGTGCGAACACACCCTTACACTCTTGCACTTTATATATTATCAAAACCTAAAAAGTGATACACTCGTCTTTGTACCCAACATCAAGTGTGTCATGCTCACACTCCTCTCTACTGCTCTCTACTCTCTATGCAATATCTGACACACTCACCCTCAGCTCACTCAATCCAGATCCATTAGGCTCCAACAGGGTGATGGCCAATCCCCAAGTAAACCAAGGGGCAAATTAGTTTGGAAGCTTGCTAGTCAATTTTGACAACAAGGGGCTCTTGGATTAGCAGAAGAGATTAGAGGATCTTAGTTTTACTCCTTTCATTTGCAATATAAGAGAAAGAAATACTGCAAGGGGCGCTAGGTTTTGGGTCCAATAGGGTGTCCAATGTCCAAGATTAAAGTAGTAAAGTGTGTATTTTCAGTTTACATGAATTTAATGCTTGCTGTAATTAGTGCTTAATTAGGTTATTTACCACCCTATTCGAGGAGGGAGGCTGGTTTCATTGTACTACTATGAAGTTGGTGTAGACAATTCCCTTTTAGGAGGCCTTCCGTGGCACATTAGCTTTGTCTTGAAGTTCCACCATCCTTCATTGCTTTTATGTGAGTGTTGGCTCTTTGTCCTTGAAAGGTGAGAGGAGTTGGTTTAAGGTTAGTTGTGGTGTCTTCTTCAATGAGCTTCTTTTGACCTTACTTTTTGCCAGCAGCTCCTATACTCACATAAGTTATTCAGTTGGAGTTCCATCTCTTGCCATTTAGATTCCACCCTCATTGATCCTTTTCTCTCTCTTGTTTCTTTATTGGTTTATTGAAAATATTCAACAGTGTATGTGGCATGGTCTTCCCATCAATCACATTAGAAATATTGTTAGATTGATGCGATTGCTTAGAGAGGGCTTCTTCATTCTCTTTAAGTGTTGCATCATTTGGAGGAGGCCCATGTGGAGACATTCAATATATTGTTTTGGGAGATGGTCCATTGCTATTTGATACCATAGTACAAGTTTTTAGAGACCTCAAGAGATTTAGGTATCTTGCCTTTTGGACTTCATCTATGATGGAACTTGTTGATCTTAGTAGTAGTGAGATAGTGATAGCATTCTCTACGAGAGAAGTATACTTGCTTCTGGAGGAGCACGAGCTTTGTCGCATTGGCTACAATAGGACATTTGCTGGCATGTTGTTATGTCCTTGAACATCCGAATGGGCGCTAGTAGCTTTGGTCATAATGGTTATGAAGCGATTTAGTGCGAATGTGCTAAGGACACTTTGGGTTTAGGGTGGTTGAGTTCTATAAATAGGACCCAAGGCCCTATTGTGCACATTCATTGTGTGATCACCACTCTTGGACTCTTGGCCCATTGACCGACACGTTTGTACATTGGGATGGTGGTATAGGACGCCAACCCTTGGGATGTGGTCGTGACCTAGAGTGTTGCTAGCTTCTAGACTTGAGGGTGAGCCCGTTGGCTCTACAACTAGGAGGTGAGTTTGATGTCCAGTCCATTTTATGGTGAGTTTGTCTTGCATCATGTCTCGTGTGCAAGTTGGATCCCAAGGGGATGTTTCATTGGTATTAGAGCCGTAACCATTGATTGCCATAGAGCTTAGAGAGGTAAAAATGCAGTCTATAGTCCACTTTTTGCATGATATGTAGGGAATGTTGACGATTCCGAGGGAAAGCATTAAAATGGCCTAAGATTGTGGCACGTTTTATGCTCACCATCATTGTACTCCTAGGAAGCTCCAAGAAGGCTTGTGGGTTTACCTTAAAGTCCCATAAGGACTTTGATTCAATGACTATCGGCAAGTGTTAGCAAGATTGTTAGCTCATGTGTGAGTTGGTGCATGCCAGATGGGTTGGGTATTTTAATTTGTATTTTAGGCATTATTTTCGTGTTTATTTGATGTGGTTTTTGGCATTTTATGCTAGTCAGCTAGCATTAAATGCTAGCTGACTAGCTGCCATATTTGGCATATTTTGGGCCTATTTATTCAATGGTTCCTCCCCCTTCCATTTAGTCATCATCTTTCTTTAGGTGGTCTTCTTGTTGGAGAGAGGAGCCAGTGCTGCGGTGTCCACACAGCTAGTGACTCATTGTTGTATGCATCACTCTCCTGTTTGGTATATGGATTTCATTCCCCGAGCACATCCTTGAGTTCTGTTCTTTCGCAGTGTTCTTTTGTTTTCTTTCTCTTCTAGGATCTAGGTTCTTGCTGTGATTTTTTTTCTGATTATAGGTCTTTCTTCCCCTTGCTGATCAGGCCTTCGTTTTTCAGACCAGCACCTTGCGTAATCAGCCTACACTTTGATTTCAGCTTGCAATCGTCAGTTTGCTGCATTAAATGCTCCATCAGCTTGTGTTTTTCATTTTCTATCCCTAATTGTGGTTGAGGACTGTTTGCATAGGCCGTTTTTGCTGTTTTGGCAGTTTTTGATTGTTTTTTCTTCATTTTGCAGTAGTTGGCCTTCGATCCTAATCAGATTTTTGGTTACATTGCATGTGCACTCTCATTTTGTGAAGTCTTTGTTGTTTGTTTGGCTGTATTCCCTCTCTGTACACCCTCTATCCTCTATCTTTTCTTCTCCTCTCCTGATGGCTCTTCTGTGCACTTCTACAGATGATAAGTTATATAGACCTGACTATCTTATATGGAGTGTTGTGATGAAAGCCTGGTTTGTGCATAAGTAGATTTGATACATTGTATGTGGAGCTATTCCTCGGCCTCAGCATCCTTTTCCTCTTCCCGAAGATTTTGATGAGAACAACCATGAGAAAGCTGTGCTCACATGGGATTCGGATGATGCACATGCATATTCTGCCTTACTTTGATGTATTTCTCAAGAAGTTTACTGGCAGTTACCTCTTGTAGGACATTCCCAAAATATGGTTGAAGTTTCAGATGTTGTATGAGACACCTTCCACCATGTGTACTGTGACCCTTTATGTACAACTTCAACAGATGAAGTTTGAGTTGAAGGACACCATTCAATCATTTTTGCTCCATATTACATAGGTACACAACTAGCTTCGACACATATAGTTTGCCCTTCTAGAGGCACATCTAGTGGGAATGATATTCTACAAGCTTTTCCTAGAGTTTGATGGAGTGGTGAATGCTTTGTGGACGCATACATATTCTACATCTGTAAGCTTTATCCATATATCTCCGATATTGCTTGAGCGTGAAGCATCTTTGCATTTATAGGGGAGGCTTTCATCTCATCATGGAGGTTCCAGTGAGGCCTTTATAGCCTCAAAGAGGGGTGATAGGAAGAAGAAGTCGATTGTTGAAGGTCTAGTATTATAACTGTGGTAAAAAGGGGCACTAGTAGGAGTGCAAGGAGTTAGCTGCCTCATGAAAGAAGATGGAAAAGATGAAGAAGTGGGATGTAGGCTCCTTCGACTAGTCATTCTCTTCCTTAGACTTGAATTCGATTCTCTGCCTAAGGGGAAGTACAAGGCGTGGCAAGAATCTAACTTTTCAGATTGAGGGAAGGGCTTGATTGCTCCTTCCTCTACTACTTTCTAGTCCAGGTGATACGGTCATCCTTGACGACTCTCCAGTGCCAGAGAGGGAGTGTAAAATGTTGGTGAGATGGGGCAGCTGAGCCTCATCTATATAGGTATACAGGTGTACAGGTTTCAAAGAGGGACGTTCTTAATGCATTGACCGAAGTCGGGTAGGTTCAAATTGTGGAGATGGGATTGACATTGAGGTTCATGATGGGCTGTTATTTGACAGAGAGCGGGATTGGCTCCTAGTTTGAGCTCACATGATGGGACACTTCGGTAGTCTTGGCTAAAGGTGGGAATCCATGGTGACATATGTTCAGAGGCATTTTTGACAGACTGGTCTTGTATGCTACTATGAGACATTGTTGACGAACATAGAGATCTGTCATGACTCTTCTCTATTTTCAGGAGCCGATACAATCGACATCAACATTAGGTTCTCTCCAAGGCACTTTAGTTGTGGCTTGATCACCCACTGCTTGGGTATCCATGGTTCTACTCTTGGTGGTCCTATGTTGTATGGACTATGACAAGTCATTCTCATTGTATCAAATCACCCATGGTTTGAGAGAGGGTGTTAGCAAGATTGTTAGCTCATGTGTAAGTTGGTGCATTCCAAATGGGCTGGGCATTTTTGTTTGTATTTTAGGCATTATTTTTGTGTTTATTTAATGTGGCTTTTGGCATTTTATGTCAATTGGCCAACATTTAATGCTGGTCGACCAATTGTCATATTTGGCATATTTTAGGCCTATTTATTTAATGGCTCCTTACCCTTCCATTTAGTCATAAATTATTCTTCAAGTGGTCTTCCTATTGGAGAGAGGAGCTAAATGTTTTTGTCTTGAGGACTTACAATGATTTGCTTTGGGAGCTTCTTTTCAGAGCCTCCTTCATGTCAATTACCTTACAATGATTGAGTGTAGGTGATCATGTTTTCTTGAGCCCCACTTCTCTACTTGTGCATGCATTTACTTGGATTTTTCTGTGACTACTACTTGGATCCAAGATGTTTCTTGGGCTCTTTGTGGTGCAGTCATAGGCTCATATGACTTCTTTGGAAGCAGAGTATCAACTTTTGGTGGATCTCTTTTAGTGACGGTGTTCCCAGCTTTTGCTCCAGATATGGTGTGTTCATCAGTACCCCATCCAAGATCTGAGAGGGCATGCTAGCAGTATGTGTTGTATGTCATCTCCTAGTTGTGAGCCTGATCATTGAGTGAATGGGGGACACAATGGAGCTTTGATATTCATTATCCATTCGTGGTCGGTTTGGTTAATTTGTCCATGGTGGCAAATTGTGTTGTGGCCGCGGACACTTTTTAGTCCACCAGGACATTTTATGTTACACTTGGGGTTTTTCATAGAAGGATCCTACTGCTATCTCTGTCTTGGCTTTTGGCCCAGAGGCCATCTTCCTTCTCAGCGGTGCCCCCACTCGTGGATCTCGCACTGGCTCAGAGTTGCCATCTTATCCTGTTCATTGCTTTTGCTACCTATGGAGATTCTTCAGATTTTGAGTTCTTGTCTTAATTCCTTCTTCTGCTGCCATTCTGATAGTCTTAACATTTTGAAGCTATTCTCTGATTGAGATGCAGTTTGGTGCATTAAACATAGTCTACCTTGTGCAAGAGTAGTTCGAATGAAGTGATTGGCTACTGTGCTTGTTATGGAACTGCTGTGAAGCACAGCCTCTGTTTTACAGTCAGTGGCAGTCAAAGACCCAAGAACCTATTCTGTGACCCTGATTTACCTAAAATATTCCCTCTTTTAGAGATTTTCTTGATCCTCATTTAGGTGGCAACACTATCTATGGTAAGCCTCTCTTTCTGGTGAGTTCATTGGTTCCCAACTCTAGTTGTTAAGGCTTTCTGCTTATCAGTGCATGGATTTTCCAGTTCCAATATGGACCGATATTTAGCCAAATGTTCCTTTGCAGCTTTTCTTGTGCCTTAATATCTATTTGTGAATACTATCTATTTGACGACATGTAATTTGAATTGGCTGATCCTCAAAATCACTAATCTGCCATGTCTGCATGTCTCTTTGTCCATTCTCCATATGAATGTGTTGAAGAGAGTTTCTATACAGTTTCTTTATGCATTTACTTATAATGGACTTCTGTGTCCTCTATAGGCAAGGGAAAACATGTCTCATTTGTATCTCTTGTAAGGAACATTAATTCAATTTATTGATTGGTTTTGGGATTTTCTTACTGACAGGTTACCATGGATGTTGGAGCTGTGGGGGATTTGAGGCATATAAAAGATGCAATTAGGACTGCAAGGCTAGTGTTGGAGCATACTGAACACACTTTACTGGTTGGAGATCAAGCCTCAGCATTTGCCGCATCCTTTGGGCTTGCTGGAACTGCCAACCTTAGTACCAATGAATCTTTTGAAAAGTGGTCAAAATGGCATGAGAATGGTTGCCAACCAAATTATTGGCGTAATGTGATCCCTAACAGCAAGTGCTCTTGTGGACCATATCAACCATCTCTTCTTAGGGAGGATTGTTTAAACAGTGGGGGTGATGCAAATTATTTTGATTCCTTTTTAAAGAAATCCTCAAATGGCATAAGTTACTCCAATCATGACACAATCTCTATGCTGGTGATTGATCAGGTACCTCATTTATTTTCTTAATGCTGGTCTTGAATCCCTGGTTTTTGCAGCTAAATGAAGCTTTTGCTAGCCATGGGGTAGTTCACAAACCTTGAGATGGCTAATCTGTTCATCCTTCTGAACGCCTTTGTGTCTGTAGAAAGGAAGAGTTGCTGCTGGCACTTCCACAAATGGAGCAAGCTATAAAATTCCTGGCAGGTATTACTCATCATGTTGCGAAATAGTTACTGGGTTGTTGAGGACCTGCAAGTGATTGGGATCATTTCTCTAACAGGTTAGTCTGGTAACAGCCTTGCAATAAACAAAATTGCAAAGGTGGAGAAGTGACTAAACGAGTTACTAGGATTATACATGTAGATGGGTTATTTTGTCATCAGTGGTTTTATGTGACTAACAAGTGCCATGCCTATATAATGGGAGTTCACCTGCATGAGTGTTGTGTCCATATATTGGAACAAAATGTTAGAGATTTATTCATCCTGTGGACAGGCATTGGCAGTTTACTGTTGTACAGTTAGTACTTTACCGAGTTTCTGAGGTTAGCTTGCTCTCACTCGGGCACAATACACATTTTCTATTTTCAGATCGGACAGTTCAATGTAGTCAACAGGTCATTTCCAGCATTTCTGGGTAGTTGGGCAAGCTAGATAGGTGATGCCATGGGGGAGTCACATTTATTGCGCAGCATTTTATGCATTATTTTATTCAGCAATTGCTTTTGTGCAGCAGTCGGCCAGTTTTAAACTGACCTACCCGATTATTTTATGTGTATGAGCCTACCCCTCTCATCATTCATTTATCTACAGCAGATTTCTGTGTTATGCTCTCCCTTTTCTCTCTCCCTCTTCTCTTGTGTTCATTTTCTTTCAGTCTGGTCATATGCTTCTGCATTTGCTGCTCTTTGACATGGTATTAGAGCAGTGTTGAAGGGTTGATTGATTGTGGGCAGACCTGAATGGGAGATTTTGACAAAAGTTTACCTTTTCAGCATTAGAAGGCTAAGGCAAACAGGTGCAGCGTGCGGGAAAGGAGCAAAGTTCATGTTTTTTACAGGTTTTTGCTGTTTGTGAAGGAGGAAAGGCTGTATTTTCAGCCTTTTGGAGCAGATTTCGTTTTCATCACCTCCGGCACTTGAATATAGGTTCAGGATGAGTGCTTAGTGGAGGACACCCTAATAGGCACCGTTTGCGGAGTTAACAGGGGGACTGCCCTTGTTTTTTGTGCTTGTTATTTAGGTGACAATGTCTTACGAGGTTGATGTGGAGTTTCCTTCTGATTAAAAGCTCAATGGGAAGAATTATTGCATTTGGCAGGTAATGATGCTTGCCATCTTGGAGTTGTATGATTTGGCAAAGCTTGTGAATGAGGCTATAGACCCTCCTACAACTCTTGATGCCTCCAAACTTTTTGCTGATGAGAAAGCTGAGTTGGTCAAGATATAGGCACATTGGGATGAATTGAATGCATGCATCAGCTCATTCCTCTTTCTCTTTTGTACTCCAACCATTATAGCTCACATCAAGCATTTGACAATTGCTTGGAGGATATGGCTAGAATTAGACCAGTTGTACAATTGGATGACTATAATGAAATGGGTGTCTTTGGAGGTCTAGATGCGGATGTTGAATTTGTCCAAGTTTGCTTTCATGCGGGAGCATGTTAATAAGCTTCAACAATTGCAGATACATGTCTAGAATGCAGGAAAGGTGATTACCTTACAAGACATGGCGATAACTCTTCTTTCATAGGTACCGCTTCGATTTAGTGCTTTCTATTTTGCCTTGATTGCTTCAGGGCAGATAGATACCCTTAGGTGGGAGGAGTTGGTTTTGATGGTCATGGACCAAGAGGAACTCAAAGATTAGAATGCTCCCAAGTCAAAGGCGTTGAGAGGACAATCTTCCCAACAGAAGGGGAAGAAGAAGAAGAAAAAGAAGAAGGATGAGAAGACCAAGCAAGATAAAGCTCAGGAGTCTTCTTGTCACATTTGTGGCAAGACAGGTCATTGGAAGAAGGATTGCCCTGACAAGGATAAGAAGGGCACTAAGAAAACTACACAAGAATCAAGAGTGGTACTTGCTCCTTTATCATCTGTCTTCCTCCATTTGGAGATGATTGAGGAAGCTTCTTTGACAATCTGTAATGCAATGATGTTGGCTCCCTAGTCTTTTGAGTGGATTGTGGATAGTGGCACTTCCCGTTACATCGACTTCTTTGTCAGATGATAATGCTTGTATGCTTTCGATGCATGGGCAAGTTCTCATAGTAGGTGATAACTTTTCTGTTAAGAGCAAAGACAAAGGTGATATGCAAATGATTTTGGATGGACAAGGTGGTGCTTGAAACTAGTCTTTCTCTTTGGATAGGGTGGTAATAACTTGATTTAATAGTAATTACTGCAAGCAATGAATTCACATAAATTGAAATGTATAATTTACCTCTTAAATCTTGTACAATGGACAGCTTGTTGGCCCCAAGTCCTTTGCAGTATTTCTAAATCTTTTATTGCAAATGGATGGAGTACAATTGAGATTCTTTGATCTCCTTTGCTAATCCAAGTGCCTCTTATTGCCAAAACTGACCAGCAAGTCTTCAAACCAATTTGTCCCTTGGTTACCTTGCTCCTTGAAAGACAAATTCAGCCCTAAATCTAAATATCGGCTAGTTGGCCTCTTGAATCTTCTTGAAATTTCTCAATTTCAACTATTGGAATTTAAGTCCTTAGGCCGTGAATTTTGAGCACATATCTTGAGATGGCTGTCAAACCCTAATTTTTGTTGCCTAATTTAGAGCAAAATTTTTTCAATATCTCGATCTTTGATGACTCAAATGGTTGGATTTTATTGAGATAACTTGAGAGATGGCTAGAGGATTAGAAAGAATAGAAAGCTTGTTTTCCCTCTTGTATGTTGTCAACTATACTAGAGGACCTTGAGTTGCTATCACTTGTACTTGGACGGCTCCAAGCTACTATCACCTATTGTAGGACTGGTCCTTTGGCTGCAAATCACATCAGCAATATCTCCTTGCTCTCTAGTAGCCTCCTCCTCTCTCACAATGGTTGGAATAGACTTCCACTAGTCCCCAAAAACGTTTTTCTCACTTTTATGGGCAAGTTTTGCTAGGTAGCAGCCTTCTAATCCCATTTTTTAGTATTATCTAGCTTATTACATTTATTTTGAGAGTTAATTTTGAAATACAAATAAATAATTATTCTAGTGTCCAAGAAAATCAATTTCACCAGCCAATAATTAAATTGGCTAGGCCAACTTGTCTTCCAAGTATCCTTGAGTGGTTATTAGTCCTTAGGTTGGCATTAGTTGCTTAATTAATGCCTAGCCTCTAATGTCACGACTCGCGTTAGTGAGCAATAAATTGATCTAGGCTAAAATCCGACACCGTACCACTTAGTATCTATTAGGTATAACTTATTATAACTTTTGCCTTTGGCACTAATTGATCTCTTGGAGTCTTGGGTTGCACATTGTGAAATAATTAACTTGCATCTCACATGTGCAAGTTACAATTGTACATTTGATTAACTTTTAATCAAATGCTAAGCAAAGCAATAGAATTTTGCATCCTCCTGACAAGTGCCTATATATCAAAAGTTCTCTATGTGCCAGGTTTGGGATATTGTCTTTTTTCAGTAAGCAAGATTTGTGCGCTTGGTCTCATGGTTGAGTTTGATAATGACTCTTTCCGAGTTCTTGATGGAGCTTCTTGACAGATTCTTTGTGCAAGTTAGGAGGAGAATGGAGTCTACAAGATGTGGACTTCATCGGCCTTCACTTCTCTTCCTTTCTCTTCACAAACTCAGCTCGAGCTATGACATGCTTAGTTTGGCCACCTTAATTATGAGTATCTTAGGAAGGCAACTCATGGTAGCTAGTGCGTGGATTGCTAGAGATTGGGGTGAGCCACCCGCCATGTGTGTCTTGCATTAGTGGCAAGTTACATACAGATACTATTCCTACCAAGGCTTCGCATAGGGCTAAGGTGCCCTTGGAGCTTGTTTCAATGGACTTATGTGGATCGACAAGTAGGAAGTTTCTTAAGGGGAGTTTATACTTTATATCAATTGTTGATGATTTTAGCAGGATGACTTGGGTGTATTTCTTGGATTGGAAGTTTGAAGCTTTCTCACACTTTAAGGATTGGTTGATCTTCAAGGAGAATAGGTTTGGCTAGGAACTCAAGTCCTTGTGTTCCGGTAAAGAAGTGGAGTTTGTCTCCAATGATCTAGCTAGGTTTTGTGTAGAACATGGCGTTCACCAAGAGTTTGCCAACGCGAACACCTTTGTGAAATGGCATATTGGAGCGGAAGAATCATAGTATAATCAAGATGGTGTAGACTATGGTGGAGCATCAGTAGACACTTTAGTGTTTATGGGCCAAAGAAGTGGCCACTGTTGTCCACATCTTTAATTGATCCCTTGCATCAACCATGGTTGGTATGACACCTTTTGAGGCTTACTTTGGGCCAAAGCTGGATATGTCTTATTTCAGGGTGTTTGGGTGTGATGCTTATGTTCACAGTTTGAAGAAATAGAGGGATAAGTTTGAGCCAGCTTACAAACAATAGGTGTTCGTGGGTTATAGCTCACAGTCCTAGGGATAGAAGCTTTAGATCTCATTTCATGGGAGATATACACGAGTTGAGATGTTTAGTTCATGGAGTTTCTAGTTGTAGAAGGGGGTGTTGAGTATCCCATACTTAGAGATCCTAGTGACAGTTGGGCACCTCAGTGCCTTTGGAGCTTGTGTCTCTTGAGGCTACACCATTAGTGGAGAAGGAGATTGCTTCACCATTGGATTCACTTGTTGAGCCAGCCCTGGTGGACGTTCTAGAGACTTCGACAGATGCAGAGTGACGAGGTAGTATTGGCCTTCTCCTCATTGGGCACATGATACACTTTGTGATGTAGGGATTGAGAGAGTTCTTGAGGAGTGGCAGCTGTAGGATGGACTGCAACAATCTTGGAGGAATCACACAAACTCCATCAAGCTTGTTTGTACTAACTATTGTTCTATGTCTTGTACCATGTAGAATAGGGAGCCCACCTTCACGAGAGAGGCTTTGGAGTCACAACATTGGAAGAAGGCTATAGAGCAGGAGTCGGATAAAATTGAGTGGAATGGCACTTGGGATCTTGTGCCCCGGCCCACTCATAGGAAGGCGATTGGAGTCAAATGGGTCTTTAAGACCAAGTATCATAGTGATGGCATTGTGGATAAGCACAAGGTGCAACTTGGTGCAAAAGGATTCGTGCATCAGCCAGGAGTGGATTTCCATGATACCTTTGCACCTACAGGTCATATGGCTACCATTAGGGCCGTTCTTGCCTGAGCTGGCCTGTTTAGTGTCTCTTTTCTCTCTCCCTCTTCTCTCGTGTTCATTTTCTTTCAATTTGGTCATATACTTCTGCATTCGTTGCACTCTGATACAAGACACTTCATAGAATGGTATGGATCATTAAATAAAAGGGACCGATTTTGATGTACAATAACTTGCTGCATGACAATAGCGAAGTAACCAAGTAGAATGTTCCAAGGGGCACACGATCCAGTTTCTTAATCAAGTAGAATGTTCCAAAGGGCACATGATCCGGTTTCTTGTAGGTCTAAGAAGATAGTTTGGAAGCATTGCACTTTCTTAGTAAGAGCTCCGTTTTGTTGAGTCCTTTTGTATTTGTCCTTACATAGTAGAAGGTCCACTCTATGGTGGCCAAAACATAAAGCGGTTTCTTTTGCTATATATTGTTTTTGCCTCACTATTATAAGATGTTTGCATTTCTTTAGAAAAGGAAAAAGAGAAGAAAAGTTATATAAAAAACAACCTAGAGAAATACAAAGTACAAAGATTCTTGTAAAGAGTAGTTGAATGAAAGAAAGTGCATGGATCCTGAGTCCACACGAAGGCGTCTCTCCTCTTCATCTTCTCAAAGCCACCATCAAGCCTCTCCCATCCCTTGCGGAGATTATGGATGATATCTGCCCAATTCTTTGAGAAAGTCTTTGTAGTGGAGACATCGTGGAGGTCTATAGCATGCCTACACCTCGAGTACCAAGCAATAATACCAGCAATCAGCTCCCATTTGTGACGCCATTCTCGAGTTCATTGTGTTTGCAAGTAGTTTGGAGTGAGGATCTTGCCTAGATGTTGGATGATGATGAGAAAGGTGTGGCTCCGCTTATCCTCATATGCACATGATGGCCTTCGTTTGTGATCAAGCTAACACCCACCACCCACCCCCCACCCATAGAAGTGCTGGTCTCCCCCCTTGGTGTGAAGAAAACTGCTAGGTTTTGCAACGAGGAAACATAGAGTGTACGACCATGATAGAAACACAAAGAGACAAACACATACACAGAAAGCAAAACTCAAACCCTAAACATAAAACTCAAAACTCAAACCCTAAAAACAAAACTCAAAACTCAAACAGAATTAGAAGAAGGGAAAGAAGAAAACAACTCTGAAGTGAATAAATACTGCAAATGAATGTAAGAGTGTGTAGATACTCAAGGGCAGAGCAGTGCATCGGAGAGTGACGTCCACCGAAGACGGATCCCAAGTCTGTGACCACCAGTTGGAGTGTAGGATGGAGAGGATGCAGCAAATGCAAGTGTCAGGAGGACTTGGAGCACCAAATGCAAGTTGGACAGATGACGAAGAGGGTTGACAGCAGTCGCCTAGTATGGAGGAGCTGTCGCCTAGGAAGATGACACCAAATCTCTGAACTTGGATGGAGATGCCGAAGAAGGAAGAGGAGCCTGATGTTGGTTTTTGTGTGGGGCCAAGAACCATAAGGAATGGAAGAAGATGATGAAGATGAAGTGGATGAAGCACCCCGTTGGAAGAGCAAGGTAGAAGTCATCGCCATGATAGCATCGAGAGAGATGTTGCACATTCCGCCTCGGGAGGGGAAACCTCCATGCTGGAAGAAGAACAAGTACTTCTAGGATGATGAAACCATGAAAGGAACAGCATGTATCCCCGCATCTCTAGCCCAGGTAGGACCAAAGCAATCTGCAAGTTAGCCCTACACTGAAAGACAAAACCTTGCAAAAGAGATGAGAATCTACAAACACAGAGGTCAGCGATGAGATGCTCCAAAGTAAAACATAACAGAGAAAAAAAAATCTAACTGAAAAGACAATGCAAGGAATGTGTATGTGTGTGAGTAAATGCAGCGGAAGCCTCAAGAATGGAAAAGCTAAGGACAATGAATCCCATGGGTCCGCTCTAAGAGTGCGAAAAAATGAATGCTAGACTGACCTAGGGTATCCGAAAAGACCTAGAGACATGCTAGTCTAAGAAGTTGTCCACCATCGCGTATGTCCAGTAGCAGGGCTTTGCCAAGGGAACGCTTGATGAGGTGGAGAGGAAGATGAGATGGATACATGAAATGCAACGGGATCGGGACCTGCAGACCAATTAGTGAGTCCCTTAGGGGTAGTGAAAGAGACTGTCTACCGAGGCTGTGCTCGGGCCACATGTCTAGCTGCAACAACGGGTGTTGAAGGAGTAGATGAAGCAAGAGCGGAAGGCATAGCCCCACTGGACTGTGTAGTCGCAGCAGTCTGCTCTGAGGTTTTTTAGGTGGAAGACCTTGGGCCTTGGAGCGACACTGCTTGTTTACATGGCCAGCTCTTTGACAGTGTGTGCAAAACCGGTTGTTCTTAGGAAGTTGCTGCCAAATAGGTCTAGATTCTTTAGTTTCATCTGAGCAAGAGGAGTCACCCTTTGATTGCCTTGCCTTTGCATCTTGCGAGTTCTTGCCACTGTTGGTTTTTCCTCTCAAAGAAGAGACGACCAACCCCCTTTGCTTTGAATAAGGTTGTGATGAGGATTTCTTGTGGACTTGATCATGCAACCTTGCGTAACACAAGAACTGGCACTCAAACTCGTAGAAGGTTGGCAATGGAGGCTGTGAGATGATGTGTGAATGAAATTGAAGTAATTTCGGGCAACTTATTCAAGAAAAACGTAACCTGATCATCGTCTGACTTTGGAGGGTCAGTAGTGGTGAACTTGGCGAGTAACTGCCTATATTCAGCCATCTTGACTTTCAAATCATCTCCTTCCTTAATAGAGAACTCTTGAAGCTCAAAGTTGAGATTTATGTGCCAAGTACAATCTCAGGCCGCATGGCAGTCAAGAAGGTGACTCCAATGCTCTGACGCGAGTGGGAAGTGCTGTAACTGAGAGTGAAACTCAGGAAGTAATCCTTGTGTCAGCTCAACATTGGCTGTGGCATTGCGGGTGCTCCATTGATGGATGTAGTCAGGGGGAGCTCCGGCCAGCATAGGCTCTAGACCAATGACGAGGTTCCAAAGACCTTGAGACTCAAGTACTTGTTGTAGACTCTCCATTGATGGATGTAGTCAGGGTGAGCTAGTCAAGGGTCCGGCATAGGCTCTAGACCAATGACAAGGTTCCAAAGACCCTGAGACTCCATTGATGGATGTAGTCAGGGTGAGCTAGTCAAGGGTCCAACATAGGCTCTAGACCAATGACGAGGTCCCAAAGACCCTGAGACTGAAGCACTTGTTGCATGAGAGTTCACGAAGTGGTGAAATTCGACCCGTTAAAACGAGTCTTGTCCATGAAGGTATTCTTGGCCGTTGCAATAGGAGTGGTAGTGCTCGGAGATGGGTAGTGTGAAAAAGTGTAATGGGGGTAAGATGGGGGAGGGGAGTACACTTTGGAATCGGCCCCAGAGTGCCCACGAAGCATGCGGGTAGTGTGCAAGGTGGATCCATAGGTAGGGATGGGCTGACTAGGCATGGGCATGGTAGCCACATGAGTAACCCATGGTGGAGGTGGGATAGGAACACGTGGAGCAGAAGATGGTAATTCCTACTTAGGTGCAACCCAAGGAGAGTGTGAGGACGCACCATAAATTGAGGATGGAAACCCCTGTGTTTGAGTGGTCATGTGAGATGTGAATTTAGGAATAGTGAGAGGGATGCCCATCACAGTCGTCCTAGGTGCTATGGGTGTGCTTATTTGCAGAAAGGTGAGAGGCATTGTGTTAAAGGGTGGCATTCCCTCTAACAAAGTACCATGGTGCAAAGAGGTAGAGAATGGGGTAGAGAAGGAGAAGGTGCTAGGAGCGAAGATGGAAGATCCAACCCCTAGTGTGTGTGAAGCGGATGTGGAGTGTAATTCGAGATTTCGAAAGGATGAAGAGAGATGATCAAGGGTGGAGGTAGAAGAGGGTGGGATGGGAGAGAAGTGAGAAGTGTTTTACATACTCGAATGAAACAAAAGCTGTAGGTGTACCTAAATTCCGTTTGCTTCGTGAACCTCCTCTATTAAGGTTCACATACACAAAGCCATCCGGATCCTGCACCTCAAAAAAAGAAACAAGCGAGGGTTTTGATTCATTCAACTTAAAAGGTTTGTACGAACCTGACACTGGATGTGGCTGATATGATGAAGAATGATTGCCAGACACTCCAAATGCCGTATGTCCTCCATGATGAGAGAGGTGGCCAGTTTCACTTACCGGTCCAAATGTGGTAGCAAAGCTTGTAGGAGGGGTGTAAACATTACCATACGTGTTGCGATAGTACTCCTCAAAGTCCTCCTTTGTCATGTTAGTGAAATCAAGAATAAGAGAGAAAAAGAAGATGAAGGTGAAAGTGGAGTGTCGTCCTCCTCACTGAGTCCATAATGCCATCTCAGGGCCTCTAGTGATGGAGAAGCTTGATAGGACATCATAGCAACTAGAGAAGAAGGTGTTTGGGACATTGTGATTCGGTTACGAGTCCTATTGTGTGCCTCGCACAAAGACTAGCTCTCCATGATATCCGCAGGATACTCTTAACAAGAGCACCGACTCTGATACCATGTGAAGAAAACTGCTAGGGTTTGCACTGAGGAAACACAGTGTACAACCACGACAGAAACACTAAGAGACAGACATAGGCATAGAAAGAAAAACTCAAACCTTAAATGCAAAACTCAAAACTCAAATACAAACAGAAGAAGGGAAAGAAGAACACAACTTTGAAGTGAATGAATACTGCAAATGAATGTAAGAGTGCACAGATACTCAAGGGCAGAGTAGTATATTAGAGAGTGACGTCCATCGGAGACGGATCCCAAGTCTGTGACCACCAGTCGGAGTGTAGGATGGAGAGGATGCAACAAAATGCAGGTGTCAGGAGGACCTAGAGCACCAAACGCAAGCTGGACAGATGACGAAGAGGGCTGCCAGCAGTCTCTTGGTGCGGAGGAGCTGTCGCCTGATGGAGGAAGTTGTCGCCTGGGAAGATGACACCAAGCACAAGTAGTTGAGGGTGATGAAGATGTTGGCGATGGCTGGAAGATGCCAAGCGCAGCCTGGAGGAAGGCGCCAAACAGTGGGCGACAGCCTGGAGAAAGGGGCCAGGGCATTGCAAGGGATGATGGAGAGGTGGCAGCAGTCTCAAAGGTTGGACAGCCACGTAGAGATAGACTGATAGCTGAAATCTGCACTCAAGTGCGTGAAACCTGCACATACAGGAATAAGGCTGAATGGGGGCAGCTTGTCTATTTATAGATGTTGAAGGGTGCCCCAAAGAATTAGGGTTTTTGGGGGACCACTGAAACTCTCTCGGACCACTCCCTGTTTTAGGGTTTTTCATTAATTAAGTGTGTTTTGGGGCTGTTTAAGAATGCTAATCAGCTGAAAAGCGTGTTTTAGCTCAACACCCGGGCCCCCAAACAAAACACATATATACACACAAGTGGCAGATATATAGACCAACAAAACTCAAACCGTAAACACAAAAACTCAAAACTCAAAACTCAAACACAGAGAGAAGAAACTGCAAAGAGAATGAATGCTGTAAATGAATGTAAGAGTGTACAGAATGCCCAAGGATAGAGCAATGCAATGTAGGAGAGTGACGTCCACTGGAGACGGATCACAAGTGATGCGACTACGAATCGGAGTGTGGAGTGCGGGAAACACCAAACACTGATCACTAGAGTATCAGGGAATTGAAGCGACAGCTTTGGATGATGTGGGCGGTAGCAGAAAGTTGCAAACATAGCAGTAGGAGAGCCACCAAGAGGATGAAGAAGGTTGCCAGCTGCTACTAGGTTCGGTGAAGGTGAAATGTAAGTAGTAGGAGGTTGCCAGAAGATGTAAGAGATCATTGCCAACTGTCACTTGGTGAAGGTAGAAGAGTCCAAATGCAACAAAAAGGAGGGCACTAGACAGTGGGTGACAGCCAGGGAGGAGGGTGCTAGGCACTGCAATGGCTGATGGAGGAGTGGTAGTAGTAGCAGAGGGTAGACTGCCATGTGGGTAAAGGGTGATGGCTGAAATCTGCACTGAAAGAATGAGGCTGAATGGTGGATAACCTATCTATTTATAGATGTTGAAGGGTGCCCCAAAAAATTAGGGTTTTGGGGGACTACTGAAACTCTCTTGAACCGTGCACCAAATTTGCGTTTTTCATTAATTGAGTGTGTTTTGGGGCTGTTTAAAAATGGTAATTAGTTGTAAAGTGTGTTTTAGCTCAACATCCCCTCTCATGCCCAAAATTGAGCCTAAAAGAGAAGGTTTGCAATGGTTACCCCAAGGTGTCCCATCTCAAAGTAGCCAAGGCATCGGACAAAAAGTGCATGTCGGTTGCCCAATGGCCTACTAAGAATACAAAGGCGATGATTATCTTATGAAGAGAGTCCAAGTAGGCACCCTAGAGAGGATAAGGCATTGGACAAATGGTGCACGTTGGTTGCCTAGTGGCCTACCAAGCCCTACAAAGGCAGATGGAACCACATTGAACTTTTGTTGTTGTTTTTGGGTTTTTTTTTTGGGTGGTGTTTGTGAAAAAGTTAATTTTATGGGTGGCGGTGGATTAAGTAACAGGAACATAGAAGACAGGAGTAGGATGGTATATCCAACACATCACAAAATAGTAAAAGTTTCCCAACCACTCGAAGATGTTGATGACAAGGGAAAGGTAACGAAGTATCATGGGAAGAAGGATGATGGTGTAATCCGTTGATGGAAACAACTTAGGATCCGTCCAGCGGTGCTCTGCACAATGGGATGCCTAATATGCTACATGCTGAAGAGTGCTCATGCAGCAAGTCACTTGGACAATATCTCACATCGGGAAATTGTTCACTTGCCCAAGCGCCCTAGTAGAAAGATGATGGAAGTATGTGATGCATAGGGGGAGGTATAACCGGGGGTGGAGGGGAATTGATGTCGAAGACAAGTGTTGAAACTTGCAGATTACCAAGAAGGGTAGGAATCCTCTGTCAACCTGGATGTAGATGCCGAAGAAGGAAGAGGAACTTGAGGAAGTCAGTCTTCATGTGGTGTCAAGAACCATGTGGATGAAAATGATGCAATAGGCGAGCCACTAGTAGACCAATCAGCCAATCATTCAGGAGTAGTGAAGAAGATAGGTTGTTGAGACTGTACGTGTGCTACATATCTAGTAGCCGCTAGGGCAGATGGAGCAGATGGTGCAATGGCGCGAGGCATAGCCCCATTGGATTGGCCAGTTGGAGTGGAGGCAATCACAATGGAGGCAGTCACAGTAGTCTGTGGTGGTTTTCTAGGAGTAAGACCGTTGGCCTTGGTACAACACTCCTCGTCCATATGGCTTGATTTTTGAGTGTGTGTGTAAAACTTATTTTTCTTAGAAATTTGTTGCTAAAGGGGTTGAGTTTCTTTGGTTCCATTAGAGGAAGTGGTGTCACCCTTGTTTTGTCTTGCCTTCGCATCTTGCAAGTTCTTGCCACTAGTGGTTTTCTCTCATGAAGAAGTGACAACTAACCATAATATCCCGAAATGCCGTTTCAGAGTTGCCGAAATGGACCGGCCGTTTCGGACCAGAACAGAAACAACAGACTACCGTTTCATGTTCCTGCGGCCCATTTCAGTGCTAGTTATCTAGCGCACCGGATTACGATTTGAGTCTTGACTCATGACTCGCACGGCACACTCCAGCTCTCGCCTCTTCCTCCTCGGACCTGCAGCTCCCGTCTCCTCCTGAGTTCTCCTTCTGTTGTTCCTGTTGCTACTGCTGTTGCTGCTCCTCCTCCTCCTCCTCCTCCTATAATCCATTACCTAAAGACTAATCATCATCTCATGGCGCCGGACCCATATTGGAGGTACATCACTCCAATCAAGGGATACGAGGGCTTCGGCGGATCAAAGAAGTGGCGGTGCAACTATTATGGATTGGAGAAATTAGGGAGTGTAATGCGTGTGAAAGACCACTTGACATGCGTTTCCAACAAAGACATCGGGCCTTGCGCAAATGTGTTGGTAGAAGTAACAGTAAGTCTCCATCTTTGGCGTTGAAAGCATATGGGTATTAAGCTAGAAGATGATGAATCCTCTCATCCAACACCACATCGGGCTAATGAAGCACAAGTGGAGCAAAGAGAGGCTAGTGGGCCTAGTGACGCTAGCTAAATTGAAGGTGCCAGTGGCTCATTAAAAAGAAGTGCATCCATACCCGCATCGAGTCTAAGTGCAAAAAGGATCCCATTGCCATCTTCTAGTGGTGGTGGACAAAAGGGCTCCTTGCATGGTGCAAGTGTCCATGTAAGACTTAAGAGACAGGCAATTGTGGAGGCAACTAGGGAACTCGCATGCTTATTTATTCAGTGTGCTATCCCTTTCAATGTGGCCACTGCACATAAATGGATGAAGACAATCAGGGTAGTAAGCCGTATAGGGTGTGAGTGGGAAGGTCCATCCGTAGATGCATTAGGCACACGGGAGCTTCGAAAGAAGAAAGCATTCATAGAGGCTCAATTGGAGCCCTTGAAGGAGACATAGGTGAAATATGATGTACAATATTATGCAATGGATGGTTAGATATGCATTGAAGGAATATTTAGAATATTTTAGTGTCTTCATGTTAAGGTACTATGTTCATTAAGGCCATCGATGCCTCTGTCTTAGGTCTTACCATCATAGGAGCTTTCATTTGGGAGCGCATACGACAGGTTATCATGGACGTAGGAGTCCAAAATGTGGTGTAGCTGGTGACAAATAATGGAAGCAATTGTGTGCCTACGGGACGTATGCTTGAGGAGGAGTTTCCTAGCATAGTATAGACTCCATGTGCATCCCATTGCCTTGACTTGCTTATTGAAGATATTGCGCAAATATCTTGGGTGGATGACATTTTTAAGACGGCAACAAGCATGGTAAGATTTGTGAAGAAGAGGCCATCCGTTTCAAGCCAATAACACACTTGAGCTATTGAAGCCCTCCACCACCAGATTTGCTTATATGTTTATTGTATTGGAGAGGTTGATAGGAGTCCGTCCAAATTTGATACGGACCATTGCAAGCCAAGAATGGCTCACATGGAGTGAGAGAGAGTCTCTAAAGGCTCCTGCTTTTAGGCGCAACATTTTAAATGAGAGTTGGTGGGTTGAGGTAGAGACATTGGTGAAAAGTCTCACTCCTATTTACATTATATTGTGCATCATTGATATGGAGGGGAGTACTTTGGGGCTTCTATATGAGTATATGGATAAAATTGACACAAGACCTTGCTTCGCAACAGCTTTTTGTTCCAAGACAAGTAAGTTTTTGTTTAACTTTTACACATGTAATTATTTGGTATTAACGACTCCTTGACGATTGATCGTTATTCTAACTTCTAAGTTTTTAACTTATTTTATCTATGGTCCATTATCCTTTGCTCTGAAGGGTTGATGAGATTCGTGCAGTGCGGAATGCGTGATGAGATTGATTCCATAAACCAATCCATGTTGTCGCACATATCTTGCATCCCCTTTGGCGCAACGAGGAGTAGTACGCGAGCAAGGAGTTAGAGGGGGGCTTCATGGAGTACATGAGGTACCTCACAGGGGATGATATAAATATGATGAGGAGAGTGGAGGATGATTTGCTGGCATTCCGCAATCATTCTCTTCATTTTGGCCAACCCACAGCTAGTCTTCGAGAGACATAGCTTCAGCTTGTCTCTTAGTGGGAGAAATACGGCAGTTGTGCTGCTACTTTGGTATGTGATTAGTTACTTTTATATTTTGAATCTTGATTATCTAATGCATCATGAAACCTAGGTAATAGGTTTTATAATCTATTGCCTACTCAAATGTTGATTTTGTGGCTTACATATCAGCAATTGCCAATTACTTAACCTCAATCTCTTAAATTTGAATAGAAACGCATTGCCATTTGGGTCCTCTTGCGCAAGATTGTAGTTTAGGGTCTGCTAAAAGAAATTGGAGTACATGGGTCCTCTTGCATACCAAAAAGAGAAACAAGCTCACAATTGCCTAGCTGTAGCGTTTAGTGTTTTGCCATTGTAATCTTCAGTTTCTTGAGAGGACCGCTCTATCCCCTGAGGCTTCATAAGTAAATTGGTAATGATTAGTATTATGTATAATTAACTTTTTAACCTCGAGTCCTTGACACTTGACATTGCTAATTTGCTTGGAAGTTGGATTGTAAATTGTGATATGTATGGATATTGAATATATTGAATCTCCTCTCATATGATATATCTTTGTCTTGTTCACCTTTATAGGTGAATGTTGACAAGATTGATATAGAGAAGGTGCGTGACATTCCGCAGATACCACAGGAGGAGCGGGATATCTACTCCATGCTCTATGAGGAGCTATTGACACTGGTGCATGAGACTCGTGCACAGAGGAGGGCTAGAGTGAGGGCCATACGTGGTCGTGTATCACAGGCAGAGTCAGAGCCAGAGTCTGAGTGAGGCTGCTTCATCAACTTCTTGATTAGGGTTCTCGGAGTCGGCGAGGAGATGGTGCACAGATTCTTAGAGTCCGGATGAGTCATGAGTCATGACTCGTGATATACAAGAGTTAGTTTAGCAGTGCAGAGTCTAGACTACAGTTGCCAGTTGTTCATTGATGTTGATACTTATAGCCTCACTAGACTTTGGAGTTTTGACAGATTATTCACATGATATAGTTACATGTATCATTGTATCTTGATCCCACTTATTATGCATCTTCATTCTTGTTTCATTGTTCTTGATGTCAGTCTTCACTGCTCTTTAGATCATAGATTCATGAGTCATAAATTCTAATTCATTTTGTTGTCTTAAGTTTTCAAAATTGTCTTAATTGTATTAAGTTGTCTTAAGTTTCAACCATTGAGTCCTCAGTTTTGACTCCTCAATCTTCACTCGTGAGTCGTGAGTCGTGACATGTGTAATGAATCATGATTTCAATCATATGACATAAAGACTCAAAGTTTTGCATGAAATTTGGGTACATGTTGTTGTAGGCATTGGTATATTTACATACCGACATAATACTGTATTTTTTTTAGTGTACAATCCAAAACACTGTTTCCTCGTCTCCAAAATTTGGCCGAAACTCCGAAACTCCAGTTTTTCTCGTTTCTATTTCCCCTGTTTCCGAAACTCCCCCGTACTATGCAACTAACCCTGGCACCTCTGAATGGATGTGTGTGGAGAACTTTTTGTTGACTTGATTGTGCAATCTTGTGTGACGCAAGAATTGACACTCAAACTCATAGAAGGTTAATCTAGGTAGTGAGATAATGCTAGTAGTGGCAAACTTGGCTAGTAAATAGTGATACTCGGTCAACTTGACTTTCAAATCATCCCCTTTCTTAATGGAAAACTCCTATGTGGTGGCGATGTGCAATGAAGATACGATATTCAGCAATGGCAATGGCGGAGAGAAAGAGTGAGCAGTAGTAGAGAGTGAGACAGAGTGAGATGCACGATGTGTGGGTACAAAGAGTTGTATCTCTTTTAGGTTTTTGTGATAGTTATATGTATAGTATAAGTGCTAAGGGCGTGTTCATACCCGAGCATGTATAAAAGGCATGGTGGTCCTTTATTCCCAACAACCTCCCACCTAAAGGCAGTGTGCCTTAAGGTGGAGAAAAGAATCAGCTAAGTCTAAGTATATACAAAGTTGAAATACATACACTATTCAATACCCATCAGAATCGAACAAACGATAAGGCTTTCTCTTCAGAGGAATATTCGACAAAAATAAAGAGATGAGCTTGGGGAGCGAGCTTTCCTATCTTATCATCAGGCGTGTGTGTGTAGGCACGACACCCGAAGACTTTGAAGTGGAAAATGACAGGTCGAGAGCCAAAAAATGCCTCATACGGGGTCTTCTTAGGAAGAGCCACAGTTGCGGGCGCCGGTTAAGAATGTACACCGAAGTGTTAACACCCTCGACCCAAAGGCGCTCAAGAAGCTCTGCTATGAACAGCATAGAGCGTGCCACATCCATGACTGTCCGGTTTCTATGCTCTATGACTCCATTCTGAGAGGGGAATTTAGTAGAGGTGAGCTGGCGAGAGATGCCATGCTTTAGTAGAAACTTGGAAAACTGGTGGGAGATAAACTCACCACCGCTATCACTCCTCGTGCAACCAACACGACAACTAGTCTGGTTATGAACCAGCAGCACCCAAGCATAAAAAATAGGTAAAAGCATTGGACTTATGCTTGAGGAAGTACACCCACATGTATAGAGAATGATCATCCACTATTAAAAAGAAGTACAACGCGCCATTCAAGGCAACAATGGATGTCGGTCCATAAAGATCAACATGAATCAATCTAAGAGGCTCCTTAGCACGATGTGTAGATTGCTGAGAGAATGGGGTACGGTGCTACTTTTCGAGTTGACAAGATTTACAGACATCACGAACTAGTTTTAGGCAGGAAAGGCTCTCAACCAACTCATGACGGGATAACTCATAAAGAGAGTCATAACCAATATGCCCTAAGTGAAAGTGCCAAAGACACTCATTGTTCGTAGGCTCCCGAGATGTGGCTAATGCTTGGAAGCTGTGGAACACGCAGCCCTTGGCTGTCGGCTCGGTCAAAAAGTGAGCATGTGGTAAAGGCCATTAGGTTATGTCTCACTGTGAGCAATCACTTAACCAGTTTGAGAATCGAGGATCTCGATCGTGGTTGCTGTAAAGAAATCTGCTCGCCCCAACTAGCAAAGCTGTTGAATAGATAACAAGTTCACACCAAGTTGGGGGACATGGTATACATTGTTCTGCGAAGTCAGATCTGGATCCTTGTTAGCGGCAAAACTGACGCTACCTTGAGCTTGAATCTTAACCGAGGAGTTGTTTCCTACACAGATCCGCTCGGTTGCAGGGGCTTGGGTATGGAAAATGTTCTCTATAGGAGTCATATGATGTGTAGCTTCACAGTCCACAATCCAAAATAGGAGCTGAAGTGCTCGGTTGTGACGAGTGGGCCTCTGCGGTAACCTCGTCAGGAGGCAACTCACAAATGTGGACGAGACTCGTATCTGGTGTCTCTATGGAGACGATGTAGGCCTCTGCAGACTAGTCAGACACCCCTTTGGAGTTGAGAATGTTGTTGACTAAGATGGCTAAGCGGTGGCAGTATGAATTTGACCTTTAAACTGCCCCTTGCTATCACCCTACCTCCCTTGTTGGGGGTTACCCGTCTGAGGGGCTGGGTTCTGAGACTTAGATTTGGGTGTTGTGCCTTTGGCCTTTGATCGACACTTGTTATCAAAATGAGCAGCCTTTGGACAATGTTGACAATACATATTCTTTTTAGGTACATTTTGCCACCCTTGTTTAAGTTGTGACTGTGAGTTTCCTTGGTTATCCTCAGATGGATTTTGTTTTTGATTTTGAGTGGAGGTTTGATTTTGTTTACCCTTCCCTTGTTGCCCCTTTTGAGAGTGAGCAACAAGAGCCCCCTTTGAGGAAGAGTTCAAATGAAATTGATTGAACAACTATGCGTAATACAATAACTGATACTTAAATTTATAGAAAGAAGGCATGGTAGGCTTTGAAACTATACCTTTCACAAAATTGAAGTATTTCTTGGGAAGTTTGCTTAGAAACAATGTGACTCGATGGTCAGAGGACTTCGGAGTCCGCGTAGTGGAGAATTTGGCAAGAAGTCGCCGATACTCAGCCAACTAGACTTTCAAGTCATCTCGGTTAGTGATTTTAAAGTGTTGGAGCTCATGGTTAAGATTTATATGACGGGTCCTATCCTGAGCCGCATAGCGGTCAGTCAAGTGCGCCCATCGTTCTGATGCTAAGTCAAAATGTTGAAGCCGAGAATGAAACTCAGGCAATAAGCCTTGCATTAGCTCGACAATAGCGGAGGCATTCCTAGCCTTCCATGAGCGGACAATCTCATATAGAATAAGTGCGGAATCGGGTTGGGGTTCCAAGCCCTGCACAAGATCCCATAGGTTCCGGGAGTCAAGGACATGTCTCATCAAGTTTGACCAAGTGGTAAAGTTTGACATGTTAAAACAAGTCTTATCATTGAAAGTATGCTTGGTAGAAGATGAACTGGAACCATGAGGTGTTGGGAAAGTGGGATAAGATGGAGGTGGAGGGTAAGATCATGGTGGTGGGTGTGTTTGATAGGAAGAATGAGGGGAAAAAGAAGGGTAGGCAGAAATAGACTAGGAGTGTCCAATGAGTGCCGATCGATGCGGAGGCACTAGAACATGAATGTTTCCATAAGGTGCCGATGGAGACGGAGGCACCAGGTTACGAAAGCCCTGTGCAAAGCTTGGCTGGGGCACAACAGAATGACTAGGAGGTCCACCAGGTAATGCTATAGAAGCAAGTTGTGGTACCAATTGATCCACACGTGGGAGAGACTGGGGGGGATACCCAGCCCGATGGAGGAAAGGATAAGATCCTAAAAGTGGTGTCTGTGTTTCCATAACCCCTTGGTGCGGTGTGATGTGCAACATGAGGTGTTTGAAAGGGGAATGTAAATGGTGTAAAAGGAAGTGGAGAAGCAACATAAAAATGTGGTGGGATGGGTGAGTTTTGAATTTGTGGTGTGAAAGGTGCAGATGCATTTTGTTCATTTTTACCATTTAATGATTGAAAATGAAACGACGATGATGATGATGATGCACCATGCAATGTAGAAATAGGAATACCAAATTCATTCTGATTTTGAGAAGTAAACTAAAAAGAAGGAAGGGTAGAAGAAGAGGTATTTGGCTTTTTCTTATAATCCCCACGACGTGTGTTAACATACAAGAATTGGTCCTCAAGAGAATCTTTTCCGTAGTCAACAGATTGTACTCTTATCTTCCTCATGATTTCTACCAGTATATTGCAAAGAAGAAGAGGTAAAAGATGAAGGAACAAAAGATGAATCTAAAGTACCTTGCACCGGAGTGGACGGAAGAGGATGAAAGAATGGAACATATTCCGGGTCTCTTTCTCCAACAGGGGGGCCCATCCCTGAGCGATGTCTCGACGGTCCTGCAATATTATCAGATTTATGCACAACATCTAAAGAGAGAAATTCATGCATACCTTCATTGAGTAGCTTCTCCTGAAGGGCAATCCTTCGATTGAGCTTCTCAATCTTCTTTCATCTATAGTCCATGATCACATAGTATTCTTCAATGGAAAGCTTGTATAGCCTTTCTTCCATGTTGTCAGAAGTGTCTTCCACCAAGTCGGAACTTTGTGGAGCAAGCTATTTTGACCACTCTCACTCAGTTCTTGGCATAGGTTGTTTTGGAGACTGAATTGGTGTTGATGTATTTGAAGTCATTTGAACCTATTGTTCTTCTTGCTTCTTGCGGAGAGCTTTGATACCATGTAAAGAAATACTCTGACACAAACACAAAAAACAATCGTACGTCAAAGCACAGATTGATAAAAGAACACAGTCTGTGCTGAATATACAATGCTCATGCAGCAAACATACTATGAAGTGAATGAATACTGAACCTTGAACTCCTATATCTCAAAGATCAGGGCAGGGGTAATGAGTTGGAGAGTGTGTTGTACTCCGAACGGATCCCGAACCGCAGCAAGGCAACCTTTGGATTTCGAACACCAGCAAACGTAGCAATGAGAGGTTGGATCTGATGCGGATGGCAGTGACGAGAGAGAGTATCCAGTAAACACAGGCTGATGAGAGAGAAAACAGCCAAACGCAGGTTGTTAATGCTGGGCGACAGCAGAGGAGAGAGAAAATCTGCCAAACGCAGGCAGGACAGCTTGGCGACAGCTTGCAAGAGCTGGCGGCAGCTGGAGGAGAGAGAAAACTGTTAGACGCAGGTAGGACAGCTGGGTGACAGCCTGCAGGAAGCACACGCAGGGCTGTGATGATGTGGCAGGTTGTACGGCAGCAGGTCTATGCAGGAAGAGCAGTTGCTTGCTAGGGATTAGCTCCAAACTGCGTGAAGAGGACTGGAAAACAGATGCCAACTGATGTAGACAGCAATAAATAGCTTCTGCTGAGATGTCCTCCACGAACGGGGTGTGGGCAGCAAGCTAAAACACCTGAAATTTGCAAAAGCGAGATTGAAGGCTGAATGGAGGGCAACATATGTATTTATAGAAAGTTTGGGCCCTCCCAAGTGGGTTTGTGCTTATGAGACATAAAAACTCTCTAGGATCATGTTTCTTTTAAATAAACAGGGTTTCTTCATTAATTAAGCAAGTTTTGGGGCCGTTTAAGTAAAGCTAATCCATTTTTAGCTCAACAGGGGAGAGAAAGAGATTTGTTACATTGATGAGTACAATTTGTGTCATGTCACATCAATATTTGAGAGAGAGGTGGAGGGGAGAGAAAGAGAGAGTGAATGAGAGAGAGTGTGATGGATAATAGAGTTGTTGGAGGAGACTGGATGTTGCAGCTTGTAGAAAATGCATATGGAAATGGACAGTAGACATGGAGGGAAAAAAAAAAGTTTGACCAATGGATACGTACTTGATTTGGCAGATGTGGCACGGAACCCATCAAATGGGTTTGGATGGGATCGGATGGATTGTAACAGACATGACGGATTTAGTTGTTGGGCATAGACAACCTTGGGCATGCTCGATATGGGCACCTTAACTTTGATGCTATTAGGTGGGCTTCTTGGAAGAAAATGATTGAGGGACTTTTTGATTTTCCCTCCCATTCACACTCTTTGCCCTAGCTGTTTGAGGGGCAAGTAGCATAGGCAGTCTCCTCCATAGGTTGCCACTCACAAGGCTTCTACAGCTCTAGAGTTGGTCCACACTGACTTATGCGGTTCTATAGGCACAACCTCCATTGGGAAGCCCATGTATTTGATGTTGATCATTGATGAATTAAGCTGTTATGTGTGGCCTTATTTTTTGGAGTACAAGAGTGAGGCATACTCCAACTTCTGTGATTGGAAGGTATTTGCGGAAATAAAAATGTCTTTTGAGGTTCAAGGCATCAAGCAAACCACAACGGCAAGTTTTATTCTAACTTTTTTCTAAGTTTTGCAGGGATAATAGCATTCGGATGGAGTCCTCCCATCCAAACACACCATCGAAGAATGGTGTGGTGGAGTGTGCCAATTGAGCCATGCTGGAGATGGCTCGATGATGGAGGATAGGGGTCTTCCTCTCTCCCTTTGGGGTGGGGTAGTGGCTATTGCGTTTCACATTTGCAACCGATCTTCTACCTTTATATTATAAGATATGACTCCCTATGAGGCTTTCTTTGGAAAGAAGCCTTTCATTTGCTACTTTTGCATATTTGGGTGTGGTGCATTTGTCCATGTGGACAAGAAGAAGAGAGGGAGCAAACTTGACTCTAGGTTGAAGAAGCTTATCTTCTTGGGCTACAACATGACCACGAAGGGTTATCGGCTCTATAACCCGATGAAACAAAAGATCGAGGTGAGTAGGGGCATGATCTTTGATGAGGCTTTGGCCTCTGATGGTCTTGTTGAAGATTCTTTTATAGGTAGTTCTTCCTTGCAGGTCTTCGATTGAACCCCCCTTCACCATCAATCTCTCCCCTTCCTTCTAGGTTACCCATTCACACTTCTTTGTTTGCAACTCCTTCCCCTCCTCCCTCTCCATCTGCTTCCCTTCCTCCCTTCAAGGCTTCTTCTTCTACCATTTTGTCTTTGAGTATTCTTACTCCATCCCCATCCCTCCAATTTCCTCTAAGGATATTGAGTTGCCAAAAGGGGAGCCTTTCTCTTCAGATGAGGGGTATTTGCCTTCACTTAGTGAGGGGAGTCCCTATTCCAGATTGGTGCTTTACATGTGCCGAAGGCCACTTGGTCTCCTTTGCAAGGCAAGATGAGCCTATCACCATTCCATGTTGGTATTGGTAGCTTATGCAAGGAGTAGGACTCAGGTGTTTCCCATTTTCTTGCTACCTCTATAGGCCCACGTTGATTAGCTAGTTTGTAGGCTTAATAGGATAGTTCTCTCTGTGCAAACTATGCCCTTATGTCATAGCTTCTTCAGGATCATGAGCCTACCACAATTGATAAGTCTCTTGCACAGGATATTTGGTGTCTTTCTATTTAGGAGGAGCTTGATTCTATTGAGAGGAATCAAATTTGGGACTTGGTTCTGCATCCAAAGAAGCAGATTTTGATTGGTTTGAAGTGGGTCCATAAGACCAAGCATCTTGCAGATGGATCCTTGGACAAGCATGAGGCACGAATTGTGGCCAATGGGTTTGCCCAAAGAGCAGGATTGGATTACTTAGAGACCATTGCACCTATAGCTTGGATATATGTTGTTCAAGCTATCTTGGTTCTTGCAGCTCATCACCACTTACATGTTTTCTAAATGGACGTAAAGTTTGCCTTTATGAATGGTGTCTTTGAGGAGGAGATTTATGTCTCACTGTCTCCTGGTTTTCTTGTGCAAGGAAAGGAGGACCATGTTTATAGGTTGCAGAAGGCTCTCTATGGCTTGAAGCAAGCTCTTGGAGCTTGGTACCAGTGTCAAGAAATGATTAACCTAAGATATAATAGGTTTTGGGAAGAGAAACACAATGTGTGTATGGCAAAAATTGAGAAGAGAAGAGAAACTTAGATGAATGAATGAAATAATGAAGTGAATCTAATACAAGGGTGCTGTAGCACGAAAGATGCCTTGGAGCAGGGAGACTGTCGAAGAAGCCTTTGAGTTTGCAATTGCAGGGAGGATGAGGTTTCGCTTGGAATAGGGAGATTGCCGTTGAAGAGGTGCCTCTGAATTTGCAACACAAGGATGATGGCTGATGAAGGTGATCTTCTAGATAGCCCAAACACAGATGGTGGATGCCGCCTAGGACTCGTGCACTATCGCTTAAAGGAGAGGAGGGATCCAAGTTGCAAAATGTAGATGGCTAGAAGGTGTGAGCTGCCAAACACAAGAGAGAACAGCCCAATGATGATGATTGATGAAGAAGGAGGCCGCCAGATGATCAAGAGTGTCCATATGCTGCAAAACACAAATCAAGAGACTGTGTGGATGACTCCAAGAGCGTGGAGGGTGACGGCAAGGTGGAGGAAGTTGTTGCCAAGTTGGGGATGTTGATGCCAAATTGAGATGTGCTATTGCTAGGGTGGAGAAGCTGATGTCAAGCTAATAAGGAGCACCAAACACAAGGGGAAAGGGCTCAAGGAGACTGTCGCCACTAGTGGAAGATGAGCATTAGCAAAGGAGGAGGGAGGCTGCCACCAAAACACAGCCCGGATGATGATGGAGGCTGGTGCTTGGCAGTAGGAGATGATGATGGTGGAGGGAGAGGGGAGGGAGAGAGGTGATAGTCTAATGAAAAGAAGCGTATGTTGAATGTTGGAAGAAGCCTATAAATAGGCAAAAGATTGTCTAGTGGGGCACCAGTTGTCCAAGGTGGTGCGAAACTATGGGCATCTGGTTCCTTTTTGGGGTTGTCCGCTAAGTGAAACCCTAAAATGTAGAGGAAAAAATGAATTGTTAGAAAGGGTTTCTCAATACCCCTCCCGAGGCCCAAAAAGGAACGCAAAAAGGACCTTTGAAGATAGTCAGGAGACCGGATGAGCAATAGAACCTGAAACACAACCTCGGGTGAGAAGCCACTAGCTTTGTTACACCATGTTGGAAGAAATACGAAGGCCTAGTTATAATGCCATTGCTGAAAATCCAAGGGCCCCGATAGATGCTCTAAATATTGGCTTTTAGTAGAGGTGAAACTGCTTGAAAGAGAGCCAAACCCCGTAAGTAAAAGATGGTGTGTGAAGAATTTCGAGAATAGTAGGGTCTCCCTCGGAAATTAGAGATGGAGGAGCCCCCTCTAAAGCCGAAGAAGAAGGATCCCCCTTTGTTGTCCCTCTTTGAGAGAGAGAGGAACTTCAACTCATGGATCACAGACTTTGAAACGTCCAATGACAAAGGACGTATCGCCGGGCGTGCTGAAGAATGTATTTGGGTCTCAGAAGTGGAAGTTGAAGAACGCCTAGAGGTGTCTTCTCGAACTTGAGGAGAGGAGGGTGGGGTAGAAGGCTCAAGGTGAGCCAAGGTTGGGGAACTGTCGTGGGCTCTCAATGGAGTGGGCTAAGGAGGAGATTGGGGATGTGGTAGTCACTGGACCTGAAAATGGATGGAGGAAACCTCAGCACAGTGTGGTAGTCTCTAGGAGGGCTGATCGCCTTGTGAGGTCTTACCTTTGGCTGCTCGTGAGAAATTTAGTGTGCATTGGATGCGCCTTATTGCATTGAGCATAATAAGCAGAGAGTTGAGGTAGAATGATCTCTATGGCCCAGAAAGAAGAGATAGCACAAGGAGTGCTTGGTGGAAGATGCATATACTCTGGTGGGATAGGGAGCAAAGGGTGATGTTGACAATCTTCAGGAGTGTCACCGTTCTTGCCACAATAGAAGCACCCAATAATCAAACATTGGGGGATATGCTATGGTATCAGAGTGGCAACTGATACCACGTCAAGAAATGACTCAACAACTAGAGAGTCAGTAGGGTTTGTTGGGAAAAACATAAAGTGTGTACGACAAACATTGAGAAGAGAAGAGAAACTTAGATAAATGAATGAAATAATAAAGTTAGTTTGATACAAGGATGCAGTTGCACAAAAGATGCCCTAGAGCAGGGAGATTGCCGAAAAAGCCTGCAGATGCAAGGATGATGAGGTGTCGCTTAGAGCAAGGAGACTGTCATCGAAGAGAAGTCTTTGAATTTGCAATGCATGGATGATGGTTGATGAAGGTGACCTCCTAGATAGCCCAAACGCAAATGGTGGATGTTGCCTAGTACTGGTGCATTGTTGGCTGAAGGAGAGGAGGGGTCCAAGATGCAAGATGCAAATGGCTAGAGGGTGTGTGCTACCAAATGCAAGAGAGAACAACCTAGAAGAGCATCTTCAATCTCATCATAGGTACATCTCCAAGTTACTTTCAGAGTTGGTATGCAAACCTATTTCTTGCCCCATGGACCTAGAGTCCAAGCTTTTGACTATTGGTGATCCCCTTCTAGATGCTACTTGGTACAGGTGCCTTGTTGGTTGAAGGTTCGTTGATCTAGCTTATTCACACTCAGCTAGAATTTTCATTTGTGGTGGCATTGTTGTCTTCTTATATGAAGACTCTTACTCAAGCTTACTACTTTGCGCGCTTTGTGCTATTTGCAGGGGACTCGATCCTATTGGATCATGTATGGAGAGTGGCCCACTCTTTCTGAATGGAGTCACTTAGATTGGGTCTACAGGTTACGCTTTCTCACTTGGATTGCGAGCTATCTCGTGAAGCAGTAAAAAGTAGCTTACTGCGGCACTTTCTTCTACAGAGGCTGAGTACTGTGCCCTTTGTTCCATAGCTATGGAGGTAGTTTAGCTATGTCGGATGTTGGCTTAGATTGGCTTTTTGCAGACAGGACCCACTAAAACTAGAGTGCCTTAGCTTTGGCCAAGAGCCTTGTGTTTCATTCTCACATGAAGCACATAGAGGTTTAGTATTATTATGTATGAGAGCGGATCATGGATTCCAAGTTAGTGGCAGTCTACTATCCTATGGCCGACCATGTGGTTAATCTCTTTACAAAGCCTTCGCCCAAGGCTTCTATGCTTCATCACATGAGATTGTAGGGTCTTTAGACTCTCCCAAGATTTGAGAGGGGGTGTTAGCTTGCCTGTTTTGTCAATCTATCATCTCTTGTTTGTGAGCCCTAGTCAGAGTCTGACAAGGACATTTGGAGCTTTGACTGTGCCTTTCTTCTCATTTTTGGTGTGTTTGTTAGTTGTGCTGTTTTGCCGGATGATTTCTAGCCCCTCACGATGACTGCGATTTTTTTCCGATTGCCCAAGTGCCATGTCAACATTTTTGTGAATGGATTTAATGTAGTTGGCTAGCATTAGTCGGCCAGTTTTCGAGTTTTTTGGCTATATATGGCAGACGCAGTTAGTTGTCAGATCATTCACTTTTCTGCCTTCTAGGTCCTCTGTTGGGTGACTGCAGTCTTCTCCGTCTCTGTCGTGAACAGTAGGCTGAGAGTCTTTGTCACCGTCATCGTCACTGTTGAAGGTACCGTCATCATTATTCAGCCTAATGCAGTGCCCTCACTCATGCCTTGGGCTGCATGTAGGGACTGATCAGTCCTCATTGTTTCAGCCGCCTTCTTTATTTAGTGCAGATCATTTATGTAGGAGAGCACTACTTAATGACGCAGTTAGTTGTCAGATCATTCACTTTTCTGCCTTCTAGGTCCTCTGTTGGGTGACTGCAGTCTTCTCCGTCTCTGTCGTGAACAGTAGGCTGAGAGTCTTTGTCACCGTCATCGTCACTGTTGAAGGTACCGTCATCATTATTCAGCCTAATGCAGTGCCCTCACTCATGCCTTGGGCTGCATGTAGGGACTGATCAGTCCTCATTGTTTCAGCCGCCTTCTTTATTTAGTGCAGATCATTTATGTAGGAGAGCACTACTTAATGCTTGTGTAGGCGTTACCACGTGAGAAGTTTGAGGCGTTTTAAAAGTCCTTGAACTTACTGCCCTTTGGTGATCGATCTTCCTTGTACTACATTACATTGGCATTGCAGGGGGGTATTAGAATTTGCCAATTTTGGGCAATGTCCAATGTAATGTATGGTGTGGACACTTATTAAAGTGTCAATGTATGGTGTGTACACCTAGTGTCTTAGGATTTTAAATTAGTGACACTTGCTCCAGAGTAAATAAACCTCACTCTAGGTAGTTGGTGGAAGTGTGGTTTGGTCAACCTTAGACCTAAACCTTAGTTATACTTCATATTTTTTTAGTTAAGCAAGTATGTACACTCTCATTCAGCTCACACAGTCTAGTGTTGATTGTGTACTCTCTTGTTTCTCTCTCCTCCATAGCTGGCTGCTTTCTCCCACACAACAGTTAACATAGGCACACACACACCATTGGCTTGCCAAGTAGAGATGGGAATCACAATTAGACCTCCCAAAATTGTGACAAAGAAAGATATTGACAAAACTTGCTTCAGCCCATGAAGAGGTTTTTGCAAGCATTAAATATTTACACTGTCGGTCATTGGTGATGGTCAGCCGAGCATTGATAGTTCAAAAGGTTATCATCCTTCTTGTGAGAGCAAATGTCTCAACATCATAGTCACAAGAGAGGAGGGATGGTGACGGCGACAAGGATAGGGACAACCAAATCTCCACTACGCACCCAACACTACAAACTGGTATTAAAGTTGAAGGCCATCTCGACTGCACTTCTGGAGTTTTCTACGAGTCGTGACACAACAGGTCATGAGTTTGAGTCAGGCTTGCAAGGTGCAACACAGGTCACAACAGGTCACGGGGACTGTCCAGCAGTGAGTGCAGGTCGCAGTCTGTGCAAGTAGTCAGGTGGCGCAGGCAGTCAAGACGACAGGTAGCAGGCGGCACATGTAGTCAGGCGATAGCATGGGTAGTCAAGTGATAGGTCACAGGGCAGTTCAGTGCAGGTTATAGGTCATGTACAGCTCAACCTGTTGACAACCATTAAAAAACAAAAAGAAATCATTTAAAAAAAAGGGCTTATCCTTGGTTAAAAATTTACAGGCTGTCACACATGCAAAAGTACAGTTTGACAAATCTGAGAGATTGGGCATGCATCTACTCCTAGAAATTAGGGCTTTTGGCGTATACTTCAAAATTTACGCGCTTGAGAGTAAAATTTGTGGAATTTGCACACTCTCGGGTCTCTGAAATTGGGGCATTTAATGTAATTGCAGAAATTGCAGTGGGACAGGTACAATTTCTTGAATTTTGACACATTGGACCCCACACAATTTGGGGCTTTTGCAAAATTTGGGTCAAATTTGGTCTATGTATGTGTGCTTGCAGCGCGATTTCTATGTAAATTGAGCACATCAGACCCTAGACAAATTTGGGGCTTTTGTAAAATCTGTAAAATTTTGGCAAAATTGGCTTGTGCAATCTTCTCGGGAGTTATGTTTGATGTAATTTGAGCAGTTTGAGCACAGAAATTTTGGGGCTTTTGACTGTGTGAGTCAAATTTGTGCTTGTGGATGCATTTGGAGCAGAAATTGCAGCTAAAATTTGGGGCTTTCTCATAAAATTGATGTATTAGCCCCTCGCATGGCTACAATTGCTTGTGGTGTGCTGTAGCACACATTTTATGACTCTGAAAATTGATTTGCAGATCTGAAATTTTTGTAATTACTTGTTTTTTCGTTGCTGGTTGGTACTTGCTTCGTACCTTGGTCATTTGTGTGATAGTTGGGCTCACATTTGTTGACTTTTGGAGCTGTAAATCACGGTTGGCAGCAGTGATACCAATAACCTTTTGCACATATACGAAGCTTGAGGGTGCACACAACTGTGCTATATGGTAGAAGCAATGCTATAATGCCTTGCTGTAGAAGAAACATGTGAAGCCCTAAAGACAAAGGGGTAAAACAAGCAACCATGGATCCAGATGAGTGGGATGAGTTAGATGAGCTTGCACACCCTACCATAGAACTTTTAGTTTCAGACACTTTGCTCTTCAACATAGAAAATTAATATCTGCCTATGATATGTGGCAAAGACTTGAGGAGTTATATGCTCAGAAAAGTGTAGCTAGCAAGGTGTATTGGTTGAAAAATTGATGGACCTTTGTATGAAGGAAGGTATATCCATGTCTGCACATTTGATAAGTTTAACTCTATTTTTAGCCAGCTGATTGCTTTGGAGTTTCACATTGATGAGGTGTTCAAGGCAACATATTGCTATGCACTTTGCTTGAACTCTGCTCTCTCTCTCACTCTCTCACTCTGTGTCTCTCCGCACGCCTAACAAACACCTGTTGTCTCGATCTTCATGCCTGACCCATCACTACAAACTGGTATCAGAGCTGCGGTTAAGGAGTTCGTACTTCTCGGAGTTCGAGCAGGAGCTGACAAGCAGGTGTGCAGGTTGCGAGGTCGTTTTTTGACTTGGCAAGCAAGCAGGAGGCATTCGGTTGCAACAGTTGACAGTCGGTTGCTGTAGCTGACGAACGATAGGCGACCAGGTTTGAAGACACGCTGCAGGCGACCCTAGATGACATGCTGAGACGACTAGGACCAGGCGACAGGGCAATTGACTAGTAGGCGGGGACGAGGCGCCAGAAGGCACATGCGACCAGGAGACGACTGTAGTGTTGATGACACATGCGGGCAGCGGTTACGTGCGACGGGCAGCAGCGGACGGGGCGTTGACTAGCGTGGCGACTGACGAACAGGCATATGATGGACGGATCCGGTAGCGGGGGTCACGACACACGACTGAGGGGTCAATGGATCTACCATTCATTTTTTTTTCTTTTTCTTCAAAGTCTTTTGAAATTCCTCTACCTCTAACCAAGGTTCGCGCGTGCAAGCACAAAAGGTTAGATTTGTGCAATCTTGGCTTAGAAATTTGGGGCTTTTCCCAGATTTGGGGATTGTGATGCAGGACAAGCAAATTTGTCTCAAAAATTGCAGGAATTTGTGACATTTTGTCCCTGACATTTGGGGCTTTTAATGTACATGTACAAATTGGGTTGAAATTTACCCAATTTCTCGACATTGATGCACATTGGACCCCGTGCAATTGGGGGCTTTTGCAGTTTGGGCAAAATTTGTGCAGCATTTGGTCATTTTATGTACATGCAGGTTGAATTCCACGCAATTTGGACATCAACAGTTGGTAAAATTTGGGGATTTTGCTGAAATTGCTCTATTTTGGCAAAATTGGCCTGTTCTATGCATGACAGAGAAAATGCAGATGTGTGGTTGATGCTTTGAGAACAAAAATTTTGGGGCTTTTGACTGTTCGTGTCAAATTTTATGCCCATGGGTACATGTACAACAGAAATTGCAGCTAAAATTTGGGATTTCTCATGTAATGTGATGCATATGCCCTTGGAACAACTATAATCAGTTGTGGAATGATGTAGCACATGGTTTGGTGCTTCTGAAAATTTAATTACAAATCTGAATCTGTGCTTCTAAGTGGTCATTTATTGCTGGTTGATACTTGTTTGTACCTTGGTCACTTGGGTGACAGTTTTGGGCCTGCATTTGCTGTTTTTTGGTCACATTTGGGCTGAGAATCATGGTTGGCAGCAATGACAACAGTAATTTGATGCAAATAAAGAAGCTTGAAGGAGCACATAACTTTGCAGTTTGGCACAAATAGTGCTACAATATCCTGTTGCAAAAGAAGAATGCAAAGCCGATTAAAACCAAAGGGGCAAAGCTCGCGGACATGGAACACGAAGATTGGGATGAGCTAAATGACCTTGCACGCTCAACCATCGAGCTATCGATTTCTGATGCCTTGTTGTTCGACATTGAAGGTTTGGATTCTGCGTATGCTACTTGGACTAGACTGGAAGAACTGTATGCATAGAAGAGTGCTGTGAGCAAAGTGTATTGGCTGAAAAAGCTTATGGATTTGCGTATGAAAGAGGGTATAGGAATGCCTACTTACTTGAGTGAGTTTAACTCCATTTCAGCCAGCTGGTTGCCTTGAAGTTCATGATTGATGAGGAATTTAAGGTTTCTTTCTTGCTTTGCACTCTACTAGAGATTTGAGATACATTCAAGACTGCTATGAGCACTTCTAATGTGATCCTTTTGTATGATGATGTAGAGAGTGCTCTACTCATGGAAGAAATGAATTGGCAGAATAATGCATCCAGTAAGTTTTCCAGTGCTTTGCATACTAGGGGTAGATCACAACAGAAAGGAAAATATGATAGCAAGGGACGCAGTAAATCACATGGCAAAGATGTTGAATGCTATCATTGTGGCAAGAAGGGTCACTTTAAATGTGATTGCTACAAATGGAAGAAGAGAAAGGAAAGGACAAGAAAACAGATGATAGCAAGAGAAGAAAGACAATCGGCCTAAGAAGAGCAGTGTCAAAATTGAAGAGGTGAATGTAGTCACTCATGACAGTGATAGTGGGAGTGACGTACTCTTTGTCTCTTCATACTTTGGTGCACATGCTTTACTTACAGATACAGATGATGACATGCATACCTGGATTCTCGATTCAGGTGCTTCTTTTCATGTCACTCCTCATCAAGAGTGGTTCTCTGACTATACAGGGAGTCGATATGGTGTTGTCCATCTTGGGGACAACTATGCATGTGACATTGTAGGTATTGATAGTGTACAGTTACAGTTTCAGCATGGCTCTGTCTTTATACTTCAGTATGTACGGCATGTACCTCAGCTTAAGAAGAGTTTGATTAGCACAAGGCAGCTAGATGATGATGGTTTTCATATCACCTTTGGTGATGGAAAATGGAAGATATGTAAGGGATCTAGAGTTATTGCCAGAGGTTGCAAGAATGATACTTTGTATCCATTTCATGTATCTAGTGTGCGTGACCATGTTGTTGCCGTGACCGAGTAACCAAGTGTTTCTTTGTGGCATGGCCGGTTGGGACACATGAGTCAAACATGAATGAAAGTGCTTTCTCGTTTGGGTTACTTGCCTTGTTTTCGTTATGCTGATTTTGAGCATTGTGATCATTGTATTTATGGCAAACATGCACATACATCTCATAAAAAGTCTCTTTCGCTGAAATCTTCTCCTCTAGAGTTAGTATACTCAGATGTATGCCAGATGTCATGATTATCTTTAGGAGGAAAGAAATATTTTGTCACCTTTGTCGATGATGCTACACGGAAGGTATGGGTTTACCCTATTCGTAGCAAGGATGAAGTGCTTGACAAGTTTAAAAAATTCTTGACATTGGCTAAAAATCAGACAGATAAGACACTTCAGTGTCTTCGCTCTGACAATGGTGGGGAATATGTGTCCAAGGCCTTTCAGGCATTTTGTAACAGCAAAGGGATAAAGAGGGAGTTCACTGTCCCTCATAATCCACCCCAAAATGGAGTCGCAGAGCGTATGAATTGGACCATACAGGATAAGGTCCGTACGATGCTGTCTCATACTGCATTACCCCATGGTTTTTGAGTAGAGGCTGTTATGACAGCCGTTCACTTAATTAATCGGTCACCAAACAGGTCTTAGGGGGGGGGGGGGGAGAGTTCCCAAGAAGTGTGGTCGGGCAAGCCACCTTCATATGCTCATCTGAAAGTGTTTGGCTGCGAGGCGTTTGTGCACGTTCGTAAAGAAAAACGAAGCAAACTTGAGCCAAAGTCCTGTAAATGCATTTTCCTAGGATATGGTGACGAGGGTAAAATGGGTTATAGATTGTGGGATCCCGAGAAAAGAAAAGTGGTATGCAGCAATGATGTTATCTCCCAGGAAGATCACATGCATAAATAGCTCGAAAAGATTGAGAAGGTCCGTAGGGTTGTATTCCGGGAAGAAATACCTTTTGGACAGAAAAATGTGCCCATTGTACACCAGCAAATACCTACTGTAAATGAACCTGTAAATGCAGAAAATGATGTTGGAAATGATCAGCCAGCTATTGCCCATGATAATGAGTCACTACATGTGCAGGAACGACCAGGACAGCAAGCTGTTAATGCTGATTTGCAGATTGAAATGCCAGGATAGCATGCTGAAAATGGAAATTTGCAAGAACAGCCAGCAAACAATGATCATTGGGTTAAAAGATCGTCTAGGGCTACTAGACAACCTGATAGATTTGTTTCTGGTGCAAACTATGTCATGTTGACAGACTTTGGTGAACCGTCTTGCTTCAAGGAAGCAATGGATAAACAGGACAGCAAGAAATGGTATAAAGCCATGTTGTCAGAGATGAAATGTCTTGAGAAAAATGGCACTTGGGACTTGGTGCAGTTGCCTAAAGGGCAGAAGACACTTCCATGCAAATGGGTTTACAAAATGGTCACTTCTGGTTCCTCACCAAAGTGCAAAGCAAGATTGCTTTCAAAGGGGTACAAGCAAGAGCATGGAATTGACTTTGATGAGATTTTCTCTCCTGTAGTCAAAATGACTACATTGAGAACCATTTTGGGCTTGGTTGCAATTGAAGATATGGAACTCATACAAATGGATACAAAGACTGCATTTTTACATGGTGTTCTGCATGGAGACATATATATGTAGCAGTCTGAAGGGTTTGTGGAAAAAGGGAAAGAAAAAATGGTATGTAAACTCAAAAGGAGTTTGTATGGACTGAAATAAGCACCAAGAGAATGGTATAATAAGTTTGATACATTCATGCAGTCTCAAGGCTTTCATAGAAGTTAAGTGGATCATTGCTTGTACACCAAGTAAGCAGCAGATGGCAGTCTGATTATCTTGGTTTTGTATGTTGATGACATGCTGATTGTTGGCAGGAATACTCATGCCTTGGAATCACTGAAGCAAAGTCTTCATGGTAGTTTTAACATGAAGGATCTTAGTGATGTAAATCACATTCTTGGTATGCGAATACTCAGAGATAGGTCGAAAGGATTACTCTATCTATCTCAGTAGGAGTATATCTCCAAGGTTTTATAGCGTTTCAATATGGAGGGGGGGAAAACAATTGGGGTTCCATTGCCTCCATATGTGAAACTCAGTACAGAGGACAGCTCTACATCTGATGATGAAAAGGCTGAAATGGCCAAGATACCATATGCTTCAGTTGTTGGTAGTTTGATGTATGCTATGGTTGCTACACGTCGTGACATTGCCATTGCAGTGGGAGTGGTTAGGCAACCCTTGGCAAGAAGCATTGGGATGCAGTGAAAGGTATTATGAGATACCTCAAAGGCACAAAGGAGTTGTGCATTTGCTTTGGGAAGCAGAAGGCATATGTTGTTGGCTTTACGGATGCAGACTATGCTAGTCTTGCGGATTGCAGAAAGTCCACTTTTGGGTATGTGTTTACTTTTATAGGAGGAGCAGTCTCTTGGATCTCCAGGCTATAGAAGTGTGTTGCGTTCTCTACTAGAGAGGTAGAGTATGTGGTTGCCAATGAGGCATGCAAGGAGGCTTTATGGCTTTACGTCTAGTGGGAGAGCTTGACATCACAGAGTTACATGTTCTCCATTGTGATAGTCAGAGTGCTATCATGCTAGCACAGAATCCTGCCTTTCATGCAAAGACAAAGCACATATAGGTGAAGTACTACTTCATTAGAGATGTACTTGACACCAAGAGCATTGAGCTAATCAAAGTGCATACAGATAATAATCTTGTAGACCTTCTCACAAAGGGTCTTCCAGCAGAGCGGTTTACTCATTGTCGACATATGATGGGAGTTGGATAGATATATGTATTTCCGCTTTGTACATATCTAGACTTAGCTGATTCTTTTATCCTCTTAAGGCACATTGCCTTTAGGTGGGAGGTTGTTGGGAATAAAGGCCCTCGTACCTTTAAATGTGCTTGGGTGTGAACACATCCTTAGCACTTGTACTTACACATATATATCTATCTAAAACCCTAAAGATATACACTTGTCATTGTACCTAAAAACGTGCACACTTTGCTCTGCTATGCTCTCTCTCACTCTCTCTGTCTCTCCGTGCGCCTAATAAACACCTGCTGTCTCGATCTTCGTGCCTAATCCGTCACCACAATTTCAAGCGGGATTGTTTTAAGTGGAAGAAAGAGAAGACCAAGGGAAAAAGCATTGATGATAACCAATGTGAGAAAAAGGACAATCAACATACAAAGAAGAGTAGTGTGAAAATAGAGAAGTCAATGTACTCTTTGCTTCTTCTTTTAGTGCATTGTCATTGATTGTAGATTGTGATGATGACATGTATACTTGGATTCTTGATTCAGGTGCTTCATTCCATGTAATACCACACATTGTATTGTCCACTCAGGGGATAACTATGCATGTGACATTGTAGCATGTATCTTAGCTCAAGAAAAGCTTGATAAGCACATGGTAGCTAGAGGATGAAGGCTATCACACCACCTTTGGGGATAGTAAATGGAAGATATGTGAGGGATCTAGGATTGTTGCTAAAGGTTTTGAAAGTGATACTTTGTATCCACTACATGTATCTAGTGTGTGGAATCATGTTGTCGCTATAATCGAGCAGCCAAGTGTATCTTTGTGGCATAGCCAGTTGGGGCATATGAGTCAAACTGGAATGAAAGTGCTTTCTCGTTTGGGTTATTTGCTGTGTTTGAACCTTGAGCTATGTTGATTTTAACCATTGTGATCATTGTATATTTGGCCAGCATGCTCAAACCTCACATAAAAAGTCTCTTTTATTAAAGTCTTCACCCTTAAAGTTGATACATTCAGATGTATGTGAGATGCCAGGGTTGTCTCTAGAGGGAAAGAAATATTTTCACTTTTGCAATGATTTGGGGGTGAAACACATCAAGGGTGAAGTATTTTGCAGCTACCTTGGATTCTATGAGCCCAAACAATCAAGAGTTCCATAGTTCACAACACAATTTTCACACACAATCGATATAAAAACACAGAGATTAGATCAGCAGGGAAGTGAATGTAGTAAGCAATCACAATGACCAACATAGGAGACCCTCTCTAGAGTTGAAAACCAAGAACACAAGTGTGAGTATAATGGGGATATCAAAGTCAAAAACCTCATCACTTTCATTAAGAGAATTGAGCCTCATAGCGGTGATTTATGGTCATCAATGGATTGTGATTGCAGTGTTATGGGAGAACAATTTGCAATCTGGACTGTCCAACCACAGTACATATGGCAAGAAAAGGTGCTTTTCACACACCAAGGTCAAAATGGCATTGGGTGTATTATGTCTTGTTAGAGTGCTCGAAATCCGGATTAGCAGAAAGTGCAAAGTTTACCACAGTTTGTAGTAGTCATCCAGCTATTGCAAGATCCTGGAGAGGTGAAACAAGACAGTGACAGGTACAGCCGCCAAAAAAATGCAGTCCTAACTCTCATGCTTGGCATAACACCGAGAACAAAGGTTACAGCCACCTTCGACGGCAGAAAATAGGTCACCTATCCAGCATAGAAACAGGTGGTCCACTATGGAGCAGGCCCAAGAGTAGCAAAATGGAGCACTCTGACACTTGAAACAGTGAATAACAGCAGCACAAAGCACCAAAACTAGAAACACTAGTTGTCTGATACCATGTGATGATGAGCAATGGAAGTAGATACTGAACACTGAGAAGAATGAACAGTGAAAGAGAGAACACAAGAACTCAAAGAATGAATGAATGGGCAATGGAATCCATAACACAAGACATGAGATGTAGCATACGAATTCTTCACAGGTGATGGCATGCATAATGAGTATTAGTAGCCCCCATCACCCTCCCTCCAAGTGGATGTGATTTGTGGAGTATACATAGACTATAGGAGGAGATCGGAAACGAATGGACCAGCCCTAAATGACATCCCAACTGCCATGCAAGTGTCCAATAACAAGTATAATAAATTTGCCTAACACCCATGAAATATACACCATTAACAGGCGGTGGTCCCGCTGGATCAGAACAGATTTATTCTTGCAGATTCTTTTGATGTGTCTTGGCTTGAGGATTGTTAGATGATCGAGGTGCTTTGTCAACATATTATCAGAGCTTGGGTGCTAGAAATCCATTGATTGGTTTCATGTTTTCCTGTTGATCTGCGAAAACATGTTCATAGATTTATCATGCATTCACAGCTGGACTTCTTTTAATATATGAGTGCTTGAGGAGGCAAACTGATGGATTTATCTTAATAGACAAGTGCATCTAGAGACTTTTTGTGGGGAGGACGAAATCATGGGTCTCAGCTCGAAAAGCCTTGAGCCTTGGCATGGACACTGCTGGCGTCTGAAAAACTTTGCAAAAAGGCCAAAGGCCTCGGTTTTGGCAGGTTTATGGATTTCTAAGTTTTTTGCTAGAAGATGATGTGCCAGGGTTTGAGTATACCAGGACTGGACAGCATGTGATTTGGACATGTACCACATCCTAAGGAATTCACATTTCCTAGCTATTCTGATTGTGCACTTCTTGTTCTGCTGGATGGATGTAATTGGTAGCTATTATTGGTATCAATTTGGAACACTTGATTGGATGATCGTGGTGGTGTTTCCGACTCTGCGACCTTATGACTGATGCTACAGCTATAGAAGGGTGGAGGTTGCATATGAACAGAAGTATTGTGATATTTTTATTTTTGCACATGGGCTATTGAGAAAGGGGTGAGTGGGTGACTGGAGGGGAGAAGGGGTTTCAAAGAAATTCAAGGCATGTGCTGCTACTTTTGGGCGGTTGCCTGCCAGCTTTGCATATACATGAAAATGTGTGGACGAGGTAGATTAAAACTGATCATGATTTGCAGTGACTTCAGGATGCAGCAGTAGTGGTAAAAAGAAAACTTGTTGAATTTGGAGGATTGGGGCAGTTCATTTGTGCCTTGAAAATTTACAAGAAATTTATGATTGTCTACTCCACTATGTTGTGCCCCGTGTATTTTTCTGGTTTTAAAAGTTTATGAGATATTTGTGACCATCTGGCCCCATGATTGTATGATCTGTGAGAGTGTAGTATGTTTCTGGACTTGAAGTCAGGAGTCAAAGGCTTAAATGCTGTCTGAAATGGATGTGCTGTAAGGTTTGGTAGAGATCTATTACTGTTCTCACAAGGGTCATCCAAGAGATTCATTACAATGCATAGAAAACTCTCTCCATGTCTAGAGAGTTGACCAAATTTTAACGGTCTGCAGGGTGGGAGATGGTCCGATAGTAGGGGCTGCAGCGTATGCAGACCAGGAAGTAGGTGCTTGTGGTGCTACCGGTGATGGGGATGTGATGATGCGGTTTTTGCCCTGGTAAGATATTGCTTGTTACATTCTTTGTTTTTATGCTGCTTCCTTTTTGAACTTTTGGCGAAGCGATTTCATGTCTTAGGCTTTAACTCACCATTTTTGATTGTCGCTAGTGAAGGTTTTTTTAGCATCTAAAATTTGATGTGTTTGGCATCTTGTTTGACACACTTGAATTGATAGTAGTATTTTCTTAAAGCCTTGCAGAAAACATGTAAATTAGAGAACAATGGTTCAATGAGGAGTCTCTAGAAAGCTTATTTGGAAACAAGTCTGTGACACATGCCTATTTAGGGGTAGTAGAATTTTCAAACAATTTTTTTTTAACTCTTTAAAGTTAGGCATTAGTTGTACACCTTCCTCTGGTATGAGATCTTTCACTTGCTGACAATACTGGTTCACCTGTGTCGGGACCTGGTTATGGATGTAACTTGTCTCGCATCTTGATGAATCTCTAATTTGGTTTGTATTTCAGTCTTCAATCCAAGACAATGAGATATCAAGCCGTTCTTGTCTAGTAAATAGTCAAAATATAACATTTTGATGGAAGAGCTCTTGATGTATGCTCATGCATCTAGCTAAGACATTAATTTTTTTTAAAAATAGATAAGTTGTTTCAAGAAGGCATCTCCATTTAAGAAGGCCTCTTAACTTTTTCTGTCAGGATGATGGATGGAGAGGTTTTCAAGGCCTCTCCATTAAGATATTTAGCTCTGGCACCGAAAGTTAGACTCATTAATGATTAGATATGCCATTATAGCTTAGAACTTTTGCTGCTGTTTCACATGAAAATGTATTCCTTTTGGTAGAAAATGGATGGTGTTTAGTATGTAACTCTGGAAATGCAACAAATTGTACAGCTATCAAGTAGTGGAAAGCATGCGCCTGGGATTAAGTGCGATAGAAGCTGCAGAAGATGCAATTTCACGAATTAAGCGCAGGTATCCATCCTTTGTTGGGGCAGTTGTGGCTTTGAATAAGTATGGAGAGCATGGTGGTGCTTGTCATGGATGGACATTTCAGTATTCTGTACGAAGTGCTGATATGGATGATGTAAATGTATTTACTGTATATCCCACTACGAAGGGCCATTGATTGTAGTGTCTATATACACATATCACATGCATAATCTTATTTTGTATTGCTGGTTTCGGAAAATATCCTTGACGAACAAGAGAAAGGGTTTCACATATCACATGTGCTAGATCAGTCATATATCATGTGTTAAATCAGATAACACAAGCTACTAAAATTATTCCATTCATTTGATAATAATTCAAAAAATTGGAGCAGTGCATTTAGGAGCTGATTGAGAAGATATTTGGTCTTTAAGTCAGTCAATTTCTAAAAAGGAATAAAAAGTAACATCCAAGTTGCATTTTGTTTCCTATACTTCCAAGTCTTGACTTTAAAGGCAAGTTTGATTGGTTTTGAATGGTTTTGAATCCTGGCTGTGTATAGTGTTCGCAATATCATTTCCTTCTAACATTGATTCCTAGACTTGGAAATCGAGTATGAGGCCAATCATGGGTTCGAGAGTCAAAGGGCAGCCAGCTCCTTCATTAACCCCTAGTCCCGTCTTCTAACCCCACATATTCTCGAGGTATGACATACCTAGGATGCTTCGGCTTTTGTGTTAGACTTGCCTCCTTGAGTCGCATTGTATAATCCTTTCCCCTATCACTTACCCTTATTACCCAAGTAACATAAATCAATCCCCAAAAAACAAGACATGGAAGGCATCACATAAAAAGTAGTAGTTGACTCAAGTAACTTGTTTTTAAGGAACTACTCATTCATGCATTTCTCTTAAATGCGTCAATAAATTGCAAATAAAACCCAAAAATGCTAAAAACTCATAGCTGAAATATCAAATGGAAGGGAAACTTTTTCTACCCAAATAGTTAATAATGTTGAGTTTCAGTTGGGGAATGAAATCACTAGGGCTAACTTAAGAGTAATGTCCCTAGGAATTTGCGATTGTCACTTAGGGATAGACTTGCTAGTCCCTAACTAGGTTGATATTCATTGTGGTTGAGGGGGACTTTGTGACATATCCGCTTTAATTTCTTGACGGATAGCATTTTAGTAGTCGCCCAGAGTTTTCCTTCCAGCCGTTGCCATCCGTACTCTAACAAGAATGATTGGATTTTATTCGGTTGGTTAACCCTAGGTCTACCCGCAATGGAAGCGTCCTGTCATTACCCATGGAGGATGGACCTCAAGGTTCCTAATTGATACAACGGTCACCTATCAACAACTAGCTCACATCTGGAGATGTCTTTTGAGAGGCTTTTTGTCTTGAAGGAGCGACTGCCATTACCCTTGGTTCGTGGGGTACAATGTTTTTTTCCAGTAGCAGACAAAGGATTTATGAGATCCATCTCAATGCTCTGGCACAGTCGCCGTACCTTTCTCCTAAGATAATTTGTAGTTTGGGTTCTAAGACCAAACCCTAGCTAAGTCAACGAATCGGTCATTCCTAGAGTTTCTTCCTGATTTTTCATTCGCTATTTTAAGCCTTGGATCCGATTTGTGCAAGGGGGCTCGGTAAAAATCCTTCTCTACTAGCCACATTGATCACAATCTTAACTGTGTGTCTAGCTAGCAGCCATGGCCAGATAGCTTTAAGATTTCTCCTTTCAACCTTAATAATCTTATATGACACTAAAAATTATTCTAATCACTAATTAACCTTATTTGGAGTTCATTGCATATCTCGAAGCTTCCTCTTAGGGTTGAACACACTTGGTGGATATCATTGAGTTCTGACATTTCATATCTCAAGTGGGACATAAACTATGAGATGAGTGCTTGTAAGCAGTAATGTTTCATTTCTCAATCATTGTTGATGTTTATCAGAAATTTGAATATTAAACATGAGATGTGTATAAAATTTAGCAATGGGAAAATCTCTTGGCTAACCAAGACCACCCTACCATAGGATTGGATTCATCAGGAATCCATCCACCCGCTTGTCTCTATGGAAGTTCTTGGTTATCTAATTACATATCACATTACGTGAAACATATAAAAACAGCTTTATTAATTAAAATCCCTTTATGCACAATTGTTCGTTTACATAATTTACTCACAGACATACAATCAGAATAAAACAAATTCATTGATTATATTCCATAATGTGTGTTCTTTTGCCCATAGAGGAGAAAAGAAAAAAATTACAATTTCGCATGCTGCCTCATTCGACGCATCTGCACGTCACCAAGATCAAAGCCACTTATAGCTAGCGTTAAATGTGTCCCAAGTAGAACTCGGGCCATATAGGGGGACCAAGTAGTTCTTAGGTTCAAAAAGGGATTTACTAGCCAGAGTCCTCCCTGGTACCCTATCCACCTCCTACTTGATACGATCCTTGTTGGGAGATCTCTCGCCATTAGAGCCGGTTCATACTTCCGCGGCGGTAAAAACATCCCATCTTGGTATGGGGATTCGATACCTATCCTTGGGGGAGGTATAGGGCTCCTCAATTTTTATATGTTCCAATACTTAGTTCAATCGAGATCTAATCTAGAATATCACAAATAAGATTGATGTCTGTAAGGAGTTATGACTTCAAACAATCATGCAACTTTCAAGCGATGCTTAATTCTAGTAGCAATCGACACTTGAGTTTTACATAATGAAATCTTCTTCTTGGAATTTAACTAGGGGTATCTAGATTTTCGAGTCTCTAACTTCCCAATTCTTGTAATTAAGTTTCTTGGTCTTAAGTCAATATTTCTCAAGAGACTTATCTTATTTCTATTAAATTTGGATAGAACTTTTTTAGAAAAAAAAACATGTGGTATCGCGGTTGGTAAAGGGTTGTTATCCATGCCCGTGACTGTGTTAGTGACTCCCATGCTCGCAACTCCAATTGTTGCTTCCACGTTAGTAGGGGCATTAGTGATTTCTACTTTTGAATTCTTTTTCTTCGGGGCCATGACAGAATAGAGATGAGAGTAGATGTATTATAGAATAGGATAGAGTTCTTCAATGTCTTCTCTTCTCGGATCAGGGTAGGAGAGGATGAGAGTTCTTCAGCGCATCCCCTTCCTTGGGTTGAATGGAATGATGTCTCTTCGTCTCGTGGAATAGTCTCCTCCTCTTCAATTAGCGTCTCGTCCTCGTCAAGATTGCTCACTGTCGTCCCTTTGGTCATCCCTAATCCCTCAATTTATAGTTTTGCAAGGGGGGGGGGGGGATATAGAAAAGAGGACACTTGTTTTTTTGCATTTTTCGATGACATTATCGATGACAAAGAGAGAACACTTTTTTTAGTGTTTTTGGCGACACCATTAATGATGTCAAGGAGGGGCTCCATTTTTGCAGTGCGAAGGTAAAAATTGACAAACATATGGGCAAGGATGCACTGCGCGCCGCATGGCCGGGCGTCACTCTAGGCGGCGACCAAGGCATAGACCTTGGCATCTTGGCCTTGGCATACTTGGCAACGGGCTACGAAGGATTTGTTGGCGCCGTTGGCTGTGCATGAGAAGCTCCCACTAGCTTATAGGAAAATCTTCCCGAGAGGTCACCCATCCCGACAGTGTCATCACTCAATTGCGCTTAACTGCTAAGTGACTATCCACTAGGCTAGTTCTTTTTTTTGTTGTTATATACTACAAACGTAGTTTTAATAAGCTAGTCTTGGGAGGGTCTTCCAAGTCTTTCTTCCATGAACTGGCATATAATACTTCATCAATTATCTTGGTAATGAGAGTCAGTTGCATAATTAGAGCTAGTATTTTTTTCTTTTAAAAATAAATGTGCAATATGAATCAATTTTTCTTTGGATGGTATACGCATATTAGACTAAACTAAGTAATGGGGAGATTACATTCTTTCCTTAGAGAAATCGAGATGTCCTCATTTTGAGAGAAACTATGGGTATTCTTCCATAAGGTTTACCTCATCAACCCAAGTGGTATCCTCTTCAGGATAATTCTTCCACTGGATGTGATATTCTCTAAGGGTCCTATTCCTAAGGATTCTTTCTTTTACATCCAAGATTCTATCAGGTTGCAGTTCAAGTAAACCTTGGCTCGGCATTACAACTTGCTGATCATCAAGAATATGATTAAGATTAGGTACATAGGGCTTCAAGAGACTGACATGGAATATATCATGAACTTTTAAGGTTTCAGGAAGTTGCAACTTATAAGCATTAGGTCCAAGAGTCTTTATGACTTTGTAAGGTCCACAGTATCTTTGGCTTAGCTTCTTGAATTTTCCCAATGATAAAGAACTCCTCTTTGGGCGTATACGGATAAAAACCTTGTCCCCTTCTTGGAAGATTCGCTCTTTTCTCCCTAGGTTAGCATAGGCTTTCTGCCAATCCTTGGCAGCTTGTATATCTTGGTTGATGGTTTTGACTTGTTCGTCCATCTCTTCAAGCATATTTTTAGAAGCTTCAACGTTCAAGGTAGGGTCGGAGAAGTTTAGTGGGGCTAGGCATTCTTGTCCATATAAAGCTTGAAATGGGATCATTTGAATGCTCTGATGATAGAACGCATTGTAAGCAAATTCCACCAAAGGTAGATATTGTATCCACCATCTAAGTTCTTTGCAACAATATGCCCTAAGTATGTCTTCAATGACCTGATTTACATGGCTCTGTCTACCCATCAATTTGAGGGTGATAAGCTGTACTAAAACAAAGCTGTGTATCGAGAGCTCCAAATAATCTCTTCCAAAAATGTGAAGTGAATAGAGAATCACGATCGCTGATAATTCTCTTTAGTAGTCCATGAAGTCTAAAGATTTCTTTGACAAATAAACTAGCAATATCTGATGCTTTGTAGGTGGTTTTGATCGAAATAAGGTGGGTAACCTTAGTCAACATGTCCACAATTACCATGATCGAGTTGTATCCTCCTTGAACTGAGGGTAATCCAACTATAAAATCCATACTAATGAATTTCCATTTCATCTGAGGAATATCAAGTGGTTGTAGCTTTTCTTTTGTGTGGTATGCTGGCGAAAGCTACCAGCCTCACACTGCATTTTTTAATACGTCCCAACTAACATACGCTTTGGAGATTCCTTGGTCTTTGCACCATTGTTTTCACCGAATTCGGCTTCTCTTATTAGCTTTAAGTTGCCGATCATTGCTTGATTAGCTGGGGTAATTCCATTAGCAATGAAATAATCTTCCATGGACTCAACCCATATTTCTGCTTCAACCTTGATGTTTTTTTCCTTGGCCATCAAACTCAGGTGGTTTGATTTGCTTACGCAAAAACTTATTTTCTTGGATCTCAGCAGCATTAAGGGTAGGAACAGCTTCCTGTGGTATCGTAAGATTTTCTCTAGTTAGCTCTACAAATGTTATCATACACTTTGCATGTATCTTTTTAAAGAGAAATCATTTCAAAAAGATAGAAATGCTTTATATTAAATTTTCAAAGAAGGTTACATCATGACATAGTTTCTCCGAATGAACTTAAGGAATCTAACCATGGATTTTTTATATATCTACTGACTTGTAATTCTTAATTGCTAGAATGGTAACCAATCTCTTCTTAGATCAGGGTAGGAGAGGATGAGATTCTTTCAGCATATCCCCTTCGTTGGGTTGAATGGAATGATATCTCTTCGTCTCGTGGAATAGAGTCTCCTCCTTCTCGATCAACGTCTCGTCCTCGTCAAGATTGCTCGTTGTCGCTCCTCTGGTCATCCCCAACCCTTGAATTTATAGTTTTGTAAGGGGGGGGGGGGTAGAAGAGAGGACACTTGCTTTTTTTGCGTTTTTCAATGACATCATCGACGATAAAGAGAGAACACTTTCTTTAGCATTTTTTATGACGTCAAGGAGGGGCTCCATTTCTGTAGTACGAAGGTAAAAATTGATGAACATATGGGCGAGGACACACTGCGCGCCGCGTGGTCGGGCATCACTCTAAGTGTACCGGTGCTTGCAACTCCAATTGTTGCTTCCACATTAGTAGGGGCATTTGCGATTTCCGCTTCTGAATTCTTTTTTCTCGAGGCCATGTCGGAATAGAGACGAGAGTAGAGGTATGATAGAATAGGATAGAGTTCTTCAATGTCTTCTCTTCTCGGATCAAGGTAGGAGAGGATGAGAGTCCTTCAGTGTATCCCCTTCCTTGGGTTGAATGGAATGATGTCTCTCTTCGTCTCATGGAATAGTCTCCTCCTTCTCGATCAACGTCTTGTCCTCATGAAGATTGCTCGTTGTCGCTCCTCTGGTCATCCCCAATCCCTCAATTTAGAGTTTTGCAAGAGGAGGGGGGGTAGAAGAGAGGACACTTACTTTTTTGCGTTTTTCAATTACATTATCGATGACAAAGAGAGAACACTTTCTTTTAGTGTTTTTGACGACGTCAAGGAGGGACTCCATTTCTGCAGCACGAAGGTAAAAATTGACGAACATATGGGCGAGGACGCACTGCATGCTGTGTGGTTGGGCGTCACTCCAAGGGTACGACCAAGGTGGTGACCAAGGTATAGATCTTGGCATACTTGGCAACGGGCTACGAAGGCTTCATTGGCACTGTTGGCTGGGCGCGAGAAGCTTCCACTAGCTTGTAGGAAAATCTTCTTGGGAGGTCACCCATCCCGACAGTGTCGTCACCCAAGTGCGCTTAATTGCCAAGTGACTATCCACTAGGCTAGTTCTTTTTTTGGTTGTTATATACTACAAACATAGTTTTAATAATCTAGTCTTGGGAGGGTCTCCCAAGTCTTTCTTCCATGAACTGGCATATAATGCCTCATCAATTATCTTCGTAATGAGAGTCAATTTCATAATTAGAGCTAGTATTTTTTTTTCTTTTAAAATAAACGTGCGACATGAATGAATTTTTCTTTGGAATGTATACGCACATTAGAGTAAACTAAGTAATGGGGACATTACAGACTTATTTTTGATAACCTCAAGGAAGTACAAACTTTGGACAAACTTGGGATACCTAGAATCCAATTAGTCAAAGCTAGCCTATTTCTCAAGAGATCAAGGAAATGACTTCTTATTTACTTGGTCAAACTAAATAAGATTGATTTGTCAAAAGACCCAAGAGAATCTTTGTGGCTTAGTGAGTAGGCTGATGTCTTTCTTGAAGAGTTGACAGAGTTATTGCCTAGTCAAGAAGTAGACTATGAGATTAAATTGTCCTTGGAGTTGAACATGTCATGCAAAGAGACCCTACAAGGTGTAACTTCCTAAGGCTATTGAGTTGTAGAAACAATTAAAACAGTGGTTAGACAAGGCTTTATCTGCCCTAGCAATTTACCTTCGGGTGCATTTGTTTTCCTCTAGAAAATGAAAGATGGAATTCTTGTACTTTGCTTCAATTATAGGGGGTTGAATCAAATGACTATAAAACTAATATCCTATTTTTCTAATTGATATCTTCGTTTAACTTGACTTAAGATTAGGATATTATCAAATTTAAATTAAAAAAGAGGATATTTCAAAAACTACCTTCAATACCATGTATGGCCATTAACAATTATGAATTTATAATAATGTTCTTTAGATTAAAGAATGCTCCAACTACTTTTAAAAGACTAGTCCAAGATATTTTTCGGCCATAATTTGATGAGTTTATCATTGCCTTCTTTCATGACATTCTTACCTATTCAACGGAAGAAGGTGAGTATCCAATCTATCTTCAAATCTTTCTTGAAACCCTAAGGACAAACAAGCTTTATGTCAAGAAAAGTGAATGTGCCTTTCTCAAAAGGAAGATAAGAGTACCTAGACTTTGTTGTCGCAAAGGAACATATATCAATTGATCCAACCAAAGTAGGAGATATATGAGTAGCCATCTCTTGAAATTGTTAGAGAAATCAAAGGATTTCTAGGATTTACTAGATGGTATTGAATCTTTAAATGAGGTCATCAAGTTTTTAATTCTTCTTGAAAACTCAAACCTTATGAGAGGGATTATGCTACCCATGATCTTGAGTTGCTAGAAATTATTCATGCCCTTAAACTTTAGCGACATTATCTACTTGGCAAGAGATTAATACTTATCGCCAACCATAAGAGTCTCAAGTGGATATTTACCCAGTCGCGGACCTCAACGTTAGGCAAAGACATTGAATTGAAGTCCTTCAAGAATTTGAGATCAACTATTATTCAAAAAAGAAAAATCTAGTAGTTGATGCGCTTAGCTACAAGACCTTTCGAAGTACTTTAATGATCAAAGAACCCTAAGAATCGCTAGTGATTGAGATACTCTTCACCTCTAGATTTTGGACTTCTCTTTCAAGCTATTGGTACTCAACTATACTTCAATACATCATCTCATACCACAAAATGATTGATAAATAGAGAGGGTCAACAAGGTCTTGGAAGACATTTTGAGGGCTTATTGTAATAGAGACAATAAGATGGATAGAATGATTCCCCTGGGTTAAGTTTTCATACAATGGCTCTAATCAATAAAGTATTGGAAGGACCCTCTTTTAACCATTGTATATGCAAGAATGCCGGTCTCCCCTAAAATTCTGTGATTCCACCCTAATGTTCAAAGCATCTAGGAAGGTGTTAGAGGATATGCAAGAGCATGTCAAAGTGATCCATCAAGACAAAGGTAGCCCAAGTTTGAGAAGAGGCCTATGCAAATCCTAAAGGATCAATCAAATTTTCAAAGGAGATACGGTCTTCCTAAGGGTCCAACTCGAAAAGAGTTCACTATCTCTTCCGAAATTTAACAAGCTCAATTGAAGATACTGTGGACCATATTAAATCACAAAATCTCTTAGTAAATGTGCTTATAAGTGTTGGGCAACATGCGCTTAACATTAGAGACTTTGGACACACTCGTATTGTTTCAGGAGCTTCGACCACAAAATACAATGAATTTCCCACCTATTGTTTCAGGCTCTTAACATTAGGGAATTTGGACACACTCCTATTGTTATAGGAGCTTTGACCATGAAATACAGTGAATATCTCTCACCTAGCCTTTTGCACATTATGAATGCTACAATTTGTTTCTAATGAGCATGGATAGCGTTTCCTCAAGCATGAAGGATGCATATTGCAAGCTGCATGATCCATGATGCACTCCATGAGTTCTCAAACCTTCTATAGCCTTTGCATGCAAGAGGAAAGCATATCTAAGGACCTTGCATATCCTGGAATCACAAAATTCTTATTCATATCTTTACCTTTACCACATAACACTTTTTTTGGTACTTGCAGCATGATATTTTGGTTGAAAGGTTGATCTCTGGAGGCTAGCCTCTTAGTTTTCGAGGTCTTTGAATGTTTAGATGTCTTGGTTGTAGTCTTTGACATTGGTCTTGCCCATCTAAATCTTGATTGTGGTCATTGGCTTGGTCTTGGTTAATTTGGTTTTTCCTATCTCCCCCCTTGCAAAAGTGGATCAAGTTTTTGAGATTGGGAGAGGAGGTCATAGTGTGTGCATATAGTTTCCATGGTTTAATACTTTTATTATTATTTACACGAAAATTAGGTGAGGTTTGTGAATCTACTAGTCATAGAAAATTTGGGTTATACTCAAATTCTACTAGGGCATGTAAGGCATTGGTTCGGAAGTAGTAGCTCACAAAGCTAATACATGATGTTTTTGAGGAGCAATGAATTGTTGAATTGACCCATGACATGGAGCTCTTCTTTAGTGAGTTTTTTGTCGATGAGTTGGTGATGAAGTAGGTGTTTAGGGGTTGTCAACATGGGTCCTCAATGATGGCGTGTAAGCATGTGGTTTCACAGTACATTGGGTCATATTTGAGAACACTAACAATCTTGCATTATTCAATCATGGTGATAAACTTATTCTTGCAGTAGTAGCTTTATAATGCATAGTATACCATCTTTTGAGAAAATGAGTGGTTGTATTGTAGAGATGGTGGAGCCTCTCCATGGCAAATAGATCCTTAAGAAGTGTTGCCTTAGTGAATGAAGTATGCGGCAAGCTTACAGTTGTTGTTTGGGAATCTCTTGAGCCAGCTGTTCATGTATAGGAATGTTTTTTCGAAAGAGGTGTTCTTACTCCTCCCAAGAGGGGTGCTACTATGAAGTGAGCATGATTATGTCAACGTGAGCTAGCCCAAGGTTGATCATGGTGAATAGTTTGGCAAAAGTGCCAAATGTAGAGTCGAGTTGTAGAAAGCATTTTGATGGGGGCTTTCTTACCTAGATGGATAAGTCTTCAACCATTTTATAGATTAATTGGCCTTGCTAGGGTTTCTTCAATTCTACTAGTGGAGAAGGTCGACATTCACTCACTCAATATGCATGCACTTGGTATAGGTTAGAAAGGATATCCTCTTGTGGGGGCAAGTTGGCAACATATATGGTTGTTCCAACAATATTGGTGTCCAATTGAGAGGATTGAGAGGTTGTGTTGATTAAGGGATCAGTGTGTGGAGGAGTGGCCAATGGGGTTGAAGGTGTTGGTAAACCTTTGTTTTGGCCGTGAATGCTACATGAAGATTTAATGGCAACTTGGCTAGTAGGCAGATTGTTAGGGATTGGTTTTTTGGAGCTTTGGAGAGCCATCGAAGTGGGTGTAGTGGTTCGCATACAAAGAAAAGTCGTACATGCAGGAGTATGATTTTGGGAGCCAGAGCATGCAGCGAATAGTTGTTGCAATGCTCTTGCACGTTCAAAAGGGCCTTTGGAACCCATCAAGTTATTATGTGTGGGTTATGATGGGATTGACAACATTGATGAGTATGTCTCCGTTTTTTTTTTTTGGTCTTGCATTGCGAAGAGTAGTGGGAGGGGTCCTTGGGTCGCCTCTTACGTTGGGTGGTTGAGCTGACATACAACTTTTTGCGAGCTTGGTCTTTTAATATCTTGGTTAAAAGTGTGCTAGTTTTAGGTGTTGAGTTGGACTGAAACGTAGGGTGATCTGAGTAGGCTCAGATTGCACCTCTTTGGTATTGAAGGTCATGATTACATGTGCATTTGTCTACTATAGATGGATGTTCTTATCCACCTAGTCAGCATTATAGTTGGTTAAGAACTTGAGCGTTCGTCCCATAAGAATCTTAGTGCCACTCCCTTCATAATTCAGAAGAACATAGAATATGAGTGTGATGCTCTTAGTCTTGATAGTGACGATCAATGAATAAGGTTGGTCTCCACAGGGATTTGACTTTGCATCTGTGGGTTGGAGTTTGGGTGATTGGCCTAATCTTTTCCAGTAGCAAATAAGGAAGTGTGCTATAATATGATCCCTCATCAATAAGTGCTTAGCAGAATTGACTTAGATACTGTAAGGTAGATATAGAGGTAAGTGGTTGGAATCAAGGCCTCATCTTCTATTTCTAAATTGCTAATAGTGATAGCTCGAACATTTATGATGAAGCTAGTTGGATTTAGTCGGGAGTGTGGTACATCAATGTGTTGTTGCTATTGGTGGAACTATTCATAGAAGGTTTGTTTTATTTGTAGTAGGGGACTTTTGTTATGTACCATGGGTGGTTCATGGGAAGGGTGTCCGTGTGGGTAATACTTCTTTATTTTGCCACCATTAAAATGGCCAATGGGTTGGATGTCTAGTGTTTCTAGTTTGACATTTTCTATCCTGCTGATTATATGAACGCGAAAGGGTCCGAGGTCTTGGAGCTTCAACTTTTACTTGTGGTTGTGGCCTTCAATTGAATAGAAAAATACAAGATTCCCCTTGTTAAAGGGTCGTTGCTGGATATGCTTATCAAACTAGGCCTTTGTAGGGCTTTCTTAACAAATAAGGTGTGAATGGCTAGTAAGTGTGTTTCAGTCAAGCACTCAAATCTCTTCAAAACGATGTTGCCAAGCTCTAGTGTCTTCCCAGTGTTCTTGGTTAGCAATGTGCAAGCTAGGGACTAAAAACTCTATGGGCATGATGGCATGTGTGCAATATTGTAACTTGGAATGGAGTTTAGTCTTGCAGGCTGTTTGATAGGCCCACAGTGTTGTAATGATTGTATGGTCCTAGTTTAAACGTGATGCTGGGACTTTTTTTGTCAATGCACTAGTAATAACTTTATTCACGGCTTCTGCCTAGCCAATTGCTTGGGGATAATACGGACTAGACTTACTATGGATGACCAAGAATGTAGATAACATGTGCTCATTTACCTTTTTGAGGAAGTGGGTTCCTTAATCTCATCGATGATTTCAATGGGACAACCAAAGCATGAGATGACTCATTCCTAGGGAAAGTGTGCAGTGGTTCATGCATCATTCTTCTGGGTTGCCTTGGTCTCGGCCCCTTTAGTCATGTAATCCATGGCCATAATGATATAATGAGCATGCAAATATTGTGTAGTTGGGACAATGGGTCCCATGAAGTCTGTACCACATTTTTCGAAAGGGTGTTTACCAATTATTGGTGTGAGTTCCATTTTATCCTTTCGAGTAGGTTACTTCGTGTGTTGTCACTCCTCACAATGTTTGACAAATTTGGCCACATCCTTAAAGAGAGTGGGCCACCATAATTGGGCATGTAGTACATTTCAAGATGTGGTATTTGCATTGAGATGTCCTGCAACTATACCATGGTGAGCCTCTTGCAGCATATCCTCTATTTCATGCTTATAAACACACCACCATAAGAGACCATCTTGCCTTAGGCAATATAGTCATCTTGCGATCAATTGGTAGAGTCAGGTGTTAATCAGGAAGGCATATCAATCAAGCTTTTTTGACTAGTTGTTTTGGTAGGCCTTGCTCGAGGATATGCCAAATGTCATTAGCCTAATGTGGCATGAGATCGGCCTTAAAGACATGAGCTTCTTGGTTAATATGGAACACATGTGCATTGCCAAATGGCTTTTATTGATATTGGAATTTGATTTCTCTGTTGTGGTACACAAAGGGAACACCCCTTAAGGTTAGAATACTTCTAGGCAAAAATGTCCAGGTATTCCTTTAGCAAGTTAAGAAGTTGTTTCTCATCTTTCACACTGAGGTCCTTAGCAATGCAAACAAGCTTAGGGGATTCCTGTGACGTTTCAATGTTTACTTCCTTGGTCCCTCACAATGAGTTTGTTGGATGTGCCTTCATGCTTCATGCTTGGCAAGTCAACTACCTGATTGCTCTTTTTGAACCTTGTGAATCTTGGTGGAAGGTCTTGAGGTTTCTTCGGCTTTGAGTTTTTGACTCACCACTATGAATATTGCATTTCAAATGTTTTCACCTCAAGTGGACTAGAAGTTTGGCCTTAGGCTCGGTAGATTTGATCGAATGGGGAATTTCTAGGTCAGAGTCACTGCTTTTGTCTATGAGAGAGTCAAAACTTGTTGTGGTGGTATTCTTCAGGACTTTTACAAGGTCTTTGTCAACTGTGAACACTTCGGGATCAAAATAACAATCATTGAGTTGGTACCCCATTTGTTCGTAATCTAGGACTTTAAGGTATTCAAAGTATTCTAAATCCGAGTTTAGTCTCATACCTAGATCAATGAGCAAGCTCTTAGATTGTGAGGGTTTGGGATCCATATAGATTTTCTCAATGATACGACCATATGTGTTGTGGTCATCTGAATTAGAGTTAGAATCTTAATAATCTTGAATTAATTGGTCATCCTCGGAGTCACTCACTTCTTGTGCATCTACGGCTTGTTGTTCCTTTACCAATGAGGCAAAGAGGCTATTATGTAAATGAAACAGGAGTTGGTGCAGGTTGGAGGTAGGGTTGTTCAACAACTTGTCAAATACGGTTAGATTATTGTTTACACGATTAAGGAAGCATGGTACCACTGGTTGAGGATCTTACGCAATGCAAGCCTATCTATTGGGTTAGGATAACCCTAGAAGGTTGTGGTTGCTGAGCCAAGGGCCATTATAAAGAATGGCACTGAGATTGGTTCTTCTTGAGGATCTATCATGCATCCAATCTTGCTTATCCTCAGGAAAGGAAATGTATCTTGCCACCAATGGTTGGAAGATTGGGGGGTTGTTAGAATCCCTGCATAAGAGTGGTTGACTAGTGAGGTTTTCGAAGATTCCATCTCGATGCGTGTTGCCTCCTTGTTTCCTAGGAAGACTAGACCATTGCTCTAGTCCTCAATGAGACATGCATTTTGCATCCATGGTTGGCCGAGCAATAGGTTATAGACCATGCCCTTGAATTGTACTCCAACTATCTTAATTGGCCAATCACTTAGAACTCCCATTGATCTAACTTTAAATCCATTGATAATAGCTAGATTAAAATGTACTGGTTGTTCCCTAGGCTTGTACTACATCTTGACTAACTATGCTTACATAAGCTCCAGTGTCTACGATTTTGGGGGCAATAGTATCTCCAAGGCTTGCATAGGGAGGACGTGTCACTCGGCTCCTTTCTAGAATATGTTAACCCATAGAGCACTTAAACTTGGGGGTGCACTAAAGTTGGGTTGTGGAATATGGTGAGATATGGCATGTTTCATACCTTCTACTCAATACTTTAATCCTTGCTAAATCCATGGGCTACCTTTGAGTAGAGTTATGAGTGGAATGGTAACTCTAGATGATGCAAGAGTTGCAATAATGGTCGGCTCAATAGTCTTGTAGACATAATGCAGTTTGCTTCTATTAGGAGCAAGAGAAATCTCTTGTTCCATGGGTTGTGATTTCATCAAGTTGTAGGGGCTTCTCTTAAGGAGGTACGTGGGATAGGCTTGGAAGGCTCAAGATCGCATTGAATTGCCCCATTTGCAACTCATCTTGTGTCACATTTACCCATTCTTTGACCTTGTCAATTGTAGCTAGCTGTTGAATTGGGTCTGGATATACCTTATCTTTGGCCATGGTTTCTTTAGTAGTTGGAGGTGCTATTGTAGCACTCTCTACACTAGAGGTGGCAATTATTTTGTGTGGTGATGAGACTCCTTCACTCTTAAGTTTGAGTTTAGATCTCTTTCTTCTTTACTTGGTGCTCTTTTTGCCAATGACGGATTTGTTCATGTCACATGGCTTGTAACACTACTAACTACTCCAAACTTACTTTGTGTGCAAGTGATGGTGTGCATAAGAATGGGTTTGGAGGAACATAAAGGTCACTTAAAGATTACCCTACAAACACTCGTTGAGAATCCGCTCTATGGAAATATGAGTAAAGGTATATTCTTCACTAACAAAGGATACATTGTCTTTGCTGATGGAATCTTAATAGAACTTGCCAAGGTGAAAGATATCCTGGAGTGGCCAATACCTAAGATAGTAAAAGAAATCTGAGGATTTTTACAACTAACAAGATGGTACCGAATCTTAAACAAGAATTATTCACTTATTGCTATATCCTTGACAAATCTTTTAAAGAAGAATATGGTAATCATTTGGATAATTGAGCATTTGGAAAGCTTTGATAAGCCTAAACAAGAAGTAATCATTGCCGCTGTACTAAAACTTCTGTTGCTGCATTCTTGACATATCTTTTGAAGAAGAATATGGTAATAATTTGGAGCATTCAGCATAGAAAATGCTTTAACAAGCTTAAAGAGGATGTAACCATTGCCTCTATACTAAAACTCCTTGAATTTAGCCAACCATTTGAGGTCATCACCTCAGTAATGAGTGGAATTGCAATCAGGGAGATGCTAGTACAAGAAGGGAGACCAATGGTATATACTTCAAGGAAATTGAAGCCCTATGAGCCCACCTATGCCACTCATAATCTTGAGTTACTCATAGTGATCCATGCCTTGAAATTGTGTAGGCATTATTTATTGGCAAGAAAATTAATTTTAGTGATAGATCATAAGAGTCTTAAGTGGATCTTCACCTAAGTCGATTGGAACAAAGACAAAGAAGGTGGATTGAAAGTTTGCAAGATTTTGATTTTGAAATCAAATACCGTCCAAGAATGGATAATGTTATAGTAGGTACCTTATGTTGGAAAACTTTTCTTACTTACATTGCTAAGATTCAAAGCTTAAGAATGATGTCCATACTTACCCTGTGCTTGAGCTTGTATACCAAGCTATTTCTTAGGATGAGAAATATGAGGAACTCAAGGTACTTCAAGGAGAAAGCTTTGACAAAGAATGAGCTAAGATAAAGGATTATCATACTAGCAATGATTGTCTATATTACCATGAGTGCCTTTGTGTTCCTAAGTGACCAAAAGCGAAGGCCAAAATCTTATGAGAAGCCTATGATGGCTCCATTGTTGGACATCTAGGGTATGGCAAGACTTTCAAGGCACTTCGTAAGAGCTATCATTGGCCAAGACTAAAAAGGGATGTATCGAGGTATATAACCTAGTGCTTGACTTATGAAAGAGTCGAGGCAAAAAGAATCAAGATGCGAAGAGAGCTAAAATCCTTGGATATTCCATAAATGAAATGGGAGTTAATAAGTATGGACTTTATTGTTGGATTACCTATTGCTACTGGTGGATACGATTTCATCATGGTAGTGGTTGACAGATTGACAAAAGTTGTAGATTTGATATCAATAAAAATAACCTATAAGTCAGGTAGTCTTGCTTCCTCTCAAGGAAAAGGTAAGAAACCAGCCTCAGTGTAATGAACCCGTTACTTAATTGAAAGTAATGTTTTAAGTAGTCATCTAGGGTCTATTCCAATTGCCACCCGTGTGCACTCCACAAGAATAATTAGACTTTGGTTTGTTGGTTGGGCAACCTTGCTACTACTAAGTGCTTGGCCTTGACGCACTAGGATCGACTTGAAGGTTCCTAAAAGACCTAACAATCTCTAACAACATTCTAGCGCTCAGTCCAAGCGATTATATTGTAATTCTTCAAGATTGAAAGCAGGTCAATTGTCGCACTTGGTTCATAGTGAGTGAGAGACAAGGGGGAGTTAAACTCTACCCCTCTACCCATAAGCCAAAATCTCATCTCTGTTCTTGTAAAATGGTGTATGAGACCAAACCCTAAGAAAATCATCAATTAGCTCTTTTCTGTGCAGAGTCTAATTCCAGTGCTTTTGAAGTAATTCTCTCAACTTATTGAGATTACACAACCATAGGTCAGATTTGCTGATGGAAATTCACTATCATGAAATTATATTTACCATGATATTTTATCAGACTTTATTATTGTGGATTTTATTTATTTGGTGCATGATTTGTGACTTATTGTACTAAATTGCACACTCTAAAAAGCATAAACTTGCTTAACTATGTATTTATATGCTTATCACAACACCACACATTAGTATTCTTTCATCTATCTACTAGGCATAGTGCGACTAGTATCATATATGCACCTCGTGTGATAAGTCATGGATCATGCAATAAATACAAAAATTCACAAGAATAAATTTTGATAAAATATTGTGTGTAAGGACTTCACATGTGCATATGCGAAAATAGATTTATTTTGATATATTTATTAGAGGAGACAAAATATGGTGCTTTTGGTAATATTTTTTAATATTATAAAGCAAATAAGCTCCATGCATTAAATTATACACTTCAAGTATAACAACTCTACTTAATTCCATCTAATTATTAGCTCACAATAACACAACACACATTAGTATCCTTCCATTTAATTGCCAAGCATAATGCGACTAGTATCATACATGTAACTTGTGTGATAAGTAATGGATTATGCCACAAAAAAATACAATCCACAATAATAAATTTTGATAAAATACTATGATAAACATAATTTCATATCATTCGCTCTCTCACTTTCCTTAAGATGTATTTTCAATTATTTACTAGCTAACATACTCTATGAGATTTAAAAGAAGTAGCTCATTTAATTATCTTATTTTCACAATGTTGGTTAGATGCCCTTAATTACATACATGAACATAATGAAAACAATCTTAATAAAATATATTTCCTTTCTTTTCATTAGATTATTACCTCTAGCCTCACATTTGAGACTTTAGGCCTCACCGTTGGGTATTGCTCCTCACCATTGGGTATTTTTGATCCCATTCTAGGTTCCTTTTCCATGTTGTATCCTCTCTTCTCTTGGGGTCTATCTAGTGCACCAATCCCATGCGCTGTGCATATTAAGGATTCTTTCCCTATCTTAGGATTGAGTTTGAGTATTACTATCAGATTCCCATGGGTTCTCGTACTACCTTAAGTGATGAACCTTGCTCGCACGTTTGACCTTTCATCTAGGTGGTGGTCTATACTCTAGATGGGGATATCAACCGGTTGGGGTGTAAGCCGTATCAGCAAGACTTTGGGAAGGGTACATATTGACCCTAGTGCTACCTCTTGTGGTGAATCTCCAATCAACTACCGTGCAACCTCTTGTTGGGACGAGTTTGCATCGAGCAAATTTACATTGATTGTAGTGTTGCCTCTTTTAGTAAATCTACACCATAGTGCTGTACACTGATCTTCACATCTTATCTACTTGACTTTTCATATATATTGTTTCAAACACATCCAAAATTAGCCACATTCATCCATGGCTTTAACTAGTTAAAACATCTTCATCAAGCAGCAATTCCACCACTTGCCTTTATTTCAGCCAAGAAACTTCCATTGAACAATAAATCTATATTAATCAATCAATAACTAGCCAGTCCTTCTCAAGTAGAATTTTATTGTTTAGTAAGAATGAGATTTATACTTGAATATGACCACACTTTTCTTATCCAAGCGGTCATATCAAATCAAGTAGAAACCCGACTATTCAATCCTTTGATAATTTATCTATGCACCATTAGCTAGCTAACATGCTTTTTACCTAGGCCTCATAATTTCTAATCATTAGTTGGGTGTAACCATTCCATTTTCTATGAGATGAGAGTTAAAAATAATAACAATTCAAGATATAAATTGAATATGCATTATTTCTCTTGCTTGACGCATGCCTTATGAAATTTCTAATATGTAAATTCGTGATGTGCATGTGTGGGCGACTTAACAATAGCATCATTCGCTATATTTTCCCTTGTGTTGAGGGTCACTAAAGATAGACTCGCCACATTGGATGGTCTTGTCTTGTTAGACATGCTAAATTTTTTGCAAGGGGCATGATGAAAGGAGAAAAAGAAAGTGGGTATGATGATATAAATGATTATGGATGGGAGTTACAACTTAGAAAAAAGTACTTTGAAAATCTCAATCTTAGCCTTCTCACTCACACTCAAATGCTCTAGTATTTTATCACCCCTCTCTTTCTTGCATCACTCTATTATCACTTGTCGTTTACTCACAATCGATCTTCATTTCATAAGTTTGGGGGGGGGGGGGGGGGGGGGAGGGGGAATGGGATTTTGCTTACGTCATGGGATCTTTGATGTGATGTGATTCTGCTTGTGTCATGGGATCATTGACGTGTTAATATGTGGCAAGAGGAGAGGAAAAGATCTAAGTGTTTTAAATCAAAAAGTTCATATGTTAAAATGTCTTCATGGTAGTTATCCACTTGCCAATCAAGGGGGGGGGGGGGGGGGGGGGCGGGGGGGAGGGAGTACAAAATATTCTCACAAATAAGGGTGAGCGGGAAAGTACTATCGTTACATCCTGAATAATTGGGGGGGGCGAGACCCCTATTGAATGAATTTATTCAAGTTTGGGGGGGGGGGGAGTATTGTCATTAAATCTTCAATAATTGTAGGGGGAATACCCTATATTGAATGACAACTATTAATGAATTTATTAGAGTTTGGGGAGGGGGGGAGTATTGCCATTAACTCTTCAAAAATTTTTTTGGGGGGGGGGGGGGTGAGGTGATGAGGTGGAGGATACTAATGATGTTGATGAGGGTGATGGGGTGAGGTGGCAGATGAGGGGGGGGGTGGGCTAGTTGGTGGCCAAAATCAAGCCACCCCTCCTCCCTAATTCTTTTGTTTTTACCTTCTTTCTTAAAAAAACCTTATTACTTAGCACTTGTCTCTATGTGTTTCGTGTTGTTCGCTCTTGCTCTCGTTAGCATGCTTTGCATGCATTGTCTTGTGATTGCAGTTTCTTGTTTGTGCATAATGCTTGTGTAAAAGTGGAATGATATTGATGAGCTTGAGATTTTTTCAAGGTAATTTGATAATCCATGACAAACATGCATGCGGGACTAGGAAAAATAATTGTGTTGTGCTTGAGATGAATCATACGGGAAGGAAATATATTTCTTTGTAGATTATGGGAATATTACCTTGAGAGTTGCTTGACATTGCTAAATTATTTGTCAAAGAAGTATTTAGGTTACATTGATTGACAAAAAGAGCATAATTAGTGACCAACACTCCAAGTTCACCTCTAAGTTCTAGACTTGTCTATTCCAACTCATTGGAACATTGCTATACTTTAATATTACCTATAACATCCATAAAATGATGGCCAAATGGAGAGGGTAAACAAGACCATCAAAGTAATTATGAACTCTTATTGTAGCAAATAATCAAGACGGTGAATTGAATATCTACCTAGACTTATAGAGCTTGCTTATAATGCTGTCTTTCAATAGGCAAACAAGGACTTGTAGAGCTAACTTATAATGTTGCCTTTCAATAGACAATCAAGATATTGCCATTCCAAGCATTGCATGGAAAAGAATACCACACTTATCTAGGCTTTTCAGATCCCACTCATAAGGTAGAAGCATTGGAGGCCATGGTTGAAGAGATGGACCAACAGATCTAAGTTGATTCTGCTAGTAGCCATGTTGGTCATGCCTTGTCATCTCTTGCATGTGAGCCTCATTTTGAGTTAGATGAGGACTTTAGGAGCTTTGACATCTTTATCACTTGTTTTGATGGAGGAGGTAGCTCATTCTAAAGCACTCATTTTATTGCATTTCAGTGTTTTTTCTCATTCAATCGTCGAGATTTTATGTACATTTCCTAGGCAGTTTCTGTATTCTTTAGCTTGCCTCACATGTGGAACATTGTCCAGCCTTTTCGAGGTTTTTTTGAGCATTTTGGCGTTTTTACTAGCATTAAATATTTTGGCCCTAGATTTCAAGTCGGCCAGTTTTTTGGGACATTTGGCTATTTATAGCCATTTTCGACTTGGCAGTCAGATATATCATCATCTTCCCTTCTTCTTTGGCAAGTGCACTCTTCGACTTTGTCATCTTCCTTCATCTTCGGTGCTGCTATCATCATTAGCTTGATTTGGTGCCCTCACTGATACTGTGGGCTACATGCAAGGATTGATCAGTCCTCGTTTCGTATTCAACATTTGTTCCTTGTGTTTAGTGCATGTCTCTCTTCTTCTTCTTCTCTTGCAAATTGTCTCTCTCTCTTTCTCTGTGTTTTAGTTCTCCTTTTGTTGTGCACTCTCACATGGTATCATTGTCTAAGAGAGACACAAAGCCGACTTATCGTGGAGGAGACCATCCTAGATTGCCAAGCAGCCTTGCCACATCAACATTTTTTTGAAAACATAGCTTTTTGCTTGGAGGAATTTGGCTTTCTTATGCTAGATATATGTTTTGCTGTCCACTTTCTCTCCTATTGGAGGTGCCAAGCTTCCTTAGTTAGGCGACCACTATCTTCTATTGTTGCAAACATAGTGTTCCTTGCTTAGGTGACATCTCTTCTTAGCAAACACACATAGTCCTTGTGTAGGCGACATTCTATCTCACCTAAGCAAACTCTCTTTATCAACTTCGTTGTGATCCTGTAACTGTTTTCTATTGTTTCAGGCTTGTCTAGCATCAAAACACATATTTATTGTGGGTGTCTTGTAGGATATCAAAGATGTCTTATCACTAGTTCTTTGCTGACTCAGAGAATGAGGTCTTTGTTCCTATCTCTGAGAGATGGAAAGATTTTTGTGCAAGTTCATGTGATGGATAGAGGTCACCTAGCCCATTTGTATGGAATCCCTCTCTTCCCCATTCTCTCCATGTTTCATAGAAGGCCCGTTCTACTGGCCTTCATATGCCTTTTATGGCACCCTCTATACATGTGCACGTACTCCCTTCTTTGCCCAAAGAAGACCAGCTTGATGGTTCCAATTACTCGCTTTGGTTGTAACAAAGTGGAGTGTATCCTTCATACCTTCAATCCTTGGGAGTTTATTACCCACCCTATTTTGTGTCCAGTGGAGGATCCCATTGTTGGATCATTGATGGATCATGTGGCCTTATGGGATTAGCTCAACTCTAGAGCCTGATATTTCTTCTTTATGAGCTTACAGGATTCTGTCCTAGTGCATGTGCACAGGTTGCACAAAGCAACGAAAGTGTGGACAAAGTTGGTTTCTTTGCACTATTAGAAGACATTTGTCCATCAGATTACTCTTGAGATGAAGTTATGGATGCTCATTGTGAAAGGTGAGAAGGATCGAAAGAGCTATGGCGGGAGAGTAAGAGCAAGAAAGAGAGAGAGACCAAATTGGAACTCCAACAGTCACAATGTGTGACCGGGCCTTCCTTTATTAAAATTGTCACTAAAAGAATAAAAAAGAAAGTGATGGTGTGATGGGCGCCTCCACCTACAGTGTGCACTAGCAGGTATTGTCAGTGTAGTAATATACGAGTGGCTAGGCGAAGGCACCTTTACCCCCAACAATCTTCCACTTAAAGGCGAATCTACCCTAGTGAGGAGTGAAAAAGAAAAAAGAAAAGACAATACAATGTACACATGTACAACAGGATGAGAAAAAACACGATCTCATCCAACACCCATCAATCTCTTAAGAAAGGCAAAGCACTCAATAGTGAGACTTTTCGTGAGCAAATTTGCAGGATTTTCGTTAGTGGAGATCTTAACGAGGGCAACATACTTGTCCTCCAAGACTCCACATATGAAGTGATACCTCACCTCAATGTGTTTCGTCTTCGCATGAAAGATTGGATTCTTGGCTAGCGAAATAGCACCCATAGAATCCGAATGCAGCGTAGGTAAATCATCAATCCCAAGGTCATGAACCAAATGGCCCAACCATATGACTTCCTTGCAAGCCTCAGTGGTTGCAACATACTTGACCTCAGTGGTAGAGAGAGCCGTACACTTCTGAACCTTGGGCATCCAAGAGATAGCACCTCCAGCATATGTGAATATATAGCCAGAAGTGGACTTTCTATTATTTGCATGTCTTGCATAATCAGAATCTGTGTACCCCACAACTCTTGTATCCCGACTACCATAGCAAATACACATATTTGCTTTGCCCTTCAGATATCGCATGATACTCTTTACAGCATCCCAGTGTTTCTTGCCAGGTGTAGCCATATGGTGTACCACAACACCAACTGCAAATGCAATATCTGGACAAGTGGCTATCATGGCATATATCAAACTGCCCACAGTTAATGCATAAGGGATCTTGGCCATCTCGGCCCTCTGCTCATTTGGCAATTGGCCTTTGAGACCTTCACATAAGAAGGTAATGGACAACCAATATGCTTCACGTCCTGCATGTAGAAACACTCAAGGACTTTATGAATGTACTCCCTCTGTGAGAGGTAGAGTAGTCCCTGATGCCTATTGCGCTTAATGTGCATTTCAAGAATGTGAGAGGCCTATCCCAAATCCTTCATCTCAAAGCCCTTCTTCAGTTGAGATTTAAGAGCATCCAACTCATCATGAGCTTTTCCGACTATCAACATATCATCCACATAAAGTACCAAAATAAGCAATTAGTCATCACAGGCTTTCTTCCTATAAAGACACGAATCTATTGCACTCCTACTATAGCCTCATGGTTGCATAAAGGCATCAAACTTATGATACCACTCCCTGGATGCTAGAAAGAATTTGTTGAACTTGCACACTAGGTGCTCCTTGCCAGGTTCTGTAAAGCCCTTAGGTTGCTCCATGTAAATCTTATCATCCAAATCTCCATGCAAGAATGCAGTCTTGACATCCATATGATATATGTCAAAGTGAAGATGGACGACTAAGGCCAAAACGAAGTGTAGTCATCTTGACCACAAGAGAAAAGATTTCATCAAAGTCAACTCCATGCTCTTGCTTAAAACCCTTAGCAACAAGTCTTGCCTTATAAGCCGGCTTGGGGTGTCCAGGGGTACTTTTCAGCTTGTACACCCACTTGCATGGCAAAGCGTTCTTGCCGTTAGACAATGTAACCAAATCCCAAGTGTTATTCTTATGCAGGGAGTCCATCTCAGACTGCATAGCTCTCTCCTAGGAGTGACTGTCACCCTTGCACATAGCCTCATCATAGGTGAGAGGCTCTCCTACATCTATAACCAAGACATAAAGCATCAAAGGCTCAAATGGATTAGGTGGACATCTAGCTCTAGTAGACCACCTGTCTCATTGCAGGCTCCGCTGTATGTCTAGCATCCTGTCCAACACCTTGGCCATGTGTACCAATTGCTGCTGCAGGTTGTCCAACTGGCTGTGCATGAAGATGTGGCTCCTCCTGGAATATAACCTTGCTTATCTCTACCACCTTCTCAGGTTGCCTATGCATCTTATCTTCATGGAAGACTACATCATGACTGCGGATGACTTTTCGCGCCTGCAGATTTGAGGCGCTAACCTATCTTGCCTGCATCTCCATAGCCAAGGAAAATGCATTTGATACTCTTAGGATCCAACTTAGTCCGCTTGTCCTTGGGCACATGACAGAATGCCTCATATCCAAAGACACGTAGATGTGCATAAGACAGAGGTTTTCCAGTCCATACCTCCTTTGCAACCCGAAAATCCAAACCACTGGAAGGTGATCTATTGATGACATGCATAGCTGTACTGACTGCCTCAGCCCAAAAGCTTTGTGGTAGGCCTGCATGGCTAAGCATACTGCGTACATGCTCTTGGATGGTTCTATTCATCCGCTCAACCAAATCATTTTGGAGTGGGATATAAGGGCCAGTCAACTGACACTTAATATCTCTCTTGCCACATAGCTGCTCAAAGGTATGTGACAGATATTCTCCCCCATTGTCAGTCTTAAGGCATTTCAGCCTATGCTCAGTTTGGTTTTCAACCAATGCAAGCCATCTCTGAAACATAGCCAAGACATTTGACTTAAGCTTAATGGGGTAAGCCCAGACTTTACACGAAAAATCATCAATGAATGTCACAAAATACTTTGCACCACCCATAGATTGACAAGCATGGGCCCACAGACATCCGAATGTACCAATGGCAGGGGCTTACTCATGTGTGTCCTACCAAACTTCTTATGCGTATTTCTAGTTTGTCTTCCATAAAAACAATGGTCACATGAATCAAAACATGCATAGTCAAGGGGGGTGGTAAGTACTGCAAACCAGAAAGCATTTTCATTCCCTTCAAGGACATGTGGCCCAAACGGGCATGCTAAAGAGACACATGTGGGATGGATCTGACTGACAAAACATGGTCAATAGAGGACCCATCAACTATAAGAGGACCAAGCGCATGGAGAAGAGTTGGGTCTGATAGGCTAAGCTCCTCAAGTCCTCCTCTCATCACGCATTTAAAAGCCGTGTGACCATCCCCACCTCCAAGTGAAGGGCATGCAACCCACATTACCGCCATAGGAAGCCTTGACCAACAACTCTGATGGTGTAGATAGGGTGCAGCCCCTTTTCTATACACCTTCTTCCCTTTCCGATCTATCCTTCCAAGGTTGAGCCCTGCCTAAATTCATAACCACCAGCCGACGTAACTCGGCATGAGCCAAGATCTGCTAATGGCAGGAGGCTAAATATACATCACGGGGGCCATCCCTCTACAACAAGCACTGCATGTCCCACCCCTCCCATTCTCGTTCTATGCGCTTAATAACCTGCACTATAATCCCTTACATATGAATGGTCTTATCATGTAACAAATCCTAATCCTTGATTCGCATCTTATAGGCCCCCCGCGAGGAAAACATGGAGAACCAAGGGTAGCTAGCTTGCAAGGCTGCTGCCGCAGCCGACGGGAACATGCAGCACACGCCCCTCCGCCGGTGCGCTACGTGCCCACTCTTAAAAGGTACGCCAAGAAACGCGGCCCCAAGCGACACCGCCCCGGACGAAGGCCGAAGAATCCGCGGACCAGCAGAGTGGACGCTCAAGGAGGTGCACACAATGTGGCAACACTAGTGGCACAAACCCCCAATGTATGCTCGGGCACCAGATGCTCAAGGGCACAAAGGGCAACTCGAGACAGGGAAGAATTCAATGAACTATTTAAAGGCATTTTGGAAACGGTGGCGGCCCGGGACTACACCATTCATGTCACGGCCAACATGTTCCCTGCCCAACCCCACGGGAGCCCCGCACCAGCAGAGCCCCAGTCACCCAACCACCCAGACTCGCCTCGCCTCGTACAAATGGAGCAGCCCCATGTTGAATAAAGGCTTATCAAATGCCACCTGGCCAGGACTTTTTGCCTTTCAGTGTTGACATGTTCCCCAATTGTACGAACTTTTCATATCTGCGTTTAATATATTTCACGTCTTTAGTAAAAAAAAGAAGCTAATCAAGCGTAGGTGATAAATATCCAAGTCAACACCATAGAATTCAGATAAGTGATGTCTCCTTGCATTGCACTGGTTTATTATAGTTGCGGCATATACCATGCATGTACTCTCATGAAGTGACAAGTGGATACATGATGATATAGGTCTTTGTGAGAAAGTGTTCAATGCCCGATCACCGCAAGACCATCGACCCCACAAAGAGCCGCGACAAAGCCACACTGCCGAAAGCAAAAACCACCCTTGCCGACCGCCCATATCACATAGCCCAAAGCATATTCATGGGCTACGCTCTCTTTCTGGGTCAAGCTCTATAGTTGGCTCACGACAATCGTTACCTCAATTGTACCAACATCGCGTGTGTCGCAAGGAGGTTTGCAATATCTCAAGTGTATCTCCCCATCTCAACAACTACTTCTCTAACAACGAGGCTAGGGCACAATCATCACTGTAATATCCATTTCTTGAGCCTTCGAAGCTTGACATTTTCCAACCCACTGAAAAGCTGATAGCCTCAACACATTGCAATGGTTGTACTCAGGCAAGTAAAAAAAAAAAAGAAAAAACAAAGAAAAGAAAGGAACGAAAAGAAGCACCCACAATCACAGCACAGCACCTAGGGCTCCTCAAATTAGGTACGTCCAGTGACCTTGATCGAGTGGCTCCGTTCCTAGACCCCTAGCCCTTTAGCATCACCCAGAATTGTTCAGGGCACATCAAGGGCAGGACATACCTAGGGAGCTTGTCTCGCCTATGGTTAGACCTGTCACCCTGACCCACTTGCACAATTCCCTCTTGCACTCTGTCTTAATACCATTGCAATCAATTGTGGTAAGCACGGCACGATTGGCCATGAAATGTACACTGTCCTCATCAAGCAAGTCCAACAGCTTCCAGCTACCGAAAGTGCCGTGTTCTTGTATTCAATTATGCTACGTCATGCAATCACAATGCAAAGGATGTCTCATATACCTTCCCGTGTACTTCTTCTCAACATGGACAACTTTGCTTCATCAACACATTGTTCCGAGAAACTAGCCCGCGGTCTTCTAACTACGTAATATCTAAGTATGCACGAGCACTCACATAATATCTGCACTGAAGTATATACACAGTTTGGGTCCTCAAGTGCAGGACAATACTCTCAGCTTGCTTAGAGTTCGACCTGTCTCCCAAACTAATCAAAATATGTCTTGTGCACGATAAAAAGACTAGCACTACCCCTTAGGGAGAGACCACATGAGAGGTTTTTAATTGCAGGTTTTGAAGACTCCAACGAAGGTGTCATTCGCTCTTCATCAACACTCAACTTTGAATTCCTATCCTTATCACCCTGTATACCTGCCAAGGATCAGCATGTACAGAATCCCCAACAAACCGCCACTTGTACTCCATCAGTGCAACCCTCCCCCCAAAGAACAACCCTACCACCAACTCCCATTGCCCTGCCACCTACCACTCAACCCACCAATGTGCCCCCAATGACCTTCCTCCCCACCACTACCAACACTCCGCCATGGCAACCACAGACATCCTTGCCACCCACATCTTCGGTGCATGCTAAACGCTTGCTACATACGACGGTGAGTGCCATGGGACTGGCACTCGTCTAGGAGGGGGTAATGTTAACCCTCAAACGAACGAAGGTGGAAAATCCAGAAAAGCTAAAGCAGAAGACAAAGACAAAGGCCAAGGCAAAGAGAAACGGAAAACAAGACGCACAAGGAGAAGAGTCCTAAATAAGGGAGAAAGGCGCACAAGGAAAAGCGCAAGTCAAAACTTTTGTAAAAGAGCGCAAGCGCATCATGGTTTAGTTCAAAGAGCGCCGGGCTCTCACCCGTGCAATTTGTAAATGTAGACGGACGGTGAAAAGGAAGCTAGGAAGATAGAAGGACAATGGGAAAAAGGGGCCTAGGCTACGGCCGGCCATGTAAAAAAGGGAAAAAGGGGATGACCGCCCAAAAGGGATTTAGGGTTTTGTATATAAAGTTGAAAAGTGAATGAGAAGCTCATTCTTGTGTGTGGCCAAAAGTAGCTCTCCTCTTCTTCTTCTTTTTCTTGTTCTTGCTTGCTTGAGCTTGTGCTTGAGAGAGGAAGTTGAGAGTGTGAGGGAGTGAGTGTGTGAGGGCGAGGGACCGGGGAGGAGAAGCTCTCCATCTTCTCCTCTCTTCTTCTCTTCTCTTCTCTTCTCTTGTCTTGCTCGCGGCAATGGAGCTTGGATCGTGGAGCTTGGGGATGGAGCTTGCTTGAAGCTTGCACTTGGATCGTGGAGCTACCGGAGTGCACGAGAGAGGAGGTAACTCGATCGGCATGGAGGTAAGCTCATTACACCCGTAGATATGGATGGCACGTCGGCTATGTGAGAGGTAGCCATTAGTGCTTGGCTTGGAACGCTTGAACAATAAGCGGTCCGTGGGTCTTGGCAGTTGAGCGAAAGCTCCCACAACAAGGATTTAGGAGCTCTAACCTATTTATCACTTGTTTTGACGGAGGAGGTAGCTCATTCTAGAGCACTCAGTTTATTGCATTTCAATGCATTTTCTCCTCTAGTCGGGATTTTATGTGCATTTTCTGGCAGTTTTTGCATTCGTTAGCTTGCCTCACATGTGGACATTGTCCATCCTTTTTGAGATTTTTCTGAGCATTTTTGGCATTTGTACTAGCACTAAATGCTGGTCAACCATATATTGGCCCTAGATTTCAAGTTGACCAATTTTTTGGGATATTTAGCTATTTATAACCATTTTCACTTGGGATTTGGACATATAATCATCTTTTTTGCTCCTTGGCAGGTGCACTCATCGACTTTGTCATCTTCCTCCGTCTTTGGCACTACCTTCATCATTAGCCTGATTCGGTGCCCTCATTGACATTGTGGGATGCGTGTAGGGACTGATTAGTTGTCCTTTTGTATTTAGCATTTGTTCCTTGTTTAGTGCATGTTTCTCTTTTTCTTCTCTTGTAGATTGTCTCTCTATCTTTCTGTATGTTTGAGTTTCTTCTTCCATGGTACACTCTAATAGATTTGATATCACATCCAAGCTGATTAAGTCAAAAGTCCTATGCAGATATTGAACCATAAGAACATTCAAGGAAGGTGACATGGTATTTTTAAGGGTGAGACTCGAAAAGTGTACCATCCTTATTAGGAAAATTTTACAAATTTTAGTTCGAGGTACTATGCATCGTATGAAGTAATCCAAGCAAACGAGATCCACAACATATTTCATGGAATCCTACTCAAGCCTTATGTACCAAACCTTGAACATGTACTTGATGATAAACAAATAGTCAAGCTTGCCCAAAGATGTCTATAAATACAACTTGAAAAGATCTTAGAAAAAAGGGAAAAACATCTAAGAAGTTGAATATTAAGAGAACACCTTGTATTGTGAAAGGATTGTCTTGAAGAAGGTACCCACTTGGGTCGATGATGCAACCCTTATGAAAATTCATTGGAAGTTTCTCTCAAGATGAGGGCATATCGATTTCTCTAAAGAAAAGAAGATATAATATCCCCATTGCTCAATTTACCTTAATAAATTATATGCATGCACAATATGTTTAAAATAAACCATGTCTATTTTAAAACTAAGTTATTTTATGTTAAAAAAAATTATTTAATGAAATGTGAAAAGGTCTCACATTCGTATACTTGCATATCATTAAACACATGAGTGCTTACAAAAATTAAACTGTGATATTTAAATTCGATAAGGTTGCACATTTTAAATTAGCCCTAATCAATAATAAGGATATTTGTTAATATTAATGATGTGTCAAACACTAATTCATAAGTGGAAGTACTTGAGAAATCCTCCCAAGTCAAGCTTTTTAAAAGTATGCCTGTAGTATTAAAAGAAAACAAGAACTAGCCTAGTGGATAGTCACTTGGTAGTTAAGTGCACTTGAGTGATGACATTATTGGGATGGATTTTTTGAGAGGTTTTTCATATAAGTGAGTGGTTGCTTCTCGCGCGTAACAAATGGTACCAAATAACAAAGTCTTCATAGCTCGTTGCCAAGTATATCAAGGCCAAGATGACAAGGTTTGTGTCTTATAGTCATCAACCTTGAAGAGACATGTCATTGCCGTAGTTTGTTTTTTTTGGAACCCCAATAAATTAAAAATTCTTTTTTTTCCCTTCAAGATGAAAGAGTGCCATGTTTGAAAAACTGAGTTCCTCTCCTAACATCATCGTTGATGTCAATAAAAATGCTAAAAGCTCTCTCTCTCTCTCTCTCTCTCTCTATTTCTCTCTCTCCCTCTCTCGATTACTACATAAATAGGAGTAGAGGTATCAAAAAAGGACACCACTCCTACAAAAGATTCCAAATTTCTCATTAGGATGAAGCTCTTCTCTCCCTTTCTCTTTTCTGCAATTAGGTGGAAGCCTTGCCAAAATTCTTGGTACTCTTCCCTCTCTTTCTCACATGGTGTGGAAGCTCTGCTAGATTTTGCTGGGTCTATCTTATGGCTTCCAAGAGATGCATAGATGCTATGTAGGCTTCCATGTGTAGTGAAGTGGTCTTTGGTTCTAAAGCTCACCTTGAGGCTTGATTATACCTCAAAGTTGTCCCCAAACCCATTTAACTTGAACAAGTAGTCGCATGACAATCAAAGTTGTAGACATATCTCGTAACAATGATGGTTGGTCCATAGAAGATAACTAGATATGGTGAAGAAAAAAATGTTTATTTTGAAACCTTTGAGTTTATAATATAACTTCATAAATTCTTTAATTAACTTATGCATTTGCTCATATGCACTTTAATATAATTAAAGAAAGAAGCTTAGATATTAGAAAAGCATGTGAATAAGTTTTTTACTCCATAAATTGTATATGGCTAGAATATACTTAAATTTACTATTAGAAAATGCTAAAGTATACTAGAATTATGATTGTATTTTAGGAAATAATACAAGAATTGATAAATGGATAGACTTTATGAATTGTATATGTTAAAAAGTATGTTAAAAAGAATGCTTCTATGATTACATCTATTTTTGGATTTGAGAATGATGAGATATGTATCTTATGGTTCCTTGCTTGTACATGTTACGAAATATGGTGGTTCAAAACATTAGAATCCCTAGCTCAATGCTCATTAGCACTCTATAGAGTGCGAAAACCTCACGTATGGGTGGGGATCCTATACTCCAAAAAGGGAGATAGGAATATGTTTTGTTTTGATCACTTGAGCACTATAGACATCAAAGGGAAGACTAATAAGTTTCCTTGTTACGTAGGATGGCTCTTGATATTTAGGGAAGCTTAGAGGGGCTTTGAGCTAGTAAATTCCATGTTAATCGTAGATAGTGTGATCGTATATAGTGCAATCTTGTGGAGTTGGAAGGTCCTATCCTAGGCAGGATAGTGTCTTTCTATAGAAAGAGGGTTTTGAATCACTCTACAGAGTGAAGGTTTTGATTACTATTATGAAATTAAGTATTTGATTTTTCAAATTTTTATTATATGTTAAATATTGACTTTAACAAATCTTGTGTAATGGAATAATAAAAGGAAGCTACTTTTATGTATCCAAACAATGTGATAGTATGCTCTACTAATTAGACAAATAAAGCAAATCCAATCGAGGAAAGGCTCTGATCCTGAAAATTGAATGCCTACATGGCTACTTTCTAACTCTAGATAGAGTTGATGAGATCATGACATCCCCCTCCCTCCCCTCAATGTCAATAGAGTTAGTTTTTAGGTCTAATATCTTTTTAGGAGTGTAATATTTCCACACAATAAAAGTTAGTTGGTTAGTTCAAAAGTTAGTTAGTTAATTAATAAGTTAGTAAGATTACTAACTAAAGACTAACTAAGGTAAAAACTAACTAACATTAATTATTAATTTAATTTAAAATATTTTATTTAGAAAAATCAAGAGTCGTAAATTCGATATTTTTTTCGAATTGGCAAGGACTGTGGCCATCCTTCACGTAAATTACAACGTGAACGAAACTTATGAGTTATATTAATCACTAGGATAATGTGTATAGTTTGGATGGTCTAAAAATATTAGACTTTTGGACAAGACTAGAATATTTTAGATATTTTAGAGATTATCTTAATTTTAAAAAAAAGATATGGAGATTTCTAGAACTAGATGTCATTTAAAAGAAAAAACAAGTGATGTGTTAGTTAGTTTGAAGATTTTATAAAAAGAAAAATAAAGAAAAGTGACTGGCGAAATCGTGCGCGCCGCGATCGCAGTTTACAGGCAGTAAACAACACTTCGAACAGAGAAAAGAAGGAGTGAACTGAGAGCTTTCTAATCAAGTGTCTTGGGGTTTTACCCCCCTTTCGGAGCCAATGGAACCATCAGATTTATGATCTGAGCATCAGATCAGTGATCTTTCCAAGATCCCCCTCCACAAAGAGCTCCACTTCTCAACCACAAGCCCTCTTCCCCAATTCACTATAAATATGAGGCATGGGAGAGGCATAAGGGACATAAGGAGACCCCGAGAGGCTGCGAGAGAGAAGAAGAGAGAAGGAAGAATACTCCTTCAAGAGACTGCGAGAAGCTAGAGAGAGAGAGAGAGAGAGAGAGAGAGAGAGAGAGAGAGAGAGAGAGAGAGAGAGAGAGAGAGAGAGAGAGAGAGAGAGAGAGAGAGAGAGAGAGAAAGAGGAAGAGAGTTAGCTCAAATCCCCTGTCTCGATCTTTAACTAAGCCATATTCTCTACCCTCTCTCATCTAAAATCTATCCCACCTTCCCTATCTCTCAAACTCCTCGTGGACGATGGCTCCAAAGCGACGAAGTGGAAAAACCATGGAAATCAATGCAACCGGTCAAGCAACGGGTATTGCCAATGATACGGGAGTGCCCGAGGTTGCGGGAATTGCCACCACAATTGGAACATCGAGTGTGGCTAATGCGAGTGCGAGTAAAGATGAAGTTCCTAATGTCGTCATGCCGCCAAACCAGGTTATTCATTACTAGATTATCAATTTTACAATATAAGATAAATTACATAGGATATTAGCTTTCATATTCTCCGCTTACACATTAAACTAATAACTCATCCAGAAATACATATTAGTTCAAGCATAAAACGATTAATCACTATGATTTCTAGCTAGAATAGTTGGGATACTAAGGCATTGAATCATGATAGAATTAATTGCCAAAGGTTATTGTACATATGTCTTTATGCGCATTCAATATAGTTGTGATCAAATGCGACAAGGTTAAGAATTGATTAGTGAAGGTTATAGAAACTGATTATCTGATGTGCATGATGACACAAGTGGGCTGCCAAAATAGTAACTGAGTTGTGCTTAACTTTGGGCTTCCTACATAATGGGGCAAATATTATGTGGTGTCTGTCCTAACACAAAGGCAAGGTCAATGGGAGTTAGTCTAGGCTAATGTATGACCATGTGCTCCCTGGGTTGAAGGCAAAATATGTGCACGTACAATAATACATATGTTTGTAAGCAAGAAATGCCTTTTGGGTAGATTCTCTTTTCTAAAAATGAGGAAAAGTGCACCTAGTCTCTTCTTTGATATGTACATCATAACAGATCTCTGTCAAGACTCGAAATATTGAATGTTGCCTCTCAAGTTGCACTTTCTCCTTCAAGAAGGTCACAACCATGCAAGCAACTGTCTCTATTCTCTTTCATGCATATTTGGAGATTCCATGACTCCAATTGTGTCTCCTCTTGCTTGAATCACCTTTTGCAAAGGCTAGAGGTTTGCTCTTCTCGTTCCTTGGTGGTGTTGCAAATCAAGCAAACTTGAAACCAGCCTGTTTTAGTCTGCTACACTCTTCCATTGATATATTTGTTCCCATATCCAACTGGCTACCACAAAGATAGAACGATTGGTGATACTCACTTGTTTTTACACAACATTTGTATGCTTGACATCATGATTGCATAATCATATCCATTGTGCAATGGCTTTGTCCTTATAGGCCCTCTCCGAAAGTATGGTGTGACTAACCTTGCTTGATGACTTTGTATTTTTTTGCTGCAATTCTTTCTACCTGCCATACTAAAACACTTTCTCACACAGTTAGGTGGCATCCTTTGTAAAGCCCACTCCTCCAGTGCCACTTCTACCTCTTCTACATAGGTCGATCCTTACATCTAGTGCACTTAATCTGCTTGCAAAAGGCTTGACTGTATCTCTTCATCCTCATCATCATATAGGATATATATCTCTTCCATCTTTCCATCATTAAATTATATACTTTGTGGTTGGCCCGTGATTTTTCATTTCCTTAACTCCATCACGTATCTTAGTTTTTGAGAACTTGCAATATCTTGACTTTCCTTAATTTTTTAATGCATGGTCTCCCTATCACCTTGCATTATGGGCTCCTCATACAAAGGAATGCTAGCTACAACACCTTGCAATGCATATGCAGTGGAGGCAGGATTTGGGGATTACCTTTTACCAGCACTATCCAAGAAAGAGTCCATAGAAGTCCCAAATCGCATAAATCTGCATATGGTATAGTCCAATCTCTTTGCACATTGAATATATGCATTCAAAACATCACTAACACATGCATCATAAAATGATATCTATCATTTTCCACCTTCACATGCTAACCAGCTAGCATGGACACTTTTTGACAAATTTATTCTTGAAATTTGAGCATGTTCCTAAGGACTTTTGTAAGCCTACAAAGTCAAATCCAAGAACAGAGTTAGTAGCTCTCCCAAATAGTACATTATCCAAAAAATATTTTAATGACCTAAGAAAAATGATACACCCACATGAGATTGAATTTCTCCCCAATGTGCAATTCTTTGCTCCCACCATTTCAACCACCTATCCAAATTCTTAATGTTGTCCTTGTTTACATTTTGTGCCCACCAATCTCGGATAGTAGAGGCATGAAGAGGGCTCTATTAAGTTGCAGTTGTTGCTAGCCTCCATGATTCACACATTTCAATGTGATGCATTTGTTTATTTGTAGTGACTAATTTCTTGGTATGCTTTTGTAAACTTTTCTCCCAATGGAAAAGACGAGAGAGTTCCTTCCCTTCCATTACGTTGTGAGGTCCTCCATTATTGTACACAACTTGTATTGCCAGCCAAATTTCACTTGTCTCATTGGACATGAATCCAACAAAGTCAAGTGTATTATGGCCATGATAGAATTAAAATTTCTCCAAAACGAGATTTGAGACTCTTTGTCGTCCTCTTTATATTGCAATCGCTTGCCACAAGCAATGCTCTCATGCTAGTTGATGATTGATTAAATTTAATATAAGCTATAATAATGTTGCCACATACCTAGGATCATAAATAGAACAAGACATAGTTGCCCACCAATCAACCCTATGGGTGTGATCAAAGTGCACCCATTAAAGCTACTTCTCCACATGTATATCATAGAGTCATATTGCTTACCTTTGCAATGCCAATCTTATGCTCAACATTATTAAAGTTTATGTAGGTGTGGGATGCTAATAGTAAGGTCATGCCATCTTATTAAACTTAAAAAATTTCATTGTCTAGCCATACTCATTCCTTAATGGTGTAAAATTTTCTATACCTTCACAAAAAAGAGAATGCTAGCCTCTAGGACATCTGCATTCACACGTATATTATTTGAGAGGTGCTCAAAAAAATATATTTTGTACATGGCCAATAGATCCATTTCGTGAAAAAACCAAACCAAGAAGTGGTGTGTGTGTTGGGTGTGGAAGTGGGGCGTGTTTGTTGGGTGTAGAAGAGGTATTTGAAGCGTGTGTGGAAGAGGTAGTTTGGTGTATGTGTGCGGGGGTTGCAACCATGATAGACAAGCTCCATAACCATCAAGATCACAATTCGCCAATGGGTGTGATTGTCTACTCCTATAGAAACCGCCTCCACCCATCGAAATCTAGGTACTCTAAGAGCCTTCTTTTGTTTTTGAGAGAGAGAGGGAGAGAGAGAGAGGAGAAATCCATAGTTATGGAGTAGGGGGGATGGTTTGCTGCACACAGAGGAGGAGGTGCAACGGAGGGAGTGAACGAGGAGGTGTGGTGGTGAAGGAGGAGGTGCGCGAAGAAGTGCACCTCCTTCTTCACCATTGAACAAGTGTGCATTGAAATATATAAGATCCACTCCATCTAATACATGCATCCATTCCTTATCATGTCTTATATTATGTGCCTGAGATATTTATTACCCACTTTCATTATGTGACATGATCAAACAGTAATGCTACTTATATTTGAAGGGCAAAGGAGGGTAATTTCATAGCTTTTGTAGCAACTAGGGAGATATTTAGCTTAGCCTATGTACCCTCATCAATTAACACAATGCATATAGATATTGGGGTATGTCATATGTAACTACCTAACTCGATACCTCATGAGCTTTTGACTTGGATCCTTTATGAAATTCAATAAGTTCTTTGGTTTATCATGTGGGAATGGATAGTAGAGAACCACTTCATCCCCCTTCTACAAAGTATCAAATAGAAGCTTCACACACACAAACTATCTCTTACAAGGCATGCAATGCTAGCTGATGACATTCTCTTAAGATACTACACCACTTAATGTTTTACTTTTTGAAGACCTTACTTAGAATTTTGAGATTAAACTAGAATTTTCAATCCCTATTAACCCTCACAAAAAGGGGTATTGAAGCCAAATTGGAAGACTAAAAGGGAGTTGGAATCCTTTTTTCTTTTGGATCATGATCAATTTCATGAGACTTTAATATGCCAATTTAGGAATTCTCTCATTCATAAGATGCTCTTGTAATATTTTCAGTTTATTACTTATATTGAGAGACATTCTTATATTGTAATATTTAATGAGATCTGAGCTCACTCATACAAATTGAAATTTATTCCTTGGCTTATGTTTAAAAGACCTGCGATTGGTGATAGGGTTGTAATTTCAATTTATGTAAATTGTATCCATAAAGGCCAAATTGCATGCAAAAAGGGAAAGGATCATTCATTACATGCCTAGTGAAAAAGGGTGGAGGGTGCCCAAATGACATGCTAAATCCTAACCCTAATCTTAATGTATGTAATATGTAAAATTGAATAGAGAGATCATTCTCGTATGTGCCACCTTTGAATACCTACTCTTCTACCCTCCTATCTAATTTCTTCCACACCAATCCTTGAGAATGAACAAGAGAGAGTGAGAGTATGAGCCTAAGTGAGGGACTAGTGAGAATGAAGCTCATCTTCACTTCTTACTTCCCATATCTTCTTCCTCTCTTTCTCCCATAGCTTGAAGGATAAGGCATTAACCACACAAGTGATGAGGGAAGCACACATTCAAAGTGCCAAAACCTATTCAAAAATGATTATTTTTAAAGATTGTATGACACTATTCTATGCACCATTGATTTCAATGTGCAATTATTTATTGTTTCTTTTTTTGAATAATATTATTCAAGAACTAGGCTCACCCCATGGAAATTGTAACATCACCAAAAATTAGGTAAGATGAATGCCAAGTACATCAGGTTGTGGTTACCAAGCTTCCATCCACTTTTTGTAGGATTGGTCAAATTAACATAGAGATTGTGGGCACTAGGGTTATATTCATTTTTTATAGGATTTGTCCAATTAGCATAAAGGTATACATGAATTGAAAAAGGGACCAATCAAGAGCCTAAGAAATGGGTAGAGTGCCCAGATTATGGAGGGAATCCTAAACTCAAACGCGGTGTATAAAAGCAAAAAAATGAAAGAAGGAGCTCATTATTATGTGTGAAACTTTGACAGCAACTCACTCCTTGTTTCCATCTTATGTTCTTATGCATTTTCTTGAGAGTGAGGGAGAGTGCGAATGTGAGAGTGAGAGTGAGAGTAGCAAGTAAAAGACTCAAGGAAGTGAATCTTCCCTCTAGCCTTGGCATTCTTATCTTGTTTCCCTTCTTCTTCCATAGCTAGAGGTGGAGTTTCAGCTAAACATGTGAGAGGTGGTTGAGTCAAAGAGCATTGAAACTCTTGAAACACTAAGAGTCCATCCAATATCCCATCCATCATGTGCATAGCTTGGCATATGTGACGTACCCACTTTGAGACATCCTTAGCAACATGATTTAGTAGTCCATGGAGATGTTTTCTTGGGCAATGCTACTCAATACTCTTTTGAATAACATAAGGTTTGCTGCCTAAGACTCTCTTGGGTCCAATTTGCAATAGAATGCCTCGGTTGTTCCCATAAGAATCGACCTAAATTTTGGCATCTAAGTAAACCAAGTTCACCTATTAGATTAACTAGTGTTAGTCTTTGAGAATTTTCTTGTGCTAGATTTCTCAATGACTCGTGTCATACTTGGCTCAAGGAGAGTGAAAAATGAGGGGGAATATGGGTGTATCGACACCTCTATCCATAGGGCAAAGTCTCACTCCATTTCCCTAGAACGATACAGACTCAATGTGCTAACTAATTCTATGTGGTCAATGTTTCCTATATTACAACGTATTGAAATGTAGAGAAGCTGTTGGATTACTGAGATCACCCTGCCTTAGGACAGATTTGTCTAGAATCTCACCGTCTTGCTTCCCTCAATTGGATGGCTTTAATTATCTCCTTACCTAACATATTTATGTTGTACAAATAAAATTAGATTTCTTAATTATCCCTTTTAGTCACAACATTGTTCATGAACTTAAGTCACAACATAAAAACAATGAAAAAAATACTTTGGGATACAACTTCTTTATTTATTAGAGAATCTTATATAAGTGTTCACCTTCCGTCCATATGGAAGGTTGACCCGAAGGCCTTTATTTTACCAAGATTTTTCCCCTAACTAGTAATGCGACCCTCATGAAGTCTATCCTGAGTCACACAAGGGTTTAGATGATTCCTAGGACCTTGAGAGTTTACTAGCTAGAGCCGCGCCCCCCCCCCCCCCCCCCCCCCCCCCCCCCCCATGTCACCCTTAATTCCTCCTACCTAGGGATCCCCTACCGGCATCGAGGCTTGTCGAAACTCTTGAAACCAATCCCTCTTGGTGAAGGATTTTGCAACTAGCCTAGGAGGAGGTCTAGTGCGCTTTCCTTTTATCTTATTGTAAATTTGGTACATTAGGGTTTTGACTAGTTCAATCAAACTTCCTAAGTGCATCAAATAAACTTGTATGTACTATTTGCAAGCACAAGAAATTCTTTTTCAAGCAATATTTCTACACAAACAAGAAGGTAATTAGAGTAATATTTTAACCTTCTGGCAATTTTTTCCGACTTGTTCTTGTTCCCCTCTTGGATTTTTCTTAGTTTTCCTTCAAATTTTTCTAGGTTCTCTTTGAAATCTCATTCTAATTAGTCTTCTTTGTTAGATCTTTAATTACTTATTCTTAAAATTTTCAACTTGTTTTGATATTTTCTCGTAACCTTTCTCGACCTAAACCTTTGTTGAATGTTGCTCAATTGGCCTTATTACGAGTCTTTACTAGACTTTTAAGTATTAGGGTATGGTTAAGATTTGTCTTAACTTATGGAAACTAAGTTGGAAACCTTGGAATCTTGATTTTTACCTTGGAAGCTACATAAGCTAACAAGGCGAGTATTTTCCTTAAGAATTTTAAGCTTCTATTTTCTTGAAAAAGAATCATATTGACTTTTTGGTTTCTTTAAGAACTGGGTTCATAATTCACTTTGTTATGTTGGCAAATTGAGTTGATTCAAATATCCTATGCTTCTAATGGTTACATGCATAATTCAATATTTTCAACTTAACTAATACCAAGTGGGATTTTCTCTATTAAAAAGGGTACTTCTACTCAATGAATTTAATGACCTACTTTTAACTATATTAATTTAATTTTTCTTATGCTTACATGATTTGTAAATACTAAGAAAAATATTATGATGCAGTTACTTGATTCCTAAATCTTATTAAAATTTATTGTGCTTTTTTTTCCAATGGACATTTCTAAATGAAAATTTGATTTATTTGGTGCACTTTACTTATATGTAGCTAAAGTAAGAGTTTAATTCAATTTGTTGTGAGGTCATGTACTTTATCCTATCTTTAAAATTTTTAAAATCTAAATTAATAGTTCCTACTTAAGTCTAACATTCCTTTATCATCAAAATTTTAACCTACCTAATTTTCCAATTATAAAAATTCCATTTAAAATTTGGAAGAATATTGACGAGCCTAGGAAAGGAACTCGAAAGGAACCTGGGATTTGTGTTGCATGAGATGGTGTGTTGTCCATGCTCATGACTGTATTTGTAAGTTCTCATGCTCCCTACTCCAAAGTATGGCCTCTTTAGGGCCATTGCGAATAGGGATTCCTCATATGCTAGCCCTCCAAGCTTTCAGTCTTGAAGGAATATGATTGGTAACTTTGAATCATGATAGAGGTCTTGTAGAGATGAAGGGGATGTCCATGAGTCGAGTTGTGTTGAAGGAGATAGTTTCCGATTGATAATTTTGATTCTCTTCTTTTCAACTCTCCTCTTCTCTTTCTTACTACTCCCACTCTTCCTCTCCTCTCTTCCTTCTCCTACTCTCTTCCCTCTATTATCCTTCCCTTTCTCCTCCCCCTATCTCTTATTATCTCTCCTTCCTACCTCCTCCTCCTTCTCTTCTTTTTCTACTACCCTCCTCCCTTACTCTTCTTCTTCTTTCCTCCTACCTTCTCCTTCTTCTTCTCTTTTTTTAAAATTCCCTTCCTTCCTCTCATTCCTCTTATCTTCCTCCCTTCTCTCTCTCTCTCTCTCTCTCTCTCTCTCTCTCTCTCTCTCTCTCTCTCTCTCTCTCTCTCTCTCTCTCTCTCTCTCTCTCTCTCTCTCTCTCTCTCTCCAAGCAACAACGTGCGTAGATGAAAAATCATCCTTTGTAATCCTTGGTTAAGGCTTTTATAGTCTAAGCTAAGGTTACTAATAATATGATTATCATGTACTTAACTAGGTTGACGTCTTCGAACAAACGAGTGGTGGCATGGTGTGTTTGGGCCTATCAATGAGGGTATTGATGATTTTCATGGTGAGGATTACAAAGATCAACAAGTAATGTTGATTGAGCAAGTAGTTGAGATGAAATTGAGGTGAAGAGATGCCCTCATTTTTTTCTATGGTGGTGGCAAACCCAACTGACTGGTGGATTTTTTTCCTTCTTTTCTTTCTCAAAGAACTAAGGGTTAAACCTTTTATTAGCCTCCCCCTTTGAAGCCCCCTTCACACATGGGTTCTCAAGGACATTACAACATATTTTGATTCCATTGTCAAGACATAGATGGAATCAATATATTGCTTTAAGATGCATGCATTTTCACTATGAAAATAGGAGGATCACACACTCGAGATTGGGATTGAGAGAGGTGAGGAACTGATCTTCTATTTTTACACCATGCTTAATTTGAAATTGGCTTGACTAGAATAGGCTACACTCTAAAATCGAATTGGGGAGGAATTAATTCAAGGTTGATTTTATTTTTTTATTAGATTAGTTTAGGTAGAAATCAATAAAATCTTTTAAGAATTCAAAAGAAAAAATCATTAATCTTCTATCAATTATGTAGTAGATTGATTGCACTTCAACGTTGCTCAAGGTATCAAACATTGTCATGTATATTTAAGGAAGAATTAGATCAAATTCTATGAAAGAAGAGGGCTTAAAGAGCTCTCTAGATGACTCAACCTATCAATAGCACTCAAGTAAAATCGAGGGAAAGGAAAGAAAGGAAGAGTAAAAGGGAGTTGAGTGCTTCAAGCACTCAAGTGTGCTCAAAGTAATTTTGAAAAATGCTAGATGAATAAGGACATGCACTAGAGTAAGAGAATATTTTAAATACATATGCCTTATCATCAAGCCATACCAATTCCATTGAAAGCAATAAAAGAAAAATTAAATGCAATGGTGGCTCCTTACTTTGGTTCTTAAAGGTTAGGACTACCTAGTACTCGAGTCCTAATCACAACCGTAGCACTTGAGAGTGGAGTCTATCTCACATGCCATACTTGAGTATGTTACTCAATGACCACCAAATAACTATTAAAAAGTGACTTCCAACACTTGATAGTAGATATCCACTTGAGCAAGTATTTGAGCCTTGACCACTCAAAAGGATGCCTGCAACTTGACCATTCAACTAGCAACCCCTCAGCCAACCACAACATTTCACATGCACTCAAAAAGGAGTAAATATATGCTCAAATATCATCACACTTGATAGTTCCATTTACCTTGAAATGGTACCACAATTTCTTGATGTCTATGTTGTGTTTTAATATAATTCTACTTTCTATGAATGGCTTGTAATGTTGTATCATAACCACTAACTCGTACATAAATAAACAATCTATCACATTTAGTTTTGTATAAATAACTGGAAAAATAGAAAAAATCCACATGTAGATGACAAGAACCCAGCCACTACAATGCTTGGAAGCATTACAACATTTCCTATGCAAGGGGGAAATATAACAAGCAACAAATTATGGTACATATAGTGTGATGAAATTCATAATATTCTTTCACTTTTTTGAACTAGATCCAACTACATGTTGCTCCCAAGTTTGTCAAATGAATGTGGTACAAAACAAATTACAAATAGTAAGATTGAGCCTAAAGAAGGCATTAGTGAAAGCAAAGCAAACAATTAGTTAGAAACACTAAAGACACCAAAACACTTAGGAACCTTAACTATCCTCAAGGCATACAAGAAACCATCAACATGTAGGCCCTCACTTTGTCAAGTAGGATGCACCATGAACACCACATCAAGACTCTATCTCCTCAAAATGACATATTAATTGCTTCAGTAACTCCAATCACCACATGTAGTTAAGATTCATCATCAATAACACTCATTATAACATCAAGGCTTATGCCTTAGTTTATTTTATTTGGTATTCTTTCACATGTGCTCCAATGCATGACAATATGTAGAGCCAAAATGGCTCTCACGCTTAGTCTCTCACTCTTTAATATTTTCCATTCATCTCTATAAGGCTAAAAGCCTCATTGTACACCCACCGGCATTGATCAACCAACTCCATCCCTAATCCCTTAGCCATTCTTCTAAATTTCCCCACATTTACTCGTAGCCTATCAATGGCAAGACATAGCTAGGGATATCGACTTGCTTATGGTTAGACATGTCCCTCTAAGCTACTTGCACATTTTTCTCTCTCTACTTCTTATTCACCTTAGTGTCATAAGAGAAAACAACAAAAGCTAGGTGGAAAGGCACTTGAGAAAGGAACCATTTGTTACAATTACACCTACAATGTTAACTCTTGAAGATTCTATCCTTCATTAGTTGCTCTATTGGACTTGATATCTTATCCAACTAGCCCCATTGTCTCCCCTCCAATCTATTTCAAACAAGCACCCTTTTGTTAGCAATGTCAATTCTTCCCATCCTCATTCAGTAACTTTTCTTTCTTCATGGACTACATCAATACAAAGAACTAATAAAGCTATCCTCTAACTAATGAAATACCTAAATAAGCATGTGCACTTAGAATAATATCTATACAACAACCTATGTATGGTTTGAGTCCTCGGGTGGGACAACATTCCAAGCTTTCTTGGAGTTCGATCCATCTCCCAAACCAATAATATATATCTAGTGTACCAAAAAGAAGAGTATCACTTCCTCTAGGGAGAGAATGCATGTGAGATATTCCATGGTAGGTGAGATCACCTAACCTTCATTCTTGACTCTTGCATCTTCTACACCCTATAAGCCTCCTCCCACACTCATTCAAGTTACCCATCAATTAGAGCACTAGTTAAGGATATCATGATAATGGCTCAATCTTCAATAGTCTCATCACTAACTACACTTCAATCAACAATAAGCAAGTACTAAGGAACATTCGTCATTCACAAATGTCATCACTCCACCAAGGGCAACAACTTGTCCCAAGAATTCCATATCCTTAGTGCAAGCTGAAGCATGCTAACTATAACAATGAGTGCCATGGGACTAGGACATGATTAATGTTAATTGTATAAGTGAAGAAGGAAGTAAAATCAAGGTGAAGCACACAAATTCAAAGTGCTAGAATTATTCTTTTTTTTTCATTGGATGACATTGTTTTAGGCATGAACCATCCGCTACAATGGTTTTTGGTGGTTTATTATTTTGTAATACTATTGAGATCCGAGCTTACTCTATAAAAATTGTAACATCACCCAAAATTAGATAGGAAGATCTAGAACTACATGAGATTATGTGCAGCAAGCTTCTATTCACTTTTATAGTATTGATGGAATTAACATAAAGTACATGGATGAGTTGAAAAAGGGACTTTTGGTTTCTTGCTTGAGTGAGAAGTGCAAAATGAAGCTAGATGGTTCTAAGCTAGAGTGTAAGTCAACCTACCCTCCATCATTAACAACACCTCTCCACCGACATCACCATCTTCTCCCTAAACCTCACTATCATCTCTACTACTTCTCTCAGTTCCAATCTTACTCCAATACTCCAACCTAACTCAAACTCTAATCTATTCCTACTTCAACTTCTTGGAAACAATCAATATATTCTCATTAGCTACTTTCAAATAATAAACATCCTTCCCACCTTATCAGGGAGCCATAAAATTGAGGGATACATACCTGTAATAAAGGGGGGTTTATTTGGTCTAAGAAGAGAAGAGAGAAAGGTACAAGTGCATTAGATTTTGAGAACTATATCTACCCAATAAGGGGAAAAGAAGAAGAAGCATGAGTTGAACCATCATCCATCATTAGGTCATGAGACATAACCAAGCTATAGAGGTACTTCTTGTTTCCCTCCTATTTGAGTGCATAACTAAATTGTTAACAATTTTAATTACTTATTATATTATAAAGTACCACATCATTAGCACATGATTATTGAGTGATCGAAACAATTTCCAAGAAGTCATAGACAATTTCTTGCTACTTGGCAGTACACAATTGTTTACTAGGTAGCACACAATTTCCAACTTAGCATAGAATGGCTACTACCAACTCAGCATATGATTGCTAGAGTGTCAACATAGAATTGTCAATCCCTACATACAATTGCTAACCTCTTGCACATAATTTCTAACCAACAACCCATTATTGCTTATTCAACTTGCTAGAGTCAATTCTTGAGTTTCTTAGAGAGCCTAGCTCCCATGATTTCTCAAAAACATCAATTGTGCATAGAAAACGAGCGTATTTATTACATGATTCACACTTGCTTGGCACTCGTAAAGGATTTTTTGAGCACAAGAATATATAAAATTTCATTCATCTAACTTGCATCAAGCATAATAAAAGGAAATAATTAATTGTGCATTGTAGTCTAAACAGTAGCTAAATTTGAGTAGGATCAAGGCATACATCAACCGCCATAGACGTAGAGAACATAATCTCAAAAGATATTAAGGCTAAGTGAAACTTGAAACTAGGACCATAATCTTGAGATCATAAACCCTAAAAGGAAAACCTCAAATATAGATAACTCAAGAGAACACAAGTCTTCTAAAAACTAAATTCATTCGAATAATACTCTAGGTGAAACCTTACAAGCAACAATTAAGAGATAGAGAAACTAAGAAGAGGGCAGACCTCAGATGCAAAAGAGATTAAGCAATATAACAAGGTAAGAACCAACCACACCAACACATTAACAAAACAAGCTCTTAAGAACCTTAAACATACCTAGATTAAAAAACAAAAACTTAAGAACCTCCAAAAGATAAAATATTATGAGACAATTGTATTAACCAATTAGACTCACACACAGATGTATGAGTTTGTGTAGTGGATTGGAGATTCTAACTTGAGAGAGAAGTAGAGTTCCGAGTAGCCCAAGCGCATTGCCAAGCTTCTTAAGAGTGATTTGAATCAAAGAAAAGAGAGTGCTTTAGTATAGGTACACACAAAATTTAAACTTCTAACAACATCTTGAGCCAACTTCAACTTGAGACCTTGGCTAGAGAAGTAGTGAAACCCTAAACACACACGCCTTGAGACACACAAGAGCACAACATAGAACCTTTAGATGTTGAACATGAGGCACCACTTATGATAGCTACATCAAGAGGGCTTGAAAGAGTAGCACATACATTGAAAGACTTGGTAATAATGAGAGCACTTCTCCTTGAGCAATTTAACCACATGCCCTATATGGACTTGCTTGACTTTTCATGACCTAGATGGTTGTGAGCCTTGCTAATAAGTACTCATCATGTTTCCAAGTCTAAAAGTTGTGGTTGTTGTAAATTACACACACACAACCTTAAAAGAGCTAGAAAATCACAGTCCAAGTGAATGTATAGCAAATAGTTAGGGAGGCAAGTGTTTCAAGAGAGCTCACAGATACCCAAAACACAATGTGGATTCCTTGTGCGAAAAGTTGATGGGGACACCTGTCATTTTTGGGCGGCTTGTTAATTTAATGTGCAAGTGGGTGATTTCACAAAATACATATTTAAATTAATAAATATTTATGAGTTTAGAGTGCGCACTAGTAATAAATTAAGATTAGGATTGAGTTTTAACCAATTTATTTATTTTGTAGCTGAAGACTGCTAGGTATTCACTTTTGTCAGTTTAATTTTATTATTTTCTAACAATTGTGAATGCTTCAGTTGATGTGTAGAGCAGGTAGCGGTGGCATTGGGAAACACTGGGCGATAGCGTGTATTCAAGTTATTTAAAAAAAATTATCATTTTTGATGGGCATGCATCTTAGGCGTGGCGCCAATATTTATTTTGACACATTGTCCTCGTGTTAAGGGTTGAAGGTCTACCACTGGGGCTTAGTGCAGATGAGGAGTATGGGATTCAAAGTTCGGGAAAGGAAAAAAGATTGGGGTTTAACAAGATCCGGGTTTTAGAAATGATTTAGATGTGGAAGAAGAAGTCAAGCTTTTTCTATGTATTTAGCATACATGAATGGAATAAATAACTCTATCTTGATTACATCAAATGCTTTTGATACATAACCCATAACATAAAGGATATACTCAGATTCTTAATCCAAATATGAATATCAAATGCAAGCTCTAATGGCTTTTATCTCAAGTACATAGATGGATTTCAACTCTAGGAAACAAGTATTATGTTGGTAGATTTCAAATACATTCAAGACTTGGGCAAATGGAACATAAAATGCATTGAAGGAGCATAATTTTAACTTCAGCCCTGTTTTAAAACAAAAAATTCCAGCCCATAATCAAGCTCAAAAAGAGTGCATAAACTCATGAATAAGCTCCTCTAATCATTAATGAGTAAAGTCCTGATGAAAAGAGGTCATTTTCTTCTATTACAACACATAAATCTCTTGTTTGCTCATAAAAATGGATAAGAACAGTGGGCTGCCCTGTTTATGACTGGTTATTTCAGCCCATAACAGCCCATACACCTTCAAAATCCTCACCCTTTGCTTGCCCAAAGTCACTCAAGTACTCGGGTACAAGTTGGGCTTCATTGGACAATGAATAAGGTAGACAAAATGAGAGAAGACGTGCATAAGAGCAGGCTGAATCCTTTTCTCTCAGATTTCCCTCTTTTATAGACTGTCATACCATGCATTTTTGTCAGACCAAATGGACAGATAAGTGGAGCTCTCACCGTGTTTGCATCTTCATCTTCAGCTCCTGTTAATCTCCAGTTTGCATGCTCCAAAGCATACACCATGGCTTCAGCTCTCTCCAGTTGCAGTCAGGCTGTGCAGCCCGCATTTTGCACCGAAAAATGCGGGCTGCTTCCTACTCAGGCCCAGGTCACTTTTTGACCTACTCAGGTCACTTGCTGGTCACATTAGTCTGTTACTTCAGGTCCCCCGTGAACCTAGTGGACTTTTGGCCTTTTTCTTAAGTTCTAACCATATTTTTGCACTTGAATCAATGTGATTTATCCTGCAGATTGTCAATTACTTCTAGCTGACCAAGTTGTAGGTTCCCATAGACTTATTTTTCATCAATATACATGGTACAACTGAAAATTATATGCTAAATACAAAAGAACTTATGTAACTAAGTTGGTTATTGGGTAACAATGACTGAATTTTGTATGCAAATTCCTTATATAACTTCCAGTGAAGTTATTCTGTGTTCATAAGAATCCCATGATTTATATTATGAACAATAAACTCTTTGACATTCACCCCCTCCTAACCTGCACATCCTCCGGCATGTGCCATTTCATAAGATTACAGGTTAAGGAGGGTCTTCTTCAAATATATCTTCATCTTCATCCTCTAAGTCTTTTTCTTCCTGCTTGTCTTCAAGTAGAGGGCTCATATCTAAGTCATCAAGCTCATAAGTTGAAGATTCTCTTCGTTTGAAGAGCTTGATTCGTTTCCCAGCTATTGGTATTTTTATCATGGTCCCATCCATTTCAGCCAAAGAGTAAGTAGCATTATTATGTACTACTTTTACAACATATGGTCCAAACCATCGCTTGGCTAACTTTCTATGAGCACTATATTGATTGTCCAAGCTGCTATCATAGACAAGTACCCAATCATCCTCTTGAATAGCTCTTGGATGGAGTCGATGATGCTTGTCAAACCTCTTCTTATTCTTTAATCTTGCTGTTTTCAGCCTTTCAATGGCTGTCTTGACATCTTCTGGCCTTCTTTCAAGTTGCCTTATGCGCAGAGTCAACAATTCTTCTCTAGTCATGCCTTCATCCCAAGGTAAGATACTCCATGTGACAATGGACTCCTCAATAGGCATGATAGATGGCTGTCCATATATTAGTTCAGCCGACATATAACCTGTTACTGCACTATGGATAGTTCTATCAGCCCATAATGCAAATGGTAGCATTTTAGGCCATTCCCTCATCTTTCCTTTGCAAGATTTTGCTAAAGCTTTAAGAATTGGTTGATGTCCTCTTTCGCTCTTACCATTGCCTTCAGGGTTGTAGGTTGATGTAAGAGATAGCTTGATTCCCAATTGAGCAAAGAAATGGCGAGCCTCATCAGCATCCAATTCTCCTCTATCAGCAGTTACTTTGGCAACACAGCCATACCTGCAAAATACTCAAGTAAAGATCTACAAACAGCTTGAGTAGACTTTGTTGTCAAGGCTTTTCCTTCCACTTGATTTGTGAGAAAGTACTAGATATCTCATGTTCCAAATTCCTGTAGGCATGGTTACCAAATCAATAACCCATCTATAGTGAATGGATAAAGGATAGGTAGGCTCAAGCCCATCTCTATGCTTAACCATAGAGTACATTTGACAAACATGACAAGACTCAACAAAATGCTCAATGTCTTTATACATGTTTTGCCACCAAAAATTCTCTTTTATTTTGGTAAAAGTGCCCCATATGCCTCTATGACCAGCCAATAGGCTTTCATGAAATTTTTGCATGACCTGTCTTTGAGTCTTTTTATCTCCTAAGACACGAACAGGCGCCCTTCCTTTCTTTTTCGCATGTCTCCAAAGGTAACCATCTTTAAGAAAAAAGCCATAAGATTTTCTCTTAATTCTCTTGAACTCTTCATTAGACCAATCTTCCTTCTTTGTCATAGTGCTAAAAAATTGGCCAATTTTTAGCCAATCATCTGCATAATATTCTTCTTTAAAGTGTGAACAAACCATAACAAAACATTGAACATGCCGTCTACTAGCTGCTCACTGTCCTTCTTTGGTTGTTTCATCCTTTCTTGCTGATGTAAAATTGGTTTTAGCAACTGAACCTGTTGTACTTGCTATAATTATTGTTGTACCTACATTTTTGACTGCTGAATCATCATTAGATTCAGCTGTACTTGCTGTTTTCAGATTTGTACCTACATTTACAGCATTATTTATAGACTCTGATTCTTCTTCATCCATCATTCCTTCTTCATCCTTATATCTGGCACGCGAAAGCATGCCAGCAAACAACTGGATTATCTCTTCCTGCAATATGTTTCAAATCAAGATTTAAGGATTTAATATAAGCTATCCATCTTAGCATAGCTATATCGGGAGTGGAATAGTTGGCAATCATGCCCAAGAGTGGAAGGCAATCTGTTTCAACTATTACATGTGCGCCCATGAAGTACTCCCTGTCATATTTCAATGCAGTTACTACTCCCCAAAGCTCTCTTTTAATTTGAGCATACCTTCTTTGTCATTCATTAAGAACCTTCGCTCCAAAGCGGATTGCATATCTGTTGCCTTCAAGGTCATCTTGACCTACTGCCCATCCTATTCCAATAGGACTTGTGTCCACTGTGAGTATAATAGGTTGTCCATTAGAGTAATTAGCCCTCTTTAAAGTGGGGGCTGAAATCAACAATTTCTTAAGTTTCCGAATAGCTTGAGTATGTTCTTTCTCCCATATAAACCTTTGGCCTTTTCTTAGCAGTTACTAAAGACTTTCAGCAATATGAGCAAAATGTGGTATCCAAATAAGGTAGAAGACACATGCACGAAGAAATCTTCTCACCTCTGAAACATTTGTACATATTTCCTGCATTTTGCTGATAGCATCAATTTTGGATGGAGAAGGCTTTCGGCCATATGGACCACACATATGCCCTACCACCAAAACTTCTTCGACTCCAAAAATAGATTTAGCACCTGAAAGAGTAAGATGGACTTCTTCTAATTTGGACAAGATTTGAGCACAATCATTAATATGATCGGAAACAAACTTGCGACATCCAAGTTCATTGATTTCTTCATTTTTCTCATGAACTTCACATCCTTTGATTGGTATATCATCAAGAAATGGAAGAGTTAATTGGGGAATATAATCCCTCAATACTTTATGCATGGCATTCATCATGTGAGCTACTGAATTCGTAGCCCCTTGAGGTAGAGTACACATGCGAACTAAGCCAAGAGGCGTCTTCATTGTGGTAATGTCTTGGCTTTCCAAAGCAAGCTGAAATTGGTATAGGAGGTTGAGAAATAGGAACAAGCTCCTTCATGGATTCAGTTGATGTAGGGGTTGATCCCCATCTTAGGCGCAACCGCTCTGTTCGTGCAATCATATTAATTGCTTCAGTGACATCACTCCAAGCAGTCTTCAATCCCGTCTTAGAGCCAGGGTCTTCAAGTCGATCAGTTAGCTTCTCTTGAAGAGAAGAATCTGCAGCTTTTAGAAACAATTCAATCTTCTGGCTTTCCATACCTTGTTGATCGTCAGGATCTAGTTGAGCAAATTTGCTTTCAAATTCTTGATGAAGAGCAGTGGTGGTTAGACCCTTATTGGGCCTTTCGATCCATTTAGTGAAAACTTTCTTTGTCATAAGGCCAGAATCTTCAAGAAAAAATTCTTCTTGAAGAGCCTTCTTGAACACGGACCATCCCCCGTCTTTTTGGAAAAGACCATGAATTCGGTCCTGGAGACCATGCACAGCCAGACGGGCAAAATAACGGCTCCAGGCATGTTGAGGAACTCCAAAGAAGACCATCTTGTCAGTATAGAAGCGGATAAAAGAGGACACATTTTTCCCATTAAATTGCTTGCAACTGCTTCCAAAGCTTTAATGGCAGCAGCATCAATCCACTCTTTTTCTTGTCTCCGTTGTTGTTGCAATTGCTGAAATTGCAATTGTTGTTGTTGGCTTTTCTGCATTAGACGAACCAACTGTTGCAAGGCATCTCCTCACGAACTTGATGACTCTCCCATTGGACTTCTTCTTCCGCAGTGGACTTTCACGTCGGGTTCACCACTGTCCTCGTGTTAAGGGTTGAAGGTCTACCACCGGGGCTTAGTGCAGAAGAGGAGTATAGGATTCAAAGGTCGGGAAAGGGAAAAAGATTGGGGTTTAACAAGATCCAGGTTTTAGAAATGATTTAGATGTGGAAGAAGAAGTCAAGCTTTTTCTATGTATTTAGCATACATGAATGGAATAAATAACTCTATCTTGATTACATCAAATGCTTTTGGATACATAACCCATAACATAAAGGATATACTCAGATTCTTAATCCAAATATGAATATCAAATGCAAGCTCTAATGGCTTTTATCTCAAGTACATAGATGGATTTCAACTCTAGGAAACAAGTATTATGTTGGTAGATTTCAAATACATTCAAGATTTGGGCAAATGGAACATGAAATGCATTGAAGGAGCATAATTTTAACTTCAGCCCTGCTTTAAAACAGAAAATTCCAGCCCATAATCAAGCTCAAAAAGAGTGCATAAACTCATGAATAAGCTCCTCTAATCATTAATGAGTAAAGTCTCGTTGAAAAGAGGTCATTTTCTTCTATTGCAACACATAAATCTCTTGTTTGCTCATAAGAATGGACAAGAACAGTGGGCTGCCCTGTTTATGACTGGTTATTTCAGCCCATAACAGCCCATACACCTTCAAAATCCTCACCCTTTGCTTGCCCAAAGTCACTCAAGTACTCGGGTACAAGTTGGGCTTCATTGGACCATGAATAAGGTAGACAAAATGAGAGAAGACGTGCATAAGAGTAGGCTGAATCCTTTTCTCTCAGATTTCCCCCTTTTATAGACTGTCATACCATGCATTTTTGTCAGACCAAATGGACAGATAAGTGGAGCTCTCACCGTGTTTGCATCTTCATCTTCAGCTCCTGTTAATCTCCAGTTTGCATGCTCCAAAGCATGCATCATGGCTTCAGCTCTCTCCAGTTGCAGTCAGGCTGTGCAGCTCGCATTTTGCACCGAAAAATGCGGGCTGCTTCCTGCTCAGGCCCAGGTCACTTTTTGACCTACTCAAGTCACTTGCTGGTCACATTAGTCTGTTACTTCAGGTCCCCCGTGAACCTAGTGGACTTTTGGCATTTTTCTTGAGTTTTGACCATATTTTTGCACTTGAATCAATGTGATTTATCTTGCAGATTGTCAATTCCAGCTGACCAAGTTGTAGGTTCCCATAGACTATTTTTCATCAATATACATGGTATAACTGAAAATTACATGCTAAATACAAAAGAACTTATATAACTAAGTTGGTTATTGGGTAACAATGACTGAATTTTGTATGCAAATTCCTTATATAACTTCCAGTGAAGTTCTTCTGTGTTCATAAGAATCCCATGATTTATATTATGAACAATAAACTCTTTGACAGCGCTTATTTATTGAAGTGATTGATATTTATTTATTATTTTGTATACACATGGGGGCACGATTTAAATATTTGTTATTGGGCATTGTATTTGGGCACTGCCCGACTCTTTGGGCACCCAATAGCTTTAATTCTTTAGTAGGACAAAAGCAAACACAAAAGCTAAAGTGTGCCAATTGTAAATTGGGGTATTTTTTGAGCTTGGAGATCAATAATATATCAAATACATGCTTTGTGGAGCGCTCACACAAGGCATGGGGGGAGATTGTACCCAATTAGTCTTTTGCTTCATGTCGTGCAAGCCTTCTCTCTTGTTTTTTTGTACAAAAGTAGAGTTCTTTTGTTCTTGGGGACCTTCCGGCACTCACTACGTGTGCATACAACATCCGATCTGTGCACCAATTGTATTTTAAAGAAAATTTTCAAATATGAATCCATTGCTTAGAAATTTGAGAGAATATCAGACATTAAAGAAGTCTTTTGATCCTCATCTTAATCATAATATATTCCTTTTGGAAAACAAGAACAACACAGGAAGGGAAGCTTTGGCAAGATCCTTAAATGAATTACATCATGTAATATTACCTAATCTAAGAGATTATTTATCCAAGGTTTTCCCTTATGGTGAACCTTTTACTAGATTTCTAAGAAAATCCAATTTATGCATTCGTAAATACCATGAAACAGGGGATAATTATTATCTGCAAACAATCAAATATCTCCTGCCTTTATTAAGGGATACCCAACAAACATCTGATGCCTACATACTATTTGTTTGGATTTTGACCATTGGTTTTCTCATCAAATGGAGAAAAGGCACCCTTGATTGGGAATAAATGGTTTGTGGTGAACTCACTTAAAGTCCTTTTGAAAAATGCAATTTAAGCATTCAAATCATATCTAGTGCTTGGGTCTATCTCAACACCCATTAAATTCAAGAAAGCTATTTAAGAATTAAGAAAATGTTCAAATACTTTATTAGGAGAGGCATGTAAGAAGATGAGAACAAGGAATTAGTGTAAATAACATTGATATTATGCCATGTCACACTGACATTGGTATAAAAGGAGAGGACATGTAATTTTACATATCTTTTTGACACATTAATACAATTAAAGTCTTTCTCTCCCTTCTTGCTCACAACTTCTATGGCTTCCTCATCTTTCTTATCTTTCTCTCTCTAAATCTAGTCTTTCTCTCTCCTCGTCACTCTTATTCTCTCTCTTCCTGCAGTATTTCTCTCTCCTTTGTAGTATTTCTCTCTCCTCTTTTTCTCTCCATGGTTCTCTCTCTGACAAGTGGTATTAGAGCCCAGGTTCTTGGTCCCAGTTAGTCCCTCATTTTTACCTAGTTACAACTTTCTAGTTACATGGAATTTTGAGTCACAGGTACACAAGTACGGGGAGCAGTAGGGGAGTTTCCAAAGCATCTCTGGACCACAAGGACTGCATGCATAAGCATTAATGGCAGCTTTCTTGGGAGTTTACACAACATCTCTGGACCACAAGGACTGCATGCAGAAGCATTAATGGCAGCTTTCTTGGGAGTTTACACAACTATGGCTGGAGGTATTTTGGTGAAGAGAGAGCAAAATCCCTGTCCTGTCTCATCTTCCTCCATTTCTTTAGGTTCCAAGAGCTCGAGCTTCTCAAGGACCTTCAAAGCATGAGTCATATCCTCTTTCTCTAGTAGCAAATGCATGAGAACCTCTAGAGCCTCTACATTGCTTGGGTGTTCTGTCAAGAAATCCTTCAATGCCTCTTCAGTGGATCCTTCCAAACAGTCAATGATTTTCCAGAAATCCTCACCTAATGCTTCAGGACACGATGAATCAGAATCTTTAGTGGATACATTCCCTTCCTTTTGATCATGCGATAATGACGGTTCATCTTCCTCCACAATCTTCTCCAGAACCTTGTGCACATTATTTTTGACCGCCTCACGAGCTTTCTCATCAACAATCTTCTGTGATGCATTCTTGTTCACCACCTTCTCCAAAGGAATTGCAGATTTGGCGGCCGCAGGAGCACAAAATGCGAGTCCTATGCTGCCTACAAGCAAAGCTCTGTAAAATAGCATGAAGAGCCACGTAACTGGGAACATAATAACTCGGCCTGGGGGCAAGGGAGGGTTTCTATCCAAGCCATGGCTGTCAGAGTTGTTGCGAATACGGAGCCGAGAGTTGGAATTATCAAGGGAGCCGCGAGCTGGAGAGTTATCAACAGCACTGTTCCGAGCACTGATGTTCTTAACAGATTTCCAGGATACTAGCTCCATCTCAATCAACAACGTTGCATTGGAAGATCTTTTGCATCCACTCCACCCTTCAAGGGCCTAATGTTTAGAGAAACAAGATCTCTTTCAAAGTCCGCAGTGGCAAGCAAAAGATCTATAACTGGTTGAGAGGGACTGGAAGGAGGACAAGATACTAGAAATGCAATTTCATCATCTCTCGACTCTCGACGACAAATTTAGGATTCTTTTTCCCGCAGTCTGTGCTCCTCTCGAAAGAAAGCAATCTTCAAGTCAGATGATGGGATTCTTTTTCCCGCAGTCCGTGCTCCTCCCGAAAGAAAGCAATCTTCAAGTCAGATGATGGGATTCTTTTTCCCGCAGTCCGTGCTCCTCCCGAAAGAAAGCAATCTTCAAGTCAGGTCAGCAATGGGAAAATGCCATCTTCAGAGAGTCTATCAGAGACGGTTATGCGAACTGCAGACTAAATGGTGAAACGTAACAGATGATGCTATTGTATTCATCATAGTTTGAGGTCAAAAGAATAGACCCAAAGGCAAAAGACAGGCTTGAGGGAGTGAGGTTAAGGGCATTTGCCATTAGATAACTGCACTGTCACTGTACAGGCTGAAATGCTCTCAGCCTATTGCAAAGCTCCACACTGTAGATTCTAGTTGCTATGTTGGTTAGATCGATTGAGCTTGGAAGAATATGTTGATTATGTATCTCGATGTCAGTCAGCACTTCCTTGCTCAAATTGATGCACAAAGGCTTCATCTTAGAATAGGCACCTGAGGTTGTAAGTGGATCAATCAAAAAGCCTTCATTATTGCTAGATACAAACTCATCAGTCTCTGCCATATGTCTCCTACATCTTTTCATTGCAGCTGTCTGGAAATAAGTCAGCAGTGTTGATTGAGCTTCTAAAGAGAGAATATCATGAAGTAGTGTATAAAGCTGCACTGCTGGAATTACAGCTGGTGCAGTTTTACCAGAAATTGGAGTAAGAGCTTCAGATATCCCTGAGGGAGACGCTTCATTTAGAGACTTGTAGTTTTCAAATGCCAACGCGAGCAGCTGTTCTACCTGATCTTGTACATCACACATCATCCTTTTCTCTTGGTGATTTAGTCCAACTTGGTGTCGCGTGGAGCTGCAAAGGCTGTTGCTGGTACTGGTGCTGTTGAAGCTGATGTGACTGAGGCTGTGCTTGCAGATGTTGAAGTTGCTGGACCTGTGATTATTGTGGCTGCGACTGTGGCTGTGGCTGTGGCTGTGGCAACTGTTGCAGGGAGATTGGCTGAGGCTGCTGGAGTTGTACTGATTGTGAGATTGGCTGCTGTTGCTGGTGCTGAACAGGTTGCTGTATAGCAGACCCCTCCTGCATGATAGCACTAGAATGTTGCGGTTGCAATTGTTGTGCCTGTTGATGTTGTTGCTGTTGCTACTGTCAGAAAGCAGGACAAGATTTCTGAGGTGCTCAACCACGAGTTGTTGCTGGACATTTAATGATTGCACAATTCTCTTCAACATGTGATACTTTGGACATGCCTGAATCCAATGTTCAACTTGGCCACAACTATTGCTCTTCTTAGATCTCAGCTCCACCATTCTCATCCCTTCTTTCAGGGCGTGGTTAGCTTTTAGTCTTCCTGGACAGGATATTTTAGTACCGATTCATAGTGTTCCAGGCCTGGTGTTCCAGGTTTCATTCCTCCGCAACGACTTGCAAAGATCGATTCCGTGGTTGGAGCAGTATTCTTAGCAGACTGTGGCTTTGGAATCTGTATACACTGAAGAAGTCACATTGTCTAGAGATTCAGCAATGTTTCAGCATAGGGGATAAGCATTTGGTTCTTCTTCAACAAGCTATGGTTCATGGAGAACCATTGGAGAATTATTGAGTAGAGTATGATGCTGGGATATACTACTATTTTGGTTCAAGCGTTCTTACTACAAGATTGGCTTTGAGGAGTTCATCAAGCAAGCTCAAGTAATTGGGTATCTTCTTACCTTTGAATCTACTTGGTATGATTCAATTCATTGGGTACTTTGAAGCTTGCAACCAACTCAAGCTATATTGGAGTTTGTTTCTTGGTTAGCTCCATTTTGAAGCAACTATTGGAGTTCTCAATGCTTATGGGCTTTGCTTGATCAAATGGTTGAGAGTATGTAGTAAGGATCAGTTGGGCTATTTGTAGAGCACTTCTTGGATGTATCAAGGATGTATTTGCAGGGTTTGTGCATGTCGAATTAGTGTTCTTACTGATCTTAAGTGCTTTACAACTTTCCCTAGATGAAAGGTAATGATTACGAGACAAAATAGGGTCATTACAGTGCAAAACAGGGTGCAGTCCAAACATGGACAGATTTGGAAAAGTTGCTACAGAAATTAGTAGCATCATTCTAACGACAAAGAAACAACTGGAAGTGATACTAGACATCATAAGCTTCGAGTGGAGCCATCAAACGTCTCATTTGGACACATATTTCTCGAGCTAGAGCCTATTTGGTACCGGCAGTTCACTAACAGTTCACTGTGGACAGTTCTGGAAATTCTTAAATAGAGAGGGGTACTGTTACTCCTAAATTCAAACCAGGATTTCTACTTGATATTAGACATCCTAACCTTCGAGTCAAGCTATCATACACCTTATTTGGACTTATATTTTTCAAGGAACAACATATCTCTTCAACTTGACTGCAATGGCAGCTGAGAACAATAGCTCCAGCTCTAGTGAACAAGGTTGGCTTCAAACACAGGCTAATATTGACAAACTTGGACAAGGTTGGCTTCAAACACAAGCTAGAATTGACAAACTTGGAGTTTTGGCTGATCAGTATATGGCTCTTATAAAGGTAGTTATGGAAAAAACAGCAAGACCTGAATCAAATGCTTATGCTTATGGACAACATGTATATGCTGATGGTACACACTATGATCTACATGCATCTTATGAATATGAACAGCAACAACATGTAAATGAATATGAGCAGTATGCAAGTACATCTGGACAGCATGTTAATGCTTATAAATATGATGTACCATACCATAATGCAGAGTATCATTCCATTGAACCTTGGCAGCAGAATGGTTATTATGGTCAACATGCTTATGCTTATGAGCATCCATCTCTTCAGCAAAATAGTTATGATTATACTTGTGAAGCTCTTTTGGTTGACCAGCCCAGTTCTTATGGATGTGACAGAAATGGTTATGCTTATCAGTGCACTTCTAGCTTTGATCAACAGCAAGCAAGTGATTGTGACCAATGCTGTGGGACTAATGATCAAAGGCAGCATGCTTATGTATGTGAGCAGCAAACATCAGTGGAAGCAAATGCATATGCTCAACCAAACTGTTCCTCTGATGTGCAGTAGGGCTATTATCACCATATGCAGTATGGACAGCATAAGCAATATGGTCATGAGTATGAACAGCCATCTGTTGTACATGATGAGCATGGACATCCATCTGTTATACATGAACAGCAAGATGACTATGAGCAGAATGTCAAAACTATTATAGAGCTGACCAATGGTGATGAGCAGGTGTGTAAATTGCTATCTAAGGCTAAACGTGTTAGACACCTTACTAGTGATACAATACAGGAACTGCATGCTGTGGGCTTATGCTATCGTTGTGCTAAGCCACTATCTTGTAATCACCAAGCCACATGTAGGGCAAAGTCTGCCAAAATATTCTTGGTATTTGAATATTATGATGCAAATGATGGAGAACATCTTGTTGAAGACCATTTTGGTATGAGTCCACAACAAGAAGTTCAGTTCAAGAAGGTAGATTATGGACATCATGTGGATTTGGATGATCATCATGCAATGGCGACTTCGTTAGTGAGTACCATCATGATGATCATGCTTCCAGCAGTATTTGATTTCGATCTTATGAAAGTTGATCCAATGCATGGCAACGATACAACTTTTCCTTTTGATCCGGGTGGCTACAGGCTGATTTTGACTTTTTGTATAGATTAGTACTACTATTGAGTATTAGGTAATCTTTTTCTTTACCACTTGTAATGCTGTACAGAGTAGTACTATGCAGCCCCCCACTTGGCTATACCAATAAGTCCGATATTTGTTTTTGAGGACAAAAACCTTCATTTTGAGTGGGGATGGATTGTAAGAAGATGAGAATAAGGAATTAGTGTAAATAACATTGATATTATGCCATGTCACACTGACATTGGTATAAAAGGAGAGGACATGTAATTTTACATATCTTTTTGACACATTAATACAATTACAGTCTTTCTCTCCCTTCTTGCTCACAGCTTCTATGGCTTCCTCATCTTTCTTGTCTTTCTCTCTCTAAATCTAGTCTTTCTCTCTCCTCGTCACTCTTATTCTCTCTCTTCCTGCAGTCTTTCTCTCTCCTCTATAGTCTTTCTCTCTCCTCTTTTTCTCTCCCTGGTTCTCTCTCTGACAAGGCAGGATTGAACTTTTGAAGAAGGGTTTCGATAAATTTACAGTCTGTCACTTTTAACCACTTAGCCACTCTACCAAGTGGCTTGGATTTAGACCAAAGCACACTTCTCTAGGCACTACCTAGTTCGAGATTGATTTTTTGTTTGTTTCACTTAAATGCATAAACAATATGGCATTCCATGAGTAACTAGAAAGATCAGGGAAGGATATAGAAAAAAAAGCTAATTGACAAGAAACTAGTAGCTAGTAGCAACGATTTCTCATAATCTATTAGTCTATATAAAATCCATTTTCTAAGCATATCAAAATACATAATTTTCACGAGTCATATATAATAAAATAGAGTAACCTCGTGCATATTTCAGGGCACTTAGTCCTCCTAGAACTATAAAGGAAAATTGTCTATCATATGGCTTACTTGCTTTGGTTGCTTTAGATGTTAGTTTTGCACCGTTTTTGTTCAAATCGCTTAGTAAGCTTTATGGACGAGAGAGCAAGAAGGGAAAGAAACGAGCCCACCTCTCGACTCCTTTTCAATTGAATTCATTGACCCATTCTTTTTCTTTTTCTTTGCTCATATGGGAAATAATTTTCTTTGAGTTATTTATTAAGCCCTTTCCTCACTCCCCAAAACTTTATCCCACTAAACATCCCCTAGAAGACACCCTTGATAATTTTTCAATCACTTCAATGATGTATCGTTAACTGTCTAGTTTTGATGTTAGAGAAGCTAGGGTATCTTAGGCCCTTTCATACATGCCATGACCTAGCGAAACTAACAAAGCCCAATTGCAGTCTTATTTGAAAAGCCTAATAAAGATTAGATTTTTTATTGAAACCTATTTAGTCAAGCATCTCTAATAAATCAAAAACTAAACATAGTGAATGTATAAAGTATAATCCATTTAACCTATGGCCACTTAGGCCCCTTTTTGCCGACTAAATCATGATTCAATGCTACTTTCATAAAAACAAAAACAATGCAAAAGGCTAATAGGCAAGTACTATGGGTCCTCAGTCATCCATTGTAGGGCCCTTCAAAGAAGCGGTAGACGTGATGAATAGTCAAAGGGAAATTATTTCTATACAATGGATATAAAAGATAATATATCTATAAATAAGCCAATCAAAATAGACACAGATATGGCAATATTCATGTGTGTGTGTGTGTTTAAATCAAGATATAGATTTTAATTAATCATTATGTAGATTTTCATATGTGTAAACTTAGATATAAATAAATATTTTTATCTACTTATGATTTGGTTCTTGATTTTAGCAAATCCCTAGAACTTGTTAGGAAAAGTTGTTGAGTGCACTTGGCTTTGTAGCTTCTTTTCAATTGAATTTTCTTAATCCATAAACAAAAAAGGCCCTATAGATGCAAAGCCTCCTTTATGCGTTTTGATAGTTTCTTGGTGTCTTTTGCAGGTTTCTTCCCTTATATGGATTTCACCATTATTTCCTATAGGCTATATGATCACTTTAAGATGTCGATTTGTTTCATGTCCCCAATAATATGGGTAATTTAATCTATTTGTCTTTGTCCAACTTGTATTATTTCAACAGTCGGCAAAGAGTACTTTGGTAATCACACATTGCAATTGAAAGTATTATTACATCAAAGGGTAATTCAATTCATGATAATTCAGGTCCATGTCGTAGAATGATCATAGGGGACTCGTTTAAGGATCTTGGGCAAGTTCATGAGATCTTAACAATATCTGTTTACTTATCCTTCCATAGATGCATTCTTCTCATCTGTCTTGCAACATGTTAGTAAGTTATGTGACCGGTGCATGACCTCATGTTGAGGTCTTACTACCTTTAGACAACCCATTTCAACTACTCAACAACTAATAGTGCTAGTCACAATTCCTATTAGGGATAATAAGTAAGCCCCACAACTTAGAGCATTTAAAAAAAAAACAAACATTTACTGCAAAAACTGGCTAATGAAAATATTCCTACATATGAAAACATGGTAATAGACAAGGCAGTTACCAAAATGGGATTAGTATTTGTTAAAGTGTCAAAATCCGTTATATATTTGATACGAATATAACATGATGCTAAAACCATAGCAAATTTGTAGTCATTAATACATAAATAAATATAGTGATCAGTAATGATTAAATCCCTTCTATGGTTCCATGTAAAAGATAGATCAAAAGATAACCTACATGTCCTATATAACTATAGGCCGAAAGTCTTTTTACTCCCTTTTAAGCCATTGCAGTCAGTACTCCTAAAATCATAAAAGCGATGCTACAAAAAAAGAAGAGTTATTACCATGTTGGATCATAAAAACTATAAAGAAAAACACATAACATATTAGCAAGAATAGATATTTTAAGTATAATAGAAAAAAATGCCATGATTGAAGCAGGGGAACCCTCTCGTATACATCAAGTGCTCATACATATAGAGTCAAAAGTAAATCATTAATTAGACCGTGTCATAGCCATCTAGTCCTAATTTGCCTAGCTAAACACTTGGGAAATTCCACAATGATTTGCTATAATGTTCCTCAAACCATACATAATCGTTGCCTATTGGCTTTTTAATCCTGTGACATTTAAATTAGATAAAATCAAAAGTTCACTGTTTTTAGCCATTCTACACATTGTCAAATATAACCAATCATGTCACTAAGAATGCCTTTATTAAACTCAAATAAATAGAAATCATTTAATATAAATAAACCTCTTCCCTTCCATTATCTCTAGTGTTTTTGTAGGTTCAAAATGAAACCTAGTTTATAGATCCCAAATCTACCAATGATGATAATGTATCATTGGTTTCCTTACAAAAACACTACTTCCTAACCAGTCAATGAATTGGGTCAAGGCTAGAGCCTTTGTTCGGTTCAAAGCCTTCAACTCATGGGAGAGTGTTACGAAATATTTTTTATGCTTTTTAGCCTCTTCGGAAAGATTTATCTTAAGTGCCTTGCCAACACCTACTAAGTGTTTGAAATTGATATGATGTGAAATAAATAGATAAGGTATCCTATGAACAGGTAATTATTTAGTCTTGGTAAACCCAAATGAATTGTTTTATAAGAATATTTGGAGTTATCAAAAATAGTACTTTTTTTAAATTTTCAAACCCTTACACCACTTTTCAGAATTAATAGATAGGCAATCAAGTAAATGAGTCTACTTTTTTTGTCAACATCCAAAGCATTTCGAAAAAAACAATCAATTTAGCTAAAGTGATGCTTCTCTTGCTATTCTTTTGGGCCTTTTTGTCTAAAAGGAAGCTTCACATATCTGATCATCCCAAAAAAAATCCAAACAACAATGAAGAAAAACTTAAAAAACAGGTCCGTTGACATATGATGGCATTACTTGTAATAAGGTAGCTTCCTTATTTCAATATGACTTTGACAAAAAACAAACATAAACAAAGGGTGAAGAGAAAAGGTTAGTTTTCCACATTCACAAAATAAACTAAAAGAATTCATTACTTCCTTTTTTTGAGTGCTATGAAACAAAATAGTTTCTTATGCGCTCTGCAGTTTCATAACCAGCCATTCAAATCGAATAGTTTCCAAGCCACCTATCCAATTCGGTTAGCTTGTGAAACAAAGACTCAAATGAGACGAAGCTTTGATTGTGTATTAAAGGTCCTATGATTGCCAATTGGAGATTTAGTTTACCCTTGGATTTCACCGATATAGCTTATGGTCATGGTGTCTTGAGATCCCGCTTTTTTGATGGCCTTTAAGCAAGCAAGAAGTTGGCTTTTATAGAGCTGCTTATAATTTCACTAATTTACACCTTATCGCCATTTTACCTCAACAAGCAAAAAGTGCACTAGCATTTTTTCACATGTTTTTATTGTGCTTAGAACATGAGTTCATTAGATAGCTAGTCAACTAAAAGATAAAGGAGATAATTTTGTTCTGCCATATAGACATGCTTATCTCATAAAACACAATAAAGCTTGCACAATAAGTATTATGAGTCCCCCAACCATGCTTCTATGACATGCTATAGTTTCATACTCTTGCGAGGCAATGATAAGTTCCATGCCTTGAGACAAACAAAGTGCCCTAATAGTACCAAAATTGATTACAATATTTGTCCATAAACCATCTTATGGCTGCCCAAAAAGGAATTGTAGTAATTTGAAATAAAAATCCTATCACAATAAATAAAGTCCCCATAAAAATACCACTGGACTAAACATCAAATGAAGTGATTTCATATCCAATAAGATTTTTGTCGATTCTTAAAATTTGGTAGTTTCAGTAAACCCATAAATCATAGAACAAATAGGACAACATAAACTTTTAACCATACCTCCAGTCGATATAAAAGTAAACCACCTCTTAACCATATGCGTGACTATTGTCACATATGGCTTGCACAAACACCAAAAAAACTGCAGGGAACCTCCAGTTGAGAGCTTGAATTTTAAAACATTGTGGATTTTATGGGTTATCATATAATTGACATATAGCGCTTACTAAGGGCTTCCCCCCTTAGTGGCAACAAATAAAAGAGTTTCTTTCAGGACACCCAACAAAATCAATAACTTGTTGATAGCACCTTCTTGGAGCCTCTGGCTCACTTGCTTGAGAAATATAAAGTGGTTTTCTAGTGTCTAATCTTATTTCTGTTTTTTCAAGTTGACTGTGTGCTAAGCTAAAGACTATTTATTTCTAATGATACTTGTGGAAAAACAAGAGCCCATAATTTATAACCCATAGATACCTTGTAGCCAAATGGTTTTGCACCTTCACATTTGAAACCTTGCAAAGATAATAAGGTTTCATAAGCACACGAAACATCATTCCAAAAATACGAATCCAGATCACATGCACAGAAATTTTGTCAGTTTTAGTCATCAAATAAGCTATCTCTTTTTCATATAGGATATAATTGGTCGATTTGTCTTTCTTCCTTCCTAGCTTATCTATCATAACTGACATGAAGCACTCATTGTTGTTCTTATCCTAACATATATTAATATTATTGCAAAAATGGATCCTAACCTTGCTTGCCTTTCTGTCTACCAACGTTTCTAAGGCAAAAGAGAGAAAACCTACTTTACTTTACTCTCTTAGGTTAATCCATTTTCAATTCCTCTTTGCTTAGCATATAAACCATAATAATATTGTGAGTATCATGGAGCAACTCAATAGAGAGATACCAAGTCAACCTCAAAAAGGTCCAAGAACAACCACATATACGGGTGGTTTGCAAATGTTGTCTAATGAAATTTTGCTTTCCATAGAAATAGATGACAATTTGTTTTCTTTGGTTACAAGTTTGAATTGTATTGCCTTTTCATTTTTTCACCCTATCCATTCGGTCAAGTATGGCAAGCATATGGAAAAAAAATTTATTACATTTAGCCAAAAAAATAATTATTTTTAGGTCCTAAGATTCCAAGCAATCTGCACCGTGCGCTTTCAAAACCATAAAAGAGAGATAGCTTATTTTATTTGCAATTGATGCACTGTGATGCAAATTAAATGGACCCTTGCCCTCACAACATCTACCTTATATAGTATTTAAAAAAAAATAAAGCATAGTTATAAGTTATTGTACAACATTTCTATCTAGACTCCACTTGCTCGATGACAAAAGATGGGTCTCTAAACAGCTCTTGTTTTTGCTTTTTGAAAAGCAACATTGGAATCATGATTTAGTTGGTAGGGGCCTAAGTGGCCATAGGTTTAAATGGATTATACTTTATACATTCACTATATTTAATTTTTTATTTATTAGAGATGCTTGACCAAATGGGTTTCAATAAAAAATTTAATTTTATTAAGCTTTCTGGACATGACTACAATAAGGCCTTGTCAGTTTCGTCGGGTCATGGCATGTATGAGGACCTAAGATACCCTAGCTTCTATGACATAGAAACTAGACAATTAATGGTACATCATTGGAGCGACTAAAAAATCGTCAAGGGTGTCTTTTGGGGATTGTAGTGGGATAAAGTTTCGAGGAGTGAGGAAAGGGCTTAATAAATGACTCAAAGAAAATTATTAAACATACGAGCAAAGAAAAATGAAAAGAATGGGTCAATGAATTCAATTGAAAAGGAATCAAATCCTTGCAAGGTAGGCTCATTTATTTCCCTTCTTGCCCTCTCGTCCATAAAGCTAACTAAGCGATTTGAACAAAAAATGTGCCAAACTAACATATAAAGCAAGTAAAGAAGGCAAGCCATATGATGACAGTCACTTTTCTATTATGGTTCTAGGAGGACTAAGTGCCCTGAAATATGCACAAGGTTACTCTATTTTATTATATACGACTGATGAAAATTATGTATTTTTGATATGCTTAGAAAAAATGGATTTTATATAGACTAATAGATTATGAGAAATCGTTGCTACTAGCTATTAGTTTATTGTCAATCACGTTTTTTTTCTATATATTTCCCTGATCTTTCTAATTACTCATGGAATGGCATATTCTTTATGCATTTAAGTGAAACAAACAAAAAATCAATCTTGGACTAGGTATTGCCTAGAGAAGTGTGCTTTGGTATGGGAGAGTGGTTAAGTGGTTAAAAGTGACAGATTGTAAATTTGTCGAAACCCTTCTTCCTCTTCTAAGTTACTCATAAATATATGTGTACATCAGAGAAGTTCAAAATAAGGTATTTTTAAAATACCATTTTTATACAGTATTTACATATGGAAGGGTGTAATATAAAGACATTATTCACAGATTGAATAGAAAAGGGTTATGTTTTATTCAGGAAAAATTTATAGATAAGGATATTTATAAATAGGCATTTAACGCACGTGATGTAGAGGATATACATATAGTAACTTCCATGAGCCTTCTTTGCAGGTTCAAATCCTACCTCTCCTAATAAAGTATTTGAGCATTTTCTTTATTCTTGAATGGCTTTCTTGCATTTAATGGGTGTTGGGATAGATCCAAGCACTAGATAATATTTGAATACTTAAATTGCATTTTTTGAAAGGAGTTTAAGTGAGTTCGTTGCAAGCCATTTATTCCCAATCAAGGGTGCCTTTTCTCCATTTGATGAGAAAACCAATAGTCAAAATCCAAACAACTAGCATGCAAGCATCAAACGTTTGTTGGGTATCTCTTAATAAAGGTAGCAACTTTTTGACTATCTGTGGATAATAATTATCCCCCATTTCATGGTATTTATGAATGTATAAATTGGCTTTCCTTACAAATCCAGTAAAAGGTTCACCATAAGGGGAACCCTTGGATAAATAATCTCTTAGATTAGGTAATATTATCTTATGCAATTCATTTAAGGATCTCACCAATGCTTCCCTTCCCGTGCTCCTATTATCATTTTTAGTAAGGTATATAATATGATTAAGATGAGTGTCGAAAGAGTTCTTCAATGTTTGATATTCTCTCAAATTTCTAAGCAATGGATCCATATTTGAAATTTTCTTTAAAATACAATGGTATAGCAAAGACTTGCTTAAGCTCTATGGTTTGTTTCTGATGTTTATGGATATTCTTTGAATACTTTAAGAAATACAACAAATAATTTATATGAAATAGAGGAAAGAATTGATAATAATTTATTAAGGATACCTAATCATTTATCAAGAGTTGAATCTATTGAAAATATAGATGTTCCTGAAATGGTTAATAATGTAATGTCACAAGAAAGACCATTTTTATTTGAGTCTATAGAAACAAATACAATATCTACTCAAATTGAAAATATTCAACTAGATAATATTAATTGAATATATCCTTATTCAAAGCCAATTTGTGTATCCTTATTTAAAGCTAGTTCTCTAGTTTTGACCAAAATATTCACCTTATCTTACAAAATTGATGTCAAATGACATTTTCATTAAAAAAAATGAAATATTGTTACAACTCTATAGAAACAGAATTTGTATCCTTTTTCATTAATTTGTTAAATTTATTTCCCTTGCACTAATTAGATATAAAGAAAAGTGCATTGGAGCTGGCCATTGATGAGAGTGGTCACACAGGTTATGGTGGACCCACGCGGTGGGTTAGAGAAAAGATAGTTCACACTTCCACCTATATGGCCTGATTGGGCGCCTGTGACTAGAACTCACGCATATCAGGGTTAGACTCGCACACAGAAATGATTGATGCCTTGAAGTGTGGGCTAGATCCACCAGAACAGACAGTTACAATCAACAAGATGGCATGATCATGAAATGCTTGTATAATGTGCATGTGTGGGCTGAAAACTGTAAACGCCCTGAACAACGTAGTATGCTTAACAATTATGATATTCGCTTGTTTTCGAGATTTAATATAAAAGAGAATGAACACTTAAAGCTGAAAATGAAAATTACTCACAAAATTACAGCCATGAAAATGTAAAAGTAATGGAGACAAGATTGAGGGTTGAAGATGGGCAACCCTCCCCACCCCCCCCCCCCCCCCCCCCCCCCCCCCCCCCCCCCCCCGAAGGAATGTATTTCTACTCAACCCAAGTCCCTTAGGAAAGAGCTCAGTTACAATCAACCTGAGAGTGAGAAGAAGTAATTCTCACTCTCACAAGATCATGCAAAGATGTACAAACATACATGCATTATCTATTATGCAATGATAAGAACTGATTTCTTTACAGTATGAGAGAAGAAAAAGGGGAAATCAGCCTTTCTCCATCATTGATCAGCAGTACATGGATAGGGCTTGCTTCTTGTTGCTAAAATGGAAGAAAGAGCTCGAGAAGGAGGTGCTGTAATGAATTTACAGGCTTGCTATCCTGTAAAACAACAGTGATAGAAGAGGGAATATGGAGGAATTTGATAATGGAGAAGTAGGGGATGATGATGGGGATGGATGGGTCCAGTTTCTGGCTATCTGTGGGTGCTGTACATGAGTTTACAGCAAAGAAAAATGATCCTGAATGAAGAAAAATGAGCTTTTATTTATAGGAGAGGGAAGAGCTAGTACAAAAGGGGAAAGTGGAGTAGCACAAGACAAGTGTCCAGCCACATGTCATGAGATGTGACAAGTGGTGGGACACTTGGAAACTTGTGTGACAAGTGTCTTGACACTTGTCTCTTCTCTATGGTCTTCCTTTTTGGGTTGAATACTGTCAAGAATAGAAACAATCAAATTTAGTAAGCATAGTCAGAGTACAGAACTTACTATTTTTAGAATGACATCCCTATTTTTTAGGACTAGTATTTTTAGGCTAATTCGAGGCTCCTAAAATTTAAGGACCTCCTAAAATTTAGGGATCTCCTAAAATTTAGGGACCCCCCCAATATGGGTGTCATATGAAAGCTTTTTCCGTGTACATCGCAAAAATTGTATCCAAATCTTCATGTGACTTTCCTATGCAAAGAAATGTGCATTTCAAGCTTTCAGCCCACACATGCACATTATACAAGCATTTCATGATCATGCCATCTTGTTGATTGTAACTGTCTGTTCTGGTGGATCTAGCCCACACTTCAAGGCATCAATCCTTTCTGTGTGCGAGTCTAACCCTGATATGCGTGAGTTCTAGTCACAGGCGCCCAATCGGGCCATATAGGTGGAAGTGTGAACTATCTTTTCTCTAACCCACCGCGTGGGTCCACCATAACCTGTGACCACTCATCAGTGGCCAGCTCCAATGCACTTTTCTTTATATCTAATTAGTGCAAGGGAAATAAATTTAACAAATTAATGAAAAAGCATACAAATTCTGTTTCTATAGAGTTGTAACAAATATAGCCATTCCTCTTTAAAAAAGCTCATTGGTTCCACTGCTATGAGCCAATTATTAAAGAAGTGTTTGCATGCTTATGAGGCAAAGGGCTTAGAAGGTATACATATGCCTAGCCATAGACCCTCCACAAAGTTACAACTCTTTAGTTTACCCCTAGCCACAAATCATCCTCGTATTTTGCCACATACATGGGTTCGGTCCTCCAAGGCCTCTGTGGAGAGCTCAATTAGACCTACTCATGGCTAGATTGATTAGTTTCGAGTCCAATAAAAACAACACAAGAACTTTGTCTCCTTGTGCTTGCACCTAATGGCTTAAGCCACTATTTCGATTGACTCGCTGATCCATTATGCAAAAGGTGCGCCATTAAAGTCATAATTATGCTAAGCAAAAGCTAACAATGCTAAGCTCTGCTCAAGAGTTCTATTGGATCCTAGTAACTTCACTAAAAAAAGCTATCATACATTCGTAGCCTCACGTATGCATTCCATTGAACACTAGTGGCTTCATTAGAGAAAGTTATCATGCTCTCTCAGCCTCGCTCCTTCGACTGATGGTTTACATTGAATTTTAAGTTTTCTATTGCACTCCCAATATATGACAGGGTCTTTTCACCTTTTTCTCATTGTACATATAGTACGCTATGAGTCATTGAGGAATACTTAGGCCATAGGAGTGGTCCCCCTTTATTGCATATAAATTAATTGTTATTTAAATATAGTATCCACATTTTATCATAGTAATTAGACTTGCTAATAGAAATCTATGAGGCTATCACCCTCTTTGGCTAGATCTTCAAATCCTTTGGAAATCCTAGTAGGTAGGCGCTTACACTTCCTTTCCCATAAGTCTTTCCCTTTTCTTTTAGGGGTTTGAGAATATAGTTTTTTCCCTTTTCTTTGCCTAATTCATGTTCACTCGCTGCTACTAATGGAGTCTTAGTTTATTTCCTTTCCTTTATCTATAATGATGTTTCAATTTGCTAAGTTATTTAAATTCAAAATGAAGCCATAGCATATGGTAGGCCTAGTGGGCTCAAATATAGTCTCTTGAATGGAGATCCATGGATTCTAAACAATATCTCCCCATAACACCATATTAGAGAATTTGGGAATTTCCCAAGTTCCAATTCCAAATAAGTGATAAATTTTTTACCACATGACTAAATATTAATCCATATTTAAAAGTGAGATTTGGGATTAGTACTTTAATGAAGACTCATCAATTCCAAAAGAGCATTATGTTTTTAAGACGAAAAAAAACTACAAAAAAATTTTACAATAAATATTGCTATAGCACTGTTTAGATTGGCCAAAAGAATAGGTTCTTATTAGTTGATTCTTATTATACAAGAATTTTTGTATCACTCATGCAGATCTTCAATCTACCGAAAACCAAGGGATTCATTGCTTTTCTTTTTTTTTCAAACTTGTATAAACACGACCCTATTTGCACCTATCAATTACGAACTTGCTATTGTTATGAAAGACAACCCCTAGGCTCAGTCACAACTATGAGTACTGAACCATCATTCACTCGACTACAGTATGAAGAGTTGATGTTGAGCTGGCCCATTCAAAAAAATACTTCTATCTAGTAGAAACTATTATCAACATCCTAGTGAACAATATTTGTATCATGAACCAATGGCTACTTTTTTTATCAAAGGAAATGCCTAATACATAGTCAAATACGACTCCGAAAACAAAGTAAGGGAAAGCCCTTAAAGTTTAGTTCAATCATCTTTTAGCATCGAATCTAATCCCTTTATCTTGATTGTTGCCAGGGTTTAAAATAGGCATTTTTTAAATTATAAATAACATTATTTTTCTTATAGCGTGCCATTTTAAGGCATTATAGTTGGTTGATATGGTAAACCGATTTGGTTTTTTTCAAGAGGTCATTGATTATAATCTAGATATTTTTACTATAATACAAGATTGATTTCTAAATGAAATAACCACTTTAAACTGTTAGGATGCTTAGAAGGTGGTTAATGTGTTTTGTAAAGTTAAGGAAGATATGTAACCATATTTCTTTTTCAATAATGCAAAAAAAAAAAAGTTATGCATAACCATAAGCGAAAGGGAAGAATATCTACGCTCACATATATGTTTTCAAGACGTTTTTTGGATTGGTTCATTTACATGTTTCATTCTGCTAGGATTTGAGCACCAAATCCTCAAAATATAAGTTAAAGTTTGATCACTTTACCTAAGAAATAGCCATGACTATTAAGAACCAATGCTAAAATGAAGCAAAACACAAACACAAAATTATGGACTACGATCCTTCCTTTTCAATTTTACTTTTTGAACACACTTCAATGGAGTAAATCCCTTTTCAAAACACAAAGTGTGTGATTATATCTTTCAGCCACACCATTTGATGCAGGATTGTAAGGGGCTATCAACTCCCTTTTAATGCCATGCATCTCACAAAACTTTTTAAACTCATTAGAAACATACTCGCTCCCATTATCCATTGAAAAGACACAAGTTTCATCTATTAGAAGACGTAGATATGGCATGTACTAGTTCAAAAGAAGTAGGTTAGGCCATTGAAAACCAAGAATATAAAGCCCAAAGGCATGGATCAAGATGATTGGGATGAGCTATGTAAATCCACCCTAATATTACCATTGTCTAAATAAGATTACTTCAATTTTATTGTACCTATTTTGAGCCATAAGATTATGATTAAGAATAAGTTCATGAGGAAGAGGTATCTCTTTGGGATCAACTCCTGCATCTAGGAGTTGGTTGATGGCTGAAGAAACTACTTAAGACTATTTTAGTAGCACTATTTTGACAAGAAATACATATATGAGGGCTGACTATAGATAAAGACTTATAAGTTTTCTTGGGTTTGGCTATTAAATAAAACACAAAAGAAAGCCAACTAGACAACATAACTTTAATAGCATATGAATACTAGGAATGCTTAATCCAAAACTCAACGTTCTATTCTTGCCATGCCAATCATAAAAACATTCTTCCAAAACTTAGCATTCTATTATAGACAATTAGACAACATAACTTTAATAACATATGAATACTAGAGATGTTTAATCCTAAACTTAACATTCTATTCTTACCATGCCTATCATTAAAAAATTTTCTTATTTCTAAGAAAGTTGGGCTAATGTTGCCTAAGCAACTAAAAAAATAAAACTTTTGGTTCATAATAAAGTGATTATAATTATTATACTAGATGTCATACCATTTGCATATCTATTATCTCGGATATCACAAGAGCTCCTACACTAACTACTATGGCTAAGTGACCTTGTTTACATATCTATTTCCTCGGATAATACGAGAGCTTTACATTGTAACACTGCTAAGTGGATTTACATATCTATTACCTTGGATAATGTGAGTGTTCTATAGTATAATATTGCTATGGCTAAACGATCTTGTTTGCATGCTTGCTTTCCTTGGTAGAGTAAGGGCTATTTTTACCTTTTTCTTTGTGGATTGAAACAAATCTGAGACCAATGGAAATGAGCAAATGCTTCTACCATCCTATGAATTTCTTCCCTCTTCCGTACCACACTACCAAAATTTCTAGTAACATCCCTCTAACATCCATTGATTCATCACTCAATCTTAAAGCCGTACTTCGACCTAAACATTTTTGACATGCAATCAATAACCATCTAATAGCCAAAGCTTTTCCTTCTATAAGTACGACTTCAACCAAAATTTGATAAGTCGATCCATCCACACATTTGGATTCAATTACAACATCAGGAGTCACCTCACGTATAGCTTATTGTAGAATAGATAGTGGATATCTATTGGTCTCTTGCCTAATTCGCCTCATAGCCTGATAATGAATTTGATAAGCTAATGATTTTTTTCCATCCTTCATGATTTGATCAACCAACATGTTTACCAATCGATTCCAATAAATTTGATCCGATTCCATGGTTCTCTTTTTTTTCGCTACAATGCTTCAATGTAACACGAGTTCATATGTATCTTCCGTCTCCTATCCCAATTGCATTTTACTTAAGACTTTACTTTGGCTTTTTGGCTCCATATTGTACGGTGGATCTTGTGGCTAGTTGGAGATCTCCCTCTAAACTGCACATACGGCTTTTGTTGGATGCATCTTTCCATATGATTGAATAGAACAGATCAAAGTAATTTTGAAGTACCTCAAAAAATCATATTTACTTGTTAGGCATTGAGTATCCATTTCCTCTTCCTTCTCTTAGGACTATCTACTCATCATTTCTCTAGGAATAGAGAAAGATCAAGCTTTGGGGAATTTCCCTAATGGTAGTCTGAACCCGTTCCAAAAGAGAGAAGACATTTGAATATCTTTGCGGTGGGAGTCCAGGTGAGACTCAACCTACTAAATAGTAAGACCTTTGGACACCAAATGGTTTCACACAAATAGATGGATAACAATACATTTTTGCCATAGCAGGCTTCGAACCCCTACCAATACTTTTATTATTGGATCAAGTATACATTTAACACATTAAAATAACCAATACAAATTCATAATAATAATACAAATTACAATCATACCTAAAACTATCAAAATCGCACTTATGTCAAAGAAACATCAATGGCAACCCTTGAGACAACAATCATGGTTCTCTACGCATTATTTACAGATAGAACTTCTACGAAACTGGAGCGGAGGGATTGGACCTCCTCTTAATGTTAGTTCATACCATTTCATACAAAAAAAATACAAACAATAAAGGTAAAATAAAATCAATTATCCACCCAAAACGATAAAAAATCCTACATACCATTTATAGTCACAAATAAAATTAGTCGAGATAACATAACAAAAGAGTAATGGTAGTAGGGTTGAGATATCATCACCCCCTTCGAATTGGACATGAAGGTTCCCTTTCATCCGGCTTCTCGCAACACTTTGTAAATAATTGTTATCTCTAGTTCTCCCAATAATTAACCTATATTATACAACAATTTACGGGAGATCCCAAAGCCTTAAAGACACTAATTGTTACTATGTATGGCTCTTGCCAAAATCGTCATTTTCCCATGCTCTCACCATTTTTCTTTCTAAACTTCTGATCGACCATAGCAATGTAGCTATATATCTTCAAGAGAGGGTAGAGAGTTGCCATTTCCCCCACTCTAGTTAAACTTGGCATGCCCTAGCCTTGGGTAGATATGCTCAACATGCCTCTATCGATTTTGACATGCCTCATGGATAGAAGAACCCCTATGGCAAAACTCATTAATATAGCTTATGGTCAGCAGTACTATGCTAACTCCAATCTTCACACCCCTAGGCCGTCCAAAGGACTCGTGAAGTCAAATCTATTGTTTACTCACTATGGAACTTGAGGCTAATGAATTATAACACGTTCTTCTCGCACAACAAATCCACTTTGAAGTTCACTTATTTGCTTGGCTAGTTTCCAAAACGTATACAATATCCGATGGGGACCTAGTACTTCGATAGCACCCCGATCTAATGCTTTAAATGAGATTTCATATCTAAAACACAAAAAGGACCCTACAATGAAATCATTAAATATTTTATCAAAAAATCGACATCTTTTTAAAAAGTGATAAGGTCCCTTACCAAAAGTACTAATTGTAACAAAAAAGGGAAAGGTATTCGCAAGAATATTTACATCATATGCCATAAAAGCCCCTAAAGCACTAAACAAAATAGGACTAGTTTGATAGTGGTTAAATTGGCAAACTTAGATTTGGCAAGAATCTCATTTTAGGGCAATATTAAAGGGGAATCAGCCCAAAAATCAAGTAGGGGTCAAAACGTAAACCCATGCCAAGTTTACCTAAATACCCTTCGAACCGTGTCAAATAGTCGTCAACTATTGCGTAGCTCACACACCTTGCTTGCTCCATGAAAATCCTCTGCTTTTGAAACCTAGATGCAATTGTATCATTAAAACCTCACTTCCCTTCTGAATATCCATATAGCATTTCATATGCAATGAGGCTTGCTCTTGATCCAGATCCCTGAAATCTAATTTAGTCCTAAAGGCTCACTTATGAAGCTAATAACTACTATGCACATAAGCTATTGTTAATAGGTCTTTAGCCTCTTATGCAAAGCTACGCTATTCTTTGCCTTCCAACTTGTACTTTGCCATAAAAGCCTTGAAGGCTTATTCTCTTCTCCAAATATTTAAATATTAATGCCAATGCAAAAGTACATACTTGGAGCTTTGAATGAAAGAATCTCATGAAGGAACCAAGTTTAGAGGTAGCAATTAAAGCAATGTAAGATACGTTAGCTTTAACATGACAATGCAAAGAACCCAATGTTTAAAGGAGCTGGGATAATAATAGAGCATGAAGAAAATTATCAAAAAGAGCTATGGACGATAAAAATTGGGTACATACAAAAAAAAGTTCATATAAAAGAACATGTAGAAGGAAGATCTAGATATTATTGAAGCTAATATATGTGTGGATGCATGTTGGTCTATACAACACATATCTATGTGCAAATGAATACATATAAGAAGAGTTTTGGGCAATCACATGTAACAATGGTTGTGTGTAATATATGTATCAATCACATGTAACTAGAAGACAAATAATGGTTGTGTATAATAGTAATATATGTATCGATTGATGCTCTAAATGTTATCAAAATGGTAAATATATGGATTGTGTAGATAGAATGCACCAATCGATATATTCATGCTAAAAACATGGGATATACATATTCTCATATACAGAAGATGGGATAACAAACCAAGGCAATATTTATACAAAAGTATAGTTATTGTATCTTCTTTTGACATTCAAAAATGGGTCATCTTCCAAAGTATAGTAGTTATGCCAAGACTTAAGTGCAACATGATGTTATTATATGTAAGCCAAGTCACACAAACTAGTAGCACAAAGAGAGAACCTTGACAAAGCACGAACACATTGTATGCACAAGGAAAGGATGGATTATATAATGTTAATGCTTTAAAGTATTTTTCAAATCTAGTAGACACAAAGTAGGTAAGACACGTTCAAATTCTACCTTTATTCCACCGAGTTGTCGTAGAAGCTCAAGTTCTACTTTTAGTAATAAAAAATTTTAATTAAAAAAGAGTCAAGTTGAATCAAAGTACTAAAAGGCTTGAAAGGAACCTTGTAAATTCTTTAAAACATACACATGATAAGGATAGGCCAAAAGTAAAATAGTAAAAGGTAGATGGCATGCATCTTCTGATGTGACAATGATGAGCTACTATTGAAAGAGATGTATGATTACTATGAGTGACAACAATCACTGAAAATAGTTTAAGTGGTGGGCATATATGAAGACAAGCATGTGCTCTCTTGTGTACCTTCTGAACCTTTTGATAAGGAAGCTTCTTGCTTGATATTTACGACAACCTCTTAGGGTTGTGAGAGGGGGGTGTGGGGTAAGTTGGTGTGTGCACGAAGCACGAGAAAGGGAGAAGGGGGGGGGGGGGGGGACCAATATAATGGGGAAAAAGGGACAAAAGGGGCTCAAATTCCTTGTAAGCACTTACACAAATACCTACAAAGGGGCTTGCAAAATTGTGCCTTTGCTTGTTGATGCCTCCTCTTTCCATATAGTACTATGAGAGCTCAAAAGAGAGTAAATTAGTGTTCATGAAAAAACATCTTTTGAAGCCGAACTTTTTTGAAGTTGATACAAAAACCTTCAACCTCGGAAGTAGATACAAAAAACCTTCAATCTTTTGACGATTTGGAGGTCTTTTTTCTTGGATTTTGAAGGTTTTTGGGTCATATCACAACAAAATCAAACTCTAGATATAAAGTTAAAAGACCCTCTTCTCCTAGAAAACCTAAGGTTTTTTAAAACAACTTTAACAATTCACATGACAATAGAGCTCGAATTTGTTGAGTGAAGATTGGAGTAAGGATGATCAAAAATATATATACGTAGATGGATACTCATATGTACACCCTGATGAGAGGTCAGGGTTTTAGGGAAGGTGAGGGCTTCTTGATGTTGTTGATGGGACCGGGGCGGGGCTTGGTGAGGGAGGGGGGGCGGCTGTATCCATATCTGGAATAGTCCATAAATATAAACATTCTGGCACCCAGGCTGATGTTTGCTGAGGAGGAGGAGGAGGATGATGATGATGCGTCGTCTTCTTCTTCTCCTCCTCCTTCTTGGTCTGCTTGTTGTTGGGGTTGTGTTATGGGTCCTGTCCTTGCTTCTTCTCCACGTGACTTGCCTCCTGCAATGTACTCTCCTGATGAGGTTCTAGTAGTAGGTACAGATTGCTCAGAAATACACGGAAAAGCTTGAGAGAGAGAGAGAGAGAGAGAGAGAGAGAGAGAGAGAGAGAGAACAGTATCGCCTTGACTACTAACATGACGGTTTCCAAAGCATAACACTTCTGCTAGCTTTACAGACTGCTTGAGCTACACTTCATGCTCAGATGGGAGCTTGCTTAGCTAACATCATCTTCAAAATTATAAAATCTATATTAGTTCTTAAGGATTAAGGTATGGGTAGGATCACCTTTGCCAAGACTGTGGGTTTGGAAGGGGGCGGCGGGTGGGAGGAGTGCCTGATACGACACTGCTCGGCTGCTATACGTGATTCAATGGAAGTTAATGTTTTTGGGTTCTTTCTCGATTGATTATGATGCCCTTTTCTTGGCATCTTCTTACTTTCTAGCTAGCTGCTAACAGCGCCATTGCCTGCATGACAATGCATTTGATAAGAGCTGCTGCACATCTTAATCGATATGGCAGCCGTCCTAATTGTTCATATGATAGCCTTCCAATCTACTGATATGGAAATTTTGCATACACCATGCCAGTGCCTGCAATGCAATCGCTGGCATCATAGAATTTGTAATTCATCTGCGCTGATGATCAAGCTTCTGAGTTCACAAACGGTCGAAGGGCCGCAAGCTAGCTAGCTATACCAAATATGCTTCTTTCTTGCTGGGAACAGTACTGAGTTTCTTGGTCCCCACAATCGATGAAATGCAAGCTATAACAATATGCTTACAATGTGCTGCTCAAAATTAGTGAAGGGCTAAGGGTATGCAATAATGTACCTGGGTAATGAATGGCATGAAGGGTCCTTGCACAGCTACAACCCCATGTCTCGATGCTGATCATGGATTGAAGCTGGAGGAGCAGAAGGATCATCAGCATTAGAGTCCCAAGCAAGCGAGTGGGGAAGAGGAGCATGGATGGGTCGAGAGCCTGAACGGCTACATCCAAAGAGAGAGAGAGAGACAGAAAGAGAAAGAGAGAGAGAGAGAGAGGGGGGGCCCTATAAGGAGGGGCAGCAGATTTATTGAAAGTAAGATCTGAGAGAGAGAGAGAGAGAGAGAGAGAGAGAGAGAGAGAGAGGGTGTGTGTGTGTATGTGGGTTTATATATATGTGTGTGTGTGTATGGCTTGTGGGGTGGCGTAAGCTGACAAGGAATGGTTGCGTGTATGAGGTCTAATGTCAGGCAGTCCTTTTAGCACTCTCCCAAAAATAATCCCTAACCGTCTTTTCCCCCCCCTCTCCTCGAACCCTTCAAACAAACAAACAAGAATACCTTTGCAGTTTTCCATATCCATATCTACATTACATGGCTACCCAGCTCACTCTTTCTTTACTGGTTTTGAGCTCCGGCTTGCATATGACTCAATGTAGAGTCCAGACCTTTAGGTTTTTTAACTTAAATTTTGCACCTGTCAAAATGCATGGGATTGAGTGAGAGTATTAGGGTTTGAAATTAAGCAAACTAAGCAATGCATTCAAAGATGCTACCACCTCGAGGGTAGGACCATCCCCGGGGATAAAGTCATCTCACAAAACCGTTCATATTGAGGGGAATGGAACCTCGAAAGCATTATTCACACACACATACCCAACCCCCTCCAACTCATCTACAACTTCTATCATGTCGTTGCATATATAAGAAATGACACCACTATATGGCTCAGATGAGGTTTGGTACAACATGAACACTTCAGAAAGCTTCAAATATGTGCTCTAGAAGACTAATTTTCCAGCACCATTCAAGCATCCTCTTTGTTTATAATGATTGGAAACTCAACATTGTATTCACAAGCATACAATTTTCGAAAACTAAGTTCTATAACAACTTTGTGTTTAATATAGTCGCAGATTGGAACACACAAATTTAGACAAAGATTCTCGAATACATTGAGATCTAAACAAAGAATACACCGAAAAATATTTGAATTTCAAAAGGCCTTACATATATTGCCAGTGAATATGTTAATCCCCTTAAAACGTCATATGACTTCTCCAAATTACTAAAATAAAAAGGATGTGAAACATTTTTTGATATATTGTTACAGTCCTCAAAATTGATGATAGCTGATACGACTATTCAATGTTGAAAAACGATCAATCTAGAAGTGTAGAACAACAAGGTACACTCTTATTCTTTCTCTTTTAATCTTATTTCTTCTTGGGACCCAACATCTTCTTTGAGAAAGCGATACACTTCAATGAAATGGATATAAATATTGGTTGAGTGCTTTTAAGAATAAAGAGGTCAATGTTGAATTACATGGAGATCAAACGACAATACGCAAAACCACATTTCACTCTACTTGTGTAACCTAAAAAGGAATACACTTGCCATTTCACATAAACACCTTTGATTGAGTGAAAAGTAATTTATTGGCCCTTGGGAGCAAGAAATTCATTTAATATAGGATCTTTCAATCTCTTTTTGTTCTTCAAATCAATTGTAGGCTAAAATATATCAATTGAAGGTTGAATTTGAAAGAGTCTCTAAAATTTGTCTATTTGGTTAAGGTGTCACTAATTAGTCAATGAAGAACCTAGAAAAGTGATCTTCAAACACCCATGCACACCCATCAAACATAGCTACAAATGGAATCATGGAAAGTATCCAAAATACAAGCATCCTTGACAAGATATGCATAATAACTAGAAAAATTGCAAGAATATTTTGAGGCTTGCAAACAAGATGATAGTTTTGAGATTCATATTTGCCGAGTTTGCAATTAATCATAAAATTTTCTATTTGATTATAAAATTGTGGCAATGAAACATGATGTTCTTCTAGGGCAAGAGTAGCTAAAGCTATTGGACCCTTCTCTTATGTACTCTCTAAGGTTGAGATATCTACATCATCTTACTCTTTTGGAAGTGGCTACTCCTCCAAAAACTAGAATCTTGTTATCTTTATCCTAAGTCAACATCATCTACATCTATATACATCGAGATATACACTCATCTTGATTCACATTAACAGTTTGGTGCAGATTTGAGTATTGATCATGGCAATGAAAGCACAAAGCTTGTAGAATAGAAAGATTTCTACTTGCAATACAATTGATAAGGTCTTTTATTGTCTTGGTTCTTTACAACATTAATTGATCATTAGAATCAGTGTGAAACATATGCAAAAGTATACTAAATGAGGTAATTAACAAAGTCTAATACCTGTGCTAGGTTAAAAGAAAAAAAACATACTCACATTGTTTGTATCTATTTGTAGCAAATATTCTAAGATACATTTTCCATCATAGCAAACTCTCCATCAACAATTATATCCATCATCTTGTTCAATCACTTTGCTACATATTATTATTGTTTCTCTCTTTTTTTTAAAAAGTGCATGACAGTTTCACAACAAGTTATGAACTTTCCAATAAATTTGCAATGATAATGTCAAAGACTCTCTCTCTCTCACTCTCTCATATGAGGTCTTAAATAACTTAATGCTCATAATTTTCATGATGTGTGTTGAATTTGGTAAGTAGGAGAGATTTCACTCAAAGTCATCTATAATTAGAATCTGCTGCTATCTACATGGAAAGGAAAATAATATTATATTTTAGATAGAAAAAACATAAATTCATAATCACCAAAACAAAAACCTTTCAACATGGAACTTAACTTTCATGATTTTCCATCACTAAAAGCTTAATCTACATGTATGAATGAGGGGATAGACATCAATATAGGAAGTTTCCTCTAACACAAAAATAGAAGACAAGATTGAACCTAAGAGGTGCATATTTGCTGGTGGTCAAATGGAAGATTAGATATCACAAGCTATAAAACATAACTACAAAGTGTCACTTACTCTTAATGAGGAATAATGTTGAGCATCTTAAATGAGAGGACATAACATTACCTTAAAACAACAATTCTAATTTAGTCATTCATTCTGTATATATATTCATCAATGGACATTACCTTAAAACAAGGATTTTGATTTTTTTATCTCACACACACACACACACACACACACACACACACACACACACACACACACACACACACACACACACACACACACACACACACACACACACACACACACACACACACACACACACACACACACACACACACACACACACACACACACACACACACACACACACACACACACACACACACACACACACACACACACACACACACACACACACACACACACACACACACACACACACACACACACACACACACACACACACACACACACACACACACACACACACACACACACACACACACACACACACACACACACACACACACACACACACACACACACACACACACACACACACACACACACACACACACACACACACACACACACACACACACACACACACACACACACACACACACACACACACACACACACCCCAATGGTGTGATATCCTCCTTTTTGAAGGGAGAATACCACAACTATCCCTAAGTACCAAGAAAAGCATCTACTATGGGACCAATCATTTCTAATGCAATAGAGTTCTCTATATTCATAGCTAAATGCTTCTCTTACAAGAAGGCTCTCTTTGCCTACTTCAAATTTTCATTTTTCCCCATTCTCAACACATCGAATGTAGTTGTACGAATATGGGCTTGACCCTTACTTAGATAAAATGTGACGAATCTCCAAAATGTTATGTAACTTCATATCTAATATGCTAATAGGATACAAGACCTTTTCAAACCTAAAGCACAACAATCACAAGTGAAGTTCCTAGCCATCATAATGACCCTATGTTCATTCACAACTAAAATGTGGCTAATGTGAAAAAAACTATAAGAAAGTCCTTTGCAATCTCGTATAAGCACCCTAACATTCAAGCCTACCACCACATATCAAGGTTGTTCTCTAGATAGATTCCTTTAAGTGCTTGAGTGAATGGGAACTTTGGAATGGCATCCTCAACATGTTTATATATTCTCTTCATCTGTCCTTTAGGATGCAACTATGTTACTTGTACTTGTCTCCATAGCATAGTCTGCAACACTAGCATGCTCTGATGGGATGCAAAGACTTTATGTGCTACATGTGGATCCCTTGATAATATTAATCCACTATTCTTCTTTGTGTGAGCCATTTGTAAACACCAAGAGGCAATGAGTTTGATGCCAGGAGGCATATTAAGCATAACTTTTTTCAATGAGGAGCATATTTGAAAAAAGAAGTCTTATGCATTGGTGGTATCTCGTGCGAGTACTAGCTCTACTTCCTTTGCCTTTAGCACCCCAATGAATTAACACCATACACACTAACAGGGTAATCAGCATTGTTGGAGTACTCTCTAATTGAAAAGCAACTAACATAAGAATGGGATACAAACATTTAACATTTGCACGTATATATAATAGATAAAGTATAAGTGGTTATTTTTTTTCTTTGATGCATCTCCACCATGTTTTTAGCATGTGGTTTCAATCCCAAACCAAGAACTTCTTGCCCTTAAGGACTTGCCACTCTCTCCTAAGAGCTCTCTATAACTCCTCATTTCTTTGATGCCAAATCGGACCCCACTCATCTAGATTGTTGGATGTCGCATGGTCTCCCCTCCAGGACTACAACTGACATGAGGAAGTGTCCCATAGTCTCAAGGTAACCAATAGAATCAAAGGAAGGAATCAACCATTGGGCATCATCTATGTCAAATTTGATTGCCTCATGAGCCATCAATTATGGTGGTAAAACAAGAACAAACAAGTATGGTGCTACACACCTTCCCCTTACCTACAAGTATGAGATTTATACTTTCTAGATGGATTAATGCTTGTGTTAGATTCAAAGGCCTTAAAACTAGCCTGCTAAATTTGATCAATAAATTAGGTCAAAGCTTGACAAAGTTCTAAAGATAACTTAGACTGATCTTAACTTTTGAGAGTATCTCGATTAGTTTCCTTTAACTCATATTACTTCACCCTTTAAATACCTCCATTTCTCTTTTATGAGTCGTTTCATAACATCCATGAATTTCTTAGGATCCACTTCATATCAAGGTTGGATGGTTTGCAAGAACCTTTTACACCTTTGGATTACACAACATTTGGCTTCACCCCAGCCAATTCTTAGCATGGAATATTGAGAATATGATTTCCTCATATCCTCCTTAGGTAAATCCTCTAGTTTTAGATTACTGTACAAAAAAAACCTCCATAATTGCTTATAAAACTTCTATTATGTGAATCCCTCTGGCTAAAGTGGGTGAGAGCTTACCTCCCCAACTCACATCATGAAACTTCATTAAAACTTGAAGCTCACACCACCACAATTTGCACCGTCCATGTGAAGCATTACATAATCCAAAATCAAGATCTCATGACAACTTCCATAATTTACCAACATACATTCTTCCTAGTGTAGTGTGGAAGAAGGGTTGCAACCATTACACCATAGTACCACACCAAAGTGTTGACATGGAGGATTGGATGCATCTTGGAACTCAAACCTCATTCAAGCATGCATGCATAAAAAGCCATCGTTGAATCACCTTTTTTGTTAATAAAATTTTTTAGTTCTTCTATAAGTAGTTTATACTCTATATTCATTGCAAATACACGAATGTCATTTATATGTAAAGACTAATTGAAGAAATGCATCCCATTTGACAAAAAAGGGGCTCATGCAAGATGAAAGGTGGAAAGAGCTCATTGTGATGAGGGATGCCTAGCTCAAGGTTATCCATGTACAACAAATGAGACAACTCATTCGGCATCCAGGTACCTTTTGATTTCATCTAAAGGCATCCTTGTTTGATTGTTGTGCAAGTAAAGAATGGCCATTTAGGAGTCAACAACCACTATGTGATCTCTTTAAAAAAAAACTATTATATGCATGCCTCCCACATGCATATTCTAATCTCTCTCTCTCTCTCTCTCTCTCTCTCTCTCTCTCTCTCTCTCTCTCTCTCTCTCTCTCTCTCTCTCTCTCTCTCTCTCATAAATGAACACAACACTCTTTTCACTCTCACACACACACACGCACGCATGCATGCACGCGTGCACGCGCATGCCCACATGCACGCGCATGCGCACATGCACGCGCACACGTGCACGCGCACGCACACACGCGCACACACACACACACACACACACACACACACACACACACACACACACACACACACACACACACACACACACACACACACACACACACAAAATGGAAATCTACCCAAGACTAGACCCTCTTTTCCACCTAGAAGCTTGAGCACATAAGTTCAACCCCACCTCCACATTTGAGAGGAGATCATCCACCACCTTAGTAGGGTAGATCCAACATGGCAACATGACCTTCTCCCTTGCTACACCTGAGAAGTTAGCTTATTGGTCTGCGAATGCCACTAACCTGGACTTAAAATCTCAAGTACTCTCCTTTTCTCCCTTTAGAATAGCATTGATGAGTGCCCATCTATTTTTTAGTTTCCCTCTATATTGAGTGTGCATCCAGAAGTAGTTGAGTCCACTTTCCTATAGATCCTCTAATCCAACAGACCATGCAGCCTTCTACCAATTCAAATGTTGAAAAAGATACCACTTGCATATTTGTTGATTCTTGCATGGCATGCTCTACCCTAGCTTCTCTTTTCTACTACACATTTCTATTCTTACTTTCCTACACCTTAGCATGACTACCTTGTGAGTGGGACCATCTCAAAACCAAACACATTGCACTCACAAGAACTTTTTGAAGTTGAGGTATGCTTGTTTTTTGGTTACATGTTATTTCCTCCTAAATTATTTTAAAAGGTTGGTACTAACCCTTATAGAACCTAGTAATTGGAGTAGAGACTTGGATCATTGGTACTCCTTACCTTGGTTTCCCTTCCTTGATGGGGCTTCACAATCTTCTCCTCTTGCGGCAAAGATCTTGACTTTCTTAAGGTGACCTTGGAAACCATTCATTTCACAAGCTTTCAATTAGATATACATCTCACTCTTCTTCTTTGGTGCTTCTCCTTTCCCCCATTGACATTGACATCTTGGGGAGAGAGGGAGTGCTCTTCTCTTTTCAACATTTGGTGGTGAGAGGGGACAATCTTCTTCTCTTGGTGTTTAGAGGATTCTTCTTGGGAATTTTATATTTCTTCTCTTGGTGATTACAAAACTTTGATTACATTTTGCTTCATGGACATTATTATTATAATTTGTATCAATATCCATATCATCAAGATGATCATGATTGTAAAAGGGCACTCGAGCAAGTTAACAATTCCCCTAGAAAGGCATTGTGCAAGTGGCACCATTGCATTGCATTTTTCATGAGCATGACATCTTGCATTGCCCTTTACATTACCCCATGCTTTGGCATTATGTTCCTATAAACATGCATCTATGCACATTATCTCTTTTTGGTCAGAGAGTGGTTGACTCTAGATCCACCATACACATGATAGCTCACATCACAGTCTCCTTGAGCAATCCCTTTTGCTACTTGCCCACATACCCCCATATTTTTCCTTCATTGACGGTAGTCAAGATGGCTTGTTTATTTTGTGGTATGTTGGATTTCACCATCCCTTTTTCATTTTTCCCAAGGGCATAGATGCTTAACAAGATGCAACCAATTGTGATATGTTGGATTTGACCATCCCTTTTTCATTTTCCTTAGGGGCATAGAAGCTTAATAAGATGAAAGCAATTACTCAAAAAAGAAAAGCATAACAAAGCAAAAAAACAAAAGTTCAAAGTGGCCATTGGGGATTCGATGAGAACCCTTTGTTTGGTGCCTTGGTCTATCTAGGGTGACCCTTTGGGCTCCCCTACTAAGACAACCTTCACCTCTATAGTCTTAGTAGTAGTGGATGAGCACCCTTTTCCCAATGTCCTAGCTAATTTTGGGTGGGATGCCTTGGGGTAATTATGTGCTTGACTTGAAAATCCCTTCCTGGTCTCAATTCTAGGCCTAAGAGGGTGTTTTAAGCTTAAAAATGCATTGTAAATTGATTAGCTCTTTATTATTACAATCCAAGAAATTGATTATTACCAAAACTTGTGTGGATACCAAAACTTCTCAAATTGAGAGCTTGCTCATTGATGTTCGGATTGTTAGAGTGACTTCAGAACTAGAATGACTTGAATATCTCAAAGTCCTTGACTATGAATAAATGGGGCATTAGATCGGTGACCTATGCCCAAACCCTAAGGTACTACTAGATGAGAATGACAAGGAAAATGTCTTGCAAACCACCATAGCAAGTTTTGATGTTGATACACAATGGAATAGTGATTCTAACCCAAAAATTCCCCAAGTGACCCAATCTGTAAAATCTAAAACCAAACTCCCAGTCCATTTGAGGAGAAAGCACTTGAAGCACAATATACATAGCACTAAGTTAGAAACTCGAAGTTAAAAAAAACCACAAATTAAAGAGAGTGATCAGATAGTTGTGTTGCTTGGGTCAAAGTGCAAAGGCACATCCAATGAACCCATTAAGGAACCAACAAAGGTTAAAGAGGTGAATGTTGCATAGCCTTGGAACCCCCTAAGCTTGTATACATTCCTGATGACCTCAACAGAGAGGATGAAACACGACTTGTCGACTTGCTCAAAGAATATTGGGATGTATTTGCTTGGAACTACTTTGACCTTAAGGGTGTACCACTGCAAGTCCTAACATATACAATTCCTTTAAAGCCAGATGCCAAGCCTATTAGCAAAGAACATACCCTATGAATCCCTGACATGCCCACTACGTCAAGGAAGAAATCATGAAGTTACAGGAAGAAGGAGGATTCGTATACAAAATTGAGCATATTGACTGGGTATCATTGATTGTTGTGATGCTTAAAAAGAACTGAAAGATTCGAGCATGCATTAATTACAAGATATTAAATACCATGATCAAGAGATCACTATCCACACATCATATGATCAAATGGATAGGAGAGGGAAGAAGGCCATAAAACCTCTTAGATGGGATTTTAGGATACAATCATATACAAGTCCATCCAAATGATAGACCCAAAATTTCCTTTTCTATTGAACGGGGGTTTTTTCCATACATCATCATGCCATTTGGGCTAAGAGCAACCTTCTAATGACTCATGTGCACTATCTTTAAAGACATGTTGCAGAAGCTCCTTGAGGTGTTCATCAACAACCTTTATATCCATTCTAGTTGGGAGGAACACCTTGAGAAATTTCAATTCGACTTCAAGAGATGTTGGTAATTTAGCCTATCCTTTAATCCCCTAAAGTGTCAAATTTAGGCAAAACATGGTATCATATTGGGCCATGTTATATCCAAAAATGGAATTGCAATTGACACATCTAAAATCACCCATCACGAATCTCTCTCCACCACTGACCAACCTGAAGGGGATGTAGTGCTTCCTTGGCCATATTGGGTACTATCACCACCTTGTGCTTAACTATGCTACTATTGCATGACCACTCTACAAGAAGCTATTGATCACCTAGACTTGGACTGTGAAATTCCAAGATTTCTATGAAGCATTGACAAAGGCTCTCATGATTGCTTCTATTTTACGGGCCCTAGATTGAACAATAACATTCCATGTATATATTGATGCTTCCAAAATGGCCATTATAGTAGTATTGTGCTGTGGGAGCTTTCGCTCAACCGCCAAAACCCACGGACTGCTTATTGCTTCAAGCGTTCCAAGCCGAGCACTAATGGCTACCTCTCACATAGCCGACACACCATCCATATCTACAGGTGTAGTGAGCTTACCTCCATGCTGGTCAAGTTACCTCCTCTCCCGCACACTCCGGTAGCTCCATGATCCAAGTGCAAGCTTGAAGCAAGCTCCATCCTCAAGCTCCACGCTCCAAGCTCCATTGCCACGAGCAAGAGAAGAGAAGAGAAGAGAATAAGAGAGGAGAAGATGGATAGCTTCTCCTCCCCGGTCCCTCACCCTCACACACTCACTCCCTCACCCTCACACACTCACTCCCTCACACTCTCACACTCCCTCTCTCAAGCACAAGCTCAAGCAAGCAAGAACAAGAAGAAGAGAAGAAGAAGAGGAGAGCCACTTTTGGCCACACACAAGAATGAGCTTCTCATTCACTTTTCAACTTTATATACAAAACCCTAAATCCCTTTTGGGCAGTCATCCCCTTATCCCCTTTTTTACATGGCCGGCTGTGGCCTAGGCCATTTTTCCCATTGTCCTTATATCTTCCTAGCTTCCTTCCTACCGCCCATCTACCTTTACAAATTGCACGGGTGAGAGCCCGACGCTCTTAAAATTAAACCATGATGCGCTTGTGCTCTTTTACAAAAGTATTGACTTAAACTTTTTCTTGTGTGCCTTTTTCCTTTATTTAGGACTTTCATGCACTTCTTGTGCTTCCATATTTTTCTTGGCACGCCTTCATCTTCCATTTCACTTTTGCCTTGGCCTTTGTCTTCTGCTTTAGATTTTCCAAATTTTCCACCTTGTTCCTCTGAGGGTTAACATGTGCCAATCCAATGAACATAATATGGATTTTCCTTGTGAGTTTTGCTAGTTGCCAGCTTACTAAAGCTAATATGAACCATTCAAAAAAGGAGAGGGAAGGACTAGTGACGGTTTATGATGTAAAGAAGTTTTGACATTATCTTTTTGATACACCATTCACCTTCTTCATTGACCAACATGATTTTCTCTATCTTGTGAACAAGCCCTATGCCACCAAATGCATTGCTTGCTAACTTTTATTGTTGTTAGAGCTTGACCTTTTGTTATTGTATATAAGGAAAAACAACACTTCATTATAGATCACTTTTGTCAAGAGTGATTAGTGGTGGCGAAAATGCCATAGGAGTTGATGACACTCACTTGTTTCACATTCAATAAGATGCTTGACTCTTCAAGGTCGATTTGACACCTCAATGGGAAGATGATATTGTCCATGTCCTTAAGAAGGGCTTGCCTTAATGACCAATAGAAAAGGCATGATTCATAGGCCTCCTCATTAAGACCCAACCTTACCAATTGATTGCTGGTCAAATGTACCATTTAGGGCAAGATTTTCTTCTCAAGAGATGCATATGTGAGCATGAAATTGAGGATGTGTTGCAAGAGGCACATGGTGACATTGGTGGAGGGAACTTTGATGCAATTGCCACATCACACAAAGTGCTTCAATCCCAGTAGTGGGCTTACCCTCTTTACAGATGCTATTGGGTTTGTCAAGCATTGTGATGAATGCCAAAGAACAAAGCTACCCATAAAAAAAGATAAGATGGAAATTACACCAATGGTCACTCATGCTAGCCCTTTGAGAAGTGGGGCATCAACTTCATGGGACCTATTAGCCCAACTACACAATATTCATAGGCTCGATACATCATTGTAGCCATGGACTACATGAGAAAATGGGCTGGAGTCTAGGGCAACCCAAAAAATTTGACACAAGAACCACTATTCGATTTCTTTGGGAGAAAGTCATCTCACACTTTGGTTTCCCCATCAAACTCGATAGTGATGAGGGGAAACACTTTCTTGATGAAGTGATTGAGCATATATTCTCCACGTTCTTGGTCATCCATAAGAAGTCTATGCCTTACTATTCCCAAGAAAATGGCTAGGTAGAAGCTACAAATAAGGTTGTTGTTAGCATCGTGATAAATATTGTCTCAACATTACACAGAGTGGCATTGTAAGCTCATAGCAGCACTTTGGACCTATCACAACCTTTAAAACTGCCGCAAGACAAACTCCATTCAAGCTTACCTATGGCACCGATGCTATTATGCTAATAGAATTCCTAATTCCTACTTTGTACATCACTGTCCAAGAACATTGGGAAGGCACTAAGGCATGTCAATAATGCTTGGAAGAGCTTGAGCACTTGACAACAACACATTTGCTAGCTATTCATACCCTACTTGTTGAGAAGGCTTGATATAATGTGAGAAGCATGTCAAACAAAGATAATTTGACAAGGGGGATCAGTCTCAATAGTGCATGTCAATTTGAATCTTCCCAATAAGGAATATAGTCATCCTCTGTATGGATTTAGCTTCACGTCCATTGGTTGTAGCTGTGATTGCTCAAGATTTTTCCAATAGTAAAGAAGGGTATTATAATCTTAGCCCTCATCTATACAAGCATTGGGCATGATAGATCTAGCTACTATGAGGCAGATGCAAAGATATACAACTGGAATGGTGGGCTCATCATCCAAGTCTAGATTGATAATGGTATGTATGGTCATTGGGTTGGGTTTGGGGAGAGACATTGAAGAGTGTTTTTGTTGTTTCTCAAATTGTTCGTAAAAAGACTACTCCACATGCGACAAGAAGGGAATATTTGCATTTACAACAGGTGGTTCATGTGAGGGATCTCCAAATGAATAGCATTTTCTAAATCTTGTTACATTTAAAGTGGCGATTGGGTAGTCGTCTGAGGTTTTCAATTCAACATTCTCTTTTGGATGATTGATTACATGGATACAAAAAGGTCTAAGGCCTCAAAGTTTCAACTTCTACTTATAATGGCCCTTTATCAAGTAAAGCATTATGAGCACTTGCGCGCCTCATATTGAGCATCGAAGTAAGGGATTCATCCCTGAAACAGAGCTTGAGATAGGTAGGAAGTTTGGGTGTTTTTGATCTTCAAAACAAGTAAGTATTTTGGGATATTTTGTTTGTTTGATGATTGGGAAACATGGAGAAATTATTTCAGTTTTTTGCTTTCGATTCTTGTTGCATTTAGCGTAGGTTAGGATTAGGAAATCGCACCGGAGAAGGGTAGGGTTTACTGTTGCAAAACATGGCAAAAATCGTGCAAAAAATGGTAAAAAGCTCGCTTGTGATGCCTAAGATCGGCAAGTGAGTGATTGGGGGCATCAACACCATACCCGGGAAGGGGTATAAGAGCCAAGAGGCCAAGGGAGAGCTCATTTGTGACCATTTCACACAAAGAGAGAGAGAGAGAGAGAGAGAGAGAGAGAGAGAGAGAGAGAGCCATCGCATGATTTGATCCGATCTCACCATCGACAAGCCTACCGCTCTATTCAGGTATATGAATCCCTTCCCCTACCCCCCAGATAGGATTTGGAGGTTTATGCTTGCTATGATTGATTAAATCGCAAGAATCAAGCAAAATCGACCTCTCCCTGTCGTCGTCGCGCCACGTTTGGCCTATTTGAGCAGTCGCTTCTGGGCCGAGTCCCAGAATCGGCCCTCGGCCCTCTTTCTTTTGGCCCACTCGGCCCGAAACCCTAATGGGTCCTCGGCTCGTCCAAGTCGACCATTCGGACCATCGACTAAATCGACCCTCGGCCCGTCCAAGCCAAACCGTCCAAGCCATAGGATTTGGCCCTCGTCCACGTGTCATATTTGGCCCTCGGCCCGTCCGAGTGACCTCGTTTGAATTGACCATTCGGCCCGTCCGAGCCAACCTGTCCGAGCAACTTTGTCCGAGTCTGCGCCTCGGCCTATCCGAGTGACCTCGTCCGAATTGACCATTCGGCCCGTCCGAGCCAACCTGTCCGAGCGACTTTGTCCGAGTTTGTGCCTCGGCCCGTCCGAGTCTACCCTGTCCGAGTCACGAATTCGGCCCTCGGCCCATGTACCTCAGCCCGTTCAAGTGACCCACTCGGATCTTGCAATTCGGACCAGCTGGGCTGAGTGTAAATTTTTATCAAATTCTCAGAAATTTGACCTGACCCGGCTAGAGCTCAGCAGTGCAAACTGTCAAAAGTCCTCCTGACGCTCAAAACTTAATTCTAGCACACGAAATAGACAAAATCGTAGGGAGCAGCCGCTTAGCAGCTTGAAGTAGGCAGTAGCGAGACCCAAAGACCTAGATGCAAAGCGCTGAGTAGTTAAAACCTGATTGGCCAAAAACAAACGAGGCAACATATTAGAAAAACCCTGAACCCTGTCAAGGCGGCCAAAAAATTGACCAACAAGCCTATCAGGCCCGAAACAAAGCGAGAGTACATAAGACACTTCGAGATTGTTTGCTACACTCACCTTGAATTTCTGCACTTGAATGCACTTAAGGAAATTGAAAGCGTGATTGAGCACAAGTGCACGAGAAGCGACACGCACACTGAGTGACCATAAATTGAGGATTGTATTCAATAACTGAAGGAACTCACTCAGATAAGCCACTCAAGGAACCCACCAGTAGGAGAGGACCCAAGACGTAGACAAACCATCAACATGCGAAGTAGGACCAAGCAGGTGGCATCAACGACGTGGATTTGACAAATCTACTCAACCTGACCGACAACTTGGTGGAGCAGGACAACACGACTATGGCAGAAGGAGGCTCAGACCATAGGTCTAATGAGGAACTCGACTTGAACATCTTTTCGGAGGCTATTCAGCTGGTCAACAGCTACGAGGCACACGCCCGGTACGAGCACCGCGGCAGAACGGCAGACGCTATCATTGGAGTCCTAGAGGAAGAGAGAAAACTAGCCCACAAGGCTTTGCAAAGCATAGTCGAATACAATAGGGACCAACAGGCTAGGAACCAAAGGCAAAGCACGGAGTTGTGTGAGGTACAGGAGTATTGAACTTAGCAGGTAGAAACCAAATAGATCACGAGAGAGCCCTAGAAGGAGACTTGACGTTGAGCGAGCTTCTCATGAAGCGACTGCTAGATAACACGGCAGCAGAGCAAAGTGTCGCGGCACTAGCAACATCGCTGCTCGCAGGATTAGGAGCGAACCAAGGCTCAAAGAGCCAATCTAAAATCCCTATTGTTGCCAAGCAACTCGACAAATACCAACCCCACGACGATCCATACAGCTTTGTAGAGCAATTCGAGCAAGTTTGCGAAGCCAACGGCCTCAATGACTTGACTCAACACTCTTAAGTGTTCGGGCTCTGCTTAGGTGACAAGGGAAGGACTTGGTATACAAGCCTAGATGCCGCAGAACGAGCCAACTTCAGTGGCCTCAAGGATCTCTTCATTAAGAGATTTGTCGAGCCTGGATACTCTGATAATCTGCTAGTACGCTTGATAAACGTCAAGCAGAAATAGAAGGAGGACATTCGCGACTACGTAACCCACGTGAGGAGTCTCTTCAAGAGACTCCCTATGGGCGAGCGACTGACTGAAAGAGCAGTTACGATTGTATTCATCAGCGGAATTCGAGACGAGGAGTTATATAAGGCTTTGGTAGGCAATTCGAGCTTGCAGCGAGATGTGCTAGCTAGAGTGTTTGAGGAAGCCATCAGAGTCGATGATCAGCTAAAAGAGCGAAGCTCCACGAGCTCGAACCTAGAAGAGACCAACTCGCAAAGCTCAGAGAGAGCGTCAGCCTCTAGTGAGCGATCAGTCCCATCATCCGAAGATAAGGGGAAGGCCACCGAGACGAACCAAGACTTGACTGATGTAAAGATGGAGTTAGCCAAGTTGCAAGACATGTTGAGATGACCAATGCGCCCACACGTCCAATGCGTGCACTGTGGTGGAAATCACTTGCCAGCCGAGTGTCAAGACCCTAGGTCAAGACCTTGTGCTAACTGCGGTATGTTCGGTCATTACGTCGTGCATTGTAGATTACCAAGAAGACTTCCGTACTGGCAACCCTACAGCCAGCCTTACCTAGCGAATAGGCTGTAGCCATTCTTCACAAAGGGGAGCCCCATTGGCCCTTCCTGCGCCTAACAACATTAAGCCAGCTGTTCCTAGGATGGACATAAACCCTACTGGCATACCCAGACCACCTGGTCCTTACGTGACCCATCCATTGAGCGATGCTCCAGTCCACTATGTGGAAGAACCAAATGAGGAAGAAACTTACATATGCCCTTACGTCTCGCATGACGATGATGGCAATGCTGTCCTCATGGATTATCGCCCCGTGCCGGTGATGGCGTTAGGAAGAGGACGAGCTAGAGGCCTAGGAGGGCAAATGCAGGATCCAATCACCTGTTGGTGTGGTCACCCAGGTCATATCTCATCACACTACCCTGAAAGGGAGCAGCAAAATAGAGATAAGACTGACCTAAGGTGTGCTGAGTGCGGAATCACTCATCTCTTCATCGATTGCCCAAAGCGAAAGCCGTCTTCTAGCTCAGCCAACGAACCATCTGTCCCATTGGAACTGTTTGGTGTTGAGAACCTCGATGGGGAGACTACACCTATCCCATTGCAGGTCATGACCCGTGCCCAGACAAAGCAGGCCGGCATATCACTGCCAGGACCTAGCAACCTTGACGTAGCTTCGATAGGGAAGAAAAGTCGCAGGTGGAAGAAGAAGAGGTCGGAAGCTAAAATCGCACTAAAAACGGAGAGTGCTACAACTCTGCCTGCTAGAAAGAAGGTCTTTGACGCAGAGGCAGAGACTTTAGCCCCTAAGACAGCCGAAAAAGGAAGTGCTAAGGTAGGGGAATACCCGCATTCGAAGTGACAGTTAGAGGCCATAGAAAAAGTGAAGGAATGGGTGAAGGAGGCTCAAGAGCATCTAAAAGACACTGAGCCCATCATAGAGGACGGGATCGATGATCTCTCCAGCATAAGCACGCCAATCTCACCTCCTCAACCAAAGTCGGGAGAAGCAATTGCACCACAAGCAGTGCCGCTAAGGCCAAGCCTTCATGCTACAGAGCCGTGGATCAGTCACGGCCATTGGCTAGGCTAATCCAAGTTAGGAGAAAGACGAGCACCCAATGATCTCCTGACCACGTTGGTGACTACCCCTGTAACACTTAGCCTGGGAGATCTGCTTAGGCAGTATCCCACCCTATGGCAAGATCTTAAGCAGTGGGTTGAAGGGTTAGGAGAGTAGGTCACGGCAGACCCTCATGACCATGATGTAGAGACACAAATACCAAGTTTGACGTTGCACTGTATGCCTAAATCCTTACATGTCAATGCCTTCTGGGAAGGTTCCGAGATGCATGCGGTCTTACTAGTTCTAACCCTAGGCAATACAACGAGAAAGGGAATCGTGGACATGGGAGCTGGGGTTAGTGTGCTTAGCCACGCAGTGCTTCAGACTTGGGGAAACCTTCCTGTCGAAATTGCTAGGTTTAATGTCACATTAGCAAACAGTATGAGAGTCAAGCCATTCGGGGTGCTTAAGAATTGGCCAGTGAAGATCGCAGGTGTCCAATTCTTTGTGGACTTTATAGTCATGAAGGGAGTGGACTACGATATCCTATTAGGCCGACCCTGGATACGCAACGCTAGAGTCATCGAAGATTGGGGTAACGGCTTGATCTTCCTGGGCAATAGAACGGACGCCATGAGAATAGAGATAGACACTTGGAAGACCTCACCAGTCGACTTAGATGTCATCTTTGCTATGCTCAAGGGTAACACCCAGGTCAAGAAGTCCTACGGGCCCTTGAATAAGTATATCACATGCCCAGAGGACGAGCGGGATTGGATGCATGTCCTTGCTATAATCGACCTGCCATTCTCAGATCATGAGGCGTATGAGCAAGCCATCAAAACAATCGACAAGTCTAACGACACACCCTTCGTACCAGTTTGCATGATGGCAGGAACCCTTCGTGGGAAACCTAAGCCTGTCAACTTCCAAGTCCCAACCAACAAAAGGGAACTCCAGGAGATACTGGAATACTTAACGAACAAGCTAGCTAGCAATCCAGCTGCAAACTTCAAACCACTCCAGGATCTCTTAGATGAATCCAAGTGTCAATGGACCAGAGTGCATGACTTAAACCTCATGTATAACTGGGCCCTAGTTCCTAACCAACGACAAGAGATATACCAAGCCCTAAGAGATGACGAGCAGTCTGATAAAGAGGATTCTAATGACGAATATGAAGATTGCCAATCCTTCAGTGACAAAAGTGAGGGTGGGGTAGATACCGTGGAATATGACACTGAAGGACAAGAAATAGAGCAAATACGAGCAGACTCCAAGCCGCAAAAAAAGAGTATCTTCAGGATAGAGTGAGGAGTCATGCGCATGGAATGTGATCATGCCTAGTTGGAACATGTAGGAGCCATAGACATTGAGCAAGCAGGCCTAGCCCAGCCAGGAACGATATCAGTACTTAGGACAGAGTCGCCGTCCGAACTGCACCCACCAGGGGAGACCACCTCTTCTAGCGAGGACGGAGAGTTTGACTCTGAGTCGGAGGTTAGTTCAGATAGTGATCCAGAAATCCCTAGGCCGCCGCACCAAGGGGGACCTACCCGTCCACTTGAGGCGCAGACGAATAAGGAAGAAAAAGGCAAAATAACCCAGGGATACACGAATGGAAGAACAGTAAAAACCGCAGGACCTCCCTAAACGATTTACGAAATTCAAAAAAGGGGATAGGGTAGTAGTTCTGTTAGGTGCCAAGCGTCAAGGGCAAATGAGCGAACCGATCGAGGGACCAGCCAAGGTCAAGGAGGTGAACCTAGCCCAGGAAGGGGAAACACCCCGATCAGTCTTCATTGTCGATGACTTGACTGAGGAAGAATAAATGAGCCTTGTCGCTCTCTTGCGAGAGTATATAGACGTGCTCGCCTGGTCCTTAGAAGAGCTTAAGGGGGTAGATCCGAGTGTCGTGACTCACAACATACCCATGATGCTAGACGCAACACTGGTCAAGCAGCGCGACTGTACCCTATGAATCTAAAACACGCTCATGCTGTCAAAGAGGAGATTGATAAGCTGATGAGAGCGGGATTCATTTACGAAATTGAACACACAGACTGGGTATCACCCATAGTCATCGTGATGAAGAAGAATGGAAAAATCCGAGTGTACGTCAATTACAAGAAGGCGAACGTTGCTGCTAAGAGGGACAACTATCCATTGCCATACACCGAGCACATGCTTGAGAGAGTGGCAGGCAAGGAAGCCTACAGTTTTCTGGATGGCTTCTCAGGGTACAACCAGGTGCAAGTGCATCTTGCGGACAGGCACAAGACTACCTTCGCCACTGAGTGGGGAGTCTTTGCTTACATAGTCATGCCCTTTTGGTTGACTAATGCCCCTGTCACCTTCCAACTCCTCATGTGCACCATCTTTAAAGACATGCTTCGCAAGGAGTTGGAAGTCTTTGTCAACGACCTCTGTGTCCAATCGACCTGGATTGAACACTTAGACAAACTCTACACAGTCTTTGAGCGGTGTCGCTTATATCGTCTCTCCTTGAACCCCTTAAAGTGCTAGTTTTGGGTAAAGCATGGATGCATCTTAGGGCACGTGGTGTCGAAGAATGGCATTGCCACTGACTTCTCAAAAGTTAGGGTTATTGTTGACCTTCCACCCCCAATCAATTACAAGGGAGTTCAATGCTTCCTAGGCCATACGGGGTACTATCGGCGGTTTGTACTGAACTATGCATTGATCGCCAGACCTTTGTACAAGCTGCTGATTGTCTTCGAATGGACCGAGGCATGCCAACGAGCATATGAAGAGTTGAAAAAGGTTCTAACCACAGCACCAATTCTACGAGCCCCAGATTGGACCATTACTTTCCACGTGTATATTGATGCTTCTAAGTTTGCCATGGGGGCAGTGTTGTGCCAACCTGGCAAACACAACTTAGACTATCCAGTGAGCTTTGCTAACAGACAACTCACTGAGATGGAAATGAACTACTCGATGACAGAAAGAGAAGGATTAGCCATGGTGTTTGCTGTGAAGAAATTTCGGCACTATCTATTGGCCACACCTTTTACCTTTTTTGTGGACCATCAAGCCCTGCTCTATCTAGTAAACAAACCTTGCGCTACAGAACGCGTAGCTCGGTGGCTCCTTCTGCTCTTGGAATTCGACTTCTCCGTGGTTGTACGAAAAGGAAAATAGCACTACATGGTTGACCATATGTCACGCATTCCCACGGGAGAAGTCGCTAGACAAGGCATTGTTGACGAATTACCTGACCCCCATCTATTTAACCTGTCCAGCGAGAGAGATTTATTCAAGGTTGATCTAACGCCATATTGGGCAGATGACATAGTCCAAGTGCTTGAACACGGACTGCCTGATCGACTGATAGAAAAAGCCTGACTTAGGAGATTAATCCTTAAGATCCAGCCCTATCAGCTGATCGCAGGCCAACTCTATAGACTGGGGCAAGACGATTGCTGCGCAGATGCGTATGCGAACATGAGATGCATGATGTGCTCTCAGAGGCACACAACGGCATTGCTGGAGGGCACTTTAGCGGAGATACGACAGCACGAAAGGTGTTGCAATCTCAACTGTGGTGGTCCACGCTTTTTCGCGATGCAGCGCAATTCGTCAAGCATTGTGATGAGTGCCAATGGAAAAAAGTCCCGATTCGCAAGGATCAGATGGACTTGACCCCAGTTATTGCATGACAACCCTTTGAAAAATGGGGAATTGACTTCATAGGACCCATCAGTCTTGCGGCATAGTATTCACAGGCCAAGTACATCATTGTGGCCACGGACTACCTCATGAAATGGACAGAGGCAAGAACGACACGAAAAAATGACACCAGGACGACTGCTAAGTTCTTATGGGAGCAAGTAATCTTGCGATTCGACTGCCCCATTGAATTGGTCAGTGACCAAGGCACGCACTTCATCAGCAAAGTGATAGCGCATCTCCTGTCCACCTTTCTCATCATCCATCGCAAATCCTTGCCATACTACCCTCAGGCAAATGGTCAGGCAGAATCCATGAATAAGATTCTTGTCAATGTTCTGACCAAGGTAATCTCAGCCTCATGCAGCGACTGGGACAACAAGCTGATGGCAGCTTTGTGGGCTTACCGCATAGCTTATAAAACGGCTGTCGGTCAAACCCCCTTCAGGCTGACCTATGGAACTGAAGCGGTTCTACCATTAGAATTCTTCGTTCCTAGCCTAAGAACAGCACTTCAAGAACAATGGGAAGGGAAGGAGGCAAGGACGCAACGCTTGGTCGAACTCGAACGCCTCTTAGAGACTCGCCTTCTAGCCACCCATGCGCTTATATGTGAGAAGGCCCGACACAAGAGTTGGTTCGACAAGCATGTCAAGCAGCGTGACTTTGAACAGGGCGACTTAGTGCTCCTCTACTCAGTTAAGGGGCATAAGCAGAAAATGAAATTTAGAGGTCTTGGACCTTTCAAAGTTCGTGCGATCAATCGCATAGGCAATGTCGAGCTCGAGACCTTAGACGGTGAGGGCATAGGCTTCTTCAATGGGGCAGTCGTATCAAGAAGTACTACCCTTCCACCCATCCTTCGCACGAGCCCCCGATGTTAGAACCGCCTGTCAAGATACGAGTGGCCACAATCACTGAGATTAATGATGAGGATGAGGAAGCCGTAGAGCCCGCATACCTCCATATCATGGTCACTGCAAAACAAACATGCGCTTTCAACGCTTTGATCGATGAGGGAGCAGACTTCAATGTCTTAACTCACGATCATTGGACTCAACTTGGAAGACCACCACTTCAACCCACTAATGCGAAATTAAGCCCATATGGGACCCATTCCTACGCACTTCTCGAGAAGTGCAGAGCCGCCGTTTCTATTGAGTCTGAGACTGTCCCAATGATTTTTTAGGTGTTGCCAAATGCTAAAAACGCAGGCACGAAGTCGTTGCTGGGGCAACCTTTCAAAAAGCAGACTCATTGCAATGTTGATTATGAGTCGCAGCGTATCCACCTCGCAATAGGCAACGTTCACATTGTCATAGCTTTCAGCAAGGGCTGCACGATCTCATCACTGTCCGAAATGCCATTAGTAGAAATATCCGTAACCAAGTCCAAGGAGGGGGGTAGTGTGCGGCCGCCACCTCCCAGATTTCATGAATCACAACCCACAATAGCAAAACCTAAGGACCAACAACCTAGATTTCAATGGCAGCCTAAGCAGCCGCAACCGCCGCCTAGGAGTCGATGTTCCTATCCTCATAAAACCAAAAACTCTAAACCTAGGAGGCCAAGACGCAGTCACAAAAAGCGCCACATGATCAAGCAAAGATGGGTCCCCAAATCCCTCTTGCATGCGCAAGGCTACTATGAGGGCAACACCTGGCTGTGGGTCCCTAAGCCCTACACGGCCAAAGGCACTACTCGTACGCCGCCCTCAAGCTTGATCAACCCAAGTCCCATAAACCCTTCAAACCATAAGCCATAGTGCTCTCCAAAACCACAGCCATCCGACTCACCCACGCCTAAACCCAAGAGAGTCACACAAGCCTATCGGCCCAAACAACAAACTCCGTCACAAGAGTCATACCCGACCAAGTCAATTCGACTCCCCAAATCCAACCTGAATGCAGCAGTCCGTCTGTCATGGCTGCTCCTAATCCACCCATAATCCAAGCAGCCTAACCGCAGACTCAAGAACACTCCCAACCGCAACTCTTCATTGTCATAGGCTCTAGTTCTAGCAAACCTCAACCACCCATCGGCCTTATGCCCTCCTATGAATGCAAATCCTTTTTAGCGCTGGTCGTCGCCGATCTCGCTGAGGACACCGGGGATGACGTGGTGGAATGCATTAAACGACTAGACACCACCTTCATGTCGCTAGCACTAAGCTACGATCGCTTGGACTTAGGACTATTGGAGGAACCCTTTGCAACTGAAGTTAAAACAATGCCATGCTCCTGGGAGACCTTTGAATTCGCATTCGCAAAAGCTTCTCGCTCCGCTGCTGAATTGCTCAACAGTGAGATCTCCAAGGAGCAAGCCATCAAACAGCGCCTCATCACGTCATACGATTAGCGAACCACTTATGCTATCACTGATCAAGAAATCACAGCGTTATCAAAGCTCGCTGATACTGATTCCCCGTTCTTGAGGCATTGATACACTCTTAGGCTGCAATGGGAAGTTGAAGGGTGCCGCATAATGACCAACGCTGAGCAGCACCATGCTATCAAAACAGCGGAATACGACCCCACATATGTCGTGCCAACCTCATATAGAGTGTTAACCACTCTTCGGGGCCGACCCATGGAAGAACACATCAAAGGACACCCCTACCTCGATCACTTGTTGACTGAGGAAGAGTTACACATTGCTAGCCGTGTCAACTCTAGTGACTTCCTAACAGATGTTCTCACATACATCACGCAAGTGGGGATTCGACCCTTTGATCTAGACCATGAAGCTCACTTAGAATACAACCCCTAGTTCTATGATTGGCTCCTTCTCAAGTAACTCCTACACCACCATGCCGAACGCCCTTGCCCTTCTGACCCTAAATCCTAGGAAGGATTCTTCTCAAGCTGGAAGGGGAGGGGGTAAGGTGAATCAAATAAGGCCAATCAAATCAAAATTAGTGAAACACATAAACATATATTATGAAAAACGGATGGGGTAGGAAAAAGGGCATGGAAACTTTGAAGTAAAGGGCAAAAAGTCAAAGTCTAAAAAGGAAAATCTACATTGGTTCTTAATGAATTCATTCAAAAAGCATAGAGTTTTTCTTTTTCAGCAAGTAGCAAATTACTATGTGGAAAGCACTAATGAAAATTACGGTTTGTGACAGGAACATAAAATGTCACAACAAGACCGTGCCCACCGGCTCTCGTTCACGGTGGAGGAAAGAGCACAGTATGGCATACCCCTAGAAAACCGCACCTACAATCAACTGAAGTTTCGGACCATTCGGAACATTGAAGAAGTAGTGTCGAAGGAGGAAGCAGCCAAGAGAGTCGTCGAGCAGTGCAACCTCACCAAGTACCTGGAGAAATTTGCGCAAAAGCATGACCACACGAAGTGTGTGGAGTTTCTCAGGACATACAACCCCAACCAAGAGTGCGGCACCGTGACGGTGGGAAGGGGAGAAAATGCTAAACAGGTACAGGTGCACTTGAACCCAGCCTTGGTGGAGAAGGCGTTGGGATTGGAACCAAAGATAGAGAAAAAATAGAAAAGGGATGTCTACACCATGCTGAAAATGAAAAAAGAGGAGGTGCTCGCCAATGACGGTATCATCCATGACATCCCTGATGCTGAAGCCAGGCTACAGGCAAAGCTAGTGCACCCGCTCTTCTCCACCCAGTGCTACAACGCCTTAATGTATCGAATTAGCATGCCTGTGCTAGAGAATGTAGCATCCCACACCTTAGATGAAGTCGACTGGAATGGGTATGTCCGCAAAACCATCGACCAGGCGGCTAAAGCACTGGCTTTGGGAAGTATGCCAGTAGGTGGAGAGTCTCCAACTTCCAAGGTCACAGAAAGGAAGAAGGCCTCGTCCAAGGCCTCATTTATCGGCTACGGAAGCATTTTGACTGCGCTCATCTAGGAGGCAGTAAAGGAGACACAGAATGTAGAAGAAGGAGAAGGAGAAACGCCAGATAGGTCACCCCCTCACCAGGACAAAGAGGGGTCCATCGACAGAACTGAGACCGAGGAAGAATGGGAAGAACAGAAAAGCAAGAAGACGACCAAGAAAACCAAGAAGAAAACAGCCCAAAGGAAGAAAAAGGATGATGAAGGCCGTAAGAAGGAGAAAGAGGACTTGGAAAGGGCCAAAAAAGAATCCCTTAAGGAGGCCAAGGAGAGGGAGAAGAAGAAGAAATATAAAGAAGAAAAGGAAAAGGAGGAATTACAGAAGGCAAAGAAGGCGTCAAAACAGGAGGCTGAGGAGAGGAAAAAGAAGGAAAAGGAAGAAAAAGACAAAAAGGAGGAAGAACGCCGAAAAACAGAAGCAGAAAGGCAAAAAAAAGCTGCTAAGGAAGAAGAGGAACTAAGAAGAAAGGAGGAAGAAGACCTGGCTAGGCTACACGCCGGTCTATCGAACAACAAAGCAGGACAGATGAATTGGGGAATCTGAGCTTGCAAAGAGAAGAAGGGCCTGGTTCTAGCACTGGTGCGCAGATCGGTCGCAGATAGCTCACGTGGTGAATCCCGGAAGGTCCCCAAGAACAAAGTACTCTACCTTTTTGCACAAAAAACCATGTAAAAGCATGCACGACAAGAGGCAAGAGACAAATTGGGTTCAATCTCCCCCATGCCTTGTGTGAGCGCTTCACAAAGCATGTATTTTATGTATATTTCCAATCTTCATGCTCAATAATAGCCCAATTATAAAAATATGACAAGCTTTTAGCTTTTGAGTTTGCTTTCTACAAAAATAGAAAAATAAAGCTAATGGACGGTGCCCATAGTGTCTGGCACGCCCAATCTCAATGTCCAAATAGAAATAACATATCCGGGCGCATAAGCGCATACAAAATAATAATCAATAATCAATGTCTCTATAGACATAACAAAATATAGGCGTGGCGCCTATCAAAATATAGTCCAAAGGTCGAATACCCGCTAGACTCCAATGCTTTCCTCCGCCACTGCTGCTATCTCTACACATCAACTGAAGCATTCACAATCGTTAGTAAAATAATACAATTAAACCGACAAAAGTGAATACCTAGCAGTCTTCAGCTACATAAATAAATCAACTGGTTAGAAATAAATCCTAACCTTAATTTATTACGAGTGCGCACTCTAAACTCATAAACGTTTATTAATTTAATATGCATTTTGCGAAATCACCCATGTACACACTAAATTAATGAAACGCCCGAAAAGGACAGGCGTCCCCATCAACTTCTCGCACAAAGAATCCTCTTTGTGTATGAGCCCCGGTCATCTAAGTTTACGGAATCAACCGTAAAACCTCACGGAATCCACCGTGGCACGGAATCCACCGTGGCACGGAATCCACCGTGGAATATGCTACAAATAGATTTAGTATTTGGTATGCTACAAGTGTCACCAGCCAGGGCATCTCGCAGCAAATTGTCATTCAAAGAAGCCACCAGCACATATCAACTACCTTGGAGCTATGGATGAAGACGAGCATGAGGATATGCCAGATTTCACTGAAGATGAGGATGATATTACTACTACTTCCGACACTTTACCAGGTATGCCTACTTTACATTCATTGTTGACTATGAAATGTATGGTGCATGGAAAAGAAAGAACTATCTTGCATGATGACGGTAGTACCCATGACTTTATTTCAGCAAAATTGGTAAAGGAATTAAAATTGCATACTGTACCTACGCATTATCGCATAAAAGCTGCATTTTTAGGCACTAGGTACAATGGCACACAAGAAGTACAAGATTTAGAAATTCAAATTGGTCCATACATTGAAAGAAGAAATTTCTTAGTTGTCCCATTACAGTCAAGCGACATTATTCTAGGAATGCCATGGAGACACCAGCATAATCCCAATATAGATTATTCCACACACGCAATGAATATTAATTTTCAAGGAAAATCTATTACATTATATGGTATGCATGCATCTCATATTTTTCCACTGCTTTCGCATACTCAAGCAAAACGTGCACTACGCAAGAATACTAAATCATATCTCATTTGGGTGAATGAATTGCACACAAAGGAAAATCATATGCACCCTAAGCATAAGGAATTTCTTGCATATTTTAAGGACTGTTTTGCAGAAGACTTACCACCAGGTTTACCACCATCACGTCCAGAAGACCATAAGATTGATCTAATACCTGGCACACAACCACCTTGCAAAGCACCATATAGGCACAATCAAATAGAGCAAAAAGAAATCCAGAGTCAAGTTGAAGAATTACTAAATAGAGGCCTAATTCGACCTAGCAGTTCTCCATTCGGTGCACCTGTGCTCTTAGTCAAGAAAAAGAATAATACTTATCGTATGTGTATTGACTACCGAGCATTAAATAAGATCACTGTTAAGAATAGGTATCCTATACCTAGAGTTGATGACCTTATGGACAAACTGCAAGGATCTTCTATATTTAGTAAAATTGACCTTAAGTCTGGATATCATCAGGTGAGGCTAGATAGATCTGACATATTTAAGACTGCATTCAGGACACAGTTTGGCCATTACGAATTCTTAGTCATGCCATTCGGATTAACTAATGCACCTGCTACTTTCAGTAGAATGATGAACCGTATTTTTCTGAAATATCAATATTGTGTGATTGTTTTCTTTGATGATATTTTGGTGTTCAGTCAAAGTGAAAAAGAGCATTATGAGCATTTATCATTAGTTTTTCAAGTACTGAAAGAAAATCAATTGTTTGCAAATCCTGAAAAGAGTGAATTCTTTAAGACAGAAATAGAATATCTAGGTCATATTGTATCAAAAGAAGGAATAAAAGTTGATCCTAAGAAAATTGATGCAATATTGCATTGGCCTGTTCCTAAAAATGTACATGAATTACGCTCATTCCTTGGTCTTGCTAGTTTCTATAGGAAGTTTGTACGTAATTTCTCATTACTTGCTTTACCATTAACAAAACTTCTTAAGAAAGGAATTGTTTATCAATGGACTGAAAACCAGCAGAAATCCTTTGATTTACTGAAACGTGCATTAACCAATGCCCCTGTTTTACAATTGCCTGACTTTAATAGACCATTCTTTCTAGTTGTGACCGATGCTAGCGGATCAGGAATAGGAGCCGTATTAATGCAAGACAACCATCCAATAGCATATTCTAGTTCTAAGCCGAAATCCTCTGAGCTCAAATATTCCACTTATGATAAAGAACTATTAGCAGTTGTACAAGCATTAAAACAATGGAAGCATTATTTAATGGGTTCAGAATTCATGATAAAGACCGACCAGCAAAGCATTAGACATCTACTTAGCCAACCCCAAATTTCTGACCGTCATATCAAATGGGCTTCCTTCATTCAAAGCTTTCATCCTATCATTCAATACCAACCTGGAAAAGAAAATGTAGTTGCTGATGCATTGAGTAGAAGACCTGCAATTCATAATATTTCCATCATATCTTTTGATTCTTTGATTGCTATGAAAGACACATATCACCAGGATATTACTTTTCATTCTGATTGGCAAAAATTAGTTCAAAATAATTTCATTCCTGTTGATTCATTGTCATATAATGATGGATTTATGTTCTTTGAAAAGAGACTGTGTGTTACTATTCCATTCCGATCTTTTGTTTTGAATGAAATTCATTGTCCCCCATATCAAGGTCGTAGAGGTATCATTTCTACATTACGCATGCTAACTGAAGATTTTTATTGGTCGCATATGGATGCATATGTATCTAATTTCGTTTCTGAATGTTTGATTTGTCAAAGAATAAAGAGACATCATGGTAAACAGTATGGATTATTAATGCCTTTATCTATTCCATCTAAACCTTGGGAACATATTTCTATGGATTTCATTACTGGTTTACCAAATACTAAATCTAACCATGACATGATTTGGACAATTGTAGATAGATTTAGTAAGCAAGCATATTTCATTGCATGTAAGAAAACTTTAACAACATCACAAGCAGCACAGTTATTTTTTAAAACTGTTTTTACTAACCATGGATTGCCAAAAGTGATTATTTCAGATCGTGATTCTAGATTTTGTAATAATTTTTGGATTACACTGTTTGCAAATCTAGGCACAAAGATTGATTTCTCATCTGCATTTCATCCAGAAACAAATGGACAAACAGAAGCCACAAATAGCACTATTCTAGATCTTTTACGTGCATACACTATCTCTAAACCTCAGACATGGGATACTCATTTACATTTATTACAGTTTGCATATAACAATACACCGCACACATCTACAAAGAAAGCACCTTTTGAAGTCATTTATGGATATAGATTATCTACACCTGTTGCATCTTTGTCTAATAGAATTCAGAGTGTTGATGATATTGCTACTATGCATAACACTATTTTTGATGAGGTTAAGGATATGATTGCTAAAGCCCAACAATCATATACCAAACAAGCCAACAAGAAAAGACAAGCTATGAATTTCAAAGTTGATGATTATGTTTGGCTTAGAATAGAAAAGCGTAGACTGCAAAGTGTCGATAGACATCCAGTTGTCAAATTAGCTCCTAGATTCTATGGACCATTTAGAATTATTCATAAGATTAATGATAATGCATTCAAGTTAGAATTGCCATCTCATTGGAAAATTCATAATACATTTCACATTAGTTTATTGAGACCATTTAGAGGCCAATTACCTATCCATTCTGTCTATGAAAACCCACCTTTATTAGAAGAAGAGACTGAAATACTTGAACCAGAAGCCATCATAGACACTGACTACATGACCACTAGAACTGGTCGAAGGTATTCTAGATATCTAGTGAAATTTAAGAACCATCCTGTAGAGGAAGCACAATGGATGCACACTAGAGACTTAAATGCTTTCCCCACTCTGTTAGCTCCACATTGAGCTAATAGCAATTGAGGTCAATTGCTATCCCACCCCGGGGGTATGATGCCAGGAGGCATATTCCACGGTGGATTCCGTGAGGTTTTACGGTGGATTCCATAAACTTAGATGACCGGGGCTCATACACAAAGAGGATTCTTTGTGCGAGAAGTTGATGGGGACGCCTGTCCTTTTCGGGCGTTTCATTAATTTAGTGTGTACATGGGTGATTCCATAGCGGGTGATTCCGCAAAATGCATATTAAATTAATAAACGTTTATGAGTTTAAAGTGCGCACTCGTAATAAATTAAGGTTAGGATTTATTTCTAACCAGTTGATTTATTTATGTAGCTGAAGACTGCTAGGTATTCACTTTTATCGGTTTAATTGTATTATTTTACTAAGGATTGTGAATGCTTCAGTTGATGTGTAGAGATAGCAGCAGTGGCGGAGGAAAGCATTGGAGTCTAGCGGGTATTCGACCTTTGGACTATATTTTGATAGGCGCCACGCCTATATTTTGTTATGTCTATAGAGACATTGATTATTGATTATTATTTTGTATGCGCTTATGCGCCCGGATATGTTATTTCTATTTGGACATTGAGATTGGGCGTGCCAGACACTATGGGCACCGTCCATTAGCTTTATTTTTCTATTTTTGTAGAAAGCAAACTCAAAAGCTAAAAGCTTGTCATATTTTTGTAATTGGGCTATTATTGAGCATGAAGATTGGAAATATACATAAAATACATGCTTTGTGAAGCGCTCACACAAGGCATGGGGGAGATTGAACCCAATTTGTCTCTTGCCTCTTGTCGTGCATGCTTTTACATGGTTTTTTGTGCAAAAAGGTAGAGTACTTTGTTCTTGGGGACCTTCCGGGATTCACCACGTGAGCTATCTGCGACCGATCTGCGCACCAAGCACACAGGCGCCAGAAATCGTACCGCCTGCTGTCATTGAGGGCAAGGGCAAAGCCCCAATTCATCCGATTCCTCCCCTCATGGTGCCTCCCACCAAACCAACCACCATCACCCCCAGCATCCCAACTAGTGCCGATGTTTCGAATTTCGTGGCATGGATGCAATACTTCATCAACAAAGAAATGGCCCAGGGACAAAGAACCAAAACTACGGCCATAGGGGAAAAGAGGCTAGCCACTGATGCAGAATCAAGGCAAGACCCTAAACGGCAGAAGGTGGAAGCCTCGACATCACCAATCCACACAACGATGACGCCATCAGCTAACTATGATGAGTATGTCGCCGAGCTACTTTTCCAATTGGAGAAAGCTAAGGAGGAATAAAAGATAGCTGTGGCTAAGTTGGTGGTGGAAAAGGAGTCAGTAGCTGCCTTCCAACTCGATACAACTAGAATGATAGCCATGCAGTAAAGGGAGATCTCGGATCTCAAGCAAGAAGTGAAGGCTAAGGACAATAGGGAAGAGCACTGGAGGCAGCTACTAGACAATGAAACACAAGAGCTTGTGAAAATGCAGAGAGAACACAAGCTCCTGATCATGCAGTATGAGGAGCTCAGTGCAAAAACTGCCAAAGTCGAAGCACTTATGGCTGAGCTCAATGCCAAGGACGAGGAAAGAAAACAGAACATGGAGTAGCAGTAGAACAAGATCGAGTCCCTGACTGATCAGCTGAACTCCAAAAAAGAAGAACATGAGAAACTGGCCAGAGAACGAGAAGACCAAGAACAAAGGCTCACGACCCTGGCTCTAAGGCAAGGAGAGAGCCTAGAAGAGATGAACAAGAGAGCAGAGGAGTGGGCCGTGCAGAATGAAACAAGGGTGAAGACACTGGCACGGCGCCTTGCTCTGGTGGAAAAAGAGAAGATCATCGCAGAGAACAAGGCAGAAGCCACCCAGGTGGCCTTCGGTGCCCAACAAAGGCCTTTCTCAACACAATCATGGACACCACCCGCCCAGAGGAGGGAGGATCATTGGAGGTGGCACAAAAGAAGCTTAACATTGCATGCAAAGCCCTGCATGCAGGACTGCAGATGCCCCCCCAACCTGCGGAGGTTAGACTGAGCCTGGAAGAGGAAAGGAAATACCTACTGCTAGCCGGCCCAACCCCCCAGGAAATAGATGCCATAGGATTTGAAGAGGGAGCACAACAAGGAGACCGATAGGGGGAGGAAGCAGAACTTGAATTCGACATGGGCAGATTCAGAGAGGATGTGATCCCACAATCCCCCTCGCCGCAGTCTCAAGAGCAACAACAGGAGGACCCATCTGCGGAGAGACAAGCCGCACTTAAAGAGAGACGTAGGAAGTTAGTTGAAGAAGCCATGAAACAGTTAAGGGCCAAGCCAGCCGTGCAGTCGTCCGCACCCCTCCCACCTTGCCCTGATGACATCCCAGCTGGATTCCACACAGAGCTAGTGGTTTGGGAGAGACAAGAAAAAGAAAAGGATCCAGTCACCTTTAGCTTTCTCCTGCCTAATATCCTACGGAGGGTCTTGCTGCTTAAGGTGATGGAGGAGGTGATCGCGATTGCTGGCCGACTAGGGAAAAAGTGGCTAGAAGAGAGAGAGAAGACCCCCACCTCTTGGGGAACTGAAGAGGCTGACTACTGGCAAAACAAAGTTTTTGAAAGTACAGGGCTATAAAAGCCAACCCCTGTGGAGGAGGTGAGTATGCGACATTAGTATGCTCACTTGGATGGCATTTTGTAACACGCTGCCCTTCGAGAGGAAAACCCCCACATACATGGCATACTCTCAAAGGGTAGGTGTGGATTTTGATGCCACCCTCCACGGGCGTTACGACTTTCCCATTATCTATAACTTCAATGTAGTATCCTTTGAACATGCCCTCCTCTTTAACTCAGAAAGCCTAGATTTTTCTATGACGCGCTTCCTCGCAGATTTCTCTTCATGCCCCGATCCAGCTTTTGTAACTACATGTAACTACCTTAGATTACTTAAGCTATTACTTAAGCAGAACCCGACTCCACAAGAGTGTGGCCTGCCTCCCCTCTTCTTCGACCCTAACGCCATTGACAGCTGTGCCATGGCTCGTTTAATGATGAGGGCTAGACTCCTCCCCTCTTTTTTCCTAGCCCTCCTAGAAGACATGAATGACAGCCAGTTTACTAGATGCAATCACCCTTTCCTCTCCACCACCTCTCTCCATGTCCGCATGAATCTAAAAGGATACATGCAAAGCTACCAATTTTTGAGCAAATCCATCCGACCCCCTTCCCCTCCTCATTCAGATGAAGAGAATTAGGCCCTGGCTGTCATTCCACTATTGTAACTTCAAAAAAAAAAGAGAGAGAGAAAAAATAAGAAAAGTAAAAGCAAAGAAAAGAACAGCATGAAAGGAAAAGCACGAAAAACACTCTCCACTGAGACTGAACAACATAGCCCACTTGCAGAAGCACTTACCACCACATAAAGCACGATCACTGCACCTAGGGGTTCTCAAGTTAGGCGTGCCCGATGGCTTCGGTCGGCCGGATCCACTCCTAACCCCCTAGCCCTTTTTCTCCCCCACTTCACGCTTAGGGCACATCAAGGGCAGGACATACCTAGGGAGGTAACACTCACCTATGGTTAGACCTATCACCCTAAGCCACTAGCACCACACATTCTCCTTTTAGGCATTACAAAAAGCAACAAACCACCAACTTCGGAGGCTCCCGTCAACCACGCAATATCCATTTGGCTTCTTCGACAAAAATCATTTCACAGCTTCCACAAGCACCTGAGTCTCCAAGTGGCCCTCACCTTTACATCGCTTGGCCAATTGCCTGCCAACCTACAACAACACAGAAGTGCCATGGGACTGGCACCTGTCTAGGAGGGGGGTAATGTTAACCCCAAGTCGAGATGGCGGAAAAAGGAAGGAAAAAGCAGAAAAAAACATGGAAAAAGAGCAAAGACATGCAGGCAACCGCCAAAGCTAAGTCGGGGCAAAAAGCGCAATTTTAAATGAAAAGCACCTCAAAAAACTTGGAAAACTCTTGTAAAAGAGCGCCAGGCTCCCTCTTGTGCCAATTGTAAAATATTAGACGGGTGTAGGCTAGAGGCATGAAGCAATAAGAGGGAATTAGAAAAAGGGACCTTGCCACAATGGCCGGTCATGTAAAAAGGGATGGGTGCCCATGGGGTTTTTAGGGGTTGTATACATAAAGTTCAAAAAGTGAATGGAAGCTCATTCTTTGGTGTGTGGCTGACAAGAGCTCTCTTCTTCTTCTCTTCTCCTCATCTTCTTGCTTGTGTGTGCTCTTGAGAGAGGGAGTGTGAGTGTGAGGGAGTGAGTGTGTGAGAGTGAGGGATCAAGAGGGTGAAGCTCTTCACCATCTTCTCTTCTCTTCTCTTTTCTTGCACGCGCGGCTATGGAGGATGGAGCTTGGAGATGGAGGAGGCTTGAGGATGCTTGAGCTCGCATCTAGGATCATGGAGCTATCGGGGTGTGCGAGAGAGGAGGCAACTCGTAACGGCATCAAGGTAAGCTCACTACACTCATAGGATCGACAACGCGTCGGCTAGGTGAGAGATAGCCATTAGAGCTCGCTTGAAACGCTTGAAGTAATAAGCGGTCCGTGGGTCTTCGTGGTTGAGTGCGAGCTCCCACTACAGTTTCACTTGAAAGTGTTTGGCTATATTACATATGTTCATGTGCTAGATGAGCTGTAAAAGAAGCTTGATCCAAAGGTTGAAAAATACATTATTATTGGATATTCTTTAGAGTGGAAAGGATATCATTGTTATAATCTTGTCTCATAGATGAGTTTAGAGTGAGCAGGGATGCTATTTTTTATGAGATGAGTAGTTGGTATGCATCTAGTGGTGATGCATTGAAGGGTGATGATGATCATGTTAGTTATGTGTAGAAAGAAATGCAACAATCATTGAGGCTTACTGGATGAAAAATATCATCTGATACTACATCTATAGTTAGCCCTTGGTGTCTGGGAGACTAAGGAGTAGCCCCATATCTTCAAGTGGATCTACAAGTGTTGCAAGTAAAGACAAAGAAAATAAGAAAGTGTTGGATGGCAATGATGAATCTACTAGTCATTTAGGATTTGATGAAGATTCTAGTGGTTCAGAGAGTTTGGATGATGAGCTTGGTATTCCTTCAATCAAGACATCAGGTGTACAAAGAGCACATGGTAATGTAAAGGATTCATTAACTAATCTAGTGGTATGTAGGACTAGCAAGGTCAGATACCCTATTAAAATATTTAGTTTTGAAGGTTATGCAACTCACCATTATGCTTATATGGTAAAGGTATCTGAGGATGTTCAGCCCACTTATTTTGAGGATGTTGTTGGCCATGCTCATTGGAATGTAGTAGTGGATGAGGAGATGGATGTATTAGAAGCCAATAAGACTTGGGATTTGGTGCCCTTGCCTAAGGGCAATAAAGCTAATGGTTTTAAGTGGGTTTATAAAATCAATCCTAATGCAGACGGTTCAGTTAGTAGGTATAAGGCTAGACTAGTTGCAAAAGGCTATGCTCAAACATATGGCATAGATTATGAAGAGACATTCAGCCCAGTTGCTAGGATAGAAACTCTTAGATGTGTGATTACTTTGATAGCAACCAAAGGTTGGAATTTGTAGCAAATCGATGTCAAGAATGCCTTCTTGCATGGTGAATTTCAAGAAGAGGTATATATAAACTAACCAGTAGGTTATGAGGGTTTAGAGCATCCCACATATATGTGCAAGTTAAACAAAGCACTCCATGGGTTGAAGCAAGCACCTAGAGCATGGTCTAACAAGATTGAATAGTATCTAGTCAACATTGGCTTTTATGTTTCTGATGTTGACCACTCACTTTATGTGAGAAAGGGAGATGTAGGCTTGGTCATCATAGTCATTTATGAGGATTACTTGATTATTACATGTAACAATGACAATGGGATTTCTAAAGTTAAGGAATTTTTGAAGAAGTTTGAGATGAAGGATTTGGGTGAGCTTAGGTATTTTCTTGGTATTGAGGTGATGAGATATTATGATGGTATATGGTTATCCAAAGGCAATATGGCTTGGATATGTTATCCAAGTACGGTATGCCATCATGTTAACCTCTTTCAGTACCATTGGAGCAAAATGTGAAGTTTAATGTTGATGTTGGGGATGAGATAGAAGACCCTACTATGTTCATGAGGATAGGAGTATAATTTTACATGACTATCACAAGGTCAAACTTGAGCTATGATGTTGGCCTTATCAGTCAGTTTATACAGATGCCTAGAAAGCCTCATTTGGATGCAATTAGATGCATATTGAGGTATGTGAATTCCACTTTACATAATGTACTTTTTTATGAGATAGGTAAGGATGTACATGTGTCTGGATATAACTATGCAAATAAGGCTAGTAGCATGCCAGATAGAAGATCTACCAATGGATTTATGTTTTTCCTTGGTAGTGCAGGAGTTACATGGAGCTACAAAAAGCAACCTATAGTTGCTTTAATGAGTATAGAGGTTGAGTATTGAGGTGTTGCTATGGTAGCATGTGAGGTGGTATGGATGCAAAAGTTATTTGGTGATTTGTATGTGTAGGGAGATGGTCTATTTGTCATTCATTGTGACAACATGAATAGCATATAGCTAGCTAGGAACCCACTATTCCATGCTAGGAGAAAAACATATTCAGGTGCACTACCACTTTATAATAGAAAATGTATTTGTAGGAGAGACTAACTTGGTATATGTCATCACACATGATCATACACTTGTCATTTTCACAAAGGTGTTGGGTGTGGAGAAGCTTCAAAATTTTCAAAGCGCCTTACTTGGAGTTGCAGAGATACAATTGAGCTTGAGGGGGAGTGTTGAGATGGCAAGTTCAACGCATGCAGACATTGATGATGGACCGCCTAGCTAGATGGGTCTGTACATCTATACTTAGCATGTCGGTGATCATTATGATCCTCACATGGTAATTTATCACTTATTATATTTATTTTGATGCATCTACTAATAGCTCTCATAGTTATAGCTCCAGTCGACTAGTATAATTTGGTATGCACTACTTGACTTAGTAGGCTACTTTCCTTTATGACTTTCCTTTATGTTGTATCTTATCTACACTTTGTGTACATTGTGTTATGTGTGGAAAAAGAAGAAAAAACAAGTAAGAAATGGCCTCCATCTCTCTTCTTATGAATGAGCTTCCTCTTGTGTGTATCGTATGTGTTTGGCAGAGCATCTCAAGAAAGTCCCCCCACCTCACGATTCTTGACACATTGATCAAATTCTCAATCATCTTTGGGTCGAACAAAACAAGATTGTCATTTTTGTAATTTGCCAAATGATCACCTTGCATGAAGTTGTATAAAATGAAGCTAACTTTAAAGTCATTAACACTATGCTAAGTTAATTTAAGAGAAATTAAACTTGCAATGCTAGTTTGGATATCAAGTAGATGCTTTAGGAGCAATTTGGTGTTGTAGCAAACTCTTCATCCCCGCAGTTATGGCAATCACCTTACTCTAACACTCTGCAAACTGACTATGATGCATATAGTATTCAACATTTTATTATCTTAGTAGGTGATAGCCCCAAAGCCTTTGATAAGTTTCTGAATGGATCTATTTTGATAAAGGACAACAATGCTCGTACCTCTCTCTCTTTCTTCCCCCTTCCTCTCATGGGCTTAAGAAACTTACTTCTTCACATTATCATGGTATCTATATGTCGAATTGGCAAAAAATCATATCTTTTCATGATATCAAATACTATTAAGCTCCAATGAGATCTACAAGTTGAGGAGGATAATAAAATTATTTAAAAGAAGATTTGAGACGTTTTAGAAAAAACATGAAAAATAGTTTTCTACCTTTCATGGTATGCCATCACAAGGTACTATACAAGATCCAAGCTGCAATTTATGTACCATGGGCATACACTCATAATGAACACCCTCTTCTGGATCAAGAGTACAGATAGCATAGTCTAGGACACAAACTTGTCTTGTTGATTGAACGGTAGATTTACAAAAATTAAGTTGCAAAAATAAACAAACAATGAGCTTCAAGCCATTTGATACTAAGAAAAGCATGAAAAATTTTCCAAGTATTATGACTTAAGAAGTATACCTTAGGATGGCATTCCTAACACAATTGTTGACCTCCTCATGGAGGTCTACAAGCACCAAAATGTCCTCCTCTCCAAAATGGATGACACTCAAGTCTTGCTATTGGTGGGACCTTCATAGAGGCTATACAACATCAAAGGATGGACCAAGCATCTCAAGCACATCACCATTCTATTCATGCAGATTAATGTGCATCTCATGAATCTCATTGATCACATTAATATCATTGGTCTCCCTGGCCTTCATCTCACACGTCTCCCTTCCTTCTTTGGTTGTCACCCTCCTCTGAGCATTTAGCCTTGTTTGGTGGGAGTGCGAGGGTTCTCCACCTATACATTGGTCAAATTCACCTTCCTCATCCTTTTGATAGGAGAGATTTCCAAAATTCCCTTCTTTTTCCTATTTGAAATGCCATTAGGCCTCAATAATTTGTCGTATTTGAGCCTCAAAAGACTAAGGGATCTAAATTCTCTTAGCATAATCGTAACTCTATGTGCATGAGTTGCAAGAATGTATGAATCCTAGAAGAACTTGACCATAAAGTCTTCCATAACTTCATGTAGGAAATCTAGCACTAAGGTATGCCATCGATAGTCCAAATTGTTTCTTTCACATATATCTTTAACAATCCTTGTGAGCAAGACCTTGGGCATGGATGGCTTGTGGCGGTCCATGATTCTTATTAGTTCCTTGAGGATGGATGTGTGCTACTAGTATCATTTGGTTTGCAATTTAGGCATGCTATTCCCAAAGCTATTGGCCACTCATTGTTGTATGCTCTCCCCAAAGGTGGATCCATCCCGTGCAATGTGAGGGCCGCTCAAAGATACCATTTTGGTGGTCTACTTTGTCCTAGCCATTTGTTCAAGAAAGTCAAAAGATAGTGTTAGAACTCCAAAAGGTGAAAATGACAAAAAACTAGAAATATTGGGACAAAAGAGGAAAAACTTGCACTATGTGGGGGGGGGGGGCATTGAACAACACAAGGGGGGTCCTCAAGATTTCACCTCCCCTTCATATTGTGTGGCACACCTAGGGTTATTCTTGAGATTTTGGATTCCCCTCCCCTCATGTGGTGTAGTACATCCCCTGAGCCTGAAAAATGTGAGGGAGGTTCCTTGAAATTTTGAATCCCACTTCCCCCCACATTGTGCGGTACCCCCCTAGGACCTGAACAATGCAAGGGGGTCCTTGAGATTTTGGAGCATCCCCCCTCCCCCTCGAGACTTGAACAATGCAAGGGGAGGGGGTCCCCCTCAGATTATGTAGTACACCCTCAAGACCCAAACAACGTGAGTGAGGGTTTCAAACCCCCCCTTGCATTGTGCTATACCCCCCAAGACCCAAAAAATGTGGGGGGTCCTCAAGATTTTGGACCTATTTCCCCTCCCCCTTGCATGCACATTGTGCAATACCCTTTGGACCTGAACAATATGAGAGAGGTCCTCGAGATTTTTGAAACTCCCCCCCTTGGTTGTGTAGTATTCCCATACTTGAGAAATGTAAGGGGGCCTCAAGATTTTGGATCCCCCTCACTTTGCATTGTGCACGGTACCCGTTCAGATTGTCCAAGGTCTGGACTAGCACAACGTGAGGAGAGGGTGCTCTTTGAGCTTCTATGGGTGTTATTGTGTTGTGGGAGCTTTGACAGGTAGGAAAGACTCATTGTGCAAGAGATTTGAGAATCATCTTGAGATAAGAAAGCTATGGAGTTCTAATAGGAATGCAACATGTGAAATGAAAATTTTAATTTCAAATTTGAGCTATATAAGGCAATTATATGTGTTGACACCACATCATCAAATCCCTAGACTAACACATGTGAAAATTAATTGGGGTGCATAGATATGATTATGCATGTATTTGCCATGTGTCACAATATCCAAGGTTATAAATGGCCGAGCCAATGGTAGATTTGCTTTTTTCAATCTCTCTCTCTGTCTCTCTCTCTCATGATTGAAGGTCTTCCTCTCCCAAGGTGTAGCCCTTGTTCTAATGATTTTTTCATAATATAACAAATGGGGGGTACTCAAGATTTTTCAAAACCCCCCCCCCCCCCCTCCCCCTTCACATTGTTTGGGTCCTTGGGGTAAACCACACAGTGTGAGGGGGGGGCTCAAGATTTTTACATCCCCCCTCTTCATGTTGTGTGGGTCCCAAGGGGGGGAGGGATCCACACAATGCAAGGACATGGCCTTGAGATTTTTGCATCCCTCCCTTTGCATTGTGTAGGTCTTGGGGGGTGACTCACAATGCAAGGGGATGGTATTGAAAATTTTAAAGTTCCCCACTTCTCATTGTGCAAGTTTGGGGGAATCATGTAATGTCCCCACCTTGAGATTTTTGTAGCCCCCTTCGTGTTTTGTAGTCCCTGAGGGTGTCCTATAGAACGCGAGGGAGGGCCTCAAGGACTTTGCATCTTCCCACTTTACATTGTGTGGGCCTTGGGAGTGACCCACACAATGAGAGAGGTGGTCTTGAGATTTTTGCCCTCCCTTTGTGTTGTGTAGGTCCTAGGGGTGGCCCACACAATGTGAGAGAGAGGCCTCAAGATTTTTATGCCCTCCCCCCAACTTGCACTATGTGGATCCTTAGGGATTGGTCCACACAATGTGAGGGAGGGCTTCAAGATTTTTACATCTATTGCTTCACACTATGTGGATCCACCTACAACACGAGGGGGAGCCTTAAGTTTTCTACACCACCCTGCTCACATTGTGGGGTCCCCCCCCATATTCTATGGGTCCAACTTTGGACCTAATCCCCATTGGAGTTTCTTACGTAGTTATGTGTTTGTAGTTGGATGCTACCGAGTTGCAACATGTAGAGGAGGCTCAGAGCCTATGAGATTTGAATGCACTCCTAACTTTCTTTTAGAAGGTCCTACGAGGAGTGAAGGCACCCCTAATGATATGCTTTTAGATTTTCCTTCTTGAATGGGACAAAAAGATCTTCTACCATAGTTCTCCTAGGTATTTTTCATTACTGTCTTTATGAGGGAATCGATCAGGGCCTCATGAGTGTAGTTGGAGGAGCAAGAGGCCACTTTTGAGTAGTAGACATCTAAATGAGAGGTTCATATTAAGGGCCTTTGATACGTTCATATGAACGATGTCCTTTTTGAAAAGCCCCTAAGGAGAAGGTTCAACAAGGCTATTTCGAGGGCTCCTGAGGGTATGAAGAATGATTTATGTTATAGTGCCATGTATATAATCAGAAGTGTCGTGTCATGGAATACATTCATGGGTTTATTTTCTTTCTACACGTGTTATTGGGAGATGAAGGAAAAGAGCATGTCCAAGACCTAAAAGATACACCACATCTTGTTGAAGCAAAGATTGATGAGATGCAAGAGGTTTCATAGCAGTATATGTGGCAAGTGAGAGGGAGCAAAGCGATCAACTAGATATTAAATCTTTGAGAAGGGAGAACATAGAGGTGGATTTAGTTCATGAGCAAGAAGAGGTTGAGGAGGATGATGGTGAAGTTCCTATGGCTCTACTACCCACCTTTCCTATCGGTGAAAGGTAGTATGTTCTCTTGCCTAATATCCAAGGCCTTTTTAACATCAAGGAGGATTAACCCTAGCTATCAATGCACAAAATCTTGAAACAAATTCTAGCTTCATTGTCCCAAAATGGGTAAGTATCTACTTGTGGATTCAAATGTCAAAGATACAAAATACTACTCCATAGCAGAGACTTTGACCATGATTTACAAGAATATGCTCTGGTACAAGTCAACCATTCCTTTAGAAGAAGAGCTCAAAGCAACACAATAAATATTCAATGTATCTCACTTGGGGAGATCAAACAAGGACTTGACTCATCCTTGTATATTGGCCAAATAAGCATCCAAATATGGAGTGAGGAGTTGTTTGTTTCATATGAAAATCAAAAGGCTTGTTTCATAAGCTATGTTCATTTGGGTACCATATTGATTTCCATAAGAATTTCACTATAATTTAGTAGGCGTGTTTACTAGTTTTTAGCTTTTTGTATATGAGGATGGGTTCATTGATTGTGCAATCAGAAAATGAAATTAATGCAATGGATAATGATGAGCTAGACAAAGATGACTATGTTGAAGACCTTGACCAACTCAATGAAGGTTTGATTGATGATATATATGAAGTGCATGCATATCATAGTGATGCATATGATGGGAATGTATATGATGAGGATATACCAAGTGATTATGAGGATGAATATGGAAATGATTTTTCATACCCATTTGGTTCAAGTGGTTTGAAATCTATGCTTAATTATGATGGAATTCCATTCGATCTGGGCGGTTTGTGCTGAGTTCTTGCAAAATAATGCATTACATATTGAATGGAAAGTTTCAAAATGTTCTATGTGATATGTATTTATGATGTTCTTACATGATACATTTTTGTATTTGTCCATTTCTTTCAAGTTTTGAGGACAAAACTTGCCAGGTAGGAATGGTTTGTAATGAATTAAATTTTGGTCCATGTAAATATTAGCTAACTAGTTTTAGGGCAAGCTTTAGGGATGGCTGTAAAAGGGGCACAAGGTGCCAATGTAGTCGTGTAAATATTAGCTAACTAGTTTTAGGGCAAGCTTTAGGGATGGCTGTAAAAGGGGCACAAGGTGCCAATGTAGTCATATTTTGATACATTTTTCAAGAATACAAGAAGGGCACTTGGTTTAGGATTAACATTAGGTGTCGCATTTTCTATTATCTTTTTCATTGTACTTATAGCATCCATGGATTCCATGATGCTCAAATGAATGGTAGCTAATCATTTTTCCTATTACATTTCTTGTTTCTAGGCATTAGATACTAACTTGGTTTAACTAGATCATGCATTCTTTACACAATCCTTGTTTGTGTTGTTTGTGAAGTTACTTTTGAAAAATGATAGAGTATACATGGAATGTTTCAAAACATAATGTGATGGGCACAACTCAAGGCTTCACATAGTCTTTTGGCTCATCTTTTGATAAAAAGAACCTATGCCATTAATCCCAATCAATCTAGATACAAGTTGTCAAATTTAGAGCATCAAGCACTTAATTCCAAGTACTGACCTTTAGACTCTTAATTAGGGATAATTGACAACTTAAAGGCTATGGGATAATTTTATATTTTGAAAAAAATGAGAAAAGTTTGAAATTTTTATTTTTTTGTAATTTTTAATTATTTTTGAATTACTTCTCTCAATGCTGAGGTGGAATCTCTTATAGGACATAATCCATTTGGTCGACTAGCCTCATAGTGTCGAAGTTATAAACCTAATCTTCTTTATGCAGTTTTCAACTCCCAGATCACATAGCTACTTTATAATGCTAAATCTTGCAGGAATTAAATGGTGGTTCAAACGAACTGAGACTTACATTGGGTTTTTGGCATTGAACTCCATCTAGGAAGACTCTAGCTAATTGATCTACAACCATTTCATTTTGCATGAAAATTTGGTCTTATATGCCTCCCATGCCACTTTTCTGCTTTAAAATGGGTTTTAAAGTCTACTCTCATTGGAAACCATGGGATAGGTTGACTCAGCCTGTCGAATCCTAGGATTTGATCTGCACAAACAACAACCATAAAAATCATCAAGTTACCACAAAAAGGAATACACAACAAAGCATAAGAACAACTCTCACCCTACCCCTGACAAAATCAAGGCATGAAAATCCTCAAGGGATAGGCCTAGCATAATCTGATAGAAATCCAGAGTGAATCACTAACCAACTGCTCCAACACGGACTGGATAAAAAGGACCATCAAAGAAGTCATCTCAGTGGTGGCCTGACCTTACCTACATAACTAGGATAACTAGACCAGGAACTCCTACTAAGGCAAGGACTCCTATGGTCTGGTCATCATATATTTTCTTTTAACACACTTGTCTTTCAAAGTTACCATACTCAGGCATGTAAAAAGGAGGGAGCTGAGCATAGAGTGAACAGGGCATGTCCTAACTCGGTACCCAAGAACCTACCAAGCCCTTGCAAGGCGACACTTAATCCTTCCCTTTTCTGCTCACTTTTACTTTTGCTCCAACCTTCCTTATTCCTTTATTTTGGCTAGCTGCTACCCCAAGGAAGATAAGGCATTGGCCTAGGTCTGTTCACTCGTCCCTAGGAACCTACCAAGCCTTCGCAAGGCGATAATCAACTGCTCTTAGAATTTTCATTTCTTTTCTTTTCCACTTTGGGGGTTGGAATCCCTTTTTACACACCTTTGTATTTTTATTCTCAAATATATTCATAACTTTCTCTTTTTGCTATTTCACACTAGCAGGGACTCCTAGAATAGCTACCTAGCAAGCTAGCTGAACAGGGTTACTAGGACTGCCTTCGAAAGATGGGTCTTCAATGTCTAACAATGTTGTTATAGGAGGTAGATAACTACTCAAACTTTCCTTAAAGATATACCTAACCTAACCTTAGGACTTCCTACCTTGATTGCCGGTCTACAACAAAAGAACAAATCTCCCATGAGTACATAAACACATATAGCAAAAAAGAAAAGTTCTCATAAAGGAAGAACATCACTTGGACTTGGCCACAAGAAGCTTTTGCATAGCAAGAGGCTTCCTCCATGTCCTTTATCAAACCTGTATGATTCAATCACTAAAATAGAAAACCATTTAATGCACCCACACCAAAAAGACACATGGCCCTCTTAGCCTTAATAATTCACTTCACTACCATTCAAGAGTGTATTGTTGAAACAAACCCTTGATATTGACATAACTCAACTATAGCATAAGACTGACCAAGGATGAGGTCCCCACAGGCCCTACATTAAATGCATCAAATTATTGGCTAGCCCCCCTACATAAATAGCAAGGGGTGTCTGACAAATATGACGATAAACAATCCTATGCATCCATGATAGAATAGGAAGGTGTGGCTACCTAACTCATAACCCAAACTAGCCATCGGCTACCAAAATAGGACATGTCAGCAAGAAGACCCCAAAGTAGTCCAAGGCTAATGTTAGAAGGTAATTGCAAGGTCTCCCCTGCACCACAATTGAAAAGGACATCTTCAACAAAAGCATAATTAGCTAGGGAATCTACAAAGTGATTCCACCATCAAGGAACTAGCTAACAAGTCAGTGTCTCACAAATATGCAACATATCCAAGGCTAGATGATGGTATATCCGTAGGATGGGATCCTGCACACTATAGGTCCCATTCAATTGATTGATCACTCATTGTGAGTCACCTTTCACTAATAATCAATGGATACCACCACATCGGGCTACATTCATCCCCATAATCAAGGTATTATATTTTGCCATATTATTAGTAAAAGAGGGTCCTAAATATACTCCCATTTTCATAACAACCCTACGTCGAGGATCTTTACTGACCACACCAATGCTCGCATGTTTAGGGGGGCCTCTTGAAGCTCTATCAAAATACAAAGTATAGACCCATTCTTTAGTTCTAGGCCATGCCATACTATTGATTAGCTTACTCGTACTTATGATAATCAAAGTCAAACTGAGAGAGAGGATGTAAGACAAGTACAATCCCTCCTTCCTCAATGAGCTCGATAGGAATAGTAGTCTGAATCTTTGGACAATGGTGGTAGTAGAACTTAATCTCCCACGTGAAAGATATGTATTGCCCCTCAATAACTTAATAACCTTTACTCCACCCTTGGTGGTAATGTTGCTCTAAATATGGATGCTCAAGATAGGGAATGATTCTTCCCATCTGATCATCTTGATACCTACTGCAAATTAAAGCTGAATCATGAAGGACTTGCACAAGCACTGAGACCGATGTCAGCCCTTACACATAGTAAGGCTTCAATTTATTTAAGTTAACTTTGTTCTTAAAATCTACCCCCTGCAAGTTTGCTAAAGGAATGTAGAGCCATTCTTTCCTATATGTACAAATTTATACGGCCCATCCCATTTGGGTTCTAGTTTACCAAGAGATAACTCATGATGAGCATCATAGTACAACACCAATTGGCCCTTCACAAATTTGTATTTCTTAGCCTGAAGGTCATGAAGTACTTTCATTCTCGTCTTCCCTATCTCTTGATGTAATAAAGCCTCCAACTGAATTTCATCAAGATGTGAAGAGAAATAAATCATTCTTGCAATGCTTCTGCCTCACCACACCCAACAAATGATTAAGAGTAAAATGCACAGTGGGAAGCTCTATTTCTAATGATAAAACACACTCTTTTCCATATATACAAGCTTGAATGGGGTATGACTTGTACCTCTTTTAAATATCATATTATAAGCCCAAATTGTCACATACAATTGCTTATCCCAATCTTTCTTACTTTTAGATACTATATTGGATAAGATTTTGACAAGCTATTTATTCGTACTCTCAACTTGACCATTTGCTTGTGGATTATATGGGGTAGTTTTATTGTGTTGAATCTTCAAGGCTTCCATCAAGGCTACTATAACCTTATTCAACAAGTGTGTTCCTTGATCAGATACTATCTCCTTAGGTGGACCAAAACAACAAATAATTTGCTCCATAATAAAATTGGCCATCTCCTTAGCATTATCCTTCATCGTTACTCGAGCTTCAGAGCACTTCGTAAAGTACTCTATCACTACAATAATATAATGCTTCCACATAGTTGATAAAGGGTATATTGGTCCCACAAAATCAATACCCCATTTTTTGAAGGGTAACATAACTAATAGGGTTTAGGGGCCACTTACAATTCTCCCTAGCATCATGTCTTTAGTAGACATCACAATGCTTAACATAACTGAAAACATCTCGGAATATCGATGGCCACCAATATCTAGCACAGAGAGCTTTCTGGGCAGTAAGACGTCCAAAAATGTCCCCCACATGATGCTGACTTATGGCATTCCTCAAGAATGAATGGTACCTCATCAGATACTACACATCGACGATAAATATTATCTACTCCTTTTTTATAAAAGACACCTGCTATAGTTGAAAAGCGTAATGCTTGTTGCTTAATCTTTCTCTTCTTAGACTTCAATAGAGCAACCTCAAATCCCTGTGTAGATAGATAATGCATTATAGCTACATACCAAGAAGGGATGAAAGTTGTATCGATTTTGAATAGACCTTGAATGTCACTTCCTTCAGCTAGGATCTCCTTTGGCTCCCTAAAATCCACAAGACATTCCACAATCCCCTGTAAGCTTTAGTGGCTTACTCCTAATCTCATAAACAAACTCCTGCAAAGTGATTAACTACTTTCCTAAATGGTCAGGCGGTTGCAACTTGTTTATCAATAGTCTAAGTCCTTTCTTTCGTAAAGAATACTACATTCTCATAGAGAATGTAGTGTCTAAATTTCTTTGTTGCAAAAACCATTCCCAAGAATAATTTCTCCATGTAAGTATAGTTAACTTCAGACATTCCCAATTTATGACTAGCAAAGGTGATTGGGTGCATTGTGGCTGTTGAAAATATACAAAAAAATTCACCTCTTTTGGGTGCTTTTAGGATTGGTACTTTTGCTAATTCCTACTTCACATCCTCAAAGGATACTTGACAAGATTCACTCCAATTAAACAAACTATTAAAAGATAACAAGTTCCTCAATAGCAATGTTCTTTCTACTAGTGCATTGATAAATCTTTGATAATACCCCACTGAAACAGAAAGCTGTGCACGTCTTTTGGAGTGCATGAGGAGCTCATAACAACTATAATCTTTTTCTTTATTGGGTCAGTCACAATACTAGCAAACTAACCACATGACCCAATAACCCATAGGGCACCCCAAAGATGCACTTTCTAGGGTTAAGAGCAATGGAGAATTGTCTACAACACTAAAAAAATTTCCTTAAAATAATCAATTGTCTTTTCCTTGTGGTGGATACTTCCAGATCATCAATGAAAACTTTTAATTCCTCTTGGGAGATATCACCAAAGGTCTTATCAGCTATACGTTGCCAAGATCTAGGCACATTGCATAACCCAAAGGCCATCACATGATACACAAAGGTATCAAAGATAGTGATAAATGCCATTTTCATCTTATTTTCCTCCGCAATAGCCATTTGGTTGTATCCAGCAAAGCAATCCATAAACAAATAGATTTCCCAACCTACTAATTGATCTAAAATCTCATCAATGAATGGTAACGGATAGTAATCCTTAACCATCTTCTTATAAGCTCTCTAAAGTCCACACAAAGACAAATATCATTATTCTTTTTCTTCCTAATAACAACTGGTGAACACTATTCTGTGTGTTGCACTTGAAATATCAGGCCATCTTTCTCTAGTTTGGTCAATTTCTCAAATAGCTTGTCCCTTAGTTCAAAAGGCATATGCCTTACTTTTTTTTGCACAAGGCCGCTACCTTCTTTTGGGGGAATGGTATGAATAGCCAAACTGGGAGGAATACCTCTTAGCTCATCATAACTCCAAGAAAAGATATCATGGAATTCCTGAATCAAGGACACATAGTTCCTCATTTCTTCCAAACTGAGCATGGACCCTAATTTGATTGGACGTTAATCATTCATCCTACCACGGTCTAGCTCAATTAGATCGGAATCTCTTATCCTCTCTTGAGCCTCTATTGGCTCATTCAAAGTTACTTAATAGATATTCTCTATAGTGGACCCCTCGTTGGATTTGTCACTTGATGATATCTCACTTCTAGCTTGTGGGAGCTCTCACTCAACCACCAAGACCCACAGACCACTTATTGTTTCAAGCATTCCAAGCAAGCTCTAATGGCTATCTCTCACATAGCCAATGCGCCTTCAAACCTACGAATGTAGTGAGCTTACCTCGATGCCGAAATGAGTTGCCTCCTCCTCTGCACACACCGGTAGCTACACGATCCTTGATGCTAGCTTAAGCACCCTCAAGCCTCATCCATCAAGCTCCATCCCCCATAGCCGTGCACGCGCAAGCAAAGAGAAGAGAAGAGAAGAAGAGATGGTGAGGAGCTTCACCCTCTTGATCTCTCACTCGCACACACTCACACTCCCGAGCACGCATACAAGCAAAGAGAAGAGAAGAAAGGAGGAAGAGAGGTCTCTTATTAGCCACACATCAAAGAATGAGCTTCCATTCACTTTTTTGAACTTTATATACAAGCCCTAAAATTCCATGGGTACCTATCCTTTTTTACATGACCCGCCTTTGTGGCAAGGTCATTTTTCCTATTTTCCTTTTCTTTTCTCATGCCTTAAGCCTACAACCATCTATTCCTTTACAGATGGCACATGAGGGAGCCTGGCGCTCTTTTATAAGAGGTTTTTAGAGTTTTTTGAGACGCCTTCTTTTAAAATTGCACTTTCACCTCAGCTTATCTTTTAGGGGCCGCCTTTGCACCTTTGCTCTTTTTTTGTTCTTTTTTCTCTTTTTACTTCATTTTTTTGCCATCTTGAATTGAGGTTAACATTACCCCCCTTCGAGGATAGGTGCCATTCCCATGGTACTTCGAGGTCTCTGTTATGGGAGGGTGGATTTTGGGCCAGGGCTGGGGGACTTGTTCGATTGGGAAGTGACGAAGGAATTCGGAATGGCAGCCTCTATACTATGCCAAACTCCCTTTCGCCACAAAGTGAATGAGGTAAGGGCACCACCTAGTCATGGAAGAGTGAACTAGGACTCTATGCAAGAGGGAGAGGAGCTTGTGAGGAAGAAGAGAGGAAAACTGAGAGAGAGAGAGAGAGAGAGAGAGAGAGAGAGAGAGAGAGAGAGAGAGAGAGAGAGAGAGAGAGAGAGAACTACAAAAAATAGATGAATCAATAAAACTTAAGAGAGCACAAGAGATGGAGAACCCTCAAGACATAACCAATATACACAATATGGACACCAATAGCATGGCTTATTACACTGTAGAGCATGCATAAGCTATAGTAAGGGAATGAACTGCATAAGCTCATGAGAGAGAATGGGGAAGGCTCAATAGGGCTGAAGAAGGCCTCTTGGCTCTCTCTTGCAAATTACAAAGGAGAAGGCCTCTTTATATAGGCCTTGAGGGTGAACTGTACACCTCCTGCCAGGTCCTGACGATGTGAGCTGGGCCTCCCAACTAGCCCACTAGATGTGGGGGCACTAACCATACTCTTCAATGTAGCATCCATCTCTATTGAATCTAACTTGTAGATTATGTTCAACCATTTGTCCCATAGAAAGCAAGTTTTTGGTAATGGAGGGTACATGTAATACGTCATATAGACTCTTTTTCTTGTCACCATGCATCATCAAGGGAACAATACATGTATACTTAATGTCATGCTGCATATCATCCCCTGTGCAAACATATCCATGAGCACCTTCTACAACTGTATCAAACCACTCTCCATGAGGAGTCATATGGTTAGATGCCCGTGAGTCTATATACCATACATAATCTATTTTTCATTGTGTAGGCAACCCTTTTGTCACATGTTGCATAGGTCATCCTCTTGCATACCACTAGAAGAGGCATAATTACCTTGTTGCCTCCCCCTTGCTCTCCGATAATTCTACTTCTTGTAGCAATCTTTATCTACATGCCCATATTTTCCACAATAGTGAAAATCCTTATTTGCATTTGATTGCTGTCCATGGCTCATTTGGGGTTGTTGCCCTATGCCTCTTCCTTTAGATGAATAACCCCCTCTTCCATGAGCATTAGAGGCACCTCTATTTGCTTGAGGCTGTCTATTTTGCCATCAAGTACCTTGTTGTCCACAAGCTGCATATGCATTTTCAGCCCCTCTTCCTCTAAATTTTGACCTCCTCTTCTACCTCTACCCCTTTGATTTGAGTAGAAGATATTGCCCCAGCTGTTCTTAGACCCACTAGAACTTGTATTGAGTCCAAACTTCACTTCCTCATGCAAAAGAAGTGCCACAAGTTCATCAAAGTCAGGCTGCTCCTGACGCACGGATATGGAAGTCTCAAACTGCTTGTACTCCTCTCCAAGTCCATGGAGGGTAGTGGCCACCAAATCATCATCCTCAACTTCAGCTCCAATTAAGCCTAGTTGCTATGCAATGGTTCTAATCTCACTCAAAGTGTCTTCAATAGACCTTCCATTCTTGGGTATGTGGCTGAATTTTTGCTTCAATTGTGTCTTTCTTGCAGAGTAACATGACCATAATTCTTCATCAATAAGTCCCAAGCAGCTTTTGGTGAAGTATAATTTGCAATTTGCATAGCTTTTGTGCCCGACACACATAAGGATAGCCAATGCAAGACCTTGCTAGCCTTTTCCAACCATGTCCTATGTGCCTTTAATTGATTCTATGTTAGAGTTCTATCCTCCAGTAGCTTGGGCTCATCTTCAAGACCTATGACTAGATCCCAATAGCCTCTTCCAATTAAGAAATTTGACATCCTGAACTTCCATAAAACAAAGTTATTGTACTCCAGCTTCTCACCTACTATCTAAGTGATAATATCCTTCTCCCTTGTGTTTGCCATTCCAAAGTCTTCAGCTTTGCAAAACAAGATTTGATGTGTAGAGTCAATCACCCCAAAATGCCAGCAGCAGGCAATGCACTTTAATAACCTGTCGTGCAACCAATTTCTACTAAAAATTTGCAACAATAACTACTATTGCATTCTCAATCAATACATGTGCTTTTGTTCCCATTCATGTTGAGATAGCAAGCTCAACACGTGCAGAGATTGATGATGGACCACCTAGCTAGATGGGTCCGCATGTCTACACTTAGAACGTTGGTGGTCATTATGATACTCACATGGCCTCTGACTTATCACTTATTATATTTAGTTTGTTACACCTACCTACAGCTGGCAAAGACATAGCGCCAGTCGATTAGTGTAGTCGGTTATGCACTATTTGACTTAGAAGGCCACTTTCCTTTATGTTGTATCTTATCTATACTTTGTGTACATTGTATAGTGTGTGGAAGAAGAAGAAGAAACCAGCAAAAAAACGTTTTGGCCTCCATCTCTCTTCTTGTGTTCTTGAGTGAGCTTCCTCTTGTGTATACAATGTGTGTTTGGCGCACTGGCTCAAGCAAGTCCCCCCACCCCAGGATTCTTGATATGGTATCAGAGCCACACCACTGATAGAGGCTGATTTTGAAGGCTAAAGTGAAGGAGAAGAAGCAAGGTTCGAGCAAGCAAGCAACGAGTAAGAAGCTCTCCTATTCTTCCACTCTCTCTCTTGGATAGTGCCTATGGAGACACCGAAAGTAAGGTCGAGCAAAAATCTCAGATTGCTGTGAGATTTAGTGTGCAAGCAGATCATTATATATTCTGTAGGTAAGCCTTTAAGAGCGTTCCGCAGTTATTTTGGGCATCTGAGGCCGTTTCAGGGCCCATTTTAGAGCCGCAAGGTTGCAGACATCAGTTGCAGGGTACACTGTGACTTCGACTGTATTGACTAAAAGTGGGTGCGCAGGTTACAGATTGTGAATCTATAATTTTTTGAGGTGTTTATAGGAAGCAAACATAAGGTTTATCTGCAAATAGGTTGCAGATTACATGTACTATTGAGCAATTAGTAAAAAAGGTTGCTTGGTGTATTGTTGTGGACGTGTTGTGAAAGATTGCAGAAGAAAGGCTTGCTGTGTTATATCCTTGTTTGTGATAATGGCAGAGAATAGTGAAAATCCCATTAGTGAGAAGCTTGACAAGAACAACTACCCTTCATGGAAGTTCCGTGTGACGAACTTCCTCATTGGAAAGGGCCTTTATGAATTTGTTTCAGGTGAAGAAAGGAGCCAGAGCTGGGTATCCCTCCAACTGCAGATGAATTAAAAGCATGGAAAGAGTGGAATGTGAAAGACAAAAAGGTGATGTACTGGCTATCTACAGTCATTGATAATACTATGCTGGGACATATCAAGAATGCAGAAACTTCACATGCAGCTTGGATAATTTTTGAGAGCATGTTTTCAGTAAATACAAAGGCACGAAAGATTCAACTCAAGCAAGAGTTGAATGCCTTGAAGAAAGGGAAAATGTTTGTCAATGAGTATGTGTTGAAGGTGAGGAGCATTACAGATGCTTTAGCAGTGATTGATGCAAAGTCGGATGATGATGATTTGGTTTCATCCACTCTGAGTGGCCTTAACAATGAGAAGGTATGGAAATCATTTGTTACTTCAGTATATGTAGAGAAGCCATTTCCAGATTTTGATGAGCTGATCTCTCTCATGGTTACTGAAGAGATCAATATGCAGGGTGATTCGTCTGAAAGAAATGGTGAACAGGTCCAAGCATTTTACTCGAGTTCAGGAAGGGGACGTGGTAAATCCTCTTTGAGAGGCCGTGGTATGGGACATGCTGGCGATAACGAGCAAAACAGGTTCAATCAATAGTTTGGTAAAATGCAGTTTCTAGAGGCAGAGGAAACTTTAGAGGCAGGGAGAGCTCTAGAGGAAGAGGTGGATTGTAGAACAGAGGTTCTCGAAATTCTGCTATTGTTTGCCATTATTGTGGCAAAACAGGCCATATTGCAGCCCATTGCTATGCAAAGAAGGATGATATTCGAAGTGGTAAATTGCAGCAAGGAAATTATGCATCATCTTCATGACAGAATGAAGACAAAAGCATTTGTTTGTTATGCAGCATATGATGAATGCAATTACATGAAAGGGGACACATGATGATGTATGGTATGTCGATTCAGGTGCATCTAATCATATGACCAATCATGTTGAATGGTTTGGAGAGATGCAGGACTTACAAAATCCAGGTTATGTGCAGATGGCTGATGATTTATGCCACCCAATTTCACACATTGGAAAGGTTATCTTGTCCTTGTATAATGGCCAGACAAAGAGTCTGACAGATGTATTACGTGTGCCATCAATTACAAAGAATCTAGTGTCTATTGGCCAAATGGTAGAGCAGAGGTTGCATGTTCGATTCAATGCAAAAGGTTGTTTTATAGAAGACTTTAATGATAAGTGCAGGTTGGTCGCAAAAGGAAGTAGAGTTGGTCGAATGTTCACTTTAGATGTTGGAATTCCTACAATGGATGCTACTATGTATGCTAAAGAAAAATGAGTACTTTTAGATATTGAAATATGGCATAAATGTATCGGACATGTAAATGTGCAAAGGCTGAAATTGATGTAGTCCAGAGGATTGGTTACAGGGTTGCCTTCTTTTAGAGTTGCAAAATTGCATAAAGTCTGTGAAGTATGGCAATTTGGTAAGCAAGTGAGACAACCCTTCTCACATGATAGAGAAGTGAGCAAAAATATACTTGATGTAGTACATACAGATGTTTGGGGGCCTACACAGAATGTATTCTTGGTGGTAGCAAATACTTTGTCACATTTATTGATGACTGTTCAAGGAAGTTATGGAGATACTTCATGAAGGAAAAAAGTGATGTGTTTGAGCACCTCAAATCTTTTAAGGCAACTGTTGAAACAGAAATATGCTTAAAAGTAAAGTGCTTGAGATCAAATGGAGGGGGAGAGTACCTCTCTAATGAGTTCAGTGGATTTTTGAGGACTCATGGGATAAAGAGGCAATTTACTTGCAGGTATACCCCACGACAAAATGGTGTTGCAGAAAGAAAAAATAGGCATATTGCAGAAGTTGCACAGGCATTAATGACTGAAAAGAATATACCCAAACATTTTTGGTTTGAGGCTGTCCATACTGCTGTCTACATTTTGAACAGAACTCCCACAGCTGTAATTTATGGGATGACTCCTGAAGAATGCTTTACTGGCAAGAAACCTGATGTATCGCACTTGAAGGTATTTGGCTGTGTTGCATACGTTCATGTGCCAGATGAGCTACAAAAGAAGCTTGATCCAAAGGCAAAAAAATGTGTTTTTATTGGATACTCTTTAGAGAGAAAGGGTATCGCTGTTATAACCCTGTCACAAGTGAGTTTAGAGTGAGCAGGGATGTTATCTTTGATGAGATGGGGAGTTGGTATACACCTGCTGGTGATGTTTTGGATTATGATAATGATCAGGACAGCTATGCAGAAAGATAAATAAGAATCACGGAGTCTTAGTGGACTAGAAACATCATCTAGTACTACACCTACAGTGAGCCCTTGGTCTGGGAGACTAAGGAGTAGCCCCACATCTTCATGTGGATCTATAAGCATTGCAGGAAAGGACAAAGGAAAGAAGAAAGTGGTAATAGTGCATCTACCAATCATTTGGGATTTAATGGAGATTCCAGTGGTTCGGAGAGTTTGGATGATGAGCTTGGCATTCCTTTAGTCAGGACACCAAGTGTACAGAGAGCTCATAGTAATGTAAAGGCTCCATTGAGTGATCCGGTGGTACGCAGATCTAGCAGAGTCAGATACCCTGTTAAAAGATTTGGTTTTGAAGGTTATGCAACACACCATTATGCTTATATGGTGAAACTAGTTGAGGATGTTGAGCCCACTTGTTTTGAGGATGCTGTTGGTCATGCTCATTGGGATGCAACAATGGATGAGGAGATGGCTGCATTAAAAGACAATAAGACTTGGGATTTGGTACCCTTACCTAAGGGTAAGAAAGCTATTAGCTGTAAGTGGGTTTACAAAGTCAAGCATAATGCAGATGGTTCAGTTAGCAGGTATAAAGTTAGGCTAGTTGCAAAAGGCTATGCTCAAACATATGGCATAGATTATGAAGAGACATTCAATCCAGTTGCTATGATGGCAACTGTTAGATGTGTGATTGCCTTGGCAGCAGCCAAAGGTTGGAGTCTGCAGCAAATGGATGTTAAGAATGCCTTCTTTCATGGTGAATTGCAAGAAGAAGTGTATATGGAGTAGCTAGCAGGTTATGAGGATTTAGAGCATCCCACATATGTGTGCAGGTTAAAGAAGATGCTCTATGGGCTGAAGCAAGCAGCTAGAGCATGGTCTGACAAGATTGGAGAGTATCTTGCCAATATTGGATTTTGTATTTCTGATGCTGATCACTCACTTTATGTGAGAACGGGAGATGCAAGGTTGGTCATCATAGTCATCTATGTGGATGACTTGATTATTATAAGTGATAGTGACAATGGGATTGCTGAAGTTAAGGACTTCTTGAAGAAGAAGTTTGAGATGAAAGATTTGGGTGAGCTTAGATACTTTCTTGGTATTGAGGTGATCAGATGTGATGATGGCATATGGCTATCCCAAAGGCAGTATGGCTTGGATATGCTATCCAAGTATGGTATGACAGCATGTAATCCTCTTTCAGTACCATTGAAGCAAAATGTGAAGTTGAGTACTGATGTTGGAGATGAGCATGTAAGCCTCTTTCAGTACCATTGAAGCAAAATGTGAAGTTGAGTGCTGATGTTGGAGATGAGATAGAATACCCTACTATGTTCAGGAGGATAGTAGGGAGTTTGATTTATATGACTATCACAAGGTCATACTTAAGCTATGTTGTTGGCCTTGTCAATCAGTTTATGCAGATGCCTAGAAAGCCTCATTTGGATGCAGTTAGGCATATATTGAGATATGTGAAGTCAACTTTACATTATGGACTTTTTTATGAGGCAAGTAAGGACGTACAAGTCTTTGGATACACAGATGCAGATTGGGATGGTAGCATGTCAGACAGAAGATCTACGAGTGGATTCATATTTTCCCTTGGTAGTGTAACAGTTACATGGAGCAACAAAAAGCAACCTACAGTTGCTTTATTGAGTACAGAGGCTGGGTATAGAGGTGCTGCTATGGTAGCATGTGAGGTGGTATGACTGCAAAAGTTATTAGGTGATTTGAACATGTAGGGAGATGGTCCATTTGTCATTGATTGTGACAATATGAGCAGCATACAGCTAGCTAGGAATCCAGTCTTCCATGCTACGACAAAACACATTGAGGTACACTACCACTTTGTGAGAGAGAAGGTACTTGCAGGAGAGATTGACTTGGTATATGTCAGTACACAGGATCAGATAGCTGACATTTTCACAAAGGCATTGGGTGCAGAGAAGTTTCCAAAGTTCCAAAGCTTACTTGGAGTTGTAGAGATAGAGTTGAGCTTGAGGGGGAGTGTTGAGATGGCAAGCTCAACATGTGCGGACATTGATGATGGACCGCCTGGCTAGATGGGTCCGCATGTCTACACTTAGCACGTTGGTGGTCATTATGATGCTCACATGGCCACTGACTTATCACTTATTATATTTACTTTGTTACACCTACCTACAGTTGGCAAAGACATAGTGCCAGTCGATTAGTGTAGTTGGTTATGCACTGTTTGACTTAGAAGGCCACTTTCCTTTATGTTGTATCTTATCTATACTTTGTGTACATTGTATAGTTTGTGGAAGAAGAAGAAGAAACCATCAAGAAAATGTTTTGGCCTCCATCTCTCTTTTTGTGTTCTTGAGTGCGCTTTCTCTTGTGTATACAATGCGTGTTTGGCGCAGCAGCTCAAGCAAGTCCCCCCACCACGCGATTCTTGACAATTCAACCCCAGTTACAATACCTCCAACAAACTTGCATTCCAATCTGATGTGGTGAATGCAAGCCTTGGCGAAGAAGCTATTGCCTCTCTTTTTTTACGGCTTGCAAGAAGGAGAACAATACCTGTGTAGCAGCCTTGTGTACTATCATTCTTAAAACAATTGGATCTTGTGTTGTCACCTGTCTTAAAAAAGATTGTTTAGTAGCCTTTTCCTCTCACCATCCAGTATTTATTGCATCCAAATCTTTCTGAAGCAATACACTATAGTATTGTTTTTGCATTTGAGATGCGTGATGCATGGATTGAGAACTCTTGATCGGCCTTTTGCAACATGGGCATTACATTCTTCTATTGTTGTTGTTGTGCTAATTGCATCGCCTCACATCTGTTGCTCCTACTGCCTTGCTGATCCTCTAGCTTTTGGCTGTGATCTCTTGTGCAATTTTTGCATCCATAATTTTTCAATGTGAATTTTTTCGTGCAATTCAACGAAACCTCGGAATTTGATTGAGCTTGTATGTAATGGAAACCGCATCATCAACAACAGCTTTGACTAGCTTCTCTGATCTCAGCCAAGCCGAGGCTGTCAAGATTGTGGGAGAGAAGGAAGGAGTCTCACTTGTAGCTTTCTTGCTTGCACAATGGGGGAATACACACAGAGGTGGAGGCTGAAAACAGTTTTTCTCTTCTTAGTTGTGTAAGCCAAAAGAACTCTAGTACATAGAAATAGAAGAACCTATATATGGGTCTCAAACCAAACTCAACTAACTAGGGTGGCATACTAACTGAGCCACGAACTAGAGTAGATAAGGATAGCTATCATCTAGCTATTATTCATGGGCAGTGTACCAACCGCATCTGCAACTGACACTTCGGTGACATAAATGCACAATGGTCACCCTGGCATATCACGAGTGGAGCTCGATATCTCAACAGAGGCATGGGCCAAGAGTTTGCCCCAAACAATGTTTTGGTCTGTACTCCTACCTACATCGACAGAAATGTTCTCTCCATGCACATGAAAAGCTTGTGTTCACACCGGTGCACTTTGGAAGAAAGCAGCACAAAATGCCTAGTCATACAACGAGGGGCATTTCCCCTCGAGCAAGGTTTGTAGCTGCAATGTCGATTGCTATTGAAGTGAAGGGTAGATTTGATTGGAATCAAGCTGGACTCATACTACTAGAAGAGATGCAACACACTTGTGATACTCCTCTGGAGTGATTAAATTTTCTCGTAGATTCAATGGTTGCTGAGATGCAAGCAAGTTTGGCTATGGAGGGTGGTAGTAAGGATTTCAAAAGATGATTCTCACATATGTGGACATGCTATAGTCAGGGAATGAAAGATGCCACTTTCAAGCTTTGATACCATGAAAGAAATCAAAGAGAGAGAGAGAGAGAGAGAGAGAGAGAGAGAGAGAGAGAGATGGACAGGCCAGAAGGGTAGTATCCATGCTCCCCATTCATTTCATTATCTTCCACACTCAAGAGTATACACACACACATTATATAGAACTAAGGTAACCTATATGTAGCCATAGTTGAGTCAGTGTGACCCAACCTTATTCAGATAAGGTAAACAAATTGAACCAAGGTTGATGAGCTTGACTCTCAACACACTCTTGGAGACAACTTAATTAACTGCAGGAGGTTTACATCTGGCTTAACTTCACAAAGAGAACTTGCTAAATCAAATTCATGATAACTAGCAAGAGCTCTCTTTTCCCGCTAGACCATTCTCTCCTTTGGTCTTTAAACTGGCTTTGGTGCCTCTTTCTTAGCTTTTGTCTTCTTCTTTGGCTATTCCTTATCCTTCTTGGCACCGCCTTTACCATCTATGGCTTTTAGAGTTCTGCCTTCCATGTCGGGATTAAGGACTTTCATCCCCTTTTCATCTTACTTATTACCGCTTAAAGTTATGCATTCGGTGGTAGGTTTAAGGCATATTTTTCATGTATTTTATTTCATGAAAGCAATAAAATCCCACTTTAACATAGAGATAGGATTGAATTGATGTTAAACCTCATACTTCAGCTCTACCATACATTCACAAATATAAATCTTATTTTTCACTATTTTTTGGATACAAAAATCCTATTTTTTCTCTTTTTTGCTATTTATTCATTGAAAATTATCAATTCCTTTGATTTACTAATTTGGATTGATAGATCTTACTAAGAATAATTTTTCTATCACATTTCAACCCATAGGAACACTATATGCATGACAATCCCAAAATCTCATAATTTCTCTTAAACCATGATGTTGCGGGTTTAGCATAAAATTATTTCACAACTGATTTTTTGTGTTTACTTTAACATTCCTAATAAACAAGAGCATTGGCAACCAAATACCATCATTTCCAACCATTTCCAACCTAAATTTATGATAAAATAATGAAATCTACAATTTACTCATAAAAGCGTGCCTTATGTATCTCATAATTGGAGGCCCATTGACGCTTTCCAATGGCCGTTGATGATCCATCTAACCCCGATCTACACTCCTTTACGCTCATGCATCATCACACGATCAAAATCTTTCATCTCAACCCACCCCCTTTTCTCATACATTAACCTATAGAAATATACAACAAGAGGAGAGATGAGAGAGAAAGACTAAAATAAGATTTACTCTATACACTATACTTGCACATCTATACATTTGTAGATGGCAGGTGTTGAGATATCGAGCTCCACTCGTGATATGCCAAGGTGACCGTTGTGCATTTATGTCACCGACTTGTTAGCTGCAGATGCGGTTGGTACACCGCCCATGAATAATAGCTAGATGACAGCTATCCTTATCTACTCTAGTTCGTGGCTCAGTTAGTATGCCACCTTAGTTAGTTGAGTTTGGTTTGAGACCCATATAGGGTTCTTCTATTGCCTTGTACTAGACTTCTTTTGGCTTACACAACTAAGAAGAGGAAAACTGTTTTCAGCCTCCACCTGTGTGTGTATTCCCCCATTGTGCAAGCAAGAAAGCTACAAGTGAGACTCCTTCCTTCTCTCCCACAATCTTGACATGGTATCAGAGCCTTGTTCGTGGTAAGGAGCTCAAGAAAGCAAGCCAAGTTCGCGGCGTTCTGGTTAGAGGACCAGTGTTGCTTTCATTTTTCTGTTTTGGGAGCAAGTCTCTGCAGGTAGCATAGCCGGAAAGTGCAAGAGTGTATTGTCTCAGATTGAGATGCCCTTCGCGGTGTAGCACGAGGGCAGTATATGCTGCGGGTGAGGCCTTTAGCCCTCGGTTGCTCTGTTTTTCTGATTTGAGGCCATTTCGGGGCCTATTTTGGAGGCGGAAGTTTTCCGCACGCACTCAGGAAAAGGCCCTGTTTTTTGCTGTGCGACCACTGTTCTACAGGTCGGTGAAAAGTTACTGTAGAAATTGCATCGTATGCATGTGCGCAGAGACATTGGGAGTTATAGAATCATCCTTGTTTCCTGTTGATGCAAAATCGTCACTAGGAAGTGACTGTGTGGTCAAATATCACTTTCGTCAGTTTTGCAGATTTGCCCTTGTGAGGCTGAAGCTGTGTTCTTTGCAGTGACAGAATTTTTTGCAGTGTTCTGTAATGGCGTCTGATTCTCTTTCACAGATTGTCACTGAAAAGCTTGACAAGAATAACTTCCAAGCATGGAAGTTTAGAATGACGAATTTCCTTATGGGAAAAGGATATTGGGAATTTGTTGCAGGAAATGAAGAAGAACCAGTTCTTCCTGATGTTCCCAATCAACAGCAAATGCAGGCATTTAAAGGATGGCATGAGAGAGCCAGAAAAGTTATGTACTGGATGTCTATCAGTATTTCAAACTCTATGATTGTGCATATTCAGGATGCAAGTACGCCAAAGGAGGCATGGGATACTTTCTCAAAAATGTATAGCACAAATACGCAAGCCAGGAAAATGCAGCTCAAGCAAGAGTTGCACAATGTGCAAAGAGAAAGTATGAGCATCAATGACTACCACATGAAGGTGAAGAAGATTGCAGATGCACTTGCTTCCATTGGGTCGCCAGTGGAAGATGACGATTTAGTTTCTGTGATCTTGAATAGTCTAGGAAAGGATTATGCACAGTTTCGAACATCCATTTCCGTCCGTGAAAGATTTCCTGATTTTGAGGAGTTGATTGCTCTTCTAATTTCTGAGGAGCAGAGAAATGGTGGTGCATCTTCTTCAGGAGGAACTTCAAAAGAAACTGTCTTCTACTCAAATGCTGGAAGAGGTAGAGGCAAAGGTAGAGGAGGCCGATCTGGAGGCCGTGGTAGAAATCAGAATATGCAGCAAACTCAAGAAAACCAGTCCTATGGAGGAGGACGTGGTAACTCTAGAGGCAGGGGGAGCCAAAGAGGTCGTGGTGGATGGCAAAGAGGCCAGAATGAAAACAGCAATGTTGAATGCTACTACTGTGGTAAAATGGGTCATATGGCTAAAGACTGCTATAAAAAGCAGAATGACATCATGAATGGAAAACAAGGGAATTATGCATCTTGTAGTAGACAGGGTGATGACAGAAATGAGCATTTGTTTATGGTACAGCATATGACCAATTCTGTGACAAGTGCAGAAGAAAGAAACGATGTGTGGTATGTTGACTCAGGTGCATCAAACCACATGACAGGTCATGCAGAATGGATGCAGGATACAAGGAAAATGGAAAAACCAGGATTTGTGGAGACTGGTGATGATACTGCACATCCTATTGTGCAGATTGGAAAAATTCCTTTGTCTATGCAGGATGGGAAAAAGAAATACATGTCGGATGTATTTCATGTCCCGAATATCACCAAGAACCTGGTTTCTGTCGGTCAAATGGTTGAGCAGGGCTTGCAGGTCAGATTTAATTCTCATGGATGCTTTGTTGAGGATATGAAAAATAAAGGTCGCTTGATAGCAAAAGGAAAGAAAAAGGGCAGAATGTTTACGTTGGATGTAGACATGCCTGAATTGAGTGCAGCAATGTTTGCACATGGGACCGGTGTAGTTGCAGATATTGATATCTGGCATAAACGCATTGGTCATGTTAATGTACATCGACTTAAATCAATGCAAGCCCAAAATATTGTTGCAAGGTTGCCTAAATTCAAGGTTGCAGAAATGCATAAGGTATGTGAAGACTGTTAGTTTGGAAAATAGGCAAGGAAACCATTTCCTAGACATGTTCAAGAGAGTAAGAAGCCATTGGAATTAATCCACTCTGATGTGTAGACTACTAAAGCTGCATCTCTTGGAGGTATTTTGTCACTTTTATTGATGACTATAGCAGAAAAGTTTGGGTGTATTTTATGAAAAAGAAAAGTGAAGTTTTTGAGCATTTCAAAACTCTTAAAGCTATGGTTGAAAAAGAAACAGGCCTGCAAATAAAATGCCTAAGGTCAGATGGAGGGGGAGAGTACCTCTCAAATGAGTTTGCAAGGTTCCTGCAGGAGCATGGCATAAAGCAGCAATATTCATGCAGTCATACCCCACAACAAAATGGAATTGCAGAAAGAAAAAATAGGCATATTGGAGAGATATCTCGTGACATGCTCAACGAAAAGGACTTGCCAGATTTTTACTAGGCTGAGGCAGTTGCTACAGCAGTCTACATAATAAACAGAACTCCCACTACAGCAATACATGGCATGACTCCAGAGGAGAGGCATACTGGTATTTATCATTTGAAAATTTTTGGTTGCATTACCTATGTTCATGTGCCAGATGAGTTGAGATCCAAGTTGGATCCAAAAGCTGAGAAGTGCATCTTTATTGGTTACTCTCTGCAGAGCAGAAAGGGTATAGATGCTATAACCCTTCTACTTATAAGTTTACAGTGAGCAGAGATGTTGTTTTTGATGAGATGAGTAGCTGGTATAAACCAGTAAATGTGATTGATGATGTAGATGCACAAAATGGTAATGCTGCACAGAATTCACAGTAACAGTCACAAAATATTAGTGGACCTGGAGTGTCCTCTAGCAGTGGTTCACATTCTTTGCCATGGACAGGCAGATTGAGATCAAGAGAATCTCCTCAAAATAATGCAGATAGTGGTATGCAGGTATCACGAAAAGGAAAAGAGAAGGTAGATCAGCCCATGGTTGATGTGAATGCAGGTCACTCTTATGTGGATGGTGAATCCAGTGGCTCAGAACAGAGCATTGATGATGAGTTGGGTATTCCTTCTATTGTTACACTTGGAGTAAGGAAGACCAAGGATGTTTTGAGAGCACCTAGGAGTGAACCTACTTTGCGTAGGTCTACCAGAGCTAGGTATCCTGTGGATAGGCTGAAATATGATGGATTTACATCCATTCACTATGCATATATGGTCAAAGTGATACAGGAACTAGAACCCACTTCTTTTGAGCAAGCCATGGGAAAAGAAAAATGGGAGAAAGCCATGGATGAAGAAATGGATGCCTTGGAAGCAAATGCTACATGGGAATTGGTACCTTTGCCTAAAGATAAGAATGCAATTGGTTGTAAGTGGGTTTATAAGGTGAAACACAATGCAGATGGTTCTGTGAATAGATACAAGGCAAGATTAGTAGTCAAGGGGTATGCACAAACATATGGCATTGATTATGAAGAAACATTCAGTCTGGTTGCAAGGATGGCAACCGTAAGAGCAATCATTGCTATGGCTGCATCAAAGGGATGGTCTTTACATCTGATAGATGTAAAGAATGCCTTCTTGCATGGTGATTTGCAAGAAGAGGTCTATATGGAGCAACCACCAGGTTATGTGCATACTGTTCATCCTGAGTTTGTTTGTAGGTTGAATAAAGCCTTGTATGGCTTGAAGCAAGCACCTAGAGCATGGTCTGACAAGATAGGACAGTATCTTGTCACTATTGGCTTTCAGATTTCCAAGGCAGATTTCTCACTTTATGTGAGAAAAACAGAGAAAGGTATTATGCTGCTTGTCATTTATGTTGATGATTTGATTATGACAGGTGACAGTGATAAAGATATCCTTCATGTGAAAATGCTATTGAAGCAGAAGTTTGAGATGAAGGATTTGGGAGAGCTGCGTTATTTCTTGGGCATTGAGGTGATTAGATCACCAAGTGGGATACGGCTCTTGCAGAGGCAATATGGATTGGACATGCTGTCCAAATATGGGATGACAGGCTGTAAGCCTATTTCAGTTCCTTTTGAGCAGAATGTGAAGTTGAGCGCAGATGCAGGTGAGCTTCTCGAAGACCCTACTATGTACAGACGCATAGTAGGAAGTTTGATTTATATGACTATTACCAGGCCAGATTTGAGCTATGCTGTTGGATTGGTAAGTCAGTTTATGCAAGCTCCAAGGAAACCGCATTTGGATGCGGCTAGACACATACTCAGGTATGTGAAGTCCACATTGCAGTATGGACTACTTTATGAGACTGGGGTTCGGATACAGTTGCATGGATACACTGATGCTGATTGGACTGGTAGTATTTCAGCTAGACGATCTACCAGTGGGGATATGTGTTCTCTTTTGGGAGTGGTGCAGTCACTTGGAGCAGCAAGAAACAGCCTACAGTTGCCTTGTCAAGCACAAAGGCTGAGTACAGGGGTGTAACAATGGCTGCATATGAGGTAGCTTGGTTGCATAAGCTACTTTATGATATGCATCAGCCTACAGATGGGCCAGTTGTCATTTATTGTGACAACATGAGCAGTATACACTTGGCAAATAACCCAGTCTATCATGCTAGAACAAAGCACATTGAGGTGCATTATCACTATGTGCGGGAGAGGGTTTTACTAGGTCTTATTGATCTAGTTTTTGTCAGCACAGAGGATCAGGTAGCTGACATATTCACGAAGGCATTGGGCACAGAGAAGCTGCGCAAGTTCAGAGACCTGCTTGGTGTGCAAGAATTGGGATTGAGCTCGAGGGGGAGTGTTGAGATATCGAGCTCCACTCGTGATATGCCAGGGTGACCGTTGTGCATTTATGTCACCGACTTGTTAGCTGCAGATGCGGTTGGTACACCGCCCATGAATAATAGCTAGATGACAGCTATCCTTATCTACTCTAGTTCGTGGCTCAGTTAGTATGCCACCTTAGTTAGTTGAGTTTGGTTTGAGACCCATATATAGGGTTCTTCTATGTCTTTGTACTAGACTTCTTTTGGCTTACACAACTAAGAAGAGGAAAACTGTTTTCAGCCTCCACCTGTTTGTGTATTCCCCCATTGTGCAAGCAAGAAAGCTACAAGTGAGACTCCTTCCTTCTCTCCCACAATCTTGACAGTAGGTGCCCATCATTGTCACTTTATTCTTTATTCTTTCAATGGCAATAGAATAAGGAAAGGCAAGTCACACATTGTGACTATTGGAGTTTCCATACACCAATCTCTCTCTCCTTTGCTTGAATCTCCATAGCTCTTGCTTCCCTCTTGCTTTTGCTTTCACTTCTATCCACCTTTCAATTAGTATCAAAGTGGGTACCATTTTCTTCAACCCTAAGGAGAAAAGGTTACTTGAAGCTTTCATGGCTACCTCAACCCTTCACTCTTGAGGTATGTTTTGACTTCTCCCTCTAGCAAAGCTTATACTCGCTATTTTTCCTGGCTTCCAAAGGCACCATTGAGAATTTCTTGATGATAATTGAACTAAGGAGCAGTGCTAAGAGGCCCAAGATCAAACAATGTAATTTGTGCTAAATTTCAGCCCCCTATCTCTACATTGGGTGCTCTTGCTATAGGCATTGGTTGGTCTCGTACTGTTTGGCAACTCATTGGCAATATTTCTAGTATTAGAGAGCTAACTCTTGGGCACTGTTGTTGGAAGAGTGCTTACTTTGCCATTGTCTCATAGTTTGGTACAAGTTTGATGTATACATAGTGGACATCATGTATTCAAATGCTTCAGGTTCATATAATGCTAATGCAACAAGTTTGTAACTCCTAGATATTGCTTTGATGCTTGGGAAAGCTTGTTGGATTGTTTAGAGCTTGAATAGCTTTATATTTGAAGGCTTCTACATTGTAGGAAAGTTTGGACAGCAAGCAAGGATAGTGAAGGTCTAGGTATTATATGCCTATAAATGCTTCCAAGTTTCTACATGTATGTATTAAAATGATTGCCATTGATGTACATACCTGGACATGTTTATGATAAGCTTATAGCTTTGCATTTGAGCTTAGTTGAATGCATTGTGGAAGTGGCTTATTGATATAATGATTCTTCACTTGCAGGTTGAAGACAAATAGGATGTATATGATCTTGAATGCATTTATGATGTAGTTGGGCTTTCTGAATGATATGAAAATTATGTATTCAACTTTTCTTTCTCATTTTACATTTTACATTCACTTCTAATGGGAGACACTTGTACTTTCTTTGTAGAGCTTGTTTAGTTAGAAATAGTGGGATTCTCCTACTTATGTACATGCTCATTTGATCTATGCATACATTGTTCTTGTAGATACTCACTCTTGTGGATTAATTTTCTTTTGAGCTTAGATCCTTATATCTATCATTGTCAATTGGTTTTCAGTGGTGGATCTATACTTGATATGCATTGTTGTATGTATCTATGTATCTCACACCCTATATGTTTTGACAGTTCTTAGTACTTGGTTGCTACACTACTAGTTGCAATTTATATATCTTAGTTGCTACCTAGGTATTCCTAGCATGAGAAGCTTACTCCTTTGGTCATTTGCCTATAGATGTATGGTCATTTAGATCACTTTTATGGATAGCAATATTGAAAACTATTTATGAGTAGTTTCTTTGAGAGCAAACACTTTGTTTAAAAGCTCTAATGTCTATTGTTTATGGATAGCTATATACTCTTTTGGTCCCCACTTCTTGCCCTCACTTTTGGTTCAATTATGGGACCTTTTACTGCGATAACAATAGCCCATACTCTTGTACTTTGTAGTCATGTGTAGAGATAATGGCAAGTATTTAGAATGCATCTAATGATAGTGCTATTTTCAACATCGAAAGTTGGATGAGAATAACTTCTAGTATTGGAAGTTGAAAATATTGTAGGTATTGGTACAAAAGAAATAGGTTAAGGCCATTGAAAGCCAATGGCATAAAGCCAAAAATTTGAGTTAAAGATGTGTTAAGTTATCTACAATGGAGCTTCTATGTAGAGATGCAAGTTGAGAGAGAGAAGAGATAGATACACATGATTTGTAGTACTAAAGAGTGTACCTCAATAATGATTTTAGATAGGTATATGTACTATGTACAACTTGGCCCTTACGGGTGGACACAGGCACTGCCCTTTATCCCAACAACCTAACACCTAAAGGCAATGTGCCCAAAGGTAAAGGAAAAGAATAATCTAATTCTAAGTATGTACAAAGCTAAAAAGACTATACCTATCCACAATACCCATCATCTGTTGCTAGTAATGGGCAAACCTCTCTGCTGGCAATGAGAAGATCTGCAGGGTTATCATCAGTGTGCGTCTTGACCAACTCAATGCTCTTTTTGTCAAGTACCACTCTAATGAAATGATACTTCACATGTATGTGTTTTGTCTTTGCATGAAAGACAAGGTTCCGTGCTAACACGATAGCACTCTAGCTATCACAGTGGAGAACATGAACCTCAGTAATCCCAAGCTCAGCAACCAAACATGATAGCCATAAGGCTTCTTTGCATGCCTCAGTGGTAGCCACATACTCTGCCTCTGTAGTAGACAGTGCAACACACTTATGCGGCTTGGATATCCAAGACACAGATCCCCCTGTGAAGTTAAACACATACCCTATAGTGGACTTCCTGCAGTCTGCATGTCCAGCATAGTCTGCATCCGTAAAGCCAATGTCAAATGTATTATGCCTACTACAAAGCAGATGCACAAATCCTTTATGCCCTTGAGGTATCTCATGATACCTTTCATTGCTTCCCAATGCTTCTTGCTAGGGTATGCCATGTACATGCTAACTACTCCCACTGTAAAGGCAATGTCCGGGACATATAGCAACCATCGCATACATCAAACTACCAACGGCTAAAGCATAGGGAAGCTTGGTCATTTCAACTCTTCTCATCATGAGATGTAGGGTTGTCCTCTCCACTGAGTTTCACATATGGAGGCAATGGAACTCTGATTGCTTTCCCCCCTCCATACAACACAATATTAGTGAGTTTGAGAATCTTCGAATTCCCATTTTTTGAAAACTAAAAAGGTGGCACTTATATAACATGTCCATAAGTTTCTCAAAACCATATTCATTGGAAAGCACTTGAAAAATGGAATCTATTGCGCTTGATTTGGAGTTATAGTGTTCAAGTTATGACAAATCCAAAGATTTGACCACGTGTCCCAAACTTATGGGAACTTCCCATATTCCCCAATATGGTGTTATATTGAAATGTTGCAAAATCTTGGATAGTACTCCTGCTGAGATAGATAGAGTAACCCCTTCGATCTATCTTTGAGTATCTACATCCCAATAATGTGATTGGCACAACCAAGATTCTTCATGTCAAAGCTGCTATGAAGACTTTGCTTCAATGAATCCAAGGCATGAGTATCCTTGCCAGCAATCAGCATGTCATCAACATACAGAACCAAGATAATCAGGCTGCCATCTACTGCCTTCTTGGTGCACAAACAATGATCGACTTGACTTCTTTGAAAGCCTTGAGACTACATGAAAGTATCAAACTTATGATACCATTGCCTTGGTGCCAATTTCAGCCCATACAAACTATATTTCAGTTTACAAACCATCGTTTCTTTGCCTTTAGCCCCACAAAACCTTCAGGTTGTTGCATGTATATGTCTTCATGTAGATCACCATGTAAAAATGCAATCTTTACATCCATTTGTATGAGCTCCATATCTTCAGCTGCAACAACGAAACCCAAAATGGTTCTTAGAGTAGTCATCTTGACTACGGGAGAGAAAATCTCATCAAAGTCAATTCCATGTTCTTGCATGTACCCCTTTGCAGCTAACCATGCTTTGTACTTTGGTAAAGAACCAAAAGTGACCTTCATATTGTAAACCCACTTGCATGGAAGAGTTTTCTGCCTTTTAGGCAACTACACCAAGTCCCAATTACCATTCTTATCAAGTGATTCCATCTTTGACAGCATGACCTTGAACCACTTCTTGATGTCCAGTCTAGTCATTGCTTCCTTGAAGGATGATGATTCACCACAGTCAGTAACCATGACATAATCTGTAGTATTGCGCACTAGGAACAAACCTATTTGGCTGCCTTGAAGGTCACGTTGACGTATGCATTGAAGGTTCTACATTTGCTGGTTGCTAGGCCTGCAAATCTGCATTTACAGATTGTTGTCCTGAAATACAAGCATGTACTTCTACATGTACAAGTTTTTATCCTGAAATATGGGCCTACAATTCTGCATGTATAGGTTGTCCTAAAATTCTAGCATGCTATCCTGACAGTCTAGGCTGTCCTAACTGCATATTTTCAAGCTGAAACTATGGTGTATCATGGGCAATACCTTGCTGGTCATTTCTAGCACCACTTCCTACATTTTCTAGAGTATTTATAGCACGTATACGCTGTTGTCCACTGGGCATAAATGGCTGTCTAAAAGGTACATCCTCCCTGAAAACAACCCTCTTGACTTCCTCAGCCTTCTCTTGGGCTACTTATGCATGTGATCTTCATGAAAGATGATGCCATTGTTGCATACTATCTTTCTTTTCTTGGGATCCCAAAGTCTATACCCCATCTCACCCTCGTCACCATATCCTAGGAATATGAATTTACAGGACTTTGGTCCCAGTTTATTGCGTTCTTCTTTTTGTATGTGCACAAAAGCCTCGCAAGTCAAACACTCACAAATGAGCATAAAAATGTGGCTTACTTGACCACTCTTCCTGAGGGACTCTCCCCCACAAAGACCTAAGCCATGGAGTAATGCAACGTGAGATAGCATCATACAAACCTTATCTTGTATGGTTCGATTCATGTGCTCTCTGCAACTCCATTCTGGGGTGGATTATGAGGGGCAATGAGCTCCCTCTTTATCCCCTTTTTGTCACAAAATGCCTAAAAGGATTTGGACACATACTCCCTAGCATTGTCAGAGCAAAGACACTTAAGTGTCTAACCAGTTTGGTTCTCAACCAATGCTAGGAATTTGTGAAACTTGTTAAGCACTTTGTCCTTGCTACAAATAGGGCAAACTCATACCTTCCAAGTAGCATCATCGACAAATGTGACAAATTATTTCTTTCCTCCTAGAGATAACCCTGGCATCTGACATACATCAGACTGTACTAACTCTAGAGGAAAAGATTTTAGTGAAAGAGGCTTTTTATGAGATGTCTACACATGCTTACCATAAACACAATGATCACAGTGCTCAAAATTAGCATAATAAAGACAAGGCAAGTAACCCAAATGAGAAAGTACTTTCATTCATGTTTGACTCATGTTTCCCAACTAGCCATTCCACAAGGAAACATTTGGCTGCTCGATCACGACAACAACATGGTTACACACAGTAGATACATGGAGAGGATACAAAGTATCACTCTTTGAGCCTTAGGCCAATAACCCTAGATCCTCTACAGATCTTCCATTTCCCACCACCAAAGGTGGAATGAAAACCATCATCATCTAGCAGACCAGTACTAATCAGGCTATTCTTGAGTTGCGATACATGCCTTACATTTTGAAGAGTGAAGACATGGAACTGCAGTTGCACATTGTCAATGCTTGCAATGTCACATGCATAATTTTCTCCAAGATGGACAATACCATGTCAACCTCCTGTATAGTCTGTAAACCACTCACGATGAGGGGTGACATGAAAAGAGGCACATAAATCTAAAATCCAAGTATGCATGTCATCATCCGTATCTACAATCAAGGTATGTGCACTGAAACAAGAAGAGACAAAGAGTACATAATTCCCACTGTCGCTCTCATGGTTGACTACATTCACCTCTTCAATCTTTACATTGCTTTTCTTAGCAAGCTAACTCTCTTTTCTTCTCTTCTTTGCTATCATCCATCTTCTTGCCCTTCCCTTTCTCTTTCTTCCATCTATAGAAGTCATGTCTAAAGTGACCCTTATTGCCACAGTGATGGCATTCAACATCCTTACCACGTGATTTACTACATCCCTTGCTATCAGATTTGCCTTTTTGCTGTGATGTGTCTATAGTATGCAAAGCATTGGAAGACTCACTGGACGTATTGTTATGTTGATTCATTTCTTCCATGAGTGGAGCACTCTCTACATCAGCATACAAAAACATAGCATTAGAATTGCTCATAGCATTCTTGAAGATATCCTAGCTTTCTAGAAGAGTGCAAAGCAAGAACATATCTTTGAAGTCATTATCAATATGGAACTTCAAAGCGGCAAGCTGGCTAAAAATGGAGTTAAACTCACTAAGGTGAGTAGACATTGTAGTACTCTCTTTCATATGCAAATGCATGAGTTTCTTCAGCCAATAGACTTTGCTTACATCACTCTTCTCGGCATACAATTCTTCCAGTCACTTCCAAATATCATAAGCAGAATCCAACCCTTCAATGTTAAACAGCAAGGCATCAGAAATCGATAGCTTAATAGTCGAGTGTGCAAGCTCATTCAGCTCATCCCATTCATCCTACTCTATATCAACTGGTTTTGTTCCCTTTACTTTAATCGGCTATGCTTGCTTCATCTACAACAAGATATTATAGCATTGCTTTTGCCAAACTGCAAAGTTGTGTGCTCCTTCAAGCTTCTTGATATGCATAAGATGATTGCCACTACTGCTCGCCATGATTCATAGTCAAATAACTGTATGACAGTAAATGACAACTATCAAGCAATGGAAGCTCCAAAATCCACTCAGTAGTATGTTAGGAATATCCCCAAGTATGTAGCAGCAAGAACATACACCAGTTCATTGCCCAAAATGCCTCAAAAGCATTCAATGACAATAAACATACCAATTTCTTGACAAAAATAGAGTGCAATCATGAAATTCCTGCAATATAGGTGGATATCCTGTAATTCAGGAGTGCAATCCTGAAATTCTTTACAATAAAGGTGGTTCTCCTGCAATTCATGAGTGCAGTCCTGACATTCAAAAAAAAAATGTCTTGAAAATTCAAAACCGAAATAACCTCTCAGACTGACTAAGATTGAGCTTTAAAAATCATGCAAAGATGCTCAAAACATCACCATAATGTTCTTGCATAGAAACATATCAAATTTCTTGATAGTGAGGTATGCTATCCTAAATATGCAGGAAACTGTCGTGAATGTACAACAATATACATGTAGGTAAAGCTGATCCAAACATGAGCTTTAATCACTACTCAAATGCATTCCGCAATCAAATCCAAGCATGCAACATCAACCATAAGCATGAATACTTGGTTTGGAATGCTCAAGACCAAGTCTAAAGTAGGACATTATGCAAACGTAGTCAAAATGTGATTCAGCTTGTTATTCCAGCAGCCAAATATGTTTGCAAAATGAGCCAAATCCTTGCCAAGATTAGCTCAAAATGGCCTCAAGACAATGCCACATGGTTCCCAAAGCATCCAACATCAAGATACATCCAAATAGCTATCATATGAGTATCGTGTTGCCCTGCTTATTATAGATCTGAATACTCTGTATTTTGGACTTGAAGCTAAATGTATGTTAGCCCTAAGTGTAATATTACACTTCAATGCTCAATGTTAAGCATTAGATGCAAAGTCTGGAGCACAACCATGATGCCAAATGAAGAGGAGCAGTTGTTGTAGGTCCTAAGCATGCTGAAAACTAGATCTGCATATCCACATTGATGACACCTTCAGCCCTGAAGAGATTGGAATGCTAGTCCAAGTTTTGAAGATGATGGGGAGGGTCCGGCCAAAGATGGTTGCCAACAAGCTCAAATGAAGAGGGAAGCTTCAAGCTTCAAGAATAAGCTTCAAACCTTGATGCCTTGCTTGCAGACTCTTCAGAGTGAACTCTTCTTCAACTTCAAGCTCCTGCACCTAAAGAAATGCCAAGCTCCTTGCCTAAACCAAGCTCTTATACCACTTTGTTGAGTTAGCCGCAATGGAGCTTCTATGTAGAGATGCATGTTGAGAGAGACAAGAGATAGAGACACACGATTTGTGGTACTGAAGAGTGTACCTTAACAATGATTTTAGATAGGTATATGTACTATGTACAACCTGGCCCTTACGGGGGGACACGGGCACTGCCCTTTATCCCAACGAGATGATTGGGATAAGTTTGATCAATTATGCAAGTCCACTTTCATACTATCTTTATTAACGCTATTGTACTTCAATGTTATTTCGACTCATGGTGGTGCATATGTAATTTATGGCAAAAGATATGTCATCTTTATGACAAGTAGAGTCATGTACGTCAATTGTATTAGTTGAAGAAGGTTGTGGACCTTTGCATGAAGGATGACACTCCTATGCTACTCATTTCAATGAGTTCCACTCTATTTTTAGCCTGCTTCTTGTAGGGCATTCAATTTGAGGATAACATATCATCCTTGTTCTTGATTTTCACACTACTAGAGTCATGGGATACATTTCATACTACTATGAGTGCTAATCCTCCTAAAGATGATTGTAAAAATAGTGATATTGAGGGTGATTTCCTTACAAAAGAAGTAAATATGAAGAATATTGATATAGCTCGCACTTCTCATGCACTTATAGTGAGAGGTAAAAATGGTGGAAATGGGAATAATAATTGTGGTAGAGACTCATAGCCCAAAAGGGGCAAGTCTTAGTCTCGTGGAAAATCACATAGTAAGTCCCAAGGTCATAAGTCCTCTTTGACATGTCATTAGTATGGGTAACAAAGTCACATTAGACTGCATTTCCATAATATATGTAATGATAGGCAAAATGTGAGAAAGGCAAGGGAAAAGTGTAAGATAATGCTAAATTTTTTTATGATCACAACATTGTGCCTAAGTCCTATGTGAATATAGAGGAGATAAATGCATTGGAGTATAGTTCCGACGCTTATATACTTGTTGCTTCATTACTTGATGCCAATCAGTTGAAGATGCTTTGTCTTCTTACTCTTAATGTTGGCTTATTGATTCAAGGGCTTCATTCCATGTTACTTTGCATTATCATTGGTTTCATAGCTACTATACCATGATGGGTTTTGTTAAACTGGGAGATGACATTGCATTGGATATCATTGGCATAGGTGATATTAGACTGTAGTTTGGTACTCATGCTTCTTTTGTACTTCATGATGTGCATCATATTCTAGCTTTGACTAAAAGCAGTATTTCAGTTGGACAATTGGATGATGACATGTTGTATCTATATTTTGGTGATTTTGCATGGAAGATCACTCATGCTAGCCTTGTTTTTGTTAGAGGTGCCAAGGTTGGAAGCCTCTATCCCTTGTTTGTGGCTAAGTTGGTTGACCATGTTTTGGTTGTGACCAATCTTTCACATGTATCTTTATGGAATCATAATCTTGGACATGTATTATTAAAAACTTATTCGCAATATCTTTGGCCTCTTGATTACTTTTGTTTGGATTCATGTTATCATTTTTTTAATGGCAGGTAAACAAGTAACTCTCATAAAAAGTTTGGCTCTATGCAAGTGAGCATTTGGCTCTTGTCCATTCAGATGATTTGGTCCCATAATGCAAAGTACTTTGTTATATTCAAAGATGATTACATGCATAAGGTTTGGGCCTATCCTATTAAGGAGAAGTTGGATGTTTTGCCTATATCTCAACATTTTTTTAATATGATTGAGAACTAGTTTGGGCATAGGATGAAATGCCTATGGTCTGACAATGGGGTTGAATATATCTCCAAGGCATTTGAGTAGCTTTGTGATGAGAGGGATATTAAGTATTAGCTAACCACCCCCTATATCCCATCCAGAATGGTATTATAGAGAATATAAATTAAACTATTCAAGAAAGAGTCTGTAGTATGCTTAGTTAGGCATGCTTATTGTAGCTTTTTTGGGCTAGGCCAATTACTACTACTGCTCATCTTATTAATAGATCCCCATATACTCCTCTTGATGGTAGGGTTACAAAGGAGGTATGGTTCGATAGACCTCCCTCATATGCACACTTGGGAGTCTTTGGATGTGAGGCTTTCTACCATATTCCCAAAGACAAGTGCAACATGTTAGATCTAAAGTTCGTTAAACGCATAGTTCTTAGATATGGTGATACAAGTGAGATGGGCTCTTGCCTTTGGTATCTACAGGCTCAGAATGTTATCTATCGCCATGATGTTATATTCCATGAGAAAAATATGCATATCAGATCAAAGCAAGTGATTAGGGTAGGCAGAATGATTTTCTTTTCCTTTTCTTTTTTCTTTTCACTCCAGGCACATTCACGTGTATGTATGAGGTTGTTGGGGGTTAAAGGCCATTTGTGCCTAGCCGCATATATTTACTATGTATACTGTATCCATAGACTTGTACCTCAGGGAAGTTACTATATGCATATCCTCTACACCACGTGCATTCAAGGCCTATTTATAAATATCATTATCTGTAAATTTTCCATGAATAAAGCATAACCCCTTTCTATTCAATTTGTAAATAACCCCTTTATATTACACCCTTCTGTATGTAAAAAATGTATTTAACAAAAACATTATTTTGAACCCACTTGATGCACACATATATTCATGAGTAACTTACCCAAGACTTGTACACTACAAGTGGCAAGTGTCCATCAATGTCTCTTTATTATTTATTCTTTCGGTGATAATAGAATAAGGGAAGGCAAGTCATACATTGTGATTAATAGAGTTCCCACACATTGGTCTCTCTTTTTTTTTTTACATTTTTAGCATGCACATTATGTGAGATAAAGACAAAAACTTTGGAGATAATCGAGTCCATTTCATGGTTCTCTCCTTCTTTTAATCAAAATTTTCAAAGTCTGATATGTTTTGATAGTCGTGAAAGTCTTAATGAACATAAGTTGACAAAAGATGGAATGACTAACCATTTTGTAAATTTTGAGATCTTTTAATATTCATTTTGGTGCCCATAGTATTCTCATTTGTCTCCTTAATATTCTCTTTGAGTTTCTTTCTCTACCCATTACTTTGTTCGAACCATGAATGCTGGCTATTCCATCTCCTGATATGAATAAAGCTCTAACGGTAGAACATCAAAATTCTTTAATGATTCTTCTAATTGTCTTCTAAAAATTGACGCACTAGATAGTGACGTGAAATACAATCGTGGTTTACCATCGACCAAACAGTTATCAAAAAAATAAGTTGATTGTCTTTTTTTAACAATGCGTTGATCACTCCTTCGGCTTTTCTTTCTATATCACAGAGCCCGATTTGTTCTATTTGGATCAAAAAAAGATGTCGGCCACTTGGGTTACAAAGCCAATGCACAGGGATGGTAAATCGAGGCAGCTCATGTCGTAGCTAATTAGTTCATTTTGAAACTTTCTCGTCAAGAAAGATACGGGGGCCCTACCGAGGCAAAGCAATAATTTGATAAAGAAGATAATGCTAAAAGTTTTATGAATGATACGCTTAGTCAGCGGATACGGTATCGTTGAATTTCTCTCTACTTGAAGCACCAATAGATTAGCGTTATAACCGAATAAGACATGACCAATTAACCAACCTAGAAAACTGCTTGTTAGAAACAATGGATTATTGCTATATCGAAATAGAAAGAGGTGAAGCAATCTCGCCAAATAACGAGGGATTTGGTAACAAAATTGGATTCAATATTTGAAATAAAAAACTAGTTAAGAATATAACAACTATTTTGAAATTGCGAATTGATCTTATAGGTCGTAAAACTTGATAATTCGGTAGATTTTTTGTTTCAAACCAGTAGAAAAACATGCATGGTATTACTGCAATGCGATATGAGGCTTCAATATCGCTAGATACAAAGGGGAGTAAAGTATGGCTGAAAATAGAAGTAATTGACCAATCATTGATCCGATCAATGCAGTGATTCCACCGATGCTCCCTTCTATAAAAAAGGATCTTACACATAAAATCTGCGAAGGACTCATGGGTAGTGTCGATAATAGGCCATGGTAAAATCCAAGGATTAACAAGGAACTAGCGTTTCCAATCCAAACAAATGATGTCATTCCAAAAAAGCACGATCCTAATTTGATCTTATTGTTTTTAATAATATCTGATTCTCCCTCCTATATTATTTGATGAATAACAATTGATTATACACTATTTACTACCAGAAAGCCCTTTTTTATTATATCCTCATTCTGGAATTAATAGTCAATAGATAGATAGATTCATTTACTAATTTATGAATTCAAAAAATCGAATTGGACAAATGCACTTTCCTTATTTTACATGCATCCATACGATACCCTTCTTATTCCATAAAACTTTGCATTATCTACAACAAAAGCGCAAATGGAAATCGTGAGCTCTAAAACCTTTAGTGTATGTCAATATTTTTTTTCAAGTTTTGAGTTGAATAATGCATGTGTTTCATTAAGGCAAGTTAGAAATGTTGATCTATTAGCTACAAGTATTCGAATTTGCATAGATAATCTATGTTCATTAAACTATGATGGTCAAAATGTGATTTTTTAGAGTAAAATAATTTTTTATATAATATACACGATATGTTGTTTTCTTAAGAGTGGATGTGTATGGGCACATGAAACATTTGCTAATGTTAAGCCTTTCATCTCAAAATTGGGAGATTATTTATGAAGAAGTAACATTACATAGTTTTAAACTCAAAATATTTAAATTAATTGAGGACTCATATCTTATTGGATCATTGTGATACCAGTGGTGGTAGTCATATAGGCTAGGAGTAGAGAGAAAAACTAGCATTGATAAAGTGGGTTTCCAAGAGTGTTATATGAAGCATACAAGGATCTCCATGACGAATACTATGTGACATTGGATAAAGGGAAGAGGCCCACACTTGAGTATCCATGATGATGCAAGTAACGATCCAAACAAACATAAGGAAGTTCATAGTCAAAGGAGACATTACTTAGTTTAACTCAAGCAACTACTTGAATAAAGGTTAAAATTAGAGTGCTCTATCTTACATTCAAGGGATTATAAGGTTGAACAATCGCCAACGAGAATATGTGAAAATATGAAATGTGTCTGCAAATGTATTGATTTTCAAGGGTTTAAAGGTGAAAATAAAATGTGATTTTTGGCTTTCGAAACATAATTTCATTACAAAGTTAATAGATCAGCTTACAAAGCATTAGTTGAATACAACTAAAGGCATACAGCAATCAAAGCATAACTTGAATACAAGTAAAGGCATACATCAATCAAAGCATAACTTGAATTTACAACTAATTTAGGCGTATATCAATCAGAGGTGTGCCCCAAATTGATCCATGATGAATAGTCAGGGATATATATATTAATTGGTACTAATTAGCGTGGAAAGACAGAATAAACTGACAGCTTATATAATGCATGCCTTGGAAAACTACATCTAAGCACCTGCAATGTTTTTAGGGTTGGTAATCAGCAGCCTTTGGCTCAACATAAGATCTAGCCATGAAGGCATTGATGGTCTGTATGTTCATTTTGACAGCCTGGATGTATGCAGTCAATTGATTAGAAGTGGAGCCGATATGTTGAAGCATCACATCGTGGACAGGGCTAGCATTCATCGTCATCATCATCATCATGTTACTCATATTGGCCGGATATGGCCATTGGCAATGCGGTCGTTGACACTGCTCATGGCCTCTTGCCCCATGTTTCTTCTTTTTCTTCTCTTCTACTGTCTTTGTGGAGTTTACCTTCTTCTTCTTCTTCTTATGCTTCTGCTTTTTCCTCTTCTCCATTAAATCTCGTACGATCAGATCTGAAGTATTATCCCTCGACATCGACATAGCTTCGCCATTGTTTTCTGCTAATTTGTCTTTCTGCAGCTCATCATGCATCCCATTTTCACCATTTTGGATGGCTTCTTCTTTAAGCAGACATGTCGCTTCATTTTGTGGCAGCCTAGCATGTGCTATTTCTTTGAGATCAACGAAGACATCGCCTCGGTTAGCATCTTCTCGATGTGAGCAATTCTCCGGCAACATGCTGCCAAAGCTAAAGGTTTCCAAATCCTTGTTATCCTTGCTCAAGGAGGCAGTCTCAATGTTCATTAGTCTCTCTCGTTGTGATGTTCTGGGCCTGTTCTTTCTGGCAGTTTCATTGGCATTACCGTTCTCTGCAGAATCTCTATTCTCGCCCTGTAAAGTCCTAGGGCTTTTCCTTGTAGCTGTTACACTAGCTTTCCCATTGTTAGCATAATCCTGAGATGAGGCTCCTGCAATGTCCTTTGATGCCTCTCTCTTCATCTTCTTGCCCCCTTCACATTCATGGCAAGCTTCCTCTATAGTCTCTTCTTCCTCTTGATCTGCTTCTGCTTTCTCCTCCACTGACCATGCCCTAGTCCCATCATCTAACCCGGTCTCTTGAAAGAACTTGTCCACATCTTCATACAGCTCATTCCTGAAACTGAAAGGAAGCTTCATCTTCTTTCTCTGATCGGCCGACATGGACTCAAAAGGGGGGTCATTCCCTGCCATCTTCCATGCCTTGATCCGCCTGAAGGAGCTCTTGATGTGCCCAAACTTGGAGGAGGCCTTGCCTGCATCCCGCAACATGAAGCCATCGCTGCGCATGTGCTCGGAGATGACATGCCAGCGAGCATCTCCGTGCCAGCGGTCATCGAAGAAGCACTTGGTCGCGGCTCGGATCAAGCTCTGAATCTCCTCGAGGCTCCAGAGGGCCCGGCCGTTCGCTCTTGAGGAGGTATTGTCTGTGTCCTCTCTTTCCATCTTCTGGCTTGAAGAAGAGTCGTCTAGATGGTCAGGTGTCTCTGTTTGCTTTGCCTCAGCCTCGTTTGCTTCAGCAGCAGCAGCAACAGCTTTGTCTCCTGCTTGTATTGCCATCCCTGCTCTGAGAGAGAGAGAGAGAGACTTGCATGCCTCTAGGTGTACACCTTAAGTGTTCCTTTTAGTAGATCATCCAGTTTCACATCTCCTGACCCACTCTTCCCGAGTGACAGTTGCCTGATTAGGCCTCTTGAACATGGCCAACTTATTAATATCATTAAGCGGTACTCGAGAGACTCTCTCACTTAGCCTAATATGTGCTTGATTCAGCCAAATTTTTGAGTGTCTTTGCCTCATTAAGCTAACTAGTCTCATTAGACCTCCCCAAAGGCCAGCTTACTAATATCCAAAAGCGCCTTTCGTGCCTAGTGCCAATCTCATTCATAACTATCGTCTGTGCCAACCATCCACACCTCAAGTTGAGTCCATATCCTAGAGCATAGGTTGTGCTACAATGGCCGTCAATTCTTTTGCTTGCTAAAATCCATGCTTTTACACATTCTCATGGAGGCCTCTACTCGAATCTATAGCATGTCCATCCATGCTTCTACATGTCCATACCCAAGAGCGCTCTCTCTCTCTCTCTCTCTCTCTCTCTCTCTCTCTCTCTCTCTCTCTCTCTCTCTCTCTCTCTCTCTCTCTCTCTCTCTCTCTCTCTCTCTCTACATAACTATGAGCCTCCACTCACCATAGCATCCACTATACATCCATGCATGAATGTTCAATTTGTGGGGAAGGACACGAGGCGTAGTTGGGGGACAAGGCAATTTGGCACTCCTTAATATCTTGGGTGCAAGATGGCAAGGTATTGCACATGTTCATGAGGTTTAATTAGCACATCAAGTACCAACACTATGATGATCCTTGAGGTGGCCTTAGCAAGCACCACTAAACATTCATATATTGTCTTACAAAGATATTGAAATTATTAGTGGTGTTATTAACTAATTGTGTATGTTAGGGTTCCTTTCAAGGATGATCCCATCTTGTCCATAGTCCACAATTCCTCAAGAAGACTTCATCTGACTCATCTTCATCATGGGGAACCATTTCCACTACTCCCACATACTATTGGCACATGAAGATGTCGAGCATAACAAGCTACATAGCATTGGACACAATGATGATGGATAGGGTTCCTTTCAAGGATGATCCCATCTTACAAAGATATTGACATTATTAGTGGTGTTATTAACTAATTGTGTATGTTAGGGTTCCTTTCAAGGATGATCCCATCTTGTCCATAGTCCACAATTCCTCAAGAAGACTTCATCTGACTCATCTTCATCATGGGGAACCATTTCCACTACTCCCACATACTATTGGCACATGAAGATGTCGAGCATAACAAGCTACATAGCATTGGACACAATGATGATGGATAGGAGGGAATGGAAGCTCAGAAAGGTTATCCAATGGATTTCTATAGCTTGAATGGGAGATATGATTTAGAAGTCACACACACACATACACACACTCTCTCTCTCTCTCTCTCAAATATATATATAACGTGTATGATGTAAAAATCAAAAGCAATCTCTCTCTCTTATCATAGATCACGTAGTGGGGGACTTGCTTGAGCTACTACGCTAAATACATACGAGAGGAAGCTCACTCAAGAACACAAGAAGAGAGATGGAGGATAAAATGTTTTCTTGATGGTTTTTCTTTCTTCTTCACACACAATGTAATGTACAGAAAGTATAGATAAGATACAACATTAAGGAAAGTGGTGTACTAAGTTAAACCATGCATAATTGACTATACTAATCAATTGATGCTACAACTATACCAAGTGTAGGTAGGTATAACTAACTGAATGTAGTAAGTGATAAGTTAGTGGCCATGTGAGATCATAATGGCCATCGACATGCTAAGTGTAAACGTGGGACCTATCTAACTAGGTGGTCCATCATCAATATTTACACTCGTTGAGCTTGCCATCTCAATACTCCCTCTCAAGCTCAACTACATCTTTGTAACTCTAAGTAAGCTTCAAAAACTTTTGAAGCTTCTCTACACCCAATGTCTTTGTAAAAATTTCAACTATGTAATCATGTGTGCTAACATTTACCAAGCCGATCTCTCTTGCAAGTACCTTCTCTCTCACAAAATGATAATGCACCTCAATGTATTTTGTCCCAGTATGGAATACTAGGTTCCTAGCTAACTATATAATGCTCATGTTGTTTCAATGAATGACAATTAGACCATCTCCCTACACATCCAAATCATCCAATAACTTTTGCAACCATATCACCTCACATGCTACCATAGCAACACCTCTGTACTCAACCTCTATACTCAATTAAGCATCCATTGGTTGCTTTTTACTGCTCCAAGTAACTGTTGCACTACCAAGGAAAAATATGAATCCACTATAGATCTTCTATCAGACTTGCTACTATCACAATCTGCATCTATGTATCCAAACACTTGTACATCTATATCTATCTAATAAAAAAGTCCATAATGCAAGGTGGACTTCACATATCCCAATATGCATCTAGCTACATCCAAATGAGGCTTCTTAGATACCTCCTTAAATTGACTCGCAAGTCCAATGGCATAGCTCAAGTTTGGCCTTGTGATGGTCATGTAAATCATACTTTCTATAATCTTCTTGAACATAGTAGGGTCTTCTGTCTCATCCCCAACATCAATAGTTAACTTCACATTTTATACCAATGGCACTAAAAGAGTCTTATATTCTGTCATACCATACTTGGATAACATATCCAAGCCACACAATCTTTGGGACGGCCATATACCATTAGTACATCTAATTACCTCAATATCACAGAAATATCTCAGCTCACCTAAATCTTTCATCTCAAATTTTTGTTTCAAAAGGTCTTTGACATTAGTAATCCCATTGTCACTATCACGTGCAATAATCAAGTCATCCACATAGATGACTATGACAATCAAGCTTGCTTCACCCTTCCTCACATAAAGTGAGTAATCTACATCTGACACATAAAGGCCAATGTGTATAAGATACTCTTCGATCTTGTCAGACAATGCTCTAGGTACTTGTTTTAGCCCATAGAGCGTCTTCTTAAACTTACACACATATGGGATACTTTCAATACTCATAACCTATTGGTTTCTCTATGTACACCTTTTCTTGCAAATCACCATGTAAGAAGGCAATTTTCACATCCATTTGCAGTAAACTCCAACCTTTGGTCGATGCCAAAGCAATCACACATCTAATAGTTGCCATCCTAGCAACTAGAGTGAAGGTCTCTTTATAATCTATGTCATAAGTCTATTCATAGCCTTTTGTAACTAACTTGGCCTTATACCTACTAATAGAGTCATTTATATTATGCTTTATTTTATAGACCCACTTACAACTAATAACTTTCTTTCCTTTGGGCAATGATACTAGATCCCAAGTCATGTTGATCTCTAATGCAAGACCACTCCAGTCAACCTGGATACCATCTTCACCATGCTGAAGGGTGATACTCAAGTTAGGAAATCTTACAAGCCACTAACTAAGTATATCTCTTGCCTTGAGGATGAGCAGGGTTGGATGCATGTGCTAGCCACAATTGATCTACCATTCTTAGACAATGGGGAGGAATATGAGCAAGTTGCTAAGGTAGCCGATAAGCCCTTGAATAAGTCCTCAGTACCTTTATGCATGATGGCTAGAAGATCTTGTAGATGGCCCACCCCTATCACATTCCGCGTCCCGAATAGCAAGCAAGAGCTCCACAAGATCTTAGAGTACTTGATGGACAAGCTAGGTGGCAACACAACTGCTAATCTTAAACTCTCAAGGCGCAAAGTACGGGTTGTCAGTAGAGACAAGGGCCTTCAACTAGTTCAAGTTTAGGAACGCCCTGAACTTGGAATATGTAAAGCCATGGAAGAACATGCCATGAAACATATTGTGGAACAATGCAATCTATAGAAGTATGTGGAGAAAATTTGTACTACAATAAGTGTGTGGGATTCCTTTGAGCCTTTAATAGGAATCGTGGCACTATAACTATGCGACAAGGAGAGGAAACCCACTAGGTGGAGGTTGAGCTAAGCCCTAAGTTCGTGGAGAGAGCATTGGGCCTGGCCATGGGCTTGGCCAAAAAAGTCGAGAGATGACCCAAAAGGGATGTGCATAACATGGTGGGAATGGACAAGATTTTGGTCCACACCAATGATGGCATTAGCCTTGCCCAGATATCCCAAATTCGGAAGTCTAGGTCCTAGCAAAGATGGTGCATGCCTTGGTCCACACCAATGACGGCATTAGCCTCGCCTAGATATCCCAAATCCGGAAGTCGAGTTGCTAGCAAAGATGGTGCATGCCTTGTTCTCTAGTCAAAGGTGCAATGTACTAATGAGCAAGATCAACGTATCGATGCTGGAAAGCATTGCAGCCAAATCCCTAGACAAAGTGAACTTGAATGGCTTTGTGTGAAAAACAATCAAAACCTTAGCAAAAGCACATGCCACAGGTGGAAGACTAGCAGGTGGAGAGTCCTCGGCCTCCAAGGCAAGAAAGAAGTCATCCTCTAAGGCCTCAACCATAGGATTTGGTGGCATATTAACAGCCATAATCCAAGAGGCAGTAGGAGAGGTACAAGGCAAAGAACAAGTTGGAGAGACACCCAACATATCATCTTTTCATGAGTAGGAACAATCTAGGGAGAGAATTGTGAGTGAGGAAGGAGAGCACGAGACACAATCTAGCCAAGGAGGGGCTAAGAAGCAGAAGACGAATACTCCCCAAAAGAAGGCTAAAGAAGAGAGAATGAAGAAATAAAAAGCCAACTTGCTAAAGGTGCAAAAAGAGTCCAAGAAAACTAAAGAAGAAAGAAGGATTAAGGAAAAAGCTGAATTGGAGAAGATAGAAGAGGAGTCCAAGAGAGCCAAAGAGGCGAGAAAAGGAAAGGCAGATGAAGAAGCCAAAGAGCTTAGGAGGAAAGAAGAGGAGGACATGACTAGGGCCATCAACATGTCGGTAGAGTAGCGCTCTAGGGAGGAGGAGTTTGGTTTCCATGAGCCCTTTTAGAGGAGAAGGCCCAAGAACTAGTGCACAAGTGCTAGACATCATACCACCCCTAATGACATAAGGCAAGGGCAAGGACTTGCTTCATCCAATCTCACCCACTCTTGTGTCAACTATCCCAACTACCATAGCTACCCAAAGCAGTGCACCCAAGGTAGATGCTAACAATCTCATGGCCTGGGTGCAGTTCCTGGTGGATAGGACACAGGAGGCAGCCTCAGATGAAACTGTAGGAACCCCAATGAGTGGAACCAAGAGATCGGTGGGGCTGTAGATGCCGAGTCAACACAAGACCCCAAAAGGTAAAAGATAGAGGCCTCCACCACTTCTATCCCCACCATTGTGTTGCCTTCCATAGGCTATGATGAATACATCAAAGAGTTTCTCTCACAGCTAGAGAAAGAAAAGGACGATAAGAAGATAGCAATAGCTGAGTTAGAGGCTAAGAAGGAGACACTAGTAGCCTAGCAACTTGAGAGAACTCGCCAAGTGGCTGGCTATCGAAAAGAGATAAGTGAGCTGAAGGCAAAGCTCAAGGTGAAAGAAGGAGAAGAAGATAAGTGGTGAGAAAGGTTTGAGGAAGAGCTTCATGAACTAATTGGCCTAAAAAGACAGTATAAACTCCTCATTGTGCAAAATGAAGAGCTGATAGGGCGGATACATAGATCCAAGAAGCCATGGATCAGCTCGTAGCAAAAGAAGCAGAGAAAGCTCAAGAAGGAGAAGAGCATCAAAGATAGATAGATGAAATGAAAGGTAGGCTGTTGATGGAGATGGAAGAGTAAGGGATATTAGAGAGAGAGATTGAATGCTTGGAGAAGGAGAAGGAGAAAATAACCAAAAAGTGGCAAGAGCAAGAACCAACGATAGTGGAATTAGCTCAAAGACGGAATGAAAGCTTAGAGGAAATGAAATAGAGATCCAAGAATGGGTGATGAAGAGTGAAAGGAGAGTAAAAGACATCAAGAGCCACCTGGCCCTTGCAGAAGGGAATAGAGTGTTAGTAGAAAGCAGGGAAGAGGCCGCAGAGACAAAATTGGAAGCTCAACAACGTGCTTTCCTCAACATTATCTTGGATGTCACACAATCAGAAGAGGAGGAGGCCATTGAGACACTAAAGAAAAAGCTGGAGATCACCTACATAGCCATAAGGCATGGGCTATGTGCTCAATTGCAAGGAGAAGGGACCAACCTAAGCCAACAAGATCAAAGAAATTATTTAAGATGAAATGTAGAGGCCACTTCCAAAAGCAAGACTAGAATTTGAAATGGAGTAGCCAAACGAAGAGCTAATCCTGCAACCTCCCTCTTCACGACCAAAAATGCATCAAAAGGTAGAAACCACTGCTAAGAGAAAAGTAGAAATCAAGAAGAAGAGAATGAGAATGTTGGAGCAGGCAAGGAGAAGATTGAAAGCCCCCTAGAAGTGCCCATTCCACCATGAGAATATTATTTTCCACTAAATTAGAATGTGGAGCTCATAGCGTGGGAGCAGAAAGAGAACGAATGCTAACCCTTCGACTTCACTTTCAAATTCCCCTCTACACTATGCAGAGTACTATCAACCAAAGTGGTGGAGGGGGCGATAAGCATGGGAGGAAGGCTTGGTAGTGATAGGTGGAACCAAGAGAGGGAGAAGAATCCAACACAGTGGGAAATGGAAGCACCTAATTAATGGGAAAACAAAGTCATGGAGATGCCTAGGATAGTGAAAGGCTACGAGTCCCAACCAAAGTGGAGGAGGAGAATCTGGGATGGCAACATGGACATTTGGATGTTGTTTTACAACACACTACCCTTTAACAGAAACAACCCCACATACATGCCATATCCGAGAAGGGTAGGGATGGACTTCTACCCTAATATCCACTGCAGATATGATTTTTCAAAAATATACAATGTAAATGCCACCAAGCCGACGCTTCGACCTTCTTTGAGAACAACTTACGAGACTCAATTGCCCATTTTCTTAATGAGTTTACTTCTTGCCTAGATCTTTCCTTTACCACTACTTGTGACTATCTTAGATTACTTAGGGTACTACTTAAAGAGGATACTACACCACAAGAATAATGCCTCCCACCCCTATTTTTTGATCTTAATGTTGGCATAGATAGCTCTGCCATGGCTAGGTTGATGATGCGAGCTACCCTCTTACAATCCTTTTGCATGGCCCTCTTAGAGGACATGGTGAAGACAACCGCTTCACTAGGTGCAACCACCCATCCATGTTAGAATGAACCTAAAAGGATATATGCAAGAAAAAGGCTTCCTTAGGAAGTCCCTTAAGCTCCCAACTTCTTCTCATGACCATGATGATGCTAGGAGGTTAGGGATGGAGCTGGCCGACCGAGGCCATCGGACACACCTAGCTTGAGGACCCCTAAGTACAGTGACTGTGGCGCTCATGTTGTGAGCTTACTTTCTCTTGTGATTTTCTTCTTTGTTTTCTTTCTCTCTCTTTTTCCTTTTTTTTATCTTTTCTTTTTCCTTTGTTTTTTCTTTTCCTTTATTTTTTGAAAGCAACAAAGAACTTTGATTCCCCACTTCACACTTAGGGCATATCAAGGGCATGACATACCTAGGAGGTCATACTTGCCTATGGTTAGACTTGTCTCCCTAAGCTTCACCCATTGGACCTCCCTTATGCACAAACTGGGTCTTCAAGTGTGGGACAACACCCATAGGTTCAACCTAGCTCCCAGTTCCACTAGCACAAGCACATTACACTGCACGGTAAGGTAGACACATCCCCTAGGCACCACACTTTTCTTTTCCTTTCAGGTAAATATGAAGGTGATCAACCACTGACCTTGAAGGCCCCTTCATCCACTCGACAAACCCTCATCCTCCACCACCTCATTCATTCGATTAGATTCTCTTCCATGACCAATCCCCACAAGGCCTCATCATCGATCCACATGACCACCCTTCAACTCACCGAGCCCTCATCAATAAAGATCTACAAGTGCCATGAGATTGGCACTTGACTAGGAGGGGGTAATGTTAACCCCATTGTAGGACAAGAAAAAAGAAAAGCGAAAATAAATCCAAGAAATTCCAAAATGTGGATCTAATAAAGTCAACAAGAAGGAGAAAATGCAAAAGGCACAAAGGCAACCTCAGGAAAATGCAAAAGATGGAAGGTACATTTTTCAATGAAAGATGCCCCTAAAATTTTGTAAAAGAGTGCCATGCTCCTTGTGCAAATTGCAAAATCTAGATGGGCATAGGTGAAGGGATAAGGTAAATAGAAGGGAGTGAGTGTGTGAGGATGAGGGACCATGGTGGAGAAGCTCTCCATCTTCTCCTCGCTTCTTCTCTTCTCTTCTATTCTCCTATCTCATGCACACGGCTATGGTGGATGGAGCTTGAAGATAGAGGGTTGAGCTTGCTTGAGCTTGCATTATGGATCATGGAGCTACCATAGTGCTCGAGGGAGGAGGCTACTCATTCGGGAATCGAGATAAGCTCACTACACTCGTAGGATCAAAAACACATTGGTTAGGTGAAAGATAGCCATTAGAGCTCGCTTGAAATACTTGAAACAATAAGTGGTCCATGGGTCTTGGGGTGGTCTCCCACTTCACCAAAATAGACTGGTCATGAGTATTAGACATGGAACCCCCAAATAATATGGAACTCTCCCAATAGATGGTTGAGAACGAGTATGAAACCTTCACGTTGGTAGAGGACCTCTAGAAAGTTGGGTATTCAGCCCAAAAGCTTGGAAAATAGCACCATTCAAACTACCCAAATAGTCATCATGCCTTTGTGAAGTCTCACCTACTTCATATTGCCTATTCACCCCTTTGTCCAACGATACCATGATCTTGACCGTTTTGGTTAGGTAACTGAAGTGGGACCAAGGGTTCACTATTTGAATGAGCTTTTTCCTTAGCCTTTTTTGTTCCCATTTTCATTTGCATCCATTGTGAGAAGTAAGCCATTATTTGAGTATTAGATTCTACTAACTTGTCAATGGAAGCCTTCTTTTGGGTAGTGGAATCCAAGAACTTCTCAATAAAATACTTCGTTTGACTAGTAGACAATACCATTTGCTCCATTCTTGATAATAGCTCCATATGTCTTCGGAAGGCTTTCCTATTCTTATGTTCACACATGGTATTATTAAATACACTAATTTTCCCATGCACTTAAGGCTCTTTAGAGCACTCTTGAGGTGTATTATCTAGCATGGAATCTTTGATTTGCCGTGCATACTCATCTTGCGTCTTATTCTTGCCTTTATGTCTTGCCATAGTAGTCTAGTCCTGCAGTACCCCTGCCCAAAAATTGGCTATAACTTGAGCTAGGAAACTTTGATTTGCAAATTTTTTTATTCAAATAAAATCCAATGATGGTCTCTTTAAGATGAGCTATAGCACATCATAATATGTTTGGGATAGAAAATTCTGCAATTCAATCTCTGAGTGTGAACTATCTAGGCCTACACCCTGTTTCAATTTGTAAATATCCTGTTTCCACCTGTAAGAGAAAAATGGTGATCCCAAATGGCTACCAAACCCTACAAGAGACTGAATAGGACCTATAGGAACCCTATAATACTTGTACCTATACTTTAGTAATGAAGTTGGTATCTGTAAAGACATGTATATACCCCGCAGTAGTGTCCTGTAAGTTTCATGTTTTAACATGTTTTTCTCTTGATAGTACTTGAGTCTTTGAAAGCACTTCAATATTCAATTCTCCACTCATTATGCTTGTGTGAGGGATAAAATGGTAGGATAGGCTCCCTACACGGTCTTTGATCACCAAGGGGTGGGCAAAGTTTCCCCCGGGTCGATTGGTTGCACCCCTTCATGATCTTTAATAGTGAGGGAGCGTCACCTCTCTTTTGTCTCACTATCTCCCCCAATATCCACCTTTTTCCTTGGTGGTAATATCAGCATGGCAATAGCATACTACTCTAATCAATTAGCATGAGATGCATTACTGAAATATCCATTCAGCTCTTTTCATGTAATGCAAGAGAAATGAAATTTTGGCAAAATGGATGGGAAGAGGGTCTTACCAATCAGTACTAAATGCTGGCTTACCCTTTTACAATGGGGTTATAGATATATTGTGCCATGAAGAAACAATCATAATCAATCAATGGATTAGAGTGAGCAATCTTATCAATCAATCAATGGGCTTAATTAATCTGATTAAATGCAATGCTAGAATTTTCAATTTGAAGCTTCTAATTCACTAATTAGATCCAATATGCATCAAGAAAACATTGCATTACATGAATGGGCTGATTTTAGCAGTGGTTGACTGAGATTTGATGGAAATAATACAATTCTTTAATCTCTCAATCAATTGGATGAAGGTCAACAAATGGATGAATGACAAAGATTAAGAATTGAATAAGAGTACCTTTGATATTATTAAAGAAGACTTGATTAATCCCCAAATACTTGATGAAGCCTCCGGGGTCTAATGTTGCCAAAATAATCTTCAAGGCTTGTGTATTTAATGCGTGGAAGCAATCTTAAAGCTTCCAATACTTAAGATTGAAGCATTAAACTCATTTCCCCCAAATGTTGACTCTGTAGAAGCTCTTGAGCTTCAATCTTTGGCCATTCGTGCTCAATCCTTGCAATTTCTTCAAGAATCCTTATTGAAATGATTCCACAGGCTGAATTGATGGAGATAAAGATCAATGCTAAGTGAGGTGGCAAGACAAGAGTGAGATGACCCTTGCTTGGCACTAGCAACCCTAAAGGGTTGCACAACCAGACTTGAGGAGAAACTTTGCACATCTCACAAGTCTTGGAGCCCAATACTCATTTGCAAGTGTCGATACATTCCCTTTTATCCACCCCCACTCCCTTTATCTCATTTGAAGGCATTGACAGTGGGGTGAATGAGTTCTTGAAATATGTATTGGGAAAGGCTTGGATGTGTGACATTCTAGACTTATGTATGGGTTACTCATTGAGTTGTAGATATTTTTGGTCCATGTATTAAGTTCCTAGTACATATGCAGTGATGTATATGCTTTGAAAGAGGACACACATGGAATTAAGTCCCTAAAGAGGTCAAATAGTGGAAATTTGATTAGAGATAAACAATAGATAGGATTCAAGAATTTTTAGACAACCACAAAAATTTTCTTACAAAACAATATATATGCTCTCTATCAGAGAGCTCTATAGCTCATCACAAATAGTGTGTTATGCCCTTCAATTTGGATCATAAAGTTCTCCAATCAAAGTTACAAACTAAAAGTTACATTTGTTATTGTGCAGCAAGGTCTTGTGGGCTACACTCAAATTGCATGATATAGAGGTTTAAAAAAGGCTTAGAATGAGCTTCAAAGGGACATTAGGGACTACCAAGCATCCATGAATGATGGACCTAGCTCATTCCAAGATTACTATGGAAAAATGCAAGAAAAAGTATTAGAGATGGACCCCTACAACATGCTCAACCATACCCTATGTCAGCATAAATTTTTCCATATGGAGAGGCATCATGACATGGTCACCAACCATCACCCAATGCTCTCTAAGATTGATCAAGCAATCAAATAAATGTCACTTCCAAAATCTCAATTCAACAAACCTTGGAGCATTTCACCACTCTTGTCACCCAATTAGCTACCACTCTAATGTAAGAAAAGGCAAATGAGTCCAAGATTGCATCATGATGGCCTCTCCATTGAAGTAGGTACATGGCCCCTCAAGGGCATCATTGGATCTAGAGATATTCCATCTAGCACTTATGAGGTTGGTGAGCCCTCCCATAGAAATGACAAGCCTCTTTTGATATCTCCTATTATCCATGTAACTAGCGAGTGGTGAGACCCCCTACCCACCATTAGTAGAAGCCAATCCACTTACCTTATGAGCCCTTCCAATAATGGTGGTCCAAATGGCAATTATATGGTTCATCCCAATCATGGCATAGCATTGCATTAATGGCCCACATGGCCATCATGGATATCATAGCATTAATGACTAGCATGGCATTCATGGGTAGCATGGCTTTAATGGGCAACATGGTATAAATGTGCAACATGGCATAAATGGGCAACATTGTATATATGGGCAACATGGAAAGTATGGGAAGCATGGTATAAATGTGCAACATGGCATTCAGGTGCAACATGGAAAGTATGGGCAGCAAGGTTTTCATGGGCAACATGGTCCAAATGACCTTCATGATAAGATTATTCTCATCAAATAAAATGGGAAATCAACATCCCCATCTGACTTGAAGGAATGGAGCTCCAAATTGGAGTCATACTTCAATATCTATCCACACCCCGATGATCAGAAAATCATTCTTTGCCTCTCTCCATTCGGAAGGGTTTTTCCACACATGGGGGCACTACATAAGTAGAGAAAATCAGATGTTCATTTATTGGAAAGATTTTAAAATAATGATTGGAAACATTGGATGTAGTAAAGGAAAAAAAAGAAAAGGGCTTATGTTTTAAATGTGGAAATAAGTATACAATCGATCATGCTTCTGAATGCCCTTACAAAGCTAAGATAAATGTTCATAGCATATATGCCATGAATGATTGAAAAAATGAACATGATAATTCAAATGCTTTAATGCTATAGATACCATGGCACATGTTGAACATGATGACTATGAAGAGGACCTAGAGCACAAGAGCAGTTCTATGACACATTGAGTGGGTTCCCCTTTGACCCCAGTGGTTGTTTACCTCGTGACCTTGATTTAATTATCTCTAATATACCCCCTCATGCTAAAATTTCCATTTGTTCCATCTCTATGGATGTATGGACAGGCTCTAGGAGCCCTAGGATATTATGCATCCAAGGAAAAATCAATGGAAAAAATGCATTCATCCTAATGGATAGTGGTTGCACACATGCTTTTCTCAAGAAATCAACCACCATTTATAGGCTGAAATGTTTCCTCACAGAAATACAACTCCCCCTCAAAGTTCAAGCGACCAAGAGTGATGGGAAATCAACACACATGTATGCTCTAAGGTTCCCTATGCTTGGCTCAAAATTATTAGTACCAATTGATCTCATTGTACTAGAAATGGACCCCATTGATGTTGTGTTGGGCTATGACTAGTTGAAACACTTGGGAAAAATTGCTATGGACTTCTCTTAGTTGTATATAGCATTTTTCGTGGAAGGGAAACTCATCCATTTAGATTTTGGGTTCATGTATATTTTAAATTTAGAGAGAGTTTAGGATAATGAAAATTTTCAACTTATTGCAGCAAAGCAATCCAAATGAGAATTTAAGAAATCCTTACAGATATTTATTTTGCACTTGAAAAAGGAGATCACAGATTAATCCTCAAAAGTGGCCAAGAATTCATGATTGAAAATCTTACTAGAAAAGTATAAAGATTTGTTTCAGATTCCTACAATCCTTCCCCCTAAAAGGCAAGTAGAACACCCCATTGATCTAGAGCCTCATTCTAAGCCCATGAATAAACCCCCTTACAAACTATCAAAGTTTGAATGCAAAGAAGTTGCAAAGCAAGTATCAGGACCAAAAATGGGCCCGGCATTGGCTCTAGGGATCTAGCTACGGGCCTCTTATGCTCACTAAATCACCCTTTTAGTATTGTGACGAGGAGCGTCTAGAGGCCATATACTAATTTGGCTAAATTATGCATTTGTATCGATTTGTAGTCCAATGATTTTTCCCATCCCAACTCCAACAGAGGGAGTATACCACACACGCACATGTGACTAACACCTCATTGCACACACATATAGAGCACTCTCTAGCCAATTGATGTGGCTTCTTTGGCTTTCTTACACCCCATGGATTAGCCCCAGGATGTGCCGTCTCAAACATAAAACACAATCATAACATTGTCCACTCTTGTGTGATAAAGCATTCTAGGATATATTTTTGTTTCCTCACTTAATCAGTCCCTAAGGAAAATCATACTATCCTACAGCTCAAGGACCCTCACACTTTGATCATTGGTCAATAGTTTTAGCAACCAATTGTAATGCATCTAGGAGACTTTCTCTTTCTTGATACCACACATAAGAATGCAAATTTAAGGTGTAATGCCATATAGTGCTAAAAAAAATTAACCCTAAATCAGCCAACATGTCGTGTGATCTTTCTAACTTATTGCTGCATTACTAAAGAACAATACTCAACTACTCCATGCTGCTATTCCTTTAAAAATATTAAATGAACCCTATATGCTTCATTTCAATACAAAAGCACTTATATTTCTATGTAAAATTCTTGATATTCGAGCTTCTTTATGTGTTCATTTCTTATGTAGGGTATTTCCTATCTTTCACGATATTTTTCCCATAAAAATACATTCTAAACGACTACTTTAACACACAAATAGATGTAGATTGAGATAGACCTCATGCTCCATAGTCATTATAAACTCACAAAACTTCCCTTAATTTTCACTACATTTTCTCGCCCTTAAACTAATTGTTTTCCATTTTTCTCTACTCCAAAACTCTTTTTTTATATGTTACTTTATTTTCTCTATTTAAAATATTGTATTTGACTGGCCAAAGACCAAGTCACTTTTAAAGGGATTGATGAGCCAACTCCTAAGAGTTGTTGCACTAGATAGGTGTTAATTATCACTAATTTCAATAACTTGGTTTAGCCTTCAAGATATTTATGACAATGTTTTACCATAGTAGTCTAGCTAATATCACTCCATTCTTAAGAACTAAGCAAATCTACTCAGTTCATTTGTTTCCCTTATCAATAATCACTTCATGGTAGGTCTCTAGATTGGGTACTAGAATGTTAAGCCTAGGATAGCTATGGTTCCCCCGATCTTTTAGGGGCGACTCCTCATAATTTTCTCCTGCCATACTTGTGGCGGTTTATCTAGGAAATTTGATTAACTTTAGGAAGATTGGTTTCAAAATATAGATCCAATGGATCTATCACTACATCTCCATTTGAGTTCCTTTTAATTGTTTTCTTCTCCAGCTTTTATACAATTAGTTCTTTTTATTTTTTTAATCAACAAGCATTCAAAGAAAATCAACTAACATTCCACAAACCATAAACTTTAATTCCCCTTTTTAAAGCACAACCCCTCTCCGTATCGTAAAATCTATCATTTCTCTTTAATGTTTAAATAATTACTTCATTCTCAGTTTTTGATAAAAACATCATTCTCTCCTCTCTTTAAACTAAATATCAATCATGATAAAAGTAAGTTTTTTCCACACGCTTACACATACAATCCATTTTAAACCCAATGTCTCCCCCTAATTATCAAAGTACTCTAGTAGCCCTCCACTCTTTACTTTCTCCATCATCTAAGTAATGTTTATATGAATAACATGTAAAATTCTAGCATAGAGGGTGAGGCTGTCCCTCATGCCATCAATTTAACCAAGTGTGAATTTCGGCGTTGTTTAAGAATTTTTACATTTAATATTTTGATAGTAATTATTTTTTATTAATTATTTTTAATAATTCATAATAAATTTATAGATAGTAATATTGATTAAGAATACCCATACACTTTTCTTTTCCCCATGTGACACGGATCAATGTAGTCCATATATTATTCTTTTGTATAAATTCATAAACACAATGTTTCATATAAGTATTTATTTAAAAAATATAATTAAATTGATCTTTCTTTTTTTTTGTGATAATGGTGGCAGAGAACAATGGAAATTCCATTATTGAGAAGCTCGATAAAAACAACTACCCTTCATTGAAGTTGCGCGTGACGGACTTCCTCACTGGAAAGGGCCTTTATGAGTTTGTTTCAGGTGAAGAAAAGGAGCCATAGCTGGGTATCTCTCCGACTGTAGTTGAATTAAAAGCATGGAAAGAATGGAATGTAGAAGACAAAAAGGTGATGTATTGGCTATCTGCAGTCATTGTTAATACGATGTTGGGACATATTAGGAATGCAAAAACTTCACATGTAGCTTGGACAATTTTTGAGAACATGTTTTCAATAAATACAAAGGCATGAAAGATTCAACTCAAGCAAGAGTTGAATACCTTGAAGAAAGGGAAAATGTCTGTCAATGAGTATATTTTGAAGGTGAGAAGCATTGCAGATGCTTTCGCAACAATTGATGCAATGCCTGATGATGATGATTTGGTTTCATCCACTTTGAGTGGCCTTAATAATGAGAAGGCATGGAAATCATTTGTTACTTTAGTATATACGTATGGAAGCCATTACCAAATTTTGATGAGCTAATCTCTCTCATGATTACCGAAGAGATCAATATGCAGGGTGACTCATTTGAAAAAAATGGTGAACAAGTCCAAGCATTTAACTCAAGTTCAGGAAGGGGACGTGGTAGATCCTCTTCAAGAGGCCGTGGTATGGGACGTGCTGGCGATAACCAGCAAAACGGGTTCAATCAGCAATTTGGTGAAATGCAAGTTTCAGGAGGTCGAGGAAACTTTAGAGGCAGGGGGAGCTCTAGAGGAAGAGGTGGATGGCTGAATAGAGGTTCTGGAAATTTTGCTATTGTTTGCCATTATTGTGGCAAGACATGTCATATTGCAGCCCATTGTTACACTAAGAAGGATGATATTCGCAGTGGTAAATTGCAGCAAGGAAACTATGCATCGTCTTCACGACAGAATGAAGACAAAAATGAGTGTCTATTTGTTATGCAGCATATGATGAATGCAATTACAGGAAATGGGTACACATGATGATGTATGGTATGTCAATTTAGTGCATCTAATCATATGACTAGTCATGTTGAATGGTTTGGAGAGATGCATGACTTACAAAATCTAGGTTATGTGCAGATAGGTGATGATTCATGCTACCCAATTTTACACATTGGAAAGGTTCTCTTGTCCTTGTATGATGGCCAGACAAAGAGTCTGACAGATGTATTGCATGTGCCATCAATCACAAAGAATCTAGTGTCTGTTGACCAAATGGTAGAGTAAGGGTTGCAAGTTTGATTCAATGCAAAAGGTTGTTTTGTAGAAGACTTTAATGATAAGTTCAGGTTGGTCGCAAAAGGAAGTAGAGTTGGTTGCATGTTCACTTTAGATGTTAGAATTCCTGCAATGGATGTTGCTATGTATGCTAAAGGAAAAGGAGTGGTTACAGACATTGAAATATGGCATAAACGTATTGGACATGCAAATGTGCAAAGGCTGAAATTAATGCAGTCTAGAGGATTGTTTACAGGTTTGCCTCCTTTTAGAGTTACAGAATTTCAAAAAGTCTGTGAAACATGCCAGTTTGGTAAGCAAACGAGACAACCCTTCTCGCATGTGATAGAGAAGTGAGCAGAAATATACTTGATGTAGTGCATACAGATATTTGGGGGCCTACACAGAATATATCCCTTGGTGGCAACAAATACTTTGTCACATTTATTGATGACTGTTCAAGAAAGCTATGGGTATATTTCATGAAGAAAAAGAGTGATGTATTTGATCACTTCAAATCTTTCAAGGCAGTTGTTGAAACATAAATAGGCTTGAAAGTGATGTGCTTGAGATCAATGGAGGGGGAGAATATCTCTCTAATGAGTTTAGTGGCTTCTTGAGGACTCACGAGATAAAGAGGCAATTTACTTGCAGGTATATACCACAACAAAATGGGGTTGCAGAAAGAAAAAATAGGCATATTGCAGAAGTTGCATGGGCATTGATGGCTGAAAAGAATATGCCAAAACATTTTTTGTATGAAGCTGTTCATATTGTTATCTATATTATGAACAGAACTCCCACAGCTGTAGTTCATGGGATGACTCCCGAAGAATGCTTTACTAGCAAGAAGCCTAATGTATCACACTTGAAGGTATTTGGTTGTGTTGCATATGTTCATTTGCCAAATGAGCTACGCAAGAAGCTTGATCCAAAGGCTGAAAAATGTATATTTATTGGATACTCTTTAGAGCAAAAAGGGTATCATTGTTATAACCATGTCACATGTGAGTTCAGAGTGAGCAGGGATGTTATTTTTTATGAGATGAGTAGTTGGTATGCACCTGTTGGTGATGCATTAGATGATGATAATGATCATGATAGCTATGTGTAGAAAGAAAAGCAAGAATCACGGAGACTTAGTGGACTAGAAACATCATCTGGTACTACACCTACAGTGAGCCCTTGGTCTGGAAGACTAAGGAGTAGCCCCACACCTTCAGGTGGATCTATAAGTTTTGCAGGCAAAGACAAAGGAAAGAAGAAAATGCTGGATGGTAATGATGCATCTACTAGTGATTTGGGATTTGATGGAGATTCTAGTGGTTCAAAGAGTTTGGATGATGAGCTTGGTATTCCTTCAGTCAAGACACCAGGCGTACAGAGAGCTCATAGTAATGTAAAAGCTCCATTGAGTGATCCAGTGGTATGTAGGTCTAGCAGGGTCAGATAATCTATTAAAAGATTTGGTTTTGAAGGTTATCCAGCTCACCATTATGCTTATATGGTGAAACTAGTTGAGGATGTTGAGCCCACTTCTTTTGAGGACGATGTTGGTCATGCACATTGGGACGCAGCAATGGATGAGGAGATGGTTGCATTAGAAGCCAATAAGACTTGGGATTTGGTACCCTTTCCTAAGGGTAAGAAAGCTATTGGCTATAAGTGGGTTTATAAAGTCAAGCATAATGCAGATGGTTCCATTAGCAAGTATAAGGCTAGGCTAGTTGCAAAAGGCTATGCTCAAACATATGGCATAGATTATGAAGAGACATTTAGTCCAGTTGCTAGGATGGCAACTGTTAGATGCGTAATTTCCTTGGCAGCAGCCAAAGGTTGGAGTTTGCAACAAATGGATGTTAAGAATTCCTTCTTGCATGGTGAATTGCAAGAAGAAGTGTATATGGAGCAGCTAGCAGGTTATCAGGATTTAGAGCATCCTACGTATATGTGCAGGTTAAAGAAGGCACTCTATGGGGGCTTAAGCAAGTTCCTAGAGCATGGTCTGACAAGATTGGAGAGTATCTTTTCAATATTGGATTTTGTATTTCTGATGTTGATCACTCACTTTATGTGAAAAAGGGAGATGTAGGTCTGGTCATCATAGTCATCTATGTGGATGACTTGATTATTACAGGTGACACTGACAATGGGATTACTAAAGTTAAGGACTTCTTGAAGAAGAAGTTTGAGATGAAGGACTTGGGTGAGCTAAGATACTTTCTTGGTATTGAGGTGATCAGATGTGATGATGGTATATGGCTATCACAAAGGCAGTATGGCTTGGATATGTTATCCAAGTATGGTATGACAGCATGTAAGCCTCTTTCAGTACCATTGGAGCAAAATGTGAAGTTGAGTGCTGACGTTGGGGATGAGATAGAAGACCCTATTATGTTCAGGAGGATAATAGGGAGTTTGATCTACATGACTATCACAAGGCCAGACTTGAGCTATGTTGTTGACCTTGTCAGTCAATTTATGCAGATGCCTAGAAAGCCTCATTTGGATGCAATTAGACGTATATTGAGGTATGTGAAGTCCACTTTACATTATGAACTTTTCTATGAGGCGGGTATAGATGTACAAGTCTTCGGATACACAAACACAGATTGAGCTGGTAGCATGTCAGACAAAAGATCTACTAGTGGATTCATGTTTTCCCTTGGTAGTGCAACAATTACATGAAGCAACAAAAAGCAATCTACAGTTTCTTTATCAAGTGTACAGAGGCTGAGTATAGAGATGTTGCTATGGCAGCATGTGAGGTGGTATGGCTACAAAAGTTATTAGGTGATTTGGATGTGCAGGGAGATGGTCCATTTGTCATTGATTGTGACAACATGAGCAGCATACAACTAGCTAGAAATCCAATGTTCCATGCTAGGACAAAACACATTAAGGTGCACTACCACTTTGTGAGAGAGAAGGTACTTGCAAGAGAGATTAACTTGGTATATGTCAGCACACAGGATCAGATAGCTGACATCTACACAAAGGCATTGGGTGTAGAGAAGCTTCGAAAGTTTCGAAGCTTACTTGAAGTTGCAGAGATAGAGTTGAGCTTGAGCGGGAGTGTTGAGATGGCAAGCTCAACAAGTGCAGACATTGATGATGAACCGCCTAGCTAGATGAGTCCGCACGTCTACACTTAGCACATTGGTGGCCATTATGATGCTCACATATCCACTGACTTATCACTTATTATATTTAGTTTGTTACACCTACCTACAGCTAGCAAAGATATAGCGCCAGTCAATTGGTGTAGTCTGTTATGCACTGTTTGACTTAGTAGACCACTTTCCTTTATGTTGTATCTTATCTATACTTTGTGTACATTGTATCATGTGTGGAAGAAGAAGAAAAAATCAGTAAGAAAACGTTTTGACCTCCATCTCTCTTCTTGTGTTCTTGAGTGAGCTTCCTCTTGTGTATACAGGTGTGTTTGGCACAGCAGCTCAAGCAAGTCCCCCCACCACGCGATTCTTGACATCTGTGTGGCCCCTATGGACACAAACCTTCGCCAATCAAGATAGATGCCATCAAGCAGAAAGCAAAAAAATGCACAAATATTTCATAGGTACGAAGATTTCTTGGCGCATGTGTATTCTATCTCATATGGATACCACATTTTGCTCATGTAGCTAAAAATCTTTATCAATTATTTAGAAAACGCCAAAGATTCTCTTGGAATAAAGAGCATACTCTCACTATATGCAAATTAAAGAAGCTAGTAATATCAGCCCCCATTCTCAAAAGGGTTGATTATTCAAATGGTCAACCCATCATCCTTACTATGGATAGAAGTCCCATTGGGATAGGATGGGCTATTGGCCAAAAAGATCATGAATGTAACAGGTATGCAAATCGTTTTGGAGCAAAGGTTCTCAATGAACGTCAAAGAATATATGCACAAGTAAAAAGGGAACTTTGGGGAGTTGTAAGAGCATTAAAGTGTGATTGTGAATACTTTATAGGTGCTTCCGTAGTGGTAGAAACTGATTGTCTTCCACTCTTGGGCATGATTGCCAACTGCTCTATACTCGACATTGCTATGCTAAGATGGATTGCATATATTAAATCTCTGAACCCCGAATTAAAGCATATTGCAGGAAAGGAGAATCAAATTGTTGGCATGCTGTCATGAGCAAGATATGACAATGAAGAAGAGCTGATGGAAGAAGATGAAGCTGAAGAATCTATACAAACCCAAAGCTGAATATTGCAGGTGTAGCTGATCTTTTTAATGGTATAGCACTAAGTACAGCAAGAATAGGAAAGGGTACTGCTGTAAATCAACAAACAGCAACAAAGATCACAGATTTGTCTATGGAGGAAGGGTGGTCAACCAGAAGTCAGCATGCTCATTGCATTGCTCAAGTTCTAGTTCATTTCCTTGAAGAAGATTGGCTGAAAATCGACCAATATTTGAGCACAATGAAGAAGAAAGAGACTTAGACTGATGAAGAGTTCAAGCATATTAAGAGGAAAGCTTATGGCTTCTTTCTTTAAAATGGGCATCTATGGAAGCACGCAAAGAAAAGAAAAGGAGTGCATGTCCGAGTTTTAGGTAACAAAAGATTACAACAATAGGTAATGAAGGAATTTCATGAAAGTTTGTGGGCTGGCCATAGAGGCATATGTATGGGGAACCTTTATTAAAGTCAAAGAAAAATACTGGTGGCAAAACATGTATCGAGACATATAGCATTTTGTTGAAACTTGTTATGTGTGTCAGATGTACTCTATGGTTAAGCATCGAGATGGGTTACAACCAACTTATTCCTTGTCTGTACATTATAGATGGGTTATTGATCTTGCAACCATGCTTACAGGGATATGGAATATGCGGTATTTAGTGCTTCCAAGAGAAGATCTAACCAATCAAGTTGAAGGTAAAGCTTTAACAACCAAGACCACTCAAGCTGTTTGTCGCTTTTTGCTTGAAGAAGTATTTTGCAGATATGGTTGTGTTAGCAAGGTGACTGCAGATAGAGGGGATTTGGATGCCGATGAGACACGCAACTTCTTTGCTCAATTGGGCATTAAGCTGGCTTTAACATCAGCCTACAACCTTGAAGGCAATGAGAAAAGTGAGAGAGGGCATCAGCCTATTCTCAAAGCTCTATCAAAGTCTTGTAGAAGATCAAAGAATGGCCTAAAATTCTTTCTTTCACATTATGGGCTGACCGGACTACTTAGAGTGCTATAACTGGCTATATTCCAGCGAAACTTATGCATGGGCAGCAACCAATTATGCCAATTGAAGAATCTATTCTCACATGGAGTCTTCTTCATTGGGAGAAAGGCATCAATAGAGAAGAGTTGCTAACTTTGCGCATATGGCAGCTAGAAAGAAGGCCTGAAGATGTTTATGCAACTATTGAGAAGCTAAAATTAGCAAGACTAAAGAACAAAAGAAGATTTGATAGGCAACATCAACTTCAGCCAAGAGATATCCAAAAAAATGAATGGGTGCTTGTCTATAATAGCAACCTAAACAATCAATACAATGCTTCTAGGAAAATGGTAAAGCATTGGTTTGGCCCATATGTGGTAAAGGTTCCCTTGAATTGCATTTTCCAGGAGTCAATGATATGGTTGTATACTTATGATATTCAAAGTTTTAAGAATTTTCACAAGCCAAGTCACAAGGGAGACGGAGTTACCTAGGTTGATTAAGCATAGGACATTGTATATGTCTTGTGATATGCTTATGTGACTAGTGAAATAGTCAAGGAGAAGATCAATGGGCAGCATGATCTGTGCCGCATTTTGCGGGTAGATCTCAGATTGTTCAAGGCGCATCCTGAATGGTGGAGCAAAGAACTCCTTCACTACCACAGAAAGGGGGAGAAAGCCATGCAATCACAAGCAAACTCCACTGGACAAGTAAGTGCTACTCCTCTCATGCATTGACAAAAATGGAAGGCTATTCTTGACTCAGTAAAACAGGGCAGAACTCTGTATTTAAAGGGCAGCAGCCCATACAAAAGAGAGCTCGATTATGAGTCTTGAGGAAGGACTAGGCCTGACCTGTGATGCTAAGTTTGATCTCCCATATCAAGAGAGAAATTAAATCCACTCTCTTGAGTCTTTTAAGAGCTGAATAGGGACTGTTATTGGTCTTGGAATAAAAATCTCAGGTCATTTCGTGCTATTCCTAAACATGTTGTTGAACTGATGCTTCAGCTGTATCTTCCTTGCATGAGTGACATTACCATAATTCTTTCATGAGTAGATCCCAAGCATCCTTCCGAGAATGGCAACTGGTAATCTACATAGCCATCCCATCAGAAATGCACAAAGAAAATCAATATGGTACTTTAATAGCTCTTTCCGATTGTTGTCGATGAGCTCTCCATTGTTCCTATGTTGGATTCCCTTCAAGCAATTTGGGTTCAACTTCAACCCTCGTACACAAATCCCGATAGCCTCTGCCAATCAAAAATTATGCATTCCAAATTTGGGACAACAACCAATTCATTGTTTCTAGCCTACAAATAAGCTCCAAAACTGAGCATTTAACACTCCAACATCATTCCCATGTATACATAAGTGTTGCTACAACACTTGCCAAGCATCTAGGATGATTGTCTGCATCATTCTCAAGCATTTCTTGATCAAACAATGCCCCATCTTAGTGCTAGAAATTCCAGGACAGATTTCAACCAGTCAAAACTTTCTTGAGTTGAGCATTTGACATTCTAGACCAATGCTTAAATGCATAAGAGATAGCCCGTATACTTTTCCAAGCATCCCTGAGATCAAATGTGACATTCATGAAGCATTCACTACTGTAGTAGACTGATCTAAGAGTGCAGGTACCAAGCACATATCTCCTTCCATAGACATGTCAAATCACTTGTGAATATACTAATCTAGATGGAGGCTCAAATTCTCATGTCCAATTGCTTTAGCATGTAGCTATCGCTCAAGTAAATGAGTGATTAATCATGGGTAGGCCTTCTAGCTTTGTGCTTCAAGAAAGTAGGCGCAAACTGACAAATCACATTTTTATATATGTTGTTTATGTTGAACATGAGTGATTGCTAATGCAAGTTCTAATGCTTGATAATATTCCCCAATACTTCAAGCATCCCATCAAGCATCACATCTATGATGGTATTCAACCATACTTGGTGCTCAAGCCTCCATAAACCATGCGCATTTTAGCAAGTCAAGTTTTTGCATCCATGCCACTTTTTTTTTAGATTTGCTATTGTTTTCATCAACAATGAGCTTATCAAGAAGCTCTCACACCTTCCAACAATCCCTTATGCATGCTTCACATGGTGTTAGCATTCCATTCAACATTATTGTTCATTGACAGTCTACCTTGGAGCAACATGCACAACAAGCAAGTCCATGTTTTTTGTTGATAACTCGCATTTTTCTAGATTTGCTGATGCTAAGCATTAGGAGGCTCAATGATAGGCTCCATTACATTCCATTAATTATTTAAAACACCTTCCACAAGCTCTATTAGTTGCACAGACTTCAACTAAGATACATACCTTCATATGAGAGTTATGGCTCCCAACACTGTAGGCTTAATTCAAACTTCGCACTCCACCTTCTCCTGCAACTTCACCATAGGCTCTCACACTCCAAGGATCCACAATTCCATGGCTCAGATACCATGTGAAAAGATAGGGAGAGAGAGATGAGGCAATAGGGAGCAGTGAACTCCCATATTCTTCATTATTCCATGTGTACTTCACACACATACTGAATGACTAGAAAGAACTAGGTCTAAGTGACCTGATGACTACTCACATTGACTAACTCTACCAAAGTTAAGTGTACCCAACTTATTGACTACGACTCACATGCTAGAGACAGTTAGACACTAGATGTCATGTCGGTGTACATGAGTTGAGCTTGAAGTCTCAACAATAGGAAGGAAATATTCATCGCATTTTTATCTATTGTTTTGGAATTTCCTAAGCCAATTAGTGCAATACTATAATTTTGTCACGAATAAGTGTTCACATGGAGCACCATTGAGATGTGAGTAAGAACATATCTGTGTCAACCAAACATGAATCTATCATTGCAAATAGTTTGGTGAAAGTGCCAAATATGGATTCTGAACCAATTAGAGGTTGGCTTTTGATTGAGAACTGGCAAGTCCTCAACCATTTTATGGATTGAGCAATATTTTCAAGGCTTCTTTAGGGCAAACTCAATGGGGAAGGTTGATATTCGCTCATTCTATATGGGGGTAGCTGATAGATTTTAGAGAGGATTTTTACTTCCAAATGTAGTTTGTCATTAGTCAACAAGCTTATTGAGGGGTGGTAATGGTCAATTTTGAGGGCTAGCAGATTGGATCCTCCTTGGGGGATGTGGATGGTGGGGAGGGAGGGTTGGTAAGGGAAGAGTGAAGAGAATTGTTGTTGCAAAGATGTGGTGGTTTTGGCCAGTCAAGGTGAGCTTGTGATTAGTGTTAGAGCTAGTGTTGCAGGAGTAGTTGTGGGCACTTTGGGTAGCCAGAGTTCTATGGACACCTTGTGGAGAGTCCACTTATAAGAAATCATCTAAATAATGTGCATTCAAAGGATATTAAGAAATACCAATACCCTTTCTTTACATAGTATAAGGCCTTAAAATGACCCCTTTTACTTTACTAAACTTATGAGTTTTTCTCAAATTATAATTAAAAAATCCCTTTTGTAAATATAATCCTGTAAATTTTACTAAATATAATACCCTTTCTTTTGAACTCACATGTTATCTTACATGTTCTATAAGTTGGACCCCTTGAGGGGTGGGGGGGGCTTTGTAATACCTTTGCACCTACATGAGAGTTTTGGGAACCAATGCATTGTACTATGTTGTGTATGACAAGGCTAGCATCATCAATGTGGATACCTTCGCTTACGTTTTTTTGTCATCCTATGCATGTGAAAGTGACTAAGGGGGCTTTAAGTGTTCATTGAAATTGTGATGGGACATTGACAAAGGGCTTCTTATGGACATGATCTTTCCATAGCTAGTTTAACAACATCATAGTTTTGGGAGGTTATTTGGACTAAGAAGTAGGCTAAGTCTGAATGTAGTTAGAGGTCATGTCTCTTTGAAGGTAAAATCACTAATCACACGAGTGTCTACCAGCTACAAGTGAATGCATTTGTCAACATAATTGACATTGTAGTGGGTCCAAAATTTTAAAGTAACCCCCAACAGAATAGAGTGCCAACTCCTTTGGTCTTTGATAGAAATAGAAGAGGAGGAACATACTCTTAGTCTTAATAGTGACTATCAATTTACATCTTCCCAACAAGGAATATGGCCATCCTCCATATGGACTTAGCTTCACTTTTGTTGGCTATAGCTATGGTTGCCCAAGGTTTTTCCAATTGCATTAAGGAAGGGTATTATTATCTAACCCCTCATCTGTAAGAGCCTTGATAGATCTAATTGTTATTATGAGGTAGATGTGAAGATACATAGCTAGAATAGTGGGCTCATTATCCAAGTCCAAACTACCAATGGTAACTGCTCTAACGTTTATGGTTACTAGGTTAGGTCTAGGGAGAGATATCAAAGGGGGTTGTTTTTGGCGATGCTCAAATTTTTTGTAAAAAGTTTTCTCCACATGTAGTAATGGGCTATCTACAATTACCATGGGTGGTTCATGCAAGGAAATAGTATCTCTTTATCCTACTACTATTAAAGTGATTGATAGGATGGTCATCTAAGGTTTCCAATTCAACATTTCCTATTTGTCAAAATACATACACATGAAAAGGTCATAGGCTTCAAATTTTCAACTTCCATTTATGGCCTTTTATCGAGTAAAGCAACATGAGATCCCCTTTTTTCGAAAGATCCTTTTTTGACATGCTTATCAAACTAGGTTTTACTTTGGGCCTATTCAACAAGGAGTATGTGAGTAACTAGTTTCTATCAAGTGTTCAAGCTCTTCTAGGAAATATTGCCATGCCTCTATCAAGTGTTCAAGCTCTTCTAGGCGATGTTGCCATGCCTTAGTGCCTTCCCAACATTATTGGATAATGATGCACAAACTGGGCCTCAAGAATTATATTAGTATAATGGCATCAATTCCATAGGTAAGCTTGAATGAAGTTTGTCATGTGGCAATTTTGTAGGCTATGCAATAGGCCCAAAGTGATGCCATGAGCATATGATCCCAATCTGAGCATAATGTTAAGATAGTATTTTTTAGGATGCTAATAAGAATCTTATTTGTAGCTTTGGGGAGGGGGGAGGTGCAACCTTTGTAATACCCTTGCACCTACATGAGGGTTTTTGGAAGCCAATGCATTATAATGCGTTGATTATGATGAGGCTAGCAACATCAATGTGGATACCTTTGCTTACATTTTTTTGTCATCTATGCATGTGAAAGTGCTTGAAGGGGATTTAAGTTTCCACTGCCATTGTGATGGGATGTTGACAAAGGGCTTCTTATGGGCATGATCTTTCCATAGCTAGTTTAACATCATCATAGTTTTGGGAGGTTATTTGGACTAAGAAGTAGGCTGAGTCTGAATGTAGTTAGAGGTCATGTCTCTTTGAAGGTAAAATCACTAATCACACGAGTGTTTGCTAACTACAAGTGAATGCATTTGTCAACATAATTGACATTGTACCTTGGTCAAAAATTTTAAAGTAACCCCCAATAGAATAGAGTGCCAACTCCTTTGGTGTTCAATAGAAATAGAAGAGGAGGAACATTCTCTTAGTCTTAATAATGATTATCAATTTACATCTTCCCAACAAGGAATATGGCCATCCTCCATATGGACTTAGCTTCACTTTTGTTGGCTATAGCTATGGTTACTCGAGGTTTTTCCAATTGCATTAAGGAAGAGTACTATTATCCAACCCCTCATTTGTAAGAGCCTTGATAAATCTAATTGTTATTATGAGGTAGATGTGAAGATACATAGCTAGAATAGTGGGCTCATTATCCAAGTCCAAACTACCAATGGTAACTGCTCTAACATTTATGGTTACTAGGTTAGGTCTAGGGAGAGATATCAAAGGGGGTTGTTGGCAATGCTCAAACTGTTTGTAAAAAGTTTGCTCCACATGTAGTAATGGACTTCTACAATTATCATTGGTGGTTCATGCAAGGAAATAGTATTTCTTTATCCTACTACTATTAAAGTGGTTGATATGATGGTCATCTAAGGTTTCCAATTCAACATTTCCTATTTTTCAAATTACACAGACATGAAAAGGTCAGAGGCCTTAGATTTTCAACTTCCATTTATGGCCTTTTATCGAGTAAAGCAACACAAGATCCCCCCTTGTCGAAAGATCCTTTTTTGACATGCTTGTCAAACTAGGTTTTTCTTTGGGCCTACTCAACAAGAATTATGTGAGTAACTAGTAAACATGTTTCTATCAAGTGTTGAAGCTCTTCTAGGAGATGTTGCCATGCCTTAGTGCCTTCCCAACATTATTGGATAATGATGCAAAAACTGGGCATCAAGAATTCTACTAGTATAATGGCATCAATTCCATGGGTAAGCCTGAATGAAGTTTGTCATGTGGCAATTTTGTAGGCTATGCAATAGGCCCAAAGTGATGACATGAGCTTATGATCCCAATCTGAGCATGATGTTAAGATAGTATTTGTTAGGATGCTAACAAGAATCTTATTTGTAGCTTCTGCTTAGCCATTTTCTTGGGGATAGTAAGGATTGGACTTCCTACATATGACCAAGAATGTAGACAACAGATGCTCAATCACCTCATTAAGGAAGTGTGTCCCCTGGTCACTAATGATTTTGATGGGGCAACCAAAGCATGAGATGACTTGTATCTAAAGAAATCTAGTGGCGGTTCTTGCCTCATTTTTTTGGATCATGTCCATTTTGTCATGTAGTACATGGCTATGATGATGTATTGAGCATGAAAATATTATGTTGCTAGGCTAATGGATCCCATTAAGGCGATATCCCACTTCTTGAAGGGCTGGTGGGCAGTCACTTGTGTGAGTTCCACCTTATCTTTTTTTATGATGAGTACCTTTGTTCTTTGGCATTTATCTCATAATGCTTGATAAAACTCCCAATATCTTCAATGAGGGTGGGCCACCACAATTGGGATTGAAGCACCTTGCATGCTGTAAAAGTCACATCAAAGTGCCCTTCAACAGTGCCGCCAAGTGCATTTTGCAACACATCCTCAATTTCATGTTCAAAAATGCATCTCCTGAGGAAACTCTCTTGCCTTAAATGGTACAATTGATCAGCAATCAATTGGTAAGATCATGTCTTAATCAAGAGGCATGTGAGTTGTGTCTTTTCTAATGGTCGCTCAAGTAGGCCCTTCTTAAGGACATGGACAATGTCCTCTTTCCATTGAGGTGCAAAATTGGTCTTGAAGAGCTGAGCATCCTGTTTAATATGAAATAGGTGAGTATTTGAGAGTTGGTGATCACTTTCTATGGCCTTCTTGTCATTAGTCACCCTTGATTGATCTGCAATAATAGAAAATTCAAACTCTAACAGTAATAAAATCTAGCAAGCAATGTGACTAATGGCACTAGATTTGTTCACAAGATAGAGCAAATCTTGATGGTCAATGAAGAAGTTGAAAGGCATAGCAAGAAGATAATGTCGAATTTTCTTTACAATATAAATCGCTGCTAGTCCTTCCCTTTCTATGGTTGAATAGCTCACCTTAGCCTCAATTAGTTGGTGGTTGGAAAAATTCAGACAAAGATCCAAATTATCCAGTTGACACAATACTACTCCGCTGGCGATTTTGGAAGCATTAATACGTACATGGAATGTTATTGTCTAGTTCAGGTATCATAAAATAGGAGCAGTCATGAGAGCCTTTTCAAATCCATCATAGGAAGCTTGGCATTCATCGGTCCAAGTTCAAGTGATCAATAGTTTGTAAAGTAGTCATGCAATAGTAGCATAGTTAAGCACAAAGCGGTAATAATACCTAGTACAGTCAAGGAAGTACTACACTCCCTTTGGGTTGGTCGGTGGAGAGAGATTCATAATGACTTTGATCCTAGTTGTGTCAATTGAGATTCCATTTTTGGACGTAACATCTCCCAAGATGGTGCCATTTTCTTTCCGAATTTGACACTCTAGGGGATTCAAGGATAGGTTATATTGCTAGCATCTCTCCAAGACAACTTGGATTATCTCAAGGTGTTCCTCCTATTGTGAATGGACACAAAGGTCACCAACAAACACTGTGAGCCACTTTTACAGCATGTCTTTAAAGATAGTATACATTAGTTGTTGGAAGATTGCTAGGTTATTAGTGCACCAAAGGGCATGATGTTGTATGTAAACACCCCCCATTCTATAGCAAAGGTAATTTTTTGTCTATTGTCCAGATGGACTTGTACTTGATTGTATCCCAAGAATGTATCTAAGAAACTACGACTTCTTTTCTTACTACTCACTCAATCATATGATCAATGTATGCTAGAGGAGAGTGATCTCTCTTGGATTTGGCATTTAATTTCTTATCATTTATGCATATGTGGATTTTCTCATTCTTTTTTAGCACCATTACAATTGGTGACACCTAGTCAATATGCCCAATTTTGTAAATGAATCCTAATTTCTACAATTTTTCGATTTCTTCCCTGAGAGGTGGGTATATCAAGAATTCATAGGGTAGGGTAAGGTAGGGACTCTACTTGACAAGCTTACAATCTAGATTAAGAGGAACTATACGCATCAAGATTTGAAATGATATATCTTTAACGTATGAGTAGTTCCAAATAAACACATCTCAATATTACTTTAGCAAATCTACAAGTCGTGCTTCATCCTCTTCACTAGGTCTTCAATTTGAGAGAGTTTGGGATCCATAATGACTTGCTCAATGGTGTAGCCATCAACGTCAGTCTACGATATGTGAATCAGAATTTTCATCATTATGAATGGACAAATCATCCTTGGAGTCACTTATTTCCTCTATGTGTATATCACGTTCCTGCATCAATGAGACAAAGAGGTCAATATGGAAATCAAGAAAGACTTGGTGCAAGTTCTTCCATTTCCATGTGGGTTTATTATTGAATTCTTAAAAAAGAGTTGGATTAGTATCTAATTGTTGATTATGGAAGCATGGCATCCATTGGTTAAGGATTTTATGCAATGCACCCTGATCTATTGGGGTTGGATAGCCTTGGGAAATTGTGGTTACTAAGTCAGGAGTCATCATAAAGGGAGGCACAAAGATAGATTCTATGGAAGGTTCAATAAAAAGGGTTGAAGTATCTTATGTGTCTTTCTAACTCATGTGTTCATAGACAAAGCGATATTCTACTTTCTCAATGAATGGTAGTTCCAAGGTCGCAAGAATGTGCATCCAATCTTGCTCATTCTCAAGGGAGGGAATATATCTGGCTAAGGGCCATGAGGTCATAGGGTTGTTAGAATCTTCTTGTAATAGTGCAGGGATAGCCTCTAGGTCAATGGATAATGTTTTCCAAGATTTCATCTCAATGTAGACTGCCTTCTTCCTATTTTTCAAGAAAAACTAAGACATTCTCCTAGTCTTCAATGAGACATGCATTGTGCATCCATGGTCAATAGGTCATAGTCCACTTCTTTCATTATAGCATAGTTAACCTTTAACTGTACTCCAACAATCTTAAATGGCCAATCTCATAATACTCCTAATGGTCTCACTTTAAATCCATTAGCAGCGGTTAGATTAAAGTAGACAGGTTCAATCAGTGGACTTTCCCATGCTTGGAGAACACTCTAATTAAGTATGCTAACACCAGCTCTAGTCTCCACAATTCTTTGTTGTACAATGTCTCTGAGGGCTTCCATAGGAAGGATGACATGTCTATTGACACCTTGCCAAAATGTATTAACCCCTAAGGTGCTCAAGGTTGGAGATATAATGAAGTCAGATTGTGGGATATGGTGGGATCTAGTAGGGTTTGTTCTTCTATCCAATATTTTAATCCGTTCCAAATCAATAGGCTATCTTTGAGTAGGGTTTCAAGTGGAATAGTCACATTTATTGATGCAAGTGCTACATTGAGGGTGGGTTCAATGTTCTCATAGATATATTATGAGCAACTTGCTTTAGGAAGGATAGAAATATCATATTCCATGGACTACTAGTTAATCAGGGGTTCAATTGTGATTTCATCTAGTTGAGTATAATTTTTCTTGAAGAGATGTGGGGGATATGCAAGACATACTTGGAATGTTAAGGATTTCACCCCAACCTGGTATTTCTCGAACTCTTTCTATGATGCCTTTATCCATTGTTTGACTTTATTGTTGCATTTAGCTCCTAAATGGGGTTGGGATATGAGTTATCCTTTGTGATGGTTTCCATAGTGGTCTAAGGTGCTATTGTTGCACTTTCAACATAGAAATAGTAGGTGTTCTCATGGTGGTGTTGAGAGTCCTTCACTCTTAAGTTTAAATTTAGCTCTTTTTCTTCTTTTCTTGCTATTCATTTTCCCAATGATTGATCCACTAATTATTGTGGGACATTCATTGCTTATGCCCCCTAACTTACTTTGCATATTCCCCTTAACTTACTTTATGTATAAGTGATACCATACATCAAAATGGGAATGATTGATCTAGTAATTATTGTGGGACATCCATTGCTTATGCCCCTTAACTTACTTTGCATACAAGTGATAGAATACATAGGAATGGAAATGCTCTCTTCATTGTTGATCATTTTACTACTACAAACAAGCTCAAACTTAGTGATAGCATAGTTGTCTCTAACTACTACTAGCCCTGCATTGTGTACAATCTAGGTACAAAGGTGCCTATGCCTAGTTGCTTGTGTATTAGTTACACTCACAATACCTTCATAGTTGCACACCTGTACACTACAAGTGGTAGGTGCCCATCACATTATCACTTCATTCTTTATTCTTTTAGTGATGTTTGAATAAAGGGAAGGCTAGTCACATGTTGTGACTATTGGAGTTCCCACATCTCTCTCTCTCTCTCTCTCTCTCTCTCTCTCTCTCTCTCTCTCTCTCTCTCTCTCTCTCTCTCTCTCTCTCTCTCTCTTGCTTTTTCTCCTTCCACCGTAACTCTTGCTTACGCACCATGCTTCCACTTCAAGGCTCGCTCCCTTCAAAACTGACATCAAAGCCATTACACCAGTATTAAGGAGCTCAACCTGACATTGCTTTACCTTGTGGAGAAAATCTTCAGCTCATAGTTTAAATGGTAGCCATGGATTCTTCACCCCAAGGTATGCATTGAGTTCTACCTTCTCCCCGATTTCTTCCTATTAACTATGTATTAGTGTTGGATACCTGGGGGATGATATGGCATTGGATTGATTTGAGAACTCTTTTGCTCAGTTTTATAGAGGTCTTTTACTTTTGTAACAACTAGGGTTGAATGCCATTTTATCAATGAAATCATATGCTTATTACTCCCAAGTGTTTACTGATTATTCTGGGTGATGTACCGAAGCTTATGGTTCATGATTTATGCTTGGTTATACTTCTAGATTACCTTTAATGTGAGATTGGAGCTTTGAATATTGACATTGGCTATCATTCAATGTCATGTATGGTTCTTTGATGTTCCAATAGTAAGAGCTTTGCAAGATACTTGGGCCAAATGCTCTAGAATGTATGCTACTTGGATCTTGGATGTATGGATGCCTTCCACATGATGTTTTGAGCTTTGTTTGCTCTCTGGAAATTGACCTTTATTCCAGTGGGAGATATACATTGAGCTTTTGGTTATGGAGTTGAGCCTGAGGGTCTTGTAGTGAGACCATGGGACTTGGTGACATATATATGCTCTTGTCATGCTTTATGTACATAGTTGATGCTTAGTGGGCTGATCTAACATTCCTTTTAGGCCGATACCTATCTCTGTTATGATATTGTTAGTGATGTATGTATCTTGGTTGGATATTGTTAGTGATGTATGTATCTTAGTGATGTATCAGTATGTATTTTGTCCCTTTTTTACCCATGAGACCCACTCTATGCATGATGGTTATGCTTATGGGATGTATCTTAGTCTGACACACTGATTCTTTAATAGTTCTCAGTGCATGTCATATATCCACTCACTACTAGTTGGAGCTATTTTTTGGCAATTACAGCTTGTCTTATATCAATCATTGCTCATCTTTGGCATTGATTTTTTACTGATGTACTTCATTTTTAGCATATTGTAATTGTAGTTTATTGTACTATTTATGCAAACAGTCACCTTCATTCGACAGCTCTTTGCATTGAGCTTGTGGACAGTTCATTATTTGGTCATCAGTATCCCTTGTTTGTAGCCTTATTTTTTGTAGTGGTTTTAGGACTATTTGTAGTAAATACAACATCCTATTTTAACCATTTGTGCACTTTTTTGCCTTCATTATGGCTCGTGACTCGACTAATATCGCTATCTTTAATATTCATAAGTTGGATGGCACCAATTACACCTACTAAAAGGCCCAAACCTGGCAAGTTTTAGTGCAAAAAATGTAGATTAGGGCCTTGAAACATAAGGGTGTTGAGCTCAAACTTATTGATGTAGATCATTCAACTAAATTAGATGAGCTATGTAAGTCCACCATCATATTATCACTCTCTAAGAGAGTGTTTTATAATATTGTCCTCTAATGAACAATGTGCATGGGAATTATGGGAAAAGGTTCATAATGTCTATGACAAACAGAGCCTCGCTTCTTAGATATATTGGCTGAAGCAACTCATGGACCTTTGCACAAAGGAGGGTACTTCTATGTTAGCTTACTTAAATGAGTTTCATTCCATTATCAATCATTTTTCTTCGCAAGGGATTGAATTCAAGGGCACTCTTCTTTCCTTATTTCTCCATTAGAGACAAAAACACTTCAAAAAATGTACTTTTGCTTATCGTAGGACTAATAAAAGGGCCAAAGAGAGTTTGCCACATGTGTAAGAATACGATATTCTTGTCTCTTCTTTTTTGGAGATGATAGAGTCCACTTCATGATTCTCTCCTCCTTTTTAGCCAAAATCTCAATGGGATTTTAGCCCTGATAATTGGTTGTCTTTAGAAAACGCAGATCTGAGAGAACGCATCATACCCATCGGAATGTAGATAGACTTGACTATTTGCTTCACAATGCGCTCTTCTTTAATGGAAAAAATCCAAGGAGCACGAGGTAGCTGCACGCGACCATCAACACTCGATTGCGGCCAAAGCGCCTCCATCTTGCCTACCTCCTTCAAATCCATTCGTACCCCTATAGTGTCTCTCTTTCCTGTGATGTGGTCCCATAGCAAGCTGCCCACGTTCTTGAAAATATGCATGGGATCCAACAAATGGTTGATCTGTAAGTGGGTCCAATTATTAGAGTTCAGAAGGAAAAGAGATGGAGACAAAGGCTCAGGCCCAAGGGTAGCAGACAGTTCCCTTCAGTTCATTCTCTATTCTCATCCACATCCTTTCACACACACCCAAATCAACTGTATGTACAACACACATTCAAAGATCAACTGACCTAGATCTAATCATGGTTAAGCCAGTGTGACTTAACCTTATTTACTAAGGTAAACAACTGACAGAAGACAAAATAAGCTTGAGTCTCAACACTCCCCCTCAAGCTCAAGTAGGATACTTGACTCCAAGTAACTCTCTGAAATGCACAAACTTATCTTTACCTAATGACTTGGTAAAGATATCTGCAACTTGGTCTTCTGTTCTCACATGGACCAAATCAATGTCACCTGCAATCACTTTTTCCCTGATGAAGTGATAGTGTACCTCAATGTGCTTAGTCCTAGCATGATAGATAGGATTATTGGCTAGGAGTACACTACTCATGTTGTCACAATAGAGTGTGACAGGCCTGACTTCCTGCATGCCCAAATCATCAAGAAGCTTCATGAGCCATGCTGCCTCACATGCAGCTAGTGCAGCACCTCTATACTCTGCCTCAGTACTAGAGAGTGCAACTGTAGGTTGCTTCTTACTGCTCCAGCTGACCATACTACTACCAAGGGAAAATGCATACCCACTAGTAGATCTCCTGTCATAGATACTTCCTGCCCAGTCAGCATCTGTATATCCTGTAAGCTCCAAAGGCTTATCATGCTCATAGAATAGACCATAATTTGATGTAGCCTTTACATATCTCAAGATCCTCCTCACTGCATCCAAGTGTGGCTTCATAGGCTTCTGCATGAACTGACTAATCAGTCCAACTGAATAGCTAAGATCCGGTCTAGTAATGGTAAGGTAAATCAGGCTACCCACCATTTGTCTATACATAGTGACATTCTCAATCTCATGCCCAACATTTGCAAGTAGCTTAACATTTTGTTCCAATGGAGTGCTCAATGCTTTGCAATCCAACATACCATACTTGGTTAACATATCTTGTGCATACTGCTTCTGCAACAACCAAGTACCATAAGATGTAGAGATAACCTCAATCCCAAGGAAATACTTCAGATCTCCCAAATCTTTGACCTGAAATTCAGCATGTAACATTTCCTTGATCTCTCCAATTCCTGTGACATCATCACCTGTAATGATTAAGTCATCCACATAGATAACTAATACTATATAACCAGCTTTTGTCTTCTTTGTGAATAGGCTATGATCAGCCTTGCCCATAGTAAAACCAAGTTTTTGTAAGCATCCACTTATCTTAGCATTCCAAGCTCTAGGTGCTTGCTTCAGCCCATATAATGCTTTCTTCAATCTACACACATATGTAGGAAAATCTGGATGTGCATAGCCCTCGGGCTGATCCATGTATACTTCCTCAACCAAATCACCATTGAGAAAAGCATTCTTCACATCCATTTGATACATACTCCATCCTTTAGATGCTGCCAAAGCAATCACTGTCCTCACGGTTGCCATTTTAGCAACAGGACTGAATGTTTCCTCATAATCAAGACCATATTGTTGTGCATACCCTTTTGCCACAAGTCTTGCCTTGTACCTTTCCAATGTGCCATCATATTTGCATTTCACTTTGTATACCCATTTGCAACCAATAGCCATTTTTCCTTCAGGCAATTCAACCAAATCCCAAGTGTGATTTTCAGCCAATGCTGAATATTCCTCATCCATTGCCTTACACCAATGATCATCCAAAATAGCTTCAGAAAACTTTGTGGGTTCCTTGAAGCTAGTAACTTTTGCCATATATGCATAGTGTCTCACTGTGTAACCACTGTATGTAAGCCTATCCATAGGCTTCCTGACTCTTTCTGATCTTCTCAACTGAGGTGCAGTATGAGACTCTCCTCTCTCATGAGGTGGTATATATCTATGTTTCACACCAGGAGTCACAACTGATGGAATACCAAACTCACTATCCAAGCTGTCAGTACCAAGTGAATCATAACCACAAGTGAGTGGCCCTGTAACATCATCAAGTTTTCCTTTGCCTTTATCCATATCTCTCCCCCTCACTGACATACCCGTGTCAGTGGACAAAGATGCTGAAGTCCTCAATCTACCTGTCCAAGGGCTTCCTGACTCTTTCTGATCTCCTCAACTAAGGTGCAGTATGAGACTCTCCTCTCTCATGAGGTGGTATATATCTATGTCTCACACCAGGAGTCACAACTGATGGAATACCAAACTCACTATCCAAGCTGTCAGTACCAGGTGAATCATAACCACAAGTGAGTGGCCCTGTAACATCATCAAGTTTTCCTTTGCCTTTATCCACATCTCTCCCCCTCACTGACATACCCGTGTCAGTGGACAAAGATGCTGAAGTCCTCAATCTACCTGTCCAAGGGCTAACTGATGTAGTAGCATTTTTAGAAGGCCCAGAAGGAAAAGAGATGGAGACAAAGGCTCTGATACCATATTAGAGTTCAGAAGGAAAAGAGATGGAGACAAAGGCTCAGGCCCAAGGGTAGCAGACAGCTCCCTTCAGTTCATTCTCTATTCTCATCCACATCCTTTCACACACACCCAAATCAACTGTATGTACAACACACATTCAAAGATCAACTAACCTAGATCTAATCATGGTTAAGTTAGTGTGACTTAACCTTATTTACTAAGGTAAACAACTGACAGAAGACAAAATGAGCTTGAGTCTCAACACCAATATGGCAACTTGTAGAAAACTGAGAACCGTCGCATTCCGTTTGGATGTGACTCCGCGTGGACCATTTTCAGCTCATACCAACTTTGGGCATTCATACGTGTTGGAGGTCGTCCAAGAAAACCTTCCTTGAGTTCATGACCCTCTGGCAAGAAAGCGACGTGTCCTTGATATACCATCTTCTTCATGGTTCGTGACCTTAGGGAGTCTAACTGTGGCCCGCACAATGGACATGCATGATAACCTGAGGTAACCAGACTTGTCTCAACACCTCTATCCAGTGAATACAAACTTGAACAAGCTATGATAGATATTACCAACGAGAACGGAAGCCTATTTACCTGAGTACTCTTCGAATCTTGGAAAGTCATGCATCGTCCACACAAGAATGGCTCAAATATTAGCGGACCGTCGACCATCGCGCTTGCTCATATCTTGCACGGTGACCCCCTCCTCCCACAAAATCTTAAGCTCATCGACTAATGGACGAAGATACACGTCCATATTTTTGACTTTGTAGCGGCCGGGGATGAGTAAGCTAAGGATAAGATGTCATTTCTTCGTAGAAAGCCATGGAGGGATATTGTAGTTGACAAGGACTATAGGCCACACACTGTAAGAAGTTGAGCACAGACTGAATGGGTTCACGCCATCCATTGCAAGACCGAGCCGAAGATTCCTTGGCTCTCGGGCAAAGCCTGGAAAGGTAAAGTCAATGTGGCTCCATGCGCGTGAATCCGCTGTTATTCGTTGAACTCCATCTGTGGACCTATTCTACACATGCCACGTTGTCAAGCTCGCCATGCCGGACGTATGAAACATGTGGTTTATGCGAGGGATAAGCGGAAAGTGTCTAAGAACTTTTTGAGGGATGGTTTGCCCTTGCAAGTCCTGTCGATACCTGTGAGAACCACACTTTGGACATGTCTCCATAGTCTCGTATTCTCCTTGAAACAGTATGCAATCGTTGATACATGCATGGATGCTATCGTAGTCCATGCCAACTTTCGTAAAACATGTCGTGCATCACCACGAGACTCAGGCATGGTATTTGCAAGTGGTAATATATGATACTTCAGTAACCTGAAAAAAATCATAAAACACCTTGAAAAAGCACAAATGTTTTTAATGATAGTGCTGCCTTAAGAATTCGTAACATAAACTTTTGTTCATTCCTTCCGCAAGTCAAGAGTAAACTAAGCCCTTTTGCAATCCTTAAATGGTTGCAAGCATCGAATGTCGCATGGCAAATGGTTGTTCACTTGTGTGGATATGACATTTGAGTTTTCTTGTATTAGCTTTGAATTGTATCATAATTTAAATTGATATCTCCAAGGGTGTTTTGGACTTATCCTGGCTAGTTGTTAGGATGGAGACTAATGAGTGTGTTTACTTGACTCTAAGTCAACATATGATCGTAACAATTTGACTTATTTACAATTACACCCTAGCCATACTTATCATATAGGTTTTCATTTACCGAACCGCCTCTTGCAATTAAGGTTAGCAATTCACATACGCATCTTAAATCTATCTTTTAAGATGAATCCCTATTATGTAGTGCAACCAAAACTGTCCATGATGCCGCACAAATCTAGATGCAAGTCTTTCTTGAGTTGATGATACGATGTGGGATTCCCATTCATGAAAATTCCTTCTAGTGAATTTATGCAAATCATAAAGTGTGACCTAAGTATTTAAGTGTGAGTGTACATGAGTTCATCATACCTAACTTAAATGCGAGTTAATTCACTCTAATGGTCTATAGGATGCAATTGATTTACATGGTATATTTATATATATTGGCAACCTAAGATGCACTTGCAAAAATTCGAGGCTAATACTCAGCTTAGTATTGGAACAAACCATAGATGCTTAATCAATTCGTGGCAAATCATGGTCATTAAGCCTTTACAACTACCTTTCTAGTTAAGCAATTTATGCGATGCAAAAGTATGATTCCTCTTTACGATGATTATGCTTTTTTGTTCCGTCATTCATAGGACTAGACATCATAATGGTACTTGGTTTTGGAGTGTCAAATTAGCATTTAAACCCGAAAATCCATTCGTGTTAGTGGTGACATCTTTGCCTGATCCTCCTTCCGTGGTTACGACTCTTCCGGTTACTTGGGAGAGTTTGCGCTTCGGGGCCATTTCAGAGCTTGGAATGTGGGCCTTCTCTTCTCCCGGAGCACTCCTTTGTGCCGGAGTTTCCTACGCTTTGCCTTGACTCCCGCAATCTTTTTCCACATAGAGGGGTACTTGATAGAGAGATCATGGAAATCCTGATGGGGAGAGAGGGTACTCGAAGCTTTGTCCAAGAAAGGAATTTCCCTTGAGCCTCTTCTCTCTCTCTCACTCTCTCTCCCTTTCTCTCTTGGCGGTGTTGACAAGGGGGGGGGGGACGTAAAAAAAAAAATCGTTTTAATTTGATTTTAGGGGGGGTCTCACAGCCACAGCGAGATATTACACCTATGAACCACATTCTGCATTTGTCACTTAGGCATAGTTTTAAAGTATGAGCCTTCTTTTTGTTGGTAGTGAGGTTGTGTGCCTCACACATCGGCTCAAGTTTCTATATGAGGCTATGGGGATTATCTTGTGCTCTATACTTCTCTATTTGGTGGGCAACCAAGGGAATCTTTGCTTAGTTCTTGAAACATGTGTGATATGAAGTTCTACCAAAACAAAGAATTGACTACGTGTATCCCAATGGAAAGGACATAAGAATTGTCTACTAGTGTCCATTGTACTAATTCAATCACTAAGTTGCTTGAAGGTGCTACGAGATATATGTTATTAGGAAATCTCCTTATACTATCAATCTCTCACTACGTATTTTCCTTTTTGCATTAAGTGGCGATGGTCAAGTCCATCAACTTATCTAATGTGTACTTTGCTTTTTCCATCCAAAGTGATATATTTATCCTCCATTCTTGCCAACAACATGTCACTAACATCCTTCTTGGCAAAAGCATGGAAGATTTCCATTGCCAGGGTCAATTCTTTTATCCCTCAATTGTGCTTCCTTCTCCATTGTTGCATGCTTTAGGAAAGTAACTTGATGAAGCTTATGTAAGTGTCTTCCTCTACCTAAGATGAAGTTGAACTAACTATATACCACTTTATTATTCCTTAGAAGTTTTTTTAGATTTATCACTAGTGGTTAGGTTTTTTAGCATTTTGAGTGGGTAGGTTTTTTAGCATTTTTCTGCCCCAATTTATAAGGGTTTCTCAATTTCAAACAAAAATCTTAAAACCTTAGTAGTGTCCCTTGCTTAAATAGGATTTCTCTTTTTCAAAACAATGTGTGTTTAATGTGATCAACGTGACTTAATTATGCAATGTTGGGGATTAAAGGTGCATGTTCCTAGCCACCCACATTTACTTTGTACATTGTACCCATACATTTGTACACTTAAAGTGGTGAGTGCCCATCACTATCACTTTATTCTTTATTCTTTTAGTGGCAATAGAATAAGGAAAGGTAGGTCACGCCTTGTGATCATTGGAGTTCCCACACACTACTTTCTCTTTCCTTTGCTTGAACCTCCATAGCTCTTACTTTCTTCTTGCTTTTGCTCTAGCTTCCATTTCTACTCCACCTTTTCAACTTTGAGGAGCATCATTAATAATTTTCTTCACCCTTGAAAAAGCTTCATTCCTTGTTTTCATGGCAACCATTGGTTCATTCATTTGAAGTATGCACTGACTCTTCATCTCCTGGCTTGTCTAGCCTTGCTCCAAGCTATCCAAGGCCTTGAGTAGGCACTCTTGAGTGCCCTAACAAAGGGCATTAACCCCATAACCACCACTAGCACCCTTGGCATGATTTGTGCCATTTGCCCCTTGGTAGACAGTCCTCTGTCCCTGATTTGCAATTGGTGTTGCCCCCCTTAGCCATTAGCTCGTGGGAGTTTCTCTACCTATTGGACATTGTTCCGGGCCTTATTGACTTTAGTTTGGGGACTATTTGAGATAGGACATCTCAGGCATTGCCTCATTGTTTGAAATAGTTTATTGTATACAGTGGTGGATAGTACCCATTGGACTCCATAATGCTTATGTAATGCTTCTAGGATGCTATTTTGATGCTTGGATGTCATGAGATGCCTTGAGGTGCTATTTTGATTGGATAGAGCTTATTTAGCTTAGTTTTAGTAGGGTTTATTACTTATTATAATATAGTTTGCATAGTGAGCATATAGTAGTGGAGCTCTATGCTTTGAATGCCTATAAGACATTTGGGAATGTTACATGCTTCTATGGATGTTGGCATTAATGTATGTGCCCAAATATGCTTATGATTAACTTTGAGCTTCGTTGGACGTGTTTGGGCATTGGACATTTAGTTCAGTGATTCTTAACTTGTGGGTTGAAGACATTTTGGATCTATATGCTCTTGAATGTATTTATGATGTATTTTGGACTTTTCGAATGTTATGACACTTATGTCTTGAGCTTTTCTTGCTCACTTTACATTCTAGATTAGCTTCTAAAGGAGCCATTTGTATTGACATTGTAGAGCTTAGTTCATTAGAGATAATGACCATCTCTTGGTTTACTACATGCTTAGTTGATCTATGCATACATTATTCTCACAAATATTGACTCTTATGGGTTGACTTGCTTTTGAGCACTTGGATACCTTGTACTATGATTGTTAATGGGTTGTCCATGCAATACATGATTGATACACATTGTTGCATGCATTTATGCATCTGACACCCTATATGTTTTGATAGTTCTTGGTACTTGGTTGCTACTTGCAATTTATATATCTCAGTTGCTAGTTGGATATTCCTAGTAATGGGGGCTTACTCCTTTGGTCATTTTCCTACAGATGTATGGTCATTTACTACTGTTTTATGGATAGTAATGCTGAAGACTATTTTGAGCAGTTTTTTTGAGAGTAGACATCTTGTTTGAGCACTCTACTAACTATTGTTTATGGATAGCTATACACTCATTTGTTTCTCATTTCTTACTTTCACATTTGGCTCAATATTGGGATTGTCTGGCTATGTTTACAATAGCCCATATTCTTGTATTTTTGAGTTGTTTGTAGACATAATGGTAGGTACTTCCAATGCATCAAACGAGAGTGCTATGCTCAACTTTGAGAAGTTGGATAGTAACAACTTCCAATATTGGAAGACACAAATATGGTAGGTACTGATGTATAAGAAACAGGTTAGGCCATTGAAAGGCAAGGGTATAAAGCCAGAAAATTGGGATAAAGATGATTGGGATAAGCTTAATGAGCTATGCAAGTCCACTATCATACTATCTTTATCTAAGCAAGTATATCTTAACTCATGGTGGTACATATGATTTATGGTAGAAGATATGTGATCTTTATAAACAAGTAGAGTCCTAATCTCACTTGTATTGGTTGAAGAAGCTTATGGACCTTTGCATGAAGGAGGGCACCCACCTTTATGTCTACTCATTGAATGAGTTCTACTCTATTTTTAGCTGGCTTATCTTGCATATCATTTAGTTTGAGGATAACACAAAGTCCTTGTTCTTGCTTTTGTCACACTACTAGAGTCATAGAATACATTTCGTACTGTTAAGAGTGCTAATCCTCTTAAAGATGGATTAAAATTTAGTGATGTAGAGAGTGCTTTATTTATAGAAGAAGTAAACAAGAAGAATATTGATGTAGCCCACACTTCTCATGCACTTATCATTAGAGGTAGAAATGGTATACATAGTAACTATAATAGAGACTCACAACCCAACAAGGGCAATTCTTAGTCTTGTGGGAATCTTGTGGTAAGTCCCATGGTCATAAGACCTCTTTGACATGTCATTATTATGTGCATTGGGGTCATGTTAGGTTGTAGTACCATAAAATGTGCAATGATAAGCGCAATGAGAAAGGCAAGGAAAAAGCATAAGATAATGCTGAATCTTTTGAAGATTGTAGCATTGTACTTAAGTACAGCGTGAAGATAGAGAATATAAATGCCTTGGAGTATAGTTTTAATGATTATATACTTATTGTGTCATCACTTAATGCTACTCAATTGAATGATGCTCTGTCTTCTTACTCTCAATAATGGCTTCTTGATTCAGGGGCTTCATTCCATGTTACCCCACATTGTCATTGGTTTTATAGCTAGCATACTATCATGGGTTTTGCTAGATTGGAAGATGACATTGCATTGGATACCATTGGCATAGGGGATATTAGACTATAGTTTGGTACTGGTGCTCCTTTTGTGCTTCATGATGCACGTCATGTCTTAGCTTTCACTAAAAGCCTTATTTAAGCTAGATAGTTGGATGATGGTAAGTACGATGTATCTTTTGGTGATTTTGTATGGAAGCTCACTCATGGTAGCCTTTTTTTAATATTAGAGATGCCAAGATTGGTAGCCTCTATCCCTTGCTTGTCTATGTGCTTGTTGACCATGTCTTGTTGGTTGTGACCAATCTTCCATATGTATCTCTCTAGCATCGCCATCGTGGACATCTGTCTTGATAGGAATAAAAAAACTTACTCGTTTGCACTGTCTCTCTAGCATCGCCACATCTGGACACATGTCTTTGAAAGGAATGAAAATACTTATTCGTTTGCACTATATTTTTTCTCTTGATTACTCATGTTTTGATTCATGTGATCATTGACTTTATATCATGCAAACACATATCTCTCATAAAAAGTTTGGGTCTACGCATGTGGTTGAGACTTTGGCTCTTGTGCATTTAGATGTTTGTGATCCCATGCCTTATTAGTCATTGGGTGGCATGAAATACTTAGTTACATTCATAGATGATTATTTGCATAAGGTTTGGACCTATCCTATTTTGTAGAAATCATATGTTTTACCTATGTTTTAATGCTTCTTTGCTATGGTTGAGAACCAATATGGGTATAGATTGAAATGCCTACAGTGTGACAATGGGAGTAAATATGTCTCCAAGGCTTTTGAGTAGCCCTGTGATGAGAGGTGTATTAAGCATTAGTTGACTGTGGGAGCTTTCGCTCAACCGCCAAGACCCTCGGACCGCTTATTGTTTCAAGCGTTCCAAGCCGAGCACTAATGGCTACCTCTCACATAGCCGACGCGCCATCCATATCTACGGGTGTAGTGAGCTTACCTTGATGCCGTTCGAGTTACCTCCTCTCTCGCGCACTCCGGTAGCTCCACGATCCAAGTGCAAGCTTCAAGCAAGCTCCATCCTCAAGCTCCACGCTCCAAGCTCCATTGCCGCAAGCAAGACAAGAGAAGAGAAGAGAAGAGAAGAAGAGAGGAGACGATGGAGAGCTTCTCCTCCTCGGTCCCTCACCCTTACACACTCACTCCCTCACACTCTCACACTCCCTCTCTCAAGCATAAGCTCAAGCAAGCAAGAACAAGAAGAAGAAGAAGAAGAAGAAGAGGAGAGCTACTTTTGGCCACACACAAGAATGAGCTTCTCATTCACTTTTCAACTTTATATACAAAACCCTAAATCCCTTTTGGGCGGTCATCCCCTTTTTCCCTTTTTACATGGCCGGCCATAGACTAGGCCCTTTTTCCCATTGTCCTTCTATCTTCCTAGCTTCCTTTCCACCGCCCGTCTACATTTACAAATTGCACGGGTGAGAGCCCGGCGCTCTTTTACAAGATTTCAAGGTGCGCCTTTTTATTTTAAAATGCGCCTTTCCCCTTTTGCCTTTGCCTTGGACTTTTAAGGTTGCCCTTGCGCTTTTGGCCTTTTCTCCTTTTCTTTCTTCAGTTGGGCTACCTTTTTTCCGCCTTTGCCCTGCGTCTTTTCCACTTCCTTTTGCTTTCTTCGTGTTGGGGTTAACATTACCCCCCTCCTAGACGAGTGCCAGTCCCATGGCACTCACCGTCGTAGGTAGCAGGCTGTAGCATGCACCGAAGACGTGGGTGACAAGGACGCCTGTGGTTTCCGTGGAGGAGTGTTGGTGGTGGTGTTAGAAGGTCCTGGGGGCCTGTTGGTGTCCCAGGTGGCTGGTGGAAGGTTGTTGGAGTTGGTGGTAGGGCTATGGTGTGTTGGGGATTGCATTGATGGTCAGCACAAGGATTTTGCACATGTCGATTCTTTGTGGGCTTGTCAGATGATAAGGGATAAGCATTCAGAGTTGGGTGTTGATGAAGATCAAATGACACGTTCTGTGGAGTCTTTAACACCTGCAATTTGAAAACCTCTCGTGTGGTCTCTCCCTAAGGGGTAGTGCTAGTCTTCTTATCATGCACAAGACTTGTTTGATTAGTTTGGGAGACCGGTCGAACTCTAAGCAAGCTGAGAGTATTGTCCTGCACTTGAGGACCCAAACTGTGGATATACTTTGGTGCAAATATTATGTGAGTGCTCGTGCATACTTAGATATTACATAGTTAGAAGACCGCGGGCTAGTTTCTCATAACAATGCGTGGATGAGGCAAAGTTGTCCATGTGGAGAAGGAGTACGCGTGAAGGTATATAAGACATCCTTTGCATTGTGACTGCACGATGTAGCATAATGGAATACAAGGACACCGCACTTTCAGTAGCTGGAACTATTGGACTTGCTTGATGAGTACGGTGTACGTTTCATAGCCAATCGTGCGGTGTTGATCACACTGATTGCAATGGTACTAAGGCAGAGTGCAAAAGAAATTGTGCAAGTGGGTCAGGGTGACAGGTCTAACCCTAGGCGAGACAAGCTCCCCAGGTATGTCCTGCCCTTGATGTGCCCTGAACAATTGTGGGTGAGTGTAAGGGGCTAGGGGACTAGGGACGAAGCCAGTCGACCAAGGTCACTAGACGTACCTAATTTGAGGACCCCTAGGTGTTGTGCTGTGATCGTGGGTGCTTCTTATTTTTCCATTCACTTCTTTTTCTTTTCTTTTCTTTCTTTTTTTTTTTTTTTGCCTGAGTATAACCATTACAATGTGTTGAGGCTATCAGCCTTTCAATGGGTTGGAAAATGTCAAGCTTTGAAGGCTCAGAAAATGAATAGTACAATGATGATGGTGCCTTAGCCTCGCTGTTAGAGAAGCATTTGGTGAAAGGGGGAGATACACTTGAGATATTGCAACCCTCCTTGCGGCACATGCGATGCAGGTACAATTGAGGTAACGATTGCCGTGAGCCAACAATAGAGCCTGACCCAGAAAGGGGGTGTGGCAATGTGGGTGATTGGCAAGGGTGCTTTTGGCAGCATGGATTTGCCACGGCTCGCTGTTGGGTTGTGGATGTTGCAGTGATTGGCATTGAGCATTTTCGCACAGGGACCTGTATTATCCTGCATCCACTTGTCGCTTCATGAGAGCATATGCATTGTGTATGCCGCAACTATAATAAACCAGTGCAATGCAAGGAGACATCACTTATTTGAATTCTATGGTATTGACTAGACATTTCTCACCTGCGCTTGATTAGCTTTTTCTTTTGCTAAAGGCGTAGCATATATTAAACGCAGATATGATAAGTTCATACAAGTCAGGAACATGTCAACACTTAACAAGTCGGGAACACTCAACCATTTAAAAACAAAAAGTCCTGGCTAGTTATCATTTGATAAGCCCCTTATGCATTATGGGATACTCAATTTGTACGAGGCGTGGCGAGTCTGGATGGCCGGGTGATTGGGGCTCTGCTGGTGTGGGGCTCCCGTGGGGGTGAGCATGGAACATGTCAGCCGGGACATGAATGGTGTAATCCCGGCCCGCTACCGTCTCCAGAATATCTTTAAATAATTCATTAAATTCTTCTCTTTCTCGAGCTGCCCTTTCTGCCTTTGAGCGTCTGGGGCCCGAGCGGGAGCTGGGAGTGCGTACCACTAGTGCTGCGGCCTGTTGCGGGTTTCGAGTCTCGACTTTCTTGACTCGAGGGTTCTTCGGCCTTCGCCCTGGGCAATGTCGCTTAGGGCCCCGCTTCTTGGCATACCTCTTGATGGTGGGCACATAGCGCTCTGGTGGAGGGGCGCGTGCCACATGCTTCCGCCTTCTGCGAAGAGCGTCTTTGCATGCTAGATCCCCATGATTTTCCATGTGTTCCGCTGCAAAAGGAAACCTACAAGACGCAATCCAAGGGTTTAGGCCTTGATACAGGATACAATTGTTTGCATGGAAGGGATTTTAGTGTGGTTTATGAAGCGCATATGACAAGAAGGGGAGGGGTGAGGCATGTGGTGTTTGTTGTAACGGGATGGCCCCCATGATGATGTTCGTTTTGCCTCCAGCCATTAGCCAATATTGGCTTATGCTAAGTTGTGTGGACTGGTTGTCATGGAGTGGGATAGGGCACATCCTCGAAAGGATAGACCAAAAAGGGAAAAAGGTGTATAGAGAGGGGTTGCACCCTGTCTACACCATCAATGTTGTTGGTCAAGGCTTCCTATGGTGGTAACGTGGGTTGCATGCCCTTCACTTGGAGATGGGAGTGGTCACACGGCTTTTAAATGTGTGATGAGAAGAGGACTTGAGGAGGTTAGCCTGTTAGAACCAACTCTTCTCCCTGCGCTTGACTATCATTACTTGTGTGTGTTGATATTGTTTATACAAGGTGACACAAAAATCAGTGTTTATTTATATACATATCTATGAATCCATGTCACATCACGAGGATAAGAACCAAGTGTAGAACTCGGGATTGTACCGGAGCATGGCACACGCATCTAGTATTCGTGGCAGCTGACTTAATACTGATAGATATTTTGCCACATCGAGTAGCATGGAACCTTGACCGAGTCTACTGGCAATATGTAACTCCTCTTCGGTGAGAACCTTATCAATCAAAGGGCCCTGTAGCCTAGTCCTAGCTAAGTCCGTACCCCGAATGTCAGTGAGTACTCGAAGGGAAGTTGGTGCCACATAGGTTGGGTCCCTTTGGGATCGCCATTTGGCCAATCTCTCTTCTGAGACCGTCATGATCTGAGCCCCTAGTTCGGCCATTACGACGCGGCTTTCGCACCAATGCCGCTCAAATTGACTCTGGCTTGCTGACAGTCGCTTTAGTAGCTCTAGGTCTACGAGATTCGGTCGGCAGAGCACTTCATTGAACGTGACGGTTAACCGTAGTTCATCAGCCTCCTCGTCAAGGATGAGTCGCATCTGTTCATGCAAGAGCCTGTCGTAGTGCCCGTTAAGATGTTCTTGTTCTTCCCATGATAGAGGAAAGGTCAAGTACACTCCAAGTTGCTCCTTGGGGATCGTGCCCACGTCCGCAAGGACATAGACACGTGCGACCACTTTGAGCTTAGCCTCTAACTCAGTTAAGCATTCTGCGAAATTTCTATGTTCAACGAGGGCTTGCTCGGTTGCTATCTCATGCAAAGTTCTAAGAGTTTCCTTAGGCTTTAGCATGGCTGGGGGCTCAGGCCTAGATGAGCAAGATTGGTCAACGCTAGGATTCATTGTGCTCTTGGGGTTCTCACGTTTCTTCTGAGGTTTTGTTGTTATTTCGTCATGGTTCTTCTCGGATGTGACTGGTATAGATTTGTCACCCTGTTGTGACAGCGTTGTATCCACTCTTGATTGATCAATGTGAGTTCTATTGTCAGTGGATAGAGTGTTGCAAGCAACTGTTGATGGCAACGGTTGCTTTGGTTTCTCAGAACACACGGATGTGTCTGGGGTTTCACTGCTATTCGGAGAGGCATCAATGAGTTCATTGGTGGATGGACTTGAGGCTTTATTCATCGGCTCTTCGGCGCTCTTCGTCTCAATGTTCTTGGGGTCCACAACCACCTGCAACTGTTGCTGTTTTCTCTGCTTTCTCCCCTTTTTCTTGGTCAATGAAGGTGCCTCTCTCGACAACTCAGGACCCTGGGCTATATCGACCGTTGATGTGCTTGGTCGGGCCTCAGCATTTCCCTTCTCTAGTGTGTCCTTATGGGACATAGCCGCGGTTTGCTGAATAGCCTTGCCCGATTGTGAGGGCACAACTGCTGCCCTTTTCGGAGAGTCTAGCTTTTCAACCAACTCCCTTGCGTTTGACTCCTCCGTCCTAGGCTTTAGGCACTTTGAAAGCGCTGGAGTTGTTGAGGGATCTGGTTGCGACACCTCCTTCACATGTAAACTACTAAGGACACGTTCCACAAGGGGCATTATCAAGGCCAAGGGCTGTGACTGCTGTGATCCCGGATTGGAAGTAGTAGCAACCAGCTCTGTGGGTTGGCTACCCTTGGTGGATTGTGGTGTCAAGTCCCTAGGGCAATCAGAAGTGGTTGTGTCCTTCGTTGGCCTTTGAGCACTCATTTGTGTAGATCGAACATGAGCTGATCTAGTCGCATTAGGTGGCTCAAGCATATCCTTGGGTCGAGAGCTACAGATGGCATCATGCCCCATCTCTTTGACGGTTGGAAGCCTAGATGGAGGTAGAGATTGGAATTGAGCAGTCACCCTTGACAGCTGCTGTAGTGCTTCCTGTGTCTGTTTGGGAGAAGAGGGCATAGGAGATCTAGGACTCCTAGGTGGATGTGGCACTAGTTGAATGATTTTCTCAAGGCTATTAGATGATTGTGCCTTTTGCTTTGTTGAGCGAATAGCCTTGCCATGAGCAATGTTGTGCCTATGATGTTTGTTCTCCCCTTGGGAAATCAAAGGCTCCTTGGGCACTAATGATTTTTGTGCATGCTCAGTGGCTGCATCTAATGTCCGCTTGTCAAGCACACTAGGCTGAGGATCTACTTTTTGATAGGCCATGTTTGGTTTCTTGATTTCAGTAGTAATGGGCTCAATCACTCCAATATTTTTGGTTTGAAACTTGGCCATTCGTCTAGTTTTCCTCCTACGCCTCTTTGCTTTGGACATAGTTTGGGCTTCTCATAGAGGTGGCCTAGCAGGGAGTTTGGGCACCCAAATCCATTGGTTACCTGCGTAGTATCCTTGAGCACGTAGCAACGCTTTGGATATCCATTGCGGTGTTGTGCTGACTCTCCATCGACGCCTCCGTCTATAAGGCTTGGGCTTCTTTCGTGGTCTTCTACGATATTTGTGAGTCCAAACCCTGTCCTTGGCCTTGTCTCTTGAGCTTCTTGTTTCCGGCAAGGCCTCACTCACTGGTTCTCGTTGTTCGACCTGTGCTTGTATCAACTCTTCCAACAAGTCCTTGCCCTCATTAGTAGGCTTGACTGTTACGTCAGCACCTTCCTTGCCTTTCCCTCGAGGTTTGATGAGGTCACCCTTGCTAAAGGTTGTGACTATCCTCACACCCGGTAGTGTCAGGTGTATCCTCTGTGCTACATAGTCAGCCTCACACTTGGTCGCCCTTTTGAAGGGTCTTCCTAGGAGGGTTTCTTTCCTGCAGCTAGCACTTTTTGGAGGAACATGAAATAGGATAGGCAAGCTTTCCGTTTCAATTGTCGCAAGGATTTTGCACTTTCCCATGAGTGCTTGTGGGTATCCCCCATAAGGGCTAAGAGTTGCACTAGTTGGTGTGAGCTCTGGTTGGCCTAGTAGGGCCCATGATTCATAGGTCAAGATGTTAAAATCTGCTCCTTCATCAATCAGAGCATCAATAGTATGCTCTCTTTTTGTGGTGAGTTTGACCCTAAGATAAGCAAGTGGTACTATGTCTTCATCTTCCGGGTCCTGGCTTGTAAATTTAAGCCTTCTGACAGATGCCCTTGAGTTCTCGACTGCACGACCAGATGTGGATTCTCCACTGCTGTCTTGGATCGTCAGTGCAGTGCTATCCAAGGTACATCTCTCGTCAAGAGTGTTATGTCTAGTCATATTCGCATTTGTAGCTTGCTGAAGTTGCATTTTGCTCTGACTAGACACAGTCTGAACACAATGTCTTTGTGTTCTCGTGGTGTGGCCTTTTCGCCCTTGATGGCTAGATTGGCCCATTGATGTTCTAGGGTCTCTGTTTCTCTCTGTTCGGGTATGGGCTTTTGGTTGCTCTATTACAAGTGAGACTCCATACTGGTGTAGAGCCATTACTTCACTAGGGTCCAATTTGGAAGGCCTGTCACGGCGCGCATTTTCTCTCCAACCTACTCGGGGGAGGTGCGGAGGGGGCCCCTCTGCGGGGGTCTGGGGGGGCAGTCCCCCCCTGCCCGCAGGGCCGTTACGGTAGACGCCATATGCAATTTGGAGGACCGGTTATAGCCAAATTTTGAACTACGTGCTCTAAATTTTAGCCTGGTTATGGATCTGTGATGTGCCTTCAGCTCTACATAGCCTTAGGGGTCAATCTCGGGGTTTAGATGTATCAGAATTTGTGTTCTAGACCCGTGTCCGATTCTGACAGTTTTTTTTTTTGTCCGATTTTCAGGAGTTTGATTATCAGAATCGGACGTCCGATTCTGGCTTGGTCCGATCGGCCTAGTAGTTCGATTTTGGTCACGTCCGATTCTAGGAGTCGGATCAAAAAGTGGTCCGATTCTGGGGATCGGATCGGACAGGGTGGTCCGATTCTGGCTGATCCGATTCTGGGAATCGGACCAGACTGGTCCGATTGTGAGTGGTCCGATTATGGACTCGTCCAAGTGTCCAAGTCTCCGAGTCGGACCGGTTGGTCCGAGCGTCCGATTCTTGAAATCGGATGGTTGGTCCGAGTGCCACGTGGCACGTCCAATTGGGATAGTCCGATTCTGGGAATCGGACGGTCTGACTCCCGAACTCGGGTGGTCCGATTCTGGGAATCGGACCACAGCGAGTTGGTCTGAGTGCGTCGACGGGCGGACGTGATTCCCGCGCGTTTTGTCCCCTCCTCACTGTCTAGTGCACAAAATCACCACAAACTTTCTAAATCTGATCAGGGCACTTGTTGGAAGACATCAGACTCACCTAGAATAGCACGAATCACCGATGCCTAAGAATCGGGGCAGCGCTTCCTCGTCCTGTGAGCCAGAAGTTCTCTCTCTCTCTCTCTCTCTCACAAGGCAAACCAAGGAAATGAGGTCTGTCCTGGCCTCCCAGGCCTCTTAAGGTCCTTTCCCAGCACTGCAGAACCTCACAGCTAGTTCCATGTCCCTGCCTCACCCAGAACTTGAATTTGGTCCCCTTTTCCCTGTTTTAGCCTGTTATACAGCAACAGAGAACCCTACTGTTTGTTTCTTTTTCTTTGTTTTTTCCTATCCTAATCCATCCAATCACAAAGTAAATTCCTACACTACTTCATTCCACAACATAAATCTCAAGAAAGCAAAACACCTACTTGCCAAGGAGATCGAATACCATCTTCAACCCCATCGCTTCCTACCTATCTACCTCAAGAACCGGTTCGGGGAAAACCCTGCTCATGTGCTCGATTCGAAGCGCGCAAGTGCTCAAGGCTTGAATCCGTTGGTCCCGGCAACGGAACCAAAATGTGGGAGCTTTCGCTCAACCGCCAAGACCCTCAGACCGCTTATTGTTTCAAGCGTTCCAAGCCGAGCACTAATGGCTACCTCTCACATAGTCGACGCGCCATCCATATCTACGGGTGTAGTGAGCTTACCTTGATGCCATTCGAGTTACCTCCTCTCTCGCGCACTCCGGTAGCTCCACGATCCAAGTGCAAGCTTCAAGCAAGCTCCATCCTCAAGCTCCACGCTCCAAGCTCCATTGCCACGAGCAAGACAAGAGAAGAGAAGAAGAGAGGAGACGATGGAGAGCTTCTCCTCCTCGGTCCCTCACCCTCACACACTCACTCCCTCACACTCTCATACTCCCTCTCTTAAGCACAAGCTCAAGCAAGCAAGAACAAGAAGAAGAAGAAGAAGAAGAAGAGGAGAGCTACTTTTGGCCACACACAAGAATGAGCTTCTCATTCACTTTTCAACTTTATATACAAAACCCTAAATCCCTTTTGGGCGGTCATCCCCTTTTTCCCTTTTTACATGGCCGGCCATAGCCTAGGCCCTTTTTCCCATTGTCCTTCTATCTTCCTAGCTTCCTTTCCACCGCCCGTCTACATTTACAAATTGCACGGGTGAGAGCCCGGCGCTCTTTTACAAGATTTCAGGGTGCGCCTTTTTATTTTAAAATGCGCATTTCCCCTTTTGCCTTTGCCTTGGACTTTTAAGGTTGCCCTTGCGCTTTTGGCCTTTTCTCCTTTTCTTTCTTCAGTTGGGCTACCTTTTTTCCGCCTTTGCCCTGCGTCTTTTCCACTTTCTTTTGCTTTCTTCGTGTTGGGGTTAACATTGACCATCCCATACATCCCACCCTAGAATGGTGTTGGAGAGCACATGAATATGACTATTTAGGAAAGAGTATGTAGCATGTCTAGTTAAGTAGGCTTGCTACAATACTTTTGCGCTAAGGTAGTTATTACTACAGTTCATCTCATTAGTAGATCCCCATGCACTATTCTTAGTGGTAGAGTTGCAGAGGAGATTTGGTCTAGTAAACCTCCCTTATATGCACACATGCGTTTTTGGATATGTAGCTTTCATATTTCTAAAGACAAGTGCAACAAGTTGGATCCAAATGCATCTTTCTTGGATATGGTGATGCAAGTGAGATGGGCTATCATCTTTGGAATCTACAAGTCAAAAGGTTATTCATAGGCACCATGTTATCTTCCATGAGAAAAAGATGCATATGAGACCAGAGTAGGTGATTGAAGTACATAAGGTGATATTTGAGGAGGAGCCTCCTGTTATAATGCAACCGACCTCAATTAGATAGCTTGTTGTAGTTGCTAATAATGTAGTGGCCCATGATTCACGTGTTGTGCAGGATCATGATGTTGAACAATGAGGACATGCCGTGTATAGGCCATACAGCTAGTCTTGAAATGCTCCACTAGAGCTTCAAGTCTTCTTAATCATTGTGAGCCCTTTATAGATTATGTCATGGTGATAGAAACTATTGAGCCCTTTCCTTATGAGGAGGCTACTCATGGAGGTGATTCTCATTCTTGGGAGAGGGTCATGTAGTCTAAGTTTGATTCACCACAAAAAATCATACATAGGACCTTTTTTTCTTGCCTGATGCAAAGCATGCATTGCTATGCAAGTGGGCATACAAGTTGAAGAGTATCCCTGTTCACCTCTAAGCCAATATATAAGACTAGATTGATTGCTAAGGGTTTTAAGCAAGAAAAAGGAGTTGACTTTGATGAGATATTCTCCCTTGTGGTCAAGAGAACTACCCCATGCTTGGGATTGGACTTGGTTTCTCTTTGAATTTATATCTTTATTAGATGGATATTAATATGACTTTTCTACACGGGGATTTGCATGAGGAAATTTGTATGCAATAGCCTAAGGGCTTTGTGAAAATAGGTAGGGAACACCTAGTTGCAATTTGAAGAAGAGCCTTTATGGGATTAAGCATGCACCTAGGGAATGAAAGCATAAATTTGATGCTTTCATGCATTCATAAGAATATTCACATAGTGATATGGATGCATATTTATATAGGAAGAAGGCTTGTGATGGTAGCCTTATTATCTTGGTGCTTTATGTCAATGACGACACACTTATTTTTAGGAGTGCTCATATTGACCTAGATGCCTTAATGATGTATCTCAGGAAGAGCTTTGAGAAGAAGGACATGGGGTAGGCCTCATGTCAAGAATCGCATGGTGTGGGGACTTGCTCAAGATGCTACGCCGAACACACACAGAATGCACAAGGAGAACCTTACTCAAGAGACAAGAAGAGAGGAGGCCAAAACGTTTTCTTGCTGGTTTCTTCTTCTTCTTCCACACACTTTACAATGTACACAAAGTATAGATAAGATACAACATAAAGGAAAGTGGCCTACTAGGTCAAACAATGCATAACCGACTACACTAGTCGACTGGCACTATAACTATGCCAGCTATAAATAGGTGTAACAACCTGAATATAATATGTAATGAGTCAATGGCCATGTGAGAGTCATAATGACCACCGATGTGCTAAGTGTAGACGTGTGGGCCCATCTAACCAGGCGGTCCATCATTAATGTTCGCATGTATTGAGCTTGTCATCTCAATACCTCACACATACTTGTTATGTGCATTACGTGTAATCACTCTAAGGGACTTCTCTATTTTTCCTAGAAGAAGTACATTCATAGATTACTTGAGAAATTCCATATATAAATTGGTAAGCCTATTGGTTGTCTATTACCTTCTCATGTGAAGTATAATCAAGTAGATTGTGAGTTGAATGCTGAAATGAATTGTGTTTTTTGGCTGATTTTTGTTGTTCTTGTGGGATGAATGGTTGATTTTACATGATGATTGATTGGTTTGGAAGTGGTTTGAGAGTGTTTTGGATAGGAATGAATGGTTTTAATAAGCTCACGATGTTTTTTAGTAGAGATATGAGGTCTGCTATGTTCTGTTGATTTCTTGATAGTGTCTGATTGGTTCTGATAACTTCTGTTTTGCTTTTGTATGAAGGATGGAGTAATGATTGATGAAGTTTGAGGTTGTTTGAAAGCTCATTGAATGGTTTTTGATGGTTTTGATTGATTTTAGTTAAGCTGGATACTTTCTGTTGACCTTTTGTAACCCTCCGTTGAGCTTTTGTAGAGTCTCTATTTCTATTCTGTTCTATTTTGTATGCCTCTATATGTGTTTTGTTGGATGAGAGTGTAGTATGGGAAAGTTTTCTAGCCTTGGAAAGAGGTGAATGAAAGTTTAAAAGAGCTCAAGGAAGTGGAAGAAGTAGCTACTGAAGACTCAAGAGAAGATTGGAGTGAAGTGACAGTAGTGAGCTATGAAGAGTCACTGTAGTGGCTCTGGTGACCTTTCATATCTGACACACCTCTTGGCAGGGATATTCATGACCAAAGAAGGGTTATTGTGAGTAATTATTCATTATTGTAGTGAGGATATGATGTACTATTGAGAGAGAGAGAGAGAGAGAGAGAGAGAGAGCCAATTCTATGAAAGACAATGTATCTACCTATGAGAGATTGTGAGAGAAAGCTATGGAATCTTTGAAGATGAATAATATGTGATATCTTTCCATTAAAAATGGAGTATTATTTTGTGTTTTGTGGTCTATCAAAGAATTATATGAAGAATATGAAGCGTATGATGGATTTTGTTAAAGTTGAAGCTGTGGGAGAATTATTTCTATGAAGCTGCATGAAGATTTCTTATTCTTGGTGTTATTTTCTTTATTGAGATCATATCAAATATGAAAAAGATGGTTGTTGATAGTACGAGATAGATTTTCTTGCAGTAGAAACCCCGTTTTCTTGGTGTCTCTCTTGGGGCTCCATTGTCCCAATGATGGACTTATGAATGACCATATATTTGGTCTAATATTCGTATCATCTGGTTTCTCTAGCTGAAACTAGATGAGTGCATGGCTGATATAAACATGACTTGGAAAATCAAGAATCATTCCCAAGATTTGTCTTTCTACCAAAATCAAGAACATATATTAATAAAGAGAATAATTCAAAACTTAAGGAAAATATATCATATACTGTGGTTACAAATCTTTACTAGTTTTTATACTTGTGTCGTATCCTATATCAACGTAGGCTTTGATACATTCTTAGTAGCCCATTGAGAGATATCATAGATAATGCCGTTTGAGATTTTGCGGAATACCTCAAAGTTTGCTATCTAGGCTTGCTTGAGTCTATCTCACGGTGGAAGTTCGGGCTGTTCCCATGAGGACCGACTTGACTTTTTGATTCTTATTATTTGTCAAATTTCCTATCGGTCATCTAGCATCAGTAATTCGAGCTCATACTTCTTACATGGTTACTCGAACTGAAACAAACTTGCATTGCACTTGATTGAAAGAGAATGGGAGATGAAGGGGAGTATAGATATTGACCCTTTTTCCCATAAGGCAAAATCCCATTCGGCCCTCTAAAAGGATGCAAGTCGGGTTTTCCTAATATCTAGTGGTCATTTGTTTACCTATCTATGAACATAATATTTAGACTACTCAACTGTAGGTCTGGACCCCCGTCGAGAATCCATCCACTCACTTTCCTCAATAAAGTATTTTAAAATACCTAATTACCTACCACTTTAGGTTTGACATATAAAAACAACTTCTTTGATTATCTCTTGTCACAAATTCATTACATGTCTTTATTTCATGACACAAACATGTGAGAAGTTTCTATGGGAGTAGCTTGCCCTGCTTGTTTTGGAGCATGATGAGTGCAGCAAAGAGGTTGCCACTGGATCCACCTCCACCAAATCTTTTGTTATAGGTTCACGAGGGGGAAAGAAGAAGAAAGGGAAGTTAAAAGCTAAAAGACAAGAGAGTTCTTCAAGCTCTAACTTTGATCCAAAGAAGCCTAAATGCTCGTATTGTGGAAAGGGGACACATCGAGAGGAGAAATATTGGAAGAAGTACCCTTACCTTCGTTCGGGAGTTAAGGAAGGAACTGAAACATTTGAGGCTTCTACCTCTACTCCCACAGTTACCACTAAGTTAGCGTTTCTTCATATTGTTGAGTTGGAGGAGCATTCTTGTATGGTTGCCTTGTCTTTTGAGAGCCTTGGCTAGTGGACAATCGAGCTTCTGGTCATATGACTCCACGAGATGATTTGTTGCAGGATCTATGCCCTTCTAAGGGTTTAGTCACTATTGGTGACATTGTATGAATGCCTATTAGTGGTATTGGCACTCTACCTTTGCTTCTTGACTGTGCTTGGAGCTCCCTTTCATAGGCCCTTAATGTTTTAGACTTGGGCTTTCTAATCCTCTCAGTTTATGGCCTTACTAGCTTGGTACCTGGGTTATCTTCACTGAGTAGGCTATTTGTATTGTAAATTCTTCTACGAGGGTTGTTAGCATGATAGAATGTTAGGAGAGCGGGCTTTACAAGATCCATTTCCCTTCTCTTATGCTACAAGGTCCTTCAAGGAAATTGTCTATTGGTACACCCATTCCTGCTTGTGCACCACCTATTCCACAGGTTCCTTCCCATCCCCCACCCTCTCCTTTGTTGGTTACCTTATACCCCCTATCCCTTTTAGAGGGGGATGATCTCGATGATGCGGCTATGGATTTCATGGTCTCTAGTGTTTCAAAGGGGGTTCCTAGAATCATGAGAAGCTTCTTCATTGGTAGCCTACATCGATGGACTTCATTGACATTGGAATTCCTCTTACCACCCTAGGGTTCATTTCTCCTTTAGCCTTCCACCACATCCAGGATCTCAAAGGGGATGTTAGTACTCATGTTTGTCATGCCTTGTCATCTCCTGCCTGTGGGTCTCAGTTTGAGCTAAATGATGAATTTAGGAGCTCTGATTTGTCTTTCACTTATTTTGGCAAAGGAGGTAGCTCAATCATTCTAGAGCACTCAGTTTTATTACCTTTCAATGCATTTTATCCTCTAGTTGGGATTTTGTGTGCATTTATTGGGTAGTTATAACTTTCCACAGTCTTCTTCACTTGTCTGGCATTATCATTGTCATCTAGAAAATTTTCAAGGGTCACTCCTATTTTTTTGGCATTTTATTTGTCATTAACTAGCATTTATTGTTGGTTGGCCAACATTTATGGCCTCCTTGATGCAAGTTTACCATATTTGGGTGTTTTTGGCTATATAGAGCCTGCCCCTCCCATCATTCATTCATCATCCTCCTTTCATGGCGGATGCACACTCTACTCCATCATCTTTCTTCATCTTCGGTGCTAGCTTCATCATCAGCCTAATATGGTGCCCTCATTAGCATTGTGGGTCGCATGCATGGATAGATCAATCTCCTTTTGCATTCCCATTTTTATTAGCATTCTTTCTTGTTCTGTGCAAATTTCATTATTCTTTTCTTGTAGTCGAACTCTATTCCTTTTACTTTGTGTTTCCATTCCTTTTTGTTGTGCGCTCTCACACATCCATTCTCACATAGATATACTTTTGCATGCCACACCCACATGCATATAGGCATAGGGTATATAGATTGAGTCACATCCTTGCATGCACATATACCTCTGTGCAATTGAGCCTTTAGGATTTAACATAGAACCAAAAGTCTAAAAACAAGAACCAAGAGAACAAAGGGAACACACTCTTAATCAGCTAGACCATTGAGACAACATTGCTGACTTGCATCTTGTTGAGAAATGTGCAATCACATCCACCATAGCCTCGGTGTGTAAGGAACAAACAAGGCAAAGAAACATACTGTAAATAAAGCCTTAGACTAGGTCATGTATGCATGTTTTTTTAAAACCATGGTTGGTGATTACCATGGTCCCTTTCCACCTTTTTCCACCTACTAATACCACCTACTATAAGCCTATAAAAGGCACTCATCCCATCTGATGCCAGGAGGCATATTTCATGGTGGATTCCATGCCACGGTGGATTCCGTGAGGTTTTACGGTGGATTCTGTAAACTTTGTTGACCGAGGCTCATACACAAAGTGGATTCTTTGTGCAAGAAGTTGATGGGGATGCCTATCCTTTTCGGGTGTTTCATTAATTTAGTGTGTATATGGGTGATTCCATAGCGGGTGATTCCGCAAAATACATATTAAATTAATAAACATTTATGAGTTTAGAGTGCGCACTCGTAATAAATTAAGGTTAGGATTGATTTCTAACCAGTTGATTTATTTATGTAGCTGAAGACTGCTAGGTATTCACTTTTGTCGGTTTAATTGTATTATTTTACTAGCGATTGTGAGTGCTTCAGTTGATGTGTAGAGATAGCAGTAGTGGCGGAGGAAAGCATTGGAGGATAGCGTGTATTCGAGTTATCACTTATATTTTGATGGGCGCATACTTTAGGCATGGCGCCTATATTTTGTCGCACCTATTTATTGAGGCGTTGGATATTTATTTATTATTTTGTATGCGCATGGGCACACGATTATGATATTTGTATTTGGACATTGTATTGGGTACGCCTGACTCTTTGGGCGCACGTCCATTAGCTTTATTTCTATTTTGTGCTAAAGCAAACTCAAAAGCCAAAAGCGTGCTATTTTGTAATTTGGGCTATTATTTGAGCTTGAAGATGATTAATACATAAAATACATGCTTTGTGGAGTGCTCACACAAGGCATGGGGGGAGATTGCACCCAATTGGTCTCTTGTTCATGTCGTGCATGCTTTTTACCTTGAGTTTTGTGCAAAAAGTAGAGTTCTTTTGTCCTTGGGGACCTTCCGGCATTCACTACGCGAGCATACGACATCCGATCTGCGCACCACCATTAGTCATTCTCATCAGTTGTACTTGCATTATGCTTGGATAATATCAATTGTTTTTCTTTGTCAATGGTTATGTCTCATTATGATTGTCTATTTGTTCATTAGTGATCCTCCTTAGCATGCATCCTCAATATTTTAACGTGGTATCAGAGTGGGTTTCAAGTTAATGAGCCATACACTGATTGGGTCATTCCAGTTTGAATTTCTAGCTCTCCCCACTTTTCCATGATTCTCTCACCTACCTCCATAGCCACCCACCTTCATTGGAGGACTTGAATCTCTCTTTCTTGGCATTATAAGATCTTGCACTCTCTTGAAGAACTCTTCTCTAACTCAGGGCGTTCCTACCCATCACTTCAAAACTCGACATTGGTGGTTCTACTCTCCAGCATTGCACCTTTACTCATTCGTTGCTATTTTCTACACCTTCTCTGTTCGTATAGTCCGTTCAGCCTACACCCACAACAATGTTGATAAATGACATAGGGCTTTTGAAGCCTAACACTTGAGCTTTTTTTTCATCAAGTTTTGTCTCAAATGGCTCACTCCTCGATCAGCTGTGAACAAAATATCAGTCACCTGTTAAAACCCTAAAGAGGGCAACCATAGCTATCAAGCTTCAAGCTCATGCTTCACTTCGTTCTCTCACTTCTTTGGCTCAAATCAAGCCATTGACTCTCTAATCTGCCCCAACACTCAGTCTTCAGCAAGCATTCAAGTGATTTACCAGCAAGAAGGGGAGATCTTGACAAGATTTATGTGAGAGTTGAGGATCAAGGTACATCAGAGATTCAGTAGACAGTGTGAGAGTGTGAGAGACAAAGTTGAAGCACGACACCCAAGAGAATAGACTGAAATGAGTGTAATCTGAAAGTACAAAGTACAACCCTTAAACCTTAGGGTTGTAGGGGGGTGTTCACACCCGACACACACTAAGTGCCTAAATGTGTGTAACATAAGCACATAAGTACATACGATAATAAGACCATAAGTCTAGGGGAAAAAACCTCTCCTACCGAGAGTAAAAAGTACCCCAGTGTCCTACTGATCACCGACACTCCCATATGAGCGTAGGCGTAAGTAAGGCGTGAGTAAAATACCCAACAAACCCCCCTAGAGTGAAGAGTGATCAAGAGTACAAGGATCATCCGCCACCAAAGGATATCAAATTTAAAGCATCGCGAAATGCTTCAAATTTGTCACGAGGAAGAGCTTTGGTGAAGATGTTTGCCACATTACTGGTGGTAGGACAATAGACAAGGCTGATATCACCTGCATGTAGCCTCTCTCTGACAAAGTGATAGTGAATATCAATGTGTTTCGTGCGAGCATGAAACACTGGGTTCCGTGCCACTGCAATGGCACTCTGACTGTCAGTGAACAAAGGACTAGGCTCAGTAACAGATACATCCAAATCAGCTAGCAAGCGTCTAAGCCATACGCATTCAACTGTGGTGGTGAAAGCTGCCTTGTATTCAGCTTCACATGACGATGTGGCAACAGTGGATTGTTTCTTGCTAAGCCAAGAAATGCAAGAAGTGCCAAGAAAGAAACAATTGCCACTAGTAGAGTGACGTGTATCATAATCACCAGCCCAATCAGAATCACTGTAAGCATGTAAATGCAGTGGTCCCCCCTTGGCATAAAGCAACCCAAGAGAACGAGTACCCTGCAAGTAGCGGAAAATACGCTTGACAGCTTGCCAATGTGACATACGTGGCTGATGCATATACCTGCTCAAGGCTGAAACTGCAAACTGTATGTCCGGCCTAGTATTGCATAGATAGATAAGGCATCCAACTGCAGGAGCATATGTATGTATATCAAACAAATCACTGTCATCATGTAATGACAGTTTCAGTCTAGGTTCCATGGGAGTACAAACTGGCTTGCAATCCTGTAAGCCAAATTTCTCAAGAAGCTGCCCAATATACCTTGACTGTGATAACCCAATACCTCGAGCAGTATGTATGAACTGGATGCCCAAGTAGTAATGCAAAACTCCCAAGTCAGACATGTCAAAAGTTTGCTGCAAATTTTGTTTGAATGCTGAAATCTGATCAGCATGTGTTCCAGTGAGCAAGAGCAGTATGTATGAACTGAATGCCCAAGTAGTAATGCAAAACTCCCAAGTCAGACATGTCAAAAGTTTGCTGCAAATTTTGTTTGAATGCTGAAATCTGATCAGCATGTGTTCCAGTGTGAGCAAAAGATCATCAACATAAAGACATAAAATCAGCATAGATCCCCCTTCTTTACATACGTAAAGGGTAGACTCAGATGAACTATTTAGAAACCCTTGACCAAGCAAGAAAGCATCTATCTTTTCATACCAAGCTCTAGGAGCTTGTTTTAAACCATATAGTGCCTTTTTTAGCTTGCATACCAAATGTTCTGAGCCTTCAACTGCAAAACCAATGGGTTGCTGTACATAAACTTCCTCCTGAAGTTCCCCATGCAAAAATGCAGTCTTGATATCTAGCTGATGAACTGTCCAACCATAATGTGCAGCCAAAGCAATCATAGACCTGATGGTCGTCATACGGAAAGTAGGAGCAAATGTCTCCTCATAATCAATGCCCTTTTTCTGTGCGTAGCCTTTAGCTACCAGCCGTGCCTTGTATTTATCTATGGATCCATCTGCTTTTCTTTTCAATTTGTAGACCCATTTTGTTCCAATGGCTTTCTTCCCAAATGGCAAGGACACCAAATCCCAAGTGTGATTCTTAGTAATAGAATCTAATTCAGCTTGCATGGCTGCCTTCCAATGCACACTGTGTTGTGCATCCTCATAACATTCAGGCTCTTCATTATCAAAAGTACTTGCTGCCATAATAAACTCCATAGTATGTGCTGAATCATGCAAACGAGTTTGCCTTCTAGTACGACCAGCCATGGGTGCATCCAAAGGACTATCTTGCATAGTCTGCAAATACCATCTAGGTAGCTGTCTAGCATCCTGGTTGTGTGCAAGCTCTTGCTGAATTTTTGTTTCAGCATTATGCTGAGTATTCCGATCAGGCAATGGCTGAATTTCTGCACTTTCCATAGGAGCAGCTGGCTGAACATTAGGTTCATTTTGTGAACCTCCAGCTGAATCACCAAAAGTAATGGGCAGCAGCCCTTCAAAAACATCACGGGCAGCCTGATATGTGTCCAAACCAGCCAAGGATAATTCTGATTTTTCATCAAAAACAACATCCCTGCTGACAAAAACCTTCTTAGTAACGGGATCATAGAGTCTGTAGCCTTTGCTCTCATTGCTATATCCCATAAAAATGCACTTAGCAGCCTTGTTGTCCAATTTTCTTCTAAGTACCTGTGGAATATGGGCATAGGCAAGACACCCAAAGGTACGAAAGTGACCAACAGAAGGTTTACGGCTGTTCCAAGCCTCAAATGGTGTGATGGTCTTCAAGGCTTTGGTAGGGCATCTGTTCAAAATATGGCAAGCACACGACTGCTTCCATCCAAAAACTATGAGGCAAGCTCTTTGCCTTCAGCATACATCTGGCCATCTCCATGAGTGACCGATTTTTCCTCTCTGCTACCCCATTCTGTTGTGGAGTATAAGCTGTAGTATACTGATGTACTATGCCCTTCTGCTGCAAAAAAGAATTCAGCATAGAGGACATGCTGACAGAACTGACGACAGGTTGTACCTGTGCTGACGTGACGTCTGACGCTGGAGCAGGACTGGCGTGTGCTGCAGAAGCTGAGTTCAGAGCTGAGCTCTGATACCAAATGTGAGAGTTGAGGATCAAGGTACAGCAGAGATTCAGTAGATGTGAGAGTGTGAGAGACAGAGTTGAAGCACGACACCCAAGAGAATAGACTGAAATGAGTGTAATCTGAAAGTACAAAGTACAACCCTTAAACCTTAGGGTTGTAGGGAGGTGTTCACACCCAACACACACTAAGTGCCTAAATGTGTGTAACATAAGCACATAAGTACATACGATAATAAGACCATAAGTCTGGGGGAAAAAACCTCTCCTACCGAGAGTAAAAAGTGCCCCAGTGTCCTACTGATCATCGACACTCCCATATGAGCGTAGGCGTAAGTAAGGCGTGAGTAAAATACCCAACAATTTACAAGCATTTCAAGAAGATACAAGCACAGTGACACTCATCTAGTGCTTTTAACACTTATGTTATCTAAGAAAATCAACTTTGCCTTTGATCAAATCTGAGTTTTTTTGTGCTACTCCCTCATCAAATCAAGGAGGGGAAGACTTGCAAGATTTTATGATTGAAAGCATCACTACATTATCGATGCATTATCATTGTATATTTTTGTTCAAATATAATATATCTCACATTTCAAAGAAAAAAGACCATGAAAATAATCCTTGTGATTATAGATCTCCTTTACTCTATAACATTCATGATCCTATTTATTTTTTAAAAATATTTTAAAGAGTATTATATGATGTTACACAAAGTCCTCTACATGAAATAACATGAACTTTTGACAAGTCAATGGAGCTAGATAAATAAATTATTAGTGGAGTCATTTATATAACAATATAAACTTTTTATAAATCAATGGAGTTGAATAAAAAAGTCATTAGTAGTCAAATTATTATATGAAACCTATGATAATAGATATAATTATTCAATATCTCTTCAATCTTTTTCTATAGCTAAAAATGATAGAATATATAATTTAGTAAAGATAAACTCTATTCCATAACTCTTCAAAAAGGTACTCTCTCTAAAATAAAAATATTTTGGTGAATTGATAGAATGATTAGCAAATAAATTATTAAAAATATATATTATCTAAAAAACATATAACTATTCAATATCTTTTATATATGTTTAAAGCTCCTAAAGAATATAGAATTTCTATAGTAAATACATACTAATTTAATATCTATTAAAAAAGATAGTCTCTTTTGGTTCTAAATTATGTAATGATAAGTAGAAATAAAAACAAAGAATAGCCCAAAATTTTTTAAGCTTTAGGATAATGGTCATATGTGACTCTATGATAATGTTATGATCTTTATTTTTAGTAAGACTTTACACCTATGAAAAAAATTCTAATATTTCTTTATAAAATTATTTTAAGTAAAAAAGCCTAAAATTGACTAAGAAAGCACAAAAAATCACCAAAAAATAGGCCATCATGATATGGCATGAATAGTGGGGTTGGGTCATCACCCAGTCATCACTCAACCCCCTTATTTGCGCAACATCATGATGGCCTAATGACCAAAAAAGAAAGAAAGAAACCAAAAATATTCCTAATGATTTAAAAAACACAAAAAAATAGGCCATCATGATGTGGCGTGAATAGGGGCGTTGGGTGATGACCCAACCTCCCTATTCACGCCACATCACGATTTCCTATTTTTTGGTGATTTTTTGTGTGTTTTTTTTGTGTTAGGGTTTTCTCTTTCCCTTAAGACCAATCATACTCAACTCCCCTTATCCCCTCCAGCATAAGGAGGATCCTCTTCCCCTTCCCCTCAAGACCATTCACACTCACCTCCCTTATCCCCTCCAGCATAAGGAGGATTCACATGGTTACACTCTCAGCACCCCCTCTCAATGCCAAGTTGCATTAGATTACAAAGCATGACATGATGCCCCCCACCCCCCCCCCCCCCCCCCCCCTTAATCCACAATAAGATGCCTTTATAAATCAGGCCACAATAAGATATAATATCTATTCAAAAAGATAGTCTTTTTTGGATCCAAATTATGTAATGATAGGTAGATAAAAAGTAGAAGAATAGCCCAAAAATATTTATGCTTTAGGATAATGGTCACATGTGACCTTTGTGATAATGTTATGATCTTTATTTTTTGTAAGACCTTATACCTATCAAAAAAAATTATTATTTTTTCATAAAAGTATTAGGCTCTAAAAGAAAGTTGGAAATTTTTAAAAAATATTTAAAGTTTAATTAATATTTTAAAAATATTTTAAGAAAAATACCTAAAATAACAAAAAATCACCAAAAAATAGGCCATCATGATATGGTGTGAATAGGGGAGTTGGGTAATGCGCCACCTCTCCTATTCGTACCATATCATGATGAACTAGTTTTTGGTCATTTTAAGCAAAAAATACCTAAAAATTACAAAAAATAAATAAAATGACCCAAAATAGGTTGGGTGATTTTTTGAGTCTATTTTTGTCATTTTAGGTATTTTTTACTTAAAATAGTTTTAAATAACAAATGAGTTTAAAAAATTCTTACTTTTTTAAAAAAAATTAGAGCCTAAAATATTTATAATATTTATAGCTTTTTAAACTTTCTAAAGATAGGTACAAGGTCTCACAAAAAATAAGACATTACAAAACAATGCGAATAAAGGGGTCGTGCTTTGCATGTGCCTATTTACTCCTCCATGATACAAAGCGAGGAGGACCCTTGTGGAGATTTTTCTTTGCCACTCTAGTGCCATATCAAGTGGTCCACGATACAGAGAGCGAAAAGGATCGTACCGAGATTATGCTTTGCCGCACTTGTGCCGTATCAACTGCTCCATGATAGGGTACGAATAAGACTGTGTGGAGATTTGGCTTCACTACTCTGGTGTCATTTCAACTTATCCTCTACGCATCGTATCAATGATACCTGCAGGGAATAGTTTTTTATTACTCTTCCTATCATTTTCTATGAGGTAGTGATGGCAAGGATAGTGAATAAGAGACAAGGCCATTAGAGGTCCCTTAAGCTGTTGTCCCTCCTGAGATCCCTCCTACCCTTGGTTTTCCCCAGTCTCCTGCCATGCAATAGAAGCAATTAAGTGTAGAGACTATGTCCTCTCCTCCTGCCCAAGGCAAGGTCCATGTGGTTAATGACCAACCCTATGATCTTGCTGGATAGTCCTCTCCTACAACTGTTAGGGTACCAATCTCCCCTAGAGTACCTGATCAGCCAAAAAATTAATGTAGACCCTCTTCTGCTTAAGGAAGTGAGCCTTCCAAGCCAAGGAGAAAGAGAAGTTCTAGGTTTTACTATATGCAAAAGTGTTTTAGTGGGATAAGGAAGGCCTAGAGAGCTTTACAACATGTCATTCCAAAGACATCTTTTATCAAAGTTGTTGAGGATATTTTTGATAGATTATCAAGAAGAGGTGCATTTAACTCTTTCTGGATAAAAGTCTGTCTTTGGAGTTGAAGAGGTTTTGATTGTTGGGCATATGTGTGGGCCTTATGGGCAAAGGCCATTACCAGCAAAAATAGATGGGATTGATAGAATGCAAAATGTATGCATGAATGTATTAGAGGTGCGTAGATTCTTGGGTTCATATGTATTCTATTTGATATGGATTCCTCGCTTTGCACATGTAGCTGATACTCTTTATCAGCTTCTAAGAAAAGGTAAGAAAATTCATTGGGAAAGAAAGCATCAGATGGCAATGAAGAAATTGAAGCAACTCTTAAAATCTGCTCCTACATTGAGAAAGGCTTACTATTCACATGGAAAGCCTATCGTTATTATTGTTGATACAAGTCCAATCATGATTGGATGGGCAATTGGGCAAGATGATGAGGAAGTACAAAGATATGCAATTCACTTTGGTACTAAAGTATTGACTGAACGACAGAGAAGATATCCACAGATTAAAAGAGAATTATGGGGAATTGTGACAGCCCTTAAATGTGATAAGGAGTATTTTATGGGTGCTCATGTAGTCATTGAGACTGATTGTTTGCCAGTATTGGGTATGATTACTAGTTCTGCTACTCCGAACATTGCTATGCTCCGGTGGATTACATACATCAAATCTTTGAACCTTGAATTTTAGCATATTGCAGGAAGAGATAACCTAGTGGCAAACATGTTATCTCGAGCACATTATGAGAATGAAGATGGGATGATGAATGAGGAGAAAGAAGATGACTTTCTTATGGCTGAAAATGATGTTGCTAAGAGTGAATTTAGCAATGCAAGGTGTTGCTACAGCATTGATAGAAGCTTGGACAACAAAGAGAAGACACTTTAGATGTTTTGTATCTTGTGTAGAAGCGTTTCTGGAAGATGAATATACATGAGAGGGGCTAAGAATTGGTCAATACCTCAGCACATTAACAAAGAGAGATGAATGGTCAGATGAGGAGTTTAAGAAAATCAAGAGGAAAGCGTATGGATTTTTCTTAAAAGATGTATACTTACGGAAACATGCTAAAAAGAAACAGGGTATGCCATTGCGAGTGATAGAGCTTCACAAGTAACTGTTATGCAGGAATTTCATGAAAGCTTATGGGCTGGTCATAGAGGTGTTTGGGGTACTTTTACAAAGATCAAAGAAAGATATTGGTGGCAGGGTATGCATAAGGATGTTGCTCACTTTGTGGAAACATGTACAACATGTCAAATGTATTCAACTGTGAGACATCGGGATGGATTGCAACCCACATATACATTGTCTCTTCATTTTAAGTGGGTAGTGGATTTGGTCACAATGCCTACAGGTCTTTGGTAGATGAGGTATCTTGTGCTTGCTCGTGAAGTCTTAACTAATCAAGTGAAAGGAAGATCTCTATGTACTAAGACGACAAATGCCGTATGTACTTTTCTCTTAGAAGAGATCTTTTGTCGATATGGCTGTGTGGGAAAAATTACAGCAGATAGGGGTGAGCTAGATGCAGATGAGGCTCATGATTTCTTTGCACGGTTGGGGATAAAGCTTGCTTTAACGTCAGCCTATAACCCTGAAGGAAATGGCAAAAATAAAAGAGGTCATCCACCTATTGTGAAGGCATTGGCAAAAGCATGTGGAGAGAAGGTAAAAGAGTGGCCACGATTGCTCCCTTATGCTTTGTGGGCTGACAAAACAACTCATAGTGTTGTTACAGGATATATGCCTACAGAATTGATATATGGTCAAAAATCTATCCTGCCGATAGAAGAGATGACAGTCACATGGAGTGTGTTACCTTGGGAGGAGGAGTTGAATCGAGAGGAGTCGTTGGCCTTACGCATTAGACAGTTGGAAAGAAATTCAGAAGACATAGAGGTAGTAACTACAAAGTTAAGGGCAGCAAGGATACAGAACAAGAAACGGTTTGACAAAAGATATAGACTGAGACCAAGAACCATACAAGATGGGGATTGGATATTGGTTTATGATAGCAGTTTAGATAACCAGCACAGTGCCATGCGTAAAGTTTCCAAAAGATGGTTTGGACCCTGTGTGGTAAGATAGGTGTTTGATAATGCTACTTATGCATTAAATGAGCTGGAAAGAAATCAAGGAAGCGTACATACAAGATACCTGATCAACTCGGTCACACTCGCATCACTCCACTCGTATTTTACTTGCACACTTAGAAGTGCAAGCAGTGTCTTCAGGCGAGATACTTGGCACCCATCATGTAATGGTATGGATGCTTCCTCTCTAAGCAAATCAGAAGTCTCGACATCCATGGGAATCAATGCATCGATTATTGTCTCCATCTCAAGCTCCAAGATTGTAGGTAAGTCTCAAGGGCTATCTGTCTCCTCTGGTATTGACGATATAGATTGGGTAGTACCTTCCAAGTGGTGGATTGGCTCAGGTACTCCATCCATCGCACACCCACGAACTCTTCTAATTGGCCGCAAAGGGTGTACTCCTACTCGGGATGAGACATCACCTCCCTGGATAGAAAATTTGCCAGCCACACCCAATCTTTTTGTATATGGTATTCAATTAGCTTGCAAGTACAATACATGATTGATATTAACTTTTCTTACCGTTTGCTAAAAATCCAAGATCGCCTGATCAATGATCTCAGATTGAAACTCGCCGAAGTGTCGTATGTGTTCTATAGACAATCGACGTTTTCGTTGAATTGCTAGCTTGCATTGAGAGCAAGGACATGGGACATGCTGATTAAGATACGCCTCGCAATCTTGAACATCAAGACCTTCATCGTTTTCCATTTTGTCTACGTTACGACAAACAATTTGTTTTTGTTATCATTATTTTTTTCTTTCTTAAATTGTTTGAGAAGGAATTTCTTCTCTTGTAACTCAACAAAAATTAACATATATAAAGTCTCAACCCACCCACCCACAAATTAACTACTACTGCTACTACTACTACTACTAACAAGAAAAGAAAAAAAAAACTACTATTACTACCACAACAACAAATAAGAAAACTAGATAACAATAAACAAGAAAACAAAAAAAACCATTACTACAACAACAACAAACAAGAAAACCGCTACTACTAATACTACTACAACCATGACTACCACGACCACGACCACGACGACCATGACTACGACTACGACCACAACCACGATCACGACCACGACTACCACTACCACTACCACTATAATAAACAAGAAAATAAGAAAAAACAACAACAATAACTACTACTACTACTACAATAACCATGACCACGACTACCACCACAACTACCACTACCACTATAATAAACAAGAAAATAAGAAAAAACAACAACAACTACTACTACTTCTACTACTACAATAAACAAGAAAAGAAGAAACCACAAGTTTCCCTCTCTTTCTCTCTTTTCCTATTATGTTTAATGTTTTTTCTCTCTCCTCTCCCTCTCTCATTTTCTCTCCTCTCTTTCTCTCTTTTCCTATTATGTTTAATGTTTTTTCTTTCTTTTTCTCTCTCCTCTCCCTCTCTCATTTCCTTTTCTCTCTTCCTCTCCCTCTCTCATTTCCTCCCTCTCCCTCTCCCTCTCTTTCTCCCTTTCCCTATCATGTTTAATATTTTTTCTCTCTTCCTCTCCCTCTCTCATTTCCTCTCCCTCCCTCTCCCTCTTCCTCTCCCTCTCTCATTTCCTCTTTCTCCCTCTCCCTCTCTCTCTCTTTCTCTCTCATTTCCTCTCCCTCTCTCAATACACATGAATTTTAACAAAAACAAGTAAAAGAGAAAGAGAAAACACAAAAAAAAGCAAGAAGGAACAATGCACTCACCGTAAAGGCTCGAAAAAGGGTTTGGCGGCTCCTCTTCACCCTCCGTACACTTCCTCCTCTTCTTTGCGAACAGCGCGGCGGCGGGGCGGTGAGAAGCTTTCCTTCTTCCTCTTTCTCTCTTTCTCTCCCTCTCCCTCTCAAATGCAAGATGTTCGCTCTCCCTTTTGCTCTCTCTTTCGTGTATGCGCGCAAAATAACGTGCTCGGGTTTCGGCTCGCATTTTTTTCATCTGAGTACCGTCGTTATTTGCATTGTGACGCAAATAGCGACACCGCTATTTTGCGTCGGAAACCGCGGTCGCTATACGTCCATATCCTTGTAGTGTCCATGCATCATTGTAAAGAAGCTAATTCCCACATCAAGCAATTAAACTGAAAAATACAATAAATAGACATAAAATGCCAAGAAACCATAGCCAAGGTGGCTAGGCATAAAATGATATTACCAATGTTGGTTGAGAAACAAATGATGAGAGTGGTTGCAGCATGATATGCACTCCAAGCTATGGTGGCCAAGAGTATTCACCCTCTAAGATGGAGAAGAAATCTCCAATCACCATGTATGAGCTATAGAAATGTAGAGGACAATTCCTAATATCCAACCATGCCGTAAAAATCCAATTTTGATGATCGTGGAGCAATTATTTTTATCACAAAAATTTAATATAGCAAGCTGTCATGTTCAAATATTACTTTGTTTCCTACAAAACCATGGAAAACAATCAAGGTGTGATAATGGTTTTCAAGTAGACTCCTCCATGGGCAAACCTTGCCATTTAATAAGGTACTCCAGCAATGAACGGTTCCTTAAAACCTTTTCTCTTTTGCCAATAATCTTTCAGGCTCATAAATGATGAGACCATCTTCATCTATGGGAGGTAACTCCTCTAAAATCTTTATGGCTTTTGGACCCACATACTTCTTAAGTTGGGAAACATGGAAGGTAGAATGAATCCTTGTTGAAAAAGGCAAATCAAGCTTGTATGCAAGCTCACCAACTCGTTTGAGAATTTGATAAGGCCCATAGTAATGATGAGCCAACTTATTATGACCACCTTTAAGATAAGCACACCTAGATTTAGGCACTTTGAGAAATACCCAATCTCTTTCTTCAAACTCCAACGGTCTCCTCTTTTCATCAGCATAAGCCTTCATAACATATTATGCCTTCCTAATGTTTTCCTTGCATTGATGCAAAAGAGCTTTCATTTTCTCAACTTCAGCCTTGGCTTGTGGATTCACGTCTTCATGAAAAAGGACTAAAGGTATTTGCACTTTGTATCCATAAAGCACTTCAAATGGAGACATACCAATGCTCATATAATGAGTGTTATTATAACAGAATTCAGCAAGATGTAAGCCAATGATCTCACAAAGCTTGAGTATCATGGCAAAAATGACGAAGTAAACGTCCAACCATTTATTGACACGCTCTGTTTGGCCATCGGTTTGGGGATGATATGTTGTGTTAGAAGTCAAATTTGTTCCCCATAGAAGTGAACAAACTCCTCCAAAAACTTCTTATGAATTAAGTATCACGATTGGATACTATTTTCAATGGCATACTATGAAGCTTAAAAATACATTCCATGAATTGTTCAAATACTTGCTTTGCTGTGAATTGAGCCTTGGTAGGGATGAAATGAGCTAATTTAGTCAACCGATCCACCACCACATAAATGCTATTCCATCCATGCTTTGTTGTAGCTAATCCCACAATAAAATCCATCGTAATATCAATCTACTTGCCTTGAGGAATAGGAAGTGGTTGAAGTAAACCACCAGGTAGAAGAGAGAAGTCTTTATTTTGTTGACATGAAAGACATTGCATAACATAATCCTTGATATCCCTCTAAATGCCGTTCCAATAGAAACTCTTATGGATATTGTCAAATGTTTTGAACAACCCATGGTGTCCCGCTAAAGGTGAAGAGTGCATCTCATGCAAGATTCGGTCTTTAAAAGAAGATTGTGGTCTCAAGTAAACTCTACCATGATACCATAAAAGACCATTGTGCCATTTGAAATTAGGATACTCTTCTCCTTTACCTTGCTGAAATTCTTTCATTATCTTTGATGCTTGCTCATCAAGCAAATACTCTTCTTGAATGTCATGGATCCAATCCTTATGCACGGGCGAAATAGTAGAGATAGAACATGCCCACATTCTCGATAAGGCATCCACTACCACATTGTCTTTTCTAGCCATATAAGATATCTCAAAGTCATATCCTTGAAGAATAGCTAACCATCTTTGTTGCTTGGGAGATAAATTTGGTTGTGAAAGGAAGTATTTCAACACACGATGATCGCTTTTGACCTTGAAATGGCTGCCATAGATGTAATGATGCCACTTTTTGATACCATGCACTATTACTAACATCTCTTGCTCATAAACATGTAATTGATGCTCCTTGTCATCAAGCTTTTGGCTCTCATAAGCTATGACTCCATGATCTTGACATAAAACAGCCCCAATCCTCTTCCACTAGCATCCACACATATAATAACCTCCTTAGAGAAATCCGAGCATACAAGGATGGGTGCTGAAATTAGAAGAGATTTCAACTCATTGAAACTTTGATCGACAATGGAGTTCCAAAAGAAAGCCTCCTTTTTTAGTCTATCCATCAATGGAGCCACCGTATGAGCATAATTCTTGATGAACCTCCTATAGAAGGATGACAACCCAAGGAATCCTCTCAAAGAGGTTGCATTTATAGGAATAGGCCATTCTTTAACACATTTTACCTTATTGGGGTCCACTCTAATGCCTTGCTCTCCCACAACATGACCTAAATATTCAACTTTATTTTCGATGAAAGAACACTTTGTCACCTTGGCAATGAGTGTGTATCTTCAAATGTGTCAAATACCTCTCAGATATGCTTTAAATGCTCATTCTTTGATTTGTTATAGATTAAGATGTCATCAAAGAAAACGAGGACTGTTTTGAACAAGAAGGGCTGCAATATTTTATGCATGAGGGCTTGAAAAGTAGTGGGTACATTGGAAAGCCCAAATGGCATAACCAAGAAGTGGTATAACATATTTTGGTGAAGACCTTTTCATCTTTAAGCTCATCCAAAAGATCATCAATTCGAGGAATAGGATACCTATTCTTGACCGTTGACTTGTTCGAATCCTGATAATCAATACACATGCAAAATGATCCACCCTTAATTTTTATTAAGAGCACAGGAGAGGCAAATAGTGATTGACTTTGCTGAATTAAACCTATTTGTAACAATTCTTTGATTTGTTGCTCCACTTATTCCCTTTCAAACTTGGACAAGCGATAGGGAGGTTTGTTGATGGGTTTTGTGTTAGGCAACAAATCAATAGGATGGTCAACCTCTCGCTTTGGAGGTAAAGATGATAGTGGCTGAAATAAATCCTTGGATTCCTCCAATAGCTCTTCCAATCTTGGATCCCTTTTCTTTGAAGAAGAAGATGGCTGATTTATTGATTGCCCTTCATCTACTTTCGCAAGCAAAAGAGTAAAGATGCATGACTTGGCATTGATTTCTTTTCACAATTTCTTCATGGAGATGAGTTCTATTTGTTTGTGGTCTATGCCTTTCAGCTCTATGTGATGTCCTTGACAATTAAATCCCATTTGCATTTTCTCCAAGTCTAAGGTGAATTTGCCAAGTGTTTTCAACCAATTACATCCAATGACAATGTCGATAGGCCCCATATCCAAAGTGATCAAGTTTACATTTATTGTGCAAGAGGGCAATAACTCAATTGAAGTACATGGACACACTCCTTTACTAGACTCATATGCACCATTGGCAACTTGTATCCATAAGGAAAAATCCATATCAATGGGTAGCAACTTCAGCCCATTCAAAGATTTGGTGTTGACGAAGCTATGAGTGCTGCCCGTATCCATTAAAATATGTGTAGCCTTGCCATTAATGAAACCTTTGAGTCTAAGTGTATTTTTCCCTTTGCAACCAGTCCATGCATCATGTGAGATGGTACATAAGGAAGCATGAAAATCATGAATACCACCTAGATCAAATGGAAATCCATCCATGGGATCATAAAATTCTTCATTGGTGGCATGCTCTTCTTTATGAATCTCTTCAACCATTGGATATGCATCAACATGTAGTAAATTCCCCTCTTGATCTTCTTCTTCTTCAACTTTCACATCTTGAGTGATCACCGTGTTGATTTTTGAGTTCTTAGCTTTACACTTCAGCTTATGATATTATCACCACTTCTCCCCACATTTGAAGCATAATCCTTTTGCATGCATTTCTCTAAGCTTGTTGTGAGGAAGGAAGTTGTTGTTAGAACTATTTTGGGGTAGTTTAGGAGCATTTTCAGCTCTTGAAAAAGTACCTCTTGCCTCAACTACATTTCTAAAAGTTTGCCCCTATTTCTGTACAAAATTTTCACCATGTTTAGAGGCATAAACAGTGGGAAATGTTGGCACTTTATTGTTATAACTGTTTTGACTTTTATAACCTCTGTTTTCTTGCCTAAAAGAGTCTCTTGATTGGCTGAAAACTTGCCCATACTTTGTAGGTTGATTGGAAATATTATTGCCCATACTCCTTTGCTGAAAATTTCCTACATCTCTCTTGTACTTCAAGGAATATCTTTCAGCCAATTGTATGGCCTTATGTAATGTTTTTGGTTGTTGAGCTTCTACCTCCAATGATAGGGCAGGGTCAATACCAAAAATGTATTTATTCAACTTAGAAAAATTTGAAATGCCTTCAATATACATGGAGAGATTCAAGTAGGTGTTAGAATAGTCTCTAACGGACATTCCTCTTTGAGTGCATGCATACCATCTTCTTTGAAGCCTTTCTTTTTCCAAAGGAGACACAAAGACATCAATCATTGCTTGCTTGAACTCCTCCCACGAGTCAAAGTTTTGCCCAATCTTGTGCATGTAATGCCACCAAGTATGGGTGTAACCTTCAAGATGAAGAGCCGTGAAATAAATCTTGGCTTTTTCACTTCTAGGATAAAGGGTGAAGTACAACTCAAGCTTATTGATCCACTCCTCCCATATCGAAGGTGAAGTATTATCTCCTTTGAAATTAGTGATATTGATCTTTTTCTTATATTCTTTTTCATTGTAAGATGGCTGCCCATGAGAATGTTATCTCCATGAATCTTTGTTCCATGAATTTTGCCTAAAAGTAGGTGGCCCAAAACCATGAGATAAAGGTTGTCCATTTGAAGCATGCTCTTGGCTTGGAATGTCATGAGCTGATCTTCGCTCGTCATGCCTTCCACCTTCATGAACTTGATGCATTTTCTTTTTATGCATTTGAGGATTGATGATAAAAAGTTTTCTAGAAGGGTTCACATCCATGATAATCATTATCCCATCGAGTGTTGTCTTGTTCCCCTTCATGTCTATGATTATCTTTTGGGCTACTAAACTGAGGCCTTAGGTTATGAATGTCATGGATTTGTGAAGGATGATGGTTGCCCCTCACTCTAGATGGTTCTCCCCTTTCAAAAGTGTGCATAACTGGCTGAGACTTCTCTTTGCTTGGATGGGAAGGATTACCAACAAAGGGAATTGCATGGGATTCTTCAATAGTTTGAGGTTCCCTTTGTGGCTTGCTTCCAATTTCCTTTATGGCTGAGATGAGTTTTGAACAAGAATTTCCTACACCTTGTCCACCACCTAAAAGTACCTTCTTTGACCTTGTAGGAATACCCTGAGTGGAAGAAACCCTTGTAAACCAATGTAGCAACTAGAAGAGGATTGTGGGGCACATGTAAGGATCAAGGATAACCTATAGATTGGTATATACCTGCTGTTTGATCTGTAAAAAAAAAACTCTATCCAACACCTCTAGGTATCCTAAAAATAGGAGATGCCCTATACCTCTTCCAATGGACCTTCAACCACTTATAGAACCCTGAATATGGCTGATCAATGATGTACTGGTGCCAAACTCTAATAATGGGGAATTTACCTGCACCTAAAATTGAAAATTTCATGGGCTCCGAGACAAGAGGGGTGTGCAAAGTTCCACCTCAAGCCAGGTTGTGCACCCCTTCAAGGTTTTAATCGGGAAGGGAGGGTCACCTCTCTTTTGTCTTCCCAACTTGCTTGGCATCCATTTTTTTCCTTGCAGAAACCAACATGGCAAGTGCATTCTAATGGCTAATCAAACAAGGATACTATGCATTGACTGAAAAAGCCTTTAAATTCTTTAATGAAATGCAGGTGGGTATTGGGAAATGACCGAATTGAAAGGGCTATGGATAGGGCATTTCCCTTTAGCGGTGACTCACTGCTTTTACAATATTCCCACTTACCATTTTCATCATTATTTCAGTCCTATAGCATCAATGTTCAATCATCCAACAAAATCCAAGTTAAGTAGGCAGTGACTAGCATTTATGCAATCAATTGAGCATCAACATTTGAATGGGCAGGAAAGAAATTCATCAAGCAATCATAATCAGTCCTAGGCTGAATTTTACATGCTCTTCAAAGGGAATTAAGAGGTTCTATTACACTCAATCTCTCTTATGAACAATGGGACTGGTTCAACAATTGGATGAAAAGAGAGATTAAGCTGAAAGCAATAGAATTACCTCTTTAATGTTGATGAAGAGTAGTAGATAAATGCAACTAATCAACATTCAGCATAAACCACCATCAATAGACCAAGATTTTAGATCATAAGACCAACTTCAAGAAAACTTTGTCCAATATGATTGCTCCCATGTAATCTTCAGCTCCCGATCAATAAGATTGCTGCAATCCAATCAAAAGAAGCTAATGATTTGATAGAAGTCTATAATAGATTGTTGGAGAAGATCCTTTGAACTTTGAAGAGTGTAGATTCTTGTTAGAATCAAAGATTCCATGAATTTTCAGACATTTCCAAGTTCAAGAGGCTGAAAATGCCTTCAATCTTAAAGAAATTCTTCAATGTAAGCCCAATCTTTAAGAAATACCTTCAATTGAACCTTCTCGGGGTTGTAGACAACAAAGCCCCATGAATTGAAGTCTCAATGAAGCAAGATTTTATGAAGATTGATGGCTACCCTATTCTTCCCCAATCTGAGATGAAGAAAATGCTTCAATCTTGCTTGGAAGCTCCAATGGTTGCTCAATGTCACTTGTACATGCTTGCTCTCCACTTCTTGAAGCTACTAGAGACCAAGATTGACTCAAAACTTCAAGAAAATATTGAGATCCTCATGTTGTCCACTTTCAGCCATAGCTAGGGTTGTGAAGGAAGCTTCATGGGGGGCTGAATAAGAGTGAAAGATCAAGCATTAGATGCCTAATACTTCAGGTTAGGGCTGCATTTAACCATGAGAGAGAGGGCATAGCTTCAGAATGAGGAAGTGAGCTGATCAAGATGATCAACAAGGGGCTGAAAACTGGCGCAAACTGTCGAGAAGCTTCTTCTTCTCCACGTGATCATAAACTTGATAATGCTTGGCCAAATAGTTAATCCACAGTTTGCTTGAGACCTCAGGAATCATTCTTTGAAGGTCTCATGAAGAGATATGGCCATGGCAAAGAGAAATGAGTAGAGATTTCCATAGCAGTTTTTAGCAAGAAGCTTGGAAAGAGAAAAGAGAAGCTTGTTCCAAAAAGTAACCACGGTTTAACCTCTCTAAACCCTATTTAGGCTTCAGTTAAGTCCATGATCCTTCAAAATGGCATATTGGTAAGAGGAAGGCCATCTAAGCTCTACTCTCTCACTTCTCAAAATCAATGATATGATAATTTTCATTGAACACCTATTACCCATGCATAGTAATCTCAACGATAATGTCATTCACATATAGTAAGCAAAATTATTTCAATTTTATAACATCAAAGTTGTAGTATATTGCAGCATGATTTCATGAATCCTTCTAAATAAGTTTTCCCTAATTAAGAATCACTATACATGAGACACAAAATTATATCTGCAACATACATTAAGGACTTCTAAATTTCTTTTTTCATAATGTTTCTCCATATATCTCCCTTTTTCAATAAAGAAAATCAACCCTACACTCTACAAACATAAAGGGCCTTTTGGCAAGCCCAAAAACATAAAATGAAATATGAGTTGAGCAAGAAGACAAATTAAAGCCTCAACTTGTAATAGCACTTGATTTGAAGCCTTGCATGTGAAAGAAATCATTAATATTTGGTAAATTAATAATGTGAAAATCAAGAAAACACCACCAAAGAGGGATCCAAAGGTACTTTATAATTAAAATCATAACCTTACAATTAACCAAGTACATTCATGTAAGTGTCTAATGACTAATCTCTACTAGTGTTAATAGCTTCAGCTCATTCAGAGACATGTTGTGTTTGTGCCTACCTTTATGGAGAACCACATATATATATATATATATATATATATAGAGAGAGAGAATGCAACATCATCATTACTATTGCCTTCTCTCACAATTTTGAATGCTCCCTTTTTCTTCATGAAAAAAGAATTGAATTTCTTCATTTTTCTCTTCAACAAATTCAAAAGCTCTAACAATGATCAAAATGGCCTTTGCTTTTGGCACACTAAAATTTTTAAAAGAACAATGCTCATGCAACTCCACTTTATTACACATAAAATGGAAAGATAGTTAGTAGGTATGCAATATATTAGCTTATGGAGTCTTCGTTGTGGTTAAACAAGGGTGCACTATCATGCGCAAGAGTATTGTTCTTATGTTTTTTTTTTTTTTGGGCTTTTGCAAATGCCTTGCAATATGGAAAACACAAATTTTATTTAGAAGACAAATTACATTTTGATTAAGAGATTGCATGCCATTTGAAGGGATAACTTTTTTTTTGCTCAAAAAACACTTGAAATTGTCATAATTTATTGTACTCGATAAATTAAATATACTAGCAAGGCACTTAGTTTCAATACCCCTAAAGGTTTTATAGATGTTGTCTAAGCTTCAACATAGATGGAATACTCTATACATATGATTGAACTTTGAAGCATAAATGTATGATATAGTACAAGAATATAAGTTGGTTAGTAAGCCAATATTCCCAATGAATCATTTGTAATTTTCATGGGAACCAAACATATTAGAGAATTATTGAAGCAAGCTAGATCACATACCAAGTAAATAGTAGGAACCTCAAGTTTATTCCAAATGCATGAGTGGCTTATAATCCGCACATTAGAATCTCAATTTGCCACATTAGAATACTACATGTGTGTGTGTGTGTGTGAACCTTAGGCTTCCAATTCCATTTTCAAAAAGTGTTTAGAATTTTTACAAAAGATAGTAGTACATGACGAAAGTTGAAATGTTAGATATAATTTAATGCTACACTCTTTGAGCTTTCAAATATTCTCCTACGGAACGCTTCAAGATTTCAACGTAAAGGTGATGCACGCTAGTTTCATTGCACAAAAGGGGCAACAGGCATACCATGGACCAATATGTGCACATAAAGTTCCTCCAAGTTGTAAAACAATTTTTATTGAAGCATACAAAGGTCCTCCTTTTTAAAACTTAAACGAGGAAAAAGGTAGTCTTGCAAATTGCAATAGATTTTAATAAATCATGAGGCCTTAAAACATGATATAATGGTTAGATGCATTTATTAATAAAACATTGTATGAGCTAAAGGAACAATAGCATCCTCTCATGCAACCAATAGTTTGGATCATTCGCATGTTTGTGTGAGAAATTTCCCCAATTCTAAGCACAAAAAATTTCCAAACAAACTTTTAAAAACAATGCATCATAGTAGGGCGACGATTTGCATCACAAATTGTAATGACGAATGGTCCACCTTTGTTCTTGATAAGTCTTAACTCTTCAAATAAATCAATTTGCACAAATCCTAAGCTCAATGGTGACAAGAAAAAGCATACCACAAATCAATGGTGACAATAAAAAACATACCATGAGTAAAGAAAATCTAATAAACATGCTGAGGTTTACTTTTATGATAAAAACACATACCTTCACCACAACAAGCAAACAGAGTAGAATTTTACTATGGTTGTGCGAAATGTCTTATGGATACTTTGAGCATTGAAGATTAATTGATAAAGCAAGCATATTATTTTTCAAAACTATCACTATTTGACAAGATGTTTAAAATATACAAATTAGCATGTCAAACTGAGCTATATAGGAAATATAAATAGTAATCTAAAAGAAAGGTAGGTAGCTATAGAGAGGAAAAACAACTTGCATAAGGAGCATTTACAAAGTTTTCTTCTAGATGTAGATTTTCAAAGGCAAATCAGGACTTCAAAATGTTGACATTATGGAGAGGATGCTTAATAAATAATCAAATATGGTTTTAAGTTTCTCAAAAACCCTAAAAGGCATTAACTACAGGATTAATCATAAGAGAAGAATGATCCAACATAGTAATTAAGTTATTCTCATATCTTAACAATGACCTAAGTTCAAGCACTTTATGTAAAAATGTATTGAAGGGATATTTGAGACATGTAATGCAATCAAATTATGTATCAACTTGTGTATAATGGTTCAAGAAACATGAAGGATTATTGATCTATTTTAAAACTTTAAACAAACAACCCAATGTTAGTACTACTTATGTGTGCATGCTTTTTCTAGACCTTATGAAGTTAGAAGTAAGAGGCAACATCAAAATGTATCTATTACAAATGTTTTAAGCTAGTATAGCCATATTAAAGGGTCTATGCTATCATAAGTCATCCTAATATGATGAGTATGACAATGCTTTGATAGATAATACAAAAGAACAAATGGCAATGGTGCATACACATGATATGAATTTGAAATACATGAAGCTCTTGAATCACCAAAACATGGAGTGTAAATGTTGCACTTAGGAACAAAATACCACGATATGCATCAATATGCATGCATTAGCTATTTCTGTATGGTCACCAAATGTAACATGATATATAGGTTCAGTGCATGCATGGAATGCTTGAATGGATTTGTTTTGCAAGAGCCTATGATGCTTTCTAGGAGAGCTAGGGTTGGGGGTTGGAGTGTTGTCTTCTTTGGTCGATGAGGTTGTTTGCCCTTGCCTTTAGCCATGGCAAGTAGCTCAGGGACACTTGCAAGATAGAACCTAAGAATAGCATGCAAGGGTGAAATCTTGAAATTACAAGACAAGGTATGGCATATGCTATCTCTTGTGGCAAGAAGGTTGTTGTTCATCTTCCTTCTCCTCTTGCTCCTCCTCAAGGGTCATCAATGGTAGATCAACTAGCATAAGAAAGACCCATTAATAACCATGCTCCTCTTCCTTCTTGTCCTCCTCCTCCTCTTGTGGTGGTCATCAATAGTAGGCCAACTTGCATTAGAAAGACCCAACCATTAATAAGCACGCTTTTGTGAGAATCAAGGATGCACAAAATGATGACAATTCTTTTGACGATCCAATTGCATGCACAAACATACTCCTAGTTCTTTCCTTTGATTTGTGTCCTTCTCCAACAAGTACTAAACGTATCATCATGAGAGAAGTTGTATCATAGAGCTGCATGCAAGGAAAGAGAGACAGATTTGGTGAGCTTGAATTCACTAAATTAAAGCAAGATCTCTCTCAAGATAGATGGAAAGAAAAAATAGGGAACTTAGATTTAACTAAGAATTCTGAAATAAAAAAGTTGAAAAGTGGGTCACTTAGCTCAAGTACAGTGTGGATAAATTTTTTGGAGGCAGGCACCATCTTGCCATTGCACCATTGTAATAGCATATGCCCCCAAAGGGCAATACTAACAAAAAGTAGATTATGGTTGATTAGCCACCAAAGAGATAAGCACAAACAATAGTTTTACCAAGTGGTGGGGGCAATTAGATGGGCATGTTTGCTTGCACCATAATACCTAGGAGAAATAGTTCAACATTGGTTCCATGGATCAACATACATTTTTTATATAGTGATCAAGATGTCCTTTGGTTAGCTAACAATATAGAATATTTAACCACGAGAATACACTCATCACAACTATGGTGAAGTAATTTTTGCTTATCTATGTAGCATATTAGCCATTCATAGACAATATACATGGCCAAATTGAGTGAGTGATTTCTTGCATGGCTAGAAAATATTCACAAGATGTGGCTTTTGTGTGGAGTGCCTAGTATTCTTGATTAGTAGCTCACTTTTCTCTTCCAAAACCATGGAAAAATTTGTGCTACCATGGTTTAGCCCAAATAAAGGTCGATTGCAAATTGGGCTTTCTTTTTCTTTGAATATGAGAATTTATTAGGAAAATTGGCCTATCATCACATCTAAGAATACATGTGCAATCAATCTAGTTGATGTATCATATTTATCAATGTAAGAGAGTTCTTTGTTGTAATGGGGGATAGTTTAGGTGCATTACATGTTTGTGGTTTTTCTCATGCTGCCTGCTTGGAGATAACTAGACAAATTCTTTCATGTTTGTGAATTTTCTCATGCATACATTACATGTTAATGTTTTCCTCATGTGTTTTTCAATTTATACATTAGATAAAGAGCACTCACAGTTTTATGGAGCTAATAAGATTTGCCTAGATGTTGTGGCTTGAAATGTTCTCTCGGTAAAGAGTATCTTGCAAAACATAAAACAAAATTGAAGCAAGTTACTTGGCCAACATCTAATGGCTTCAATATTTTCCTATTTTTTGAATAGGAATCACACTATAACTTTGTAGAAGCATAGTAGTAACAAGCACAATCACATAAATATGCTATGCAAGTAACATATTGAAGAGTTGACACTCTCTTAGTTGTCATATAATTGTGGAGAAAAATGCTATTCCCTTGTATATGTTCAAGAAGGATAAGTACTTTTCTATACTGCTCAATATTGTAAAAATAAGTTTCAACACAAACAAAGATTTGGAAATAAATCTTGACCTTGGCAAAGATTATACTTTTGTAGATTACACCTATCTTTGCTGGAGTCAAACCTTGTGATGAAAATCGATCGACTTGTCATTGATTAACTATGTAGCAATATTAATTAGTTTAAGTACTATTAGCCACTGACCACTATTAATGTACCTTATTACTATTACTAGTCATAACCTTAAACTTATTAGCCCTAATTTCAAATGATTAACTACTACAACTATATACATTATTATCATTATTAGTATTAATCATAACTAGTAGTAAATATATGTTGTTACTATTATTAGATTTAACATTAGCCAACTACATTAATTTGACAGCTTGTGTAATAACTAAAGTATTAATTGAAACTAATTTCACTACCCTAACACTAATACCTATCACTAACTAATGCATAACATAACTAACTACTAACAACATCTAGCACCCTTAAATTAAGCACTCTAGTAACTAATTAACTAAAAACTATAATTAAATAACAACACTAATAAAACAACGCCAATGCTAATAATAATTTACATAAAGCAATGTTAATTCATTGTAGAACTAACAATGTAAATAAAACAACATTAATAACAATGTAAATAAATTAATACCACTTTAATGAGGATGATGTGGTGTCTTAAGACACATTTCTTTCATTGTTTTTCTCTATGGGTTGATGAATAATTCTTCTAAAACCCTAGATTAACCTCATTTAAAGGAGCATATCTTTGGGAGTTGAAATCCAACTTTGGACTCCATGATAAATATTTGACTAAGGACATGGGCATCCATGGATGAGAATGATAGGATCTTGAAATCTATCTCCACTGATTTGGGGTACCTTTCACTCTACTTGGTTCCTTGCATGCCTACATGAGTGGATTCCAATAGCTTCTCATTAGTCCTTGGGACCAACAATACTCATGTCGCCATGCAGTCATATCTTTGTTCTCAACTTTTATCTCTCTCAACACTCATGTGGACCTCCTTGATCATTGCTATCATTATTATTATCATATCATACGAACTATCTTTTCTATGGTAAGATCCCTCAATGGGATCTCGATGCTATCCTTTGAACATGCCTTAAAGGTGTTGGGTAGAGAGATTCACTGGTTGCTTTGGCCTTCTCAACCTTAAAGCCTCTCTCTCTCTCTATCTCTCCCTCTCACAAGAGTGTCATCAAAGACAAATTGAAGCATATTATTTCTACATTCCTCTCTTTGATGCATGGTATGCCCTTTTTGTCTCCATGTTCTTAAAAAAAAAAAAAACCCGTAAAAATAAAAGTAGTAGTTACGTTATTATGCATTATGCATGCGTCTTATTGAAATTTAATTGACTTTGAATTATTAGAAAATATGTTAAATGGTAAAAAATATCATGAATATGAACCTGAACAATGCAGTGTCGCCCTTCAGCCGAGCGTATATTTTCGATTAACCAACGAGACAAGCTCGCGGCGATGCTTCGGAGCAGCTCAGCTGTACTGAGTCCTATCCAAGATCAAATTCATGGTTACAGTCAGGTATGTGCTTTCAGAGTTCATTAGCTATGCTAGATCGAGGGAGGGATAAGTTTAATAGGATGGCAAGGTTTCCTGGTTAGACTCGGGGTTGTTCTCTGTGAGCTCTTTCAGGGGCTGAGGGTTACAGGTTGATTTGGTCGAGCTTGGAGGAACGACTGCAGCGGCATTCTCTTGCCTAGTTGCTAACCTCAGTGGCACGTTGATGGATGCTCCGCCGCAGCACCCGTTTTTCTGATGGACTAGTATTTGGTATATCTGGAGGATACACAATGGTTGGCCATGTGGGGCATGTTCGAGGATTGCTATTATTGTAAGTTACTTCCATGGTTTCGGCTAGTTTGATACTCGGAGATGAGGTTGCTCCTTGGATGGACATTCATTCCCACTCCCATTGTGCCTGCTTCTCCTTGGATGAATATTATTCACACCACCTCGGTTGTGCTGTCTTCATAATTCCCTTCTTTGTTCTTGTAGCTTTGTACTTTCTTAGCCTTTTGGCTCCATTAGTGTTTCTTGCATCTCTTTGGTTATGAGAGAGAGAGAGAGTGTGTTTGTGTGTGTGTGGTTTTAATATCTACAAGAGGCTGAATAGGCCTATGAGACAAAGATAAATGCATCTTTAGAAAGAAGAAAGGAAGAAAGATATATTGACGTTTGCAAAAGACCAATATTGCCTGTAAGACAAGACTAGAGTACATCTATGTACAATATCATCTTATCTCATGAGGTGAAAGAAAAATGCATTATAGTGTAAGGCTAATATCTAAACATCTAAAGATTTGTAAGTCTAGAAATTGTACAGACAAGATATATAGCTATAGTAACTCCTCTCTATACCTCAAGGTCAATATATAATCCCAACTATGATGTGCTCTAGGGCCGCTCTGTTGATGTATTAAGGGGTAATTTTTTGTGCCTCACAATGATGGCTTTGATTTGGCTAAAGTATGGGCCCCTTTGTTGTCTACTAGGTGCTCAAGGTTTCTGTGCTCAACAAAGCACAATAGCCCTATCTAGTGCGACTCCATATTGTGGGGTAGATGCAATTTGGTAGGATGACTTTGTCCTGGTTGAAGTAGTAGTGCTTGTGGAATTTGATTTGTGGAAGAAATCTGTCACTGCTCTTTGCTTGGGCTTGTAGGTGAGCTGGTCTCTTGTCTTGTAATAGTGTTGTGTAGCATCTCTGGTGCTCTAGGAGAAAAAGCCCTAGATATCTTTAGGTTCTTGTACTTCATGACATGGCCAAAGAGGTTTGAAGTCCTCATGGAAGAGACAATGAGGCCTCCCTTGTGTGAAGATATGCTAAGGTTTGCATTAAGGAAACACAGTATGTACGACCAAGATTGAAACACAAAGACTTAAACAATGACAAGCAAAGCTTAAACCCTATACGTAAGATGCAAATGCAAAACTCAAAACTCAAACATAGAGAAGAAATTTTGAAGTGAATGAATGCTATAAATGAATGTAAGAATGTACAGAATGCCTAAGGGCAGAGCAATGAAGTGTTGGAGAGTGACGTCTATTGGAGATGGATCCCAAGTGCTATGACCACTAGTTGGAGTGCAAAATACAAGGAAAACACCAAATGCTGATCACCAGTGTCAGGGAATTGAGGTGACTGCAAAGGATGATGGCAGCATAAGAAAGTTTTCAACACAGAAATAGAGTTGCTGCCTGGAGGAGAAATACCACAACTAGCTGTCGCCTGCAAAGGGAAGAACCAAACACAAGCTTTAGAAGATTACCTGATATTGAGAAAGGGCATTGTCAATTGTCTCTTGACTGAGTAGAAAGTAGTAGTTTGATTGTTGGTGATGGGTGGCAGATGGGATCAAAAGTAGTAGGAGGAGGGAGGGCGCAACAGGTGAGAACTGTGAAAGAAGGCGCCAGACATTGCAGGAGCTATGGAAGGGGTGGCAATAGTCGCGAAGGTTGGACCACCATGTGGATGAAGGTTGATGGCTGAAATCTACACACAAGGGTGAGAACCTAGACAAGGGGAATGAGATTGAATGAAGGAAATTTGCACAGAAGAACTGAGTTTCTCTATTTATAAATGTTGAATCTGCACAAAAGGAATGAGGTGAGAATCTGCACACAAGGGTGAGAACTTGCGTAGAAGAAACGAGTCGATCTATTTATGGACGTTGAAGGGTGTCCTAAAAAATTAGGGTTTTGAGGGACCATTGAAACTCTCTCGAATTACACACTAATTTTGCGTTTTTCATTAATTAAGTGTGTTTTGGGACTGTTTGAAGATACTAATTAGTTGTAAAGCGTGTTCTCAATATCCCCTCTCGGGCCCAAAATTGAGTCGAAAGGAAAGGCTTGCAATGTTTATCCCAATGCATCCCAACCCAAAGCAATTGGGGCATTGGACAAAGGGTGCACGAAGATTGCCCACAATGGCCTACCAAGACTATATGAGGCTTACTTTGGGACTAAGCCCGATGTTTCTTATTTAGGGTCTTTGGGTGTGATGCCTATGTTCACATTCCCAAGGCTCATCGTGATAAATTTGAAGCAGCTTCCCGAAGACAGGTATTTGTTGGCTATAGCTCCCAGTCCCAAGGCTATCGTTTGTATGATCCCGTCAAGCGGGATGTGTACACCAGTCGAGATGTGCGGTTTGTGGAGGTTCCGGCCATACCAGCGAGTGAGGAGCATCCCGTTCTTGGAGATCCAGGGGAGAGTTGGGCTTCCGCTACAGTTCCTTTGGAGCCCGCGCCTTTTGCTTCTGATTTTGTTTCTGACACAGAGTCTACTGTTCCACTGGTCACCCCCGAGGAGTTACCACCGGTGGATATCCCAGAGTCTTCAGCTGCTGGAGAGAGACGAGGAGAGGTTCGGCCTCCTCCTCGTTGGGCCCATGACACACTCTGTGATTCAGGGATCGAGGGGGTTCCTGAGGAGTGGGGACCGCAGGATGGTCCGCGGCGGTCACGGAGGCACCAGCCACATTCTACGGAGCTTGTTTGCTCTAACTATTGTTTGATGACCCGTGGTATGCAGGATTGAGAACCCACCTCCGTGAAGGAGGCTTTACAGTCCGCACCATGGAAGAAAGCTATGGAAGCCGAGTTGGAGGCTATTGAGAGGAATGGCACTTGGTCACTCGTGCCACGCCCCCCGAATAAGGAGGTGATTGGCGTCAAATGGGTCTTCAAGACCAAGTACCTTAGCGATGGTTCTTTGGACAAGCACAAGGCTCGCCTTGTTGCTAAAGGTTTTGCATAGCGCCCAGGGATTGATTGTCATGATACTTTTGCCCCCACTGCTCGTATGGCGACTATTCGAGTTGTTCTTGCCTTGGCTGGCCATAGGAGATGGCTTGTCTACCAGTTGGATGTGAAGTCGGCCTTCCTCAATGGTGATTTGAAGGAGGAGATCTACGTAGAGCAGCCTCCTGGCTTTGGATCTTCAGATGGGAAAGTCTACAGGTTGAAGAAGGCCTTGTATGGCCTCAAGCAGGCTCCGCGTGCATGGAACGAGAAGATTGATTCGTGCCTTCAGTCACAGTTGGGATATCGGCGTTCTAAGGCCGATCCACAGCTTTATGTACACACTTCCGAGGCTGGTTGTGTGCTTTTTGTGTTGTATGTTGATGATTTGATTGTCACAGGTGATCATGCACAGAAGGTCCAAGAGACGAAGGCAGCTTTACATCGGACGTTCGAGATGACGGACTTGGGTCTACTCCATTTCTTTTTGGGCCATGAAATTTATCAGTCTCAGAGGGGGATTTTCATCTCTCAACAGAGATATGTACAGGAGCTCTCGGTTTCTTTTGCGATGGAGGATTGTTGGACCCTTTCTACTCCTATGGATCCGAATTGGAAGGCCACTTCCCATTCCGCTTCTCCCATGGCGGATGCTTCCCGCTATCGTCAGTTGATTGGATCATTGATTTGGCTCCTCAACACTCGTGTTGATCTTTGTTTTGCTGTTGGCCTCTTGGCAGGGTTTATGAGTGAACCTCAGACGGTGCATTGGCAGGTTGCTCAAAGGATACTTTGGTATTTGAGGGGGATGTCTGATTTAGAGATTCATTATCCCGCAGGCACAGGTGGTTCAGATCTTGTTCTTGCAGGTTGGAGCGACTCCGATTGGGCCGGTGATGTGGACCACAGGCGGTCTACTACAGGTTACTGTTTTACCTTGGGTGCAGGTGTTATCTCATGGAGTAGCAAGAAGCAGCCCACGGTAGCCCTTTTGTCTACTGAGGCGGAGTATCGGGCCGCGTCTTCCACCACATGTGAGGCTGTGTGGCTTCGGAGATTGTTGGAGGAGCTTGGCTGCCCCCGGACTCGTCCTACTTTGCTGCAATGCGACAATGAGAGTTGCATTGCCTTGGCACAGAATCCTGTTTTTCATGCCCGTACGAAGCACATAGAGATCGAGTACCATTTTATCAAAGAGAAGCTTCTGGATGAGACCATCACCGTGGAGTACTGCAAGACGGAGGACAATCTTGCAGATTTGTTTACGAAGGCACTTCCCTAGGCTCTACTTCGGAGACATTCCAGATCCCTCAGGCTTCTGCCCCGCCCAGGCTCTGAGAGGGGGTGTTAGAGATTAGTTGCCTGGTCGGACTGCACAGTCCACAGTCCAGTCGGACTGTACAGTGGCAGTCCGACCTGCTGCAGTACAGTCAGCTGCATTTAATGCAGCCGACCTGCATATTTTGGCGCCCAGGTTTTTGGCTATTTATAGCCGATTTTTCCAGCAGTCTCCCATATTCTTCTGCTCGCAGATTACAGGCTGGAGGCTCGCGCAGATTCCGTCTTTGTTCGCAGATTTCAGTCAGGAGATCGTGCAGACTGCAGCGGACTTTGAGGTGAACAGTAGGTTGCATCGTTGAGGTGGAGACACGCAGTCCAGCGCACTGTGCCCGTGTATATATCTGCATATCTTTGTATACAGCACACTTTATACAGCAGATCTTCATCTTCCACTGTCTCTTTCTCTCTCTTCTCTCTCTCTACGTTCTCTCTCTCTCAGTCCTACGCTTCCGCACTGCTGCACTCTGACATAGCATCCAACCAAAACTTTGGGGACAGCTTATTAGTTACATACATACATTGTTGAGCTATATAAAGTGTAGTACACTCATGAATAATATTCTACTTAGCCATGAAAGCATTGAACTCATGTTAAATGTATCCGCTCCTTCTATGAGTATGGAGAGTAACTAGCTTACAACCACTTCCATTTCCAGCCATCACCAAGAAGCTCTTAAAGCATGCAAATACTTCCGACTTGTGCTCCAACACATACAACCAACAATGATGTGTCAAGCCATGAGAAAAGGTCACAGAGGACACATGTCCCTCGATGGATTGGATGCGTATAGGACCACAAACATCACTATGCAGAACTTGCAATGTTTGATCAGCCCACATAGATCCACCTATTGGAAAGGAAGCATAATTCATTTTTCCAAGAATACAAATATTGATGCCTTTAATCAAGGGACATCAAACACGATGTTTTTGCTCCTAAGACAATGCAAGCTGCTATAATTAAGATGACCAAACTGAGCATGCTACAACTCGGTGCCATCCATGATTTTAGCATCCAATACTAGTGCATTCTTTGATGCTCTGCTCTCATACAAATCAAGCTTGTAGAGTCTATTGTATAATGTGCCCATGATAACGAGGTCATCCCATCACTGCAATCATGCACATTGCATCTATTCGTACAGGAATCTAACCATAGACATATAATGGATGAGACTGAAAGCAAATTTTTCTTAATGCCAGGCACATATGAGACATCTTTGAGCATAACAGTACTCCCATTCACTATAACAATGAAAATCTCACCAATGCCTTTGATTGCAAAGGAAGCATTGTTGGCACAAATGATTGATCCCCTTGGGTGCATTTCGTGGTGAGACAAACAGCCCATGAAAAGAGGTGAGGCAAACCACCACTGTAAAAAATTCAATTATCCTTGGTTTTTGCCATGGATAGGCTTTGTATATGCCATGAAAAATCATACGAGCATTGAACCATAAATCCATAAGATGGATGAATGTAAAAATGTGCCATGTTTGCCTCTGCATCCTTCACATTCGCTGAATTCTCAGCCACAATCATGCCCGATTACTACCTTTTCTCACTAGCAATACACATTCTCATTCTTTAATGACATGCCAAAATTTTCTACAAAAGTCACATCTTTTTCTTACCCTCATCTTTAGTGACATGAGAGTCTCAAGGTGGGGCTGCCTTCCCCTTTGCTTCAGATCTAGATTGTTGCCATAATTTGCCTTTGTCTCTATGGCTGGCTGCAAATGCCTAATTATCCATAACCATGCTTAGGTAATTAGCTTGAGAGTGCTCTTGTCGTAATGTGAAGGGTACCAACTCATTGAAAGAGTACAAATTTGCATTACCCCTTGTAAGCAAACAAAGAATAGTGGCAAAGCTTTGGTAATACTCTAGCAAATCAACCAAGACATTGGATACAAGAGATGCATTTGCAATGATCTAGGCAAGGCGTTCCTTGATATCCTTTATTTGTGTAATGTATGCATCAATTAAACCATGTTTTGTCATATGCTTTATCTCAAGTTGCTTACACAAGAAGGAAACATGTTTGTTATTGTGTACTTCATATAAAGAGGCAAGTACATCCCATGCATATTTGGCCGTTGTGCGTGACTATATGTGCGGGGTGACTTGTCTCTTGCATGAGAGTGCACTCAATGCATGTGCATGGGCATCTTTGTGAAGAAATGCTCCAAACATAGAAAACACAAAACCAATTGTATGACAAAGTACAAACTATTAAGCATTGAACACATTTAGGGTTAGGGTAACTTAGAGAGAGTGAACACAATGAATAATGAAGTGAATGACTACTGAATATACAATGCTAATGTAGCAAACACACTATGCAGTAAATACTGAACCTCGAACTTGTATCTCTGGGATCAAGGTAGAGGTTATGAGCTGGAGAGTGTGTCGTACTCCGAAATGGATCTTGAGATGTAGCAAGGCAGCCTTTGTGTGTCAAACACGAGCAAATGTAGCTAGAGAGATTGGATCTGATACAGACAGGCAGTGAGAAGAAAGAAAGATAAAAAACGTAGGTATTTAAGGAGAGAGAAAAATTGGGTGACAACTAGAGATAGTAGACGAATGTGCAAGAAGTGTAGGCGACAACTGGAGGAGAGAGAAACTCAGTAAACATAGGAATTGGATAATGGCGAGAGTGTCAGATTGATGGTGATAGCTCCAGTTGATGACATCAACAGTAAACACAAGGTTCAGACTGTAGGCGATAACTCTAGGGTATTAGGTGATAGCTCCAGAATGCAGGTGATAACTCCGGATACAGGCGATAGCTCATAGATGGAGTCGGAGATTGGAATCAAGCACTTGAAACCTGCAAAAGTTTGGGGTACCCAAAGTAGGGTTTAGCATGTGGGGTGCAATAACTCTCTAGGATTATGTTTCTTTTTAAAATAATAAGGTTTCTTTATCAATTAAGCGTGTTTTGGGGTTCTTTAAGTCAAGCTAATGGAGTTTCAGCTTAACATCCCCCTCTCAGCTCAAAACTGAGCCATGAGAAATAAGCCTTGTTTTTATTTTCTTTTATCCCAAGGCATTCCACCCCAAAGCAGCCAAGGCATCGGTCAAAGATTGTGCATTGGTTGCCCAATGACCTACCAAGACTATAGAGATGATGGTTATCATACCAAGGAAGCCCAAGTGATCACTTCAAAGAGGCTTGGGTATCGGACCAAGGGTACTTATCGGCTATCTAGGGGCCTACCAAGTCTTGCAAAGGCGGATAGAATCAACAATGGACTTTTTCATTTTGTTTGTTTTTGTTTTTGCTTTTTTTTAAAAGAGAGTTTTGGTTTAGTTCGTCACAAGATTCAACATTAAGTGAGGGTTTCAAATCAATGTTTGTCCGATTGAGTCAATGTGACCCAAAGTACAAGAAATAAGGATGGAGAGTCCCACTTCCTTCATAAAATAGGCAAAACAATCCCATTCATTAGTAGGATAAGTGCCTAGGGATTACCTAAAGGTATGTATGTGCGCCAATCACATGGAGAATATGTGGAGAGATGAGCAAGATGATGAATTAGTAAGCAAGGCAAGTAAAGCTAGCATGCAAGCATAGGGAAAATTAATCTTAGGAGATCGCCATGTGCAATGCCATGAGTATGGTGAATCCAGAGTTGATCACTCCAAGGGTGACCGAAAAGGGATAAATGGGCACAGATACATATTTACATGGACAGAATACCAATGCATGGGGTAATGCAAAGGAAGATGCAAGATTTCATGCTCATGTAGAATGTGGTGCGCTCTTTTACAATTAGGTCATCTTGACAATGTGGATGAAGTTACAAATATCCATAATGTACAATACAAAGTAAATAAATATGTGAGAGTGAAAAACTGTAAGCAACATTACTGTCACTATTAAGAAAAGGAAACCGCCCCCTCTCAAACTAGAAGTAAGAGAGAAGTATCCTTTCCCCATCAAGCTAAAAAGGTTGAGGAGGGTGTATCTAAGTTGATCCAAGATAGAAGGTACTGTAGAATTGACATGTTGACTGCCTTGGTCAAAATATTTGCAAAATTGTCATTGTAAGGCATAAACTCTAGGCGAATACTGTCTAGCTCAACCTGCTTTCTGGTGAGCTGCCACGTGCTATGTTTGAGGGGTGATGATCGGATTGCTCGCAAGGACAATAGCATGCCATGCCCAAGGTAACGAGGTAGCTGCCATGGGAATGTTGGGTGTTAGGATCCCCCGCCTAGTTAGAATCAATGTACCCCTGCAAGCATAAATCATGACCATAAGTGAGTCCATAATTAAGAGTATATCTTAAATATCTTAACATATAAAAACAAGTAATCCAACGAGACATTCTAAGTGCATTAAAATGTTGACTAAGCAAAACTAACCGAATATACTAAGATTTGACCTAGTATGAGCATTAAAGGTTGACCCGAGATATCCTTATGCAGATGGACATTGGGATCAAGAGGCGTGGCCACTGGCTATGTCTGACCAATGCAACACTGTTTCACCTATGAAGATATGCTAGGGTTTGCATAGAGGAAACACAACATGTATGATAAAGACTGAAACACAAAGACTCGGATAGAGACAAGCAAAACTCAAATCCTAAACACAAAACTCAAAAACTCAAAACTGAAACACAAAAACAAACACAAAGAGAAGAAAATCTGAAGTGAATGAATGTAAGAGTGTACAGAACGCCCAAGAGCAGAGCAATGCAACGTCAGAGAGTGACGTCCATCGAAGATGGATCCCAAGTGTTGTGACTACCAGTCGGTTTATTGGAGAGAGGAAGACTGTCAAATGTAGATCCCAACAAATGTTAGAGATGCTAATGATAACTGTGGATGATGCTTGATGATGTGGGCAATAGCAGAAAGCAGTAAACGTAGTTATAGAAGGGCCCCCTAGAGAAGGAAGAGTGTGAGCTACCGCTAGGTAGGGTGAAGGCCAAATGCAATCAACAGGAGGTCATCAGAAGGTGTGGGAGATCACTACCAATTGTCGCTTGGTGGAGGATTCTCCAAATGTAAGCTGGAGAAGATAGACTATGTGTTGGCGATGGAAGAAGAGTCCAAACACAATAGGGAGAAGGATGCCAAATAGTGGGTGATAGCCATGGAGGAAGGTGCTAGGCACTTCAAGGGCTGATGGAGAAGTGGTAGTAGTTGCAAAGGGTAGACTGCCACGCGGGTGAAGATTGATGGTTGAAATTTGCATTGAAAGAATGAGATTGAATGGTGGACAGTCCATTGAAACTCTCTCAAATCGCGCATCAAATTTTCATTTTTCATCAAAGTGTGTTTTGGGGCTGTTTAAAGATGCTAGTTAGTTGTAAAGCGTGTTTTAGCTCAACACCTCCTCTTAGGCCCAAAATAGGGCCTAAAAGGGAATGCTAGTAATGTTTACACCAAGGTGTCCCTTCCCCAAAGTAGCCAGGGCATTAGACAAAGGGTGCATGTCGGCTGCCCAGTGGCCTACCAAGACTATAGAGGCAATGATGACCAAGGGAGTCCAAGCAGCTACTCCAGAGATGATAGGGCATTGGACAAAGGATGAACATCGGCTGCCCAGTGGCCTACCAAGGCCTACAAAGGCTGTCTTGAGGATGTGAAAAATTGATGCTTTGCTTATGTTTAATTGACATTTGATTAAAGGATTAATCAAATGTGCAATTAAAAGATGCATGTGTTGCACATGTGAGGTGTAAGTTACGTTTTCACAGTTGAAGGCCGAAGGACCCTGTGAAAAAGATGTAACAAGTTGTAACAAGTTACATTTGTTAGATTCTAGGTGAATTTTGGTGTTAGTTTGCTCCTAGGACCATTAATTGGCCATTAAGTGTCAATGGTGACACTAGGGACTAGGCATTAATTAATGGATTAATACTTGTCCAAGGGTCAATTAATTCACGGGACCACTTTGGGTTGCAAATGGCCTATCCAATTAATTTTTGGATGGGCAAGGTCAATTTTCCGGGCATGGATTAAGGGTTGAATTAATTTTTAGAATTAATTAATTCTGAAAATTAATTAAATGGCTGGAAATTGCTGAAAATGGATTAAGAAAGCTGCCACTTGGCAAAACTTTCCCATGCAAGTGGGGGAAAGGTTAAATAGGGTTGAAGGGAGAGGGAAATCTCGTTTTTTCATTTTGGAGCTGTTGGAAAGAGGTGTTGGACTGTTGCTGCCAACTTTTGGGGCCAATTCCCAACCATTGGAGACCATTTTGGTGATGGAGATTGCATATTCTTGGCCTTGGGAAGCTGACAATTGCTGCTGATGCACTTTCTCTTGAAGATCACAGTCTCTGATGCTCATATTGTGGTTGGTGCATCGTTTGGGGCTGGTACAGCAGGGCAGCAGCTGATTTTGATCGGTTCTTCGCGACAAATCTCAAAATTTTCTCTCTCTACATCATTCTCTCATCTCCTTCAGCCTATGCTCAGCCATTCTCAGCAATTCTCAACCATTCGGAGGGGATCTCAGCCATTTTTGGTGGGCTGATCTGTAATTTCTGCAGTAAACCCTAATTAACAGTAGAAATTAGGGTTTAGCAGTCACCTTGGGATCGGTGCCAGAGATTGAAGGCTCAAGGGACTAAAATAAGCAACTGATAATTGAAGATTATCAAGGGATTTCAGGAGCTAGCCCATCCTGAATTGATTTGGGGCAGCATTTGGCCAGCCAAGGGTCAAATTGGAGAAGAAGTCCTGGGTGAATCAAGGGGCAAATGACCCAAAAGGCTTGCTGGTCATTTATGACAGCAAGAGCAATTGGTTAGCAGGAGGAGATTGAAGAATCTCAAGTTGTACTCCTTCCAATTGAATGAAAGCTAAAGAAATACCGCAAGGGGCGCCAGTTTTGGGGCCAACAGGGTGTCTACTGTCCAAGAATGTTATGGTAAAGTGTGTATTTCATTTTATGTGCATTTATTTATTGCTGTAATTAACTCTTAAATCAGGTTATCACCACCCATTCCAAGAAGGAAAGCTGGTTTCAAAGGCAGACATTGAACTTTTTTTTTTTGGGTGGAAAGTTGATTTGACGAGTGGTGGCCGATTAAGTAACAGTGACCCAGAAAATGAGGGGAGGGATGGTACACCCAACACATCATAAAATAGTATAGGCTTACCCAACCACTCGTGGATGTTGATGACAAGGGAAAAGTGATGAAGTATCATGGGGAGGAGGATGGTGGTATAATCTGCTGGCGGAAACAACTTAGGATCCGTCCAATGGTGCTCTACACGATGGGATGTATAGTATGCTACATGTTGAAAAATGCTTATGTAGCAGGTGCCACTTGAAGAGTGTCCCTTGTGGGAAAATTGTTTACTTGCTCAAGTGTTCTAGTACAAAGATGATGAAATCATGCAATGCAGAGGGAAAGGTACAACAAGGGAAAAGAGCAATGTTGAAGACAAGTGTCAAAACCAGTAGAATACCGAGAAGGGTAGGAGCCCCTTCTCAACCTAGATGTTGATGTTGAAGAAGAAAGAGGAACTTGAGGATGTCGGTCTTCATGTGGTGTCAAGAACCATGTGGATGAAAATGATGAAGCATTCCTTATTGGAAGAGCAAGGATAGAAGACATTGCCATGATAGCAGTAAGAGAGATATTGCACAATCCGCCTCGATAAGGAAAGCCTCCATGTTGGTAGAAGATCAAAACTCCAAGTAGATGGAACAATGAAAGGAATGGCACGCATCTCTTGTCACCAGCTTAGGAAGGATTGGTGCAAGCTTCCATGTTAGCCTTACACTGAAATACAAAACCTTGCAAAAGATATTAAAATCTGCAAGTACAAAGGTGAGTAGTGAGATGCTCCAAAAAACAGAATTGAAAATAAAAAAAGCAAAGCTAAGTGCAATGCAATGAGTATGTAAGTATGCAGTGGAAGTTTAAAAAGGAAAAGGCTAAGTGTATGGCCACCATCGCATATGACGAGGTCAAGAAGTGGTCCTAGAAGGTGCAATGGATGCATAAAGTGCAATAGGTGAGCTACCAGCAGACCAATCAGCCAATCCTTCAGTAGTGAAGGAGATAGGCTGCTAAGAGTACCCATGTGCCATATATCCAGTAGCCACGAGCATAGCCCCATTGGACTGGCCAGCCGGAGTGGAGGCAATCACAACAGTCTGTGGTGGTTTTCTAGGAGTAAGACCTTGGGCCTTAGTATGACACTCCTCGTCCACATAGCCCAACTATTGCCAGCGTGTGCAAAACCTACTTAGGAATTTGTTGTCAAAGGAGTCATGTTCCTGTGGTTCTAGTTAGAGGAAGTGGTGTCACCCTTGTTTTGGCTTGTCTTTGCATCTTGCAAGTTCTTGCCAAGGTTGGTTTTCCTTCCCGAAGAAGAGGCCACCAACCCTTACCTCTTTGAATGGATGTGTGTGGAGGACTTCTTGTGGACTTGTGCAACCTTGCATAACCCAAAAACTGGCAATCTAGGTAGTGAGATAATGTGTTGGATAAAATGGAAGTATTTGTTGGGCAAATTTTTTAAGAAAAATGTGACTTGATTGTCGTCTGACTTCAGGGAGCTAGTAATTGCAAACTCAGCAAGTAACCTTCGATATTTGACTCGCTTGACTTTTAGATCATCCCCTTTCTTAATTGGAAACTCTTGAAGCTCAAAGTTGAGATTGATACGTCGAGTGTGATCTCGAGCCGCATAGCGGTCAATGAGATTACTCCAACTCTCAGATGTGAGGGGAAAAAGTTGTAATTGAGAATGGAACTTAGGAAGCAACCTGTGCATTAACTCAATATTGGTTGTGGCATTGCGGGGTCTCCATTGAGACAGATGTAGTCACGGTGAGCTAATCGAGGGTCTCAATACCAATGACGAGATCCCAAAAGTCCTTGAGATTCAAGTACTTGTTGCATGAAGTTCGACTAAGTGGTGAAATTGGACTTGTTAAAACGAGTCTCATTTGTAAAGGCATTTTTGGCCATTGCGATAGGAGTGGTAGTGCTAGGAGATGGAGAAGGTGTGTAATGGAGATAAGGTGAATAGGGAAAATAAGGTGGGGGAGTGGAATACACTGAGGAAGGAATCCTAGAGTGCCCACCATGCATATGAGAAATGTGCATAGTGGAATCCAAACGTGGGCAAGGGTGGATTGGGTATGGGCATAGTGATTGCTTATGGAGCCCAAGGTGGAGGAATAGGGACATGGGGAGTAGAGGATGAAAACCCTTGTGTAGAAGTGATCCAAGGGATGTGTGATGACAATCCATAAGCAGAGGATGGATAGCCATATGTCTGCAAGGTCGTGTGGTGGGATTATGATTGTTCGGGGGTAGTGAGGGGAATGCCTATCACAACTGTCCCAAAGTGTAAGGATCTGGTAAAGCGGGGGTATATGGAAGGTATAGTCAAAGGATAGTATTCCCCCTAGCAATGTACCAAGAGGTATAGTGAATGGAGGGTAGGTAGATGGTGGGATGGAGAAAGAGTGAGTGTTAGAAACAGAGATGAAAGATCCAACCCCTAGTATGGTTTGAGCGGAAGTGGAATGTAATCCTAGGTTTTGGAATAAAGATGTGAGTATACTAGAATGTGGAGAAGATAGTGGTGGAATGGGAGGGAGCTGAGAAGTGTGGTTTACTTGCTCAAATGAAACAGATGGTAGAAAGATACTTGATGAAGGGAATATGCTTCGAGAGCCTCCTTTGTTAAAGTTAACATATTAAAGACCATTCGGATGGTGTACACCAAGAGGAGAAACACAAGAGGGTTTTGGCTTATACGACTCAAAAGGATTATATGAACTTGACACAAGACTTGGCTAAGATAAAGAAGATGGATCGCCAGATGCGCCGAATGTTGTGGTCCCTCCAGGATTAGAGAGATGGCCAATCTCACCAATTAGTCTAGACGGAGCAGTAGCACTGTGGAGGAGTGTAAACTAAACTATATGTGATGTGCAAGTACTCCTCAAATTCTTTCTTTGTAAAATAACCAAAATGAGAAGAAAAAGATGGTAAAGATGAAGGTGTGTCTACCTCCTTCTCGAGACCATAATATCTTCTTAGAGCCTCCAATGATATTGAATCCTGATAGGGCATCATAGGATCCCTAGAAGAAAGACTAGCCTCCACAATCACTGTAGGATACTCTTTAGAAGAGCATTGGCTTTGATACCATGCGAAGATATGCTAGGGTTTGCATTGCACTAAGGAAACACAGCATGTACGACCAAGATTGAAACACAAAGACTCATACAGAGACCAACAAAACTCAAACCCTAAACGCAAAACGCAAAAACTCAAAACTCAAACACAGAGAGAAGAAACTCTGAAGTGAATGAATGCTGTAAATGAATGTAAGAGTGTACAGAATGCCCAAGGGCAGAGCAATGGAGTGTTGAAGAGTGACGTTCATTGGAGATGGATTCCAAGTGCTGTGACCACTAGTCGGAGTGTCAGAGAGAGGAAGATTGTAAAATGCAGATCCCAATAGATGGTGGAGATATTGGTGATAGCTGTGGATGATGCCTAATGGTGTGGGTGACAGTAGAAAGCTGCAAACGCAGTAGTAGAAGGGCGACTTGGAGAAGGAAAAAGGTTGCCAGCTGCTACTAGATAGGGTGAAGGCAAAATGCAAGTAGTAGGTCATCGTTGGAAGGTGTCAGAGATCATTGCCTACTGTCACCTAGTAGAAGAGTATCCAAATGCAAGCTAGAGGAGGTAGACTGTGTGTTGGCGATGGCAGAAGAGTTCAAATGTAGCAAAGAGAAGGGCGCTAGGCAGTGGGCAACAACTAGGGAGGAAAGCACCAAGCATTGCAAGGGCTGATGGATGAGTGGCAGCAGTTGCGAAGGATAGAACAACACGTGGGTGAATACTAATGGTTGAAATCTGCATTGAAAGAATGAGATTGAATGGTGGTAGGCGTGTCCATTTATAGATGTTGAAGGGTGCCCCAAAAAATGAGGGTTTTGGGGGACCACTGAAACTCTCTCAAATCGCACACCAAATTTATGTTTTACATTAATTAAGCGTGTTTCGGGTGTTGGGTATTTGACTCACGCCTTACTTACGCCTACGCTCATATGGGAGTGTCGGTGATCAGTAGGACACTGGGGCACTTTTTACTCTCGGTAGGAGAGGTTTTTTCCCCCAGACTTATGGTCTTATTGTCGTATGTACTTATGTGCTTATGTTACACACATTTGGGTACTTAGTGTGTGTCGGGTGTGAACACCCCCCTACAACCCTAAGGTTTAAGGGTTGTACTTTGTACTTTCAGATTACACTCAATTCAGACTATTCTCTTGGGTGTCGTGCTTCAACTCTGTCTCTCACTCTCACACTGTCTATTGAATCTCTGCTGTACCTTGATCCTTTGTTCTCACATTTGGTATCAGAGCGGTCCTCAGTCAGCAGCCAGGAGTCCCCGCCAGTTTTGCCCCCGAGTCGCCAGCTCCAGACCTGCCCAGTCCTGCCTGCGCCTGTCAGCCCGTCAGCGCGCAGCACTGCCCTGCCCAGACGCCACCTGTACCTGCACGCGCCCTGGCGCTGTTCCTCTGTGCGTGGCCTTTGCTCGAGTGTCCGTCTGCAGGCCGACGCCTGTCGTCCACATCAGCAGCCCTCGTTTTGACCACGCGCAGCCCGCCTGTCCGCCTGCCCGCCGTTTTAAAACGTCAGCGTCAGCAGCCCGTCGTCTGCCCAGTCCACGTCACTCAACGTGAACACTGCACGCGACTGTCCTGCGCCCGCCTGTCAACGTCCTGCCCACCGTTTTGACCACGTGCAGCCTGCTCGTCTGACGACCACGTCAGCCTGACCTGCGCCGCCAAACTGCCCTCCGACCAGCACACGCCAGTCTGCTCCACGTCAGGTAAAATTTTCAACAAATTTTTTTAATTTCAGCCCAGAACACAGTTCTGGAAACGGAGGTTCACACGCGGCAAGCACAGAACAAGTGGGGGGATAAATTTCATGCAAATTTCTGGACTGGATCGTCAGAAATTTTGGGGCTTTTGTGTATTTGGAGGACAGTTGCATTTGAACTGCTGATACAGTCACAGAAAGACTGTTTTTGACAGAAATTTTGGGGATTTTGAGATAACAGTGATGCAGTGCACTGTTTGCACCTTGGGAAGCGTGCATTAAAAGACAGTTTTCTGACAGAGTACGCCCTTGCACATTAATTGCAGAAACGTGTTTGCTGCAATTTCTGGAAATTTGCAGATTTCCAGTTAATACTGCTTTGACATTGCTCATTTTGTCTTTGGAAATTTGTCATCATGGCAAATCAAGGAGGTGATGTTTTTACGTATGTATCCAAGAAAGACAGACTGGACGGAAACAACTATTCCCTTTGGTCATTCATGATGAAAATTGTATTAGTGGCCAAGAATTTATGGGATTATGTTAGTGGAGAGGAAACTCGACCGGGAGTTGTAGCTCCCGCTACTCCTCCTCCCCATGGTGCACGTGGACAATGGGGACCTCAGCCCGCTCCACCTCAGCCACTTCCTCCCAGAACTGCAGCTCAAAAAGCTTGGGATACCCGTGATGCACAGGCCTTGTCGCTGATTGCTCTGGCAGTTCAGCGGTCCATCATACCTCATATCCGTTCGGCATCTTCTTCACGAGATGCATGGTTGACTTTGGAGCATATGTTTGCAGGAAAGAATGAGACTCGGATCTCTTTCTTGAAGAAAGAGTTGGAAACTCTGAAGATGCATGAAGGCGATTCTATGCAGGATCACTTAAACAAGATTCAGGACTTGAGGGAGCAGCTCATGAATGTAGATGAGTATTTTTCGGATGCACAGTTGATATCCACCACCTTGAATTCCTTACCTCCTTCGTACTTGTCTTTTCATACTGCATTGAACCTCACCCTGAGGATTGCTGAGCACCCACTCACTTTTATTCAGCTGGTTAGCTTGCTTCTAGAGGAGGAGCAAACACGGAAAAATAGTGGTGTGGATGCTATAGTCTCTGAGCAGGCTTTTGTGGCAAGACAGAAAGGCAAGAACAGCAAGGTTAAAAATGCTCCGCAGAGTTCTGGCACTTCTAGCACATTGCAGAATTAGTCACAAGGGGGGATGCAAGCAAAGAAAGGAAAATGTCATTATTGTAAGAAGCCCGGCCACTATATCACTGAGTGCAGAAAGCGCATTGCCAAAGAGAAGGAGGAGTCAGGAATGTGTGTTTCTACTACTCCTTCCATTGCTAGTGAGTCCGCGTCCTTTGTTGTGGACAGGGACTATTGTTTTTACACTTGCAGTTATGACATCTCTTGGGCCGATAGAGCACTTAGCTCTACAGAGGATGCTGACACTTGGTTCTTTGACAGTGGTGCTTCTAGACATATCACATCTCGCAGAGATTTGTTTGCTTCAGTTAGTGCATCTCCCGTTGGGAAATCGGTACAGTGTGCCAATAATGCATCATACCCTGTTCGTGGTATTGGGGAGATTCAACTCACAGCCATTGATGGCTCTATTCTCCGCCTGCAGGATGCTTTGTTTGTGCCTGGAATAAAGAAGAATTTGCTTTCTATTTCTTCTTTGGCACGTTGTGGTATGTAGGTCACCTTTGATGATGACCGTTGCATGGTTCGAGAAAAAGAATGCATGACTTTGGTCTTGACACGATCTTTGTGTCATGGTTTATATGAGTTGGATGCTGTAAACGCCCCGAACAACGTAGTATACTTAACAATTATGATATTCGCTTGTTTTCGAGATTTAATATAAAAGAGAATGAACATTTAAAGCTGAAAATGAAAATTACTCACAAAATTACAGCCATGAAAATGTAAAAGTAATGGAGACAAGATTGAAGGTTGAAGATGGGCAACCCTCCCCGAAGGAATGTATTTCTGCTCAACCCAAGTCCCTTAGGGAAGAGCTCAGTTACAATCAACTTGAGAGTGAGAAGAAGTAATTCTCACTCTCATAAGATCATGCAAAGATGTACAAACATACATGCATTATCTATTATGCAATGATAAGAACTGATTTCTTTACAGTATGAGCGAAGAAAAAGGGGAAATCAGCCTTCTCCATCGTTGAACAGTAGTACATAGATAGGGCTTGCTTCTTGTTGCTAAAATGGAAGAAAGAGCTTGAAAAGGAGGTGTTGTAATGAATTTACAGGCTTGCTGTCCTATAAAACAGCAGTGATAGAAGAGGGAATATGGAGGAATTTGATAATGGAGAAGTGGGGGATGATGATGGGGATGGATGGGGCCAATTTCTGGCTATCTGTGGGTGCTGTACATGAGTTTACAGCAAAGAAAAATGATGTTCAATGAAGAAAAACGAGCTCTTATTTATAGGAGAGGGGAGAGCTAGTACAAAAGGGGAAAGTGGAGTAGCACAAGACAAGTGTCCAGCCACATGTCATGAGATGTGACAAGTGGTGGGACACTTGGAAACTTGTGTGACAAGTGTCTTGACACTTGTCTCTTCTCTATGGCCTTCCTTTTTGGGTTGAATACTGTCAAGAATAGAAACAACCAAATTTAGTAAGCACAGTCAAAGTACAGAACTTACTATTTTTAGAATGACATCCCTATTTTTTAGGACTAGCATTTTTAAGCTAATTCGAGGCTCCTAAAATTTAGGGACTCCTAAAATTTAGGGACCCCCCCAATATGGGTGTCATATGAAAGCTTTTTCCGTGTACATCGCAAAAATGGTATCCGAATCTTCATGTGACTTTCCTATGCAAAGAAATGTGCATTTCAAGCTTTCAGCCCACACATGCACACTATACAAGCATTTCATGCTCATGCCATCTTGTTGATTGTAACTGTCTGTTCTGGTGGATCTAGCCCACACTTCAAGGCATCAATCCTTTCTGTGTGCGAGTCTAACCCTGATATGCATGAGTTCTAGTCACAGGCGCCCAATCGGGCCATACAGGTGGAAGTGTGAACTATCTTTTCTCTAACCCACTGCGTGGGTCCACAATAACCTGTGACCACTCATCAGTGTGGCCAGCTCCAATGCACTTTTCTTTATATCTAATTAGTGCAAAGGAAATAAATTTAATAAATCATTATATAGACAAATTAATGAAAAAGGATACAAATTCTGTTTCTATAGAGTTGTGACAGATGCTCTTTCAGTAGATCACTGAGCATACTTGACATCCACTCTTACTCCTGCTATGATACAGGCGGAGTTATGGCATGCTCGTTTAGGGCATGTAAACTTTGGCAGCTTGATGCTTTTACAGCGTACTCAGATGCTAGATGGCTTACCTCTCTTGGAGAGACCTCCTGAGCACTTATGCGAGGGATGCATTTTGGGGAAAATGCATCGGTTCTCATTTCCTCGTGATGTTGCTTTCAGAGCAACAACCAGATTGCAGTTGGTGCATTCAGATGTTTGTGGGCCTATGCAGACCATGTCATTGGGTGGTTGTTATTATTTTGTGACATTCATTGATGACTTCACACGTTTTTGCTGGGTCTATTGTTTGAAAAAGAAGTCAGAAGTGTATGATGCATTTTTGGCTTTCAGTGCACTTGTTGAAAACCAATCTGGATGCCACATTAAGACTCTTCGTTCGGACCGAGGGGGGGAATACATGTCCTCTATGCTGAATTCTTTTTTGCAGCAGAAGGGCATAGTACATCAGTATACTACAGCTTATACTCCACAGCCGAAAGGGGTAGCAGAGAGGAAAAATCGGTCACTCATGGAGATGGCCAGATGTATGCTAAAGGCAAAGAGCTTGCCTCATAGTTTTTGGATGGAAGCAGTCATGTGTGCTTGCCATATTTTGAACAGATGCCCTACCAAAGCCTTGAAGACCATCACACCATTTGAGGCTTGGAACAGCCGTAAACCTTCTGTTGGTCACTTTCGTACCTTTGAGTGTCTTGCCTATGCCCATATTCCACAGGTACTTAGAAGAAAATTGGACAACAAGGCTGTTAAGTGCATTTTTATGGGATATAGCAATGAGAGCAAAGGCTACAGACTCTATGATCCCGTTACGAAGAAGGTTTTTGTCAGTAGGGATGTTGTTTTTGATGAAAAATCAGAATTATCCTTGGCTGGTTTGGACACATATCAAGCTGCCCGTGATGTTTTTGAAGGGCTGCTGCCCATTACTTTTGGTGATTCAGCTGGAGGTTCACAAAATGAACCTAATGTTCAGCCAGCTGCTCCTATGGAAAGTGCAGAAATTCAGCCATTGGCTGATCGAAATATTCAGCATCATGCTGAAACAGAAATTCAGCAAGAGCTTGCACACAGCCAGGATGCTAGACAGCTACCTAGATGGTATTTGCAGACTATGCAAGATAGTCCTTTGGATGCACCCATGGCTGGTCGTACTAGAAGGCAAACTCGTTTGCATGATTCAGCACATACCATGGAGTTTATTATGGCAGCAAGTACTTTTGATAATGAAGAGCCTGAATGTTATGAGGATGCACAACACAGTGTGCATTGGATGGCAGCCATGCAAGCTGAATTAGATTCTATTACTAAGAATCAAACTTGGGATTTGGTGTCCTTGCCATTTGGGAAGAAAGCCATTGGAACGAAATGGGTCTACAAATTGAAAAGAAAAGCAGATGGATCCATTGATAAATACAAGGCACGGCTGGTAGCTAAAGGCTACGCACAGAAAAAGGGCATTGATTATGAGGAGACATTTGCTCCTACTTCCCGTATGATGACCATTAGGTCTATGATTGCTTTGGCTGCACATTATGGTTGGACAGTACATCAGCTAGATATCAAGACTGCATTTTTACATGGGGAACTTCAGGAGGAAGTTTATGTACAGCAGCCCATTGGTTTTGCAGTTGAAGGCTCAGAACATTTGGTATGCAAGCTCAAAAAGGCACTATATGGTTTAAAACAAGCTCCTAGAGCTTGGTATGAAAAGATAGATGCTTTCTTGCTTGGTCAGGGGTTTCTAAACAGCTCATCTGAGTCTACCCTTTACGTATGTAAAGAAGGGGGATCTATGCTGATTTTATGTCTTTATGTTGATGACCTTTTGCTCACTGGAACATATGCTGATCAGATTTCAGCATTCAAACAAAATTTGCAGCAAACTTTTGACATGTCTGACTTGGGAGTTTTGCATTACTACTTGGGCATCCGGTTCATACATAATGCTCGAGGTATTGGGTTATCACAGTCAAGGTATATTGGGCAGCTTCTTGAGAAATTTGGCTTACAGGATTACAAGCCAGTTAGTACTCCCATGGAACCTGGACTGAAACTGTCATTACATGATGACAGTGATTTGTTTGATATACATATATATGCTCTTGCAGTTGGATGTCTTATTTATCTATGCAATACTAGGCCGGACATACAGTTTGCAGTTTCAGCTTTGAGCAGGTATATGCATCAGCCACGTATGTCACATTGGCAAGCTGTCAAGCGTGTTTTTCGCTACTTGCAGGGTACTCGTTCTCTTGGGTCCCCTTTATGCCAAGGGGGGACCACTGCATTTACATGCTTACAGTGATTCTGATTGGGTTGGTGATTATGATACACGTCACTCTACTAGTGGCAATTGTTTCTTTCTTGGCACTTCTTGCATTTCTTGGCTTAGCAAGAAACAATCCACTGTTGCCACATCGTCATGTGAAGTTGAATACAAGGCAGCTTTCACTACCACAGTTGAATGCGTATGGCTTAGACGCTTGCTAGCTGATTTGGATGTATCTGTTACTGAGCCTACTCCATTGTCCACTGACAGTCAGAGTGCCATTGCAGTGGCACGGAACCCAGTGTTTCATGCTCGCACGAAACACATTGAGATTCACTATCACTTTGTCAGAGAGAGGCTACATGCAGGTGATATCAGCCTTGTCTATTGTCCTACCACCAGTAATGTGGCAGACATCTTCACCAAAGCTCTTCCTCGTGACAAATTTGAAGCATTTCGCGATGCTTTAAATTTGATATCCTTTGGTGGCGGATGATCCTTGTACTCTTGATCACTCTTCACTCCAGGGGGGTTTGTTGGGTATTTGACTCACGCCTTACTTACGCCTACGCTCATATGGGAGTGTCGGTGATCAGTAGGACACTGGGGTACTTTTTACTCTCGGTAGGAGAGGTTTTTTCCCCTAGACTTATGGTCTTATTGTCGTATGTACTTATGTGCTTATGTTACACACATTTGGGCACTTAGTGTGTGTCGGGTGTGAACACCCCCCTACAACCCTAAGGTTTAAGGGTTGTACTTTGTACTTTCAGATTACACTCAATTCAGACTATTCTCTTGGGTGTCGTGCTTCAACTCTGTCTCTCACTCTCACACTGTCTACTGAATCTCTGCTGTACCTTGATCCTCTGTTCTCACATCGGGGCTGTTTAAAGTTGCTAATTAGCTATCAAGAGTGTTTTAGCTCAATACGACCAGCTATAGGGCGTACTTCCATTGAGATAGAAATATACTTTCCTTGGATTGAACAATCTCCATCCCTAAGAAATAAGACAACAAACCTAAGTTAGTCATCTTGAATAGTTGCACCCAAACATTGGAATAAGTGAAGGCATTTGACTTATGCTTAAGGAAGTACACCTACATGTATCTAGAGAAATCATTCACTCTCAAAAAGTATAACACGCCATTCAAGGCGGTAGTGGATGTGGGACCACAAAGATCTACATGAGTGAGCCTAAGGGGTTTCTCAATACGGGTGATAGATTGTTGAGGGAAGGGTCTATGATGCTTTTACTTAGTTGACATGCTTTGCAGACCTTTCAAGATAGTTTTAGGTGTGGTAGGCCCTCAACCGCGGACCCTTGACGCGATATCTCATAAAGAGAGTCGTAGCCAAGATATCCTAAGCGAAAATGCCAAATACGCTTAGAGTCCGTGGGCTCGTGTGTAGTGGCCAAGGCTTGGAAGTGATGGAACTCCGAATCATCGGCAATCGGCTTAGTAAGAAAATGGGTCATGTGGCAAAGGCCATTAGTTTGTGCTTTGCCGTGAGTAATCACTAAACCAATCTGAGATTTTGGCACCTTGATTGTGGTCGTTATGAAGAAAACTCCTCGCTCCAATCGGCAAAGCTGTTGAATGGACAAGAAGTTTACCCAAAGCTGGGGGATATGATAGACATCATCTAGTGAAGCCAAATCTGGACCTTGGTGAGTAGGAAAATTGACATGCCCTTGGCCCTAAATCTTGACCAAGGAGTTATTTCCTACACAGTCTTGCCCGGTTGCAGGGGCTTGGGAAATGAAAGTGTCCTCTATAGGAGTCATATGATGGGTAGGTCCACTGTCCATAAGCCAAACAGGTGCTGGTGTGCTTGCTTGTAACGAGTGGGCCTCTACAGTCAACCTTGTCAAGAGGCAACTCGCAAATGTGAACGAGACTCATATCTAATGTCTCTAACGAGATGATGTGGGCCTTAACAGACTAGTTAGACAAACCCTCTGGAGTTGAGTAGTTTGTTGACTGTGATGGTTGACTGGTGGCAGTGTGGGTTTGGCCTCACTACTACCCTTGTTGGGGGTTGCCACCACCTTGTGTCCCTTGTTGGGGGTTACCTGACTGGGGTGTGAGGATTTGATTCTTGAATTTTGGTTGTGTGCCTCTTGCCTTAGATCCACACTCGTGTCATAATGGCCAAGCTTTTGACAATGTTGACAATGCCTATTATTCTTAGGTACATTCTACCATCTAGGTTTAAGAGTAGGTTGGGTGGTTCCTTGAGATTTACTAGCCTTGTTTTGATTTTAATTTTGATTTGAATTTTGTTTGCCCTTGCCTTGTTGCTCCCTTTTGAGAAGATGCAACGAGAGCCCCGTCTATTGAGGATGTATTATGAAATTGATTGAACAATTGTGTGTAATGCAACAACTAGCAATCAAAACTCATAAAATGTGGGCATTTGAGGTTGTGAAATCACCTGTTGCACAAAATGGAAATATTTTCTTGGTAGCTTGTTAAAGAATGGGTAAACCTTATCGTTAGAGGACTTAGGAGCCCTAGTGGTTAAGAAGTCAGTGAGAAGACGTCGATACTCAGCCAACTTGTCTTTCAAGTCATCCTTGTCTATGATTTTAAAGTTTCGGAGATCATGATTCAAATTGATGTGATGGTTCTATTCCGGGCCGCATAGTGGTCAATCAAGTGTGCCCAACGCTAGGATGCTAATTAATATAAAATGCTCATGCAGCAAACACATAGTGTAGTGAATATTGAACCTCAAACTCTTGTATCTCTAGGATTGAGGCAGAGGTTATGAGTCGGAGAGTGTGTTGTATTTTGAATGGATCCCGAAATGCAGGAAGGCAGCCTCCATGTGTCAAACGCCAGCAAATGCAGTCAAAGAGGCTGAATCTGATGTAGATAGGCTGTGAGGAGAGAGAAAGACCAAGAACGTAGGTATGTGAGGAGAGAGAAAAATTGCGCAATAGATTGCTGTGTAGGAAGTGTAGGCGATAGTTGGAGGAGAGAGAAACTCAACAAACACAAGGTCCTGGATGATGGTGATAGTGTTTGAGTGCAGGTGACAACTCCGGATGATGATATCAGCAGAAAATGCAGAGTTTTGAGTGGAGACTATAGCTCCAAAGCACTGGGCAATGGCTTCTAGATGCATGTGATAGCTCTAGGATGTAGGTGATAGCTCACAGGTGGAGATGAAGGCTGGAATCAGGCGCAAGATGGTAGCATACAGCAAGGGAAAGGTTTGACCATGATGTCCTCTGTGAACGGGGTGTGGGCAGCAAAGATACGGCTCTTGAAACCTGCAAAAAACGAGATTGAGGGAGAGTGGTGGGTTGCATGCCTATTTGTAGAAAGTTTGGGGCACCCAAATTAGGGCTTGGCATGTGAGACACAGTAACTCTCTAGGATCGCATTTCTTTTTAAAATAGTAAGGTTTCTTCATTAATTAAGCTTGTTTTGGGGCTGTTTAAGTCAGGCTAATCCAAATTTAGCCCAATATTGCCATCATGTATGAAGTGGCATCCTTTGTTGTATTTCCAACAAGCTAATTCCTTACTGAGTGAGATTTCTGCAACAGCTTGGATTATCCATTTGCTGGGAAGGAGCATGCTAGATACAAGTTTCATAGAATGGCAAGACTCAAAGTCTTGTATGTTGCTCTTTTGCCTCATGGAGCCCGTTGTTATCATTCAAGAAAGAAAGAAAGAGACTCAATGGTTTTAGAGGTTATAGGCCGCTGTAGAACGGTTTGATTCAGCATATGCTAACTTTGGGTTATTTAATGAGTCGGAACCATTGTTGGAGAATTTAGAAGCCTATATGGATAGATCTATAAATTCTGCTTATCATATGTTGGTGTGAGGTAAGCGTTGGTTTATTAAGCAGCCTTGACATGGTGTGCAGTGGTGGAAGATGGCATTTGTGAATATTGGGACTTTTAAAGATTTCTTTTCAGGATAATAGTATTCTTTTCTCAGACTTTGTTTTCCTTCTTTTGGGTTTGCAAGTTTTTTTCTCTCTTTGGATTCGTCCCAATAAGATTTAAAGCCTTATGCTGGCTTCTTTTCTTGGATGTGATTTTGGACACTCTAGACAATATGGAAACTCCATGACCTGGCTACCTCTGAGTCTACTGTCTCTGATGGCTATACTTACATTCGAAGATTTGTGAACCAATCTCTTGTTAGATGTCCTCGTCACTAAAGAATCAGATATACCTCAGTGGTATCTTTTTCATGACTGCTTTTGAACTTTTTAGGTGCACTGACCTAGAGCATTCATAGCCACTTTGTACAAGCCCTACCTTTACTTTGGCTAGCATTTTTGGTAAGTTGGCAAGTTTGTTTTGGTGTATCTAGCTTCAATGCACAAGTTCTGTTCTATGTTATGTTGATGCTAGAGCTAAGACATAATGCTTTGTCCTGCTAATGACAAAAGAGGGGGTGCCCAATATGCAGATACAGAAACTACAGGCTCTCAGGACACAAGAAATTATTGGTCAGCATCATTTTTGGGGCAGAACTGATTGTACAGTATTTTCTGAGCAGTGTTCGCAGCTGTGTTTTTCCAAACAGTCAGGAAACAACTATTACAAAGCACTTCCCATGGCAACCATAATGCAGGTTGCATCTGACCATTTCAGAATGCCTCATGTTCTCACTGTTGCTGGTTCCGATTCAGGAGCAGGCGCAGGGATACAAGCTGATATGAAGGCCTGTGGTGCTCTAGGGGTTTATTGCTCCACTGTTATAACAGCAATCACTGCACAGAATACAGTCGGTGTACAGGTATTTCACCAACAACCATTGACTATATGATCTTTTACTGGAGTATTATTGGAAGCCCATGGTTATTTTGCAGACTACTTTGGTACAGGGTATTCATGTTGTGCCAGAGGATATGGTTTCCATGCAGTTGGAATCAATCTTATCTGACATGGACGTTGATGTGGTATGTTTATTTGCTCCTTTGAAAGAAAGAACAGAACAATGCTGTACAGATACACATACGTTTATGTGCAAAATGGCTGAAATTGTGTCCAAGTTTGTGAAAGTGTTCTTTTTGGCATTCATTGATCAGAGCACAGGCATGTCACAAACTTCATGATCACTCATATGCTGAAGCATTAAATATACACCTTTATCCAGTTGTCAAGTGAAAGTGTCTTTTATTGTTCAATCAGTCCAAGGGAAGGCATGTTACAAACCTCGCCATCAAAGCCAATCATTGGTAGGTTAAGTGATCACTCAAATGCCGAAGCATGAAATCTATGTTAGTGGTCATTGTCACCTTCTAGTTGTGAGCCCTACCCTGATTCAGTGAGGGTCATTACGAGCTTTGCCTAAATCCATCTTTTCGGACACTTTTGGTCTTATGGTCCTCGGTCCCTTTTTTTTGGATCTATCCATCTTTTTGGCCCAGGGTGCCACCCAAGAGTATTTTTAGGGTTTCTTGCCTAATTATAGGCACCTGTCAGTTGGTCATTATCACTTCCTGCATTCACACTTCTAGTGCGCTCTGCAGCTATACATTGTAGCACATGGAGTAGCTGATCATTGTATTCAGCGTCATCTAGTGTGTAGCCGAGTTCTCTCTTCATTGCCTTCATCATTTCTTCTTGCCCAAGCACTATACCTCTTCTGCGGCCATCTCTCACATGATATCATTGCCTAACCTTAGCTCGAGCTGCTGCCCTTCATTGCCAACTTCTTCTCCCCTCCCCATAGCTGCATTTTGTTCTGTAGCTACTGGTTTCTCACCTCTTCTACTCTTCACTGTGCTGTCCACCTTGTCTATGAACAGCTTCTGTTCTTGCCCCTTGTGTTTTAGTTCTCCTGCTGTTTGTGAGGTGCTGGCCTGCTTTAGTCACCAAGAGCCGTGTTTCCATTCTTTTCCAACTGCTGGTCGTGGACTGAAGGCTGCCCCTGCTGTATTTTCCATCTGGTGAGGTGCTGATTTCTGTGTTTACTGCTGGAGGCGAATGTGGGGGCTGCGTTTTCCAGGTGGAGGCGAATGTGGGTGCTGATTTCTGTGTTTACTGCTGGAGGCGAATGTGGGGGCTGCGTTTTCCAGGTGGAGGTGGTCTTGGCACTTTGTCTACCATTGAAGGACTGCTGGTGGCTGCTTTTTCAATCTTAAAAGACTGCAGGTGCCTGCATTTCCAGTCTAAAGTACCACTGAGTGCTGCGTTTTTCTAACATGGCTTGTGGTTGTCTCTGAAGGAGGCCTTTGTGTTTCAGCTGCTGGACATCCTCTCCAACAGTCGGATGAGTTGTGTTTGGTGGAGTTACACACAAGCATCTCCTTCTACACTCAGGTGTCTCCTCCTACAGTCTGAAGGTATTTTTCTAAAGTTTTTTTCTAAGCATGGATCTGTCTAGAACTTCTCCATCTTCTACCATCTCTTCTCAGTCCAGTTAGGTGGCCATAAGGTCTCAATCTTGATTCTCTTTTCTTCCATCAATGGTGCATGTACCCATTCTCCCTAACCTATCAGCGGCTTAAAAGTCTGCTGGCTTCAACTATTCCTTGTGGAAGGTGAAGAATAAGGCCTTGACCAAGATCATCTTCAACAATTGTTACGTGCATGTTAAGAATAAGGCTACTAGGAAGGTGGGCTATATACACTCACAGCCCTTGCAGTGAGGTCTTCCTCTGTGGCATACTTGTTATGGCCACTTTGCACTATGAGGTCTTGTCTTAGCTTAGCCATGCACATCTGGTTGAGGGGTTACTAGATATTGGGGTGCACCCACCTTTTCTTAGTTGCATATGCAGCAAGCAACATCGAGAGCCTTCACTATTCAAGAGCCTGTTGGGTATTTGACTCATGCCTCACTTACGCCTACGCTCATATGGGAGTGTCGGTGATCAGTAGGACACTGGGGCACTTTTTACTCTCGGTAGGAGAGGTTTTTTTCCCCAGACTTATAGTTTTATTGTCGTATGTGCTTATGTGCTTATGTTACACACTTATGGGCACTTAGTGTGTGTCGAGTGTGAACACCCCCTACAACCCTAAGGTTTAAGGGTTGTACTTTGTACTTTCTAGTTACACTCTTTCAGTCTATTGGATTGGGTGTCGTGCTTCACTTTGTCTCTCTCACTTTCACACTGTCTACTGCATTCTTAGCAGCATTTCGATCCTATCACCATCTTTACATTTGGTATCAGAGCAGTCTGCGGTCTGCTGTCTGCAGCCCCCACCAGCTCTGCCCAGTCACCACCAGTCTGTAGTCGACACCCGCCAGTTCAGCAGCTCGACTTGCAGCTCGTCTGCCCGCCAGCACCGCCTGATCCTGCTCGTCAGCTCCACCTGCCTGCCTGCCTGTGGCCAAAGTGCCCCTGCGCCTGTTCGTCTGCCAACGCGCAGATCCAGACGCCGCCTCCTGCCTTCAGCACGTTTGCCTGCAAACGTTTGTCTCCAGCACCGCTTGCCTGTGGCACGCCTGTCTCTAGCACGTCCGCCAGCTGCAGGCGCAGTCGCCATTAGACCTGGGCGACGCCTCACAACTGCTGCGCCATCCTGTTCGTTAGCTCCAAACGCCCGCCCGACTGCCCCGTCAGACTGCGACCTGTCGTTTGACCGTCTGCCCAGTCCACGTCAGCCACGCTACCCACCCGACTGCTTCGTCTGCCAGCGACTAGACTAACGTTCGCCCTGACCATGTCAGGTATTTTTTTTAAACAAAAAAAATCACTTTATTCCAGAATAAATTTCTGGCAGAGGAGATTCATATGCTGCAGGCACCGCAAACAGGATACAAGTGTGGGCTAAATTTGATGCAAATTTCTGGGCACATTCATCAGAAATTTTGGGGCTTTTATGTATTTTGAGGACAGTTGCATATGAATTGCTCTTACAGTCAGAAAGACTGTTTTGAACAAATTTTTGGTAAAAATTTTGATATTACAGTGTTGCTGAGCACTGTTTGCACCTTGGGAAGCGTGCATTGAAAGACAGTTTTTGACAGAGTACGCCCTTGCACATTAATTGCAGAAGTGTGCTTGCTGCAATTTCTGGAAATTTGCAGATTTCCAGTCCTTACTGCTTTGACATTGCTCATTTGTCTTTGGAAATTTGTCATCATGGCAAATTAGGGAGGTGATGTATTTATGTATGTATCCAAGGAAGACAGATTGGACGGAAACAATTATTCGCTATGGTCATTCATGATGAAAAATGTATTAGTGGCCAAGAATTTATGGGATTATGTCAGTGGAGAGGAAACTTGACCGGGAGTTGTAGCTCCCGTTACTCCTCCTCCTCAAGGAGCACGTGGACAACGGGGACCTCAGCCCGCTCCACCTTAGCCACTTCCTCCAAGAACTGCAGCCCAAAAAGCTTGGGATACACTGATGCACAGGCCTTGTCCCTGATTGCTTTGGCAGTTCAGCGGTCCATCATCCCTCACATTCGTTCAGCATCTTCTTTACGAGATGCATGGCTGACTTTGGAGCATATGTTTGCGGGAAAGAATGAGACTCGAATCTCTTTCTTGAAGAAAGAGTTAGAGACTTTGAAGATGAATAAGGGTGATTCTATGTAGGATCACTTGAATAAGATTCAGGACTTGCGGGAGCAGCTCATGAATGTAGATGAGTACTTTTCGGATGCACAGTTGATATCCACCACCTTGAATTTCTTACCTCCTTCATACTTGTCTTTTCATATTGCATTGAGCCTCACCATGAGGATTACCAAGCACCCACTCACTTTTATGCAGCTGGTTAGTTTGCTTCTAGAGGAGCAAACAAGGAAAAATAGTGGTGTGGATGCTATAGTCTCTAAGCAGGCTTTTGTGGCAAGACAGAAATGCAAAAACAGCAAGGTGAAAAATGCTCCACAGAGTTCTGACACTTTGGGCACATCACAGAATCAGACACAAGGGGGGACACAAGCTAAAAAGGGAAAATGTCATTATTCTAAGAAGCCAGGCCACTATATCACTGAGTGCAGGAAGCGCATTGCCAAAGAGAAGAAGAAGGAGTCAGGAATGTCTGTTTCTACTACTCCTTCCACTGCTAGTGAGTCCACGTCCTTTGTTGTGGATAGGGACTATTGTTTTTACACTTGCAGTTATGATATCTCTTGGGCTGATAGAGCACTTAGCTCTACAGAGGATGCTGACACTTGGTTATTTGACAGTGGTGCTTCTAGACATATTACATCTCGCAGAGATCTGTTTGCTTCAGTTAGTGCACCTCCCGTTGGGAAATCTGTACAGTGTGCCAATAATGCATCATACCCTGTTCGTGGTATTGGGGAGATTCAGCTCACAGCCATTGATGGCTCTATTCTCTGCCTGCAGGATGCCTTGTTTGTGCGTGGAATCAAGAAGAATTTGCTTTCTATTTCTTCTTTGGCACGTTGTGGTTTGCAGGTCACATTTGATGATGACCGTTGTATGGTTAGAGATAAAGAACGCATGACTTTGGTCTTGACAGGATCTTTGTGTCATGGTTTATATGAGCTGGATGCTCTTTCAGTAGATCAGGCGGCATGTTTGACATCCACTCTTACTCCTGCTATGATACAAGTGGAGTTATGGCATGCTCGTTTGGGGCATGTAAACTTTGGCAGCTTGATGCTTTTGCAGCGTACTCAGATGCTGGATGGCTTACCTCTCTTGGAGAGACCTCCTAAGCACTTATGCGAGGGATGCATTTTGGGGAAAATGCATCGTTTCTCATTTCCCTGTGATGTTGCTTTTAGAGCAATAACCAGATTGCAGTTGGTGCATTCAGATGTTTGTGGGCCTATGCAAACAATGTCATTGGGCGGTTGTTATTATTTTGTGACATTCATTGATGACTTTACACGTTTTTGCTGGGTCTACTGTTTGAAAAAGAAGTCAGAAGTGTATGATGCATTTTTGGCTTTCAGTGCACTTGTTGAAAATCAATCTGGATGCAAAATTAAGACTCTCCGTTCGGACCGAGGAGGGGAATACATGTCCTCTATGCTGAATTCTTTTTTGAAGCAGAAAGGCATAGTCCATCAGTACACTACTGCCTATACTCCACAGCAGAATGGGGTAGCAGAGAGGAAGAATCGGTCACTCATGGAGATGGCCAGATGTATGCTGAAGGCAAAGAGCTTGCCTCATAGTTTTTGGATGGAAGCAGTCATGTGTGCTTGCCATATTTTGAACAGATGCCCTACCAAAGCCTTGAAGACCATCACACCTTTTGAGGCTTGGAACAACCGTAAACCTTCTGTTGGTCACTTTTGTACCTTTGGGTGTCTTGCCTATGCCCATATTCCACAGGTACTTAGAAAAAAGTTGGACAACAAGGCTGTTAAGTACATTTTTATGGGATATAGCAATGAGAGCAAAGGCTACAGACTCTATGATCCCGTTACAAAGAAGGTTTTTGTCAGTAGGGATGTTGTTTTTGATGAAAAATCAGAATTATCCTTGGCTGGTTTGGATACATATTAGGCTGCTCATGATGTTTTTGAAGGGCTGCTGCCCATTACTTTTGGTGATTCAGCTGGAGCTTCAGAAAATGAACCTAATGTTCAGCCAGCTGCTCCTATGGAAAGTGCAGAAATTCAGCCATTGGCTGATCGGAATATTCAGCATAATGCTGAAACTGAAATTCAGCAAGAGCTTGCACACAGTCAGGAAGCTAGACGGTTACCTAGATGGTATTTGCAGACTATGCAAGATAGTCCTTTGGATGCACCCATGGCTGGTCGTGCTAGAAGGCAAACTCGTTTGCATGATTCAGCACATACCATGGAGTTTGTTATGGCAGCAAGTACTTTTGATAATGAAGAGCATGAATGTTTTGAGGATGCACAACACAGTGTGCATTGGATGGCAGCAATGCAAGCTGAATTAGATTCTATTACTAAGAATCAAACTTGGGATTTGGTGTCCTTGCTATTTGGGAAGAAAGCCATTGGAATGAAATGGGTCTACAAACTGAAAAGGAAAGCAGATGGATCCATTGATAAATACAAGGCACGGCTTGTAGCTAAAGGCTACGCACAGAAAAAGGGCATTGACTATGAGGAGACATTTGCTCCTACTTCCTGTATGACGATCATCAGGTCTATGATTGCTTTGGCTGCACATTATGGTTGGACAGTGCATCAGCTAGATATCAAGACTGCATTTTTACATGGGGAACTTCAGGAGGAAGTTGTTAGAGATCACAGCCAGGCAGGCAGGCAGTAGGCTGCACAGTCGGACTGTGCAGTCGGACTGCCACGTGGCAGTCCGACTGCCTGCAGCCCAGTCGGCTGCATTTAATGCAGCCGACCTGTCCTGTTTGCGCCCTGTTTTTCTGGCTATAAATAGCCGAAGATTTCCATAGTCTCCCGTACTTCTCTGCTCGCAGATTATAGACCGGTGACACGCGCAGATTCCGTCTCTGTTCGCAGATTTCAGACAGGAGACAGTGCAGACTGCAGCAGACTTCGAGGTGAACAGCAGGTTGCATCATTGAGGTGGAGACACGCAGTCCAGCGCACTGCGCCCGTGTATATATCTGCATATCTTTGTATTCAGCACACTTCATATAGCAGATCTTCATCTTCCACTGTCTCTTTATCTCTCTTCTCTCTTTGCGTTCTCTCTCTCTCAGTCCTACGCTTCCGCACCGCTGCACTCTGACATGGTATCAGAGCAGTGTTAGAGGGCTGACTGAGCGCAGAATCAACCTGAAGAGGAGTTTCCATCGCAACACAAATTTGCGTTTTTTGCGTTTAAGGGCAGACAGGAGTGCTGCGTCTTGGAACAAGGCTGAAGCGAGTGTGGGCGTGCAGGAAAGGAGTCCAGGTGGTGGATTTGCTGCTGTTTGACGCGGAGGAAGTTTGAGTTTTCAGCCTACATGTGCAGGTTTTGCTTTTTCATCGCCTCCGGCGGGTGAAGAAGGTTCAGGACGCGGAAGAGCCTTAGCAGGCTGAGTTTTCCCAGTCAGAGGGGGTTGCTTTTGCGTTTGTGAAGGCATTACAGGTGAAGATGTCTACAGAGATTGACTTGGAGTTCCAGTCGATTATGGACCGGAAGGTGCCTGTCTTACCGGCTCTTCCTGCAGATCAGAAGCTCGACGGCGACAACTACCGCATTTGGCGCGTCATGATGTTGGCCATCCTTGAGTCCTATGATTTGGCGGAGCTGGTACAGGAGGAGATCGACTGGCCCTCGGTAAGAGATGAGTCCAAACTCTCTTCCGATGCTCGTGCGGAGTTGGCCAAGACTCAGTCTCATTGGGACAAATTGAATGCCAGGATTCGTTCCTTTCTCTTTCCATCATGTACTACAGCCGTGATCGCTCACATCGAGCACTTGACAGTGGCTCGGGAGATATGGCTGGAGCTTGATCAGATGTACAATCGGATGACCCTTATGAAGCGGGTTTCTTTGGAGGTACAGATGCAGACCTTGTCTGTAAACAAGTCTTCTTCGCTGCGGGAGCACATTAATAAGCTACGGCAGATTCAGATGCAGGTTCAGAATGCGGGGAAGCCGATTTCCTCCGAAGACATGGCGATCACACTTTTGTTCCAATTGCCGCCACGATTCGGTACATTTTACTCTGCCCTTATTGCTTCGGGGCGAGAGTCTACTCTTCGGTGGGAAGAGTTGGTTCCTATGGTCTTCGACCAAGAGGAACAGTTAAAGGGACAGAATACTTCCAAGTCGGAGGCGCTGACAGGTCAAGCCTCTCAGAAGAAGGGGAAGGACCAAAAGAAGAAGAAGGGGGATAACAAGTCCAAGAAGGACAAGGACAAAGACTCCACATGCCATATTTGTGGAAAGATTGGCCATTGGAAGAAGGATTGCCCTGACAAAGACAAGAAGGACACCAACAAGAAGGACACCAAGGATTCTGAAGCGGTGGTTGCACCCTCATCAGCTGCATTTCTTCATCTAGCTGTCATTGAGGACGCTTCACCGAATGCTTCTGATGCTGCGATGACGGCTCCCCAGGCTCGAGAGTGGATCGTTGATAGTGGTGCCTCACGGCACATGACTCCTTCATCAGATGGTGTTGCCCAATTGCGACCCTCGCGTGGGCAGATTCTCATTGGAGACAGCTCTTCAGTATCTATTGCAGGTCGGGGTAAGATGCAGCTTATTCCCGATGGACGAGGTGGTACCCATACCTCAGAGGTTTTGCATGTACCAGGCTTAGGGTACCATCTCCTTTCAGTCCATAAGATTTGCTCCCTTGGTCTTTTGGTGGAGTTTGACAGTACTACGGTGCGAGTCCTTGATCGTGGATGGAGGAAGGTTCTCTCTTCCGGATATGAGGAGAACGGCATTTATAAACTGAAGTCTTCCACCGCCCTCTCTACTCTTCTTCTTACCTCTCAGTCACAGTTAGAACTATGGCATGCTCGGTTTGGTCACCTGAACTATGATTATCTTCAGAGGGCGTCACGTGGACAGCTTGTTCGAGGGTTGCCGGATATAGTGGTGAGCCAGCAACCATGTGTCTCCTGCATTCGGGGGAAGCAGCATCGGGACGCCATTCCCCACACAGCTTCGCGGCGGTCTACTTCAACGATGGAGCTTGTATCTATGGATCTATGTGACCCTATGAGGAATGAGTCCTTGCGTGGGAGCTCTACTTCATGCTGATCGTGGATGACTACAGCAGGCTGACATGGGCCTACTTTTTGGCATTAAAGTCAGAAGCTTTCTCACACTTCAAGGATTGGCTTCTCTTTGAGGAGAACCGATCGGGCCGGAAGTTGAAGACCTTGCGATCCGACAAGGGCAGTGAATTTGTTTCTAATGAGTTTGCTCGGTTTTGTGCAGATAAAGGAATTCACCAAGAGTTTGCCAATACCAACATTCCTCAAGAAAATGGCATTCTTGAACGGAAGAACCGCAGTGTGATCGAGATGGCGCGCACCATGATGGAGCACCGACAGATCCCTCAGGTTCTGTGGGCCGAGGCTGTGGCTACTGCCGTCCACATCCTTAATCGATCCCCTACTTCGGCCGTGGAAGGGATGACCCCGTTTGAGGCTTATTTTGGGACGAAGCCAGATGTTTCTTACTTCCGGGTCTTTGGGTGTGATGCCTATGTTCACATTCCCAAGGCTCACCGTGATAAATTTGAAGCAGCTTCCCGAAGACAGGTATTTTTTGGCTACAGCTCCCAGTCCCAAGGCTATCGATTGTATGATCCCGTCAAGCGGGATGTGTACACTAGCCGCGATGTGTGGTTTGTGGAGATTCCGGCTATATCAATGGGTGAGGAGCATTCCGTTCTTGGAGATCCAGGGGAGAGTTGGGCTCCTTCTACAGTTCCACTGGAGCCCGTGCCTTTTGATTATGATTCTGTTTCTGACACAGAGTCTACTGTTCCGCCGGTCACCTCAGAGGAGTAACCACCGGTGGATATTCCAGAGTCTTCTGCTGATGGAGAGAGACGAGGGGAGGTTCGGCCTCCTCCTCGCTGGGCCCGTGACACACTCCGTGATTCAGGGATCGAGGGGGTTCCTGAGGAGTGGGGACCGCAGGATGGTCTGCGGCGGTCACGGCGGCACCAGGCACATTCTACGGAGCTTGTTTGCTCTAACTATTGTTTGATGACCCGTGTTATGCAGGATCGAGAGTCCACCTCCGTGAAGGAGGTTTTACAGTCCGCACCATGAAAGAAAGCTATGGAAGCCGAGTTGGAGGCTATTGAGAGGAATGGCACTTGGTCACTCGTGCCCCGCCCCCCGAACAAGAATGCGATTAGCGTCCAGTGGGTCTTCAAGACCAAATACCTTAGCGACGGTTCTTTGGATAAGCACAAGGCTTGCCTTGTTGCTAAAGGTTTTGCACAGCGCCCAGGGATTGACTGTCATGATACTTTTGCCCCCACAGCTCGTATGGCGACCATTAGAGCTGTTCTTGCTTTGGCTGGCCATAGGAGATGGCTTGTTTACCAGTTGGATGTGAAGTCGGCCTTCCTCAATGGTGATTTGAAGGAGGAGATCTATGTTGAGCAGCCTCCTGGCTTTGGATCTTCAGATGGGAAAGTCTACAGGTTGAAGAAGGCCTTGTATGGCCTCAAGCAGGCTCCGCGTGCATGGAACGAGCAGATTGATTCGTTCCTCCAGTCTCAGTTGGGATATCGGCGTTCCAAGGCCGATCCGCAGCTTTATGTTCACACTTCCGAGGATGGTTGTGTGCTTTTTGTCTTATATGTTGATGATTTGATTGTCACAGGTGATGATGCATAGCAGGTCCAAGAGACGAAGTCAGCTTTACATCGGACGTTCGAGATGACGGACTTGGGTCTACTCCATTTCTTTTTGGGCCATGAGATTTATCAGTCTCAGAGGGGGATCTTCATCTCTCAACAGAGATATGTACAGGAGCTCTTGGTGTCTTTTGAGATGGAGGATTGTCGCCCTTTCTACTCCTATGGATCCGAACTGGAAGGCCACTTCCCATTCAGCTTCTCCTTTGGCGGATGCTTCCTGCTATTGTCAGTTGATTGGGTCCTTGATTTGGCTTCTCAACACTAGGGTTGATCTATGTTTTGCTGTTGGGCTCTTGGCAGGGTTCATGAGTGAACCTAAGACGGTGCATTGGCAGGCTGCTCATAGGATACTTCGGTATTTGAGGGGGACGTCTGATTTAGGGATTCATTACCTCGCAAGGACAGATGGTTCAGATCTTGTACTTGCAGGTTGGAGCGACTCGGATTGGGCCGGTGATGTGGACCACAGGCGGTCTACTACAGGTTACTGTTTTACCTTGGGTGCAGGTGTTGTTTCATGGAGTAGCAAGAAGCAGTCCACGGTAGCTCTTTCGTCTACTGAGGCAGAGTATCGGGCCGCGTCTTCCACCACATGTGAGGCTGTGTGGCTTCGGAGATTATTGGAGGAGCTTGGGTGCCCCCAAATTCGTCCTACTTTGCTGCAATGTGACAATGAGAGTTGCATTGCCTTGGCACGGAACCCTGTTTTTCATGCCCAGACGAAGCACATAGAGATCCAGTACCACTTCATCCGAGAGAAGCTTCTGGATGAGACCATCACTGTGGAGTACTGCAAGACGGAGGACAATCTTGCGGATTTGTTTACGAAGGCACTTCCGCAGGCTCTACTTCGGAGACATTCCAGATCCCTCAGGCTTCTGCCCTACCCCGGCTCTGAGAGGGGGTGTTAGAGATCACAGCCAGGCAGGCAGGCAGTAGGCTGCACAGTCGGACTGTGCAGTCGGACTGCCACGTGGCAGTCCGACTGCCTGCAGCCCAGTCGGCTGCATTTAATGCAGCCGACCTGTCCTGTTTGCGCCCTGTTTTTCTGGCTATAAATAGCCGAAGATTTCCAGAGTCTCCCGCACTTCTCTGCTCGCAGATTACAGACCGGTGACACGCGCAGATTCCGTCTCTGTTCGCAGATTTCAGACAAGAGACAGTGCAGACTGCAGCGGACTTCGAGGTGAACAGCAGGTTGCATCGTCGAGGTGGAGACACGCAGTCCAGCGCACTGCGCCCGTGTATATATCTGCATATCTTTGTATTCAGCACACTTTATATAGCAGATCTTCATCTTCCACTGTCTCTTTCTCTCTCTTCTCTCTCTGCGTTCTCTCTCTCTCAGTCCTACGCTTCCGCACCGCTGCACTCTGACAGAAGTTTATGTATAGCAGCCCATTGGTTTTGCAGTTGAAGGCTCAGAACATTTGGTATGCAAGCTCAAAAAGGCACTATATGGTTTGAAACAAGCTCCTAGAGCTTGGTATGCAAAAATAGATGCTTTCTTGCTTGGTCAGGGGTTTCTAAACAGCTCATCTGAGTCTACCCTTTACGTATGTAAAGAAGGGGGATCTATGCTGATTATATGTCTTTATGTTGATGACCTTTTGCTCACTGGAACACATGCTGATGCAAAGTTCCAGTAGGTGAAACCTGCAAAAACGAGATTGGGCTGAATAGGAGGGCAATCTCTATTTTTATTGAAAGTTTGGGGCCTCCCAAATTAGGGTTTATATGTGGGACAAGGTAACTTGAGTTTTGGGGTTGTTTAATGAAAGCTAATGGTAATTTTGCTCAACACCCCCTCTCAAGCTCAAAACTGAAACCAGAAAGGGATTGTAAATAAGCGCAAGCCCTTTTTCTTTTCTTTTTCCCAAGGCTTTCCACCCCAAAGCAGCCAAGGCATTGGGTAAAGGGTGCACATTATTTGCCAAATAACCTACCAAGACGATAGAGGTGATGGTTATCTTACCAAGGGAGTCTAATTGTTCACCCCAGAGAGGACTAAGCACAAACAAAGGGTGCATGTCAGCTGCCTAGTAGCCTACTAAGTCTTGTTAAGGTGGATGGAAACACAATGGACCGCTTTTTTTCTCTTGCAAAACTCCAGTGCATAGGCACTCTTCTTGTAAACATGCATCTGTGTGCATTTATTCCTTTTTGGTCTTTGGAGTTGTTGACTCTAGATCCATGATATTTGTGGCATTACAAATTAGCAATCTCAGAGGTGGTCTCCCTTGCTTGCTTAGCTTTTCTAGCTTCCCTTCTGCACTTCTTTTTTGTCTCTCCACATACCCACCATAGATGCTTTCCACACTTAGCTTATTCCCTTTGTCATCAACACTCAGTGTGGTTAGGATAGGTTGGTTTGTTTTGAGAAGGTCTTGGGATTAACTATCCCTATCTCCCCTTGGAGCACTATTACTCAATTGACCAAAAACTTTCTTAAAAACACACTTGCTTAAAGATTATTTTTTTGTGAAAACAAACTAGTGCCTAGCTCAATCTGCTCTCTTTGGTAAAGTGGAAATGTACTCCAATATGTTGTGTTGGAGATGTGATGATTGGGTTACCAGTTAGAGCAATCACACTCTGATTATTGTAGCAGAGGACAGTTGGTCCAATACATGGGAATTGAAGCACCGCTAGTAAGCTTCTGAAGTAGATGGTCTCGGTGGTACCATCAAAGAGAACCCTATACTTAGCCTTAGTCGCGGAAGTTGCCATTGTCTTTTACTTATGGGCTAACCCAAGAAATGGGAGTTGTACCTAAGGTAAAAATGTAGCTACCATGGGAATGCTAGGTGTCAGGATCTCTTGCCCAATCAAAATCAGTGTACCCTTGCAAATATTATCGAAAACTAGAAGTCAGCCCATAAGAATAGATACACGGCAAATATCTCAAAACACAAAGACATGCAATCTAGTGTGACATCCTAGGCGTAGTGAAATATTGGCTGAGCAAACTAATTGAGTAAGCTAATTCTAGTCTAGTATGTATCAACCAAGGGAGTTTCCCAACTATAGATCTATAGGTATGCTCATTGAAGGGTTGACCTAGGGTATCCTTAGATAAGTGAACAGTTGGATTGAGAGGGGCAGCCACATGCCATGTTTGATCCTAGCAACAGTGATCCACCAATTGAAGAGCATACTTTTGTTGTGATATAAATACATCTCCCGGATTGAACTATCTCCATCCACAAAAATTAAGACAAAACTACATCTTTTCTAACCATCACCTTGTTTGTTTGAGGATCAAACAAATGATAGGCCTTCGCTTCGGAGGAGTAGCCTTTAAAAATCAGGAGATCAGCTTGGGGAGTGAGCTTTCCTATCTTATCATCACAGGTGTGTGTATATGCACGAGACCCAAAGACACTAAAGCGGGAAATGATTGGTCGAGAGGTAAAAAACGCCTCATATGGAGTACTTTAGGGATAGCCATAGTTAGGTGCCAGTTGAGGATGTACACTGATGTGTTAATAGCTTCGACCTAAAGATGCTGACGGAGCTCTATTGCAAACAACATAGAGCGTGCCATGTTCATGATGGTCCAGTTATTGTTTTCCACGACTCCAATTTGAGAGGGAGAGTTGGTAAAGGTAAGCTAACGAGAGATACCATACTCTTGTAGAAACTAAAAAAACTCATGGGAGTTAAACTCACCACTACTATCACTCCTCATGCATCCTACATGATGACCAGTCTGATTATGAACCAGCAATACCCAATCAAAGAAATGGTAAATGCGTTGGACTTATGTTTGAGAAAGTACATCCACATGTATTGAGAATGATCATCCATTAAAAAAAAAAAAGTATAATACTCTGTTCAAGGCGGTAATGAATATTGGCTCACAAAAATCAACGTGGAGTAGTCTAAGAGTCACCTCAACTCAATGTGTGGATTGCTGAGGAAATGAGGTATGGTGCTATTTCTCGAGCTGACAAGCTTAAAAGATATCTCGAGATAGTTTTGAGATGTGGAAGGTCCTTAATCATTTGATGATGCAACAACTCATAAAGAGAGTCATATCCGAGATATCCTAAGCGAAAATGCGAGAGATGCTCAGTGTCTGTAAGCTCCCTTGTAGTGGCTAAAGGTTGGAAGCAATGGAACTTAGAGCCCTCAGTTGTTGGCTTGGAAAGAAATTGGGTCATGTGGTAGAGACCACTAGGCTGTGCCTCATTGTGGGCAAACACTAAACTAGTCTAAGAGTCAAGGATTTTGATTGTGGTTGCTGTAAAGAAAAGTGCTTGTCCCAACCAGCAAAGTTGTTGAATGGATAACAAGTTCATCCCAAGCTGGGGGACATAGTATACATCATTAAGCTTAGCGAAATTTGGGCCTTGGTCAATGGCATAAGGAGTTGTTCCCAATGCGGACTATCTTGGTTGTAGGGGCTTGAGAGAGGAAAATGTTCGAGATGGGGGTCATATGATGCGTAGCTCCATTGTCCACAATCCAAGTAGTTGAAGTACTTTGTTGTGATGAGTGGGTCTCTCAATCACCTCGTCAAGAGGCAACTCGTAGATGTGAGCAAGACTCGCACCCTCAAATGTCTCTAGGGAGATGATGTGGGCCTCTGTAGATCAATTTGATATGCCCTCTAGTGTTAAGAATGATGTAGCATGTGATGGCTGATCTGTGGTAGTGTGGGCTGCTATAGACTGGTCTAATATGCCTTCTAGTGTGAAGAATGATAATAGACTATGATGGTTGATTGGTGGTAGTGTGGGTTTGGCCTCGCCATTGTCCCTATTGAGGGTTGCCACCACTTTGCCTCCCATGGTGGGGGTTGCTCGAGTGGGGGACATGTATTTGATTCTTGGAATTTGGTGCTACGCCTTTGGCTGTTGATTGACACTCGTCATCAAAGTGGCCAGCCTTTTGACAATGTTGATAATAACTATTCTTTTTAGATACATTCTGCCACCTGGGTTTAAGATAAGATTGGGTGTTCCCTTGGGTCTCACTCTCTTGATTTTGAGCTTGATTTTGATTTGAGTTTCGAGTTTGCTTGTCCTTTCCTTGCTGCCCCTTTTGAGAAGCAGCAATGAGAGCCCCCTTTATAGAGGTTATACTACGAAACTAATCGAATAGCAGTGTAATGCAATAGCTGACACTCAAATTTACAGAATGTGGACAGGTTGTGAGATCACTTGGTATACAAAACGGAAGTATTTTTGCGGTAGCTTATCAAGGAATAATGTGACATGATCATTTGATGACTTAGGATCCCCTGTGGTAGATAACTTGGTGAGAAGTCGCTAGTACTCAACCAACTTGACTTTCAACTCATCTAGATTAGTGATTTAAAAGTTGTAGCCCATGGTCAAGATTGATGTGATGAGTCCTATCCTAAGCCACATAGCGGCTAGTCAAGTGCGCCCAATGCTTTGATGCTAAATCAAAATATTGAAGTTGGGAATGAAACTCAAGCAATAAGCCCTGCATCGGCTTGACAATAGCAAAGGCATTCCTAGTCTTTCATGAGCAAACGACCTCATATGAAACAAGTGTGGGATGAGGTTGGGGTTTCAATCTTTGCACAATATCCCATAGGTTTTGGGAGTCAAGAAGATATCTCATCAAATTGGACCAAGTAGTGAAGCTTGATGCTTTAAAACGAGTCTTATCAATAAAGGCATGTTTGGCTGATGAGGAAGAAGAATCATGATGTGTTTGATAGGTGGGATAAGATGAATAAGGTGGATAATAAGGAGGGGCGGGGAGGGGGATAAGTAGGAGGAGTTGGGTAGGTAAACATAGGTTGAAACTTAAAAGTGTCTAATGGGTGTTGATTGATGCGGAGGCACTAGAACATTGTGAGACATGGGTAAGATCGAAGCTCATCTGAGAGTACACAATTGATAGTAAAGAGAGTGCAAGAGTGAAGACACGACTTCCAATGCAATAATCAAAAGATAATGTGCAAGTACAAAGTACAACCCTTAAACCTTAAGGTGGTTAATGTGCATTTACAAGCAAAAGGTGTAAAATACGATAAGTGTCCGAACTGTGTAACATAAGCACATAACATAAAGAAGAATATATATGGGGGGAAAAAACCTCTCATAAGGGGAGTAAAAAGTGCCCTAGTGTTCTATTGAGGATCATCAATACTCCTCTGTGAGTGTAGGCGTGAGTCAAACCCAACAAACCCCCTTGAAGTGAAGAGTAATTAGTATACAAGGATCATCCAGCAAAGGTAATCAAATTTAAAGCATTGCGGAATGCTTCAAATTTGTTAGGAGGAAGAGCTTTGGTGAAGATGTATGCCACATTACTGGTGCTAGGATAGTAGACAAGGCTGATATCTCTTGGATGTAGCCTCTCTTTGATAAAGTGATAGTGGATCTCTATGTGTTTCGTGCATGCATGAAACATTGGGTTTTGTGCTTCTGCAATGGCACTTTGACTGTCAGTAAACAAAGGAGTAGGCTCCGTGACAGATACATCAAGATCAGCCAACAAACGTCTCAACGCCATACACATTCAACTGTGGTAGTGAAAGCTGCCTTGTATTCAACTTCATAAGATGATGTGGCAAATAGTGTATTTTGGGAGTACCACGGGGTATATTATATTAGGTTATATAGTTTCAAGTGATGGTATTGCGATGGATATGGCTGAAGTAAAAAGAATTGATGATCTACATGCACCCCAAAATTCGAAACAATTATATGGGTTTCTGGGTCATTTAAAATTATATCGGCGCTTTATTGAATCATTTGTAGTGGTGGCTTCTCCCTTGACTGCTTTACTTAAGAAAAATCAACCTTATGATTGGGATTCAGTATGCCAAGCTACATTTGAGAAATTAAAACTTCGGTTGGTATGCTCATGTCTCGAATGCTGCCGGCAGCCATGGGCTCTGCACACACCTGCGCTTTGGCTTGCTCTCTCTCTCTCTCTCTCTCTAGACTCTCTCACAAACACACACAGTGCACACACACAATCATGGGCATTGGAGTCTGGGCCTTGGCACTTGCAAGTTGCTCTCTCTCTCTCACTCCCGAGTCCCTCTCTCTCTCACACACACACATACGCGCGCGCACAACGCAGCAAACTCAGGATTCAGGTGGGATTTGGGAATAATCAACATTCCAAAGGATCAAGCATGGAGTCATGTCACAGTGCTTCAAGCTTACGGAGGTGGTGGTGGCTTCAAGCGGTGGCAATGCAATTATTGCGGCATTCAAAGAGGAGGGGCAGCCATAAGGATCAAAGATCATCTTGCCTATGTGCCCAACAATAAAGACATTGGTCCATGTGAACATGTGCCTGTTGATGTTAAGGCTTCCATAGAGCATTGGAGGCTCAGCCACTTGGCTCTTACAGGTGCATCTAGTACAGGAGAGGGAAACCATGGAGATGATGAAATTTCAGCAACAGGAGGTCCTATAAAGAGGAGTAGAGGAGCTTCAGAGACTGACACAATGAGTGGTGCACATACAGGGGGTTCTACTGGTGGAGCATGCGGGATACCTTAGGCAACCAAAGGTTCATCGCAGGGTGCTAGTATCAAAGCGGGTATTCAAAAGCAAGCCATTGCAAAGGCCACTAGAGAGCTCACTCGATTATTCATTCAGTGTGCCATTCCTTTCCATGTCTTGCGCATGCCGAGATGGAAATCAGCCATGAGGGCTGTCAGCCGCATTGGATGTGAGTGGGAAGGGCCATCATATGAGGGTATTCGGACAAGAGAGCTTAAAAATGAGAAAGCCCGCATAGAGGTTCAGTTGCAGCCATTGAAGGCAACTTGGGTGAAGTATGGTTGCATGATCTTGTGTGATGGGTGGTTTGATGTACATAGACGAAGTGTCTATAACATTCTAGTCTCCTCTTGCAAGTGGACAATGTTCTTGAGGGCCATTGATGCTTCGGTGGCTGGCACAGTGGTCACTGGCTCATATATTTGGCAGCATATACGCAAGGCAATCATGGAGATAGGGGCAGATAATGTGGTTCAAGTAGTCACAGACAATGGGTCCAATTGTGTTTCCATGGGTTGCATGCTTGAGGCTGAGTTTCCGAAGGCCTAAGGTGCAAAGTATCTACCGTTCACATAGTGAGTTAGAGCTACTCAAGCCCTCAAGCACAAGGTTTGCATATATGTTTATTGTTGTGGAGAGGCTTGTGCAAGTGCGCAAGAACTTGATATGCATAGTTGTGTTTGGAGAGTGGTGTGCTTTGGAGGATAGCCAAGATGCAAAACACATATCTTTCTCACGGATGGTAATGGATCAAGGATGGTGGGAGGAGGCTGAAGCCTTAGTGAAATCAATCCAGCCCATCTATTCTGTATTGCACATTATTGATATAGAGGAGAGCACCATGGGGCTACTCTATGAGTATATGGATAAGATTGGAGAGGCCGTGGACAACAATACCTGCCTTCCTCGTAGAAAGTAAGTGATTTTTATGGTTTATGCAAATATGTATTATCATTTATGGTTTGCAAATTTATGTTTATCCACCATAGCTTCAATTGCCCATCTTGAATCCAGGATCGAGAAGCTTCGATGTGTATGGCAGACACGATGGAATTGGTTTCATAGACCAATCCATGCAGTTGCACATGTATTGCATCCCCTATGGCGTAGTGAGGATCAGTCTACTGATGATGAGCTAGAGAATAGTATTCAGGAGTACTTTGAGAAGTGGGAGACGGAGATTTGCAGATGGTCACGAGGCTTGAGGATGAGCTTCTCCTGTTTCGTAACCATAGCCTCTCCTTTGGTCGCTCGACAACCCAATTTCGAGAGACACAGTTGTAGTTTGTGTCTTGGTGGGAGAAATATGGGGCATCTGCATCTACCCTAGTAAGTTCTAGGCTGAGGCTCTAGCTTTTAAGTACTTAGTATTCATACATTGCGCATTAGAAATGTTGTGCAATCTGAAATTTCTTTTCTTGTGGATTGTGACAGAAACGTCTTGCTATTTGAGTTCTTTCACAGGATTGCAGCTCAGGCCCATGTGAAAGAAATTGGAGCACTTGGGCCCTCTTCCATACAAAGAAGAGGAATCGTTTGAGCACAGCTCAGTTGGAGAGGCTGGTCTTTTGTCACTGCAACCTTCGCCTTCTTAAGCACACCTCTACCTCTCCTAAACCTCGCCAGGTGAATGCCGACACGGTAGACATAGAGAAGGTGAAAGACATACCAAATATTCCTAGTGAGGAGTTGGACATCTACACCATGTTGTATGAGGAGATGTCAGCTCCTGCCCATCGCACACGAGCTTCATGGAGGGCCACTTTGCGACGGGATGGCTCCAGCACTTCAGCAGTTGCAGCCTCACCCTCTTCTACTAGCTCTCATTCTGAGTTAGATTCTACTTCTTCTAGTGCATTTGCTAGTGATGCAGAGGCCAAGGATCAGGATGATGAGTAGTCACTCCAGAGTCTAGATTCTAGACACGTTTTAGACATTTCAGCTATTTATGATTGTATCGAGGCTTGAGCCTTAACTCTTTATCTTTTTGGTATTTTGCTTTGATGATCCACTATCCATGCATGATTGCACATGTTCACAGTGTCTTGTACTCTTCTTTTTGAAATGATATAGACACACATGGATGTTGGCAAGTGCATGTGTATTGTGTAATCTCTCTTGAACTTTAATTTGATTAGTGTTCTCTGATAATTGATTGTTGTGGACTATAGTTAAGAGTACATGAACTTATGAAGACTCTAGAGGGCCGAGTGGCCCGTGGGAGAAATCAAATGATATTCATCTTTGCTTTGGATTTGGATGGTCAATTGTATACAATGGTTAACGAAACTGTTTAGTTTGTTATATTTTACATGTTTTTCCCATTAAATTGTTTTCACCGTTTCTTGTCGGGACCAAAACTCCGTTTCTGCTGTTTCCTGCCCGTTTCTATTTCGCCGTTTCGGAAACTCCTAGCAACTATGGTGCTAACTGGCTTGTAGTCCTGTAAGCTAAACCTCTCAAGAAGTCTACCAATATATCTGGACTGTGACAATCCAATGCCTCTAGCATCATGAATGAACTAAATGCCCAAATAGTAGTGCAAAGACCCTAAGTCTAACATCTCGAAAGTTTGTTGCAAACTTTGTTTGAATCCTGAAATTTGATCAGCACGTGTCCCCGTGAGTAGAAGATCATCTACTTTAAAGACATATGACCAGCAAGGATCCCCCCCTCTTTACATACGTAAAGAGTAGACTGTGATGAGCTATTACTGAACCCTTGACTGAGTAAAAAGGCATCGGTTTTTTGCATACCAAGTCGGGGAGCTTGCTTCAAACCATACAAAGCCTTTTTCAGCTTACATACCAAGTGTTTGGATCCCTCAATTGCAAAACCAATGGGCTGTTGTATATACACTTCTTGAAGTTCCCCATCTAAGAATGCAATCTTAATATCAAGCTAGTACATAGTCCAACCATGACGGGCATCCAAAGCAACCATAGACTGAACGGTAGTCATACGGGATGGAGGAGCAAATGTCTCCTCATAGTCAATGCCTTTCTTTTGTGCATAGCCTTTGGCCACAAGCCTGGCTTTATACTTGTCAATAGATCAATTTGCATTTCTTTTCAGCTTATAGACACACTTTGTACCAATGACTTTCTTCCCAATAGACAATGTCACTAAATGCTTGATTCTTTATGATAGAATCAAATTCAGTATTCAGCTTGCATTGCTGCCTTCCAATGCACACTTTGTTGTGCATTCTCAAAACTCCCAATAGACAATGTCACTAAATGCTTGATTCTTTATGATAGAATCAAATTCAGTATTCAGCTTGCATTGCTGCCTTCCAATGCACACTTTGTTGTGCATTCTCAAAACATTCAGGCTCCTCTTCATAAGTGTATGTGTTGCCATAACAAACTCCATTGTATTAGCATGATCATGTAGACGAGCTTGTCTTCTAGTACAACCAGCAATAGGAGCATCCAAATGACTATCTTTCATAGTTTGCAAATACCATCTAGGCATCTGCCTCGCTTCCTAATTGTATACAAGCTCCTATTGAATTTCAAATTCAGCATCTCGTTGAATATTCAAATCAGCCATAGGTTGAATTTCTGCATTGCTCAATGGAGTAGTTGACTGAACATTATGTTCATTTATCGAGGCTCTAGTTGTATCACCAAAAGAAATGGGTAGCAGCCCTTCAAAAACATCATTGGCAACTTGATATGTATCAAAACTAGCAAGGGATAATTCTGATTTTTCTTCAAAAACCACATTCCTAGTGACAAATACTTTCTTGGAAATAGGATCATGCAATCTATATCCTTTGATCTCATTGTCGTACCCTACAAAAATGCTGTACTTTGGGAATATGAGCATATGTAAGACACCCAAAAGTACGAAAATGGCCAACTGAAGGTTTCCAGTTGTTCCAAGTCTCAAAAGGCGTAATATTCTTTGATGCCTTGGTAGGGCACTTGTTTACATGAGTGAAGTCATTAGGGTTTCATTTTATTATAAATAGACACTTTGTGCCTCATTAGCACATAAGTGTGGCATTATTTAGTGTGATTGCCTTAAGCGCTGTACTCTCCCATTCATTAATACACTACTTGCTATTTGTGATTGAGTATCCTTGTGCATTGATTAATTCTTTCATTCTCATTTATTTTCCATTAAATTAATCGCACAATTGCCACATACTTGGGCCAACAAATTTTAACCATTCTTTTAAATTGGGAGTGCCTTGAGAGAGTTTCAATATCCTAAACTTTCTTTAAATAGATAGTCTATCCTCCCATTCAACCCAATCTTTTTCCAGTAGGTTTCAAGTGCTAGAACTTTGTTATCCACACCCCGTTCACTAAGGACATCTCAGCCAAAGCTTCCCCACACTTTCTTCACCCATCCAATGCCTATTTTCAATCTCTATCTCACAACCTATGCCACTTCCTATCTTTTTACTACTGCATTTTACTTCACTGGTATCTTCCTATTAGTTGGCAACATTCTATCAAGTTGCGTTTGTTGTTTATTTGATTGCATTTGTAGTTTTCTCTCTCCTCACTACTCCATATGTCATTGATCCGGCATCTACTACTGTGTTTACCACTGCCAGACATCTTCCGAGCTTGCCTTGCTGTGTTTCGAGATCTGTTGGAGTACAATACACTCTCTAGCTCATTACCTTTGTCTCGGTTCTCGAGACATGAGAGTTCACGTACAGTATTCTTTCATTGCATAGTGTGTTTTCTATATGAGCATTGTATTATACAGATTCTTTCATTTCAGACTTTTCATTGTGTCCATTGTATCTAAGTTACCCTAATCCTAACCGTGTTTTGTTTAGTTGATGCTTTGTCGTATGATTGTATTTGTGTTTCTATGTTTGGGTGTTTTCTTACAAGGTATTAGAGCTAGGATCTCTTTGAAGAAACCTAGGCTTTTGATTTCAAAGCCCTTCCCAAAGAGGAGGAACAACAAAAGGGCAAGATGACTTCGAATATAACATCACCGCTTCATTCTCCCAAGCCAAATCTATCGAGAAATGAGTGGGACTGTGTCTTTTAACTTGCTCCTCCAATATTTGCCAACATGGATGACTACCATGGAGTCCAAAGATCCTATGAGATTTCAAGAGTCAAATACTACCTCATTCTTATGTATCGGGCTCAACAAGAAATTGAAGGTAAATCTAAGTTTTTTCCTTTAGATTCGATGCACCCGTCTAATGATTTTGTAAGAAAAACGGAAGCTCCACAAAGGACTTGCCATCCTAACGTGGAATCTGATATGGAGTATAAATCCCTCATTTTCTTACCACTTTCATCTCCATCTCTACCTCTTTCATCTATGCCATTTATATCTCCACCTTCATTTACTCCTACGTTAGATACAAAATCCTACACTTCCATCTTTTGAGTCTACTTGCTCTTGTAGGTAATTTTCGTGAAGAATGAACTATGCAATCAAAATATTAGTTCATAAGTCGGAAGAAGACAAACTTTTATTCATGAACTCAAAGAATGGTGATGAGTATAAAGTATCAATTAAAATGCATGCAAGTTATCTCCCTTCTTTTTCTTTAGTTCATCCTTCTCATGGTCATTTGAAGTAGAGGTGAACCATCCTTATTTTCATTTAATCATTTAACGGCAAAAGGAACCAAAATCATTTCCAACAATTGCATCAACCAATTCATTTAATCTCCCACCCACCTCACCCTCTACTTCCGTTGTACCTTCCTTTCCATCCCCATTAAGTGCACCTCATATGTTATCAAACCATACTAGGAGGTCCATCACCCTTAGGAACAACATTTAAAACCTTGTCTTTTCCTTTGCGAGATGGTGTACCCATGATGAATGCTCATATGCATACTTTCAGAGATTTCATGGCCTAGAAATGCCATCTAGCCGAGTGTGGATCAATTCGTTCCATGGTTTGCCACTATGGCATTACCTAGTGGGTTTTCTAGTGATTTTGGGTTTGACTCACGCCTATGCTCACAGAGGAGTGTTGGTGATCCTTGGTAGGACATTGGGGTACTTTTTACTTTCCTTATGAGAGGTTTTTTTTCCAGTTATATTCTTCTTTATTTTATGTGCTTTTATTATACAATTTGGGCACTTACATTCATGTTTGTTGGGTTTTACTCACACCTATGCTCATAGAGGAGTGTCAGTGATCCTCGGTAGGACATTGAGGTATTTTTACTCTCCTTATGAGAGGTTTTTCCCTAGTTATATTCTTCTTTATTTTATGTACTTATGTTATACAATTCGGGCACTTATCGTGTTTTATACCTTTCTAGTGTGAACGCACATCGACAACCCTAAGGTTGCACATTACTCTTTTGATTATTGCATTGGATTCTTGTCTTCACTCTCACACTCTCTTCACTGTCAAGTGTGTACTCTCAGTTGAGCTTTGATCCTCTTCATTGTCAATTGTGTATTCTCATCTGAGCTTTGATCTTTTCCATCTCTCACATTTAATATCAGAGCACATATTCAACTTAGTCTCTTACATTGTGTAGTTTGAAATAGATTGAAATTGTGCATTTTGGACCACAAAATTTTGGGGCTTTTGCATTTTTTGTGCTGCTGAGCACTGTTTGTGCATTGGATAGCGTGTATGTTGGATAGTTTTGACAAAGTGTGATCAGATTTGTTAATTACAGCGTGGTGCTTGCTGTAATTTTTGGAAAATTTTCAAATTTCCGGATTGTTTGAGTTTTAGTTCTTGCTCTTGTGCTCTTTGAAACGGTGACATTTACCATGGGAAATTAGGGACAAAGTGATGTATTCATATATGTATTCAAAGAGGATAGATTAGATGGCAACAACTATTCTCTATGGTTTTTCATGATGAAAAATGTGTTGATTGAGAAAAATCTTTGGGATTATGTTAGTGGTGAAGAAGTTCGTCCTGGAGGTGTGGCTCCTGCAACACCTCCTCCAGGAGGACGTTGTCAAAGGCTTGCTCCAACTCAACCACTTCCCTAGAGATCAGCAGCACAAAAGGCTTGGGACACATGGGATGCTCAAGCATTGTCATTGATTGAATTGGCAGTTTAGTGGTGTATAATCATGCACATACAGTTTGCAGCTTCTTCATGAGAAGCATGGCCGACACTTGAGTAGATATTTACAGGAAAAAATGAGACACACATCTCTTTCTTGAAGAAAGAGCTTGAGAATGTGAAGATGGATGAAGGTGATTCCATGCAAGATCATCTTAACAAAATTCAGGACTTGTGTGAGCAACTTATGAATGTAGATGAGTATCATTCAGGTGCACAATTGATCTCTACTACTCTGAATTCATTGCTGCCCTCTTATTTGGCCTTTCATACGGCCCTAAATCTCACCATGAGAATTTCCCCACAGCCACTTATTTTCCGCCAAAGAAAAGTGGGGTGGATATAATAGCCTCTGAACAGGCTTTTATGGCAAGATATAAGGGCAAGGGAAGCTAGTCTAAAAATGCTTTGTAGAGTTCTGGAAGTTCAGGTACTTCACGGAGCAGCAAGAAACAGGGGGCACACAAGCCAAGAATGGCAAGTGCTACTATTGCAAGAAGCCCAGTCATTACATCACGGAATGTAAGTAGTGCATTGTGAAGGAGGAGGAGTCAAGGATGTCTGTTTCTGATACACCTTCTACTGGTATTGAGTCCGTGTCTTTTGTTGTAGATCATGACTACTATTTCTACACTTGTAGTTATGACTCTTCTTGGGCGGATAGAGCATTTAGCTCTATTGAGGATGCTAGCTCTTGGTTCTTTGACAGTGGCGCTTCTAGGCACATTATATCCCATGGGGATTTGTTTTCCTCTATTATTGCAACTCCTATTGGCAAGTCTGTGCAATGTGCCAACAATGCATCTTACCCTGTTGGAGATATTGGGGAGATTGTTTTTAGTGCCGATTAATAAGAGCTCTTAAATCTCCACAAAAGATCTTCATCATAGCTATAAAGGTTCTAAAATTCTCCTTGGCCCCATCCAAGTAAAGAACTATGTTATTAGCAAACTCTACATGTAGCAACTCCTCAAACTTTGGGATGGAAATTCTGATGGCTCAAATGCCTATAGCTCTATCCCTCAGGAAGAAGCTCATGGCTTTTGCAACAAATAAAAAAAGAAGAGGTGCAAGGAGACATCCTTGTCTCATTGCTCTTTGAATGCTAAATTTGTCACCTCTAGTCTCCCAATGAGGACTTGGCTGTGAATTGATGGGTGTGGTACTTTAGTACCTTAGGGATTGTACTTTTATTATGATTTTCACATTAGTGGATGTGATGTTCCAGCAACTCTCCTCTCTCTTGCTGTTTAGTTGTTCATTGTGGGTGTGTGTGAGTGTGCATGCAGCTGAATTCTAACTTAACAGTGGTATCAAAGCCTCTTTTCACTTGCCACTGAGTTGAAGAGCTGCTGTTGTCTCAGCCATTATTAACCCTTGATCTTGGCTGCTTTCTTCCTTACCAAGTGTTGCTCTAGACTCATCAGGCTTGTGTTTGCTCCAGCTCTGCTCTTCATACCATGTGGCACCTTCAGCCTTGTTGGGTGCTTGGAACTTACTGCTACACAAACTTCAGCCCTGCTGGCTGTGGGGAAACTTGACATCTGCTGCTTCAACATCACTTGTTTCAGCCATGTCACCTGTTCCTGCCTGCATGTTGTGATCTGCTTGCTGAGAGATAAATTGGTTTGAGGACTTGCTGGTCACAAATAACCAGCAAGAGGCATTTGGATTAGTGGAGGAGGTTGAAGGAATCTCTGTGTACTACATCCAATTGCAATACAAGTTAAAGAAATATTGCTAGGGGTGACAGTTTGGGGTCAATCTTCTTGCGATTTTGCTTCCTTTTGTGCTTGGCTTCTTCCTTGCTTGTTAATTGACTCCTCAAGCTCTTCATGTGCTCCTTGCTTGCAACTCAAGCTATGATAGCATAAAGGAGATATTCAAGTGCTAAAACTAAGTTGGTTGTATAATCACTGTTTCTGACTAATAACCATAACAGATAATCATTGATACATATCTTTCATGATGCCCATCACTCGTGCTGGTTCCATAAGTATGGACCATCATCCAGGGGGATCGTCCATATGTATTGAGCTTGACTTCTCAACAAGTTAAAAGCATATGATTCTGCCATTGGTATGGAGAAAATAATGCATTTGTTTCTTTCTTGTTTCTCTTCCAAATTCCATCAGTGATCCATGAGCTAGGTCTGGTGTTCCACTATTTTTGCACCAGGATCATGTTGTTGTAATGTCTTGTAGCAATTGAAAACTCATGCTGTAAGCGAGCTTATTCATTGCCAAGACATATATAGAATACTTGGTTTTTCCTGAATTGATACTGTGTGCTGATTGGTCTATTCGGTTCAGGCTTCTGACTTTTGTTCTTGGGGATCTAGGGGTTTTACTTGGTCCAATGGATTGTGATGCAATCTTTAAAATGCAGGTAAAGACAGGGATGCTGCCCGCACCTGAGATTATCACTGCTTTGTGCAGAAAGTTGACTTCACATTCCATTGGAGGTCTATGTTTGTCCATTGAATGCTTATTGTGTGTGTTTCATCTGTAGTTGTACTTTTTCTTAACTGTTTTGACATTCCTATAGCATTGTCTTGTCTATGTGATAGCTCTAGTGGTGGACCCTGTCATGGTGGCCACAAGTGGTGATATATTGGCAGGCCAGGAAACTTTGGATGTGCTGCGGTACATATTTCTTGCCTTTTATTGTTAGCATTTGTGGTTTCCCACAAAGCTGGGCCTTGGGAAGTTCTGATTTAGTGTTTTGAGAAGTTTTGCAGGAAAGTCCTGCTACCTATGGCAGACATTGTCACTCCAAACCTGCCAGAAGCATCTGTCCTTATTGGTGGAGATAGGCTTAGTGATATACATGACATGCACAATGCTGCCAAAGCCATAAAACAGCTGGGTCCCCGGTAATAATATGTAGGCAGCATAGACATATGTTGCAATTTGTGAATGAGTTTTTACTTGAATCTCTTCTCACTTCCTAGTTTGAAAACTGGCATTAGCATATAAACTATGACACATTGATATATTGCTGCTCTGCGCATGTTTAAGATTTGAGTGTAAATGTTGTCCAGAGTTCATTGTTTTCACTTGAAGCTTCAGAATTGCCTGAAGCATGTCATTATGGAGCAATTCGTGAGGTTGGCTCCAATTTTATAATCAGCTTCACTTGATGCATATGGCTTTTCACGTCATGGCTGATCTATAGGTATGTACAGGGTGTTGAGAGAAGCAAATTGAAATACTTTGTAAACATGAGAGATGCATGCCAGATATGTGTAAACATATACCATGCACAAGTGTGTGAATAGAGAGTGAGCGTGTGAACCAAATGCCAACTGATAAGTAGTGCAAAATGCATAGGCCCAATAGTAGCAATTGGTTTCTCTATTATTAGAAGGAAGAAAGGTGCATAAACCTCTGCAGAGGCCAAAGTAACCTATTGAAAGAAAGCTTTAAAACCAGGAAAGAAGAAAAAGTTGTGTGCACAGTGGAAGAGAGGGAGCAGAGAGAGTGGCGAGGTACACAAGTCTACTACACAGAGTGAATGAATACCAAATCATTTTATGCACAACCGCATGAATGAGTGTGTGCAATTGAGGATGCCTATAAATAGGTGTAAAGTGAATGATCTGACTGATCCTATAGGACAAAATACAGCCGATACGAAAAAAGGGAAAAATTGCAAAATATGTGGTCTATCCTGGATATGGGCAGGCTAGTCCAATATGGAGCTGGACACATAATCTCAACACCCCTTCTCAGTGGCATGCTAGTGAATAAGGACCCCATTAAGCTGAGGGGTATGCATGAAAATGTACAAAGGAATGATAGATACAAAATGTCATGTGCTTGCCTAACAAGTCCTTGGCAGCACGTTTTAGTGGTCCATCGAGGAACTATCTTAGATGGCTTTGCTCGGCACTCACGAGAGTGTACGGGGTCTTATCATCTAGGTTTCCCAAAGCCCACCTCGTAATAACGGAAGGTATCGGTTGTCTCCACGAGGATCAACTTGCAAGCTCGGGGTCCTAATTTGACAACTAAGGTCTCGATACATCAGCTAGCTCTATCGGAGGTGTCCCACGAGAGCTTCTTGTCTGACTGGAGCGATCGTAGTTACCCTTGGATCATGGAGTGAAATGCTTTTTTTCAATAATTGGTTAGGATTCAGGAAACCTTAACGGAGTTCAGGCATAGCCGTAGCACCTTTTCCCTAAGATAATTTTTGATCAAAGTTTTAAGACTTGACCCTAGGTAAGTCAACACTCGGCTCTACCTAATTTTTTCTAAGTAACGTTTCGTTCAATCTCTTGAGAGAAGCTCCCAACTTATTGGGACCACCCATCCATAGGACAGATCTGTCAGGGATCTCGCCCACCCACTTTTCACAAATGGTTTTCTTTAGTATTTTAATTACCTATCACATTACGTTATGGCATATAAAAGCAGCTTCGTTATTTAACTCGTTATCACATGTTCCTTCGCATAATTTTATGGCACAACACAGAGACAGAGAAAATAGACTTTTGAAAAAACATATTTATTTATTATTTCGCAAAGTTATATACAATGATTTTTTCCTTCTACCTACGCAGAAGATAAACCTTTGTTCATCGGAAAATCGCTTTTGTCTATGCAGAAGAAAAGAAACCCTCTAAGATTTCTGTTCCTCCACTAGTACCGAGGACTCTAGGATCCCATTCTGATTCGTGTGAGGGTCAGGTAGTTCCTAGGAGCGATTGAGAGATTTACGACCAGAGCCCCCTTGGCACTCCCGTCCTATCTTGCCTAACGGATTCCTCACCGAGTGACCTCTCGCCGTCTGGGCTAGTACAAAGCTCCTTGTGGCAGTACAAAACAATTCCCCTTGGAGCAAGGTTCCATGTCTAGCTATGGGGGAGACATAGCACGATCTTTCCTCTTATTATCCTGATTATATATTTACAATCAGATCTAACTGTTGCAAGTACAATCAATCTTTCTTGCGCAACCATCAATGCATGCACAAATAAAAAAGAAACAACAGCAAGTGTTTTTAGCACAGGAAGCAGCCCCATCAAAATCTAGGGTTTCTCTTTTAAGATCCCACGTTATGCTTAGGGTTTTTCTTTCTACTTACAACTCTTTTTCAAGATCTGTAAGTTATTTCGCAAATCTGAAGTCTATTTTATCCTTATGAAAAATTTGGTATTTCCGTCCTAAAAGATAATATGGGAATTTATATATATGGCAGGCAATTTATGCGCTGCCCTGCTCTAATCCACACTTAGCGGGATTTCAAATGCTTCTTCAAGTCTATTTAAACTTTGAAATTTGTATTGACAAATTTTTATCAATGTCCACCAAGTCCTACAGACTTTCGATATTTATTTAATTTCCTAATACTGATAGTTTCAAGGTTGTCGAGTATTTCATAGTTGTTTTTGCTTCAACATTCTCGATATTTTAGGTTAGGTTTTCTCGTCGATTCATATGTGGGTCAACTTATGATATTGACGCTCTTGTTAATATAATCATTAATATTAACATTGTGTGTGTTTTTGTTAAGAAAATAATTTTTATTTTATTCTACTCATATTTTATGGTTTAATCGAGATGTTCGACCATTTGTCAAACTTTAAATGTTATCTAGAAAGATTAATTTTTATTAAGCTATGTTTTAAGTACAATGTTGATTATTTTTTTGAAAACTTTATTCTAGGCAATATAAAAATCATAAGTGTAATTTTTTTTTCATCTTTTAGACATCGAATTATATTACTACGCACCTGATTTATGCGTGTCTAGTATATATTTTTCTATACCATTTTCTGTTGATTTAATGCATTGATTATTTCAAGATATTATCTAAATGATTTTATATAAATTATTATAAAACCTATATGCGTATGTTTATCATTAGCAAAATGAAATAGAGAGTCACTTTCAAGAAAAAAGTATAAAATATTCCCTTTCCTAACATCGTCTATCTTTTTTATGTTATTATGATCACATGCGTTATTAATGAAATAACGATAAATATCACGAAATAAACCGTAATTAAGATATTTTCTTAATGACAAGCATATAATCAATTTCCCAATGATAGAGTCTTTTCAATGAATAGCTAATTATTGTATTACTTAGGTTATTTTCCTAAGCGGCAGTTGATATGCATTTTCTTTAGAATGCGTTTATAATTGTTTAAAGCCAAATATAGCGATAAGCTTATAAAACATTAATTTTTTATAATCCGACGAGATGTTACCTCTCTCAGGTTTACTGTAATGGAGGTTTCGCCAATTCCTACTTTGTTATTTTCTCCATCGGCCATGTTTCTTGCTTCCTTTGCTTCAAATGGGCTTTTTGAATTTTTGCGACCTCGCGGAGCCATTGAATGTCAGGAAAAATTGACGTGGTAGTTCAGGGAGAGTTTTTTTTTGCAAATAAAGAGTGGCTAATTATATTACTTCAGGAAAAAAACCTTTTTAAATACAAGGAAATGCTCATGCTCAATAGACTAACTGGAGTTGATACAAAGTCGCAAATATATCAAATGTACAAGCCTCTCAGGGCGGTCTAGGGGGGATGGGGGTAAGAAGCCATGGAGGGGGGATGTAACGCCATTTGGGGTTGCCTGCATGCATCTCGAAAAACAGGTCCTGGCTGTCCAAAGTGCACATGAAATGACAATGGAGCTCCTGACGAGCCCTGGACTTGCCCTGCACCTGATGCCATCGTGCGCGGAGGGAGTGGATGATGAAGGTCCAAAGCTCTGCTAAGGTCGCCTATACTAAAAGTCTCTCTCCGCCAAAACCTCTTCACACCGCACCTTCTAGATATGCTATCCAGTAAGACTCCCTATGATCTTCCATACTTCAGAGCGGTCTGCTGTGGACTCCAATACTTGGCAAATGGGTAGAGCCTCAAAACCGATCATTGTCCACGACCTTGCCTCGATAATGAATATCGTGTTTTGTATCCCAGCCTCATACAGAAGGTGATGGCCCTAGCTGACTGTCTGCCAGTAGAAAGCTCCCCAAGAGATGTATCCAAGGCTAGGAGCCATGCGGTGAAGGATGCGGCATGCTCCTCTCCACACTAGCTGTATCGCCTTGCACGACCAAAGGCAGTGTTTTGGGGTTTCCAAAGGCTGCTGTGTGCAGTACTTACAAACTCCCTTCTTCTGCATCTTGGCAAGCCAATTTCTCACTGCCAAGCCTTCGTGTGCCACCAGCCATAAGAAGTATGATACCATCCTCGGTCTCCAGCTATCCCATAGGCGGCGCCAGAAGGTCTGTCAGAAAGGCTCTGTGATGCTATGCTCCGCCTAGTGCCTGCTATGCGACGGCGCCCAATCCATATTCTCCTGCATCAGTACGTATCTGCCAATCCTAGTAGTGTCCTCCAAGAGTCTCGGTGGCTTCTTGGTGACAGTAGTAGCCGGCTATAGCCACTCCCTTGGACCCACTCCAGCTCATCAAGTGGTATGCTTTCCTAGATCCAAAGGCGCCACTCCCTGAACTCCTCCTAGAAGACAAAGAGGTGCAGCCGCCATGTTTTCCCCTGCAGGCCAATCACTCAGATCCTCCTCCATGAAAGGATAGCGGTCCCCTCATGCTACTGCCTCGTGACAAGAGCCAGACGCCCCCTCTCTTGCACGGTGAAGGTCCCAGGTGGAGTGCCGCCCACTCTACCTGCCACCTAGAGGGGGATTCTTGCTGGAGAAAAGCTAGCGGCCTATACCTCCCCGGGCTCTATCGACTCTCGTATCGGGGGAGCAAGCCAGTTCTGAGGAATTGCTGCTTCTATCTCCCTTCTCCTCAGCTCCACTCCTCTTTGGCATCCTGATGCTCTCCCAAATACCTCCTCGTCCATCAACTTGTACATCTCCCACCAAGTCCTTATGGTATGAGCCGGGCCGATCTCCCACCAAGCCCACTGGATTTGGGGGCGCTCGCCAATTTGAGCCCCATCATGATCTTTGATATGGGAGTTCCACATCACCGATTGATGGTCTATCTCCTCCTGGCAGCCTAGGGGGCTCTAGATCAATGCCTTATGGAGGCCCTGCCACACTCGGAGCAAGCTGCGTAGGAAAGGTGATCTGGGGGGGGGGTGATCTGAGCTGATGTGAAGATTCATCTCAGGGACGGCCTCCACTCATCACCGAGCATCGGTCTACACTTTTGAAGACCCTCCTGCAGTAGGACCTTCCAAGCCTGCCCTCCTGGTGTGAGACCACGGACGACTAGCTTGCCCACGAGGGCCATACTCTGACACTCTGGGTCTATGATCCCGAGCCCTCCCTCTGAGCGATGTCGTATGACGGTCGCTCATGCCACCTTGGCCCTAGAATCCCTGGAGCCGTCTGACCCAGACCACAAGAATTTCCGCACCAAGCGGCGAAGCTGCCCTACACAGGATGACGAGAAACACCAATATGAGGCGATGTACTAGGCTGTCGCTAGGAGGACCTGATTAACCACCAGGGCTCGGCCTGCTAGTGAGAGGCGAGCTGTGCTCCAGTAGGTCAGCTTCCTCCGAATAGAGTCGAGGATTGGAAGAAACTGCTGGGCAGGAGTGATGCCGAGTCGCATGTGGAACCCTAGATAATGGATGGTTTACCCTTTGCTCACCCATCTGAATCCCAGGTGGACGCCCCACTCCGTGCTAGAGTCCAGGTCTATGAGAAAACCAATTGACTTCCGCCAGTTGATTTTTGCTCCGGCTGCAAAACACACCATCTCAAGAGCTAGCCTCACTCTCTCCAGCATCAACACATCGTCCTCAACGTAGAGTGTTGTATCATTTGCATACTTTGAGTCTAGCAACTCAGTCTCCTTCCTCACGGGAAGGCAGAGACCGTGTAATGCGCTCATCGGAGACCTGAGGAAGTGGGACATTGCCTATGCAAAGAGTAGGAATAGGTACGAGGCCAGGGGGCAACCCTGCTGGACCGATCTCTCCAGCCGAAACTCCTCCCCCCGCCTACCACCTATGAGAACCCTGCTGGTGGCTGATCTGTAGAGTGCGGAGACCCCGCGAATCCAAGCTTGGCGGAAACCCAACCTCACCATGGTGCTCTCTAGGAAATCCTAGTCCACCCTATCATAAGCTTTCTTGAAATCCAAGAGTAGTACGACTAGTCTTTGCCCACTATGCTGGGCCCACTCTGTCGCCTCAAAGAAGGTGAATACATTGTCGAGGATGCTCCTATCCTGGACAAAGCCTGTCTATGTGTCATGGGTAATGTTTGGAAGCACAGGGCGTAGTCACCTACCAATCATCTTTGCCATTGCCTTATAGGCCATTGACAATAAGGTGATCGGTTTCCACTGGGAAAGCTCCAACCTGTCTCCCCCTTTGGGGAGAAGACTGATAAGGCCTGTCGAGAGACTCCCTGACATCTGTCTTGAGGTGAAAATCTCTTGGAATGCCATCAGTAGAGAGTCCTTCACCACCTCCCAAAAGGTAGTGAAGAAGGTCTTAGAGAGGCCATCCTCTCCCGTTCCCATTCTGTGTATGGAAGGCCTTCTCAAGTTCCTTCTCTGTGAAGTGGGCTAGGAGGGAGTGTTCTATCTCCTTTGTGACGAGGGACATGATGTGATCCCAAACCTGCTGTCTACATTGTTGTCCTCTGGTTGAGGCTGTCTCCTATTGGAATAGGCGCCTGTAGTAGTCAGTGGCAATCTCTATCACCTCGTCTAGGCTAGAACGAGTCCTCCCATACTGATCTTGAAGGCTGCGTATCTACACTCTTGAGGTGCGAGGCTGGTGCACCTGGAAAAACTCCTTGCACATCGTGTCTCCTTTTCGTGCCCAAAAAGCTGTTGAGGCGTGGAAGGAAAACTTCGAGCGCCTATCCTTAAGGCCACCAATGGTAGCTCGCACGCGTACCTCTTGTGCCTCGAGGGTGGGATCCCTTGGTGCCTCTTGTAATAATCTTTGTGTGGCTGCAAGGTCCCGCCAAAGTACTCTCTCTTTCTTCCAGCTTTGTCGCCTGGCCTGTATGGCTGCCTCTTGGCAAATATTGCTTGACTCGGCTAGGACCTCTGCAACCTCCTCTGTGATCCGGTCCATCCTACCCTACTTCCTGGTCCAAATCTGCTCAATTTGTCTCATCACCTCCTCCCTCCTATAGATCGAGTCCGGGATTGGATAGGATCGTGCGTCAAGGGCAGATACTGGAGGATTAAGTGTTAGGAGAACCGGGCAGTGATCGGATAGCGTGGTGCACGCCAACTGCCCAATTTGGCCTCTGCGAGAGCATCCCCACTCTCCCACATAAAACTTGTCCAACTACTTGAGCAAGACTCCACCTAGCCGCTTGTATCCCCAAGAGAAATCCAGCGACCTCTCCCTCCTGTGGAAGGCAGGATCTCTCCAGGCATCACGTGCTCCTACTACCAGTAGGAAGACCTCCCATGCCTCTTGCTCCTCCCTAGTCATGCCCTGGTAGTTTCTGCCCCTTGCTGGTCCTCTAAAGCCTCCAGGTTGTTGAAGTCTCCTCCAACGATCCAAGAGTCCACCTCTAGGAGTCCATCCGCGATCTCCACCTAGAACTTTCTGCGTGCCCTAACCTCAGTAGGGGCATAGACATTGAGGACTCCAAGGCATGAGTCCCCAATATCCAATTTGATCCATAGAACCCTCCGTGCCACTATCATCCCATGGTCTCGTACACAGGCGGTGAGACTCGGGCCAATAGAGGTGCATACGCCTCCGCTCGTGCCGTGGGCACCGATGGCATGCTCCCAGTAGGTGTGCGAGCTGCCCGGAAGAACCTTCCCTACCCTCTAAGCTTGGGTGGAAGTGAGCTTGTGCTCCTGTAGAAGTAAGATGTCGATCTGACCGGTAAGGGCAGGCTGCAGCTTCTGCCGAACAATCAACTTCTTGGAGCTACATGCCGCGATGTAGTGGAGGCTATTCATGTTCCAAGATGTAAGGTGTAAACTCATGGGGAGATCTGTGATTGACCGAATAGGCATCTGTTTCGGCGTGGACGCTGCAGACGAAGAAGAGGAGCTATGAGACATGCGGATGCGCTTCGCTGTTGGTATGGATGGTGAACTCCATTCCCCCATGGTAGCCCTTGGGCGTACCATGGGGGTGATGGATGCGCTTGGTGGTACCACCAATGTATTAATCAACCAAGCTGAGAGGCGAGACTCCGTACATTGGTAGAAACGGGCCGCTTGTGCGAGGGGCCACTCAATCACATTTGTTGGCGCTCTCCACTGCTGGGGGGCTCGAAAGATGATGCTCAAATGAGGAACCTCGGCCCCTACCCACCAGTTGATATCCATCATGCAGCCCGGCCACTGCTGGGAGAAAAGTGTCAAACCCCCTTCTCCCATCCACTGGGAGATGTGGTTTGCCACCTGGCTCTTCACCTCCTTCTCTACTTGAGTCTTGTCCATCCTCCTGTGTGAGAGGTTTGATAGAAGAAGGCGTAATTTGGTCCATTGGGTGGTGCTAGTAGATGGACCTTGCCGCTCCTAGCCTTGCGTACCACAAAGAGTCCCACCTCTAGGGGTAGTGGGAAAACTCCACGCTCCACAACTGTCAAATAAGACCACGGTCCATTGCGAAAAAACTCTTGCGGTAGCAGCTGCGCCTGTCTCCGGTAAGTGTGGCGTGCGGCATGGGCAGATGAACTGGTGGCTGTGTGAGGGGGATAGGAGGGTTTGGGAAGTCGATGGGTGGAAGATGTCAGCATTTGGGGCTTCTCATCTCCTGTGGGGGGGGGGGGGGGGCAGTGGGGGTGATGGTGGGGGGAGAGGTGAGGATTGAGAGACGGTAGGGGGGGGCAGAGGCACCCGACGGGTGTGGGGGAGGGGCTTGTGTCTTTGGGGAAGGGGGGGTGTATGCTAGGGTCGGGGGAGGGGCCGTGGGGAAGGGGGGTGGGGGTTGTGGGCCCTCAGGTGAGGCGGTTTGACCCCCTTTGTGGACGCATATGGTGAACTGGCAAGTAACTCTCCAGTTGCATGTGCCGAACTAAGCCGGACCATGAAGATCCCTTGGCCCATTAGGACCGCCTCCACAATCTGCGCTGTGCCGATGCGTAGCGTGGAGTGAAGCCAGTCCCGAAGTTGCTTGGTTGGGGAATGTCCTACTACCTGACCATAAATCGTTGTTTCCTTTAGCTCCAACTGCTTAGCTCGGATAGCTAAGAGCTGCTCCTCAGAGAGGACGACGCGCAAGGTGTTTGACTGGGGGGCACTTGCTGAGTTCGTCGGCGTCTGACTAGAGGTTTCCATTGGACGTCCCTTCTGAGAAAACTACGAATCACGTCGCGGTGCTACGTGAGGGGAAAACTTGTTGGAGATAGAGGAAACAACTGGAGGGTGGGGGGAAACGATGGTGAGGGGGGAAAGCTGCTGTTTTTTAGCAGTGGGGGGGGGGTGTTGGACACCGTGGATGGTTGGGATACGACGAGTGCCGCGCGGGGGGTGGTAGGCTTGCCGGACGGAGCCTAGATCGCGGATGGAGGCAGCGCGCCGGGGGGGGGGGGGGGTGGTTCTGGAGCAGAGGGTGGCCTAGTGGGGGGGAGGGAAGGGGCGTGGGGATAGCAGGGCGGGGGGTGAATATGGCGGGGGAGGGGGGGGGGGGACAATGCTGGGGGGAAGGGGTGGATATGGTGGTAGCAGACAGGGCGGCTGCGACCAGTTGGGGCGAACTATCCGGGCGGGGGCGAAAGTCGGGCCAGGCGTGGGCAGACGGGGCGGATTGTCGCGAGCCGTCGAGGTGGGGGGGGGGGACTCAACATGGGGGGCGAGCTGATGATCGGGCGCGATCGGTCTTGGGCAGGCGTGATTAGACGGAGCGGGGGCGTCTTGCAACGTGACTGGTATGAGCGACTGTAGAGTGGTTCTGTAGTTCAAGGAGATTTGGTGGTCGTCTAGAAAAGTTTCGCTACCATTTCGCTTAGCGCTATGGTTGTATGGGATGAAGGCGTAACAAGGGTTAGAGAAAATGAAAATGAGGTAGACGTTTAGCAAGAGGGGATCAAAATGGCCTCTATCCCTGACGTTTGAGAAGGCCTCTCTCTCTCCCACACTCTCTTACTCTCTAATTTGCACAATATGATGGCCTATGATTCTCTCTCTCTCTCTCTCTCTCTCTCTCTCTCTCTAAGTCGACATAAAGGGGGGGGGGGGATATTTTTCTCTTTTAAGCTTCAAAGCTTCAATGGATAAGAGAAGTAGAGAAATTTTGCCAGCAATAGGAGGTCTTCATTCTTGTCTTTTTTTTGAAGGAGAGAGGGTTTATTTATAGGCATGAGGGGGAGCATGAAGTCGACTCATTCTTTTGGCTACTTATCAAGAGCCAATTGAGCTTTATTAAAAATGTATTTTGATTGCGAAATTGTTGGATGGTGGCATGGGGATGATTATTTTATGCTTTCTCTCCCTCCAGGCATAAAAAAGATCATGAATTTTGGCCTATTTTTTCAAAAACGTCTTTTTTCCCTTCAAAATGACTTCATCTTGTGGTTTTTGGCCAAGCTACCTCATGACTTATCTGGTTTATAAAGTCATGTCATACTCTTTGATACTTAGCTTACTCAATATCATGCTTGTTCTTGCGCGTTCTTCGTCTACCGATTAAGGATTTTGCGATTTGTCTTGCGGTTATGAAATCAATGTGATCTTTGACGCATTAAATGGAATCATGAATGCTAAATCAAATATAATGCTGGAAAAATTATGATCAAGTTGTCGTAATATTATTTACGAGGCATCTTTGCTTTTTGTGGCTGGGAACATTGAGACGTCTTCTTGTGTTGGATTGTGGAATTGATTTAATGCGAGACTCGATATTAAGAAAATTACATGCGGTCACTTATGTGATAGCTCGACGAGTAATTTTTAAAATGCCTCAAGCCCAAATTCGTTTCTTGATATGAAGTGCTATGGCGGGAATATTATACAATAGTGGATGCCAACAAAATTTAAGCCTTCTCCAAAAGCTAGAAAAATAGGGAAATGTACATGGATCCTTGAATGATAAAATAACTCTTTTTTGGGAGAAACATGAGCATGGAAGATGAGAGGGCATGCACCCCATTCTCAGAAAAGGTATGGTTGTGTGTTTTGATAGTGATGAAACTTGGTGTCGATCTTGGGAACTCACCCCTCAAACTTTGAATCTAGCAAACCTTGAAGTGGAATCGGAATTCCCAATAATATCGATCTTTATCATGGGAAGTTTCTCGAATATTCGATAGATCCAATCCAATTGGAAAGATGGAACAATATATGTCTTGTTAAATGCCTTGAAAATCAGCCATCTCAGAAACATGAAATCTCAGTAAAGGGTTAAAAGATGTCATTCAAAAATTGAGTAGCCTAGTTTGACTATCATGTGAAGAAATACTCTAACGTAGAAACATAAATGAAAGCGTATGACAAAGCATAAACTCAAAAGAACATAGTTAGGGTTAGAGTAACTCAAAGACAATGAACACAGTGAAATCTGAATGAATGATTGAACACTAAATATACAATGCTCATGTAGCAAACAAACCATGTAGGAATGAAAACTGTATCTTGAACTCTCATGTCTTGAGGACAGAGGCAAAGATGTTGAGCGGGAGAGTGTGTCGTACTCGAGGCGGATCCTGAAACACAACAAAGGCAGTCTTTGAGAGTCGAACACCAACAAATGCTGCTATGGAAGCTGGATTTGATGCAGATAGGTAGTGAGGAGAGAGAAAATCAGCAAACGCAAGTACCTCGAGGATGAAGATAAGCTGGGCGGGAGCAGGGATGACGAAATGCAGTAGTATGATGTCAGCAAAGTGTAGGGTAGCAACTAGAAGGGCCAACGAAGATGTGTGGGTAGTTGTAAAGTTGTTTGTAGCAGTAAATGCAAGAAAACAGGTTGCCAGACTGATGTGCAACCATTGGAGGGGTAGAAGACAGTAGGCGACAGCTCCAAGTGGTGTAGACTGCGAAGTGAAGGTTGGAAATAGGTGCTAGACTGATGTAGATAGCGATGGGCAGCTTCGACCAAGATTTCCTCCACGAACGGGGTATGGGTTACGAAGCTAGAGGGCTTGAAACTCGCAAAAACGAGATTGAGACTGAATGGATAGCAGCATGCCTATTTATAGAAAGTTGTAAGACCTCGTACAATGCAATGTTTTAAAACTCTCTCTAACTGTGCATGAATGTGGGGTTTTCATTAATTAAGCATTTTTGGGCTGTTTTAGTGGCTAATTCAGCATGTAATGGTTATGTTGGCTCAACACCTCCTCTCAGGCTAAAAAATTGATCTAGAAAGGAAGGCCAACCCAAATTTCTTGGAGTGTTTTTGGTTTCTATGTGTTTTACCCCAAGGCGTCCCATCCCAAAGCAGTTAGGACATTAGACAAAGGGTGCATAATGGCTGCCCTGTGGCCTACCAAGACTATAGAGTTTTACCAATGGAGTCCAAGTGGTCATCCAAGAGAGGCCAAAGCATTGGGTAAAGGGTACATGTTGGTTGTCCAGTGGCCTAAGTCTTGCAAAAGCGGATGAAACCACAGTGAACCTTTTTTTTTTTTTGGTTGGGTTTGATAATGATTGTTTCAAAAAGGGGAGATAGTAGTCGATTAAGTAACGGATATCAGACCAGTAGCCAAACCCAAAAGCTTTCGTACAATAAATAAGTTGCCCGTACTACTAGAGGATGTCGATGATGAAGGAATAGGCTTGTGGAATGTGTAGCAAATGGGAGGGGTATGTGGAGAGATAAAAAATATGTGTAGAAAGCAAGCTAGCAAGGCAAAGCAAGCAAGGGAGATTGCCTTGGAGAGTGCCATATGTAATGTTGTGAATATGGTAGATCCAAAGTCAACCACTCAGAAAGACCTGAAAGGATAGATGTGCACAACTACATGTTTACAAGAATAGAATGCCAACGCATTGAAGTTATACAAGAGGCAATGCAAGTGTGATCATGTTCATGCAAAATGCTATGCAATGGTGCTACTTGCACAAGGCCTTTGTAGGGGAATAGTATACATCATTTAGTGTAGCATGATTTGGGCCTTGGTAAGTGGTAAAATGATGGAACTGTGAGCTTGAATCATGATTGAGAAGTTATTCCCAACTCGGATGTGCTTGGGTACAAGGGCTCGGGAAATGAAAATGTCCGTGATAAGGGTCATATGATAGGTAACTCCATGTTGAGAACATTGTTGACTGGTGGCAGTGGCTTTGGCCTTACCACCGTCCTTGCTGATAGTTGCCACCACCATGCCTCCCCTGCTGGGGATTGGCTAAAGTGAGGGGGAGGGGGGTTTACGAGTCTTAGCTTTTGGTGCTATGCCTCTTGCCTTTGATTGACACTCGTCGTCAACGTGGCTAACCTTTTGACAATGTTGACAATATTGATTTTTCTTCGATACATTCTATCACCCAGGTTTTGGAGATGATCGGGAGTTTACTTGAGTCTCACTAGTTTGGTTTTGATTTTGATTTTGAGTTTGTTTTTTCTTTTGATTTGAATTTGGATTTTGTTTACTTTTCCCTTGCTACCCCTTCTAAGAAGAAGCAACAAGAGCCCCCTCTGTAGAATTCAAACTATGAAACTAATCGAATAGTCGAGCATAAGGTAGTAGTTGATACTCAAATTCATAGAATGTGGACATGGTAGATTGTAAGATTGCTTGTTGCACAAAATGGAAGTATTTCCTTGGCAGCTTGTTTAGAAGCCATGTAACTTGATCATTTGAGGACTAAGGAGGCCCCGTGGTAGAGAACTCGGTGAGAAGGTGTTGATACTTAGCCAACTTGACTTTCAAGTCATCCTGATCAATGATTTTGAAGTTTTGGAGCTCATGATCCAAATTGATGTGATGGGTCATATTTTGAGCAGCATAACGGTTAGTCAAGTGTGCCCAACGCTTGGATGCTAAGTCAAAATGTGTGGGGATGGAAGGATGAATCTCCATCATGGAGACACCATGTGGTTGGGGAAATGATGAGGTCCTAAAAGGTGTGTGTAAGGGTGAAGGACCCCCCGATGTGATGTGTGAAGACATGTAGGGTGCACTTAATGGAGGCAGAAAGGAAGGTGCAACGCAACTAGTGGGTGGGAGATTAAATGGGTTTGTCATTTGAGGAGTTGTAGGAAATGTCTTTAATTCCTTTGTCCATTAAATGCAAATGAAGAAATAGATGGATCACCCAAATCATATTGACCATGAGATGTAAAAGCGGAAGGAAAAGATGAAGAAAGAGCACTTGCCATAGATTCTTGTAACTTTTGCTTACCTTTTCTTGAGTTTAAAAAGAAAAATATATCCTCTTTAGGACTTATGAACGAATACTTGATATAAAGATTTACTTCATCTTGAGCATCACCAATATCTTGTGTTAAAGAAGTAGACTCAAAAGATTAAGAAGTAGCATGCTTACTTGACATAGGAGTGAATGAAGGTGGAAAACTGTATGGAAAAGATGGAAGGAGGTAGAGATGGAGAGGATTGTGGTAGAGAGGAAAATGGTTTAGACTCCATGCTAGTTTCCATGTAAGGGTGATTAGTCCTTTGTGGAGCTTCGGTTCTTCTTGCAAAATCATTAGACCAGTGCACCAAGTCTAAAGGGAAAAACTCAAATTTACCTTCAATTTGTTGTTGAGCTCGATACATGAGCATGAGATCATATTCGGCTCGTGAGATCTCGTATGGTCTGTGGACTCCATGGTAGTCCGAAATTATGATGTCTATGACATCTTCATGTTGGGAATCTATATTGTTGAATCTATCTTTTCCTTATTTGGAGGCCTTGAGGTGGCATTATTCTCTTGATGTGGAAAATAACACAAAATCATTGTCTTGCTCTTGTTCTTCTCCAAGTAGAACAAATATTAAGTAGATGACAATCATGGAGTGCATTGAATACATACAAAGAAGGTGGTCCAATTACTATCCTCCATGTGTTTCTCCATCTTCCCTTTACTTTTTTAAAGACACACCGAGAAGAGGTGCATATTAATTAGGGCAATGAGCTGCTGGTGTGATTGTGTAGCTTTGAGCTGGGGGAGCACAAGCCACTTTTGAGGCACGTGATGATCCAATGCCTTGATTTGAGTAGGCCATGCATTAGGTTCATGTAGTTCTTTTGATTTGTTTGAGCCAAAACCCCTCTTTGTTGGCCCTTCTATTATTCTTTTGATTGTAAGTTGCTTTGGAGACCCAAATTGCTACCATTATTGGAACACAAATAGAGGAGGCTTTAGACGTAGATGTAGACATGTGATTTGCGACTTCATGTTTTGTTTCATATGAGCATGCTCGGTCCTACTCATTCTCAAATCCCTTCCATCCATCTCTCATCGAGTTTTTTGTTTAGGCTCTCTTCCTTATGCTTTTAGCTACTCGGGTTTTGATCCCATCATCGAGCAACATTCTTGGAGAGCCTCACCTTAGGAGAGGTCAGGGTGGATCTTATCATTTATGCAATCCCTTCATGGTAGCCATATGCTACATATTTTGATAACAGGAAAGCCAGGATCTTTTTTATGTATGTATGAGCCTACGGTTTTGGTTTATCTTCTTTGGGTTTCATAACATCATTTGGCCTTTAGTAGATGTTGATATGACTTTCGTTCTTTCTTCTCTCTTTCTAGCACCTTAGGTAGATATCCAATTACAGATGCAGACTCATTCTCCTTTGCTGAAGTTAGCTCAAATCCATCCTTTCTAGGTATTAGGCCTTCGGATTTTCTGCTTATCTTCTGGTGAGTACCATTTGCACCATGGTGCTTCCTTGCTAGGAATGTCACTCACAAACCGTGCACCTACCTATTGGCAAGTGAGCACCCCTTGGGTATCCCCCTCTTGCCCTCTAGACCTCTTCCTATGGCTAGGAAAACACATGGATATTTATTCCCATGCTATATAGTGTGCTTATCCCCCCTTCTTAGGCTACACAGCTAGTGTGTATGCCTTGCCTAGTCAACTTAATTACACTGTTGGATCCAATGCTCACAATTTATTCATGCATTGCGTGAACTATGATACACTAGTGCATGCCATCATCCCACCCCCACCCCCCATTCCCCTAGCCTATCCCTAGTTTCCCCTTAGTTTCCCCTCATCTTAACTCAACAACAAACTTCAGTTGCTATGGCAAAAAATGAATGTAGTGGTAAGACTTGGTCAAATTTTATGCAACAAGTGTTTAAGTCCTACAGTCTCTAGGAACTAGTTGTTAGTTTACCCTAGACTTGCCCACCTTGACATTGTATTTCAATCAAAGGCTTGAAATGCCACAAATAATATTGAGTTTGCGGCGCAAGGGTTATTATCTCAATTCCATTCTCAATTGTTGGAAAATGGCAGCCAGCTATGGAGAGAGAGAGGAGAAACAATGATAGCAAGAGAGTGAGCTGAAGCAAAAAGAGTAGAGTACTTGCTAGAATGAAAGATAGAGTGAAAGTACAACTTATGTTTAGGTCAAGGGTTAACCTAACCAGTCTTTCACCAACTAACTAGAGTTAGGTTTATTTTACTCCAGAGCCTAGTGCCACTACTTTAAGTTTCTAAGACACTAGGTGTACACACCTTACATTGACACTTTAATAAGTGTCCACACCACACAAATTACAGTGGGCGCTGCCCATAGAATTGGCAAATTCTAACACCCCCCTGCAGTGCCAATGTGAATGAAGTACAAGGATGATCAATCACCAAAGGGTAACAAGTTTAAGGACTTTCGAAAAGCCTCAAACTTCTCGCGTGGTAGTGCCTTGGTGAAAATGTCTGCAACATTTTTCTATGTGGGTACATACATCAAGCTGATCTCTCTTGCATAGCATCTCTCTCTGATATAATGGTAATGCACCTCTATGTGTTTCGTGCAAGTATGAAACACAGGATTTCGCGCTACTGCAATAGCACTCTGACTATTAGAAAGAATGGGTGTAGGACCCTCCAATGGTAAATGTAGATCAGCCAACAATCTGTGCAACTATACACATTCCACTGTTGCCGTGAAGGCTACCCTGTACTCAGTCTCACAAGACGAGGTAGCTATTGTAGGGTGTATCTTGCTTAGCCATGAAATGCATGAACGGCCTAGAAAGAAACAGTGTCCACTAGTAGATTGCCTAGTGTTTGCATCACCAGCCCAATGTGAATCACTGTAAGCCTGTAAGTGCAAGTCTCCCCCCCAGGAAATAATAATGCATGTGACTGAGTACCTTGCAAATATCTGAAGATCCACTTAACAGCTTAGCAATGTATGGTCCGTGGGCTATGCATATACCTTCTTACTTGAGATATTGCAAACTGAATGTGAGGGCGTTTGTTGCAAAGATAAATAAGACAACCAATAGCTTGGCTGTAAATTGCAACATCAGACATCTCTTCACCATCATGCATAGACAACTTTAAGCCTGGCTCCATAGGAGTGCACATAGGTTTGCAATCTTGCATACCAAACCTATGTAATAGCTTTTCCACATATTGTGACTGTGACATGATGATACCATAGTGATTTTGGGTGAATTGAATCCCCAAATAATAGTGTAGGCAACCCATATGTGGCATAGCAAATGTATGTTTTAATTCAGCCTTAAAATTTGCAATTTTTTCTTTAGTACGTCTAGTGAGCAGTATGTCATCTACATAAAGAATGATAATCAGCAAGTCCCCCCCTCATTCTTAATGTATAGAGTGGGAGCAGTTGGACTATTTTTGAATCCTTTGCTAGCCAAATAAGCATCAATTTTGGAGCACCATGCATGAGGAGCCTGTTTGAGATCATAAAGAGCTTTATGCAGCTTGCATACCATGTGCTTTTTCCCTTTAACCACAAACCCTGGAGGTTGTGACACATAAACATCTTCATGCAAATCCCCATTCAAGAATGCTATCTTAATGTCCAATTGATGCACTTTCCAGCCATAATTTGCAGCCATAGTAATCACACATCTCACTGTACTCATACGAGATGTAGAAGCAAAAGTTTCTTCATAATCTATGCCCTTCTTTTGTGCATAGCCTTTTGCTATGCCATGCTTTGTACCTCTCAATCGTACCATCAGCCTTGCGTTTAAGTTTAAAAACCCATTTTGTGCTAATGTCCTTCTTGCCAGGTTGTAAATCCACAAGATCCCATGTAGAGTTAGTGGCAATAGAGTCTAACTCATCCTGCATGGCTTGCATCCAATGTACATCTTGTTGAGCTTCATCCAAGGAAGTAGGCTCATCATCATCCAATAGTAAGCTCATAAACACATGCTCATCACAATCATCTACTTCCGTAAAATCCATCAAATGTGCCCCCCCTGCATCATTTGCTGCATTTCTGGCAGCCCTTCTAGTGCATTGAGGTGTAGGAGCATCCATTTTACTCTCTTGGAGAGTCTGTAACAGCCATCTTGGATCTGTTTTGGCTGCATTTACAGCAGCCCTTTCATGCTGTACCATATGACACCTCTGAAGGGTCATCAAACTCCCAAAGCTCATGTGCCCATAGCGAGCATGCCATAGCTCTGCATTTTGCATAGCGGGCGAAAGAGTAGTGACTGTCAAAGCATCATGAGACTGTCTGTCATATGTATCCAATAAAAGTAGACCCTTATGCAGGGTGCCGGACAGCCTAAGTGCATAATCCATCTCTGTGTCTCTAACAATTCATTTGTCATCCTCAAAGATGACCTGAAAGCCATGCTTATTAAAAGCAGAGATAGACAACAAAGCTCTTTGTAATGCTAGGCACAAACAAGACATCTAGAAGCATGAAATCACAACCATCTGCAGCAGTAATAGTGACTGTCCCAATTCCACATACATCATAACTGCTGCTGTTCGCACTTGTAATACACTTCCCACTAGCAGAGGCTGAATGCAAAGAGGTAAACAAACACTTTTTGAAAGTGATGTGCTTTGATGCTCCACTGTCAAAATACCATGTTTGCGGCGTTTTAGCAGCATTAAATGCTGAATCAACCATTAAAGAATCATAATTGCATGTGAGAAATGCATAGTCCTCCTCTACAAAGTTGGCTGAAGTATCATCATCAGTAGATTTGTTGGCTGATGTTTCTTGGACAACCAAACCGGAGTTCTTTTTCTTCTCTTTGACCAATCTCTTTTTGCATTCATCGATATAGTGACCAAGCTTATTGCAATAATGGCATTTTCCCTTCTTTTTAGTCGTTTCTGTTTCTTGGACAACTTTATTTGATGGTTGTCCAACAGCATAGCCACATCACCTAAATGTAATGCCACATTCTTCAGAGTTTGTTCCTCTTGCAGCAAGAGGCCTTCCAACTCCACAAATGTAAGGAGCTGCTGCCCCCCCTCAAAGACAACATCAAAGAGGTGTGGAAACTAAGATATGACTCTGGAAGAGAGTTCAGTGTGATGTTTATCAGTTCAACATTCTGAATAACCTCATCAACATTGAGTAGCTGCTCATGCAAATCTTGTATGCGAGTAAGGTGCTCTGTCATATTATCACCTTCATCCATGGTCACATTGGCCAATTCTCTACGGAGATAGGATATCCTGGCCTCATTGCGTGCTGCAAACATACACTCAAGTACATCCCATGCTGATTTTGAGGTCTTATAAGACCGAATGTGCAGAATAATTACCCTTTAAATTGACAAGGCAATCGAAGAAAGTGCCTATGTATCTTTTGAGAATTCTATTTCCTCTGATCCTTGCTAGGAGGGAGAGGAGGGGCAGCAGCAGTAGTAGCACCAATACAACCGCGAACAGGACCAACAACCTGTCCTTGAGTGTTACATTGAGGTGTCTGAGGTGTAAGACCTCCCAGTCGTTGCAAATCACCTGCAACATAGTTCCACAAGTCCTTCGCCACAAGAAGGTTACGAACCATAAAACTCCACAGTGGGTAGTTTGAGCCATCAAGTTTGTCCTCTTGAGTGAGGACACCAAGGATGTTGCTCTGATCATTATTCCCCTGACGTGCCATGCTGTCAATGATAGACAAAAATCTGCAGCCAAATACTTCAATGTTGAAGTATAGAGTATACTCCTCAGAGTATCAAAATCCCCCATGAGATTAAGAAACAAGTACCAAACTGTCACTCAAATGCTAAAGTGTGCACGATGCCACCCAAATCAGTACTTGGCCAGTAAATTACAGTACTAAACTGCTGTACCACACCCGCCTTGAAATGTGTGCCCACAAAAGTACAAAATACAGCAACTAAATGCTGATTCTTACCAAAATTTACTAAAATTTTCCAAAATTCTTTGCCTAATCTAACTGTAATAGGAATTAAATGCTGCTGTACTGCTTGTTGCTTGCCTTGGGCTGCGTGTCAAGCAAAAGCCCCAAATTTTTTTCTAAAATTTCAAAGAAACTGAAGAAATTTGTACCTTATAGCTGGAATTTCTACAAAAATGTCACCTCGGGATGCATGTCAGCAGTGAATAGCAGCTGAAATCTGCCTCGTGATGCGTGCGGGATCCGAAAAACTGAAAAGCCCCAAATTTTCTTGAGCCAATGTGGAAGAAATTGCGCAATGTCTATGAGTTTGGTAACAATTTGCGCAAAGGGCCTCCAATCGGGCAAAAGCCTCAAATTTTTGGTGGGAATGTTCAAGAAATTGAGAATTTTCTTCAAGTTGATTGTCAATTCAAACTCCGGGAGCAAAATTAGCAAAAGCCCCAAATTTTTGGGCAGCACAAGCTGAGATTTGAGAAGAGATGGCTGAAATAGACTGGAAATTCCAGAAATTTTGAGAAAACCCCAAATCTGAAATTTAGGATTTTTGCACTTTTTAGGGTTTGCAGAAATTGGCAGGCAGGATTGAGGAAATGGTGGGCAGAGCTGAGAAAATGGCGGGCAGATCTGAAAACAGCAGGAGCTCTTCCAAAACAGCAGCTCCTTGGGCTGCGTGCAGGGCTGCCTGTGGGACTACACGTTGGATTGCGTTCAGGGCTGCGTGCAGGCTGAAAACAGCAGATCTGGCGCAAATGGACAGATTTAGAGCTGATGGGTGAATTGGACAGATCTGGAGTAGACAGGAGACGGCTCCGCTACAGCTCCTCCTCCACTTCAGCAGCACCTCACAACAGCTGAACACATTTCCTCAAGCTGAGAACCAAGCTGGTAGCAGAAGGACCTTGGGCGGGATGGCACCAGCTAACGGTGGCTGAATGAAATCCGCGTGTACGAGTTGCTCTGATACCAAATGTTGGAAAATAGCGCCAGCTATGGAGAGAGAGAGGAGAGACAATGACAGCAAGAGAGTGAGTTGAAGCAAAAAGAGTAGTGTACTTGCTAGAATGAAAGATAGAGTGAAAGTACAACTTATGTTTAGGTCAAGGGTTGACCTAACCAGCCTTCCACCAACTAACTAGAGTTAGGTTTATTTTACTCTAGAGCCTAGTGTCACTACTTTAAGTTTCTAAGACACAAGGTGTACACACCTTACATTGACACTTTAATACGTGTCCACACCACACAAATTACATTGGGCGCTGCCCATAGAATCGGAAAACTCTAACAATTGTACATCAAAATTGGTCCCTTTTGTTTAATGATCCATATCATTCTATGAAGTGTCTTGTGTCAGAGTGCAATGAATACAAAAGCATATGACCAAATTGAAAGGAAATGAACATGAGAGAAGAGGGAGAGAGAAAAGAGACACTAAACTGGCCAAAGGTATTGAGGTGCCCAAGTGTCACTAGAATATCTAAGTATGGTATACTCAACACCCCTCTCTACAACTAGAAATTCCATGAACTAAACATCTCGACTCCTGTATATCTCCCATGAAATGAGATCTAAAGCTTCTATCCCTAGGATTTTGAGCTATAATCTAAGAACACCTATCGTTTGTAAGCTGACTTAAACTTATCCCTCTGTTTCTTCAAACTGTAAACATAAGCATCACACCCAAACACCCTAAAATAAGACATATCTGGCTTTGGGCCAAAGTAAACCTCAAAAGGTATCATACCAACCATGGCCGATGCAGGGGATCAATTAAAGATGTGGATAACAGTGGCCACTGCTTTGGTCCATAAACACTAAAGTGTCTACCGATGCTTCACCATAGTCTATGCCATTTTGATTACATTGTGATTCTTCCGCTCCAATATGCCATTCTTCAAAGGTGTTCGTGTTGGCAAACTCTTGGTGAACGCCATGTTCTACACAGAACTTGGCTAGATCATTGGAAACAAACTCCACTTCTTTATCGGAATACAAGGTCTTGAGTTCCTTGGCAAACCTATTCTCCTTGAAGATCAACCAATCCGTAAAGTGTGAGAAAGCTTCAAACTTCCAATCCAAGAAATACACCCAAGTCATTCTACTAAAATCATCAATAATTAGTATAAAGCATAATCTCCCCTTAAGGAACTTCGTCCTTGTGTATCCACATAAGTCCGTTGAAACAAGCTCCAAGGGCACCTTAGCCTTATGCGAAGCCTTGCTAGGAATAGTATATGTATGCGACTTGCCACTGATACAAGACACACATGGCGGGTGACTCACCCCAATCTCTAGCAATCCACGCACTAGCTACCATGAGATGCCTTCCTAAGATACTTATAGTTAAGGTGGCCAAACTGAGCATGCCATAGCTCAAGCTGAGTTTGTGAAGAGAGAAGAAGAGAAGTAAAGGTTGATGAAGTCTACATCTTGTAGACTCCATTCTCCTCCCGACTTGCACAAAGAACGTATCGAGAAGGTCCATCAAGAACTCAGAAAGAGTCATTATCAAACTCAACCATGAGACCAAGCGCACAAATCTTACTTACTGAAAGAAGAAGATATCCCAAACTTGGCACATAGAGAACTTTTGATCTATAGGCACATGTCACGAGGATGTAAAATTCTATTGCTTTGCTTAGCATTTGATTAAAAATTAATCAAATGTACAATTGTGACTTGCACATGTGAGATGTAAGTTAATTATTTCACAATGTGAAACCCAAGACCCCAAGAGATCAATTGGTGCCAAAGGCAAAAATTATAATAAGTTATGCCTGACAGATACTAGGTGGTACGATGTCAGATTTTAGTCTAGATCAATTTATTGGTCACTAACGCCAATGGTGACATTAGAGACTAGGCATTAATTAAGCAACTAATGCCAGTCCAAGGGCTAATAACCACTCGAGGATACTTGGAAGACAAATTGGCCTAGCCAATTTAATTATTAGTTGGTAAAATTGATTTTCTTGGATACTACAATAATTATTGATTTAAATTTCAGAATTAATACTCTCAAAATAAATGTAATAAGCTAGAGAATACTAGAAATTGGGATTAGAAGGTTGCTACTTGGCAAAACTTGCCCATAAAAGTGGAAAAAACGTTTTCAGGGGCTAGTAGAAGTCTATTCCAACCATTGTGAGAGAGAAGGAGGCTACTCGAGAGCAAGGAGATATTGTTGATGTGATTTGCAGCAAAAGGACCAGTCCTACAATAGGTGACAACAACTTGGAGCCGTCCAGGTAGAAGTGATTGCAACTCAAGGTCCTCTAGTGCAGTTGATAGCATACAGGAGGGGGAACAGACTTTCTAGTAGTCCTAAGCTGTAGTGACAATTTCCATGACTATTTGAGCAAGACAATATAGTTTTTCCGCCTTTCTCACGATGAAACTCTAAAATTTTTCTCCACAACATTCTCTCTAATCCTCCAGCCATCTCTCAAGTTATCTCAATAAAATCCAGCCATTTGAGTCATCAAAGGTTGAGATATTGAAAAATCTTTGCTCTAAATTAGGGAGCAAAAATTAGGGTTTGACAGCCATCTCAAGATATGTGCTGAAAATTCATGGCCTAAGGACTTAAATTCCAACAGTTGAAATTGAGAAATTTCAAGAAGATTCAAGAGGCCAGCTAACCGATATTTAGATTTGGGGCTGAATTTGTCTTTCAAGGAGCAGGGTAACCAAGGGACAAATTGGTTTGAAGGCTTGCTGGTTAGTTTCGGCAACAAGAGGCACTTGGATTAGTAGAGGAGATCAAAGAATCTCAATTGTACTCCATCCACTTGTAATAAAAGATATAGAAATACCACAAGGTGCTTGGGGGCAACAGACTGTCCATTGTACAAGATTTGAGAGGTAAAGTATGCATTTCAATTTATGTGAATTCATTGCTTGCCATAATTACTATTAAATCGAGTTATTACTACCCTATCCGAAGAGGAAGACTGGTTTCAAGCACCATATTGTCCATCCAAAATCATTTGCATATCACCTTTGCCTTTGCTAGAAACAGAAAAGTTGTCACCTACTATGAGAACTTGCCCATGCATTGAAAGCATATGAGCATTACCATCTGACAAAGGAATCCATGTGATGGGAAGCCCCACTATCCACAATCCAGTCAAAAGACTGGGGGGCCAACATCGTTGCATCAAAGGTTGTCAAAGAAGCTTCCTCAATCATCTCCAAATGGAGAAAGACAGATGATAAAGGAGCAGGTACCACTCTTGAGTCTTCTGTAGTTTTCTCCTTCTTAGTGGCCTTCTTATCCTTGTCAGCAATCCTTCTTCCAATGACCTGTCTTGCCGCAAATGTGACAAGAAGACTCCTTGGCTTTATCTTGCTTGGTCTTCTCGTCCTTTTTCTTCTTCTTCTTCCCCTTCTATTGGGAAGACTGTCCTCTCAACACCTTTGACTTGGAAGCATTCTAATCTTTGAGTTCCTCTTGGTCCATGACCATCAAAACCAACTCCTCCCACCTAAGAGTATCTATCTGCCATGAAGCAATCAAGGCAAAATAGAAAGCACTAAATCGGAACGCTACCTATGAAAGAAGAGTTATCGCCATGTCCTCTAAGATAATCACCTTTCCTGCATTCTAGACATGTATCTGCAATTGCTGAAGCTTATTAACATGCTCCCACATGAAAGCAAAATTGGACAGATTCAACATCCGCATCTAGACCTCCAAAGACACCTATTTCATAATAGTCATCCGATTGTACAGCTGGTCTCATTCTAGCCATATCCTCCAAGCAACTGTCAAATGCTTGATGTGAGCTATAATGGTTGGAGTACAAAAGAGAAAGAGGAATGAGCCGTTGCATGCATTCAATTCATCCCAATGTTCCTATACCTTGACCAACTCAGCTTTCTCATCAACAAAAAGCTTGGAGGCATCACGAGTTGGAGGAGGGTCTATAGCCTCGTTCACAAGCTTTGCCAAATCATACAACTCCAAGATGGTAAGCATCATTGCTTGTCAAATGCAATAATTCTTCCCATTGAGCTTGTAATCAGAAGGAAACTCCACGTCCATCTCGTAAGACATTGTCACCTAAATAACGAGCACAAAAAACAAGGGCAGCCCCCTCGAACTCCGCAAATGGTGCCTATTAGGGTGTCCTCGACTGAGCACTCATCCTGAACCTATATTCAAGTGCCGGAGGTGATGAAAATGAAATCTGCTCCAAAAGGCTGAAAATACAGCCTATTCTCCTTCACGAATAGCAAAAACCTGTAAAAAACATGAACTTTGCTCCTTTCCTGCGCGCTGCTCCTGTTTGCCTTAGCCTTCCAATGCTGAAAATGAAAACTTTTGTTGAAATCTCCCATTCAGGTCTGCCCACAATCAATCAGCCCTTCAACGCTGCTCTAATACCATGTCAAAGTGCAGCAAATGCAGAAGCATATGACAGACTGAAAGAAAATGAATACAAGAGAAGAGGGAGAGAGAAAAGGGAGAGCAGAACACAGAAATCTGCAGTAGATAAATGTTGAAATGAAGGAGGCAGAGGTATCACTAGCTATCAAATGTAACTCTGTGAGGCGATCTCTCCCTCCACGTGAAAAACCGAGTGAATGATGAGAGGGGTAGGCTCATACACATGAAATAATCGGGTTGGTCAGTTAAAAACTGGCCGACTGCTGCACAAAAGCAATTGCTGAATAAAATAATGCATAAAATGCTGCGCAATAAATGTGGCTGCCCCATGGCATCACCTATCTAGCTTGCCCAACTACCCGGAAATGCTGGAAATGATCTGTTGACTGCATCGAACTGTCTGATCTGAAAAAAGAAAATGTGTATTGTGCCCAAGTGAGAGAAAGCTAACCTCAGAAACTCGGCAAAGTACTAACTGTACGACAGTAAACTGCCAATGCCTGTCCACAGGATGAATAAATCTCTAACATTTTGTTCCAATATATGGACACAACACTCATGCAGGTGAACTCCCATTATATAGGCATGGCACTTGTTAGTCACATAAAACCACTGATGACAAAATAACCCATCTACATGTATAATCCTAGTAACTCATTTGGTCACGTCTCCACCTTTGATTTGTTAATTGCAAGGCTGTTACCAGACTAACCTGTTAGAGAAATGATCCCAATCACTTGCAGATCTTCAAACAACCCAGCAACTATTTCATAACGTGATGAGTAATACCTGCCAGGAATTTTATAGCTTGCTCTGTTTGTGGAACTGCCAGCAGCAACCCTTCCTTTCTACAGACACAAAAGCATTCAGAAGGATGAACAGATTAGCCATCTCAAGGTTTGTGAACTACTCCATGGCTAGCAAAAACTTCATTTAGCTGCAAAAACCAGGGATTCAAGACCAGCATTAAGAAAATAAATGAGGTACTTGATCAATCACCAGCATAGAGATTGTGTCATGATTAGAGTAACTTATACCATTTGAGGATTTCTTTAAAAAGGAATGAAAATAATGTGCATCACCCCCACTGTTTAAACAATCCTCCCTAAGAAGAGATGGTTGATATGGTCTACAAGAGCACTCGCTGTTAGGGATCACCTTACGCCAATAATTCGGTTGGCAACCATTCTCATGCCATTTTGACCACTTACTAAAGATTCATTGGTACTAAGGTTGGCAGTTCCAGCAAGCCCAAAGGATGCGGCAAATGCTGAGGCTTGATCTGCAACCAGTAAAGTGTGTTCAGTATGCTGCAACACTAGCCTTGCAGTCCTAATTGCATCTTTTATATCCCTCAAAGCCCCCACAGCTCCAACATCCATGGTAACCTGTCAGTAAGAAAATCCCAAAACCAATCAATAAATTGAATTAATGTTCCTTACACAAGATACAGATGAGACATGCTTTCCCTTGCCTATAGAGGACACAGAAGTCCATTATAAGTATATGCATAAAGAGACTGTATAGAAACTCTCTTCAACACTTTCATATGGAGAATGGACAAAGAGACATGCAGACATGGCAGATTAGTGATTTTGAGGATCAGCCAATTCAAATTACATGTCGTCACATAGATAGTATTCACAAGTAGATACTAAGGCACAAGAAAAGCTGCAAAGGAGCATTTGGGTAAATATCGGTCCATATTGGAACTGGAAAATCCATGCACTGATATGCAGAAAGCCTTAACAACTAGAGTTGGGAACCAATGAACTCATAGTGTAATTCTAGAAAGAGAGTCTTAGCATAGATAGTGTTGCCACCTAAATGGGGATCAAGAAAATCTCTAAAAGAAGGAATATTTTAGGTAAATCGGGGTCACAGAATAGGTTCTTGGGTCTTTGACTGCCACTGACTGTAAAACAGTGGCTGTGCTTCACAGCAGTTCCATAACAAGCACGGTAGCTAATCACTTCATTCGAACTACTCTTGCACAAGGTAGACTATGTTTAGTGCACCAAACTGCATCTCAATCAGAGAATAGCTTCAAAATGTTAAGACTATCAGAATGGCAGCAGAAGAAGGAATTAAGACAAGAACCCAAAATCTGAAGAATCTCCATAGGTAGCACAAGCAATGAACAGGATAAGATGGCAACTCTGAGCCAGTGCAAGATCCACGAGTGGGGGCGCCGCTGAGAAGGAAGATGGCCTCTGGGCCAAAATGCAAGACAGAAATAGCAGTAGGATCCTTCTATGGAAAACCCCAAGTGTAACATAAAATGTCCTGGTGGACTAAAAAGTGTCCAGCCACAACACAATTTGCCACCATGGACAAATTAACCAAACCGACCACAAATGGATAATGAATATCAAAGCTCCATTGTGTCCCCCATTCACTCAATGATAAGGCTCACAACTAGGAGATGACATACAACACATACTGCTAACATGCCCTCTCAGATCTTGGATGGGGTACTGATGAACACACTCGCCTCGAAATGTGTGCCATTAAAAGTACAAAATACAACAACTTAATGTTGATTCTTACCAAAATTTACTGATTTTTCCCAAAATTTCTCTGCCCAATCTAACTGTAACAGCAATTAAATGCTGTTGTACTACTTGTTGCTTGGCTTGGAGTGCGTGTCAGGCAAAACCCCAAATTTCTTTCTAAAATTTCAAGGAAATTGAAGAAATTTGTACTTTATAGCTGGAAATTTTGTAGAAATGTTGCCTCGAGATGTGTGTCAGTAGTGAACAACAGCTAAAATCTGCCTCGTGATGCGTGTGAGATCAAAAAACTGAAAAGCCCCAAATTTTCTTGAGCCAAAGTGGAAGAAATTATGCAATGTCTTTGAGTTTGGTAACAATTTGCGCAAAGGGTCTCCAATCGGGCAAAAGGCCCAAATTTTTGGTGTGAATGTTCAAGAAATTGAGAAATTTCTTCGAATTGGTTGTCAATTTGAACTCTGGGAGCAAAAATGAGCAAAATCCCCAATTTTTTGGGTAGCACGAGTTGAGATTCAAGAAGAGACGACTGAAATAGACTGGAAATTCCAGAAATTTCGAGAAAACCCCAAATCTGAAAAGTAGGTTTTCTGCACTAGGGTTTGCAGAAATTGGCAGGCAAGACTGAGAAAATGGCGGGCAGAGCTGAGAAAATGGCAGGCAGAGCTGAAAACAGCAGCAGCTCTTTCAAAACAGTAGCTCCTTGGGCCGCATGCTGGGCAGCGTGTGGGACTGCGCGTTGTATTGCATGCAGGGCTGCGCGCAGGCTGAAAACAGCAGATCTTGAGCAGATGGTTGAGCTGGACAGATGGGGAGAAAATGGACAGATTTGGAGCTGATGATTGAACTTAATAGATTTGGAGTAGATAGGAGACGGCTCAACTACAGCTTCAGCAGCATCTCAAAGCAGCTGAACTTTCTTCCTCGAGCTGAGAACCAAGCTGGCAGCAGTAGGACGTTGGGCAGGATGGCACCAAGTGATGGTGGCTGAATAGAATCCGCACATACGAGCTGCTCTGATACCAAATGTTGGAAAATGGCAGCCAGCTATGGAGAGAGAGAGGAGAGACAATGACAGCAAGAGAGTGAGTTGAAGCAAAAAGAGTAGTGTACTTGCTAGAATGAAAGATAGAGTGAAAGTACAACTTATGTTTAGGTCAAGGGTTGACCTAACCAGCCTTCCACCAACTAACTAGAGTTAGGTTTATTTTACTCTAGAGCCTAGTGTCACTACTTTAAGTTTCTAAGATACTAGGTGTACACACCTTACATTGACACTTTAATACGTGTCCACACCACACAAATTACATTGGGCGCTGCCCATAGAATCGGAAAACTCTAACAATTGTACATCAAAACTGGTCCCTTTTATTTAATGATCCATACCATTCTGAAAATTAGGGTTTTTGCACTTTTTAGGGTTTGTAGAAATTGGTGGGCATGACTGAGAAAATGGCAGGCAGAGCTGAAAATAGGAGTAGCTCTTTCAAAAGAGCAGTTCCTCGGGCTATGTGCAGGGCTGCGTGTGGGACTACGCGTTGGACTGCGTGCAGGGCTGCACGCAGGCTGAAAACAACAGATCTGGAGCAGATGACTGAGCTTGATAGATTTGAAGCAAATGGACAGAATTGGAGTTGATGGTTGAATTGGACTGATCTGGAGTAGACAAGAGATGGCTCAGTTACAACTCCACTTCAGCAGTACCTCACAACAGCTGAACACTCTTCCTCGAGTTGAGAACTAAGCTCGCAGCAGTAGAACTTTGGGCAGGATGGCATCGGCTGATGGTGGCTAAACGGAATCCGCACGTACGAGCTGCTCTGATACCAAATGTTGGAAATGGTAGCCAGCTATGGAGAGAGAGAGGAGAGACAATGACAGCAAGAGAGTGAGTTGAAGCAAAAAGAGTAGAGTGTAAATAAAAGTAAATAGAAATGCTAATGAGTATCTAGCACTTGAATTACCAAATAATTACATTGACATGTAGCACACATGACCTATGTTACATTGTGCTCCTTCATTGTTTTGTGTGAATGCTTCCTTTTCCATGAGTACTTTTTACCTTCTTGCCAAAGAAGGGTTTTTTCCTTGGGTGAATATCCACCTTGGGTGTGGGACTATAGTACATGAGGGATTTACTCTCATTCATTCATTCTCACATGGTGGATGTGACATTTCAACATTCTCCTCGTGCTGTTCTTTATTCACTATGAGTATGTTTGCATGTGTGGTTGAGCTTTGGCTCCCAATGGATCAGAGCTGATTGCCATTGTTGCTACCTTTGAGCTCTGTGTCCCTATATTTGTGCCGACATCTCTGCCTTTGCAGGCCACCTCTACTTGTTTGCCACCCTAGATCTATGCGTGCTGTTTTTGCCTTGCATGCTATCTCAGATTTGTGCATGTTGTTGCTGCCCTACATGTTTGGATGTCACCATCTTTGAGCATGTTGCTTGCTTTGAGCATGTTGCTTGCTTGAGCGTTGCCTAGCTATAGCACCACCTTTGCTAACGCCACCTTGTGCAGTGTGCACTTGCTTTGACGTGCCCTATGTACGTCTTGCATGGGTCACCTACACGTCGCCTATGTATTCATGCTGCCTTGTGTGCCTATGTCTCCACACCACCTTGTATGTCTTCTCTTGTGCCGTTTACACGCCACTTGCACATTGCCTCCATGTTGCTTGCATCCACCACCTCCACTTTGCCTGCACCAAATGCACATTGCATGCACACTTGTGCACACCAGTTGCATGTTGCCTGCACGTGGCTGTCCTTTCTCTACGCCTTGCTGCCCTTGTCCTACACTTGTATGCAACACCCTCTTCGCTTTCCTTCCCCTACTTGGTAAATAGATCGTTGACCTCATCTCAACTTGTGTTGCTTGTTCACTGCTAGTCTCAGTTTTGGCAAAAAATGTGGGGCTTTCAACCAAAAATTCAAATTTGTTGCCAGTTTTGGGATTTTCATGTCCAACATCAATTTCTTGATCTATTCATGTCTAGCTTTGGGGCTTTTTGGAAAATTTCCCAAATTTCATCGATTCAGATTAGATTTAGTATCTTTCACATTGTACATGGACATTTGCAATTCATTCACCTTAGATTTGCAACATATTGCTTGATATTAATTGACATTCGTAAGTCTTTGTGTTGAGTTTTACTTTTTCTTTTTATTTTGCTATCTCCACATGCTAATTTTGGGCAATAGATATCATGGTAGCTTAGAATGACTTGTTGAACATGTTTGGCAATGATGAAAGTTGCATGGAACCAGCTATCCTATGTGAACGTACATGATAAGACATGTCTTGATTGCAAAATAGCTGTAACCAGCCTTCCTTCTGTGGATGGGTGGTGAATCCCTGATTACAACTTAATTACAACAGTAAACAATAAATGCAAATCTGAAAATACAAATTTACCTACTGATCTTGGACAATGCACACCCGATTGGCTCCAAAATTGGCAACCCTTTCGGTATTTCTTTAGCTTTATTGAAAAAAAAGTTGATTTACAATGGGATTCTCCCGATCCCCTTCGCAATCCAAACTCCCCTTGCTGTCCAAAGTGACCAGCAAGTCTTCAATTTGAATTGCTCTTGATTCGGGCACTTAATTGGCCTTCACTCACTTCATAAATGATGGAAATGCCACAAATTCAATGGCTGGCTAGTTCTCCACCGAATTTTAGCTGAAATTCACCTTCAGCCTTGAAAAGTCCAAGTCTTGGAGCTTCCAATTTTTGGCACGCTTCTCGAGGCTATTGCTAAACCCTAATTTCTGCTGTAAATTAGGGTTTACAGCACAGAAATTTGCAATTTCTTAGCCTCCAAGGGTCCAAACGTTGAGATATTTGGAGCAAGGTTGTGAAATGACTGGGAGATGAGAGAGAAAGTTATAGAGAGAGAAAATTTAGAGTTTTGTCGCGAAGAATGACTGAAAATTAGTCAAATGCAGTTGTTGCTTTGCCATAATAGCTTGTAAATGCAAAGAACTAAAGAAAATCAATCATTTATTGCTGTTGCTCATTCTCAACAGCCTGTAGATGCTGTCACTTGCTGTTGATTGGTCTTCTCCGGCCCTTGGCTGCCTCAGAAGGTTCTCCAATAGCTGCAGATCAGACTAGCAACATTTCCTTCCTCTCTCTTGCAAGCTGAATATACTAAAAATGCCTCTCTTCAGCCTCTAAAGACGTTTTTAAGTCTTGCATGGGCATTTTTGACAAGTTGCAAGCTTCCCAAATGGTTTTTCAAGCATTATCCATAATTAAATATTAATTTTCAGTCTTTAAAATATTTAAAATTAATCTAATAATTATTTCGGTGCCCTGAAAAATAACACGATTGGCCAATAATTAAATTGTCTAGGCAACTTCCATTTCCGAGTGTCTCTGTGCCATCTTTGACCATCATATTGGTATTAGGTACCATTAAACGCGACTTCTCTAGTGTTACCAACTGACGCTTATGGCCAAATGAATGACCTAGGCCAAGAACTGGCACCAGATATCACCAAGTACATGTGCAACATAACTTATAACACCTTTTGCCTTTGATATCCCGTGATTTCCTCGGGTCTCGGGCTCGTAAATTTACTATAATCCCAGGTACACCTCACATCTGCAACATTTACTTAATTATGTGATTAAAAATTAATCCACATGTTAAGTGAGGTTTCAAAAATATATGTCCTCATGACAACCCTCCCCCTTGAAATTCTTGCAATCATACTCGATTGCACTGCCAAATGCATCAAAAGCAAAAGTACTACACTGGAATTTTCCATAGGGCATCATAGTCAACACAACATTGCGCACTGTTGTTCAACCATTCCATATGCCCAACATATGCTGAAAATTACTCGCCAACATAACATAACATAAGACTCACAAAGAATCTCAAAAACATCGCCAAATTATCCTGTCACATGTTCATTTCTTATGAGCTCAACTCATTTGGCAAAACCAAATCATAGCATAGCACAACCAAGCATAAACCATGGCTAAAACATCAATGGCATCATAACATATGCTATTGTCCATGGAACTAGATGTAAACCATTGAAAACTAAGCATAATCTGATCATAAACCCATCACTTGCTGATCTGAGAACTGATCACAAATTGTTGCAAATGTGACCCCAAACTTATCACAAATTGTTGGGTATTCCACTCACGCCTCACTTACGCCTACTCTCACATAGGAGTGTCGGTGATGAGTAGGATACTGGGGCACTTTTTACTCTCGGTAGGAGAGGTTTTTCCCCCCAGACTTATGGTATTATTTCGTATGTGCTTATGACACATACTTACGGGCACTTACTGTGTTCGGGTGTGAACACCCTCCTACAACCCTAAGGTTTAAGGATTGTACCTTGTACTTTAAGTTTTACACTCTTTCAATCTATCGCATTGGGTGTCGTGCTTCACTCTCTATTGTCTACTGGTTTTCTGTGCTTAGGTTCGATCCTGTCCTTCCTCACATTTGGTATTAGAGTAACATTGGCCCTGCTCAGCTCTGCTCAGGTTCTGCCTAGCTCCGCTCAGCCTCCGGAAGCTTCTTGCTCAGTCACCCTCAGCCTTGACAGTGCTGTCCACCTTAGTAGCTCGACCTGCTTCTTCCCACGTCAAACAGTCTCCAGTCTTCCTGGGCCCTTGCTTGGTACACAGTCCCTGTCCAGTCTTCGAACGCCCCGTCAGCTCTGTTGTACGCCCTGCCCATTAGTCACGCTCCAAGTGCCAGAGAATGATGCCTGCCTGCAGTCGCCAAGTCCGTCTGCAGCAGCGCTTGTACTAGCCGATACCCGCCTGAAACCTCCTGCTCGCTCATTGACTGCGCCCCTGTGCGGTTCATCACCTGTGCTGCCCTTGCCCTGCGATGTCACTTGCTTCGCTTGCCAACTTGCTTGCGATGCCCGCCGCCAGTCAATCTATCGAACACGTGCCTGATAGCTTTGTGCCACTAAACCAAAATTTTTTGGTATTTTCTTTAATTTTTAATTTCCTGCAATTCTTGGAAGCAGGGGTTTTCATGCCACAAAAATAGTTAGGAAACGTGGCTGGGACACATTAAATGCAATTTGAAGACACATTCATAAATTTTTTTTGGGGCTTTTATGTTTTCTAGGAACATTGGTGTATGCACTGCAGTTACAGCCACTGACAAACTGTTTTGACAAACCCGAGGCAAGAAATTTTGGGAATTTTGTTGGTACAATGTTGTCGAATACTGATTGAATGTTGGACTGCGTGCATCTTTGAACACTAATTGCAGAAAGTTATTTCTTGCAAATTCTGGAAATTTTCAGATTTCCAGTGTAGTCTTGCTTCGACATTGCTCTTTTACATTTTTTGGTAATTGAAAATCATGGCAAATGAGGGAGGAGATGTTTTCACCTATGTATCTAAGGAGGACAGTCTGGATGGAAATAACTATTCACTTTGGTCCTTCATGATGAAGAATGTACTTGTGGCAAAAAATCTTTGGAATTATGTCAGTGGAGAAGAAGATTGACCTGGAGTTGTGGCTCCAACTCCTCCTCCTCCAGGAGGACGTGCACCACGGGCACCTTAACCTGCTCCACTTCAACCACTTCCCCAAAGAACAACTTCTCAAAAAGCATGGGATACACAGGATGCACAGGGTTTGTCATTGATTGCATTGGCAGTTCAGCGATTAATCATCCCCCACATTTGTTCAGCAGCTTCTTCATGAGAAGCTTGGCTAACTTTGGAACAAATGTTTGCAGGCAATAATGAGACTCGCATCTCTTTCTTAAAGAAAGAGCTAGAGACATTGAAAGTGGATGAAGGTGATTCTATTTAGGATCACTTGAACAAAATTAAGGACTTGCGAGAGCAACTCATGAATGTTGATGAGTACTATTCGGATGCACAGATGATATCTACCACTTTGAACTCATTACCTCCTTCGTACTTGGCTTTTCATACGGCCTTAAACCTTACCATGAGGATTGCCGCGCATCCAATCATTTTTCTTCAGTTAGTTAGTTTGCTTCTAGAGGAGGAGCAAACACGAAGGAATAGTGGTGTGGATGCTATAGCCTCTGAGCAGGCTTTTATGGCTAGACAGAAGGGTAAAGGTAGCCAAGTGAAGAATGCTCTGCAGAGTTCCGGGACTTTTGGCACATCACAGGTAAACAAAAAAACAAGGGGGCACGCAAGCCGAAAAGGACAAATGCCATTATTGCAAGAAGCCATGCCACTACATCACTAAGTGCAGAAAGCGCATTGCCAAAGAGAAGAAAAAGGAGTCAGGAATGTCTGTTTCTGATGCTCCTTCCACTGCTACTGAGTCCGCGTCCTTTGTTGCAGACAGGGACTATTGTTTTTACACATGCAGTTATGACACCTCTTGAGCAGATCCAACATTCAGCTCTACCGAGGATGTAGGCACTTGGTTTTTTGACAGTGGTGCTTCTAGGCATATTACATCTCGTAGAGATTTATTTGCATCTGTTCATGCAGCTCCAGTTGGCAAGTCCGTATAGTGTGCCAACAATGCATCATACTTTAAATTTGAAGCATTTCGCCATGCTTTAAATTTGATCTCTTTTGGTGGCGGTTGATCCTTGTACTCTTGATCACTCTTCACTCTAGAGGGGGTTTGTTGGGTATTTCACTCACGCCTCACTTACGCCTACGCTCACATAGGAGTGTCGGTGATCAGTAGGACACTGGGGCACTTTTTACTCTCAGTAGGAGATGTTTTTTTCCCCAGACTTATGGTATTATTTCGTATGTGCTTATGGCACACACTTATAGGTACTTACCGTGTTTCGGTGTGAACACCCCCCTACAACCCTATGGTTTAAGGGTCGTACCTTGTACTTTAAGTCTCACACTCTTTCAATCTATCGCATTGGGTGTTGTGCTTCACTCTCTACTATCTACTTGTTTTTTGTACTGAGCTTCGATCCTGTGCTCCCTTACACAAACTCATTGCAAAAACTAACCAGTAATCAATGCAAAATCTGATCCAAAAAGTGACCATAAACGGTTTTCAAGCTGACCAAAAACTGAGCTGATATTGATCAAAATTTTTGTCTCAAAATTGAGGCAAAATTCATGGCAAATTGATCATAAGCTGATGGGTAAGTATAGTTCCAGTGCCTGAGTGAAACTCATACTCATCTGCATATATCTCACAGTGACTAGTACACTAAGTAGTGACCTCATGGTAAACATATTGTCAAGGCAGTACATTGAATGCATGTTGAATACATCCGCGATCCACTACATACGAGAGCTGTCCATAATTGAAGGAGCAGAGGTGCTAGCTCCCTCACAAGCATCATGTAACACTCTGCCGGCTCTAACTGGAAAGCATCAAGGTAAAGCTGCAACAACTGAGGATGGTCTGCTGAATCATCCTCCTCCATCCATTTTGCATCCATTGGTGAATAATTCTGAAATTGCACCAAGTACCTTCTGGAATCCTTACCCCTGATCTTCCTCTCTTTGTGTGTCAAAATTTGCTCTAGTACCAGTATTTCATCGAGCTCTTCAACCTCTAGCTGAATTTCAGCAGAGATATTCTTTGGCACATCTCCATGAAAAGGTCTAAGTAAGCTCACATGAAAGGCATTGTGTATCCACCAATGTGGAGGCAATTTCAGCCTATAGCATACATCACTGATTCTCTCCAACACTTGAAAAGGCCCAAAGTATCTCATAGACAACTTTGGATACAATCGCTCTTTGCCCTTCATCTTTGTCAGCCGTGCCTTTTTAAATCGCAGCAATACATAATCGCCCTCTGCAAAGTGCAAAGCACGCCTATGATGATCAGCTGCTCTCTTTTGCTTATCTTGTGATCTTTGAAGCGCATACTTAACCTTCCGATAAGTTGCATCCATGCTTTCCACATAGTGATGAAACTCAAAGATCTTATCTTTTGTGTGCAAAATAGGGGGTACTTTCTTACCATCCTCTACCACCTCAAATGGAGCTTTGCCCGTAGAACTATGCACTGTGTTGTTGTAAGCAAACTCAACCAAGGGCAAATACTGTTCTCACCGTGTCTTGTGGTTTGAAACACAGCACCTCAAAAGATCTAACATTGGAATTTTCTTCCTTGGACTGACCATCTGTCTGCAGATGGAAGGATGAAGAGAATTTCAGCGTGGTACCCATATTCTCAAACAAGCCCTTCCAAAACAAACTGGTCATCTGGGGGTCTCGATCACTAATGATCGACTCTGGCATACCATGATACTTAAAGATGTGTTGCAAAAACATGTGCCATATGATCAGCCTTAATTTTCTTCCTCACTAGAATGAAATGGACTTATTTGCTAAACCTGCAAATAATAGTGTATATTCCATCATTCCTTGTAGGTGTCTTAGGAAACTAAAAAATAAGGTCTATTGCAATGCTCTGCCAAGGCCTATCTGGAATAGGCAATGGCTATAACAAACCCCGCATCTTTTGTCTATCATGTTTTACCTTATGGCATACGATGCATGTCTTAACAAACTGTTCTATATCATATCTCAAAGCTGGCCAATAAAGGAAATGTTCCATTTCCTTGACCGTGGCATCAATACCTCTATGTCCTGCATACGGAGGAGCATGACTTTCAATGATAACTCTAGGCCGACACAGAGTCGTCCATGTATCATCAGAAATCCATCTCTTACACTAAGTGTCCATGCCTTTGGCCATTGCCAAGCTGATCATAAACATTAGCAAAGTTTGAATCAACAAGACATTGCTCTTTCATGGCATCCAACTCAGTGTGATACACCATATTGACAATTGACAACTGAAGTTTACGTGACAGTGCATCACTTTTCCCACTCTTTCTTTGCGATCTGTTCCTCTTTCCAACCCTATTTTTCAGATCTGCCCTGATCTTCAGCTTTATTTTCAGATTTACCCTTTTTCTTACCCTTTGACTCTTTGACATGTGACTTGGCATCATCATCGTGGAATCCTGCATCCTTTCCATGCAGCAATGTGTCGGTTGTAGTAGCAATTTTCTATAAGCTGAGACATGCTGGAAATAGTGGACTTAATGCAAAAATCCGGAATACACTTTGGTAAACCACAAATATACTTCTCCACTTGCTCATGGAGGGGTACTGTGCGATAAGAAGTAACTAGCAGCAATGCATCCCAAAACTTCTTATTATACTGATCCAAGTTCTTGTAGTCTTTGGAATTCAACTGATTCCAAGTTGTCATAATGTCTACTTCAAAGGTACTTGTCAACCAATTTGAAGCAAACATTTGCTTTAACTGGACCCAAGTGGTAGGTGACTTACCTTGAATAAGAAGTGTAGACCACCACTACAATGCATTTCCCTTCAAAAATGTGGCTGCCTTCGTATCTTAGATGCCTCTGTGAAGTTGCCTCTAGAAATAGGTTGCATCAAACTGCTGAATTAAAACAAGTGCTTTCAGCCTATCTTATGCACCACTGAAAGGCTCAAACTTCACACTTTTGCCGCCTTCATCATAGTCCTTCGGCGGACCTATGGGAGTCAAGTTATCATAAATGGGCTGCTGCAAAAAGGGTGCATTGGTTGTATTTGCTTAAAAACTAGCACTATCTAAAGCACCTTCATGACCAGCACCAAATACTTGTGCTCCAATAGTCCCTTGGGGTGCCGATACATATCCATATGGCCCACTTTGTGCCCCAAGCATCATACTTATGCTGCCATACATGGGATTAGGCATTCCACTTGCACTACCCGGATACATTGGGTGTTGTGACCCATGCATTGGCTGCTGCATACCATAGGTATTTGTGCCATACATTCTCGTATGCGGCGCTTGTCCAGCTATAGCATGAAAAATGGTCACCACTAAAGTATCCTTGCTGTCCCAAGCTTGCATGTGCATAATTGCCTTGCTGCTCATGCTCCCATGGATTGCCACTACCAAGTTGGCCATGCATTTGCACTTGCTGCCCGATGGATACCAACTGTTTGTGCTCATCATGCATTTTGGGCTCTTCTAAAGAAGGCTTAGGCATTTCCTTCGGTTCTTGTGGCTGTCCCAAAGCTGTAGAAGGTGTCTTCTTCTCTTTGCCTTTGCTGTCCTTTGGGGCATTCAAGAATCGAGTAAACTAGGGATCCTTTGCCAATTCAGCAAAAAGATTTGCTGCTATACGCATTCGATCCTTGAAGCTATCATCAAATTCTTCAGCCCCTTGCTGGTCGTCAGCCTCTTTATGCATGGAAGTGCCAACATTTGGGTCATTTCCTACATTTTCAGCATGCTGTCTTTGCTGAGAACCATGGCCAACATGAGTCATTGCATTTCCCCCTTCACCACGTGATTGACCAAGGAGTGATGCATCCTCTCCACTTGATCCCATATCACCATGTGAAAACATGCTTGCTGTAATTCACTGCTGAGAACAATTTCTGCAATAATGCAATAGTCCCAAGTTGCAATCAAGTCATAGTGACAGGAAACGGCCGGAACGGCCCCCTGGCACGTGGAATCGCCGTCCCCGGAATGTATCCGTTATGGACCGCGTTTCCAAACGATAGAACGTTCCCTGTCCCGTTTCAGACAGGGAATGCAACAGGGAACGCGTTCCCTGTCTGAAACGGGACAGGGAACGCCACGTGGCAAAACTTACCTGCGCCCGGTCACGTCCTGCTCCCACCTGTATCCTGCCCCCAGCCACCTTCATTCTCTTACTTCTTCTTCTTTCTTCTCTTGCTTCTCTTCCCTCTCTTCCTTCTTCTTTCTCTTCTAAGTTTTTTCTCCTCCCACCTCCAACCTCTTCCTTCTCTTCCTTCTTTTCTTTTTCTTCTTTCTCTTTCTTCTCTTTCTTCTCTAGGTTTGGCGTTCCCGTTCCTACTTACTTCATGAATTTTGATTTTTTAAATGCCGTTTCCGTTTCCACGTCCCCGTTTCCTAGGTTTGGCGTTCCCGTCCCCGTCCCCATCCCCGTTCCCCGTTCCCGTTCCCCGTTTCATGTTTCTATGAATCAAGTACCACGGGCCCACCAATTCAAAGGATTTGATGGTATCCCAACAATAGAACCATGTAACTAGCCCTTTCTTTCGTAGATGGGTGTTAAATCTCTGATTACAACTTAATTACAACAGAAAACAATTAATGCAAATCTGAAAATACAAATTTACCTATTGATCTTGGACAATGCACACCCAATTGGCTCCAAAATTGGTGCCTCTTTCAGTATTTCTTTAGCTTTATTGAAGAAAAAATTGATTTACAATGGGATTTTCCTGATTTCCTTCGCAATCCAAACTCCCCTTCCCGTCCAAAGTGACCAACAAGTCTTCAATCTATTTTGCCCTTTGGTTCAGGCACTTAATTGGCCTTCACCCACTTCATGGACAATGGAAATGCCCCAAATTCAATGGCTGGCTAGTCCTCCACTTGATTTTAGCTGAAATTCACCTTCAGCCTTCTTGAAAGATGAGATTATTCTTGTTGTAGAAAATGTGGGAGAGTTGTGAGCAGCCATGGCCAGCCTACTTTCAGCCATTGCAGCCAGCCACGAGCGAGTCTTGAGGAGGCGATTGTAGATTCAGACTCTCCATAGCTGGGCGATTGCATCTACGTATAAGGTGACAATTGATTTGGATGTCTCAGCTGTAGGCAATAACATTTAATGTTGTTGTGGCAGGGCAGCAGCTGCATTTGACTAATTTTCAATCATTATTCGCAACAAAACTCTGAATTTTCTCTCTCTATAGCTCTCTCTCTCATCTCCGAGCCATTTCATAGCCTTGCTTCAAAGATCTTAGCATTCGGTGTTTGACAGTAAGCTGGGGAAGCGTGCCAGATATTGGAAGCTCTAAGACTTGAATGTTTCAGGGCTGAAGGCGAATTTCAGCTAAGTTAAGGTGGAGGACTAGCCAGCCATTGAATTTGGGGAATTTCCATTGTCTATGAAATGGGTGAAGGTCGATTAAGTGCCCAAATCAAGGGGCAAATCAGATTGAAGATCTACTGGTCACTTTCAATAGCAAGAGGAGGCTGGATTGCGAAGGGGATCAAGAGAATCCCATTATAAATCAACTTCTTCTTTAATAAAGCTAAAGAAATAGCAAAAGGGGTGTTAATTTTGGTGCCAATCTGGTGTGCAGTGTTCAAGATCAGTAGGTAAATTTGTATTTTTAGATTTCGATTTATTGTTTGTTGTTGTCATTAAGTTGTAATCAGGGATTTACCACCCATCCCGACAATGGGGGAAGGGCTATCATGAGGACATGCATTTTTGAAATCTCACTTAATATGTGGATTAATTTTTAATCACATGATTAAGTAAGTTTTGCACATGTGAGGTGCAACTGGGGTTTGAGTAAATTTACGAGCCCAGGACACGAGAAAATGACGGGATGTCAAAGGCAAAAGTTGCTATAAGTTATGTTGCATAGGTACTTGGTGGTATCTGGTGTCAATTGCTGGCCTAGGTCATTTATTTAGCCATTAGTGTCAGTTAGTGACAGTAGAGATGTGGCGTTTAATCGTACCTAACAGCGAACTAATTGTCAAAAATGACACAGAGAGACTCGAGAGTGGAAGATGCCTAGCCAATTTAGTTATTGGCTAATTAGATTATTTTTTTGGGCACTGAAAAAATATTAGATTAATTTTTCAGTAATTGAAGTCTGAAAATGAATGTTTAATGATGGATAATGTTGGAAAAACCATTTGGGAAGCTTGCGACTAGGCAAACTTGCCTATACAGGTTTGTAAAAGGCTGAAGAAGAGGAAAAACGAGATTTTTCTTGTGTAGCAAATATGGGCAAGCTTTTAGCAGCCATGGACAGTCTATTTTCAACCATTGCAGCCTGCCACGAGCGAGTTTTGAGGAGGTGATTGTAGATTGGGACTCTCCATAGTTGGATGATTGCATCCAGGTATAAGGTGACAGCGGATTTGGATGTCTCAGTTATAGACAACAGCATTTACTGCTCTTGTGGCAGGGCAGTAGCTGCATCTGACTGATTTTCAATCATTCTTCGCAACAAAACTCTGAATTTTCTCTCTCTACAGCGCTCTCTCTCATCTCCCAGCCATTTCACAACCTTGCTCCGAAGATCTTAGCATTTGGACCCTTGGAGACTGAGAAATTGCAAATTTCTCTATTGTAAACCCTAATTTACAGCAAAAATTAGGGTTTAGCAGGTGCCTTGGGAAGCGTGCCAAAAATTGAAAGCTCCAATACTTGGATTTTTTCGGGCTGAAGGTGAATTTTAACTAAATTTAGGTGGAGGACTAGCCAGGCATTGAATTTGGGGCATTTCCATCGTCTATGAAGTGGGGGAAGGCCGATTAAGTGCCTGAATCAAGGGGCAAATCAGATTGAAGACGTGCTAGTTACTGTGGACAGCAAGGGGAGCTTGGATTGTGAAGGGGATCGAGAGAATCCCATTGTAAATCAACTTCTTCTTCAATAAAGCTAAAAAAATACCAAAATGAGCATCAATTTTGGTGCCAATTGGGTGTGCATTGTCCAAGATCAGTAGGTAGATTTGTATTTTCAGATTTGGATTGATTGTTTGTTGCTGTAATTAAGTTGTAATCATGTATTTACCACCCATCCCAACAATGGGGAGAGGGCTGTCATGAGGACATGTATTTTTGAAACCTCACTTAACATGTGGATTAATTTTTAATCACATGATTAAGTAAGTGTTGCACATGTGAGGTGCAACTGGGGTTTGAGTAAATTTACGAGCCCAGGACCCGAGAAAATGACGGGATGTCAAAGGCAAAAGTTGCTATAAGTTATGTTACACATGTACTTGGTAGTGTCTAGTGTCAATTGTTGGCCTAGGTCATTCCTTTGGCCATAAGTGTTAGTGACACTAGAGATGTGGCGTTTAATAGTACCTAACATCGATCTAATGGTCAAAGATGGCACAGAGAGACTCGGCAGTGGAAGATGCCAAGCCAATTTAATTATTGGCTAGTTAGATTATTTTTTTGGGCACCGAAAAAATTATTAGCTAAATTTTTCAATAATTGAAGGCTTAAAATTAAGATTTAATGATGGATAATGTTGGAAAAACCATTTGGGAAGGCTGCCACTAGGCAAACTTGCCGTTATAGGCTGGTAAAAGGCTGAGGAAGAGGAAAAACGAGATCATTCTTACTGTAGCAAATGTGGGAGAGCTGGGAGCAGCCATGGCCAGCCTATTTTCAGCCATTGCATCCAGCCATGAGCGAGTTTTGAAGAGGCGATTGTAGATTCGGACACTTCACAGCTGGCCGATTGCATCCAGGTATACGGTGACAGCTGATTTGGATGTCTCAACTGTAGGCAACAACATTTACTGCTCTTGTAGTAGGGCATTAGCTGCATCTGACTGATTTTCAATCATTCTTCACAACAAAACTCTGAATTTTCTCTCTCTATAGCGCTCTCTTTCATCTCCCAGCCATTTCACAACCTTTCTTCGAAGATCTTAGCATTTGGACCCTTGGAGGCTGAGCAATTGCAAATTTCTCAGCTATAAATCCTAATTTACAGCAGAAATTAGGGTTTAGCAGTTGCCTTGAGAAGCGTATCAAAAATTGGAAGCTCCAAGACTTGGATTTTTTCAGGCTGAAGGTGAATTTCAACTAAATTCCGGTGGAGGACTAGCCAGATATTGAATTTCGGGCATTTCCATCGTCTATGAAGTGGGTGAAGGCTGATTAAGTGCTCGAATCAAGGGCAAATCAGATTGAAGACTTGCTGGTCACTTTGGACAGCAAGGGGAGGCTGGATTGCTAAGGGGACCGGGAGAATGCCATTGTAAATCAACTTCTTCTTCAATAAAGCTAAAGAAATACCGAAAAGGGTGCCAATTTATGGGCCAATCGGGTGTGCATTGTCTAAGATTAGTAGGTATATTTGTATTTTCAAATTTGCATTTATTGTTTGTTGCTGTAATTAAGTTGTAATCAAGGATTTGCCGCCCATCCATAGAAGGAAGGCTGGTTTCAGGATGTGTTTTTCCAAGCTGAGGATTAACATGTGAAATACGTCTAGCCCCTTGGGCAAGCAGGACATTGCATAAGTAGTCCAACACATGGCAGGTCCATTAGTGGAAAGGGTTAAAAATTTGAGAGCTATATAATTAATTAATTCATTGATGTGCAGGTGCAAAGTGCACATCTGTTTGATTAGGAATTTTTAAGCCTTAGTGCGAAACTTCAAAGGAAATTATTAGATTTGGGTAGGAGGCCAAAGTTCAGGTTGGTCATGGAATTTTATAATTTTGAGAGTCAATGATATATATATTTTTTGTGCAAAAACGTGGGAAAAGCTGGAAAAAAGAGAAAAGAGGCAAAAATGTCAAGTTTTGGATTGATTGTGATAGTTTTTAAAATTTGCACCGGTTTTGGCATCAGCTTCAGGTCATGGCAATTGGGGGAAGAGGTCGGCAGCTTTTATAGCTATCTTGGCAGTGGGAGTAGCAGTTGTCACTGTCCTGCATTTGTTGGCAACATATTTCTTTCTTCTCTTGTAGTTCTGTCATGATGGACTCGCCATATTCTCTCTTATGTGGACTGGACAGCATTGTGGAGGGATGAGTTGAAGTGTCTACCACTAGCAACAACTTGGAGCTTCTCTGTTCAGCATAGACTTACTGTCTAGGGTTGTGTGTAGAGTGTGGAGCACTTTCTCTGGCTAGAAGGCGTAGAGTTTGGTGTAGACGACAGTCTTTGTTTTCATGCAAGTGGGTTTTGAAGAGGTTGTGCAGATATTGAAGCTTTCATGGTGGGTTTGGTCAGTTTTTAGAGACCGTTATTTAACATTGGTGAGAGTAGCCTGTGATTTAGTGGGGAGATGGGGCTGGACTGGTCTATGAAGAGAAGGTACGAGAGAGAATGTGCTGGTTAGAGACTGATAATGGCTGAAACTTAGTGTTTCAGAGAAGAATTGGCTACTTTGTGCCTAGATTGAATGGCCCTAGTAGTTTTAAAGAAATTCCTCAAGGGGCACCAAGATTTGTGGCCAATCTGCAACTTAGGTCTCTGAGAAGAATCATTCCAGCTCCTTCTGTGCGAAGTGATCTATTGCTGAAACTGTGGCTTAGTCACTTAGAAGGGGTAATTGCTTGCAAATTTGTCAGCTGGATTTTAACAATTAGAATAAGGCTATCGAGAGAACGACTTTTAGCCATATAAGTCTTTGAAATCTGTATTTCTTAAATAGTTTTGGAGCAAGATGGCTCATGGCAATGTGATCCAATGTTCTGGGAGATTTGAGGGGTGATTATAACAGGTATATGTTGTTTGAACCAATATGATAGGAACTCCTTACCATTCCGTTTCAGTGCTATTATGGACGGCTTTTTTGAAACTCTTTTTGCTAAAGGGGAAAGTTAACAAGTATGCAGTCGACAGCATTATGCTTATAGTACCAGCTAGACTCATCTATTTTTTTCAAAGAAGAGAAAAAAATTTATTAGTAGTACTCCTGGGAACATAGTTTCTTGAGGCAAAATATAAAGTGCAAAGCTGTAAGGGACTTCCATGCAGCCAGACTCATCTTGGGAGCAACTTTTAACACTTTCACACACACATTCTTTATTGTCAAATGATTTTAGTGCAAATCTTGTTTTCTGCCATTTTTGGTGTATTAAAAGCTTGGACTCCTGACCTTCATGAGGTGGCATGCACTTTCTACAATTGTGAAAGGTCCCTTGTTAAGAGGATGTTAATTGAGGAGAATATTCCTTCTGCAGGTATGTGCTGATAAAAGGTGGCCATTTGGAAGGTTCAGATGATGTTGTTGATGTGCTCTTTGATGGTTAGGTTTCCCATTCCTTATCCCTTGCATTTCATCTCCTTTGTAAAACAATTTGAACAAGAAACTGAAGTTTTCTGCAATTTAGCATTAAAGGTTGCAAGCAAATACAGAAGCAGTTATCATGCCATTTTCTGAGGGGATGGAAGTCCTACAAGGGCCAAGGTTGCACAGGACATCATTATTCAGCCAAGAATTAGAGGGGGACTAGGCACTGTGAGGGGGAAGCCTTACTGGTGAAGCTTATTGTTTGTGGAATACTTCCAAGAGAGGAGTCTTGGAAATAATTTCTCATGTCCTGAGTACAGCACATTACACTTCAGGTTGAAGGGCCTTTTGCCACACTCTAGGTTACATTTGTACCCAACACATCCTTCCATTCCCTTAAGGTTACTTTCAAACAACATGATGTTTTAATAACATAGACACTCGCATTATGATTCACACTCTCGTCCTCCCTCAGTCCCTCTTGCAAATGGATGTATGGAAACAATATGTGTACCATTTTCATATTAAGAATTAATATAAAGATTTATAAATACGGTGAGGTAGCACTCTCATTCATAAAAGTATCTCTATTACAAGAAAGGTTAGGATATATAATTGGAGAAAAAGACAATATTTAGAGGATTTTTTTGAAAACTGTACAGTATGAGATGGACTTTGTACAAAATCAGAGGGATAGGGATTGATAGATCTTTGAGGAGAGGTTTGCAATAGCCATCATCAGAGCCTAAGAGCAGTCTCCTGTTGAAGAGACGAGGATACAACCTTTTCTCATCAAATCTTGTCGCAGCTTGTTGAAGAGATAAGGTTACAACCTTTTCTCTTGAACTATCAAGTTAGAGACCTTTATAGAGTGGCACAGCTATGGTAGAGAGACCTTACCTCTCTCACGAAAGATTCTCATTGGATAGCCACCCTCTAGGAAAGTGGCAGACCTTCATACATTTGCTGCCAAAGATTTACGTACAAAGGCTTAGAGACCTTAGCAGCGGCCTATGTCTCAAGGGGGCCCACCACGTGTGCTTAAATGAATGCTAGATTCATCTCCCAACATAGGGTCACATGGGCTCACCCCTGAGCATGGGAAGAAGCAACAGTCACTGATGGTGTGGGAATGAAATGAATGTACAATGAGGTCCTGTAAATAGAGCCAAACATCTACAACAGAGGAAGTGCTATCTCAACACCCTGTCATTGACATTTTGGGAATCCAATGGAGATGAGCACCCAAATGAAGCTGAGAAGAGACCAAAACTGGTGGGGCAAGAAGCACCCCCTCTCAAACTGCTAAGCAGGTGGAGGACCAACAAAACTTGTACAAGTAGCTGATTACCAAAACTGGTAGGGCGAGAAACACCCCTCTCTTAAACTGCCAAGGGGGTGATGCCAAACCAACTTTTGCAAGTAGCTGATAAGGTTACTTTGGGGTAAAATGTTTGTGACAACATCACCCACATTTTCTCAAGTAGGGACATACTCCAAAGAAGTCACATGCTGCTCAAGCTTCTCAAGCACAAAATGCCAGTGAAGTCTGATATGCTTGGTTCTTGAATGGAAGACTGGGTTCAGTGCCAATCCCATTATCTCATGGCACTTTTACTGTTCGTGTAGAGGTGTGGAGTTACCCAGGTCATCCAATAGTTGTCTTAAATAGAGAATCTCCGAAGTAGCATCATAGAATGTCAGGTATGCTACCTTTGTAGATGATCCTGCACGAGTTGTTTGCTTCCGCCTAGACTAACAAATCATGCTAGGACCAAAAGACAAGCAATACCCACCATATGATCTCCTGCCCAATCTAAATCAGTCAACTGTGAAGGACAATTAGTCTATGATAATGAATCCCCAACTGATAGGTATCTCAAAGAAAGCAAAGTACTATCTCCCTGCCTGCAAAGGAGTATGGTGAGGTGCTGAAGAGAATTGACTAAGCATGCTGACTGCATATGCCAAATCAGAAGATGTGTTGGCCAGATAGAGTACCGACAAGCTGCAGATACATGGTAGCATCCAGCAACTCTGAACCATCATTTGCATACAACTTGTTGTTGGGATTCATTACAGTAGCCAATTATGTACAATCAACCATACTTCTGTTGTAAAAGAAAGATGTCATGCTCATGTTGACCAATCTCAATAACAAGAAAATAATGCAGCAGCCCCAAATCAGTCAATTGAAAAGTAACTCTCGAGTTTCAACTGATACGAATAATAGAAACCTTTGTGAGAGTGAGTCATCAATAATCAGATCAATAAGACAATGAAGTGAATCAACTGAGTAACAATATAGGTTCACATTGAATCTACTCCTTGTGAGACTCTATGAAATTTTTAAAAAAAGACACCTTGTGAAAAATATACATTCCCTAGCACCATGCATGGAAATAAAGAAAAAATATACATTCCCTTGTGAAGTAAAGAAAAAAAGACACCTTGTGAAAAATATACATTCCCTAGTACCATGCATGGAAAGCTTGCTTCAGACAATACAAGGCCTTCTTTAAGCACTAAACATGCTCCTCATAACCTACAATAAGAAATCCCTCCAGGTTCTCAACATACATATCTTCCTGAATCTCACCATTCAAGAAGGCATTGTTCACATCCATCTGGTATACCAGCTAACCATGATGGGCTCCAAGAGCTAACAAATTGCCAATAACAAGTGTCCAGGCTGCAGAAATGTCTCCTCATAATTAGTCCTAGTCTGCTGGATGTAGCCTTTGGCTATTAGTTGTGCTTTCTACCTCTTCGAGGTACCATCTGAGCAGGACTTAACTTTGAAGATCCATGTCACTCCAATCACATGTATATGGTAGGGTCTCTCTACCAAAACCCATGTTTGATTCCTAGCAATGGAATCAAGCTTTGCCTTCATAGCTTGTCTTCACTCAGGCATAGACAAGGCCTCCTAAACAATAGAATGAACAAAACAGTAACTGGAAGCATGACTGGTAAAGCAGAAACTTCTGATCCCGCTTGGACAGTGCCAATAAAGAAGACACCTGATGTTGTTAAGCTACAACTCTATATGAACTCCAAGGCCAGTTTGAAGGTGGAGGGAACTTTGTGATGTCAAAATATCCCATAGTAGTTTCATACTGCTTTAGGAGCTTCTTTCTACGAATGGAAAGCGTTGGTGGTGTAAGTTACATGGGTTGGAGAAGCTGGGGGAGTAGAGAGTGGGCCTTTCTCAGCCCGGGGGAAGTCCTCGTCTAGTGAAGGGAGGTGCATTGACAATCACTCAAAGTAGTGTCATATCACTTTTGGAGCTTACTTCAAAGAGTGGAAAGAGGTGGTGGTGCAATGCTAAGGCTATGAAAGTTAAGGGGATTAGAAATTGGGTTGTGCTCAGCCTAGGGGGATCCTTGTCCAGGAAAGGGCAGGAGACTGCGTCTTGCAAAGAAGGGAAACATGTGGATGGTGTGCTTCAAGATCAGTTTTGATACTTCAAAGAAGTTCAACGTGGCACTCGCCCCACTTTGCTAGATATTTAGACATTAGTAGCCTTCTTTGACAAGAGCGCTGAGGGCAATGATTTCTCCATGCATAAAGATGACAAAACTGTCATGACCCATCTTCCAGCCTCGGCAAGTACTTCATCCTCTATATCTTCCAGCCTCAGCAAGTACTTCATCCTCTATATCACATAGATTGGTAGAGCCTTCAGATGCTGGCCCTCTTGGCACCTATTAGTCAGGTTCATGGTCCCTTCATCATTAAACTCCCTTCCTCCAGCCATTAGGATTTCCTTTGTACAAGGGGGATGTTTCTTTGAGGTGATCTACTGTATGGGCCTTTTAGAGTAGTGCTTTGCCAACAAGATGTTAGGCCACCTTGTCGGTGGACTATCAACCAACGATGATAAGTTGTTCAGGAGGTATAATGTGAAGATATGCTAGGGTTTGCACTAAGAAAACACAAAATGTATGAACACAACTAAAATACAATAACTCGAACAAAAAAGCAAAAATGCAAAATTGAGAAGTAGAATCTCTGATGAAATTGAATAAATCTGTACCATCCGAGCTTTCCTTGGCAGTACGTTCTTAGTGGTCCATCAAGAGATGTTCTAGGAAGCGCCATCCAGGATTTTTATGAAAACCCTTAAGAGTTTGCTAACTAGGCTCTCTTGAGTCTACCTCGCAATGAAAGTTCCAGCCGTTCCCATGAGGATCGACCTGAGTTTTTCCAGTCAAATCTATTATTAACAGTTTAGTATTAGCGATTTGAGATTCCATTCCTTTTAGGAAATTGTTGATTGAAACGGACTTACGTTGTATTAGATTCTAAGAAAATGGGAGAAGTATGACACTTTAATCCCTTCTACCCAGGTTCTAAATGATGCGAGTCAAGCTTTCTGGTCTCTAATGGTCCATAAAAAATGCGATTTTTATTCCTTCTTAGGAAAGCTCTCGGCTTATTGAGACCACCCAACCATAGGTCTAGATCTGTCAGGGATCCATCCTCTCGCGTCCCTTGAGAGAGTGTTTTTAATTACCTAATTACCTACCACTTTAGGTTCAACATATAAAAACAGCTTTTTTGAATTATCCCTTGATACAAATTCGTTACACAACTTTAATTCATGACACAAAAACAGAGTAAAGCAATTCTTTTTTAATAGTTCCTTTTAGAAAAAAATGTTTTTTGTTCGAAGGTATTATTCTCTCCAAGTTTCATTTTCCAAGTAGTATTGGAACTTCTAGGACACAGAGTGTAAATTGAAGGGTAGTTGATAGTTTGTAAGAGCCTAAGGAGTTTATGACCAGAGCCCCCTGGTATCCTCACCTCCTCTTACCGACTAGAGTTCCCTATGACAAGACCTTTCATGTTATGATTGGTCTATACTCATTAACGTGAAACAAAGGAAAAAACCCCTTGGAGTAGGTTTTATTCACGCTGGCCTTGGGGAGGTCTAGTGCCATTAAGAACATTGTCTCAGTTGGCATTCTGTGCTCGTCGGTATATTGACTCAGTCGGCGATCTGTACTCAATCATCTATCTTTTAGCTTGATGATTTTAGGAAAGATTAGTACCTAACTTACAATTACAAATATATTATTTTGAATGCATTACTTTTAACAAATTGATTTCCAAGAAAAATCCTTTCTTTCTAAACATAATAACATCAAGCCAAAATTAGTCTAAGTGGCAAAATTAGCGTAAAAGGAAAAATTAGCTTAAGTGGCAATACCTTCGAATAGTCTTCCAGGATTTTCCTTTGGGATCTAGTTGGATTGAATCTAAACAATAATTTTATTCTTGAGAATAACCCCTTTCGAGTATTGTGGATCCTTGCTTGCAATAAAAGAAAATCTTGGTTAGTTTAATTACGAATGATATTCTTTGGCGATTTTATCTCAAGGTCTCTTATATATCTAGGGTTAGCATCCATGATTACCCATCAGAGGTTTCGTTCTATCAACACATAAAAAATATTAAATCTTTTAGGGATACACAGTACATTCCTTGTACTTGCTTAGGTTCATCTTATACAGATCCAAGTTATCCCTTGGAATTTGCGGTTAAGAATTCTCTAAAAAAGATTATATGTCGGAATTGAGAAAAATCTTATTTTACTAATGTAGCTTTTGTTACCCGTTTATGGAATGGTAGCCTGTTAGCTGCCTTAATTATAAAATATAGTACATGGGGATCCATGACGGGTGCTTGGTTGATAGTATTTGCAGCGTCGTTTGTAACCCCAGTACTCATCATTCTGTTTGTAGTGATTGTGTCCGCACCATTATTGGCAGCTCTTGCCTCCGGGACCTTTGTAGCTTTCTTCTTCGGGGCCATGGTCTTTAATTGCAAGATTGAAAAGGGGATTTTTGGCGAAGGAGCTTGGGGGTAATTAGATTGACGAAATTTAGATTGATGGGGGAAGGCGATCACCAAGAATTTAGAAAAATCGAGGAGCGTCTTGATTCCACAGAGAAATGGGATAGAAGGGATGGTGAATTTGATTTCAAGAATTCGCGAAATATCCTTATTGTCTTTGTGATGAGGGTTCCCGTCCTCACGCTTCTCTTGCCTCACTTCCTTTGGCTCTATACTCTTGAGAAGAGTCTCTCCTCTCTTGCTCGGACTGCCCTCAATGGCTCCCAATGCCTCGTATTTATAGCTAAATTGAAGAAGAAGGGTTGTGGCCAAGAAGAAGAGCTCTTTATGGAGGGTATCTTGGCAAATCAACAATCTAGAAGCTTTCAAGATACAATTTGATGTTGGCGATTTGATCTTTGTCAAGGCCTAGAGAGGTTGCCAAAGATGCCATGATTGATTCGCCTGGCTCTCGAATGATCTTGCTTCAATCCAAGCCTCTCGTCGAACTGAGAAGAGGGGGAGATTGCTGGAGTTAACTGCTGAATTATTGAAGGTGAATTCAGGTTTTTTGATCCAGAATTAAGGATGCCAAAATTAGGGGGTTCATGGCGCCGTTTTTTCAATAAAAAAGGGGGGCGGTGGCCTGTTTGCGACGTTTTTTTCTTCTCCTTTATTTTCAAGCTCTTTAAGCTTTAAAGCTTAAAGCTTTGTGATCTATTTTACTTGCCAAGTTTAAAATGTGTTTGGTCAAATTTGACTTATGGCCCATGACTCTTGTTCATGCGGTAACTTCCGTGATGGATGGCTACAGTCCTTGTCAATCCGAGAAAATGTCGGGTTACGATCCTGAGATCATTTTGCTCAAGATCTTCTCTTTTTAATGATTTAGAGTTCTTTGAGTCTCGGTGGCTTGTTCGCGATGTTTTCTTCTTCTTCTTGTTTATTTTCAAGCTCTTTAAGCTTTAAAGCTTAAAGCTTTGTGATCTATTTTACTTGCCAAGTTTAAAATGTGTTTGGTTAAATTCGACTTATGGCCCATGACTCTTGTTCACGCGGTAACTTCCTTGACGGATGGCTATAGTCCTTGTCAATCCGAGAAAATGTCTGGTTACGATCCTGGGGTCATTTTGCTCGAGATCTTCTCTTTTTAATGATTTAGAGTTCTTCAAGTTCATTTTGCGAGAAGTTGGGAAGATTTGAAATTAGAGTTCTTCAAGTTTATTTTGCGATGGGCAAACGGACGAGTTGTGGACGCAGGTTCGAAACGACGCAGGGAGAGGCAAGCGTTGACGTCTAGGCGGTAGGAGCTGGATGAGTAGCTGATGAGGCAGGCACTGGCAGGGTGAGAGTTGCCTGGCGAGTGCAGGACAAAGTGCTGCAGGACAAGGCACTGGTCGAGCTGCTACAGTCGTGTCGAATCCGACGGGCAGAGTAGGAGCTCCCATAGGCTGAGCGGAGCTGAGCTGAACGGAACCTCGGCTGAATAGAGCCAATGTTGCTCTGATACCAAATGTGAGAGTGGAGGTCAGGATCGAAGCTCAGCATAGAAAACAGTAGACAGTAGAGAGTGAAGCACGACACCCAATGCAATAGACTGAAAGAGTGTAAACTGAAAGTACAAGGTACAACCCTTAAACCTTAGGGTTGTAGGGGGGTGTTCACACCTGAACGCGGTAAGTGCCTGTAAGTGTGTGTCATAAGCACATACAAAATAATACCATAAGTCTAGGGGGAAAAACCTCTACTGAGAGTAAAAAGTGCCCTAGTGTCCTACTGATCACCGAGACTCCGATGTGAGCGTAGGCGTAAGTTAGGCGTGAGTGAAATACCCAACAGTACCCCCCCGCTCGTCCCACCCAGCAGGATCACAGGCCTCCACCCCCACCACCCATCACTGAGGCATCACAACCCACCCCACTCAAGACCCCCTAGCCCCCATGCCCACCCCCTCCTCATGGATTGCTCCCCGACCCTATCCCATAGCCTCCCCCTTCTGGGGCCACTCGCCCCTCCCACACCCGCCTCATACTTCCGATCACCCCACCATCCCTCACTCTTTCTCTTCCCCACTATCTCGCCTGTTGATCAGCCCCCTTGATCCTCACCTAGTACATGTGACTCCCCCCTTTCTCTCCTTCCCCCCCGGCCCATCTCCTCCCCGCATAGCCGCTAGCTCATCTGGCCTAGTTGCTCATCACACTTTTCCTCAACAGGCGCAGTTGCTCCCACATGAATTTTTCCGTAGTGGTCCGTGGTCCTATTTGAGAGTTGCGGAGTGCGGAGAGTTTTCACTAGCTCTGGAGGTGGATCTTCATGGTCCGCAGGTCGAGGAGCGGCAAGATCCATTTACTAGCACCACCAGATGGACTAAACTATGCTTTCTTTTTTCAAGCCTCTCATTCAAGAGTGGACGATGACATAGATAGAGGAGGAAGTGAGGGGCGAGGTTACAAACCACAACTCCCAATAGGGGTGAAGGAGAGTTAGCACTCTTCTCCCAGCAGTGGCCAAGGTGCATGATTGACATTAACTGATGGGCTGGAGGCGAGATCCCACATCTGAGCATTATTTTTCAAGCCCCTTCCCAATGGAGCTCACCGATGGATGTGATCGAGTGGCCCCTTGCACAGGCTGCCCACTTCTACCAATGCACAGAGTCATGCCTCTCAGCCTGGTTGGTAGACGTCCTGGTGGTACCGCATGGAGCATCCATTACCCCCATGGTCTGCTCGAGAGCCACCATGGGGGAATGGAGTTCACTCTCCAAGCCTGTGGCCAAGTGCATTTGTGTGCCCCATAGCTCTTCTTCTTCATCAACAGCTTCCACACCGAACATATGCCTGTTTGGTCAATCACAGGTTTCCCCATGAGTCTAAACCTAGCATCCTTGAACATGAACAACCTCCACTATAGTGGGTCAGGTGGTTCCAGGAAATTGATTGTTCCACAGGAGCTACAGTCTACCCTTGTCGAACGGATTGGCATCTTACTTCTTTTGGAGCACAAGCTCACCCCCTCCCAAGCCCATTAGGTAGGGAGGTACTTCTAGGCAGCTCACACACCTACTGGGAGTACTCCATCGGTGCCCACGGAAGGAGTGGAGGAGTATGCACCTCTATTGGCCTGAGCCTTACTGCTTGTGTGTGAGACCACATGACGATTGTGGTAGGGAGGGTCTAATGGATCAGATTGGATTTAGGGGACTCATGCCTTGGAGTCCTCAATGTCTAGGCTCCTATTGAGGTTAGGGCATGTAGCAGGTTTTGGATGGAGATTGCAACAGGACTTCCAGAGCTGGAGTCTTGGATTGTTGAAGGAGACTTCAACAACGTGGAGGCCTTAGAGGACTAGCAGGGCAAAGGTAGAGATTACGAAGGTATGGGCAGGGGAGGAGCAGGAGGCATGAGAGGTCTTCTTCCTCGCAGTAGGAGCACGTGATGCTTGGCGAGACCCAGCTTTTCACAGGAGGGAGAGGTCGTTGGACTTCTCTTGGGGATACAGGCGACTGGGCGGATTTCTTTTGGAGCGGTTGGACCGGTTCTATGTGGGAGAGTGGGGGTGCTCTCGAAGAGGCCATGTAGGGTAGTTGGTTGGCACCACTTTGTCTGATCACTGCTCCGTTCTTCTCACACTTGATGCTCCAGCTTTAGCCCTTGATATGTGATCATGTTGGATCCTTGACTCGATCTATAGGAGGGAGGAGGTGAGGAGGCAGATTGAGCAACTCTAGGGAGTGGGCGACGGGGGACCAGATCGCAGAGGAGGTTGCAAAGGTCTTAGCCGAGTTGAGCAGGATTTTCTAGGAGGTAGCCCTATAGGCCAAGCAATAGAGTTGGGAGGAGGAGAGAGCACTCCGGCGATACCTAGCAGCCACTCAGAAACTACTCCAAGAGGCACCAAGGGATCCCACTCTCCACATACAGGAGGTGTGCACACGGGTAGCCCTCACCGGTCTTGAGGACAGGCGCTCTGAGTCTCCTTCCGTACCTTAGTAGCCTTTTGCGTGCGGAAGGGGGACATGATATGTAGAGAGTTTGTTCACGTGCATCAGCCTCGCACCTCAGGAGATCAGATTCGTAGCCTCCATGATCAGTACGTGAGGATTCGCTCTAGTCGAAATGAGGTGATGGAGATTGCCAATGCCTTCTACAGACGTCAACTGCAAAACCAATGGGCTGCTGTACATATACTTCCTTATGAAGTTCCCCATGTAAAAATGTAGTTTTAATATCCGACTGATGCACAGTCCATCCATAATGAGCAACCAAAGCAACCACAGACTTGATGGTTGTCATGCGGGAAGTAGGAGCAAATGTTTCCTCACAGTCAATGCCTTGCTTCTGTGCATAGCCTTTAGCTACAAGCCTTGCCTTGTATTTGACAATGGATCCATCTGCATTCCGTTTCAACTTGTAGACCCATTTTGTTCCAATGGCTTTCTTCCCAAATGGCAAAGACACCAAATCCCATGTTTGATTCCTAGTGATAGAATCCAATTCAGCTTGCATTGCTGCCATCCAATGTACACTCTGTTGTGCATCCTCAAAACATTCAAGCTCCTCTTCATCAAGGGTGCTTGCTGCCATAACAAACTCCATGGTATGTGCAGTATCATGCATACGAGCTTGCCTTCTAGTACGACTAGCCATGGGTGCATCCAGATGACTATCTTTCATAGTCTGTAAATATCATCTAGGCATTTGTCTTGCCTCCTGACTGTGCATAAGCTCTTGCTGAATTTCAGTTTCAGCACTTTGCTGAATATTCAGATCAGCCAATGGCTGATTTTCTGCATTTTCCAAAGGAGTAGCTGGCTGAACATTGAGTTCACTTGCTGAAACTCCAGCTAAATCACCAAATGTAATGGGCAACATCCCTTCAAATACATCACGGGCAGCCTGATATGTATCTAAACCAGCTAGGGACAATTCTGATTTTTCATCAAATAGTACATCCCTACTGACAAACACCTTTTTACAAACAGGATCATAGAGTTTGTAGCCTTTGCTCTCACTACTATATCCCATAAAAATGCATTTGACAGCCTTGTTATCCAAACTTTTTCTTGAGTACCTTTGGAATATGTGCATATGCAAGGCAGCCAAAGGTACGAAAGTATCCAACAGAAGGTTTTCGGCTGTTCCAAGCCTCAAAAGGTGTGATTTTTTGCAAAGCTTTGGTGGGGCATCTGTTCAAAACATGGCAAGCACACATGACAGCTTCCATCCAAAAACTGTGAGGCAAGCTCTTTGCCTTCAGCATACATCTAGCCATTTCCATGAGTGACCGATTCTTCCTCTCTACAATCCCATTCTGCTGTGGAGTATAAGCAGTAGTGTACTGATGGACAATGCCCCTCTGCTTCATAAAAGAATTCAGCATAGCGGACATGTATTACCCCCCTCGGTCCGAATGGAGAGTCTTGATTTTAAAACCAGATTGGTTTTCAACAAGTGTAATAAAAGCCAAGAATGTATCATACACTTCTGACTTTTTGTTTAAGGAGTAGACCCAGTAAAATTGAGTAAAGTTATCAATAAATGTCACAAAATAGTAACATCTTCCCAATGACTTTGTCTGTATAGACCCAGATACATCTGAATGCACTAATTGCAACCTGGCTGTTGCTCTAAAAGCAACATCACGGGGAAACAAAAAACAATGCATTTTTTCCAAAGTACATCCTTCGCACAAGTGCTCAGGAGGTCTCTCTAGTAGAGGTAATCCATCTAGCATCTGCGTACGTTGTAAGAGCATCAAGCTGCCAAAGTTCACATGCCCCATTCTAGCATGCCATAACTTTATCTGTATCATAGTAGGAGTAAGAGTGGATGCCAAGTACACTGATTGATCAACTGAAAGAGCATCCAACTCGTATAACCCATGACGTAAAGTGCCTGTCAAGAACAAAGTCATGTGTTCTTTGTCTCTTACTATGCATCTGTCATCATCAAATTTGACATGCAATCCACAACGTGCCAAAGAAGAAATAGAGAGCAAATTCTTCTTTAAGCCTGGCACAAATAAAGCATCATGTAGGCGGAGAATAGAGCCATCAATGGCTGTGAGCACAATCTCCCCCATACCTCGAATAGGGTATGATTCATTGTTGGCACACTGTACAGACTTGCCAATTGGAGCTGCATGAACAGATGCAAATAAATCTCTGCGAGATGTAATATGCCTAGAAGCACCACTGTCAAAAAACCAAGTGCCGCATCCTTAGTAGAGCTAAATGCTCGATCAGCCCAAGAAGTGTCATAATTTCATGTGTAAAAGTAATAGTCCCTGTCTGCAACAAAGGACGCGGACTCAATAGCAGTGGAAGGAGCATCAGAAACAGACATTCCTGACTCCTTCTTCTCCTTGGCAATTCGCTTCTTGCACTCAACGGTGTAGTGGCTTGGCTTCTTGCAATAATGGCATTTGTCCTTTTTGGCTTGTGTGCCCCCTTTATTTTTACTTGCTTGTGATGTGCCAGAAGTCCTAGAACTCTGCGGAGCATTTTTTACTTGGCTGCCTTTGCCCTTCTGTCTAGCCATAAAAGCCTGCTCAGAGGCTATAGCATCCACACCACTATTTCTTCTTGTTTGCTCCTCTAGAAGCAAACTGACTAATTGAAGAAAAGTGATTGGCTGCACGGCAATCTTCATGGTGAGGTTTAAGGCCGTATGAAAAGCCAAGTACGAAGGAGGTAATGAGTTCAAAGTGGTAGATATTATATGTGCATCCGAATAGTATTCATCAGCATTCATGAGTTGCTCTCGCAAGTCTTGAATTTTGTTTAAGTGATCCTGAATAGAATCACCTTCATCCATTTTCAATGTCTCTATCTCTTTCTTTAAGAAAGAGATGCAAGTTTCATGCTTGCCTATAAACATTTTCTCCAAAGTTAGCCAAGCTTCTCGTGAAGAAGCTGCTGAACGAATGTGGGGGATGATTGACTGCCAAACTGCCAATGCAATCAGCGACAAAGCCTATGCATCTTGTGTATCCCATGCCTTTTGAGTTGCTGCTCTTTGGGGAAGTGGCTGAAGTGGAGCAGGCTGAGGTGCCCGTTGTGCACGTCCTCTTAGAGGAGGAGTAGTTTGAGCCACAACTCTAAGTCTAGCTTCTTCTCCACTGAAATAATCCCAAAGATTTTTTGTCACAAGTACATTCTTCATCATGAAGGACCGAAGGGAATAGTTATTTCCATCCAATTTATCCTCCTCTGATACATAGATGAAGACATCTCCTCCTTCATTTGCCATGATTATCAATTACCAAAAAAAAAGAGTAAAAGAGCAATGTCGAAGCAGGACCACACTGGAAATCTGAAAATTTTCAGAAATTGCAGAAAATAACTTTCTGCAATTAGTGTACAGAGGTGCACTCTGTTAAAACTGTCTGTAATGCATGCAATCCAAGGTGCAACCAATGTTCAGCAACACTGTACCAGTAAAATCCCCAAAATTTCTTGCCTCAAATGTGTTCAGAATAGTCTTTCTGTGACTGTAGTTGCAGTACATATACCAATGTCCTCAAAAAACATAAAAGCCTCAAAATGTTTGATAAATTTGGCTAGAAATTTGCATCCAATGTATCCCAAATATGTTTTTGAATGCTGTGCCTACTGCATAGAAACCCTAGCTTCCAGAAATCTATGCTGGAATTAAAAAATAAAAAAAAAAGACATTTACTACAAAAATTACAGGTTGACTGGCGCAGAGTCCTCCGGCAGGTATTAGGCAGGTACAGTCAGTGCTTTAGACGGGCTATCTACGACTGACGTGGCAAGGCGTGCAGCAGCTGACGGGGTGGGCAGTAGGCAACGTGATTGATAAGCGGGGCGTGCAGCTGCGGGTGGGTGACGTCGACTTTGGTGGGGCGTGCAGCAGTTGACGTGGGGTTTGGCTGGGCACGGTAGGCATAGGGGCGCAGTCGACTGACGAAGGGAAGGCGTCAGGCGGTACTGTTGGCGGACACTGGCAGGACGTTTTGCTGGCAAGAGCAGTAGAGGGCGGGCACTGGTCATAGGCAATGCCCTGGTCACAGTCAGAAAGGTAGTCAAGTTGATGGAGGTGCAGACTGATTGAGCAAGAGCAGGGTAGCTCCAGAGCTGACAGTGGATAGGGGGCAGATCTAGTACTGACTGGGGACTCATGTAGGCTAAGCAGAGCTGAGCTGAACAAAGCGTGAATTGAACAGAGCCAATGCTCTGATACCAAATGTGAGAGAGGAAGACAGGATCGAAGCTTAGTATAGAAAACAATAAACAGTGTGAGAGTGAAGCACGACACCCAATGCATTAAACTGAAAGAGTGTAAACTCAAAGTACAAGGTACAACCCTTAAACCTTAGGGTTGTAGGGGGTGTTTACACCCGAACACAGTAAGTGTCCGTAAGTGTGTGTTATAAGCATATACGAAATAATACCATAAGTTTGGGGGAAAAAACCTCTCCTACCGAGAGTAAAAAGTGCCCCAGTGTCCTACTGATCACCGACACCCCTATGTGAGCGTAGGCATAAGTGAGGCGTGAGTGAAATACCCAACAGATTGGTGGTCGACTTTGCTCATGCTTCCAGACATTATTCATGACACCTAGACAGGTTTTGTATAGGATAGGAGCATCCTAGACAATGCCTTGACTTTCTTCGAAGCAATCGAGTAGGCTTAGCACAGTGGTCAAGGATTCGATGTACTCATGGATTTTGAGAAGACCTAGGACAAGGTTGAATGGGACTTCTTAGAGGGCACCATGGCGAGGTTGGGCTTTCCCTAGGCATGGATCTATGGGGTTTCTACACTTAACAGATTGGCCACTAGCAGGGTTCTCATAGGTGGCAGGAGGGGGAAGGAGTTTCGGCTAGAGAGATCTGTCCGGCAAGGCTACCCTCTTGCGCCGTATCTGTTCTACCCTTTGTGGAGGTAATATCCTACTTCCTCCACTCACGTGTGAGCGGGCTACGTGGCCTGTGACTTCCAGTGAGGGAGAACACTGAGCTGCTGGACTTAAGAGTATGCAGATGATACCGCTCTTTATGTAGAGGATGATGACAAGATGTTGGAGAGAGTGAGAATAGCTTTGGAGGTATTTTGCATTGTAGCTGGAGCGAAAATCAACTGGCGAAAATCAGTTGGTTTTCTTACAGATTTGGACTCTAGCATGGAGTGGGTGTCCACTTGGGGTTCAGATGGGTGAGCAGGGACATACCGTACGATATCTAGGGTTGTAGGTGGGACTTGACATCACTTCGGCCCAACAGTTTCTTCTAGTTCTCAATTCTATTAGGCGGAAACTGACCTATTGGGGCACTGTCCTTCTTTCCTTAGCAGGCCAAGCCCTGGTGGTCAACGAGGTCCTAGCGACGGCTTGGTACATCACCTCTTGTTGGTGCTTCTCCTCGTCTTGTGTGGTTCAACTTCCCCATCTAGTGCATAATTTTCTCTGGGTTGGCTCAGACGGTTCTAGGGATTCTTGGGCCAAAGTGGTGTGGGCGACTATCATTTGGCATCGGTTTGAGGGAGGGCTTGGGATCATCGACTGAGAGTTCCAGCGCTTGGCCCTTTTGGGCAAGCTAGTGGTCCATGGTCTCACACCAGGTGGGCAGACCTAGAAGGTCCTTCTGCAGGAGGGCCTCCAGGAGTGTAGACCGAGGCTTGGCGGTGGTTGGAGGTCATCCTTGAGATAGATCTTCATGGCTGCCCAAATCACACCACCCAGATCTTCCTTCCTACCCATTTTACTTCGAGTGTAGCAGGGCCTTCGCAAGGCCCTAGTTTAGAGGCCCCTAGGATGCTAGGAGGAGATAGACCGCCAGTCAGTGGGTTGGAACCCCCAGGTTAGAGTTTGGGACGAGATACAGATTGGTTAGCGCCCCCACATCGAGTGGACTGGGTGGGAGGCTGGCCTTGCTCGTACTATCAGGACGTGGTGGGAGGTGTACAGGATGGCGGATGAGGAGGTGTTGCAGCGGACATCATATTGTCAACGAGAGGAGTTGAGGTGAGGAGGGAGATTGACTCAGCGATTCGTCAAGAGTGGCTAGACCCTCCGATTCGAGAGCTGGTGGAGCTTGGTGAGGTGTGGGCTGCTAGATTCTCACCGAGAGGTATTCCCTTACAGGTGGTAGGTAGAGTGGGTGGTGCCCCCTACGGGACTTTCTTCATTGTGCAGGATGGGGGGCGTTTGGTCCTTGAGAGAGGTAGTAGGATGAGGAGATTATTGTCCTTCCTTGGAGGAGGATTCGTGTGGTTGGACTCCAAGGGAAGACCTGGCGACTAGACCCTTATGTGCCCCGAGAGGAGTCTCAAGAGTGGTGCCTTTGGATATGGGAGAGTAGGCCACTTGATGAGCTGGAGTGGGACCCTGGAGAGACCCTAAAGAGTAGTTATGGCCGGCCACTGTTGTAACCAAGAAGCCATTGAGATTCTTGGAGTACGTAGCTAGGATTGGTACACATGTACTGATGCGGGAGGACATGGATTGGGCGCCTTCGCGTAGCAGATATTGGGCAGAGCACAACATCATGGATGCCTTTCGTCGGACTTTTTGGCATTGCCTGTGGGACAACTGGAGGCCGAGGAGGATGTCGTATTTCCTTTGGCTTTTGGCACATGGAGATTTGGCTGTTGGGAGTTGGTTGGCTGAGATGCAATAGGATGGAGGTTGTAAGTGCTGCCCACAACAACACTTGGAAACTCCAAAGCACTACCTTTGGTCTTACAAGGTGGCACAACTCATGTTAAGAGAAGCTTGTTGTATTCTTTGCCGTGTGGCACCTAGCCTTGGATGTATCTCGTGGGGGGATTTTTGTTGGTAGGTAGGCAGTTAGCTAGGTCCGTCACCTTTTGTCTGAGGCCGGGATGCAGGACACGATTTTTCTCATCGAGGCTAGGTCTTGTGTAGTGGTCGGCTTGGAGGCTTTACCCAATTGCCAAGTATTGGAGCCCACAGCAGAGCGCTCAGAGGTATGGGAAATCATAGGAAGTGTTACAGGATGGCACATTGGGAAGGTACATTGTCAGGTTATTTTTGGCAGGGAGTGCCTTTCAATATATGCAACTTTGGCAGAGCTTTGAACCTCCATCATCCACTCCCTCCGCGGCCGATGGGACCAGGTGGAGGGCGAGTCTTGAGCTCATCAGGAGCTCTGTCTTCACTTTCTACTCACTTGGGGTGGCCATGACCTGTTCTTCATGATACAGGTGGGTAGTCCTAGATGGTGATACACCCCCCCTCCATGGCTTCTTGTCCCCATCCCCCCTAGACTGCCTTGAGCGGCTTGTATACATGATGGATTTGTGATTTGCATCAGCTCGAGCTAGTTTGTTGAGCATGTGCACTTCGTTGTAATCAGCCTTTTGAGTAATATAATTAGCCACATTTTACTTGCAAAAAAAAGGAAATCTTTGTGTGGTGTTGAGAACCATGGAAAGAAGGAAGAAGGAGCATCCCAACTAGAAGAGTTAGGGAGAAGTAGTCATCATGGTAGCATCAAGAGATGCCTCAAGACCTGCCTCCAAAGACAAAGCCTCCATGCGGATAGAAGAACAAGACTCAAAGGAGGATGAAACCACAAAGGAATGGCTAATAACTCATGTCCTCAACCCAAGGACCTGTGCAAACATGCAATGTTAGGCCTTAAATACAAAACCCAACATGTAAGTACTAGAGAAGATCAGAATCCAAATAGCAGTGCTTCATATTGAGATGCTTTGGTGCTAAACAAAGAAAAGTAATGCAAAGCGAATGATAAAAGAAAGATTATAATGAACAAGTAATTTAGTAAATGAAGGTACCTAGCAGAAGACAAAAGAGAAAGCCCTAAAACTAAGTAGCCAAAGGGACATTTTAGTCTATGGACCTCACTCATTCGTCTGAGGAGCTGAGAGTAATAAGTAATGCTAGCCTCCTGTACCTAAATAGATCTAGAAGTTGCTAGCCTAAAGGTGAGGCCACCGCCGAATGTGTCCTTCAACAAGACTTTGCCAAAGAAACTCGTGGCAAGGTGGAAAAGTACATGTAAGTGGGGGTGCACTAGGCCTTCAAATAGTGGCGAGAAGTGCTTGTGGTGAGAAATGTATGGTGTAAGTGTGGCAAACTAATCACTCAAACCTTCAAGAGTCCTAGAAGGGAGAGGTGTAGGGGGTTCTCCATATGCCACATGTGTGGCAATGTGCCACTAAAGTGGGTGGGAACTTGGAGGAGCAAGATCAATAGGTGCAACAGGCGGAGTACACTTGGTAACTGGTTAAATGTTTAGAGTACTCCATGTGTACGCAGTTGCAACCTATCATGAAGATGATTTAGGTGAGGGACCTAGGTCTTGTGGAGATATGCTAGGTTTTGCAAAAGAAAACACCAAGTGTACAACCATGATTGAAACATAGGGAACTCAAACACAAATGCAAAACACACAAACACAACATTAAAACACAAAATGCATGATGCAAAATCAAACACAAACACAAACAGAGAGGAAATATAAATTTTAAGTGAATGAATGAATGCTGTAAATGAAGGAAAGAGTGTACAAGTTGCTGAAGGGTAGAGTTGTTGAATAGCTAGTTGCTCGTTGAAGCGGGCTGAGGGAGGTGTTGATGTATGATGTCCACCGGAGATAGTTCCTGAGTATTATAACCACTAGTTGAAGCTATGATGAGACTGAAAGTGGAAGGGCAGTAGCCTAGAGACCAAAACACAACAACATCTAGAGCTAGATTTGGTAAATGCAACAATGTAACCATGTGAAGATGATGGTAGCTGATTACTGGCAGCAGTCATGATGGGCTGGATAGCTAGTGGAGGGAAAGCTGATGATTGAAACTTGCGAGGCAAGGGATAGGCTGAATGGTGGGCAGCCTCTCTATTTATAGATGCAGAAGGATCCTCCCAAATTAGGGTTTTTCTCAGGGGACAGAGAAACTATCTAGGACCATGTACTATTTGATGGGACATTTGGTAATTTGCATGTTTTGGGGCTGTTTTAAAGAGCTAATCACTTTGTAATGCAGTTTTAGCTCAACACCCCCTTTGAGGCCCAAATCTGGGACCAAGAATAGACTAGAAGAAAAACTTAAGTCCATTTTCACCCCAAATGCATCCCACCCCAAAGTAGCAAGGGTATCCGACAAAGGGTGCATGTTGGCTACACACTGGTCTCCCAAGACTATAGAGGCAACGGTTATCTTACCAAGGGAGCCTAGGCAATCACCTAGAGAGGCCAAGGCATTGGACAAAAGGTGCTCATCAGCTGCTCAGTGGCCTATTAGGACCTGCAAAAATAGATGGAACCACATTGAGCTCTTTTTTTTTTAAATTTTTGGGAGAAGATATGGTTTATGGCCTATCAAGTAACTGTGTCCCAAGTGGAGAATGAAAAGGGATGGTTAGATCCACCATGTCACAAAATAGGTAAGCTATCTCGATCACTCGTCCTCAGTGAAGAAGTATGAACGTGTGATGGTAAGGTGGTGAAAGAACCGTTGGTGGAAACAGCTGAGGATTTTCTTAGGGGTGCTCTACACAATGAGATGCTTAGAGTAATGCTACATGATGAGAATGCGCATGCAATAGGTCCAACTTGGATAGTGTTTCTCATGGAGAAATTGTTAACGTGCCCAAGCACCCTTTTACAAAGATGATGATCATGCAATGCAAAGAGCAGGTACAACAGGAAGGAATGCTGATGTTGTAGACAAATGCAAACCTATAGAATACTAGTGAAGGGTAGAAACCCCTTCTCAACCATGGATGTTGATGCTAAAGGAAGAAGAGGAACTTGATGTTGGTTTTGGTGCAGTGCCAAGAACCATGATGAATTTGATGATGAAGATGAAGTTAGACCCATCTCTTCTTAGTCGGAATGGCCAAAGGAGAATGAACCATCTGGATACGTGGAGCATGCTTGTACTTCATCTCGGGAGATGGCTCTTGTGTTGACCAAGTGGCATAGGCAAGCCCAAATCTCAACCTTGGACAATAGCTCCATCTTAGTTGAAAAATGCCAAGATAGTAGTCCACCATGCAAATAGATTGAATGTATGGAGGAAGACTTGACCCTCCCCAATTGGAAGAGCAGTTAAAAGTCAGCCACCAAAGCAGTCGGGATGTGTTCGTACTTGATCTTGGGAGAGGGCTCCCATGTTGACCAAATGCCATAGGCATGCATGAAACTCCACCTTGGACGATGGCTCCCATGGCAGCCAAGAGTGCAAAGCCATAACCACTAGAGTAGTGATCCACATGTCATGAAAACTAAACAAACTAGTAGTGTAGGAAACAATGGCTAAATAATAAACACCTCAACTGAAAGGAAAGAAAGATAGATAGAGTGTTGATGCTGAGTGTGGAGTAGGGCTGGGAACTGAAAGTATCCACCATGCATTCCTGAAGTGTACACTGTGGATCCATGTGTGTGTGTGGGCTTAGGCATAGGCATGGTAAACTGTTTGTGTAGCCCAAGGAGGGTGGATAGGCACTGAGGCAAAGGATGAAAATCCAATGTTAGAGGGGCCCATGGAGTGTGAAGGAGCACCATAAGCAAAGGATAGATATCTGTGTCTAAGTGGCTAGTGGAATGTGTGGAGGCACGCCATTAGTAGAGGATGGATATCCTTGTGTGTGAGCGACTGTACATGCATGTCTAGGGGGAGTGACGGGGATACTCCACACAGCCATCCCAAGATAGATAAGTTTGCTCACTTGTAGGTGTGTGTAAGGTATAGTGTGTGGAAGTACCAGGGTGTAGATTGGCATTTCATCTACAGCTATTTAACATCTGGAACTAGGATTGGAAATAGAAGATCCTAATCCTATTTAACTAAAAGGGAAAATGCACTAGGAGTGGAGATAGAAGATCCTAATCCTATTATACTAAATGAAAGTGTAGAATTTAAACCTAAGCCATTAAAAGCAAAGCAAAGAAAATCTACATCTTCAGGGGATGGGAGGGGTTTGTGATTGATTAACACCGACGACATGCTCAAATGAAGTAGAAGGTAATCTGACAGGTACACTATGGACGATTCGTCTGCCTCTAGTGCCTCCTCTATGGACATTAACCTCTATGCCAACCCAGCTCACGACCTGCTTCCCTACAGCCTTTCATCATTGTGCTGCCTTCCTTTTGGATGTCCCACCTCTTGCTCTTTTCTGTCATGCATCCCTCCTTTTTCCTTTTCTCTTCTCCATCTTGCCAACTTGATCTCATCTCCTTCATTTTGCTTCTTTCCTTCGCCTCACTGCCTCCTTTTCCCATCTTGCCTACGCCTTGTTGGGTTTTGGCCTTGGCAGGCTTGAACTTGGTGTTTGACATCTATTAGTTGCAAAGGTGTTTTATATTACACACTACTGGTTTCACATGCAGGACAAACATTTTGTGAGCTTCGAGGACCGCGCATAGCAACAAAGAACACCCATGGTACAGGTTGCACTCTGGCTTCATCTATTGCTGCAGCTATGGCAAAAGGCATGGAAGTCCCTCAGGCTGTGCAGGTGTACATTTGTTATTCTTCTGCAGTTGAGCTAGTTAGCTACTTATTTTGGTCAAGATTACCTTATTTTATCTAAAATTTCAGTGTGAACATAATTTTGTGCCAGGCAGCAAAACACTATGTTCAAGAGGCATTGCAAGAAAGTGTCAAACTGTCAATTGGCAAAGGGCCACATGGTCCGCTTGATCATTTATTCAGGCCCACTGGATGGCAAAGAGGGGCATCACAGAAGCATTTTAAAGCTAGTGATCTGCTCTTCTATGCTGTGACAGATTCAAACATGAATAAAAGGTGGGGACGGTCCACGTCTACAGCAGTGAAAGCAGCTATAGAAGGAGGTGTTACAATGATTCAGCTGAGGTTTGTCCTGACAAATTGTGCTTTATGGTTTTTTCCCTTTCTGAAAAGCAGACTGTAATTAAGATAGACACAGTAACAATTCACAGCCAAGAGCTGTGAAAATCAAGGACTATTGCAACCTACTTTGAAGCACTGTGCTTTCTGGTATTCCTGTGTACTATGAACATCGTCTTCCATAATTAATTGCCTATTTTACATTAGAAGGCTGAAAAATGTTTCCCCTTTCCTGGCATGGTTCGCAGGGAAAAAGATGCCGAGTCAGGGGATTTTCTGAAGGTATGTCAAGAAGCATAGTTTATGATTCAGTCTGACTGCCCATGAAATAAGCCAAGTATCTTAGCATCAGCCATTGCATGAAGATGTTTGTCAATCCAGTTTTCATGACCTTACACCGTTGGATAGTTATTCACTCTGCTTGACTGATTCAAGGAAGCACTGTCATGCGTGGAAGTCGCGAGAGAGAGCGGAGTACCCATTGTAATCAATGATCAGCTGGATATAGCTATGGCGAGCGATGCAGATGGAGTGCATTTGGGGCAAACTGATCTTCCTGTAAGCACTGCAAGGTCTCTGCTAGGTCCTGGCAAGATCATTGGAGCATCGTGCAAAACAGTGGAGCAGGCGCAGAAAGCATTCCAGGATGGGGCAGATTATGTGGGCTGTGGAGGTGTGTATCCAACTACTACAAAAAAGAACAACAGAACCATAGGACTGCAGGGATTGCACAGAGTGTGTGAGGGAAGCCCACTTCCTGTGGTTGCAATTGGGGGTATAAATGCCTCAAATGTTGAAGATGTCTTCCACACGAGGCCAGCAAACTTGCACGGGGTGGCAGTTGTTTCTGCCCTGTTTGACAAGCCCGATGTGCTCAAAGAGGCACGCGAGTTATCCACGATTCTTTCCATAGCTGTGAGGGCAAGACCTCACAAGCTGTAGTTTTGGTTTGGAAAATGCCAATCAACTCCCTCCATGGCCTTCTTGGAGAACAGCAGTCATTCATGCTCACAGAAATATCATCTTTGCAAGCCGTCTTCCCCTGATTTGTAGAGTCAGAACTTAGCATGCAATCCATTGATACAGGCGTTTTAAGATCGATGGTCACTTCAATTTGGCTTTGCCAAGCGGCTGCTAAGGGAGCCCTTTCTCGAGCATATGAATTATGCCATCGGCCTAGTTTAGTATAACATTCTGCTTTTAATAATTGAGATGATTGTTCTATTTTAAAAGAATTGTGCATCGGGCAGATCGTCATCCACCTCTATCGTAGCTTTTTATTTGGTGTGGCTATTCTTTTAATGTTTCTCTTCTTTCCTCACAACCACAAATATTTAAATTCAAGAAATAATTATGATCATTATGTTATGTGTTCCATTGCGCATGGCTTATTAACACGACGAAACAAGGCTTCATGCTTCGCAAACAATGTGAATGGTGTAGCTAACAAATAGTAAATTCACTTTTATAGCATACATCATCCCTAGTCCTTCCTACTTGTGGTTCAATCATTCACCTTTGTGTATGTAAGTTACTGGCTTGCAAAGCTTACCAAGAAGTCCATATTATGTTTGCCAAGTAAGCATAAAACCGCTCCTATTGGTACTTTTGATGTGCACATGGAATGTGATTGTCTATTGGAGACTCATGAATTGGTGTGACGATTAGAGTTCACATTTCTCTTGGGCTTCCTAGCATTCTTTGTTCGGGCAAGTATTATGAGCAACTTGTCTAGGGGGTTTATAGTGATTGCGTAGCTTATTGCAAATCTTGTAATTTGTTTTAGGAAATGCTTAACATTTTTGAGTTAATAGAGATGGTAGTTCGACAGCTTGAAAGGTTTAGCATAGGTAAAGCCTTACTATCACATGCATCTAATGCTTAATTTAAGAACCCCTTATGTGTAATTTTGTAATAAATGAAATATATGACTTTTCTATTCAACTCATAAATATCCCTATTAAGTGATGTCCGGGTGTCAAAATTATGTAAAAATGAAAGTTTAAAATTTATGTATGGTAAATTGAAGGGATATACTTATATCTATTTATAATTGAACCTTGCTTATATCATTCATCAACACCATGTGTTATGATACAACCTAGTGTAACCCAATACTTCGGGAACTAGTTTGAACTTGACTAGGCGTTTTCGATAAGACTTCATGTATAGATGTGCACAAACATGTCGTATTTTTGTGATATAGGCTTAAAAATGTGCAAATGATGTGATGAAAAGTAGTCAATGCATTGGTGAATTGAAATGGTGTAACCATGTATGTGAAAACTCCCCTTTCTATGTCAAAGTTTGTCTTGTGACTTGTTATATGTAGGTGGACTTAAAATTTTAGAAGCCACTTAAATATTAATAAATATAAGGGAGAATAGGAAAAGGAAAGCTTCCACAAGCAAGTGCGTGCTCGCGCGCGCGAGCATGCACACGCGCGCACACACACACACACACACACACACACACACACACTCTCTCTCTCTCTCTCTCTCTCTCTCTCTCTCTCTCTCTCTCTCAAGCTGTGGTGGAAGCAAGGGGGGGAAGATAGAGATGTAGTGGCTCTCAAAGTGCACACACAAAAATGAGATTCTATCCATGGGCTTTATGACTATCCACAACCATTTCTGCCTCTCTTGTTTGCTCCATTTACCTATTTATAATGCTTGCAAGCCTTCACAAATTCCCCATAGTGTATTTTAGTTGCATCTACTAAGTTGTGAACTCAATTAAACTTCACTAGCTTTCCCATAGATTAAGATACTTATACAAGACTCTTTATGCTACATGTGACTTGAGCTTTCTCCCACATATTAAATACGATTGCACTTGAATTGTGAGATGGGAAAAGCTTCTCTCAATGTATTAAACTACAATGAGAGAGAGGTAAGTACGTTAAGTTTGTTACAACTAGCTTTGAGCCTTCCATTTACTTTTACATTCAAGGACTGAGTGCGAAAAGCATAATTAGTTCAAAGCCTAAGTGGGGACTAGCTTGTGAATGGTATTTTGAGAGCTAAGAACATACAAGGATTGGAGGAATTTGCTTTTCATTTAATCCCACCTTTGTGTTGAGCTCTTGTAGGGGCTTTCTTATCCCATAGAGAGATTCAATCCATGGCCTTACATTTGCATTGAGACCATTGGATGACTACAAAATCTGGCCTAGAGGACCTTCAATAACCTTGCATAATCCTAAGGGACTTAGTAGTGTAGTTGGAAGCAAAGAGACCATTTTCATTATAGTAATGCCCTTAATATATCCTTACACTAGATGCTTTAAGACAAGTCTTGACTTGTCATCCTTGACCCTTGCAAATTTAGTGGACATTGGGAGCATTGTGAAGTGTTGCTTAGACTAGATTTGCATAATCTAAGAGAATCAAAAGAACTCCATTTTTGTGAAAGTAGTGGTGGCTAGAATACCTTCGGCCACCTTGACTATATCGCACAACAATTAAGGGAAATTAGTTATTGTTAGATCTTGTTGTTGTGTGCTAGAGACCTTCTAATCTTGCTACTACTCCAAAGGACTAATCTTGACCTGACTAGAACCCATCTACCTCCTTCAAGTATACTCTCAAGATATTTCTTGTGAGAATATCTTGAGTGCTAGTTTTCCACTACCTTAGACCCATTGAGCCAGTCAAATCATCCACAACTATTGACCTAGTGGATTAGAAAACCACTACCTAGCTCAAAGCAAAGGCTTGAACACTTTTGAGACCAATGGAATACTATAGGCCTTTTAGGAGTGCCAATGACTACTCCATTTAGACCTTCAAAAACTTGATTACATTTAAACACATTTCAAAGACCATTGACTAAGAAATAAACATTGTTGACTGGAGAAAGATCCTATGCCTATTGTGCTAATCTTATTTAAGGAGTTGTGACCTAAAATGGGGCTCTAAATTAATCAAAGAGAAGTGACCTAAACCATAGCAGACCAATTACTAAGATTGGAACTTACATCTAAACATAAACAAGTTGTTGCCAACATATAAGAGACTTGTAGGAAGATTTGACGAGAAAACTTGATGTGATGAAAAGAGTATAAAAGGCCTATGAAGCCATCTAGCGCTACGGGGCACACCTCTTACTATCAAGAAGTAGACACGAACTCCCATTTTCTAAAAACATAAGCCCTAAAGATGTCATCAAACTTATTTTTCACTTTGTAAATCCATTTGTATAGCCAATAGCTCTTTTGCTTTCTAGTAAAGGCATCAAATCCCATGTGTCATTAGCTTAAAGTGCAACCATTTCTTCATCCATAGCATTATCCCAATGCTCATTACCCATTGCATCCTCAAAGTTGGTGGACTCTATATCTTGCACAACCTTAGTCATGTATGCATAGTGATGAGCTACATAGCTATCATATGTCAATCATTGCATAGCCTTCCTTACTCTTGTTGACATGCATGGACCTGTACATATGATGAGCTACGTAGCTATCATATGTAAATCATTGCATAGACTTCCTTACTTTTGTTGACCAATATGGATTTTTGTATCACGACCAGATGCCTTAGCATCCCCTTGCGCCTTCCACGCACCAAGTATCTTAATAGATGGAATCCAAAACTCTTTATCCAAGCTTTGTTTCAAACCATTTGAATCCACATCAACATGAGAGAAACTTAGTGACACATCAGTCATAATAGGTGAGTCTCCAACCTTCCCCTTGCCTTTCCTTGATCCATACCTTCTTGGATCATGAGAATAGAGTACATATGTCCTCAATTGGAGTAGAAAAATGTAGAATAGGCTAGTTCATATACTTCAAGAATAGGATGCCTCCATTTTTCCTCGAGCTTCCATGCCTTTGTTGCCGTTTCTTTGCAAGGTACTCCTTTTGATTCTTCTCCTTGGGAAACTTAGAAGCTGCCTTAAAAGTTGATTTATCTAGTTTTCCCAATCATTTCTTGACAATGTTCTCTCCCATGCTGATGAGTTTATGCACTGTGCTATGTGGTAAGGGCATTTTGAGTTTTCCATTCTCATAGACATAAAAATTGAAAATGATGGGATGTTCCTTCGTTTGCTTCTCATGATAGGTATTTATGGTTTGTGAGCTTTTGCAAGAGACTCTATAATGCACTTTAGCCATAGATTAGTAAGGTCTTCCATATTAGCCATCTACGTACTCTAGACTTACTTTTGGAGGGCCTATTGTAAGTGAACAAATGGTGGATCACCTATTCCATGACCCGTAACTCTTGTTCTTGTACCCCTACCTATAGCACTCCCTCACTCCTAATGATGGGGTCCTTCCATCCCTGGGACACTTGTACCAATTCCTTTGCTCTGGCATATTTCCTTGACTTGGCCTTTATACCCAAGGTTTTCTCCACTACCTGCATGTTGAGTTTTATCATGGTTTCTTGGCTCTCGAACTATTCTCCTCTTTTGATAGAGTATTTGAACTTGAATTCTTCCTTTTCTCGATTATAATGACTATAGCTGTCTCAGATGTGGAAAAATTGATCCTATAGGAGGTAGCTTTGATGTAAGCACTCAATTCACATTTTTCCATTAACTCTTTGAGTGATTAGTAGTGATCTATCACCTTCTCTATACTACTAAGGATCTTGAATCGAATATAGCCCATCTTATACATTTAAACTGCTATTCCAAAGTTGGTGCATTGTTTAGTAAAGATAGCATTATCCTCATTCGGGGGGGGGGGGGGTCCTTGATGAGAACTGTTTGGTTTCCATCTTTGGTCATTGTTATTCCATATCTTGACTTGCGATTAAAAGGATTTTTATGAGTTTTTGATTGGATATTTTAAAAGTATATTTGTATTTTTAGAACAAGTATTTTTTGTCTATTTTTGAAGGATGTTTCCACATTTAAAGACTTGGGTTATGACCTTGCATATATTGGAATACAAAATTCTTATCCGTATCTTTACCTTTACCACATAATGATTTTTTTACTTGCTTGAGTTATCGGTTGATGGATCTTGATAGCTTGATCTTTTGGTTGGAAGGTTGATCTTTTGAGGCTAGCCTTTCAGTTTTTGAGGCCTTTGAATGTTTAGAATTCTTGGTTGTAGTCTTTGACTTTGGTCTTGTCCATCTAAATGTTGATCGTGGTCATTGGTGTGGTCTTGATCAATCCAGTCTTTCTTATCTCCCCTCTTATAAATGTGTATTAAGCTTTCCAGCTTGGGAGAATAGGTCATAGAGTGTACATAGAGAGTGTCCATGGCTTATAGTTTTATTCCTATTTACAAGGAAATGAGTTATTGAGGGATGTATAATAGAAGAAGGTTCATGAATCCACCCGTTGTAAAAATACGGGTTATACTCAAATTTTGCTAGGGTGTCCAAGGCATTGGATCAAATTAGTAGCTTATATAGAGATAAGATATGATGTCATTGAGGAGTGATAGACCATTCAATCAACTCATGACATGGAGCTCTTTTTCAATGAGTTGTTTGTCAATCAAGGGATGATGAAGCAGCTATTGAGGGGGTGGGGGGTTTGTGTGTGGGCATTGATGATGACAAGTAAAGATGTAGTCTCATAGTATGTTGGATCATATTTGAGAACATGACAATCTTATGATATTTGACTATGGTGACAACACTATTTCCTACATTAGTAGCTTCATAAGCATGGCATACCATAACTTGAAAAAAGGAGTGGTCATATTATAGAGATGGTGGTCTCTTTGGCAAAAAGATCCTTAAGGAGCATTACTGTAGTGAATGAAGGAATTGTGTGGCCTACTTTGTGTTGTTTAGGAATCTCCTGGTCATGCTAGTCTTATATGGGAATACTTTCTTGAAAGAGGTATTTGTGCTCCTCCCAAGTGGAATGTCATTGTGAAGTGAGCATGATCATATAAGGTTTAGCTAGCCCAAGGTTAATCATATCAAATATCTTAGCAAAGGTTCTGAAAGTGGAGTTGACCTACAAAAAGCATTTGAATGGGGGCTTTTCTACTTGGGTGGACGATTGTTCCACCATTTTATAGATTGATCGGCATTGATTGGGGTTTCTTGAATGCGGTTGGCTAAGGTCGGTATTCGCTTTCTCAACATGGGGGAACTTGGTATACGTTAGAAAGGATCCCCTCTTGTGGAGGTAGGCTGTCAACAATAGTAGTGTCCAATTTAGAGGATTGAGAGGTTTGTTGATTGGGGAATTAGTAGATGAAGTTGGCAATAGGAGTGATAGAGCCAATGATTCTTTGTTTTTGGTAGAATTGCTCCGTGAAGGTTCAATGGGGGACTTGTTTGGTTAACTTATGAAGTGTCATCAGAGTAAGAGCAATGATTTGAGTGGAAGCTATTCCAATAGAAATAAGGAAGTGCATTATAATCCAACACCTCATTGATAAGTGCATCAAACAAGTTTGACTTAGTTGTTGTAAGGTAGATACAGAAGTAAGTAAGGAGAATCAAGGGTGTTCATCTTCCATTTCTAAACAACGAATAGTGATTGGTTGAACATTTATGATGGAGCTAGTTGGATTTGATTGGTGGGGAGATTTAGGAATGGGTTGCCACTATTGCTCAAATTGTTCATATAAAGTTTGTTCTATGTGTAGTAGGGGACTTTCATTATTTGCCATGGGTGGTCCATGAAAAGGGTGTCTCGATTGATAAAACTTTTTAATTCTACTGCCATTAAAATGGCCAATGGGGTGGTTGTCTAGCATTTCTAGCTTGACATTCCCTATCTGACTGATTGCAAGAACGTGAAAGGGCTAGAGGTTGTAGAGTTTCAACTTTAGCATCGTGTGTCCTTTAATCGAATAATACAAGATCTCCTTTGTCAAAGGATCGTTGCTTGACATATTTGTCAAACTAGGCCTTTTGCTCGGCTTTCTCAGCAAGTAGGGCATGAGTGGCTCGTATGTATGTTTTAGGCAAGTGCTCAGTCTCTTTGAGGCAATGTTGCCAAACTCTAGTGCCTTTGGTTAGCAATGTGTAGACGATGGACTAAAAACTCTACATGCATGATAGCCTTTGTATCGTTTGTAAGTCAAAATGGAGCTTGTCCCATGATAATCTTGTAGGTTGTCCAATAACCCATAGTGCTGCCATGAGCTTATGATCCCAATCTAAATGCGAAGTTAAGATGGTTTTTGTCAACACATTGATGATAACTTTATTTGTGGCTTTTGCCTAGCCATTCATTTGGGGATAACAAGGGCTCTACCCCTTGCAAAATCAACATGCTACCTTTAAGTAGGGTTTCAATTGGAATGGTAACTTAGTTGATGCAAGAGCTGCAACAATGGTTGATTCGATAGTCTCATAGACTTAACGTGGCTTGCTTGCACCAGGAACAAGAGAAATCTCTTGGTCTATGGGTTGCAATTCATGTAAGGTCTCAATTGTGATTTCATCTAATATCAAGCATTTTCTTGTGGAGGTTTGTAGGATAGGCTTGGAAGAATCAAGGTCTCATTGGCTAGCCCTACTTGCACAACTGATCTTGATTCACCTTTATCCATTCTTTGACCTTGTTAATTGTAGATAAGTGATAAACTAGGTAAAGATATTCCAATTTTAAGTTTCTATTCATCTAACTTGGGGCTATCCTCTTAGCTAAGTTTGAAATATGGAGGCTATGGAGGCAAGCAATGAAAAATAATATCCTTCCCCTTCTCCATAATATTTAAATTCTCTAATACATTCCCAATGTATTTCTTTTGAGACAAATGGAGTATTTTTTTGTCTTGATCTTGCATAATGCACATATTAATAATGTGACTAACATTCCCTAAGTCCTTCATGTGAAAGGTATCATGCAACCTTTTCTTTAAAGCATCCACATTTAAACTAACTTTCCAACAATCAAAATTCCATCTAGATAAAGAATCAAGATTATAAGGCTACCATTTCTAGCCTTCTTTGCCTATAGGCACAGTAATAATTGATCTCACTCCTAGTGTACCCTTGAGACTACATAAAGGCATCAAACTGATGATACATTTCCTTGGGAGCTTATTTAAAACCATATAAGTTCTTATGTAGATTGCATACCGATTGCTCGTTGCCTTCCATAATAAATCCCTTAGGTTGCTACTACATATAAACATTCGCATGCAAATCCCCATGCAAGAAAGTGGTCTTTACACCCATCTAAACCAACTTCATATCCTCCCTAGCAGCCAATTTAGCAAAAACCATATGAAGGGTGTTCATCTTGACTATTTTTGAGAAGATCTCATCAAAGTCAATCCCCTTCTCTTGCTTAAATCCTTTGGATACTAATCTTGCCTTTTACTTAGGCAACGCATCACATGGAGATACCTTTAACCTATAGACCCACCTACATGGTAATGTATTTTTTCCCTTAGACAAAGAGACTAACTCCCATGTAGCATTATTTTCCAAAGAATCCATCTTTGATTGTATAGGCCTCTTTCACTTATGAGTATTATCCCTGGTTATAGCATCTACATAATAAGAAGAAGGCTCACTGCACAATCAATGACCATGACATAGTCTAGAGATGGAGTATATCTATTTGTCAATCTAGAGACCCTTGTAGACCAACTAAAGCCTCTAGTTGTCCCATATATCTATCCTATAAGATATGAGGGTTTCCACCATCCTTTGGTATTTTCACCTCAACATTAGCAGACTGTACAAGCCTTCTATCATGTGGAACAAGTCGTACAATATGATGTGTTGGCTGCCCATCCTCTTGAAATACCACTCTGTGGATCTCAACTATTTTTAGAGGATGCCTATGCATCTTATCCTCATTATTATGATGACATCATGGCTATGTACCACCTTCTTTGATTCATGATCCCATAAGCCATATCCTATTTTGTCTAGCTCTCCATAGCCAAGGAAAACACATTTCTTAAACTTAGGACCACCTTACTTTGCTTATCCCTAGGTATATGTATGAATGCTTAACATCCAAAAATACACAAGTGATCATAACTAAGCCTTTTGCCAAACCATAACTCCTCTAATATCTTACCATCCAATAGCTTACTAGGAGACTTGTTGATCAAATGCAATGTTGTCTTTATAGCTTCAACCCAAATCCATTATTGAGATCAACATTAGAGAGCATACTCAAACCCTTTCTAGAATATTCATGTTCATCTTATCAATAACCACACCATTTTGAGTAAGATTCTCAGGAGCTCTCTACTCTTGCTTGATACCACAGCTTAGATAGAAGTTCATAAATGCATGCGAGGTGTACTCTTCAACATCATCAATGTAATATTTCCACGCAATAAAAGTTAGTTGGTTAGTTCGAAAGTTAGTTAGTCAATTAATAAGTTAGTAAGATTACTAACTAAAGACTAACTAAGGTAAAAACTGACTAGCATTAATAGCTAATAATTTTCATTCAATTAAAAATATATTTAAAAATTTGAGAGTCATAAATCTAACATTTTTCTTGGATTGATAAGGACCGTAGCCACTTTGGCCCCAAGGGCGAGAGTGAATATGTGATGGAATTAATGTCGTGTCTATTATTGTATTGTTTGGAAAAAATACAATTAGTTTTGTTGGTTGATTGAACAACACTCTAAATGTTTTTCTTTCAATCAAGGGATTGTTGCATTGTGATTTGGATAAATATTCCAAGGCTTGTGTTGATGGCAAATGCATGGCAGGGGTCTGTAATGACAAGTTGCCATGGGAATAAAGGAATGTTTTTCTAAAATATGATATTAGGGCTGATTGCTTTGATTGTGCTTGAATTTTAATTGGATTAATTAAGGAAGGATATTTTACATGCGTGGATCATCTCCAAGATCACATCGCAGATTATCCCAAGAGGGCACTGCTCGATTCACAGGCCGATGGTCGAGTGGTGAAAAGGCCAACCACGGAATGGCATCTCACTCCTAGACCGCTTGTGGGTCAGGTGGAGCTCTGGACACCCCTTGCCTGTCCAGAATGGAGTTGGAGATCCCCATGAGCCCAACATCTGGGACGTTGGAAGATCCTCTTCTAGATAAAGGATGGAAATTTTGGTGCCATGAGATTTGGACCGGGTACTTTTGTTGGACAGAAGGGATACATAATTCTCATGTATGGGCAGGAGACAAAGATTAACTTAAAGATAAGTTAAGGAACTTGTTTGATAAAAGGACTGCTTGTTTTGTTTTTGTGTATGTGTTGTAAATTACATGAACAAACTCTATGTCCTAAAAGGTTTAATTAATGAAGATGATTTTAAGTCGCACATAAATGTGGTAGAACCTAATTAGACAACTAAAGCTATCGAGGAAAGTGCGGTGGACGTGACTTGGGTCCGTCCTACGGAAGGGTGGTCCCGGTTAGCTGGAAACTTTTCTCAAAAGACGTAATAACGAAACTGTGAAGACCTAGAGTCAGTAGAGTTAGAATCCCGATTTATGTTGTTTTAGGGGAGCAGAACGGGACTATGCCTTATGGGCAGAGAGGTTGATCTTCGCATCCCTCTCATTTCCCATTCTCCATGAACCAAGTGCAGCATAAATCCACTTTGACTCTATTATTCCTACGCAAAGTGGTTCATCTGGAGCTTGACGCTAGCTACTTCCTAGAGACTTGGCTGATAGGAAAGAAACCTTAACTTCAGGTCGGTCCTAAGTGGGAATGATCGGATATTTCCACTTCGGGGCAGACTTGGGAATACCAGAAACATGTAAAGGATACAAAGTACTAGACTTTGGCCCTTTGGCCACAACACGAAATCCCTTGTAAATCTTTTACACATGATCACCAATGATCACTCTACAACCACAATCATCAAGCTATCATATACTGATCTAACTCATTGTTGTATCAACTTCTCCTACTAGAAAGAACAAATATACAATGCATTGGTCTAGAAGAAGTAGGTAAAGATGATCAAATCTAAGGGGATTAAACTTGAGATTATGGATAAAGATGCACGGGAGAAATCGGATGAGCTGGCATGCTCTACTAGTATGTTAACACTCTCAAAGTCCATGCATTTTAATGTGAAAGATATGGTATGTGCATATGCTATATGGAAAAAGGTTAGTAATCTATATGAAAAAGAAAATGTAGCCTAGCAAACTCTTGTGAGAGAGGTAAATCAAGAGCCAAGTCATGTAACAAAAAGGATGTAGAAGGCTACTTCTATAACAACAAGGGTGGCATTAAAAAGGAATGCTACAAGTGGAAGAATAAGAAAAATGCAAGAAGACAAATGGGATGATGGCAAAGAGAAAGTTAAGGTAAATTTTAAGGAAATTAATACATGTGAAAATGATGATGATGATGTCTTGTTTGTATTCTATTTTGGTGATGTATTATTGGTTGCAATGGATATTGGCATGTCTCTAAATTGGCTTATGGATTTTGGAGCATCATTTTATGTTACTCCACATAGGGACTAGTTCCCTACTTATGATGCTAGAAAAAGAAAATGTATCCATCTTGGAAACATATATGCATGTAGCATTGTTGCCATTAGGAATATACACTTGTCATTATCAAATGGTTCTCCTTTCATCTTCTAGAATGTATAACATGTTTCAAACTTGAGAGAGAGAGAGAGAGAGAGAGAGAGAGAGAGAGAGAGAGAGAGAGAGAGAGAGAGAGAGAGAGAGAGAGAGAGAGAGAGAGAGAGAGAGAGAGAGAGAGAGAGAGAGAGAGAGAGAGAGAGAGAGAGAGAGAGAGAGAGAGAGAGAGAGAGAGAGAGAGAGAGAGAGAGAGAGAGAGAGAGAGAGAGAGAGAGAGAGAGAGAGAGAGAGAGAGAGAGAGAGAGAGAGAGGCATGCGTCGTTTTTGTCTTTCGTGAGCTCTACTTTTTCCCTGTCATCTTGCGAGCTCTGTCCTTGCATGCCTTCAAACTGTCATCAGTTCTGCCTTCCGCGACCTCTGCCTGTGCACTCCTGCAACCTGTTCGTGTGGCACCCAGATCTGTTCCTGAGACACAGACCCCATGTTGGGAGAAGGGATAGCTCTGTCGTAGGCAGAAATAATCCTGTTGTTTCTGTCCGGGCAGTCTTCAGCACACCCTACTTGAAGGTCATCTTACTTGCGGATTGTGGCTCTACATCTGACCTGCACAAGTGGTGATACAACATGGCTAGTCTGGATATGGCCTTTATCGACCAAACGGTGGCAGCCCTTGGTCTAGATTATAATACAGAGGAACCATAGGATATGGTTCCTTACATAGAGGAGATGCCCCCTGGTCCTGACTTCCAGCCTGCGGGCAAACACACCAAGCATACTTCGGAAGATACAATGGATCATCAGGAATATTCTTATGCTCAGGTTGCTTTTGATTCTGTGGATTCTCAGGATGTTGACTGGGAGCATTTGTTGGAGTTTGCCAACACTTTGCTTGGTGATTATGTTCAACATAATCATGAAGCGTTTTTTGACTCTGGAGCTGAAGATGTTCTAGAAGCCACAGTGGACCTGAAAAATGTCTTGCGCTCATTCTCAGTGTTTTATGAACGTACTGTTATACTCTTCTTCATTGGTAGGATCCCAGTGCTTTCCCATATTCACTATCCTTCTTAAGTATTATTATTATTATGGGTGATAGGTAGTTGGTGTATTGGATTTTATCTTTGAGTCCTACGTTTGAGAGCTTCTCCAAGTCATGGGAAACAATCTTTCCTTTGCTAAATTTGGACTTAAAACCATGGTGGTATGTTAGAATTTGTATTCCTTTTGAAAGCTTATCTAGCAGTGGATTCAAAGAAGTTTACCGTTCTCAATTTGTTCATTGTCATTGTCAAACAAAGAAAAGGAAGAGATAGACAAATATAAGGGAGAATAGGAAAAGGAAAGCTTCCACAAGCAAGTGCGTGCTGGCGCGCGCGTGCACACACACACACACACACACACACACACACACACTCTCTCTCTCTCTCTCTCTCTCTCTCTCTCTCTCTCTCTCTCTCTCTCTCTCTCTCTCTCTCTCTCTCTCTCTCTCTCTCTCTCAAGCTGTGGTGGAAGCAAGGTGGGGAAGATAGAGATGTAGTGGCTCTCAAAGTGCACACACAAAAATGAGATTCTATTAAGTTTGAACTTTAAATACCATGGGCTTTATGACTATCCACAACCATTTTTGCCTCTCTTGTTTGCTCCATTTACCTATTTATAATGCTTGCAAGCCTTCACAAATTCCCCATAGTGTATTTTAGTTGCATCTGCTAAGTTGTGAACTCAATTAAACTTCACTAGCTTTCCCATAGATTAAGATACTTATACAAGATTCTTTATGCTACATGTGACTTGAGCTTTCTCCCACATATTGGATACGATTGCACTTGAATTGTGAGATGGGAAAAGCTTCTCTCAATGTATAAAACTACAATGAGAGAGAGGTAAGGTAGTTAAGTTTGTTACAACTAGCTTTGAGCCTTCCATTTACTTTTATTTAAGGACTGAGTGCAAAAAGCATAGTTAGTTCAAAGCCTAAGTGGGGACTAGCTTGTGAATGGTATTTTGAGAGCTAAGAACATACAAGGATTGGAGGAATTTGCTTTTCATTTACTCCCACCTTTGTGTTGAGCTCTTGTAGGGCCTTTCTTATCCCATAGAGAGATTCAATCCATGGCCTTACACTTGCATTGAGACCATTGGATGACTACAAAATCTGGCCTAGAGGACCTTCAATAACCTTGCATAATCCTAAGGGACTTAGTAGTGTAGTTGGAAGCAAAGAGACCATTTTCATTATAGCAATGCCCTTAACATATCGCTACACTAGATGCTTTAAGACAAGTCTTGACTTGTCGTCCTTGACCCTTGCAAATTTAGTGGACATTGAGAGCATTGTGAAGTGTTGCTTAGACTAGATTTGCATAATCTAAGAGAATCAGAAGAACTCCATTTTTGTGAAAGTAGTGGTGGCTAGAATACCTTCGGCCACCTTGACTATATCACACACCAATTAAGGGAAATTAGTTATTGTTAGATCTTGTTGTTGTGTGCTACAGACCTTCTAATCTTGCTACTACTCCAAAGGACTAATCTTGACCTGACTAGAACCCATCTACCTCCTCCAAGTATACTCTAAAGGTATTTCTTGTGAGAATATCTTGAGTGCTAGTTTTCCACTACCTTAGACCCATTGAGCCAGTCAAATCATCCACAACTATTGACCTAGTGGATTAGAAAACCACTACCTAGCTCAAAGCAAAGGCTTGAACACTTTTGAGACCAATGGAATACTATAGGCCTTTTAGGAGTGCCAATGACTACTCCATTTAGACCTTCAAAATCTTGATTACATTTAAACACATTTCAAAGACCATTGACTAAGAAATAAACATTGTGGACTGGAGAAAGACCCTATGCCTATTGTGCTAATCCTATTTAAGGAGTTGTGACCTAAAATGGGGCTCTAAATTAATCAAAGAGAAGTGACCTAAACCATAACAGACCAATTACTAAGATTGGAACTTACATCTAAACATAAACAAGTTGTTGCCAACATATAAGAGACCTGTAGGAAGATTTGACGAGAAAACTTGATGTGATGCAAAGAGTATAAAAGGCCTATGAAGCCATCTAGCGCTAAGGGGCACACCTCTTACTATCAAGAAGTAGACACGAACTCCCATTTTCTAAAAACATAAGCCCTAAAGATGTCTTTATCAGGGAACTACATCCTCCCATAACACCCATCCCATTGATCTTCACCTTTATAGAAGGCCTCATAAATTAGGAAGAGCACATTAGGATCGTAGGAAAAAACATAAATGCAAGCCCAATTTAGAGATTGCTTTGAGAGTACTGGGGTGCATCTTGAAGGTCAATGGTTGAAGTATTGGCTTATGTAGAACTAGGTTGCATTTATACGATGTTATTTTTAAAAATACATTTTATACATTGGATACCCTTGTATAATTTATATATATGCTAATTATTGTCATATAATCGCTAACCTTTTGTATGAAAGATTCCTTTATATGAATGAATTATTTCATATGAAAGATATGCACCCCTATAAAAGTTGGATCACATAGTCATAATTTCATATGAAATAAAGAAAAAAAATAATTATAATTTGAGCTCCTACTTGACTATGGGATCCCATATGCATGCAACTTGACTATGAGATTTAGCTTATAATACAAGATGCATTGCAATTATAATTATAGCCCATGTGCCAAGCTACATGAATCTTGCACTAACATATGCATTTATATGAAATATAAGTTTGATCCCTTAGTCAAGTTGCATGCATCTTGTACTAACATGTTTAAGATTACAAAAAAAACCCAAAGGTGATAGGAAACATTGGTGCAATGCACTTGCATCTTGCAAGTTGCATTATGTTTAGAACAAAGTGAGTGTTTCTATAAACTCATAGCAAACATTGGCTTAGTGTAGCATGCGTATAAAGATGCCAACAATTGTTGTATAACATGACTATGTTGTATACCAATGTCTGTGTGTTGTATTAGCCATGGTTTAGTATGTTTATGTTAAACACTAGCATGGTTAGGTTAAAAATATAGTAGGATTTAATACTTAATTAGCATATATAAGAAATGATTTAGATATCTATATATATGATTTGCTTATGATATGATTTGAATTTTCATTTCAATCCATAAGTTTAGTGTTTAGAACCATTAACATGAATGCATGACTTTTCCGAATATTAGTTGTTACTATGCTTTGACAAACTCATGGCTAATCATGACAACTATATTTGTAATAAACACACAAGAGGTGAGAGAGGTGAAGCAATCAAGAGCACACATACACAATGGAGAGTTAAGATCACATAGAAGTGGGATGAGATCTTCTTCCACACAAAATAGCTTAGTCTACAACATGATAAAAGACTAATATAAAGTATTAGAAGATATATACATATAGTCACGAATTGTGGATTGCAAGTAATAACATAACTACTAAAGGAAAACATAAACCCACTAGTAGACCTCCTATCTCAAATACTACCATCCCAATATGCATATGTGTTACCATGCAAGTCCAAGGGTACACACATTCCATAAAACAAGGCATAGTCAAGTGTATACCTGACATCATAATGTGTATTGCACTGCATCCGAATGTGGGTTTTGTGAAATTTTCATGGACTGACTCTCCAAACCAACTGTATAGTTTACATCTAGCCTAGTGATCACCAAATAAATAAGATAAGAATGCCCATAATCTTTCTATACATAATGGCACCCTCAATCATATCATCCTCATGTGCACTAAGCTTAGCATTAACATCCAAAGGTATCAATATTAGCTTACACATTGTCTCTGTGACAACCATATATTTATCTTTTAGCCTTTCCCTACTATGTAGCATTTTATCTTGGCTTTATCTTCCTTTCTCCTCAGGCAAGGAGTCACGTGTCATTGATGTAATCTCTCCCATGTATGTACCATCTATGTGCATTTGCAAACCTTAAACAATATTGTCCTAGGTAAAGATTAATTGAAGACTCATTGATGCTTAATACTTTAGAGTCCCATATACTTCTTATGCTATGCATGGATTCATCGCATAACAACTAGGTGCAATTTAACTCCCCTTGATACAAGCACATAATGTAACTCTCCCAAATCCTTCATTTTAAACTTAGCCTTGAGAGGACTCTTCTATTACCCACAATAATCAAGTCATCTACATATATAGTAATGATCACAATACCCACTTTACCCTCACATACATAAAATGAGTGATCAACTTTTTCTCTAGATAATAAATGCTAATAAGATATTTTGCAATCATATCATGCCATGCATTGGGTGCTCGCTTTAGCCTTATATAAGGCCTTACAAAGCCTGCATACATAATCGGGATAATTGTTATCCACATAGCCATGCTAACTTGAATTTCTTCTTGTAACGCTCCATGCAAAGAAGTATTTTTAACATCCATCTTATGCATGATCCAATTCTTTGATGCAGCTACTACTATGATAGTTCTCACATTAGCTATTGGAGCAAAGATCTCCTCATAATCAATACCATGAGTTTGGGCAACTAGCCTTTCCTTATACCACTCAACTGATCCATCAAACTTATTTTTCACTTTGTAAATCCATTTGTATAGACAATAGCTCTTTTGCTTTCTAGTAAAGGCACCAAATCCCATGTGTCATTAGCTTAAAGTGCAACCATTTCTTCATCCATAGCATTATCCCAATGCTCATTACCCATTGCATCCTCAAAGTTGGTGGACTCTATATCTTGCACAACCTTAGTCATGTATGCATAGTGATGAGCTACATAGCTATAATATGTCAATCATTGCATAGGCTTCCTTAGTCTTGTTGACATGCATGGACCTGTACATATGATGAGCTATGTAGCTATCATATGTAAATCATTGCATAGACTTCCTTACTTTTGTTGACCAATATGGATTTTTGTATCACGACCAGATGCCTTAGCATCCTCTTGCACCTTCCACACACCAAGTATCTTAATAGATGGAATCCAAAACTCTTCATCCAAGCTTTGTTTCAAACCATTTGAATCCACATCAACATGAGAGAAACTTAGTGACACATCAGTCATAATAGGTGAGTCTCCAACCTTCCCCTTGCCTTTCCTTGATCCATACCTTCTTGGATCATGACAATAGAGTACATATGTCCTCAATTGGAGTAGCAAAATGTAGAATAGGCTAGTTCATATACTTCAAGAATAGGATGCCTCCATTTTTCCTCGAGCTTCCATGCCTTTGTCGCCGTTTCTTTGCAAGGTACTCCTTTTGATTCTTCTCCTTGGGAAACTTAGAAGCTGCCTTAAAAGTTGATTTATCTAGTTTTCCCAATCATTTCTTGGCAATGTTCTCTCCCATGCTAATGAGTTTATGCACTGTGCTATGTGGTAAGGGCATTTTGAGTTTTCCATTCTCATAGACATAAAAATTGAAAATGATGGGATGTTCCTTCGTTTGCTTCTCATGATAGGTATTTATGGCTTGTGAGCTTTTGCAAGAGACTCTATAATGCACTTTAGCCATAGATTAGAAAGGTCTTCCATATTAGCCATCTACGTACTCTAGACTTACTTTTGGAGGGCCTATTGTAAGTGAACAAATGGTGGATCACCAATTCCATGACCCGTAACTCTTGTTCTTGTACCCCTACCTATAGCACTCCCTCACTCCTAATGATGGGGTCCTTCCATCGCTGGGACACTTGTACCAATTCCTTTGCTCTGGCATATTTCCTTGACTTGGCCTTTATACCCAAGGTTTTCTCCACTACCTACATGTTGAGTTTTATCACGGTTTCTTGGCTCTCGAACTATTCTCCTCTTTTGATAGAGTATTTGAACTTGAATTCTTCCTTTTCTCGATTATAGTGACTATAGCTGTCTCAGATGTTGAAAAATGGATCCTATAGGAGGTAGCTTTGATGTAAGCACTCAATTCACATTTTTCCATTAACTCTTTGAGTGATTAGTAGTGATCTATCACCTTCTCTATACTACTAAGGACCTTGAATCGAATATAGCCCATCTTATACAAAGCATATTTTTTGTTAGGGCATGATGGATGGAAAAATAGGTTTATATGAAGGAATTTGTTTTGAAGACTCAAGGACTAAAGGAAAAGGTCGTAATATTGATCCATTGCTTTGGACTTTCCCCATGTGACTTGTTATTTGGATGTTTCCACTGCAAATGATATGTCTCTTCATATGCAAAATTGGTTCAATATTTAGTAGACTACAAAAGCTTCAAGTGAAGTATTGCTACATCCGACACTTGCATTCTTTGTGAAGATGGTGGAGACTTGCTACGATGTGACCAGTGTCCCTCTACTTAATAGACATCCTGCTTATAGATATAAAATATCTTGAAAGGAAGATCACGATGGTGCAAGCATCAAGCGACAAGCAACATGCGGCCCACTGTTGCTTGTGGCGTTGATGGTGGAGATGTCAACAATGGCAACATGCGCAGATCAGCACATCGTGATGCTGGTGATAATGATGATGAGGGGAAGTAGGGGCATGATATGGCTCTAATGAGAAAGGGGCAACAGGAGTCGAGAGGAGGAGAGGAAGATGATCTCCCAAAAAGGCAAAGAAGATGGCACACGTGTTGTTGCCTTCTATTTCCACTTCTTTTTTTTCTTTTTTTTCTTTTGTTTTTTAGACTCATGTTCCCTTTCATCTTCTTGCTTTTCCTGTGTCCATGTCTCTTGCACTTACGGCTTGTAATGGTTTTATTTAACGCAAACCTTCAAACAATGTGACTTGTGGATAATTTCACCACTTCCATTCCATGCAATCTATGTGTGTTGAATCAAGAAACATCATGACTCCAATATTACATTCTAGTATACCATTTGTGTTAGACTACTTTCCATGGTAAGAAAGGCATTATGATTTGTGTGGATTCATCATCTGCAACAACTAATAGTAATACTTGCTTTCCACTTGGTTGGGTATTTGCAATGCTGGCTCGTTGTGTGCACCATGGTTGTCCTTCTTTCGGCATTTTCTTTTGCCTACATTGAAAAACAACATTCAATCATGACTTCACAATGTAAATGTAGGCTTAGCTACTATACATTCCTTTGCTTCCTCATTTCTCACTCTCTAGATCATGTGCTCAGCTAGAGTTTGTTTTGCAATTGGAACTTCTATGACCCCCCTTAATAGCCTTTACAATTTCTTTGCATACACTCATGATATCAATGTCATTTCCTACCACACATCATATTAAGAATTCTAAAAAATTGAAACAAAAAATACACACTATCTAGGAGTTTATATAACAACTTTTAGAAATCTCTATTTATGAAGTAATGCTGCTCAATGGTATTGCTATTACTCTTTCAACATCAAGTGACTCCCATTCAACTTGAGAAAAAAACATTATTATTATTGTTAAAACCATACACCCTAGATAAAAGTATCTTAAGACATTAATTTTAAAAATGGGTACCTTTTTCATAGACTTTCTTTACATTATGAACCTTTGGTGCATTTGCACCCTCATCAACATGTGTGGACCTTGCAACTTCATGAGGTATGTTGTGATGGTCTTTTTCTAATCAAAATCCTACGATCAAACACCAACACAATTATCAATGAATGGTTGCATTACCATTATCAAGCATAAAGGAAAACCTTGACATGGTATCACACTTACTCTCCAAAAGTTCAATCCCTTGCCTTGGCATATCATCCAATGGGTACTCAACCACCATGGGCATTGGTGGCACTCTCATGGTGTTAATCCATGCTCTAGCACACTTTGGAGTACATGCAACTATCATTATGAAGGTCCAGCCACTCCTCTAGTAGAGGAGACATGATCTCAATGGCTCATCAGATAAAAGACCTCTCAACCATCTACACTACACAAACATCTACTTAATTTAAATGCACATGTGCCAACAAGGAAAAAAATAAATATATTATGCAAATCAATGTCAACCTATACAATACATGTTTTCTAGATTTTGTTTACTCTAGGATCTTGACAAATTCCGCAACACTCTTTAGATATGCAAGCAAGTGGGAGAATACTTTTAGGACATGGTGTCACCTTTGTTTCTTGAAAAAAGATTCAAACCCATCTAGAAAGATGGTGCCATCCACCTATAATGATTTGATGAGTAACGATGATTCACTAAGAAGGTAGCACCAAAATACCTCTTCGTGCATGTAGACCTGAAATTTCTTTAGGTTGGCCATATGTGACATATAAGGATCTTTTGCCTTTGCACATACTACAGACAATAAAATATCATTTTTAATTAAAATAAATAAATCATTGAGTAAGCAAGCTTGACATCACTTTATATATTACAATATATCCTCGGGGAAGTTACTATATGTATATCCTGTACATCACGTGCGTTCAAAGTCTATTTATAAATATCCTTATCCATGAATTTTTTATAAATAAAACATAAACCTTTTCTATTCAATAGGTAAATAATCCCTTTATATTACACCCTTTTGTATGTAATGTATAAAAATGGTATTTTAAAAATACCTTATTTTGAAACCATGTGATGCACACATATATTCATAAGTAGCTTACTCAAGAATATATCCAAGATTTTTAAATAGTCACGAATCTCTACTTTTTTATGAAACATTTGCACTACAAATGGTATACAACTTGTCTTTCATGATTTCCATCATGTTTGTTTCCTCCCATCTAGTCTCATAAAGCACGGAGAAAAAATCCTCCCCATGAGCAGGGTTGGCTATAGCATGATATTTGTAATCCTTGTCCTCTAAGGTTATCCTTCGTCTTTTCAACGAATTCTTTTCTCTTAGTGTTGAATATAACATCCAACAATTGTAATAATTATAACCATGACTCCTCCTTTGAAATGGTGGAATTGTACTCATCCTATATTTTTGAAGAAGGCCATTTCTCAACTAGCATGCATTTAAAACCTGTGCAAAATTTAACGACCACATTATCTTGAATTTATACCTTCCAACCGAGCAACTCTCTCAATAGACATAGTGACCTACACCATGGACCATTTCCATGGTATTTTTGTCTCCTAAAATGGTTTAGAGAAATTAAAGATCGCAAAATGCCTAGTTTTGTAGAGACAAATGACAATATAATGCATCTTATTTCTCATGTTGGGAGTGCCCCATTGTTTACGTAGGATGGAAAAGTTTAGTGTTTGGTTGATGTATTTAATGATATGTTTGAATTAATGATAATGATAGGTTTACTCTGAATTCAAATTAGTAAAAAGCTTGGCACATATTTTTTCCCCTCCTTTCTTTTATCCCTCTCGTGGTAGCCTAGTCTTCTCTCTCTCTCTCTCTCTCTCTCTCTCTCTCTTTGTCTCTCTCTCTCTCTCTCTCTCTCTCTCTCTCTCTCTCTCTCTCTCTCTCTCTCTCTCTTTGTCTCTCTCTCTCTCTCTTTGTGGTGCTATGGATACAGAAATTCGACCTTCAACAAGGCGTCCAAGCTCCCAAATCACATCCATATTAGTGTTTAGCTCATTCCAAAAAGATGGAAGATGGATTCCTACAATCATTAGCAAAGGAAGTTGGATCACCATGCAACATGCAAAACGTGGGAAAAGGCGAAGATATGAGAGCTCATTCATCTTTGCTTGGAAGGGTAGAATCCAAGATTTCAAGCTTGGAGTAAATAAGAATAGCATAAAAGAGCTCATTCATCTCTGCTCGGAAGGGTGGAATCCGAGATTTCAAGCTTGGAGTAAATAAGAATAGCATAAAAGAGGTTTCTGGTGCAATATGTGTTTATGCATAGAGAGCTGTATTTGAAACTTGGAAGTTCAAATCTTCCAATGCATAAACCAAATTGTAAGGATTTGATTCTTAAAGTCTTTCTTTTCTTGAACTTGGTTTAAGGTTTTCCATTATAACATTTGTTCATTTGTCTTGTAGATGTCTACCCCTCTAATATTGAGGAATGGCAATTGGTCGAGTCTATTGTTGATGTGATTGATGTGATGCATAGCTTGATTAGAGAAGAGATGTACAAAGATAGAAAGAAGACGGAGCTTGCAGATAATGGAATATTCTTTTATGACCATTCTTATATTGTCCCCATGTAACATAGCCAATGGGGATCAATATTCTCCCTTCCTTTGCTAGATTTTTCAAGCTTTGAGTGGGCTTTTCCAAGTCCAGCTACTAGTGAGGGCTATAGATGTAAAATATTTTCTGAGATACAGAGAGCATTAAAACCTAGTATCTCAAGTAGGTTAAGAAAAGTTATTTTGTTTATGCCTATTAATATATTTTTTGACTTCTTTTCTAATGTTGAGATAAGAAAATCAAAGGCTATGCTTTCAGTGAAGAGACTAATATATGATCATGTTATACAATTTGTTGATGAGGGATGGGACACTAGGACAGAAGGAAAAATTATATGTAAGATAGATCAAGACTCTATAGCTTGTAAATATATGATTGCTACTCAAAATTTTATCCTTAGCTTTTATTATAGTAGATGGCATTATGTTGGCGGTAGTCTGGTCACTTTAGACCAAAATCTTGATAATTTTAGCAAAGATCCTATAGTGGATCTTGATGTTTGGTACAATGAGAATATTATTACAATCCTAAAGGGTAGATCATCATGTACACTACATCAGTGAAGATATTGAACTACCATACTCATTTGTATTCTAACTTAATAACAAACGAGTAAGTTTTTATTTTATATTATATCCACTTAGATGTATATCTAATTTCACTTCCTGACTAATAAACATTTGTAACATTTTTTTAAATAGATATCAATGAGGAGAGAGAAGAATATACAATGCAAGGATACTGAAGAAAAGATCTCTTTACTATTAATATAAAATACATGTATAAATTTTTGTCAGCCATCTCCATGACTTATGCACAAGGGATTACGATATGTGGCGAAGCTACTTTTTTTGAGAACTTTTCTTAGGAGAAGGGACATTCTTTCTAGGAGCCATTTTGCCTATCCTTGATGCTTTGGTTGTTGAAGGCATAGCTTCACCTGCTGTAGTAACATGCACCTCCTCTCCTTCAATGTCCAAGCCCCCACTATTGTCCATTCTTGTCGGTTGTATACAATTGGCCATTATGTACTTCAAGAGCTTTGCTCTTATATACCAAATATACTCAGTTGTATAACAATCCCTTGTAAAATATCATACATTTGTAAGAAAATATTTTTAGTTCATTGTTATTTTTTACAATGGACTATTTTGTAATAAAACTCTATCTGAAAGTTTAGTATGTTTCACAAATTTACCTTTATAAGTTTATCATCATTGAGATAAATAAATTGAACCAATCTTCTGGCATTTACAATTACTCTCCATTCACAAGAGTAACTATCATCCTGATGAGGACATTGTAATAAACAATATAAAGTAGAACTATGAAACTTGTTTATGGTAGCTTTTAGAATAAATTTTCTTAGTATATTCCAACCATATTAATCAAGAACTTACCACAACTTGTCTATATTGCATTGTTGCAAGTAAGTCAGAAGGCATGGGAGGCCTTTTCTCTAGCACTTCAATAAATCTTTTGCAAACTTTGTATCAAAAAGACAATAAAATTTAGAGTTATTACAAGAGAAAGATCAAAATATTTAGATTACATGTAACAAAAAGATCAAAATATCAAGGAGACCCTAGATTATATAACTTACAACTTGGCATTTCCATGGCATTGCCTCTCCACATAGTATATTCCAATTAGGCTCCAATGAGAATTGAAAATAAAAATATTTCAATAATCTAGCAAAACAAGATCTCATAAAACCTGAAAAAATATCGAAATACTTACTTTTAATTGTATGGAATTAGAAAAACCTCCAAAGATTCAAAATCAATTGAATTGAACCAATGGTCAAAAGCACTTGCATCAAGCTCACTCCTCATATAGTATGAGATGGATGGATTAAGAACCTCAATCTTTTGTTGTATATCAAAGGGGAGCTCATGCATTACATATCTAGCAAAGGAATGGAGATAGTAAGCATCAACATGAAAGTCTATTGCTAAAAAAATATGGTGAGTAAAAACAAATTTTGGTAAACTAGACCTCATCCCAGCAAGAAAAATCCAATAATTTACTTCTCTCACTTTATTATGGAGAATTTGAACACAATTTGAGTCCAAAAATACCATATCAAATCTCTTGTTAATATCACCAGGTAAAAAGCAAGAAACATTGAAGCCCTTAGGGTCAACCCTTTCAAGAAGGGTAGATAACTCATCTTCAAAAGATGGGAGTTGTTCTACTTTCTTTTCTTCTTCCATATTTCTTTAATACTCCCTCCATTTATCTCCCTGCTCTACTGTGGCCTTTTGCTCTTTCACATGTTGTCTTATGTCCATTTCATGCGTAACATCTTCAACCTTCAAACCAGTATCGTTTTTCTTCTTTCTATATGGAGGCACATTTAAAATATTGAAAGCCTTCACATCAGAAAGAGGGACTGGCTCAAGGACCTTTGAAAACCTGTATCTCAATCTCCTGAGAATTATCACATCTTTATCCATAAGTGTAAGCCTATGTGCATGAGTAGCAAAGATATAAGAATCTTGGAAAAACTCAATCAAAAAAATCCTATGTAGCCTCCTGAATACAGTTGAGACCTGCTCTAGTCCATCTAAAACTATGTAGACTATGCTTGTCATAGATTTCTCTGACAAGTCTCTAAAAAGACAGCTTTGGAATTACATTATTTAGAGCCTTGATTGCACTTCTAATCTCCTTAAGCCACCTCACATGATGTGAGAACCTTCTTCTTGGCTTTGATTTCCTTGAAACTTTGGAAGGCTTGGAGGACTAATGGATCTTTGAAGCAAGACATCTAGGATCCACTTTCTACTTTCGTGCAATGGCCTTAGTTCTAGCCATCTAAAACATCCAAAAAAACAAATAATGCAAACAAATTAGGAAAGATCTCCTAATCTCTCATATCAATTTATCTACAATCACGAAGCAGTAAGCAAACACTAATTACATAGTCTAAACCCAATTTTAATAAAATAATATAGAAGATGTATGAAACGCAAGGAGGCCTTTAAGACTAGAGAACCTAACACCATATTACGTTTCATATGAAAAAAGGGAAACAATGCAGGCTCAAGTTGTATGAAACACTAGGAGGTCTAACTTGGAAAAAAGAACATTACACCAATTGTGTTTCATATGTCACATTAGAAACATGGCAGGGCTTAAGTCATGTGAAACGCGAGGAGGCCTTACTTGGACAAGAGAGACCTTACATCCATCACGTTTCATATATACATATTCTTGCTATAACATTCAAAGAACAATATGTTGTATCCAATTACTTAAAGGCTCAAGATTTGATGTTAATACAGACACATCTATTCTACGAGGTATCTTCACCTAGTACCTTCTAGCAACATTTTCCATCTCATTATCTCGAAGCAAAATTTATAGCTTGAAGTTAAAGGTCATAGAGCATATTTGAAGTTCTATAAACTGCATGTAGTTAAAGAGATGAAATGTGAGGATGGCTTAAATGGACAAGAGAAAGCCTACACCCATGTCACAACAGAAGCAGTGTAGGCCTTAGTCATATAAAATATGAGGAGGCCTCACATGGACAAGAGAAACCTAGCACCCATCGCATTTCATACGTTTGGCATTTTTGGGGATGATTTGGTGGGGCTATTCAATTGATTTAGAACTAACTCATAGTTTAGCAAAAAACATACGTTCTTGAGTGTTGGACACGTATGCTGTCGATAAAACCTTCTTTAGTAGCCTTGCATGGAAGAATAATTTTGTATTGCGATCAAATTAGTGTTGTGTTGGTGTGGTTGAGCATAGAGAGGGTTTGTCTTTGAAAAAACTCTTTTGTGATTTAGAAGTTGGGTTTATAACGATATTGGTTTACACGTGTCGCTGTTGTAATGTGTAGTTAATTTCACACGTGCGATTGAAGACTATTTTGCCTAGGAAGTTGTACCACGTGTCACTTACTTTTTTGACATGATATTGCTTTTATGGCTCTCATAAAACGTGTGGTGATCGAACTTGGTATATATATATGAACACTCAAGTTTGGGTTTTGGTTACTATTTCTTTCATATATCTTGTCTTCGACCAACTATTTAGCTTGTAAGCATCACAAGCCAAACCAAGCATATTCTTACAAGAAACCATTTATTCTCAAGAGCAAGGCTTGCAAACATCAAGTATCACACTTTTCTTAATATTTTTCTATGCAATCCTGAATTTCGAGGCATTTGAAGATGTTAGTTTGTTTAAGAGGAGAAAGATATAATAGGGACTTTTAAATTTTGTAATGGTTTTACTTTATTTTTCTATCAATATTGGTTTAGTACACATGTTAAATGATGGGGTTTTGATGTTCTTGAAGCATTGTTTTGTTCAAATTTTTTGGATGTATAAAATGCTAATTCGTCAAGTTTTTTTTTATAAGTGACGTATGAAACATGATTTTGTGAACTATGAGGCGGTCTGAATCATTGTTTTCACATTTCATGTGTCGAAAATGTTAAACAAAGGTTGATCGATGAGACTTGGAATTTTATGCTTTCTCTACTGAATAAAGTTTTAATTCTTTTCATTCATCTTATATTTCCTAAATTTACTCAGCAATCTTTCTTTAGTCTACTTCATATGAGAAAATGTGGATTTGTATATCATGCCCCTTTTTTTTTTGTTTTCTGGAGTTTTCTTTGTGAGTAATCAGGATGACTAAAAGGAAGTTGTCTTTAGAGGGAATGGAGGAGGAGGATTTGGAGGTCACCTGTGATGAAAATCTGTTTGATTTTCTTCATGCAATTGGAAATTCATCTAGATTTATTTACATCAAAGATATGCTCAATGTTCCCTTTGATTTGCAAGAGCTTTTGAAAGATCTTGAAGATAAACTGAAGGATTTTAAGGTGTTTTATAATAAACATGTGGAAGGCCTAGAGATTGAGGGATTTGTCCATTATAGTGATGTAATGGAAGCTTCTAATGTTGCTAGAACAACTTTGCAAACAAGGTTTAGTCTTATTGATGAAGAATTCAAGAAGTGGAAAGTAGATTTCCCTTTTCATCAGAATTAGCAACAATGTCTTTTTGTACAGAAGGATGTTGGATTTCTTGTATATCTTCAATATATGGATAGTTGTTCTTCATATACAATACAAGAGAAGAAGATGGAGGATATTGCATGCAATAACAAAGAAGTTGAAGAGAAGGGTGAAATATTTCACAAGGATATGGAGAACAAGTTAGTGCATGGATTTGATGTTGCTTTGTTTAAAAGTGAGAACATTACGAATGTGGAAGAAAAGGAGATAGAGTTGAGTGCAGAGATTGAAACAGGTCCTCTTGAATGTGTCCCAACTTTTCCCAGTTATCTCATTAAAAAAAAGAGATATGTGTTGCTAAATGATATTCATCACCTTTTTGATCTTAGAGAAGATTACTGCTTGGCAATCCTTGCTGCATGGGGTCAAAATGATAAGTATTTTATAGGTTATGAAGAGGAATTACTAGCAACTCTTGATGTTGAGGGAGAGAATTTTCAAGAGAGTTTTGTAGGCTTGCATTCTTGTATTAATCAGATCGTGGAATATGAAAAGGGGGGATACCTACAGAGGAAGAGTACTTGCAAATTCAATAGAGACTTGGTATTGATAACATGGGGTATGAAGAGAAATTGAAGTCTCCATTAGAGGAGAAACCAAAAAGTTCAATAAATCTATATAATGATAGTCTTCTTGAAGAAGATGAAAGCCCTAAGGTATGAAAGATAATTCTAAGATATCCATTGTGATTTATATTAGAGTATGTTATATATTATACAGAAATATTTTTGGATATTTATCTACTGGGATCTTATACTATTGTGATTTATTGTGCAGATAGAAATTGAAGATGCATACAACTTTCTTGGAAGAGCCAAGGGCTCAAGGCCATTGAAGCTTGGCAAAAGTATTGGCAAAAGTCAAGGCCTTGGTCATTATATTGGAAGCTTAAATAATAAAAAAATTGCAATTTATCATAATAGGTTGTCAAGCTCTCTAAGCTTACCAATAATGGATTTGAAAGCTATCTCCAAGGTGATTGGATCCCAAGCTTTCAATAGAGGTCCAAATAAGGTAATTTTGGTGGAGAAGAAAGAAGCTATAAGAGTTTTTGGCTTTATGACTGGATACAGTGGATCTAGGGTAGGATACTTTGGAGTTCTTGCCTCTTATTTACTCTCCCATGTAGGAGATGCCAAGAATTTGAAGCTCCTTCCAGGCTATAGGAAACAAGAGTTCTTGAAATGTAGAGGTCTCATCGAGTGGGATGAAACAAAATATTCATTTAGAGGACCTAGTGAATTGTCTGAAACTAAAGACTCTTCTGCAATAGAGTCAGACTAAAAGATGTTAAGGGTTTCTTGAAATCTATCTTTTTCCATCTCTTTGTCTAGTTTGTAACCATTCAAAATATATTTACTTTGCACAAGAGTTTAAATATCCCTCTTTTTTTCTTTGGGTAATAGTGGATATAGTCCTTGCCAAAGATGATGCATTACATGATGCGATTGTGCCTTTGAGCTTGAATTTGTGCCAAATTTTGTAATGGTTTTACATTATTTTTCTATCAATATTGGTTTAGTACACATGTTAAATGATGGGGTTTTGATGTTCTTGAAGCATTGTTTTGTTCAAAATTTTCGGATGTATAAAACGCTAATTTGTCAAGTTTTTTTTATAAGTGACGTATGAAACATGATTTTGTGAACTGTGGGGTGGTCTGAATCATTGTTTTCATATTTCATGTGTCAAAAATGTTAAACGAAGTTTGATCGATGAGACTTGGAATTTTATGCTTTCTCTATTGAATAAAGTTTTAATTCTTTTCATTCATCTTGTATTTCCTAAATTTACTCAGCAATCTTTCTTTAGTCTACTTGATATGAGAAAACCTGGATTTTTATATCATGCTTCTTATTTTTATTTTTGTTTTTTGGGGTTTTCTTTGTGAGTAATCAGGATGACTAAAAGGAAGTTGTCTTTAGAGAGAATGGAGGAGGAGGATCTGGAGGTCACTTGTGATGAAAAGCTGTTTGATTTTCTTCATGCAATTGGAATTTCATCTAGATTTATTTACATCAAAGATATGCTCAATGTTTCCTTTGATTTGCAAGAGCTTTTGAAAGATCTTGAAGATAAACTGAAGGATTTTAAGGTGTTTTATGATAGACATGTGGAAGGCCTAGAGATTGAGGGATTTTTCTATTATAGTGATGTAATGGAAGCTTCTAATGTTGCTAGAACAACTTTGCAAACAAGGTTTAGCCTTATTGATGAAGAATTCAAGAAGTGGAAAGTAGATTGCCCTTTTCATCAGAATTAGCAACAATGTCTTTTTTACAGAAGGATGTTGGATTTCTCGTATATCTTCAATATATGGATAGTTGTTCTTCATATACAATACAAGAGAAGAAGATGGAGGATATTGCACGCAATGACAAAGAAGTTGAAGAGAAGGGTGAAATGTTTCACAAGGATATGGAGAACGAGTTAGTGCATGGATTTGATGTTGCTTTGTTTGAAAGTGAGAACATTACGAATGTGGAAGAAAAGGAGATAGAGATGAGTGCAGAGATTGAAACATGTCCTCTTGAATGTGTCCCAACGTTTCCCAGTTATCTCATTAAAAAAAAGAGATATGTGTTGCTAAATGATATTCATCATCTTTTTTATCTTAGTGAAGATTACTGCTTGGAAATCCTTGCTGCATGGGGTCAAAATGATAAGTATTTTATAGGTTATGAAGAGGAATTGCTAGCAACTCTTGATGTTGAGGGAGAGAATTTTCAAGAGAGTTCTGTAGGCTTGCATTCTTGTATTAATCAGATCGTGGAATATGAAAAGGGGGGATACCTATAGAGGAAGAGTACTTGCAAATTCAACAGAGACTTGGTATTGATATCATGGGGCCGTATGAAGAGAAATTGAAGTCTCCATTAGAGGAGAAACCAAAAAGTTCAATAAATCTATATGATGATAGTCTTCTTGAAGATGATAGTCTTCTTGAAGAAGATGAAAACCCTAAGGTATGAAAGATAATTCAACAGAGACTTGGTATTGATAACATGGGGTATGAAGAGAAATTGGAGTATCCATTAGAGGAGAAACGAAAAAGTTCAATAAATCTATATAATGATAGTCTTCTTGAAGAAGATGAAAGCCCTAAGGTATGAAAGATAATTCTAAGATATCCATTGTGATTTATATTAGAGTATGTTATACATTATACAGAAATATTTTTGGATATTTATCTACTGGCATCTTATACTGTTGTGATTTATTGTGCAGATAGAAATTGAAGATGCAGACAACTTTCTTGGAAGAGCCAAGGGCTCAAGGCCATTGAAGCTTGGCAAAAGTCTTGGCAAAAGTCAAGGCCTTGGTCATTATATTGGAAGCTTAAATAATCAAACAATTGCAATTTATCATAGTAGGTTTTCAAGCTCTCCAAGCTTACCAATAATGGCTTTGAAAGCTATCTCCAAGGTGATTGGATCCCAAGCTTTCAATAGAGGTTCAAATAAGATAATTTTGGTGGAGAAGGAAGAAGCTGTAAGAGTTTTTGGCTTTATGCCTGGGTACAATGGATCTAGGGTAGGATACTTTGGAGTTCTTGCCTCTTATTTGCTCTCCCATGTAGGAGATGCCAAGAATTTGAAGCTCCTTCCAAGTTATAGGAAACAAGACTTTTTGAAATATAGAGGTCTCATTGAGTGGGACGAAACAAAAGATCCCCTTAGAGGACCTAGTGAATTCCTTGAAACTAAAGACTTTTCTGCAATAGAGTCAGACTAAAAGATGTTAAGGGTTTCCTAAAACCCATCTTTTTTCATCTCTTTATCTAGTTTGTAACCATTCAGAATATCTTTGCTTTGCACAAGAGTTTAAATATCACTCTCTTCTTCTTTGGGTAACAGTGGATATAGTCCTTGCCAAAGATGATGTATTACATGATGCGATTGTGTCTTTGAGCTTGAATTTGTGCTAAATTTATTTGTAGAACCATTGTCTAATAAATTGTTTGCTTTGTATCTTCCACCTCCATGTCTTGTATGTCTAAAATATTTTGTTCTTGCTTGATAATGCAATTTTTCCATACCTTGGGTTGACCAAATAGATAGAGATCCATATTTCTTGAAAAAATATGGAGCATAGTTGTATAAAATATACTGCATAGTTAACAAATAAAGAAATTCAATTAGAAAACCCTATATGAGTCATACAATAAAGAGACACACATATGCAAACTTCTTACTATATAGTGAGTGAAGTGTTGATTACCCCAGGCTTCTGTCGTTGCCTTTTTAAAAAGGTTCAATTAGTTTTTGATAACTTTGAGATTGTCATCATTCCACTCTGTTTTATCACAATAAAAGAATACTTTGTCTAGTATTTCCCAAACATTGGCTTTTCTATTCCGAGCTTGTCCATTATCAGCATAATCCTTAACTGCATTATGTAGGCACTTCCATTGATTGTATCTAATAGTTGATCCACCATTCCTAGAGTTTATCTTATCAAGTCTCCCATGAAAGTCTAGGAACCTTCTAGCCTTCACTCCACCAATAGATGGCTTTTTGCGGACACAATTCCCATCCTTAGACTTTTGAAGATGTGGTTCAATAACAACATTACCACCATGCAAACCAATTGTAGATAGGACTTTTTCAATCTTTGTTATGGCATCTATTCTAGTTGATAATGGCTTAATCTTCCATGCAAATCCTATATAAAGATGAACAATCTTTTTAATTGTTCTACAAAGTGCATGAACTGTACAGATATGGGCATTCACTAAAGGAATATCTAGGACTTCTAGCTCAAACTGTGGATCCTTGTTGTGCCTAGAGGGAGCTCTATTCCAATTTCTTGAGTTCAACTCTTTGACTGGGGACATGCAATATAGGCAAGGAGATCTAGAGTTGGCTCCCTTTAATACATTGTACATACATTTAAGTGTCTTTAAGTCACCAGCTATGTGTCACTCAATCGTATAGTTCCCAAATTTGAGCATTTAACTCCTCCAATGTTAGCTTCAAGCATACATTAATAATCCTACACCATTTCCTAAGTATCCATGATTCTTTGGTACGTCAAAATCCAAGCATTTGATGACTGGACCCTCTCTATTTGATTGCTAGAAATTCTCTTATCTTAGACATCAGTAGACATGCACATTTTTCCTGATCTAGACATGTTGGTTGTTGATCACAATGCCAAGGTTAATGCTCACCAAGTAGGGCTCAACAATGCTCCAACATATGCCTCAAGCTCCCATAATGAGTACACAAACATTAGATGGTTGATACTCTCCAAATATGCTAACGTTGATCAGGGCTCGGGGGGTTCACCCATAAATATGTAAGTGTATAACGTGAGTTCAACAGGAGGGTGTTTTTAATTAGACTTTTTTATAAAATTTAACAGGATTAAATTAACAGAAGGGGGTTTTTAATTCAATTTTAGAAAACAATCATTTAGTGCATAAGTAAATAGGGGTTGTTTTATTAGGGGAGATATTTTAGCTAAGGGGTTTTTTAAATACCTCTTGAACGCACGTGATACCTATAGTTTTCTAATGGTGCACCCCCCGAGGATCAGGGCTGAGATTTGGCACAATTTTCTCAAGTCACATGTCAAAACTAGGTGGCACATCTTGGCTGAATCCACGTTGATTTAGATGTTGGTACAATTAGTATACATACTACTAACAAGCACTCTATAGTGCTTAATGAAATCTACACACAAATGACCACTGATTGATGGATCTCCATTAGACCTATGATGAAGCCTAGATATGCTCAAAAATTGACACCCTAATGCATCTACATGAACAACATTGTACACTAATATAGTTTCATTATGTTTCATCAAACATTGAATTTGTATAAGGAGGCCATATATTTGAAGGCCATGCAACATATTAAACATGTGGTGGTTAGGGCCCATGTAAAGAAGAAAATACTATTATTAATAAATTGTTTTATGAAGGGGTGCATATGGGGGATGATCAGGTATGCTCCTTCCTTGGTATACCCCTTCTCTTTCACATGCAACTTCTCCAAAGGCAAAATTTTGACAAAGTGGCTGTGTGTGTGTGTGTGTGTGATGGAAATAGAGAGTGATGAAGAAGGATAGGATGCTGATTCAGATTCATGCTTCTTTTCAGTTATATTCCATGAGTGAGAGATGAAATCTTAGCATAGACTTTGCTCTTGTTGTGTTCGTGGGAGAGTTGTTATTTCCATGGTTCATTTTTGGTGCAGTGACTGGGAATACAATCTCTCATGGGGGAGATATTTAGCAAAAGATATTCATGAAATGGATGTGAGGGTACTATTCAATCCACGACAAGGCATTAGAACGTCGAGGGGCAAGAGAGGGGAGGTGATGGGGGATCGAATCAAAAGGATAATAATATTTGTGAACCAAAAGAGGGAGGAGGAGATGAGGCGGGGGGAGTGATGGGGCAGCAAAAACAGCCGCAACAGTAAGAAGCCAATATTCATGAGGCGAGGGACTCAACTGGTTTCTTAGAGGTGACAGTGATATCAGTGCAGGGCCTCAAGGACATGCGCATGTTCGGTCGGGACTGGGAGCATGAGCCCCTACGTGATGGTGTGGATTGACCCTTACTGTAAGCAACACACACGGGTGGCCCCCCCCTAGCATGGGCTCCTCGCCTATGTACTGGGACCACTAGTGTGCCTACCCCTCCCAGACACTGACACATTATACGGACCCCTAAACCTGTGCATCTAGGTGTACAACCACGACACCATCTTAAACACCTTGATGGGCAGCACCCACATCGTGTTCCCCGAGGCCATGCACAACCTCAACTGTGATTGGCTCAAGTGCGTGGCTTGCCAACTGGTGCACCCCAGCTTTGGCTGCATCCAACTCCTTGTCAACCCATTACTGCGCCTCTCCCTGCAGCACTACCTGCCACCCACCGGTCGCAACTCCTTGTTTTTTCCCACCTCGTCGTTATTGATCATGACCCCTATCATGCCACCGATGGATCAAACGGCGAAGGCGTAGTTCTTTGAGAATGAAGCAAGTATCCAAAGAATACATTTGTAGACTGCGATATAGTAATTCTTCTGCATTCACATTCCTCGTCTCATGATCATTATCCCTATGAGAAGGTGCATCAAGCTATTGATCTGACTAATCGATTTCTATTCTTTGGGATATTTCCTTCTTCTCAAGTATTCACAATAATTAATATGTTTATTACATACACATTAGAAGGTGTTGATGGGGCATTTCTATATGGATCTTTCTCAACACACTATTTCTTGGAGCATTCTCAAGGGCATGAAGAAGATGGTGATCTTTTGATATTTTCAAGTGTGCAAGCTCATGGCAAAGCAGGGGATGGCATCCTTGGTGTGGTGGTCCCTAGGTGGTCTCCTATGGCTTGGCTTTGTCATCGATGCTAAAGACATGTTCAATGGTTTTATGGTTCTTCTTCTTTGTGCTTACTGAGGATAGCTTCATAATTGTGTTTGAGGGAGAATGATGAAGCCTAAATATGCTCAAAAATTGGCACCCTAATGCATCTACATGAACACCATTGTACATTAATATAGTTTCATTATGTTTCATCAAACGTTGAACTTGTATAAGGACGCCATATATTTGAAGGTCATGCAACATCTTAAACATGTGGTGGTTAAGGCCAATGTAAAGAAGAAAATATTATTATTAATAAAGTGTTTTATGAAGGGGTGCATGTGGGGGACGATTGGGTATGCTCCCCGTATGCTCCTTCCTTGGTATACCCCTTCTCTCTCACATGAAACTTCTCCAAGGGTAGTTTTTTGACAAAGCATCTCTCTCTCTCTCTCTCTCTCTCTCTCTCTCTCTCTCTCTCTCTCTCTCTGTGTCATGGAAATAGAGAGTGATGAAGAAGGAGAGGATACTAATTCAGATTCATGCTTCTTTTCCGCTATATTCCATGAGTGAGAGATGAAATCTCACCATAGACTTTGCTCTTGTTGTGTTCTTAAGAGAGTTGTTATTTCCATGGTTCAACCTACTATCCATGTTTTTTCTCCAAAAATCAAGCACAAATTGATCTAAACACGTGGCTGGGCTATAGCAAATGTTGGCCATAAAATGGCTTCTTGAAAGGCTCCAATATAAGCCTCTAGACTCTTTATTTCCAAGCTCATAGAATATTTGTACTTGGAGAAATAATAACACTCGAGTTTAATGGATCATCGAGGGTGAGTTGTGGTTCTAGGTCAATCTCCAACACCATCTCTAGAATTTTATAAGAATCAAGGATAGTTGTAATTTTAAACTTCCACAAAGTGTAGTTTGTATCATCTAACTTGCCTTCATCGAAGGTTAGTGGATGATTCCTCAGTGTTTAAATTGTTAGTATAGTAGCACCACCACTTGATGCATCAACATTGCTACTTGATGTAGTAGATGGCATTTCTCCTCTTCACTGTTAAAACTCTTGACCCTCTCATACTCTTCACTCCTCAAATCCCCCTAAGCTCTTATTCCATATAGAGATTACACATTGTAGTGGTGGACAAAATCTGAGCAAGGAGTAGAGAACACATAGAAAATATAAAAATAATAGAAATTGTTTTAATTTCAAACAAATTGATATAAAGTTGGCTCTATCCACATGTGTGCTTTCACTTTGAAGCTTAAATGGCAATCTAGATAGATGATAGGGGAAGAACTTAAGGCTAGGGAAGAAATTTAACTTGGTGAAAGATATATAAATGATAGATTTGGAGGAGTCTTCCTTCTATAGCATGGGAAGGTAGTCTAGTTAGCCTATCCAACCATGTTATGAACCTTCTCTAGTCTGTTAGGGAATATACTCTATACCATCGAGAACTACCACACAAAATAGGGGCCCATCAAGAATATTCCTCAGACCCCAAAATAGAGGTCCCTAATTACTCCCACACCCTACAACTCAATGCATTATGTCTCAAGTTACTACCAACATAATTACTCTATCAAACCCAAAGGCCAGATACATAGAGGTCACCTTTTTTCCATCCGATCACATAGACCTCATCTAACATAAAACTCAAGACCCAAACCAATGTTTATGCTCACACATGGCTTCTCCTTATTATAGGATCCTTACAACTTAGAGAATTGGTTGCACCTTATAAGGGTGGGGCATTGAGCATATCTAATATGTGTGTCTACATGAAGCTAGTGATTTGCTGTAGGTGATGTTTTTCTAGTCTCATTTCCTCTTCTAACTCTACTAATATGTATTGTGTTGTCCTTCCTATGTGCATTGACCTTGTCTATAGTCATATTGCATTAGTAGCTTCTAGATTTCTATGGGAGATTTAGTCAAATCTCAGAGGGAACTGATGATGGGATGTGAGGTAGAAGTTATAGAGTGCAAGAGGGTTGAGAGAGAGAACAATAGAAGAGAGTTATGTGGATAAAAAATGAATGATACTCTTATTCTTTATGATTTTCACTTATATATGACAATACAATGTATAGATCTATATGAGCTCGCACTTGGCTATCGATGTTGGCTTTTATCCCAAAAATATCCCACTAAAAAGCCAATGCGCATTCATGGTAGTATAAGAAGAAAGTGAAGATACTATCCAATATCCATTAGCATTATGTACAATGTGCAAAGCACTCAAAATATAAAATTTTTGTAAGAAAATATGTAGAATTATCATCTATATGGTTCTTACAAGCTCAATGTGCTTTTCCACAAGTATCTCCCTAATGTAGTAATACTTTCTCTCAATGTACTTTTTCATTTTGCATGAGAGATAGGGTTATGTGCCAACTAAATGGAACTTTGACTATCATGCTACAATAGAGGTACCTCTCATGCTATGCCCCAGCCTCCCACTAGAGACAACTAAGTCATATAGCTTTCGTGTTGGGCTTAGTGGATGCAACATACTCTGATGAAATGGTAGATAAAGACATACATGCTTACTATAGAGAGATCCAGGAGACTACACCATGTGTGAAAGTAAAGACAAGACCTATACCTCTTAGAATCTACACTCCATGTGAATTCGACATCTACATATTCAAGAATAGATGCATCCTTTCTTCCAAAGCATATATACATAGAATTAGTGTCATTTGAGTATCTCATGATACTCTTTATTGCATCGAAATGGTTCTTGCCATGGTTTGCTATATATCTGCCAACTACTCTCAGTGCATAGGTAATGTTTGGGCAGGTAGCAATCATGGTGTGCATCAAGCTAACAATTGCATATTGTAATATCCACACCCGCATAGGAGCCCCCCCTATCCCCTAGAATAATTAAAAGTAATTCAAAAAAATATTTTACCCTCCCCCCTGTCATCACCGGGGGGGAGGAAAAAGGAGACGACGGTGATGACAGGGATGACGTGGAGGGAGAAGGAGTAGAAAATGAGGGAGAAGAGGGAGATGATGCTATAAGGAGGAGGAAGATGATGATGTGGAAGAAGAAGTGGTTGATGACAAAGAGGAAGAAGAAGTAGGGAAGGAAGCCGTCAATGATGATGGGGAAGGAAGAAGGAGTAGGCAATGATAACGAGGAAGATGAGGACGATGTCGATGAAGTCAATGGGGGGGGGGAGGGGCACATGTGTGCCACCGCTTTCCCTCCCCACTATCTCTTCCCCCCCTGCCAATGAAAACTATATGGCAGCAGCTTTGGCTGCCCAAATGGATGATTGGGGCCCTATCACGCCCCCCCAATAATACCCACCTCCCACTATTATAAACCCCCTGCATCAAAGGGAAAGGGAAACAAAACAACCTGGCACGGCTTGGACATTGCACGGAGAGGGAAGAGGAGGCCTTGAGAGGGCACACTGTCACAGAGAGAGAGAGAGAGAGAGAGAGAGAGAGAGAGAGAGAGAGAGAGAGAGAGAGAGAGAGAGAGAGAGAGAGAGAACCCTCTAGAAGGTTCTCCTTCTCTTCCCTTCCTTAGAGGGTGGCCACACATACTTATTCTTCTCCCCTTTCCCACAAGATTATCCTCCACTCGCACGCTTGATTTTCTCCCCAGTTGGCCCCCATTATTTAAGTAAAAGGCCACTAAAGTCTTCTGCAAGTCCTGTCTAAAAGAGAAGAAGATCCAAGACGACCCCTAAGCAAAGAATATGGAGTGCATGTGGAAATACTACAATGGGCAACGAAGCCTCAAGTGAGGGCATCACTGCCAATCCAATTGTGGTAACAGTCGTAAGTAATGTATTTTCAAATTGATAGATGCTTTCTCGCATGAGATATGCTAGGCCCCATACTATGCCACACGAGAATAGGTCATTGAAAGGGATAGGTTTCATCTCACATATTCAAAAGATGGAGTTTGTAAAGCACAGATATCAAGAGAAGTAAATTGCATTTAGTTTCTATGCAACAAATTTGTACATAACATAAATAGCATATAAGATTCCAAGGTATTGTCGACTCCCCTTTTCTTGTAAATAATAGGTACATTTTTTAAACCACACTAAAGGTATGTTGTAGCTTGCACGCTTGACAGATGACATGGTAAGCGATCTAGCCTAAAGGAAATTCATCTTAGAAACTCTAGGCTTTGCTCAAGCTCTTGCTAACAACAGAAATGATAGCTCATATTTGATAGATTGGAATCTTGATGTTATGTGTAGCTAGTACAAACAACTATCATAAGGGTTAAAACTAAGATGCCTTGAGATCCGTCCAATAGCTACTATGTTTATCAATCCTATTTGGGGTTTGGGCTAGGTACATACAAAAACTCTAGGTCTCAAAGGCAAGTGGAGAGCTCAAGGATTAGGAAACCCTGAGACAAAGTAAAGACCACTACTTTTATACTTGTTGGGAAGAATGTTTGGTTGTCGATCAATGTGAGTGATCAATAGGACTTACGTTTTGCACAGTTGTATGAAACCTTATCATATGCCTTAGCGGAGTGTTAGTAAATTTTTTTGCATAGTATCACTCTTAGATCCCAAGGGGGAGAGAGAATATGCAGATGGAAAATGTTATTGCGTCTATTCTTGCATTGTTTGGAAAGAATGCAATTGGTTTTGTTGATTGATCGAACAACACCCTAAATGCTTTAACAATTATCTAATTGTTAGATTGTGGTTTGGATGATTATTCCAAGTGCTTGTGATTGATGGCAAATTCATGGCAGGGCTTTGTGATGACAAGTTGCCATGGGAATGAATGAATGGTTTCTGAAAGATGATATTAGGGATGAGTGCCTTGTTCATGCTTGATTATTAAATGAATTAATTAAGGAAAGGTTGCATAGGTGGATCATCTCCAAGATTGCAGTGCAGATTAACCTGAGAAGGGCATTGCTCGATTCATGGGCCGAAGGTCGAGTGGTGAAAGGGCCAACTACAGAAATGGTATTTAACTCCTAGGATGCATGTGGTTCAGGTGGAGCTCTGGACACCCCTTGCTAAGTCCAAAACGGAGTTAAAGACTACTTGTTGAGATATCGAGCTCCACTCGTGATATGCCAGGGTGACCGTTGTGCATTTATGTCATCGATGTGTTAGCTGCAGATGCAATTGGTACACCGCCCATGAATAATAGCTAGATGACAGCTATCCTTATCTACTCTAGTTCGTGGCTCAGTTAGTATGCCACCTTAGTTAGTTGAGTTTGGTTTGAGACCCATATATAGGGTTCTTCTATTTCTTTGTACTAGAGTTCTTTTTGGCTTACACAACTAAGAAGAGGAAAACTGTTTTCAGCCTCTATCTTTGTGTGTATTCCCCCATTGTGCAAGCAAGAAAGCTACAAGTGAGACTCCTTCCTTCTCTCCCACAATCTTGACATGGTATCAGAGCCTTGTTCGTGGTAAGGAGCTCAAGAAAGCAAACCAAGTTCGCGGTGTTCTAGTAAGAGGACCAGTATTGCTTTCATTTTTTTGTTTTGGGAGCAAGTCTCTGCAGGTAGCACAGCCGGAAAGTGCAAGAGTGCATTGTCTCAGATTGAGACACCCTTCGCGGTGTAGCAAGAGGGCAGTATATGCTACGGGCAAGAGCTTTAGCCCTAGTTGCCCTGTTTTTTTTATTCGATGCCATTTCGGGGCCTGTTTTGGAGGCGGAAGTTTTCTGCACGCACTTAGGAAAAGGCCCTGTTTTATGCTGTGCGACCATTGTTCTACAGGTTTGGTGAAAAGTTACTGTAGAAATTGCATCATATGCCTGCGCCATAGACATTGGGAGTTACAGAATCATCCTTGTTGCTTGTTGATACAAAATCATCACTAGGAAGTGACTGTGTGGTCAAATACCACTTTTGTCAGTTTTGCAGATTTACCCTTGTGAGGCTGAAGCTGTGTTTTTTGCAGTGACAGAATTTTTTGCAGTGTTCTGTAATGGCGTCTGATTCTCTTTCACAGATTGTCACTGAAAAGCTTGACAAGAACAACTTCCAAGCATGGAAGTTTAGAATGACGAATTTCCTTATGGGAAAAGGATATTGGGAATTCATTGCAGAATGAAGAAGAACCAGTTCTTCCTGATGTTCCCAATCAACAGCAAATGCAGGCATCTAAAGGATGGCATGAGAGAGCCAGAAAAGTTATGTACTGGCTGTCTATCAGTATTTCAGACTCTATGATTGTGCATATTCAGGATGCAAGTACGCCAAAGGAGGCATGGGATACTTTGTCAAAAATGTATAGCACAAATACGCAAGCCAGGAAAATGCAGCTCAAGCAAGAGTTGCACAATGTGCAAAGAGAAAGTATGAGCATCAATGACTACCACATGAAGGTGAAGAAGATTGCAGATGCACTTGCTTCCATTAGGTCGCCAGTGGAAGATGATGATTTAGTTTCTGTGACCTTGAATGGTCTAGGAAAGGATTATGCACAGTTCCGAACATCGATTTCTGTCCGTGAAAGATTTCCTGATTTTGAGGAATTGATTGCTCTTCTAATTTCTGAGGAGCAGAGAAATGGTGGTGCATCTTCTTCAGGAGGAACTTCAAAAGAAGCTGCCTTCTACTCAAATGCTGGAAGAGGTAGAGGCAGAGGTAGAGGAGGCCGATCTGGAGGTCGTGATAGAAATCAGAATATGCAGCAAACTCAAGAAAACCAGTCCTATGGAGGAGGATGTGGTAACTCTAGAGGCAGGGGGAGCCAAAGAGGTCGTGGTGGATGGCAAAGAGGCCAAAATGCAAACAACAATGTTGAATGCTACTACTGTGGTAAAATGGGTCATATGGCTAAAGAATGCTATACAAAGCAGAATGACATCATGAATGGAAAATTGCAACAAGGGAATTATGCATCTTCTAGTAGACAGGGTGATGACAGAAATGAGAATTTATTTATGGTGCAGCACATGACCAATTCTGTGACAAGTGCAGAAGAAAGCAATGATGTGTGGTATGTTGACTCAGGTGCATCAAACCATATGACATGTCATACAGAATGGATGCAGAATGCAAGGAAAATGGAAAAACCAGGATTTGTGGAGACTGGTGATGATACTGCACATCCTATTGTGCAGATTGGAAAAATTCCTTTGTCTATGCAGGATGGGAAAAAAAATACCTGTCGGATGTATTTCATGTCCCGAATATCACCAAGAACCTGGTTTCTTTTGGTCAACTGGTTGAGCAGGGCTTGCAGGTCAGATTTAATTCTCATGGATGCTTTGTTGAGGATATGAAAAATAAAGGTCGCTTGATAGCAAAAGGAAAGAAGAAGGGCAGAATGTTTACGTTGGATGCAGACATGCCTGAATTGAGTGCAGCAATGTTTGCACATGGGACCGGTGTAGTTGCAGATATTGATATCTGGCATAAACGCATTGGTCATGTTAATGTACAACGACTTAAATCAATGCAAGCCCAAAATATTGTTGCAGGATTGCCTAAATTCAAGGTTGCAGAAATGCATAAGGTATGTGAAGCCTGTCAGTTTGGAAAACAAGCAAGGAAATCATTTCCTAGACATGTTCAAGAGAGTAAGAAGCCATTGGAATTAATCCACTCTGATGTGTGGACTACTAAAGATGCATCTCTTGGAGGCTATCATTATTTGTCACTTTTATTGATGACTATAGCAGAAAAGTTTGGGTGTATTTTATGAAAAAAAAAAGTGAAGTTTTTGGGCATTTCAAAACTCTTAAAGCTATGGTTGAAAAAGAAACAAGCCTGCAAATAAAATGCCTAAGGTCAAATGGAGGGGGAGAGTACCTCTCAAATGAGTTTGCAAGGTTCCTGCAAGAGTATGGCATAAAGTAGCAATATTCATGCACTCATACTCCACAACAAAATGGAATTACAAACAGGAAAAATAGGCATATTGGAGAGGTATCTCGTGGCATGCTTAATGAAAAAGACTTGCCAGATTTTTACTGGGCTGAAGCAGTTGCTACAGCAGTCTACATAATGAACATGACTCCCACTGCAGCAATACATGGCATGACTCCAGAGGAGAGTATACTGGTAGGAAACTAGATATTTCTCATTTGAAAATTTTTGGTTACATTGCCTACGTTCATGTGCCAGATGAGTTGAGATCCAAGTTGGATCCAAAAGCTGAGAAGTGCATCTTTATTGGTTACTCTCTGCAACAAAAAGGGTATAGATGCTATAACCCTTCTACTCGTAAGTTTACAGTGAGCAGAGATATTGTTTTTGATGAGATGAGTAGCTGGTATAAACCAGTAAATGTGATTGATAATGTAGATGCACAAAATGGTAATGCTGTACAGAATTCACAGCAGTATTCACAAGATATTAGTGGACCTGGAGCGTCCTCTAGCAGTGGTTCAAATTCTTCGCCATGGACAGGCAGATTGAGATCAGGAGAATCTTCTCAAAGCAATGCAAATAGTGGTATGCAGGTATCACGAAAAGGAAAAGAGAAGGTAGATCAGCCCATGTTTGATGTGAACGCAGGTTACTCTTATGTGGATGGTGAATCCAGTGGCTCAGAACAGAGCATTGATGATGAGTTGGGTATTCCTTCTATTATTATACCTAGAGCCTAAGGAAGACCAAGGATGTTTTGGGAGCACCTGGGATTGAACCTACTTTGCGCAGGTCTACCAGAGCTAGGTATCCTGTGGATAGGCTGAAATATGATGGATTTACAGCCATTCACTATGCCTATATGGTCAAAGTGATACAGGAACCAGAACCCACTTCTTTTGAGCAAGCCATGGGAAAAGAAAAATGGGAGAAAGCCATGGATGAAGAAATGGATGCCTTGGAAGCAAATGCTACATGGGAATTGGTACCTTTGCCTAAAGATAAGAATGCAATTGGTTGTAAGTGGGTTTATAAGGTGAAAAACAATGCAGATGGTTCTGTGAATAGATATAAGGCAAGATTAGTAGTCAAGGGGTATGCACAAACATATGGCATTGATTATGAAGAAACATTCAGTCCGGTTGCAAGGATGGCAACCATAAGAGTAGTCATTGCTATGGCTGCATCAAAGGGATGGTCTTTATATCAGATGGATGTAAAGAATGCTTTCTTGCATGGTGATTTGCAAGAAGAGGTCTATATGGAGCAGCCACCAGGTTATGTGCATGCTATTCATCCTGAGTTTGTTTGCAGGTTGAAGAAAGCCTTGTATGGCTTGAAGCAAGCACCTAGAGCATGGTCTGACAAGATAGGACAATATCTTGTCACTATTGGCTTTCAGATTTCCAAGGCAGATTTCTCACTTTATGTGAGAAAAACAGAGAAAGGTATTATGCTACTTGTCATTTATGTTGATGATTTGATTATGACTAGTGACAGTGATGAAGATATCCTTCATGTGAAAATGCTATTGAAGCAGAAGTTTGAGATGAAGGATTTGGGAGAGCTGCGTTATTTCTTGGACATTGAGGTGATTAGATCACCAAGTGGGATACGGCTCTTGCAGAGGCAGTATGGATTGGACATGCTATCCAAATATGGGATGACAGGCTGTAAGCCTATTTCAGTTCCTTTGGAGAAGAATGTAAAGCTAAGGGCGCAGATGTAGGTGAGCTTCTGGAAGACCCTACTATGTACATACGCATAGTAGAAAATTTGATTTATATAACTATTACCAGGCCAGATTTGAGCTATGTTGTTGGATTGGTAAGTCAGTTTATGCAGGATCCAAGGAAACCGCATTTGGATGTGGCTAGACGTATACTCAGGTATGTGAAGTCCACATTGCGGTATGGACTACTTTATGAGACTAGGGTTTTGATACAGTTGCATGGATACACTGATGTTGATTGGGCTGGTAGTATTTCTGATAGACAATCTACCAGTGGATATGTGTTCTCTTTTGGGAGTGCTGCAGTCACTTGGGAGACATGATGTCTTGGACAGCAAAGGAAAAGAGAAAGTTATTGAGGATGCATCTGGTATGATGACACCTGGTAGAATGACTTCTAGCTATGAGTCTGGTGATACTCTAGACAGCGAACTTGGTATTCCGACTGTCTATGCTAGGATCAGTAACTACTTGCAGAGATTGGGTTTTGCTATTGGCAGGGCTGATCATAGCCTATTTACAAAGAAGGCTGACAATGGTTTAGTAGTGCTGGTCATATATGTTGATGATTTGATAATCACTGGTGATGATGACTTGGACATAGAGCATGTAATGAAGATGCTGAAATCTGAATTTGACATGAAAGACCTGGGAGAACTGAAGTATTTCTTAGGCGTTGAGGTAGTTCTAGCTTACAATGGGTTATGGCTGATGCAGAAGTACTATGCCATAGAGATGCTAAAGAAGTATGGCATGGCTGAATGCAAACCACTGGATACACCTCTTGATCAGAATGTCAAGCTAGACATGAACACTGGGGCTAAAGTAGAGGATGTGACTATGTACAAGCAGATGGTTGGCAGCTTGATTTACTTGACCATCACTAGGCTTGACTTGAGCTATGCTATAGGGCTTATAAGCCAGTTTATGCAAAAGCCTAGAAAGCCGCACTTGGATGCAGTTAGACGCATTATGAGATATGTTAAGTCCACTGTAGAGTATGGGCTGTTCTATGTCAGAGATAAGACCTTGATATTGACTGGATACACGGATGCAGATTGGGCAGGTTGCTCATATGATCGTAGATCTACGAGTGGATATGCATTTGGATTTGGTAGCGGCATGATTAGCTGGAGCAGCAAGAAGCAGCCTACGGTTGCTTTGTCGAGTACTGAGGTAGAGTACAGGGGTGCTGCATTGGCAGCATGCGAGATTTCATGGCTGCTCAAGCTTATGGCTGATTTGGACATATAGGTAGATGCTCCAGTGAAGTTACTATGTGATAATCTGAGTAGTGTACTCTTGGCTATAAATCCATTCTATCATGTCAGGACGAAACACATAGAGGTACACTACCATTTCATCAGAGAGATGGTTCTTGCAGGATGGGTTGATCTTATGCATGTAAAGACAGATGAACAGGTAGCAGATATCTTTACCAAGTCCTTGGGTAAAGATAAGTTCTGTGGTTTTAGACAGCTGCTTGGAGTACATATGCTATCTTGAGCTTGAGGGGGTGTTAGAATATCAAGCTCGTTCATGTGTGTTTGACCGACATGAGCTGGACACAGCTAGTCTGGCTAGATCAGTTAGGTACATTAAATAAGTCGATTCTACTTCTAGTGTGAATGGTCTTTATGACCTTAGGTTGTATATGCACAAAGAGTGTGCTGAATGAATAATGAGAAGAATAGAGAGAGGAAGCATGTTGCTTCACTTCGTGTTGCTCTCTTTCCTGCATCCATGAAATCTAACAAGACCTTGGTCATTATATTGGAAGCTTAAATAATCAAAAAATTGTAATTTATCATAGCAAGTTGTCAAGATCTCCAAGATTACCAGTAATGGCTTTGAAAGCTATCTCCAAGGTGATTAGATCCCAAGCTTTTAATAGAGGTTCAAACAAGATAATTTTGGTGGAGAAGGAAGAATCTGTAAGAGTTTTTGGTGTCATGCCTAGATACAACGGATCTAGGGCAGGATATTTTGGAGTTCTTGCCTCTTATTTACTCTCCCATGTAGGAGATTCCAAGAAATTGAAGGTCCTTCCAGGCTACAGGAAACAAGAGTTCTTGAAATGTAGAGGTCTCATCGAGTGGGATGAAACAAAATATTCATTTAGAGGACCTAGTGAATTGTGTGAAACTAAGGACTCTTCTGCAATAGAGTCAGACTAAAAGATGTGAAGGGTTTCTTGAAATCTATCTTTTTCCATCTCTTTGTCTAGTTTGTAACCATTCAAAATATATTTGCTTTGCACAAGAGTTTAAATATCCCTCTTTTTTTCTTTGGGTAACAGTGGATATAGTCCTTGCCAAAGATGATGCATTACACGATGCGATTGTGCCTTTGCGCTTGAATTTGTGCCAAATTTGTTTGTAGAACCATTGAAAGACCTCTAATAAACTGTTTGCTTTGTATCTTTCACCTCCATGTCTTGTGTGTCCAAAGAATTTTGTTCTTGCTTGATAATAGGATTTCCATACCTTGGGTTGACCAAATAGATAGAGATCTAAAAAATTCAATTAGAAAATCCTATATGAGTCAGACAATAAAGAGACATATATATGCAAACTTCTTACCATATAGTGAGTGAAATGTTGATTACCCCAAGCTTCTGTCATTGCCTTTTTAAAAAGGTTCAATTGGTTTTTGAAGTCTTTGAGATCATCATCATTCCACTCTGTTTTATCACAATAAAATAATACTTTGTCTAGTGTTTCCCAAACATTGGCTTTTCTATTCCGAGCTTGTCCATTATCAGCGTGATCCTTAACTGCATTATGTAGGCACTTCCATTGATTGTATCTAATAGTTAAGCCACGATTCCTAGAGTTTATCTTACTAAGTCTCCCATGAAAGTCTGGGAACCTTCTAGCCTTCACTCACCAAAAGATGACTTTTTGGGGACACAACTGCCATCCTTAGACTTTTGAATATCTGGTTCAATAACAACATTACCACCATGCGAATCAATTGCAGATAAGACTTTTTCAATCTTTGTTATAGCATCTGTTTTAGCTGATAATGGCTTCAACTTCCATGCAAATCCTATATAAAGATGAATAAGCTTTTCAATTATCCTACAAAGTGCATGAAGTGTACAGATATGGGCATTCACTAAAGGAATATCTTGGATTGGCTTAAACTGTGGATCCTTGTTGTGCATAGAGGGTTCTCTATTCCAATTGCTTGAGTTCAACTCTATGGCTGGAGACATGCAATATAGGCAATGAGATCTAGAGTTGGCTTCCTTTGATACATTGTACATACATTTAAGTGTCCTTAAGTCACTAGCTATGTGCCACTGAATCTTATAGTTTCCAAATCCTTCAATAAAAAGCTCTTTTCCTACTTTTTGTTTCTTAATAACATCAAGTATTGGTGTTCGATGAAAAACCCAGTACAATATATCAAAATCCATTGTATCTACTTTGAATGATCCTAGCCACCAGATGTTGTGTTTCGATTGAACACTGAATGACATTGAGTGATTGTAATGATCTGATGAAAGTTCTCTATTCATAAAGTAATAGAGATCCTCTCTAATTTTATACATTTTAGAATCTCACTTTCATCAAGTTTCACCACAAATCTAGCCACTCCTTGTGCCTCTTCTAGTGACAAGTCATAGAATCTAATCATTAAGCATTGTAGGTGGGCAAGTCAAGGAAAATATTGTTAAATTCATTAAATACGACTTCATTTTTCTTGCCCTTGAAGCTAGCCTTGATATGAAAAGACTCACCCAAAATCTCCATTACTTTGTTGTTCACTCTCTATCTACTAGTTCTAATCACAAATGGCCTTGGAAGTATGCAATTACGTACTTGTCCTTGTTTCATATTTGACTGTAAAAGCTGAAAAAGTTGTATATAAGCATCTCAACTGATACCAATATTATCTAGTGTCTTCTGCACTAACTCAGTATCCAAAGAGAGATCCTTTATAAATGACTCCAATCATTGTTTCTTGCATTTTGTTGAAGAAGAGACCTAAACAAAATCAATATCACAAATCAATACAATTAATTATAAACAAAGTCATATTTCATATTTTTAAAGTGGAAAAAAATGTATCTTGTTGCTTGGATTCTTTTACTACAGCCAGCTCCTCCTCGTTTGAGACTCTCAATATTTCTAAGAGCCTTTTGTCGATTTCAAAGTCCTAAAATAGTTTTCTTTCGTTGATAAGATTTGATGCGTTTCTCCAAGAAATGAATCCTATGTTGATAGCCTTCTAGCTTTTACAGTAACTTGTTGTTATGTTTTGATAAAAGATGGTTCTCCAATTTGAGAACATCCTTTTTTGCAACCAAGTTAAGTGTATAGCCTAGAAACCCATTATAACCATCACCAATGAACCTCAACAATGAAGAGCTATTATAGAAAGGTGGAGTGACATTTTTTCTAGGATCTTTGGGATATTGCCTGCCATCTAACCAAAGATCAAGATTCTTCTTTCCTTCAAACATGAGTATATGTTTCGTAGACTCTGTAATAGTAATGGGTTTTGTTCTCTTCCTTATTGGTTCATACTCACTATCCAACTCAATATGAAGATGATAGAGAAGCCTTTTACTAGAGCTATAGAGATCATTGGGTGACTGATCCATAGCTAAGAATGTGATTAGAAGATTGGATTGAAAAAGTATGTGAATTAGAAATAAGAAGGAAAACAAAGAAGAAACTAGTAAGAGAGTGAGAATGGAGGGAACTATCAAACCTAAAAAAAAAATCAAATTGAATATTAGTTTTTACTTTAATGACGATGAGTAAGATCTTCATTATGAAAATCTTTGTCACCTTTATGACAGCCTAGATTTCTAGGTTTGATGTGACCATGAGAATATCACGACAATGATTTATTAACAATTTTTTTAATATTTACTTACCAAAATATAAATTTTAAAAAATAAAAAATGATTTTATTTCCTAAAATATTTTCTCTCTCTACGATTGCTTACAAGGCATTTTTGAGATCTCAAAACTCCCCTAATGGGTGCGAAAACAACGATGTCGAAAAATTGAATCGTTGCAATGATTTTGATCTGACAAACACACAACAAACTCCAAAACACAATAATAGACACAGAGGAAGGTCTCTATATACCTGATACATGCAAAAAACTCTTGTGGAAGCCGATCGATTCGTCCAAAGCTCAGGATCTCTCTCTCTCTCTCTCAAGCTACTGAAGGTAAAAATGAGCTTCCCCCTTGCTCTCTAGGGTCTTAAACCCTTGTTTCACTCAACCTTGACCTCTCCAATTGATCCCCTTGTGGTATTAACACATTTGAGCACTCTTTTTTTCCATTTTTCCCTTGTTTGTGCCCTATTTGGGCCTGTTTTACAGCAACAACCCTAAAGCGTTTCTCTTCGATCTCTCAATCCTATCCTACTCTAAATGCAACAAGAATCAAAATCCAAATACTGAAATGATTTATCCTACTTACCTACTCATCAAAAATCCAAAATTAATTACTTGTTTGAAGATTAAAAACCATAAATCTCCTACCTAATCAAGCACTTATTTAGGGATGAAACCCTACTTCGATGCGCTCAATTTGAGGCATGCAAATGCTCAAGCTTGAATTCGTTGGTCCCAGTAATGGAACCGAAATGTAGTGGGAGCTCATGCTCATCCGCCAAGACCCACAAATTGCTTATTACTTCAAGCGTTTCAAGCGAGCACAAATGGCTATCTCTCACCTAGCCGATGCACCTTCTATCCTACAAGGGTCTAATGAGAGCTTACCTTGATACCCAAATGAGTAGCCTCTTCCCTCAAGCGAATCAGTAGCTCCATGATTTGAGATGTGAGCTCAAGAAACCTCAAGCCTCCATAGTCGTGGCATGAGACAAGAGAAGAGAAGAGGAGAGAAGAAGAAGAGAGGAGATGATGGAGAGCTTCTTCTCCAAGAACCCTCACCCTCACACCCTCACACACTCATTCCCTCACACATTTGGAGCACCTTGCTAGAATATTTGGTACTCTCCCATACTTTTTCTGAGCTTGCCTTCCCCTCCACTTTTCTTGCTTGGGCAAAATGAGCTTCTCTATTTACTTTTTGACTTGTGCTTCCTTGGTCTTCCTCTACTTCTTTTTGGGCAGTATGGTCGGTAACATGTCTTTCTTTGCTTCTTTTTGGGTTGTATGGTCCGTAAACATGTCAATAAGGTTTTGTATCATGAATCTTGGTGCCTATGAGTGCCTTCTTGGGATAGACGGGTTGATTTCCAATTATGCCCACATTCATTGTAGAAAGAGCCAAGTCACATTCCAAAATGCAAAAGGAATCCAAGTAACTACACAAGGAAAAGTTAGAAAACCTAAGATCCAATTAGAAAAAGCCTCATGAATTGCCCAATGTTTAAGAAAAGGTCTACCATGGGGAGCTCTAACTCTATTCTAGAAGAAGAAGAGTGGTACCTTTCACCTCTACATAGACTACCATGAACTAAACCAAGTGATGACAAAAAACAAATACCTGATTCCCACGATCAATGAGCTTCTTAAAAGACTTCAAAGTGCAAAGATAATCTAGAAAATCAACCTAAGGTCAAGCTAGTGTTAGATTAGGATCAAAGAGGAAGACATCCCAAAGATTGCCTTTAATACAAGGTATGAACATTATGAATTCATTGTAATGCCTTTTGGGCTAGCTAATACCGCAACCACTTTTAACAAGTTGGTGCAAGATATTTTCAGACCCTACCTCAATGAGTTTGTTTTAGTCTTCTTTGATGATATCTTGAATTACTCTAAAGAAGAAGAAGACCATGAGGCTCAACTTAGAATTGTGTTAGACACTTTAAGAATGCACAAGCTCTATTGTAAAAAGTGCAAGTGCACATTCTTTAAAAGGCGGATAGAATACCCTAGATTTATCATATCCGAGAAAGGAATCACAATAGATCTGGCTAAAGTCAAGGATGCATAGGAATGACCACCTCTAAACTTAGTTTAAGGAAGTGAAAAGTTTCCTAGGTTTATAACTGGGTAGTATTGTATTTATCAAGAACTATATCTTGATAACCGCACCTCTTACCAATCTACTCAAGAAGAAAGTTTCTATTGTGTGGACTCCAATTGAGTAATCTAGTTTTGAGAATCTCAAGCAAAGCCTTGTAATAACTCCTATCTTGAAGCCTCCAGCCTTACATCAAGAGTTTGAGGTCGTGATTGATGCAAGCTCCTTTACATTAGGTTGTGTACTCATGCAAGAGGGGCATCCCATTGCTTATTTCTTAAGTAATTTAAAAATTCATGAAAAGAACTATGCTACTCATGACTTGGAGTTGCTAGCCATTATCCATGCTCTCAAGCTATGGAGACATTATCTACTTGGCAAGAAATTTATCTTAGTAATAGATCACAAGAGTCCGAAATGGACTTTACTCAACATGATCTAAACATGAGGCAACAAAGATGGATTGAAGTCTTATAGGAATATGACTTTGAAATAAAATATAGGCTAGGCAAGGAGAATGTAGTTATAGGACCAACTTTAAGTTGCAAGGCATTCCTTAATATCCTCCTCATTAGAGAAGAACCTCTAGAGCAAAATCATTAACTACTATGGTACCAATACCAAGTAATCCCATCATTCAAATTGTAAGTGAAGAAGATGAAAAGGATCCTAGGTATCAACAACTAAGAAAATATAAGCAAACAAAGGATCAAGATCCTAAATTAAAAATTAAGTATCGAGATTTCTCCATTGAGGAATAGCTTGTGTACTTCAAGAACAGATTATGCATACCCTCTAGCCATGATCTTAAAAAGAATATACTCTAGGAGGCACATGGCTCTCCATACTTGGGACATCCTATCTATGCTAAGGCCCTCAACATAGTGAGAAATAGTTATCATTGGGAAGAATTAAGGGGGGGGGTGTACTAGGGTATGTCATATAATGCCTAAGTTATCAAAGACTAAAAGACAAGCATGTTAAAATGCCAAGCCAAGTTCAACCTCTTGATATTAGTTATCACATTAGGTCCAACATTAGATGGCTTATAGAAGCCTTTTAGCATTAAAGTTCGGTTCTCATTTCAGGTGGATCCTTGTGGGATTGAGACAAAGCTTCCTTGTAGGAGGGTAGACTCAAGTAGTGGAACTACGAATGTCCAATTACCCTCACAAGTTCTGGATGGAAATAGTCTTGATTTCTACTTGATGGGCTACTAAAAGTGCATGCTATCCATGTTCAAATAAGGTAGGGACATTGCATTATCATTGTGAGAGAGGGAGAGAGTGAGGGTTTGAAAGAGTTGAGAGTCAAAGAGAGTGTGAGGGTGATGGACCTTATGGGTGTAACCTCCTTCTTTCTCTTGAGCACTCTCTCATGCCTATGCTCATGCTTCTTCCTTGTATCCTAGGGTTGTAGAGGATTGAGAATGAAAGGAGCGCATTCATGGATGCAAGCACATCCTTCATGATTGAGGGAACACCATGCAAGCTCACTACAAGAAGATCCTGGTATTCATGATGCATGCGAGAGGCTAGTAATTGTGCTTCATAGTTGAAACTCTTGAATGAATAAGAGGGTGTTCAAAGTCCCATCATTAAGCTTATGTAACCCAATATTTTTGTTCCATTGTGGCGAGACTAAGAACACATCAACCACATAGTTGCTTGTATGCTTTGCATAGTGTAATAGGAGGGGTACACAAAAATCAACTCTGAAATACATGTGCAATAGCTAGGAATCATGTTTAAATGATGGTAAGAGGAACTTTTCTACTTTTTTAAAACTTGGGTATTTAAACAAACTTAGGGAGACCATTAATATTTTCATGTGTAAGATCTTAGGATACATAGAGTATTATCATGGAATGAATGAATGATTGATTTGCAAGAATATTGTAATTATTGACTCAAAATTACATGTGAATCTAGCAAGTACTTCTTAGAAAGAAGTGTGTATATATCATGAATTGAAAGGGGTTCGAGTTCAATGTACAACGATTATACAAAGTAAGACACTTATAAGAGAGAGTGGTAATAGGTAAAGGGAAGTGTGTCACCACCACGAGGGAATGGGCTCTGTGTATTCTCACTTTCCATATGGGATTCATCATGAAGGAGAGATGAATAGAGAGGAAAAGCCAAAATAAGGGAGGAAAACATGAGTGTTGGAAACCATAGCTTTTTTCTTGGTTAATAAACCTTAGCTTTCTTAGGACTAAGGGTTTTAATAACACTCTATGTTTAAATAATTGTTCTTGATCTACTCTGTTGCTTGGTCTTCATGCTCCCAATATTGCTGGTCACACGATCTGGAGAATAGCCACCTTGTGGTTGTCACATTTGATGTTTTCCATGATTTGCCTGCTAATCACAATTTGGAGGAGAGGTGCCTTCAACCAAGATCTTGCTGCTAATGATTGAAGGGTGCCATCATCAATCTTGATGTCAATGTTTGAAGGGCACCATCATCAATCTTCCTCTTATTGCACATATTTTGATTAGGTGCCAAAGTAACCCATGGTACTCCCCTTCCTGTAATGATCATGATTGATCAAGGTGTCATTAGAAATCTTTCTCTTAGCTGCCCATGAAGCTCTTGCTATCCATGTCATAGCTCCCACATGACCATCATGCTAAGCACATCGCCACTAGGGCTCAACAAGCATGCCTTGCCATTGTTCCTCGTGGGTGCAAGCCCACGAGTGCTGCCATCATAATTATCCTATGGGAGCATAAGTCTAATTGGTATCATCAATAGTGTAATAGAGTAAAAGTCCCTTCATACCTTAGCCAATATTTAGCCTATTAGGGTTAAGTATAAAAGGCTAAGTTGTAACTAGCCAAGGAACTTTTTGGCTATTTTACAATATTTCACATTTGAGGTCTTAACCTCCCACAATCTAAGAGGGTGCATACTCTTGGCCACCATAGCTTGGGGTGTATACCATGCTGCAGCCTTTCATCTCTTGATTCTCAACCATTCAGGGTAATATCATTTCATGCCTAGTGACTTGGGCTATGGTTCCTTGGCATTGGTATCAGAGCACATCTTTGATCCAATTGGTATTAGCTTCTTTACATTGGTATCAGAGCACATCTCTGATCCAATGGGATGGTCATTTTCATGGTGAATCTAGTTACAAGATTAGGCATAGAGTAATTGGAGGACAAGAATTAGTCACATAATTTGACACAGTTAAAACCATGACTAGTTAAGTTCTCTTCTATAAGTCATGACTAAATTTGATGGTCTTAAAGAATATATGAAGAAATAATGGTAGATTCATAGTCATTTTGGTGGTTCCTGGTCAATTTGGAACCATTTTAAAGGATCATGGACTTAATTGAAGCCTAAATTGGATTTAAAAGGGTTAAACCGTGGTTACTTTTTGGAGCAATCTTCTCTTTCCTCTTTTCAAGCTTATTGTTGAAAACTTCCATGGATTTCTCTTCTCATATCTCCTTGCCATGGCCATATCTCTTCATGAAACCTTCAAAAATGATCCCTGATGTCTCAAGAAACTTGTAGACTATCCTATTGCTCAATCTTTACCAAAATATTAATCATGTGGAGCAGGAAGATGCCATGATATTTTGCGCCATTTTTCTAGCCCTTCTCCTCTTGAAGAATCAGCAACCTTCTCCACCATTGAAGCTTCTCTTTCATTTGATTGATCAATGGCAGCCCTCTGACATGAAGTACTTGTCACCTATTACTTGATCTTTCACTCTCCTTCAGTCTTGAAGCTTTCTTCACAACCCTAGCTATGGTTGAAAATGGACAACATGAAGATTTCAGCAATTTCTTGAAGGCTTTAGGTGCTTTGGAAGTGTTGGAGGTGTTAAGGATGTTGGTTGCAACATCTCTTCTGCAAGTGAATTGCTGAGGACACATTTCGCAAGGGGCATCATCATGACCAAAGGCTATGACTGCTCTGATTCCTAATTGGGAGTAGTAGCGGCTAGTTCAATGGACTTGCTACTGTTGGTAGATTGCGGTGTCAAGTCCTTAGGCAGATTGAAAGTGGTCGTGTCTTTTGTTGCCCTTTGAGCATTCACTTGTGCAGATCAAGCATAACTTGAGCTAACCACAGTGGATCAAGCCTAGGCTTTAGGTGCTTTCGAAGTGCTGGAGGTGTCAAGGATGTTGGTTGCAACATCTCTTCTGCAGCAGGTGAATTTCTAAGGACACGTTTCGCAAGGGGTATCATCACGGCCAAAGGCTATGACCGCTCTGATTCCTAATTGGGAGTAGTAGCAGCTAGTTCAATGGACTGGCTACTATTGGTAGACTGCGGTGTCAAGTCCTTAGGCAGATTGAAAGTGGTCTTGTCTTTTGTTGCCCTTTGAGCATTCACTTGTGTAGATCAAGCATCAATTGAGCTAGCCACGATGGATTGCGCAGATATATCTCTAGGTTGAGAATTAGGGGTGATATCATGTCCTGCACTTTGGACATTTGGAAGCTCAGATGGAGATAGAGATTGGGATTGAACAACTACACTTGATGACTGATGTTGTGCTTTGTGTGTCCATTTAGAGAAAGAGGGTATAGGATATTTGGGGCTTCTAGGTGGACTTGGCACTGGCTGAAAGATTTGTTCATGGCTATTAGATGATTCTACCATTTTATTTATTGAGCAATTAGCCTTATCATGAGCAACATTGCGTCTATGGTGCTCATCATCCTCTTGGGAAGTCAAAGGCTCCTTTGGCACTAGTGATCTTTGTGCACACCCGACAGTTACATCTAATATCTGCTTGTTAAACATGCCAGACTGAGGATCTACCCTTCAAATAGTCCCATTTGGTTTCTTGATTTCAATCGTGAGGGGCTCAGTTGCTCCAATGTTTTTGACTTGATACTTTTTTTTTCGTTTAGATTTTTGCATGTGCTTCTTCGCTCTTGATACATCCTAGCCTTCAGCTGACAGAGGTGGTTTAGTAGGGGGTTTTGGTACCCAAATCCATCGCTTACCTGTGTAATACCCTTGAGCACATAGCAATGCTTTGGATATCCATTGCGACATTGTGCTAGCTCTCCATCGATACCTGCATCTATAAGGCTTAGGCTTCTTTTGTGGTCTTCTATGATATTTGTAAGTCCAAAGCCTATCCTTGGCATTGTCTCCTGACCTTCTTATTTCAAGCATAGCCTCGCTATCGTGCCGCTATGTGCAAACTGTGTAAAAGAATCTAGACTGTGGCTTTCTTATTGATTTAGAGAGCTAATGCCATTTTAGACATTAGTGTTAGTGTTCATGGTTCAAAAATATTAGATTTTTGGAAAAAATTTAGCTAATTTTTGATAATTTAGATATTACCTCTTGTAAAAATCCATAAAAATGTAGAAAATTTCTAGATTATGATAACATATAAAAGAAAGCATATAGCTTTCAGCTAATTTGAGAGGATTTTATGTAAAAAGAGAGATTGGCAAAATCGTACGACGCGCGATCACTGTTTTCAGGCAGTGAACAGCACTCTAAAGTGGGAGATGAAGAAAGAGTGATTTGGTTGAATTCTGGCTAGGTGTTCTAGTATTTTACCTCTCTTTTGGTGCCAATGGAGGCATCAGATTAGCGATTTGAGCAGCATAGAGGAAGGTATTATTTTATACATGTTTTTGTCTATTAGAGTTTTATCTTCTCATAATGCAGGAATAAACTAACATGATTCATCTCTGTTAGTATTCTTCTACATTTTCTATTTCTTTTTGTGTGTATTCTTCTATGCCTTCTATTTCTTCGAACCCCTTCTCTTCCATCATCTACTCCTCTCCCTGAATCTTACTTCACCCTATTGTCTCTGACCCCCATGGTGGACTTTTGACACTAAATGCTACGCCTTCTATTTCTTTGAATCCCTTCTCTTCCATCATCTACGCCTCTCCCTGAATCTCCCTTCACCCTATTGTCTCTGACCCCCGTGGTGGACTTTCGACACTAAACGCTTTGACACTGTGTTAGGGAAAGTTTATGCTTTCATCAGAGGTGAATTTTGAAAGATGTTTGAGTTGATTTGGGGCTGATATCTTCAGCCATATTCAAAGAATTAGCTACATCATTGTTCTTTTAATTCATTTCTTACTCTGTAGAAGATATCTTGTCAAAATATGCAAGTATTATGTGCCCTTATGGTAGAGCAATGTTTGTAGATCATTCATATATACTTTGAGTTGAATTAAGAGGTGCTTTTTCTCTTATTTCTTGGCTATGGTAACTTATCCTTATCATGAACTCAATTTGAAGCTCTCTTGAAGCAAGTTTCTTTGCCCTATAAGCCTTGTAATTGACTCATAAGCTGTTGTCCCTAATAATAGTCTACATTGAATGTAATCATGCAAAGTTGATTCATGCTATGGCATCATGTATGAATGATGGGATGTAGAGTAGTTTATGATACATGACATCATATTGTACTTGATTTTATAATTTGTGATTGCTCTTACAGTCAAGAAAACAAGCTTGATTTGAGCTAGAACTTATGAGATAATACTCTTGTGATCTTGGCTAAGAACATGCAGTTGGAAGCTCTATTAACATCTTCAAAAACTTGGCCTGAAACCTTCAACCCTTCTCTTATCTCTACCATCTCTAGAGTCTAAGCTCTTGGACCCCTACACATTTTTCTCTCTCAAACCCCTATGATTGATCGTGAAGTAGCTCTTGAACCTTTAAACATACATAGAGATTTGCTAGAGACACAATTTTTGTAGCATAAGGAGGTCCAATCTTTTTACATGACGCCCTGCCATAGCCTCCTTTTATAACAGTGCAATCTGAAAACCCTTGAATTCTTGGGCATTAGGAGGCACAGGATAATCATGCAGTTAATCTCTGTTTCAATGATGGTTAACACACACAGTAAGAAATTGGATAGCTCGTTCATTATCCTTGCGGCTTGTTCATAATCCTTGCAGCTCGTTTATAATCACGCATTAGGAGGCACATGAATAACCATCATCAAGAGCTTTTGTTTCCAAGTAGGAAGCATATAACTCTCCAGAAGAGTTGTTTGCAGCTCTCATTCACCAGCCTGGATCAACATCTATGGGCCATCCACCACTTTCATAGAGATTCCTTGCCATGACGTTTATCTCTGAGCCATGGTCTAAGAGTGCAATATATTGTGTTTCTTTTTCTCCAATTTTGACGACTGTCTCCGTTGTTGCTCTTGCCCAATGTTTACGGGAGTAGTGACTGCTTGGAATGAATCAAGCTTCTTTCTTATCATGCATGTCAACCTTCTTTTTGAGAGGTGGGCTGCCCAATTGGTTTGGACCAGCCAACCATTACATTTTTAGCCTTCACTTCTTTAATTTTTGCATCCATGCTTTCTTTATCTTCAACTTCAATTGCTGCAATTAATTCTTTAATTGCTTCAAGATGAATTCTATGTGAAGTCAGCTTCTCTTCATCCTGCACAAAAACTCAAAGAACTTGCAACACTGTTTCTTCACCTTCATCACCAATATATTGTCTTTTCCTTTTGATAACATTAATAATTACATCACGGAATTCACGTTTGGCAATTCCAAGAAATTCGCCTAAGGTGAATTCAATTTTGCTTCCCAGAATTCGTTCTTTAAGGACTCGTTTGAGATTGGTTGCAGATTCTATGTCAGACTGCAATTTGTAGCCTGACTGCTTGCCTTTCTTCTTTCCTTCAGTCTTCTTTGTTTGTGGCACATCTTCCATCTCTTAATCTGGGCTTATATTTTTAGCAAGATTTGGTTGTTCAGGCATTCTTCTAATTACTCATTTTGGAGGGCTAGAAGAGGAAGGCCCTGGTTCATCTTCTCATCTTCTCTTTTCTTCAATCAAGACTTCTTTATGATTGACGTCAGCCAAATGTACAAATGTAGAAAAAGAATCTACCAGTTCTTTTCAACCAGTTATTTATTGAATGCACTGACTAGCATTAGTGAAATCATCCTTGGCTGCTTTGCTGCGTTCCATTTGATCTAATGCCTGCATCGATACTTTAGATTGCACATTAGCTTTACATACTTTCAAATTTGATTTAGTTGGTTCAATTTGTAGTCCATAGGTAGCTCCATCAATTGCTACGTAGGAATTCTTTACAGCTAAATCTTCTAATCTTTTCTTCATTCCACCATTGCCAAAATTTGGCTCTAGTGGAGGACCAATTTCAGCTGCATGAATTTTTCCATCTTTCCAAAAGATGAGATGTTGTGCTTTAGCCTCATAGAAGGAAAAACACTCCCTCTTGTCATGTTATTGGCTGTCACACCAAATACATTGCCTCTTATAGCCTTCTCTTATGGGTCTTTGAGTTGATGATCATCCTCATTCTTCAACTTTGACATCCAACTTCTCCACCTTGGAACTAATTTCTGTAAGATTCAGATGAAGGTCACATGTGCTTTTAATGAGTTCATCCATGACTCATTTTTAGAAGGAACAAAAAAAGAAAGAGTTGATTGATTAGTTAAAGAAATAGGGGATTTTGAAGGTGGAACAAGATCCATCAGTGGAGTTGTTGAAGTTGAAGTAGAGCCCAATCTTAGTCGCATCTGCTCTCTTCGAGTAATCATGTTAACTACATCAGTAACATCTATCCATGCAGTCTTGACTCCCGATTCAGAGATATCACCTTTTAGGTGATCAATAAGCTTCTCTTGTAGAATGGGATCTGGAGCCTTAAGGAATAATTCAATCTTCTGACCTTCCATACTTTGTTAGTCTTCAGCATCAAGTTGTCTAAATTTACTTTCAAAATCATGGTATAAAGCTGTTGCAGCTAAACCTTTGTTGGGTTTCTCAACCCAATTAGTGAAACTTTTCTTTGTCATTAGGCCAGAGTCTTCTAAGAAGAATTCTTCGCATAGGGATTTTTTAAATGTAGCTCAATCTATATCTCACCGAAAAAGACCATGGATTCTTTCTTGAAGACCATGCTTGGCTAGACTGGCAAAATAGCAACTCCATGCATGTTGTGGTACACCAAAGAAGAGCATTTTCTCAACATATAAGCGAATAAAACAGAGACATTTTGACCATTAAATTGTTTTAATTCCCACCCAACTTTCTCTAGGGCCTTGATAGCTATGGAATCAATCTTCTCTTTGTCTTGCCTTTGTTGTTATTATTGTAACATTTGGATTTGTTGTTGTTGAGCCTGCTGCAGTATGCGCACCAACTGTTGTAGAGTATCTCTTGATGAATCCCCCATCTTGGAGTTTTCTTACATCGACCTTCATGTCGGGTTTACCAATGTCATAGTGCATAGGGTTGAAGGTCACCACAGGGGTTTGGCAAGAAAACTAGACAAGATAGATAGAGATGTGTCTTCAAGAAATATGTAGATTATAGTGATTACGTAGCTCCAAATCAAAACTATGGGTAGAGGGGAAGAGTTGTATATACATGCAATAGCAAATAAACTCCAAAATACAAATCGGAAAATAAATCAAATCCTCTTGCCCTGTTATGATAACAAAAACCCTAATGCTTGTTTTTCTTCTTTTTCTTTGTTTTTTCCTACCCTAATGCATCCAACTCACAAAGCAAATACCTATACTACTCCAACATGCTTTTCCAAATCCAAAAAACCAAAAACTTACTTGCTAAGGAAATCAAATACCTCTTCAAACTCCCTCGCTTCCTACCTATCTACCTCAAACACTGGTTTGGGGAAAACCCTACTTCAATGCTTGATTCGGAGCTTGCAAGCACTCAAGGCTTGAATTTGTTGGTCCTGGCAATAGAACCAAAATTTAGATGCAAGCTCATGCTCAATCGCTAAGACCCATGGACTGCTTATTGTTCAAGTGTTCCAAGTCGAGCACTAATGGCTACCTCTCACATAGCTGACGTGCTATCTCTCTCTACGAGTGTAGTAAGCTTCCCTTCATGCCCGATTGAATTGCCTCCTCTCTTGAGCACTCCGGTAGCTCCACAATACAAGTGTAAGCTTCAAGCGAGCTCCATCCTCAAGCTCCATGCTCCAAGCTCCACTTCTGTGAGCAAGAGAAGAGAAGAAGGAAGGAGAAAAAGGAGAGCTTCTCCACCACGGTCCCTCATCCTCACACACTCACTTTCTCACTCTCTCACACTCCCTCTCTCAAGCACAAGCTCAAGCAAGCAAAAATAAGAAGAATAAGAAGAAGAAGAGAGCTACTTTTGGCCACACACAATAATGAGCTTCTCATTCACTTTTTAACTTTATATACAAAACCCTAAATCCCTTTTGGACGGTCATCCCCTTATCCCCTTTTTTACATGGCCGCCAGTCATGGCCTAGGCCTAATGAGAGAGAGAGAGAGGAGTGCGAAAAAACATTAAACATAATAGGGAAAGAGAAAAAGAGATGGTGAGGGTGAGGGAGGGAGAGGAAATGAGAGAGGGAGAGGAAGAGAGAAAAGAAAATGAGAGAGGGAGAAGAGATAAGAGAAAAAGTATTAAACATAATAGGGAAAGAGAGAAAGAGAGGGAGAGGGAGAGAGAGAGGGAGGGAGAGGAAATGAGAGAGGGAGAGGAGATAAGAGAGAAAACATTAAACATAATAGGGAAAGAGAGAAAGAGAGGGAGAGGGAGAGGGAGGGAGAGAGATAAGGAGGGATAGGTTGTTGTTTTCTTGTTTGTTGTTGTAGTAGTAGCAGTAGTTTTTTTTTTCTTTTCTTGTTTATTGTTGTTTAGTTTTCTTGTTTTTTATTGTAGTAGTAGTAATAGTTTTTCTTTTCTTTTCTTGTTTATTGTAGTAGTAGTAGTAGTTGTTGTTGTTGTTTTTTTTTTTCTTCTTCTTTTCTTGTTTATTATAGTGGTAGTGGTAGTTGTTATTGTTTTTTCTTTTTTTCTTGTTTATTATACTGGTAGTGGTAGTGGTAGTGGTGGTGGTGGTGGTGGTGGTAGTCGTGGTGGTGGTGGTGGTCGTAGTCATAGTCATAGTCATAGTCATAGTCGTAGTCGTAGTCATAGTCGTAGTCGTAGTCGTAGTCGTAGTCGTAGTCGTAGTCGTAGTCGTAGTCGTAGTCGTAGTCGTAGTCGTGGTTGTGGTCATGGTCGTGGTCGTGGTCGTGGTCGTGGTCGTGGTCGTGGTCGTAGTCGTAGTCGTGGTCATAGTCATAGTCATAGTAGGAGTGGTTTTCTTGTTTGTTGTTGTTGTTATAGTAGTAATGGTTTTTTTTGTTTTCTTGTTTATTGTTGTCTAGTTTTCTTATTTGTTGTTGTTGTTGTTGTAGTGGTAGTAATAGTAGTTTTTTTTTCTTTTCTTGTTTTTTTTTTTGTAGTAGTAGTAGTAGTTGTTGTTATTGTTGTTGTTGTTGTTGTTATTGTTGTAGTAGTAGAGAGATATATATATTTTGTTAAAGAAAATGAGAGAGGGGGAGGAAGAGAAAAAAAAAGAAGGAACAAGAGAGAGGGAATAAACATACATCATAATAAAGAAAGAGAAAAAGAAAGAGAGAGATGGAAGGAGAGGAGATAATGAATGGATAAAAAACAAAGAGAGAGTGGTGGCGAGGTTTGGTGAGGTCCGGTGCAACATCACGAGACGGGAAACACTCTGACATATATACGTTAATTTGTGGGTGGGTGACTGGAGACTTTACATACGTTAATTTTTGGTGAGTTACAAGAGAAGAAATCCCTTCTCAAAAAATTTAAGAAAGAAAAAAAGAATGATAACAAAAACAAATTATTTGTCGTAACGTAGACAAAATGGAAAACGATGACGGGCTTGATGTTCAAGATTGCGAGGTGTATCTTAATCAGCGTGTCTCATGTCCTTGCTCTCAATGCAAGTTGAAATTTAGACGAAAACGTCGATTGTCTATAGAACACGTACGATGCTTTGGCAAGTTTCAATCTGAGATTATTGATTAGGCGATCTTAGATTTTCAGCAAACAGTAATAAAAGTTAATATCAATCATATCAATCATGCATTTTACTCGCAAGCTAATTGAATACCATATACAAAAAGATTGGGTGTGGCTAGAAAAATTTCTATCAAGGGAGATGACGTCTCATCCCAAGGAGGAGTGCACCCTTTGTGGCCAATTAGAAGAGTTCATGGGCATGCGATGGATGGAGTGCCTAAGCCAATCCACCACTTGGAAGGTACTACCCAATCTATACCGTCAATACCAGAGGAGACAGGTAGCCTTCCAGACTTACCTATAAACTTGGAGCTTGAGATGGAGGTAATGATCGATGTATTGATTCCCATGGATGTCGAGACTTTTGATCCACTTAGAGAGGAAGCATCCATATCATTATATGATGGGTACCGAGTACCTCACTTGAAGACACTACTTGCACTCCTAAGTGTGCAAGAAAAATACGGGTGGAGCGATGCGAGTGTGACCGAGTTGTTCAGGTACCTTGTATGTATGCTTCATTGATTTCTTTTCGGCACTATCATTAAAAACATTTGTGCTTTTTCAAGGTGTTTTATGATTTTTTTCAGGTTATTGAAATATAATATATTACCACCTGCAAATACCATGCCAGAGTCTTGTAATGATGCACGACATGCTTTACAAAAGCTTGGTATGGACTACAATAGCATCCATGCATGTATCAACGATTGCATACTGTTTCGAGGAGAATATGAGACTATGGAGACATGTCCAAAGTGTGATGCTCATAGGTATTGACAGGACTTGCAATGGCAAACCATCCCTCAAAAAGTTCTTAAATACTTTTCGCTTATCCCCCGCATAAACCACATGTTTCATACATCCAGCATGGCGAGCTTGACAACGTGGCATACGCAGAATAGGTCCACAAATGGAGTTCAACGAATATCAGCAGATTCACGTGCATGGAGCCACATTGACTCTACCTTCCCAAGCTTTGCCCGAGAGCCAAGGAATCTTTGGCTCGATCTTGCAATGGATGGCGTGAACCCATTTGGTCTGCGCTCAACTTCTTACAATGTGTGGCCTAGTTCTTGTCAACTACGAAGAAATGACATCTCATTCTTAGCTTACTCGTCCCTGGCCGCTACAAAGTCAAAAATATGGACGTGTATCTTCGTCCATTAGTCGATGAGCTTAAGATTTTGTGGGAGGAGGGGGTCATCATGCAAGATATGAGTAAGCGCGATGGTCGATGGTCTGCCAATATTCGAGCCATTCTCATGTGAACGATGCATGACTTTTCGGGATTCGGAGAGTGCTCAGGTAAATAGGCTTCCGTTCTCGTTGGTAATATCTATCATAGCTCGTTCAAGTTTGTATTCACTGGATAGAGGTGTTGGAATAGGTCTGGTTACCTCAGGTTATCATGCATATCCATTGTGTGGGTCACAGTTAGACTCCCAAAGGTCACGAACCATGAAGAAGATGGTATATCAAGGACACGCCACTTTCTTGCTAAAGGGTCATGAACTCAGGGAAGGTTTTCTTGGATGACCTCCAACATATATGAATGCCGCAATCTGGTACAAGATGAAAATGGTCCACGCGGAGTCATATCTAAATGGAATGCGACGGTTCTTAGTTTTCTACAAGTTGCCATATTGGACCCACTTACACATCAACCACTTGTTGGATCCCATGCATATTTTCAAGAATGTGGGAAGCTTGCTATGGGACCACATCATAGGAAAGAGAGACACTATAGGGGCACGAATGGATTTGAAGGAGGTAGGCAAGATGGAGGTGCTTTGGTCACAGTCGAGTGCTGATGGTTGCATGCAGCTACCTCGCGCTCCTTGGGTTTTTTCCACTAAAGAAGAGTGCATTGTGAAGCAAATAGTCAAGTCTATCCACACTTCAACAAGTATGATGCGTTCTCTTAGGTCTGCGCTTTCTAAAGACGATCAATTATCAGGGCTAAAATCCCATGATTGGCATAAGATATGTCACGTTTGTACTACGAATGGATTGTAATTGGCGTGCACATTTTGCTATTTGGAGCGTAGTCATTGTTCATAATGCTTTCTCATTTGTGGCAGTTTGTATTATCGATCGCGATCGCAGGATGCTACTTGCAAGTAAGAGAATTGCAAGATCTGAATCATAGATGCCAAGGTACATGCTTCCCTATGTTATCAGAGCTAGCTTAGGGTTAGCAATGGAGGATGGATATCCTTAGATTTGAGGGGACAATTGAGTGGGTGGTGCATGTCTAGGGAGAGTGACAAGGATATCCAACACAACCATTCAAGGATAGACATGTGTGCTAACTTGCATGTGTGTCTAAGGTGCTATGTTAATGGATGGGATTCCCGTGAACAATATAACAAGGTGCAAAGGATCATGAAATCTTTGGGTAGCTTGAATGTGGTGTTGAAAAGGAAGAAGTGCTAAGAATGAAAAAAAATTATCTTAATCCTACTATGCTAGATGCATATGTGGAATGCAATCCTAAGCTACTAAAAGTAAATGAAAGCATTATTGAACAAAAAGGTTATTCAAGAAGAGCAAGTAGTTGAAGAAGATCATAAGGATGCTTTGGTAAAGATTTTGCATCACGAGCTATTCTTCTTTCCACAAAATGGAGGGTTTTGTTCCATTCCACACAACTTCCTATTTTGGAAAACCATCCATTGATGAATGTGTTGGTGTTTAGAGATTCAAAAGTGTTATCCATTGGGCCCTTTGACAAAAAACACATGCATTTCTCTGCAATGTTGTGGGCTATGGAGACAAGGAATGTGCACTCACATATAGTTGGCAAACATTATTGCAAGAATGGTAAGGGAAGGTGTTGTGAATCAGCAATAGTAACTTCATTCTTAAATGAAATACAAGGTCACGTATATTAGTGGATGAGTATTTGCAACTAGATCCCCATTTACTAAAATACAATGTCAAGAGTACTTGTGAATTAACAATAACAACTTCATCCTCAAATGAAATACAATGTTAGGTATACATATGGATCTATGTCCATATCTAGAGCCTCATCTATTGAAGTTAATGTAATCAAACCTTTCATGATTCAAACCTTGCATACCAAATGAAGAAATAGGAAAGGGTTTATCTTAATATGACTTAAAAGAGTTATGCAAAACTTACATTAGGTCTAGCTGTGATGAAGAAGTTGGGTCACCTAGTGTCCTAGATGTAGTATGTCCTTCCAGAGTGAAGAGGTGGCAAGCCTCACGCTGAGTAATTCTGATTGATGTGAACAGATCCCAAGAATAAATCAATAGACTCTGATTTCATCATGAGCCCTATGTCTAGCCAAGAAGAAGAAAGAGATTATATGTTGTCCTCCTCATTGAGACCTAACTCCAATCATGGAGAACCAAGAAATGACACTGTAGCATCCCAAGAGGAATGTGTCTCAAAAATTGTGAATTGGTTACATGTCATGTATCTTGCGCAAACCAAGCCTCCATGATAACCACATGATACTATTTAGAAGAGCATCAACTTCAATACCATGTTAAGTGACTCTAGGGTTTATGCAAAGAAAACACAAAATGTATAAACATAAGTAAGAATTTAAAAAATGAAAAGAGAAGAAAGAGAACTTTGAAGTTAATGAATTAATGTTGTACATGAATGGAAGGGTTTAAAATATGGATTCCAAGGGCTATAACCACCACCAATTAGAGCTAAGATAATGCTGAAAGTGGAAGGGTAGCAAGTTGGAAATGTAAACACAACAAACTCTAGGATTGGAACTTGTAAACATAATAACATATTGTCTGAAGAGGAGTGCAATTAATCACACACAACAACAATCCTATGGGTGACAATTGAGATAGTGATATCAAATGTTGAAATTTACCAACAAAGACAAAATGTAGTGTGGGAACTGATGTAGATGACATAAGATACCAAGGCAACCTAGTAAAATGGAAATGCACGTAGCATATGCCAATAGATTTCAAGTCACCAAGCTAATGAAGAGGGCATTAGGTATATTAGGATGGGCTGATGAGGATGTGGTGGCAATCATGGTGGGCTAGATAGCTACTAGAAGGAGTTTTGATTGTTGAAATTTACAAAGCATGGATAAACTAACTAGCTAGGTAGCCCCCTATTTGTAGATCTGGATCCTTCCAAAAGTTTGGGTATTTCCATATGGGATACAAAAACTTAGATAAAATTTGAGATTTGGGGTTTTTTTATTGAGCTGATGAAGATTTCATGTGTAATGTAGCTTGTTTAGCCTAACATTTGATAGCCATCACAAGAGGGGTCAAGTACTTGGAAGGCACTAAAAGAAAAAAAAAGTAACCAAAGTTGCTACATGCCTTAGCATGAGCTTCACTCTATGTCATGGTATATATGGAAGCTCATACTTAGATGAATGCCAATGCTTATGCCATGCCCATCTTGACTCTTCTTGCAATGATATACCGTAGTTGGGACATGAAAACCCCACATAATTGTGCATATCAAATTCATTGAGAAGGCCATAGGAATACCACATTGAGATAAGGATTTTACTAGAGAAATGCTCCAAATATTACTCGTGTTCCTCAAAGTTTGATGAATATAATGCCCTCCTCATTTGAGGTATCATTCTCCTCTTTATGCATGTGTGATACAATGAAGATAAAATAACAAGTGTATAGTATCTAGGCCCTTCTATAGTACATCATTTGAGCATGCTTCTTACCACAAAAACTATAATATAATTCACTCTCTATATGACTCTCTAACACTCTTTTGCAACTACAACAAATGAGACTAGACTAGTTTCATATCTAAATAGCTTATGAATGCTTTTTTAAATAGATTCATATCTAAATAGTTCCAAGCTTATGAGTGAGTTTTTAAATAGATTCAAGGATATGAATGGTTTTTTCCTTAACATGGGGTATATATTCATATATCTTTGCAAGTAATGTTAGTATCTCTCAAGGCAAGAAATATCATTTTCAATGAAGCGTCTCTATAATATACTGATGGGACCTAAAACGGGCCGACACTGGCTCATGCACTAGCCGGACCTCTATCATGCGCTCAACAACCCCACGGCCTCGCGGCCAGGAGCGTGGATGACACATACATCATCTTCCTAAATATCTTGGGTTTGTATCACGTATCGTAGTCCAACTCTAACCCAATTAACACTCCTCAGAGGGAGTCCCAGCACATTGCCAAATAGCACGAAGTACAAACATAGGAGGTCCTCCCACAGCCGCTGACTGCCGCTACCTCACTGCGACTCTCCTACACCTTGGGGATTGGCCCCTCGATGCATCGCTAAACGTATATAACATATGCACACAAACTTCTCTCTTTTATGATTCGTGTATTTCCAGGAGCTATACCATGCTTCTTCACTTTACTTTCCCCTAGACCCAACGCCTAGCCTACAGCTTGGACAACCTTACTCACTCAACGTTGGTCATATTCCTCTAAAAAGCAATTGCTATGCATCCAGGAGATATTATCTGATACTTCTTAAATTTCATGCTTCATGCAAATTGTGAATGTCCACGTGCTCAAACAATTAATAAAATCAGCATTGGTGCACATGTAGAAAACATTTCTTTCAATGGATTTCTCTATCACTCGTATACAGCATTGCATGAACCTAGCACCGAGGAACCCTCGTGCTACTAGGTCCTTAATCTTTAAATATCGTCCAATCTATATGGTATGCATAAAAGACCAGCAAGATTTTCATCATTTCATTCAATATTCACACGCTTTTTATACACTCCAACCCCTCACCCATTTAGGTTGTGCATATTGCATAGGTTTAGGTTCATTTTTCACATTTTTATTGCATAAAAAGCCATAAAAACTCACTAAAACATAAAGGTAGGGCTGAACTGAGGCTAAACCTCATACTTCAGACCCCCCAAACATCCACAAACATGAATCTTATTTTTCCTTCATTTTCGGCACTTAAAATCCATTTTTCCCTTGTATTTTTTATAATATTTAATGACTAAAAATTCAAAATGAGTAATGGGCTGTGGCCCTTAGGTTCATTTGCAGCAAAAAGACAAGTTTAGTTGGTGTGTCTTATGATATTTTCCATTGATATCTCAAAAATACCCAATTTTCCCATATTTTGCATATTTACGGGTTTTTCACTACTAATTTCATCCACAACACTTATGATTTTCTGATTTTCTAAGCATAAACAGTTGAAAGACATTGAAGACAACATTATAATGCATTATCATCTCATGGGAACAAGAATTCATGAAGCAAATTGCATAAAAACACAAATTTCCTTTGTAAAAATGAGATTACCGTTCTTTGCGGGTTGTGGGTTTTTATTTGCCATATCTTGGGACTGATTTCCAGCCACCATTACTGCTCATGACAGTCCACAATCAGCAATCTTCAATCTTCTTACACCATGGAGCAATCCGGTCTTCGTTGGACAAGCATCCATCATCCATTCTTCTTCTTCCTCTTCACCACATGAATCTGCCTTTAGGGGAGAGAGAGGGAGGAGAGAGAAAGACTAGATTTCTATCTCAGCATTCAGGCCACCATTTGACGGGCGAGAGGCGGCGATATGACCAGCAGGGAGAAGGAAGACAAGGCCAATGATCAGTTGGGTGGGTTGCTTGCAGCCCCCCATCTCCCTCATCCTCCCACATGGCGCATTTTTCGGGCGCATCTTCTCTTCCTCTTCTTCACGTTTTTTTTCCTTCTTCTTCATGCCACGATTTTTTTTTGGGCATAAAATGCCTCCCAAGACCCCAAGGGTCACTTACCACTTGGCCCAACTCATGTCCACCTCTTCAAATCTTGACCAATTCTTGGCCATTTCCTCGTCCGGACTCGGAATTGAGCTCTGAAAAATCCTGGGCATCCAACTCGGCATCCCGCATTGGCCAGTCACTCGTGTCAACCCGCATGACTGTCTGAAAAATTATGAAAAATCAACAAGTGTCGCTCGGGCGCCTTTAAAGCACTTTGGCGCTTAAAATCTTCCTAGATCGAGCCGCCGCCTATGACATTGAATATTTTTCCCTTGATATTCGTAATTTTTAGCTATTTTTAAGTGCTTCTCGGCACCAAAATTCCGCTCTCATTGGCGACCACGGGATAGGGCGACTCAGCCCGTCGAATCCACGAACATAGCTGCACATAAACAACAAAAAAAAGCATCAAGCTGATACATAATAGATATATATTAAACACAGCACAATGCTCACCCTACCCCCTGACAAACCAAGGCATGACATCCACAAGGAGTAGGCCTAGCATCATCTAATAGAAGATCCAAAGCGAGTCACTAACCAACTGCTCCAGCACGGCCAAACTAAAAGGAACTGTTAAAGAGGTTGCCCTAAGTGGTGGTCTGAACTACCTACCTAACTAAGGACAACACAATTAGGAGCTCCTACTAGGCGAGGACTCCTATAGCTTGATTCAAGAAGTATCTTCTTTCAGTACATTTCTTCTTTTAGCGCTTTATTTGAGTGACATACTCGGGTATGTAAAAAGGAGGGAGCTGAGCGTAGTGACCCAAGGAGAATAGGGCATCGGCCTCAGGACCTGTCTCGGTACCTAAGAACCTACCAAGCCCTCGCAAGGCGACACTTAATCCTTTTCTAACGCTCACTTTTATTTTCGCTCCAACCTTCCTTATTTCTTTTCCAGCATGATGCCACCCCTAGGAAGACAAGGCATCGGCCCCGGGTCTGACTCATCCCCAAGGACCTACCAGGCCTTCGCAAGGCAATGATCAACTGCATACAAGATTTTTTCCTTGTCTTTTCTTTGATAGGGGTTAGAACCCCTTTTTACACACCTTCGTATTTATTTATTTTCTTGAAGATATTCAGGGTTTTTTTTCCTTTATCATCATTATTTTTCTTATGGCAGGCTTCTCTAACGGCCTCACAACTAACAAGAGCGCCTAGAACAGCTGCCTAGCAGGCTAGCAGAATAGGGTCACTAGAACTCCCTTCTAAAACAGGTCTTTCGATGCCTGACAATGTCTTTACAGGAGGCAACGACTACTCAGACCTCCCTCAAACATACTGAACCTAAACCTCGGGACTTCATGCCTTGGACGCCGGTCCCCAACAAGAAACGAAAAACCCCCCTTAACAGATACTCAACCACATATAACAAACAACCACAGTACTCATAAAGGAAAGATATCACCTGGATAGGGCCACAAGAAGCTTCCATGCAACAAAAAGGCTCCTTCCAAGCTCGCCTTCAAACCTGTCTAGCACAGAACTCAAACAAGAAACCATTAACTGCACCCGCACAAAACAAACAACTGGCCCTCTTGGCCTAATGAAATAAAACACTTCACTACAAAACTAAATCGGCCCTCTTGGCCCAACGAAATAAAGCATTCAAAACCTCACAACACTGACCCTCTTGGCCTAATGAAATAAAACAAAGTAGCACCTACACATCCTTCCTTGGAATAACACAGATATACAATCATAAGCTCCTTTCCAAGGAGGAAAAACAGGCTCGTAGCCCTAAACTAAATGCATGAGGTTATGACCCATCCCTCCTGCATAGATAGCAAGAGGCATATGCATAATATGATATCTAATCAACCTATGGGTCCCAGATAATAACGGTAGATTGGTCTCGGCTACTCTTTGCATCACCCATATCAACCATCATCTGCCATATATTGCATGTTCTGATAACATCCCCCACAAGCGACCGGGTCCTGTTTCATCATTGATCATAATATCCAAACTAGGACCACAATTAAAGAAGAGGTCTTCCTCATAAGCAAGATTTGCTAATGAATCCGCAAACTGATTCCAGTAACGTGGAATCAGCTGAAAAGACACTCTCCCAAACTCCTCAAGTTGGGTCATCGCAGTCCGATGATACATACAAAGAATGGGATTCCGCACTATCAATTGCCTTTCTCTCACGGTGGCGGCCCCTAAGTCATCAATAAACATCTTCAACTCTTCAGGGGATATGTCTTATCTGCTGTTCGTTGCCATGAACCAGACGCATTGCATAAACCAAAGGCCATCACATGGTACACAACAGTACCAAAGATAGTAATCAAAGTTGTTTTCAACTTGTCCTCTTCTGCAATTGCCATCTGGTTATATTGCGCAAAGCAATCCATAAACGAATATATCTCCCTACTCGCTAATTGATCTAAAATCTGGTCAATAAATGGCAACGGGTAGTAGTCCTTAACTGTCCGCTTATTCAGCTCCCTAAAGTCCACACATAATCGAATTTGATTATTTTTCTTCTTTCTGATCACAACTGGCGAACACCATTCTGTGTGTTGCACAGGAAAAATCAAACCCGCTTTCCGAAGCTTCTGTAACTCTTCAAACAGACCGTCTCTCAGTTCGAAAGGTATACGCCTTATTTTCTATCGTACAGGATGACTGCCCTCTTTCAACGGAATTGTATGAACAGCAAGACTAGGAGGAATGCCTCTCAGCTCATCATAACTCCAGGCAAAGATATCGCAGAATTCTTGAATCAAGGACACATAGTCCTCCCTTTCTACTGTGCTGAGCATAGAACCTAATTTGATTGGTCGCGACTCATCAGGCGTACCAAGGTCTAGCTCGATAACATCTGCATCTCTTATGCGATCTTGGGCCTCTATCGGCTCGTTCAAAGTGATCTGATAGACATCTTCCGTGGTGGATCCCTCTTTGGACTCATCACTCGATGATGTTTCACTGGCAGATAAATTTTCTAATGTCTCCAATTCTGTAGAAGATAAAGGAGCTCTCTCACTCTGCGGGGACTCAGGATAAGCAAAAACCACCACGCACTGAGCACCTCTGCCGAATATCAGTCGACCGACAGGTATATCTACTTGACAATCCGCTTGCAAGATCCAAGGTCGTCCAAGTAATACTTGGTAACTTGGACGCCCTGCAAAACGAATCACCCTAAAGTCCAACAGGCATTCTACATTCGCAACAGTGACATGGACCTTAGTAATGCAGCCTTCCGGCTGTCTCAAACTATCATCCGCCATTCTGAGAATTGTGGAGGTATCTTTCTGGATCGCAAGACCCAACCTTTCCATCAGTTCAGAACTCATAATGTTAACAAATGATCCCGTGTCGACAATGGCATAATCTACTAATATCCCATGGACATAGGCCGCAACCCTTGGGCAATGCTTCTTAGCATGCTCGAACCAATCATCACCAACTCGCGCAATACCCAAAGGTTCTACGATATACCCGGTACGCAGGATCTTTCTAAATTCCTTGCATACTCCTGGAGAAAGCTTAATAAGTTGTAAAAGGTTCACATCCGGCTTGACTTCGCAAAGAGAGCTCGCCAAATCGAATTCATGATAGTTCGATAGAGTTTGCTTTTCACGCCAAACTATCCGCTCTTTAGGTCGCTGAACCAGCTTTATTGCCTCTTTTTTAACTTTCACCTTCTTCTTTGGTAGTTCCTTATCCTTCTTAGCATCGGCTTTACTCTCCACGGGCTTCAGAGGTCCCCCTTCCATGGCAGGATCCAGAACTTGCGTTCCTTTGTCGCCCTGCTTAGGGTTTCCGTCGACAGGCTTATCCTTGTCGGCCTCTCTACCCTTTTGACCTCTTGTAAGGACAGCTCGCAGATTAGAGGTTTCAGTGTCATTAACATGCACACCCTCAATCAAACTAACCCCACTACCACTAGACAGCTCCTCTACCGTAGTCTTTGGTCGTTGGAGTATTTGTTTAGGCCCGTCTTCTCGCTGGGAATCATTTCCTTGCACACGATGATTAACAGGCCCTGGTTGTTACCGACTACCTCGCTGGAGGAAACTAATCTTACTCTAGCAAATGGCTGCTAAATGGCCGGATTTTCCACAGATGTCGCACTTGACATTTGGGCAATTTCTTGGATAATGTTGCCCATCACACCATTTGCAGCTAAACCTTGAAGGTGCACCCTCATCTGGGTATCTACTTCCTATCAAATTTTGTTATTTTTTAAGAAAGTTGACATCAACGGCTATTTGTCGATACTGCTACGTAATCATGTCGGTATAATGCTTCATCATGTCCTTAACCTTGCCAAGAACATTGGAAGCGCTCGACTCATAGCCTTGATCATTACCCTGTCGTTCCATCGGCCTAACAATTCAATTAGGAACTGGTTGTTGAACCACAGGCATGGTATTAGGATTAATTGCCTGGCCTCCATCATTTGGAGCCATCTGACTGCTCATAGACATCGACATGCTAGGGGGAGCTGGTAATAAAGGCACATTCTGCATCATGTTCCCTCTCCCATTAGGATTAGCCATCACTATCCCTTGGCTACCACTGCCATTGGCCGTCGCCATATTGTTGCCCAATGCTAGACCCATATTCGAATTGCCTCGGGAAGCATAGGCTGCTTGTAGTCGGGATTCCACCTCTTGTGCTCGTGTAATGGTAGTATCTATATCTCCCAAAGGTACACTACTCAACTGCAATTGGATGTTAAAGTCCAAACCATGTAGGAAGTATTGCAATTGGACAGCTGCGGGGATAGGAATAGAGGTGTCCAACTTACGAAAAACCTCTTTTATTTTCTTCGCATAAGCACGAATATCCTCGTGTGGTTCTTGGCGGGTTACGTTGAGTACACGCAACCAATATTGCCCACCCCATTCAGGGGCAAACTCCCTTCGAAAAGCTCCATAAAATGAATCAATATTCAATATGGTTCCGGCTTCTAAACCATGATACCATATGGCAGCTCTTCCTTTGAGAGTCATATTGAAGAACATCATTAAATGTCCTTCTTCTTGGATGCGACAGTTAAACATCAGCTTTTGGAACTCCCTGATATGGAGTTCCGCATCTTCCTCAACTAGCCCATTAAAAATGGGTAGCGGCTAACCTAGAGCCGGCAAATCCGTCATTCCTGCAAGAATTGCAATAGGCTGCGCCATGACGAGAATTGGTTTTGCTCTAGGAATAGGGGACGGTGGGGTTACACCACCTGCACTTAATGTGGACTAGCTTATGGAAGAAAGGGGAGCACTAGAGCTTCCATCTTCTCCTAACTTACTGCTTGTGGCACCAAGACCACTAGATCCACTCCCTCATAAGGGTTCAGCACTGCTACGCTTAGGGGAATATCTCCTAAAAATTTCAGCACGTCGCCTAGCTCTTTCGTCTCTCTCTTGCTTTTGGATTTCTGTTAGACGATGCTTATCGATCAATAATGGATCAGTCTCAGTATCCTTTGGCATAAACTACTAATTGGTCCCTAGACAACCGAGATTCGAGGACCGCCACTTCTAAGTGGCTCCCGACAAACGCACCACTGGTGGGACCTAAAACGGGCCGACACTGGCTCATGCACTAGCCGGACCTCTATCATGCGCTCAACAACCCCACCGCCTCGCGGCCAGGAGCGTGGATGACACATACATCATCTTCCTAAACATCTTGCGTTTGTATCACGTATCGTAGTCCAACTCTAACCCAATTAACACTCCTCAGAGGGAGTCCCAACACATTGCCAAATAGCACGAAGTACAAACATAGGAGGTCCTCCCACGGCTGACTGCCGCTACCTCACTGCGACTCTCCTACACCTTGGGGATTGGCCCCTCGATGCATCGCTAAACGTATATAACATACGCATACAAACTTATCTCTTTTATGATTCGCATATTTCTAGGAGCTATACCATGCTTCCTCACTTTACTTTCCCCTAGACCCAACGCCTAGCCTATAGCTTGGACAACCTTACTCACTCAATGTTGGTCATATTCCTCTAAAAAGCAATTGCTATGCATCCAGGAGATATTATCTGATACTTCTTAAATTTCATGCTTCATGCAAATTGTGAATGTCCACGTGCTCAAACAATTAATAAAATCAGCATTGGTGCACATGTAGAAAACATTTCTTTCAATGGATTTCTCTATCACTCGTATACAGCGTTGCATGAACCTAGCACCGAGAAACCCTCGTGCTCCTAGGTCCTTAATCTTTAAATATCGTCCAATCTATATGGTATGAATAAAAGACCAGCAAGATTTTCATCATTTCATTCAACATTCACACGCTTTTTATACACTGCAACCCCTCACCCGTTTAGGTTGTGCATATTGCATAGGTTTAGGGTTCATTTTTCACATTTTTATTGCATAAAAAGCCATAAAAACTCACTAAAACATAAAGGTAGGGCTGAACTGAGGCTAAACCTCATACTTCAGACCCCCCATACATCCACAAACATGAATCTTATTTTTCCTTCATTTTTGGCACTCAAAATCCATTTTTCCCCTATTTTTTCCTTGTTTTTCCTATTTTCCTTGTATTTTTTATAATATTTAATGACTGAAAATTCAAAATGAGTTATGGGCTGTGGACCTTAGGTTCATTTGCAGCAAAAAGACAAGTTTAGTTGGTGTGTCTTATGATATTTTCCATTGATATCTCAAAAACACCCAATTTCTCCATATTTTGCATATTTACGGGTTTTTCACTACTAATTTCATCCACAACACTTATGATTTTCTGATTTTCTAAGCATAAACAGTTGAAAGACATTGAAGACAACATTATAATGCATTATCATCTCATGGGAACAAGAATTCATGAAGCAAATTGCATAAAAACACCATTTTCCTTTGTAAAAATGAGATTACCGTTCTTTGCGGGTTGCGGGTTTTTATTTGCCATATCTCGGGACTGACTTCCAGCCACCATTACTGCTCATGACAGTCCACAATCAGCAATCTTCAATCTTCTTACACCATGGAGCAATCCGGTCTTCGTTGGACAAGCATCCATCATCCATTCTTCTTCTTCCTCTTCACCACATGAATCTGCCTTTAGGGGAGAGAGAGGGAGGAGAGAGAAAGACTAGATTTCTATCTCAGCATTCAGGCCACCATTTGACGGGCGAGAGGCGGCGATATGACCAGCAGGGAGAAAGAAGACAAGGCCAATGATCAGTTGGATGGGTTGCTTGCAGCCCCCCATCTCCCTCATCCTCCCACATGGCGCATTTTTCGGGCGCATCTTCTCTTCCTCTTCTTCACGTTTTTTTTCCCTTCTTCTTCATGCCACGATTTTTTTTTGGGCATAAAATGCCTCCCAAGACCCCAAGGGTCACTTACCACTTGGCCCAACTCATGTCCACCTCTTCAAATCTTGACCAATTCTTGGCCATTTCCTCGTCCGGACTCGGAATTGAGCTCTGAAAAATCCTGGGCGTTCGGCTCGGCATCCGGCATTGGCTAGTAACTCGTGTCAACCTGCACGACTCTCTGAAAAATTATGAAAAATCAACAAGTGTCGCTCGGGCGCCTTTAAAGCACTTTGGCACTTAAAATCGTCCTAGATCGAGCCGCCGCCTTTGACGTTGAATATTTTTCCCTTGATATTTGTAATTTTTAGCTATTTTTAAGCACTTCTCGACACCAAAATTCCGCTCTCATATACTCTATGCTAAACTAATACTTACTCTCTTTTAAAAACTTCCTATAAATGTATCCCTTATATAGCTTTAGGTAAAATTAAAATTGAAATGAAGTGGTCAAGTCACATGATTACATATGCTTTTTCAAAAAGTTAACACCATCTTGCATTATACGATCACAATGTTACAATTCTCATAGGGACTTGGAAGTGCTCCTCCCTCGAATAGATTTCTTCTTTGTGCATGCCAAAGTTAACATGTGTAAAGTTAAAGGGTTAGAAAAATTGATCGTGATGGAATGTTCTTGGTCTTTGGACATGTAGGAGCTACAAGTTAGTACAACCATAAGTATAGAAAAAAGTAGTGAATATGAGTTGGTAATCCTTCAATTGATGTTCTCCCATGCTTTTTCAAGGTTTACAAGATACAAGTGCACACATTTATTGGAAGACAACCAACCCATCATATTATCCTTTACTTTCAATTGGTTTCATGTGTATTTGGTGCACATACAAGGACATGCAAACTTTAATAACTCTATTGCAAATCCTTTCAAGAGCTCATAATATTATTTAAAAGGCCTCTTTATCATTAATAGTCCAATACATTGCACAAAACCAAATTAAGGTCATGAGCTTGTATATGTACACAATAGAAAAGTTATCAAGTTCCTTTATAAGTACAAATGACCCACTTGTGCTTGCACTTTGAAGATCCTTTCATGTCTTTTAATACTTAAAAATTGCACTCGAAAGTGAGTTGTAACTTGTACACTACAACTATGCACAACAAAATTGTCCAGTGGAGTTGATGTGTAGTTGATGGAATTGCATTTCAAAATAGAAAAGGTGGGGATCAAATACATGCCACACAAATTTCATTAATCAATGAACGTGTGCTTTATCATAATATTTTTTAAATGAAAGCATAATTCTCTCATGTCCTTCAACATATATTAGAAAAATCAAATGGTATTGAATATATATTTACACAAAATAATTTTTCTTGGGAAGTGCACCTCCAAAAGTGTAAGCGTACCACATGGGATCAATAGAAGGGGGAAATTTATTGTGTATTAAGAAAGGACTTGTTAGTCTCTCAAGTTAAGAATGTCATTTTATTGCCTCTTATAATATATAAGTAAAGGGTATTTTTAAAGACCCTTTGAATGTGCATGATATGGATGGTTTCTTATAGGTGCATTGGTGTCTCTTCAAGTTTAAATATGAATTTATTCTCAATACAAAAGTTCTTAAATCTTGTAGATATACTCAAGGAAATTAGTAGAAGTAGAAACATCATCTTCTACTTATGAACATATGTTTCAAAGACTACTCACAATCAAAAGTAATTGGAGATACTTTACAATGTATTATGCAAAATTGATGGTAAAAGTTTTTATGAGACATAATAAAGGAGAATTATTTAGAAATGGAGTAAGTAACTAGATGTGATATCTCGACTTTAATTTAAAATTTTTTCAACTTCCTGCAAAATGGACTTTAAAATCATTAGATAAAGAAGATCTCGAGCAAAAAGACCCGAGGATCGTAACGTGACATTTTTTGGATTCACAAGGACTGTAGCCACCCATCACGGAAGTTACCATGTTAATGAGAGTTATGAGCCATATTACTCATTAGTGTGAATGTGTATAGTATGGATGGTCCAAAAATATTAGATTTTTGGACAAGACTAGCATATTGTAGATATTATTTATTGTAAATATCCTAAAAAGCTATGAAATTTTTCAGAGCAGGGTGTCATGTAAAAAAGCAAGTGGTTTTTTCAGCTAGTTTTGGAGAATTAATGCAAAAAAAGAGATTAGCAAAATTCCGCGCATGGCGATTGCAGTTTACAGGTAGCAAACAACACTTTGAAAATGGAGAAGAATGAGTGATCTAGAAGATTTCTAACCGAGTGTCTTGAGTGTCTTGGAGTTTTACCCCCCCTTTTGAAGTTAACAGAACCATCAGATTTGTAATTTGAGCATCAAATTTCTGATTTTTCCAAGATCCCCTCCATAAAGAACTATTCTTCTTAGCCACAACCCTTCCTCTTAATTTAGCTATAAATAAGAGGCATGTGGAGCCATTGAGGGTAGTTCGAGCAAGAGGGGAGAGGCTCTTCTTAGGAGTATAGAATAAGAGGGAGTGAGGCAAGAGAAGCGTGAGCACAGGAATTTCTCTTCAAGAATACAAGGAGGATATTCCGAGAGCTCTCAAATTCAATTCCTGCACCCCTTCTATCCTATTCCTTCCTATGGAGTCAAGACTCTTCTCGATTTCTTGAAATCTTTGGTGATCCCTTTCCCTCGCGTCAATCAAAATTCCGTCAATCTAATTACCCCCAAGCTCCTTCACTAAATTTTCCTTTTTTTTGCGGTCTTGCAATTAAAGACCATTGCCTCGATGAAGAAAGCTACAAAGGTCGTGGAGGCAGGAGCTACCAATAACACTGCGCACATGTAAGGTGCCCACCTACCAATTGTCCGGGCACATTTTTAGTGGTCTATCTAAGGGACGTTGTCCAGCACTCCCATGGAATGTTACGGGACTTGTCACCTAGGGTTTCTTGAGTCCACCTTGTAACAGAACGTTTGCGGCCGAACCCACTTGGATCAACCTGAAATTTGGGTCCCTCTAATAGTCAAGGTCTCTTGAAAGCATTCTAGCATCTTGTATTGGACATCCTACTTTATGCATAGATACCCAAGCTGAAGCAAATCCATACTGCACTTGGTTCAAAGAGAATGGGAAACGAGAGGGATGCGCTGCTCAACCTCTCTACCTATAGGGCATAGTCCCATTCCGGTCCCCTAAAACAGCATGAATCGAGGCTCTAACCTAACACTTACGAAGCGTTGGTTGTCGATAAAACCTTGTGAGAAGCATCCCAGTTATCTAGGACTACCCTGCCGTAGGACAGACCCGTGGGGGTTTTTCCGCCCACCCGCTTCCCTCAATGGGCGTTCTTTAGTTATCTAATTAGGTCCTATCACATTTATGTGTGACGTTTAAAATCTACTTCCTTGAGTAAGCCTTTTAAGAAATAGGGTTTTTTTGTGTAATTTATAGCACAGACAGGAACACAAAGCAAACAGTCCATTTGACAAACAAGGAGCAAACAAGTTCCTTAACTTATCTTCAATTTAATCTTTGTCTCCTACCCATATAAGAGAAATTATATATCCCTTCTGCCCTGCAGAAGTAACTGGTCCAAATTACATGGTACCATAATTTCTATCCTTTATCTAGAATAGGATCTCCCAATGCCTCAGATGTTGGGGCCCACAAAGGTCTTCAACTCTGTCCGGACTTGGCAAGGGGTGTCAAGAGCTCCACCTGACCTGCAAGTTGTCTAGGAGTGAAACATCATTCCCGTGGTTTGGCCTTTTCATCACTTGACTTTTAGCCCATGAATCGAGTAGTGCCCTTCTTGGATTTATCCGCAGTGCGATCATGGAGGTGATCTACTCGTGCAAAATATCCTTCCTTAATTAATCCAATTAAGAATCAGGCACAATCAAGGCAGTCATCCCTAATATCATTTTCCAAGAAAACATTCATTTATCATCATGGCAATTTGTTATCATAGACCCCTACCATGAATTTATCACAAATCACAAGCACTTGGAATAATCATCCAAACGACAATTCGACAAGCTATTGAATGTAAAAATATTTAAGATGTTTGATCAACAAACAAAACCAATTGTATTTTTCCAAACAATGTAAGAATAGACACGATAACATTTCCATCACATATTTGCTCTCCCCCTTGGGATCAAAGAGCGATTTTATGTAAAATTTACTAACACTTCCTTGTTTTGGCTAAGGCATATGCTAAGGTTTCAAACATTATACAAGACGTAAGTTCTATTGATCAGTTACATTGGTGGATAACCCAACCTTCTTCCGAACAAGAATAAAAGTATTGGTAATGCGAAACCTTCATAGGATGGGTGCAAGACTTTTAATGCAAGATCAATTCATCTACCATCGATGTATGTTTCATATAATCCTTCCCATGCATGTATTGTTTATGTGCATAACCCTCAAGGTAACCTTGCAAACCTTAAAAAATATTGTCCTAAGTAAATAGTAATCGAAGACTTATCAATGCTTAATAATTTATTAGAGAGAATGAAGAACTTTGACGTGAGTGGCTAGAGGTGGGGTGTATCTCATAGTTCCATCAGCTCTTGTCACACCTACTGTAGTTGGATTGATAGTGATGTCCTCGCCTGAAGCTTTGTTGCTAGTTGTGGGATTGCCATCCACACGTGACATTCTTTGCTTGGGGGCCATCATCAATAAGTAGATTTGAGAGATAAAGAAGGTGGAATGAATTTGAGATGGGAGAGCGTAAGAGAAGATGGCTTAGTCGAAGATCGAGATAGGGGGAATTGAGCTAACTCTCTCCCTTACAACCTCTTTGGGTAACTCCTCTCTCTCTCTCTCTCTCTCTCTTTCTCTCTCTCTCTCATCTCTCATCTCTCATCTCTCTCTCTCTCTCTCTCTCTCTCTCTCTCTCTCTCTCTCTCTCTCTCTCAAGCTTCTTCTCGCAATCTCTTGGAGGGGTATCCTTCTACCTCTTTCTTACAGCCTCTTGGGGTTCCCTTGTGCTTCCTTGTGTCTCTCTAACTGCTCCCCATGCCTCATATTTATAGTTAACAAGAGAAGAAGGGTTGTGGTTGAGAAGAAGAGTTCTTTGTGGAGGGGATCTTGAAAAAATCAATGATCTAATGCTCAAATCATAAATCTGATGGTTCCATTGGCTCCAAAAGGGGGGTAAAACTCTAAGACACTTGCTTAGAAATCTTTTAGATCACTCCTTTTTCTCCATGTTCAAAGTGCTATTTATTGCATGTAGACTATAATTGTGGTGCTCACGATTTCTCAAATCCCTCTTTTTTAGTATTAAATCTCCACAACTAGCTTTAAAATCACTTGTTTTTTTTTTTACATGACATCCAGTTCTAGAAACTTTCATATCTTTTTAGGATATATTCAATAAGTAATATCTAGAATATGCTAGTTTTGCCCAAAAATCTAATATTTTTAGACCATCCATACCATACACATTAACACTAGTGATTAATATGGCTTATAACTCTTGTTCACATTGTAACTTTCGTGAAGGGTGGCTGTGATTCTTGTCGATTCGAAAAAAATATCAGATTACGACTCTCATTTTTTAATATAGATATTTTTAATTAAATAAAAATAGTTAATTATTAATATTAGTTAGTTTTACCTTAGTTAGTCTTTAGTTAGTAATCTTACTAATTTATTAATTAACTAACTAACTTTCGAACTAACCAACTAATTTTTAATTGTGTGGAAATATTATAGGACACAATTACTACAAATGAAATTGCGAGTATGGGGATTACAAACGAAGCCGTGAATACCATTAACCAAGCACCCATCATAGATCTTCATGTGTTTTTTCTTAAATAAAAGGAGCTAGCATGCCTTTATTCCCTGAATAGGCAACATAACCTGCATGCAAAAATAAAGATTTTATTTGATTTATGCATATAATTTCTTTGAGAGATTCTTAACCGTGAATTCCAAGGGTTACTTGGGTATGTACGAGATGAACCTATGTGAGTACAAGGAAGGTACTGTGTCCCTATAAGATTTGATATTTCTGATTTTTGTGTTGATCAAATGAAATCTTTGAATCAGAAAAGTTAATCCTTGGTATATAAGAGACTTTGAGATGCAATTGCCAAATGATATTGTTCATAATTAAACTAATCAAGATTTTCTTTTATTGTGAGCAAAGACCCATGAAACTCCAAGGGAGTTATCCTCACGTATGAAATTCTTGCTTAAATTCAATCCAAACTAATCCCCAAGGAAGAGGGAATCCATGAAGACTATTAGAAGGTATTGTCACTTATGCTGATTTGTCTCCAAGTTATTTTGCCACTTATGCTAATTTGCCTCAATATTATTATTTTTGGAAATAAAAGATTTTTCTTGGAAATAAAATTATTAAAATTTTATGTATAATGCATTCAAAGTAAGATGTTTATGATTGTAAGCTAGGCAAGACTGATCTTTTCTAAAATCATCAGGCTAAAAGATGGATGACTAAGTACAGATCACCGACTGAGGCAGTATTCTGGTGAACATAGAATGCTGAGTGAGACATTATTCTTGATGGCACTAGACCTCCCCAAGACCAGTGTGAATAAAACCTGCTCCAAGGGGTTTTTCTTTTTTTTTCGTGTTAGTGAGTTTAGACCAATCACGACATGAAAGGTCTTGTCGTAGGAAACTGTAGTTGGCAGGAGGAGGTGAGGATATGAGGGGGCTTTGGTCATAAACTCCTTAGGCTCTTACGAACTACCAAATATCCTTCGATTTCTAGAGTATGTTCTAGGGGTTCCAATACTAGTTGAGGAATAGAACTTAGAGAGAATAATACTTCAAATAGAAGACATTGTCAAAGTTATTTTTCTGAAAGGAACTATTAAGAAGGAATTGCTTTACTCTGTTTTTGTGTCATAAACTAAAGGCATGCAACAAATTAGTATCATGAGATAATTCAAGGAAGTTGATTTTATATGTTGAACCTAAAGTGGTAGGTAATTAAATAACTAAAACTACTCTCTCAAAGGAAGTGGGAGGATGGAACCTCGATGGATCCAAAGCTATGGCTAAAGCTGAGAGCTTTCCTAAGAAGGAATAAAAATCACACTTGATGGATCATTAGAAACCAGAAAGACTGACTCACATAGCTTTAGAATTTGCTAATATTAATTAGCCACTAGTAATAGATTTGACCAGAATAAGGCAATCATCATTGTGGGAGCGGCCGCAACTTTCACAAGTGGGGTAGGCTCAAGCCAGCCTAGTTAGCAAACTCCAAGGGTTTTATAGCTGTCTCGTTCTTCGTCAGGGCGCTCTGCTAGATCTGCTTTAGCGCGATCGGATGCTTCGGCTTCGAGCAGACGATCTCGACGCTCACGACTTGGGCCAGAGGGAGGGAGTGCATCGGGATCAGGGGGATGCTGCTGTGGAGACACAGATGTGGTGTCTCCGTCTCTTCGTTCAGCTGGAGCTACGTCACACTATGGGGACGTCTACTCCAGTTACTCCGGCTTTTACGCAGCCGTCAGCATAGGTGGCACCCCTTTGGGTGCCACTCCGAGAGAGATTACCCCCGTTGGTACACCGGATGCAGAGGGGTCTCCTGGATATGCCTAGAAGCGTGGACACAGATGGGAGAGGACCCATCTTAGGCAGACTTCTAGGGGTTATGGATATGTGGTCGATAGTAGGTTAGGAGCCATCATCATGAATGATGAGGGGAGGAGGGTGTGGCTCGCATGAGAAAGTTGTGCCAACAAGTTTTTCGACACAACGTCTTGGATCATTGGAAGAATATACCGGAGGGGAGCAAGGACTACATAGTAGCATCCTTGCATGAGGAGTTTCTGGTGCCATGTTGAGATGACAAGCTCATGCGGACATTGATGATGGACTGCCTGGTTAGATGGGTCTACACATCTACACTTAACACGTCGGTGGTCATTATGACTCTCACATGGCCACTGACTCATTACTTATTATATTCAGGTTATTACACCTATTTACAGCTGGCATAGTTATAGCGCCAGTCGACTAGGGTAGTCGGTTATGCATTGTTTGACTTAGTAGGCCACTTTCCTTTATGTTGTATCTTATCTATACTTTGTGTACATTGTAAAGTGTGTGGAAGAAGAAGAAGAAACTAGCAAGAAAACGTTTTGGCCTCCATCTCTCTTCTTGTCTCTTGAGTGAGCTTCTCCTTGTGCATTCTGTGTGTGTTCGGCGCAGCATCTTGAGCAAGTCCCCCCACCACGCGATTCTTGACATGCCAACCGCAGTAGATAGATTCTCTATGGGCTGGATGATGGATTGCATGTGTGCATACATGTCACATAGATGATCCGACGTACGCAAGGCAATCAAGAGTGGGGTTGCAAAGCCCGAGTGGTTAGATGCAGACGACTGGTGCCGCGACTGAGGGAGGAGGCTACAGATTCTCCAGGATGTTGGAGTCAGCAGCGTGAGGCAGCAAGGGCACGACTCGAGGCCGGAGTGGTCCATCATCTTGGGAGTGGCGGCCACAGGACATATTTGGAGAACTTTATAAGTTTTTCTTTTGTTTTGCTTGTTTGTTTTTTGAAATATTCTTTGTACTGAAATCATGTTTCTAATAGTTAGCATTTTGTTTTCTTTGCAGCACTCCATTACAAATCACGATCCAACTAGCCTTGAGACTCAATATGCAAAGAGGCATGGTCTCAATGCATTGATTGACCGATTGTATAGACGCGGCGGCCTTGTAAGTCACTCATCTTTCTTGTTCGTAGTTACCATGAGATATTTGAATGCATTATTGTATGGTGGACTGATGTGTTGTTTCTTTTTCTGCAGAGTCCATTCGATGCTCCTTTGTGGCGGGATGAGCTTTCGGGGGACGAGGATGCGTAGCTCGCCCTTGGATCCTTGGAGCTCACAAACCTTTATTTTTGAGTCGCCTGATTTATGTAGACATGTACTATGTATTAGTGATATCCTATAATGACTGTAACAATCACTTTTTATGCAATCATGTATTTATTTCATGTATGAGTTTTATGATTTCAGTATACATTCTTTTTGTTTGCAAGCGCTTTGTACACAGTAGTGCAGCCCTGCCACAAAAAAAATTTTATCCCTGTTACCGTCGCTATTAGCGTCGCTAATTTTATTGCTCGTGTCGCTATTGGCGTCGCTATGCGCATCGCAAAGCGTCACTATTTACGTCGCATTTGCGACGCTAATAGCGACGCCAATAGCGACGCCAATACCAACGTTTCTATGGCATCGTTAATAACGACGCTTTTTGCGACGACGGGGGCAAATTTTGTTGTTTGTATTTTCGTTGCTTTAAACGTCGGTATAAGGCCTATATCTTGTAGTGGAAGGAGATGAATTCAAAATAGCTTTTAAAACTGAAAGAGGGTTATACCACTTCTTGATTATGCCATTTGGGATTTCCAATGCACTCGCTACTTTTCAAACCCTCATGAATAAAATATTACAACCCTTCTTGTTCAAAACAATCCTTGTTTTCTTTGATGATATTCTCATCTATAGAAACTCCAAGGATGAGCATGTGAAGCATATATGAGTCTTTGACACATTACAAAGGCACACACTCTTTGCCAAGATGATCTTAGGTCATGTTGTGGGAGAGCAAGGCATTAGAGTGGATCCCAACAAGGTGAAATGTGTTAAAGAATGGCCTACTCCTATGAATGCAACCTCCTTTATAGGATTCCTTAGGTTATCATCCTTCTATAGGAGATACATAAAGAATTATGCTCATGTGGTGGCTCCATTGACGGATAGACTTAAAAAGAAGGCTTTCCTTTGGGACTCTATCACTGATCAAAGTTTCAATGAGTTGAAATCTCTTTTAATTTCAACACCTATCCTTATATGCCCAGATTTATCTGAGTTTATCATATGTGCGGATGCTAGTGGAAGAGGAATTGGGGATGTTTTATGTCAAGATCACGGAGTCATAGCTCATGAAAGTCGGAAGCTTGATGACAAGGAGTATCAATTACATGTTTATGAGCAAGAGATGTTGGCAATATTACATGCTATTAAAAAAAATGACATCATTACATATATGGCAACTATTTCAAGATCAAAAGTGATTATCGTGTGCTGAAATACTTCCTTTCACAACCAAATTTCTCTCATCAAGTAGTGAAGATGGTTAGCTACTCTTAAAGGATATAACTTTGAGATATCTTACATGTTTGGAAAAGACAATGTGGTGGTGGATGCCTTATCAAGAATGTGGGCATGTTCTATCTCTACCATTTCAATTGTGCATAAGGATTGGATCCATGACATTCAAGAAGAGTATTTACTTGATGAGCAAACATCTAAAATGGTGAAGGAATTTCAGCAAGGAAAAGGAGAAGAGGTCTTTTATGGTATCAAGGATGGGTTTTCTTGACTCCTCATTCATCTTTTAAAGACCACATTTTGCGAGAGATGCACTCTTCACCTTTAGCGGGACATCATGGTTTGTTCAAAACATTTGATAATACCCATAAGAGCTTTTATTGAAAAGGGATTTTAAGATATGTTAAAGACTATGTCATGAGTTCTCTTCTATGTCAACAAAATAAGGATTCCACACTTTTACCCAATAGTTTGCTTTAGCCACTACCTATTCCTCATGGGAAGTGGACTAATATTAGCATGGATTTCATAATGGGATTGCCTACCACAAAACACGGGTGGAATAGCATTTATGTTGTAGTAGACCGGTTGACTAAATCAGCCTATTTTGTTCCAACAAAGGATCAATTTATAGCAAAGCAAGTGGCTGATCAGTTTATGGAATGTGTATTTAAGCTTCATGGAATGCCAATGAAGATTTTGTTTGATCATGACATCAAGCTTATGGGCAGCTTTTGGAGGAGTTTGTTCTCTTCTATGGGGACTATTTTGACTCCTAGTACGGCTTATCATCTACAAATAGACGGGAAAATTGAAAGGGTCAACAAATGACTAGAAGTTTATTTGTGTCATTTTTTCCATGACAGATAAAACACATGGGATCATTGGCTTCATCTTGCAGAATTTTGTTATAAAGATACTCATCACATGAGCATTGGAATGTCTCATTTTGAAGCATTATATGGCTACAAAGGTTAAAGTACCTTTCGCATTGTGTCATGATGATGTGAATCCTAATGCCGGTGAAGAGTTAGAGAAGATAGAGACTCTTATAAAGCAATGCAAGGATAACATTGAAAAAGATTGAGAGATAATGAAGGCCTATGAGGATGAGAAAAGAAGACATGTGAAGTTTGATAAAGGTGAATGGGTTTTCTTGAAGGTTCCAAAATCCCATTATGCTTCTCTTAAAGGAGGATATAATAAAATTGCTCATATGTATTATGGTCCATACCAAATAATTAAGAGAGTTGGGGAGCTTGCCTGTCAACTTGATTTACCTTCAACTATATGCATCCACAATGTCTTTCATGTATCTCAGCTTAAGAAGTATGTCGGCCCTAAAATCCATGTTCTTGAAGAACTATCTCCCCTTGATGAAGATGGTTTGATAATTTATGAACCTGAAAAGTTTATTGGTGAGTAGAAGAAAGTTCTAAGGAACTAAGTTCTTGTTGAGTATTGTATAAAGTGGAAGGGTTTGTCTATCGAAGAATCTTCTTGGCAGCATGCTTCGTATTTGGAACAATTTCCATGGCTTCTTTAAGAGGATAGTTCATTCACTAGACAGTAATCAACTTGCTTCAATAAATTTTGTTCTAAAGTTAAATGCTTTATCTTCATTAAAATTTTATTTTGATGACATGGTTGGATACTACATATTTTCCTCTACATTTCTATACCTCACACATGGAAACCGAACACTTCTACTTCAAGATATGGCCAGATTTGTACTGCAGTGTGTTTTGAATAGCCTACAACAATTTGCTCCACTTACATGATCTTTCTTCATCGACTTATTTGATCTTATTCAACATGGACTCCTGTTTTAGTGTGACTTCATCTATTCCAAACTATTCTTGTACTCATCCTTGTATCTTGTCCCAAATTTAGCTTTGACGACAAATCTCTTTTAGGCCGGGATGGCTTGTAATAGAGTAAAAATGCCTTCATACCTTAGCCAACATTTCGCCTATTAGGATTAAGTATAAAAGGCTAAGTTGTAACTAGCCAAGGATCTTTTTTCCATTTTACAACATTTCATATTTGAGGTCTCAACCTCCCACCATCTAAGAGGGTGCATACTCTTGGTCACCATAGCTTGGGGTGCATACCATGTTGCAGCTTCTCATCACTTGATTCTCAGTCATTCATGGTAATATCATTTCATGCCTAATGACCTTGGATATGGTTTCCTAGCATTTTAGTCTATTTCTTTGTATTTTCAATTTAATGGTTTCCTATGGGAATTAGCTTCTTTACAAACAGCATCGGCAACAATATAGTCAACATCTTAATCATCTAACATCTTGGTCCATCCATCGAGGCATTTTTTCATCAACATTATCATCATTTAAATTTAAGCATACTAGAAACTTTATTTGTCATTTTCCTGTACACTTTGCTAATACATTCTTGTCATAGTACTTGAAGCAATACTTTCAACAAGGAGAGAAGCATTTTCTCAAATAATCCATCAAGAAGAGCCTTTGAAATATCACAAATTGGATTCAAAACGACCAAGATAAGAACATATTTTCATGTTACAAGCAAGTGAAGGTCATCGACCAAGGTGCCTGAAAAGAAGGTTCATGATGTCTCTTATGAAAACACTATTTTTTGCCATCAAGAGCAACAAAGCATAAGAAATTTTTCACTTCAAGTGTCCACCAACAAAGTTTTACAATGGCAAATTAGCAAAAAATTGGATTAAAAGAATACAGAGAAAGCCTTCCAAACTCCAAAAATAGTTATGAAAGAATGTTTTAACTTTAAAATTATTTGTTAATGGTTAGGGTTGGATTTATGGGAAATTTCTCCATTTCTTTATAATTTTAAATGTCATCCTCCATAGCCAATCTCTCGTGATCATGAACATGTTTGGGCACCAAAATCAAATATTAACAATATCCAAAGACTTTCTAATAGAAACAAGGACAATACCATTTCTTATAACTCAAGGTCCTAGGGCTTGAGTTACAATGGATACAAATCCAAAAAATACATGTTTAATGCACATATTAGATCATTTTTAAATTGTGCATTCAAGAGATATGAATGGAAATTTCTCATCATTCCACAACATCATATGTCAGAATAAACTTGATTAATTCACTAGCTAACTAATCAGTTAATAAATCAATTTATTGCTTGACATGATGTGTCATTAGTAAACTCATTGATTACTTGTGATTTTTTATAATGTCTATTGGCTCTTAATGATCAATCAATTAACTAGTTATATCAACTACTTAATAAAACATACTAGCTAAGTAAGGTAACTGTTGATTAATTGTACATATTATTATTCAATTACATCATTATTTGCACTAATTTAATTTGGTGAATTAATCATACTTCTTATTTATTATACTTTCCATTAAGTAGTTACACTAATTTATTGATACCACACTCATCATTTTTATTTGATAATAATTTAATTAATCAATACTAGAGCAATGTATACTAGCTAATATTTGTGCAAGTTACTTACACATCTAGTATCTAGGTAGTCCTTGGATTGTGATGATTATCTAACCATAGATGGCAGCCTAAATTATCAACTAGATACACTAAGGAGGAAAGACAACAAGGGAAATTGGAAGAGAAAGAAGACCAAATATCAAAACAGACGGAAGCTTATAAAATCTTAAAATAGTAATAGTTAGAAATGGAAGCTACCAAGATAAGCCAAACAAATCCATAATAATACTAGAATTATGTAGTCTCCACTACTATAAAAATAGTAATTGAAGAGCCCATTGCTCATTTAGAAGGATGTGTATAGATGCATAATATGTGTTCTTTTAGGCCATAAACCCTCAATTTTTCATATTATCTCATGAGCTATCTCTAGTATAACGTGCCTGCCCAAGCTATTCCTCAGCGGTATGTTCTTAATAGCCCATCAAGAGATGTCCTAGGAAGCACTCTGCCATCTGTTTGAATCTGGCGAGATGGTCTGGAGACATGCGTGCGAAGATGTCCTGTAACTCCTCATCGCTCATCCCTCGACTCATCCTGAAAATGTCACCTGCACATACAAAAAATGATGTTAGAATAATCAATTTAAATCATACAAAGCACAGTAATATAAATTATTTTAAAAAAATCTCACTAAAAATCCATATCTTATGTACCTTTATAAGAGATTGGTCAACGAATTGAGTAAGTGGATGCTCCAAGTATGAAGTATCCTATGGTCCCATGTTAATCTCCTGACACAACTCCGCATACACTGGAAGGTCGATAGACATGTCACCACAAAAGAATGAGTCCGCCTCGTTCTCAAAAAATTCTTGGACTCTTGTATTTCCATCATTATTAGCCGATGCTGGCTCCAAGCTTTTGACGGCCTCCACTCCTTGCAATATCGACCCCTCTATTTCCATATTATCTTCATCTATGCTCGGAACATCGCTTTGATCATATACTCTCGCACTTCGGGGAGTTGAAGGTATAACATACCACCATCGAGGTTGTCGGGGGTTTGGATAGAAGATTACCTATTCACAAACACATACAAGAGAGTTCAAACCATTGTGATATAAACCATGTTGTAATACAATTAGCAAGCAAATGAATCCATGCACCTGTTCACAATGGGCCGGCAACACAAAGGTGTCGCGCAAATCCGTCCATTTTTTTTCAGAATCTATTTCGAGAAATCCAGATGGACCTCCTCGAACTGTTGCTCCAGCTCCTCCAAGTACCACTTTGAACCACTGCACATCGAATAATATCATGGAGAAGCTACGGTAATCCACTGTAATAATACTTTGCAAGTTCCCAAAATACTCCATCTCATCTACAACCGTGTTTGGATCCGTTGCTCATCATCGGCTCTCTTGCTCGAACCTTGCCATGACACCACAGTCCATTGTGGAGCGCATTTTGTCAATACTCTCACGCGAAAATGCCGTCTGCGCGACCACGCTGCACTATATATTTTGTACTATACATTAAAACACTCAAATTAGATGTCGCATATAAAATTTAGATATGACAGATTCTAAACCCCTCATCACATTTGGACTACATCCCCTCGAGAATTCCCACTTCTCCATTGAGACCTCAGTCCCTTCGCGAGAAGCTGCGGGGTCAAGGCTCCAAGCAACCATCACGTTGACATAAACCGCGACATCTCCTCCATGCCTTCGGGATATCTAATCGGTCGATGATGCATACTACGTTGGAATTCAGCTCGCACTTCCTCTTGATCTTGCCTTGCAATCTGGTACTTGGCGAGCCACGTCTCCATGGAGGCATGGTGCAACATACAAAAACAATTCACCTTCTCTTCCATCGAGGCATCCATTCTTTTTTCTACCCCATTTCCAACCACCACATCTCCAGTCAGTCTATCATCGTCCTTCAGCGAGACCATAGCATTTCATTGTCTGGTTCCACCGTTGGTAGCCATTGTGAAATATGCACTAGCGCCTCAGACACCAACCAACCTTCGGCCATGCTACCTTCTGGCCGAGCTCGTTGTCACACAAAGCCTTTCAGGGTTTTCATGAAGCGCTCCAGGAAGAACATCCATTGCATATGGACAGGTCCAGCAATCTCCACTTTATCCATAAGATGCACAAGAAGGTGGATTTGTATCGTGAGCATGCTAGTGGGCAGGTATTTCTCAAAGAGACAGACTGTCTCCACTGTTCCCTGCCTCACGGATTCAATAGAGGACGTCTTAATCTCTTTCTGTGAGATCCATTGCACCAAAGTCGACAACTTGTAAATGGCCCCGTGAATTTCTGGAGTAAGGCATCTTGCGATCGCGATCGGTAGTACAAATTGCCACAAATGAGAAGGCATTATGAATAATGGCCACATTCCAAATAGCAAAATGCCCACGCTAATTACAATCCATTCGTAGCACAAACCTGACATATCTTATGCCAATCATGGGATTTTAGCCCCGATAATTGGTTGTCTTTAGAAAATGCGGACCTGAGAGAATGCATCAGACCCGTCAGAGTGCGGATTCCATTTGGATGTGATTTCGCGTGGACCATTTTCAACATTGAGGTTGATATTGATGCATCCATGGTGTTGAAATCTAAACTTCAAGATGTAAGAAATGATTTACTGATTGATGTAAAAAATGCATGGGACATAGTAGTTGAGTGATTTATTGATGTGATATCTCGGCCATATACCATGCTCAAGGATTTGTTTGTCCCGGTAGATAATTATTTATTATTGTAGAGAAAAAAGGCATTGGTTCATAAGGTTCATGAGTTGAAGACTAAATGTTTGGACTTGACTAAAAGATTGGATAATGCCTTAGATGCTAAAAGGAAAAGTGATGAATATGTTACTTCATCATTGCAACAAAAAGATTAGTGACAAGGATGGTATGATTAATGAAGTTCTTCATGAGGTGAATATAGAGTTGAAGGGGATGGAACACGATTCTTCTTTGGGATTTAGTGGTGATCAGTCAATTATTGAGGTGTCTTCTTGTATGGCCATTATACCTTATATACCTAGCTACGGTCTCTAGGTTACTTTGAGTATCTTAGAGGGGCTCTACTAGGATTACTTATACAAGTGCTCTAGAGGGCTTTGAGTATAAGTAATCCTAGTCAACAAAATTTATGAGTATCATTGAGGATCTCTTAGTCTAATAATAAATCAATCTCAACAAAAAGCATCTTAGTAATGTCGTTTTTTTGTCCTAGGTCCATGTATAAAAATTAATTCCATCTATGAAATTTATCAACTTTTATTGTAATGATTGGAAGACATCAAATGCAACAATGTAATACAAGGTTACCATGTCAAAGACAATATCAAATAGTAAAAATGTTTGTGCCTGTGTTGGGGTGTGTGTGTGTGTACCATAGTTATAAAATTTGTTCCAATCAATTATACTCATAGTCATAACCTTTGAAGAAAATATCCTATGCTCAATTTAAGGGATTCTTCTTCTATGGCAATACTTTTGGGTTCATTTTGATGAAGTACCATAATGACCATTAGCTAGGGGATCATTTTCTTTTAGTCCTTCTGTTGACTAATTGGCATGATTACTAATTTGTTATACCTATAAAGTTATTACAAAAACAAGGAATCATGCATATCACAATTAGATCCCCTACTTGGACATTATGAAGGATATGACCAATTTTAAGCCATCTTAAAGAGTCACCAATGTACATGGCCCATGGTAAAGCACATTGCATACCATTATCGATAAGTCTATTATTGTGCATCTCAAAATCTCCTAATTAGACTTTATAAAGTGTATGACCAATTTTTAGCCCTCTTAAGGAGTCGATGTAATGGTACCCATAAAAAAAGCAAAGTGCATACCATTACCATAATCATGGATATGTTATCGTTCCAATATATACACACACAGGTGGACTACATCTTGAGTAGACAAAAGGTATTCATTTGAGTAGGCATACATCTCCATAAAGTTATCCATTTGAGTATACATCTCTTTCTATTTCTCTCCCTCTCTCATTTCCTCCCCCTCTCTCTCCCTCTCCCTCTCTTTCTCTCTCACTTCCTCTCCCTCTCACAATATATCCTAACACTCTCCAAAAGCAAAAGGGAGAGGGAGAGAGTGAATGCACTCTCCCTCCCTCTCCCTCTCCCTCTCCCTCTCTTTCTCTTTCCCTCCCTCTCTCATTTCCTCCTCCTCCTCCTCCCTCTCCCTCTCCCTCTCCCTCTCCCTCTCCCTCTCCCTCTCTTTCTCTTTCCCTCCCTCTCTCATTTCCTCCTCCTCCCTCTCCCTCTCCCTCTCCCTCTCTTTCTCTTTCTCTTTATCTTTCTCTCCCTCTCTCTCTCTCTTTCTCTCCCTCCCTCTCCGTCTCCCTCTCTTTCTCTCTCATTTCCTCTCCCTCTCACAATATATCCTAACACTCTCCAAAAGCAAAAGGGAGAGGGAGAGGGAGAGAGAGAATGTACTCTCTCTCCCTCTCCCTCTCCCTCTCTCTCTCTTTCTATTTCTCTCCCTCTCTCATTTCCTCCCCCTCCCTCTCCCTCTCCCTCTCTTTCTCTTTCTCTTTCTCTTTCTCTCCCTCCCTCTCCCTCTCCCTCTCCCTCTCTTTCTCTCTCATTTCCTCTCCTAAACAAGCAAAAGAGAAAGTGATTTAAAACTTAAACAAGAAAAAGAAGGAGAGAGGGAGACTCACCGATGAGATATGGCGACTGTGGGGCAGCTTCTCTTCGCGATGAAGGCTCCTCCTCTCCTTCGCGAACAACGGCGGCGGTGGCGGCAAGTCTTCTTCCTCTCCTTCTCTCACGACGATCACTCTCTCTCTCTCGCTCTCGCTCTCAAAACACAAAACGCAAAAACACAAAATAAAGCCGCGCTCGGTTTTGGCCTGTTTTTTTTCCCTGTGGAGCATCGCTATTTGCGTTGCAAAAGCAATGCCCATAGCGACATCAATAGTGATGCCGCTACGCACGTCGCTACCCGCCGTCGCTATAAGCTTAAACCCTTGTAGTGTTCCTTCATTAGAATTTGATGATACCTCGATCAAAGATCTTTTTTGAAGACCTTTGCATCTTTAAGCTCATCCAAAATATCATCAATTCGGGGAATAGGATATCTATTCTTAATTGTGGACTTGTTTGAGTCCTAATAATCAATGCACATGCAAAATCATCCATTCTTCTTCTTGACTAAGAGCGTGGGAGATACAAACATTGATTGACTTTGCTAAATTAAGCCCATTTGCAGTAATTCTTTGACTTGTCATTCCACTTCTTCCCTCTCAAACTTGGACAATCTTCCCTTTCAAACTTGGACAAGTGATAGGGAGGTTTCTTGATGGGCTTTGTGTTGGAAAACAAATCAATAGGATGGTCCATCTATTGGTTTGGAGGTAAAGATGATGGTGGAATCCTGTCAAGGAGGTTGCATTCATAGGAGTAGGCCATTCTTTAACACATTTCACCTTGTTGGGATCCACTCTAATGCCTTGCTCTCCCACAACATGACCTAAGTATTTAACTTCATCTTCCATGAAAGAACACTTTGTCATCTTGGCAAAGAGTGTGTGTCTTTGTAATGTGTCAAAGACTCATATATGCTTCACATGCTCATCCTTGGAGTTTCTATAGATGAGAATATCATCAAAGAAAACAAGGATTGTTTTGAACAAGAAGGGTTGTAATATTTTATTCATGAGGGTTTGAAAAGTAGCGAGTGCAATGGAAATCCCAAATGGCATAATCAAGAAGTGGTATAACCCTCTTTTAGTTTTAAAAGCTATTTTGAATTCATCTCCTTCCACTACAAGATATAGGCCTTATACCGACATTTAAAGCAACGAAAATACAAACAACAAAATTTGCCCCCGCCGTCGCAAAAAGCGTCGTTATTAACGATGCCATAGAAACGTCGGTATTAGCATCGCTATTGCCGTCGCTATCAGCGTCGCAAATGCGACGTAAATAGCAACGCTAATAACGACGCTTTGCGACGCGCATAACGACGCCAATAGCGACGCGAGCAGTAAAATTTGCGACGCTAATAGCGACGGTAACAGGGATACATTTTTTTTTGTGGCAGGGCTGCACTACTGTGTACAAAGCGCTTGCAATTAAAAAGAATGTATACTGAAATCATAAAACTGATACATGAAATAAATACATGATTGCATAAAAAGTGATTGTTACAGTCATGATAGGATATCACTAATATATAGTACATGTCTACATAGATCAGGCAACTCAAAAATAAAGGTCTGTGAGCTCTAGGGATCCAAGGGCGAGCTACGCATCCTCGTTCCCCGAAAGCTCATCCCGCCACAAAGGAGCATCGAATGGACTCTGCAGAAAAAGAAACAACACATCAGTCCACCATACAATAATGCATTCAAATATCTCATGGTAACTACGAACAAGAAAGATGAGTGACTTACAAGGCCGTCACGTCTATACAATCGGTTAATCAATGCATTGAGACCGTGCCTCTCTGCATATTGAGTCTCAAGGCTGGTTGGATCGTGATTTGTAATGGAGTGCTGCAAAGAAAACAAAATGCTAACTGTTAGAAACATGATTTCAGTACAAAGAATATTTCAAAAAAACAAACAAGCAAAACAAAAGAAAAACTTACAAAGTCCTCCAAATATGTCATGTGGCCGCCACTCCCAAAATGATGGACCACTCCAGCCTCGAGTCATGCTCTCGCTGCCTCACGCTGTTGACTCCAACATCCTGGAGAATCTGTAGCCTCCTTCCTCAGTCGCGGTGCCAGTCGTCTGCATCTAACCACTCGGGCTTTGCAACCCCACTCTTGATTGCCTTGCGTACGTCGGATCGTCTATGTGATATGTATGCACACATGCAATCCATCAACCAGCCCATAGAGAATCTATCTACTGCGGCTAGCATGTCAAGAATCACGTGGTGGGGGGACTTGCTCAAGATGCTGCGCCGAACACACACAGAATGCACAAGGAGAAGCTCACTCAAGAGACAAGAAGAGAGATGGAGGCCAAAACGTTTTCTTGCTAGTTTCTTCTTCTTCTTCCACACACTTTACAATGTACACAAAGTATAGATAAGATACAACATAAAGGAAAGTGGCCTACTAAGTCAAACAATGCATAACCGACTACCCTAGTCGACTGGCGCTATAACTATGCCAGCTGTAAATAGGTGTAATAACCTGAATATAATAAGTAATGAGTCAGTGGCCATGTGAGAGTCATAATGACCACCGACGTGTTAAGTGTAGACATGTGGACCCATCTAATCAGGCGGTCCATCATCAATGTCCGCATGTGTTGAGCTTGTCATCTTAACATGGCACCGGAAACTCCTCGTGCAAGGATGCTACTATGTAGTCCTTGCTCCCCTCCGGTATATTCTTCCAATGATCCAAGACGTTGTGTCGAAAAACTTGTTGGCACAACTCTCTCATGCGAGCCACACCCTCCTCCCCTCATCATTCATGATGATGGCTCCTGACCTACTATCGACCAGATATCCATAACCCCTAGGAGTCTGCCTAAGATGGGTCCTCTCCCATCTGCATCCACACTCCTAGGCATATCCAAGAGACCCCTTTGCATCCGGTGTAGCAACGGGGATAATCTTTCTCGGAGTGGCACCCAAAGGGGTGCCACCTGTGCTGACGGCTACGCAAAAGCCGAGTAACTGGAATAGACGTTCCCATAGGTGTGACAAATCCTGGAGGTGACGTAGCTCCAGCTGAACGACGAGAAGGAGAAACCACATCCGTGTCTTCGCAGCAGCATCCCCCTGATCCCGATGCACTCCCTCCCTCTTGCCCAAGTTGTGAGCGTCGAGATCGTCTGCTCGAAGCCGAAGTATCCGATCGCGCTAAAGCAGATCTAGCAGAGCGCCCTGACGAAGAACGAGACAGCTCTTGGTCTGCCATCCCTTTGAATCTGGCGAGATGGTCTGGAGACATGGGCGCGAAGATGTCCTGTAACTCCTCATTGCTCATCCCTCGACTCATCCTGAAAATGTCACCTGCACATACAAAAAATGATGTTAGAATAATCAATTTAAATCATACAAACCACAGTAATGTAAATTATTTTAAAAAAATCTCACTAAAAATCCATATCTTATGTACCTTTATAAGAGATTGGTCAACGAATTGAGTAAGTGGATGCTCCAAGTATGAAGTATCCTATGGTCCCATGTAAATCTCCTGACACAACTCCCCATACACTGGAAGGTCGATAGACATGTCACCACAAAAGAATGAGTCCGACTCGTTCTCAAAAAATCCTTGGACTCCTGTATTTCCATCATTATTAGCTAATGCTGGCTCCAAGCTTTTGACGGCCTCCACTCCTTGCAATATCGACCCCTCTATTTGCATATTGTCTTCATTTATGCTCGGAACATCGCTTTGATCATATACTCTCGCACTTCGGGGAGTTGAAGGTATAACATACCACCATCGAGGTTGTCGGGGGTTTGGATAGAAGATTACCTATTCACAAACACGTACAAGAGAGTTCAAACCATTGTGATATAAACCATGTCGTAATACAATTAGCAAGCAAATGAATCCATGCACCTGTTTACAATGGACCGGCAACACAAAGGTGTCGCGCAAATCCATCCATTTTTTTTCAGAATCTATTTCGAGAAATCCAGATGGACCTCCTCGAACTGTTGCTCCAGCTCCTCCAAGTACCACTTTAAACCACTGCACATCGAATAGTACCATGGAGAAGCTACAGTAATCCATTGTAATAATACTTTGCAAGTTCCCAAAATACTCCATCTCATCCACAACCGTGTTTGGATCCGTTGCTCATCACCGGCTCTCTTGCTCGAACCTTGCCATGACACCACAGTCCATTGTGGAGCGTATGTGTCAATACGCTCCACGCGAAAATGCTGTCTGCGTGACCACGCTGCACTATATATTTTATACTGTACATTAAAACACTCAAATTAGATGTCGCATATAAAATTTAGATATGAGAGATTCTAAACCCCTCATCACCTTTGGACTATATCCCCTCGAGAATTCCCACTTCTCCATTGAGACCTCAGTCCCTTCGCGAGATGCTGCGGGATCAAGGCTCCATGCAACCATCACATTGACATAAACCGCGGCATCTCCTCCATGCCTTCGGGATATCTAATTGGTCAATGATGCGTACTACGTCGGAATTCAACTCGTGCTTCCTCTCGATCTTGCCTTGCAATCTGGTACTTGGCAAGCCACGTCTCCATGGAGGCATGGTGCAACATACAAAAGCAATTCACCTTCTCTTCCATCGAGGCATCCATTCTTTTTTCTACCCCATTTCCAACCACCACATCTCCAATCAGTCTATCATCGTTCTTCAGCGAGACCATAGCATTTCATTGTCTGGTTCCACCGTTGGTAGCCATTGTGAAATATGCACTAGCGCCTTAGACACCAACCAACCTTCGGCCATGCTACCTTCTGGCCGAGCTTGTTGTCGCACAAAGCCTTTCAGGGTTTTCATGAAGCGCTCCAGGAAGAACATCCATCGCGTATGGACAGGTCCAGCAATCTCCACTTCATCCACAAGATGCACAAGAAGGTGGATTTGTATCGTGAGGATGCTAGTGGGCAGGTATTTCTCAAAGAGACAGACTGTCTCCATTATTCCCCGCCTCGCGGATTCAATAGAGGACGTCTTAATCTCTTTCTGTGAGATCCATTGCACCAAAGTCGACAACTTGTAAATGCCCCCGTAAATTTCTGGAGTAAGGCATCTTGCGATCGCGATCGGTAGTACAAATTGCCACAAATGAGAAGGCATTATGAATAATGGCCACATTCCAAATAGCAAAATGCCCACGCTAATTACAATCCATTCGTAGCACAAACCTGACATATCTTATGCCAATCATGGGATTTTAGCCCCGATAATTGGTTGTCTTTAGAAAATGCGGACCTGAGAGAACACATCAGACCCGTCAGAGTGCGGATTCCATTTGGATGTGATTCCGCGTGGACCATTTTCAGCTCGTACCAGCTTGCGGCGTTCATACGTGTTGGAGGTCGTCTAAGGAAACCTTCACTGAGTTCATGATCCTCCGACAAGAAAGCAGCATGTCCTTGATATACCATCTTCTTCATGGTTCATGACCTTCGAGAGTCTAACTGTGGCCCGCACAATGGATATGCATGATAACCTGAGGTAACCAGACCTGTTCCAACACCACGACCTAGTGAATACTTGATTGAATGAGATAAAATATAGATATTACCAGTGAGAATGGAGGCCTGCTCACCTGAGCACTCTCCCAATCCTGGAAAGTCATGTATCGTCCACATGAGAATGGCTTGAATATTGGCTGACCGCCGACCATCGCGCTTGTTCATATCTTGCACAGTGACCCCCTCCTCCCACAAAATCTTAAGCTCATCGACTAATGGATGAAGATGCACGTCCATATTTTTTACTTTGTAGCGGCCTGGGATGAGCAAGCTAAGGATGAGATGTCCTTTCTTCGTAGAAAGCCATGGAGGGATGTTGTAGTTGACAAGGACTATAGGCCACACACTGTAAGAAGTTGAGCTCAGACCGAATGGGTTCACGCCATCCATTGCGAGACCTAGCCGAAGATTCCTTGGCTCTCGCGCAAATCCTGGGAAGGTAGAGTCAATGTGGCTCCATGCGCACGAATCCGCTGATATTCGTTGAACTCCATCCGTGGACCTATTCTGCGTATGCCACGTTGTCAAGCTCGCCATGGGGGATGTACGAAACATGTGGTTTATGCAGGGGATGAGCGGAAAGTGTCTGAGAACTTTTTGAGGGATGGTTTGCCCTTGCAAGTCCTATCGATACCTGTGAGCACCACACTTTGGACATGTCTCCATAGTCTTGTATTCTCCTCAAAACAGTATGCAATCGTTGATACATGCATGGATGTTATTGTAGTCCATGCCAAGCTTCCGTAAAACATGTCGTGCATCATCATGAGACTCAGGCATGGTATTTGCAGATGGTAATATATGATATTTCAATAACCTGAAAAAAATCATAAAACACCTTGAAAAAGCACAAATTTTTGTAATAATAGTGTTTAAAAAAAATCAATGAAGCCTATGTACAAGGTACCTGAACAACTCAGTCACACTCATATTGCTCAACCCATATTTTGCTTATACACTTAAGAGTGCAAGCAGTGTCTTCAACCGAGATACTCGGCACCCATCATATAATGGTATGGATGCTTCCTCTCTAAGCGGATCAGAAGTCTCGACGTCCATGGGAATCAATACGATCATTGCCTCCATCTCAGGCTCCACGATTGTAGGCAGGTCTGGAAGGTTGTCTGTCTCCTCTGGCATTGACGGTATAGATTGGCCTTGCGAGTGGTGGATTGACTCCTGCACTCCATCCATCACACGCCCACGAACTCTTCTAATTGGACGCAAAGGGTGCACTCCCCCTTGGGATGAGACATCACCTCCCTGGATAGAAAATTTGCCAGCAAGACCTAATCTTATTGTATATGGTATTCAATTAGCTTGCGAGTACAATGCATGATTGATATTAACTTCAAATTACCGTTTGCTGAAAATCCGCAATCGCCTGATCAATGATCTCAGATTGAAATTTGCCAAATCGTCGTACATGTTCTATAGACAATCAGCGTTTTCGTCTAATTGCCAACTTGCATTGAGAGCAAGGACATGGGACACACTGATTAAGATACACCTCGCGATCTTGAACAACAAGACCTTCTTCGTTTTCCATCTTGTCTACGTTACAACAAACAATTTAATGACTTGTAATACAATTTGGGAAAACGAGGCTCAAATGGATAGCTCTATGGAGATGTATGTCAAGTTGCAAGTTGACCATAAGCTCTTGCTTGAGAGGTTTTAGCCTTTGCAAGAGGTTGAGAAGCAAATTTTGAAAAACATTGAGGTTGATATTGATGCATCCATGGTGTTGAAATCTAAACTTCAAGATATAAGAAATGATTTACTGATTGATGTAAAAAATGCATGGGACATAGTAGTTGAGAGATTTATTGATGTTATATCTCGGCCATATACCATGCTCAAGGATTTGTTTGTCCCGGTAGATAATTATTCATTATTGTAGAAAAAAAAGGCATTGGTTCATAAGGTTCATGAGTTGAAGACTAAATGTTTGGACTTGACTAAAAGATTGGATAATGCCTTAGATGCTAAAAGGAAAAGTGATGAATATGTTACTTCATCATTGCAACAAAAAGATTGGTGACAAGGATGCTATGATTAATGAAGTTCTTCACGAGGTGAATATAGAGTTGAAGGGGATGGAACACGATTCTTCTTTGGGATTTAGTGGTGATCAGTCAATTATTGAGGTGTCTTCTTGTATGGCCATTATACCTTATATACCTAGCTACGGTCTCTAGGTTATGTACTTTGAGTATCTTAGAGGGGCTCTACTAGGATTACTTATACAAGTGCTCAAGAGGGCTTTGAGTATAAGTAATCCTAGTCAACAAAATTTATGAGTATCATTGAGGATCTCTTAGTCTAATAATAAATCAATCTCAACAAAAAGCATCTTAGTAATGTCGTTTTTTTGTCCTAGGTCCATGTATAAAAATTAATTCCATCTATGAAATTTATCAACTTTTATTGTAATGATTGGAAGACATCAAATGCAACAATGTAATACAAGGTTACCATGTCAAAGACAATATCAAATAGTAAAAATGTTTGTGCCTGTGTTGGGGTGTGCGTGTGTGTACCATAGTTATAAAATTTGTTCCAATCAATTATACTCATAGTCATAACCTTTGAAGAAAATATCCTATGCTCAATTTAAGGTATTCTTCTTCTATGGCAACACTTTTGGGTTCATTTTGATGAAGTACTATAATGACCATTAGCTAGGGGATCATTTTCTTTTAGTCCTTCTGTTGACTAATTGGCATGATTACTAATTTGTTATGCGTATAAAGTTATTACAAAAACAAGGAATTATGCATATCACAATTAGATCCCCTACTTGGACATTATGAAGGATATGACCAATTTTAAGCCATCTTAAAGAGTCACCAATGTACGTGGCCCATGGTAAAGCACATTGCATACCATTATCGATAAGTCTATTATTGTGCATCTTAAATCTCCTAATTAGACTTTATAAAGTGTATGACCAATTTTTAGCCCTCTTAAGGAGTCGATGTAATGGTACCCATAAAAAAAGCAAAGTGCATACCATTACCATAATCATGGATATGTTATCGTTCCAATATATACACACACAGGTGGACTATATCTTGAGTAGACAAAAACTATTCATTTGAGTAGACATATATCTCCATAAAGCTATCCATTTGAGTATACATCTCTTTCTCTTTCTCTCCCTCTCTCATTTCCTCCCCCTCTCTCTCCCTCTCCCTCTCTTTCTCTCTCACTTCCTCTCCCTCTCACAATATATCCTAACACTCTCCAAAAGCAAAAGGGAGAGGGAGAGAGTGAATGCACTCTCCCTCCCTCTCCCTCTCTCTCTCCCTCTCCCTCTCTTTCTCTTTCCCTCCCTCTCTCATTTCCTCCTCCTCCCTCTCCCTCTCCCTCTCCCTCTCCCTCTCTTTCTCTTTCTCTTTATCTTTCTCTCCCTCTCTCTCTCTCTCTCCCTCCCTCTTCGTCTCCCTCTCTTTCTCTCTCATTTCCTCTCCCTCTCACAATATATCCTAACACTCTCCAAAAGCAAAAGGGAGAGGGAGAGAGAGAATGCACTCTCTCTCCCTCTCCCTCTCCCTCTCTCTCTCTTTCTCTTTCTCTTTCTCTTTCTCTTTCTCTTTCTCTCCCTCTCTCATTTCCTCCCCCTCCCTCTCCCTCTCCCTCTCTTTCTCTTTATCTTTCTCTTTCTCTCCCTCCCTCTCCCTCTCCCTCTCTTTCTCTCTCATTTCCTCTCCTAAACAAGCAAAAGAGAGTGATTTAAACCTTAAACAAGCAAAAGAAGGAGAGAGGGAGACTCACTGATGAGATATGGCAACTGTGGGGTGGCTCCTCGTCGCAATGAAGGCTCCTCCTGTCCTTCGCGAACAACGGCGATGGCGGCGGCAGCGGCTCTTCCTCTCCTTCTCTCACAAAGATCGCTCTCTCTCTCTCGCTCTCGCTCTCAAAACACAAAACGCAAAAACACAAAATAAAGCCGCGCTCGGTTTTGGCCTGTTTTCTTTTCCCTGTGGAGCGTCACTATTTGCGTTGCAAAAGCGATGCCCATAGCGACATCAATAGCGATGCCGCTACCCACGTCGCTACCCGCCGTCGCTATAAGCTTAAACCCTTGTAGTGTTCCTTCATTAGAATTTGATGATACCTCGATCAAAGATCTTTTTTGAAGACCTTTGCATCTTTAAGCTCATCCAAAATATCATCAATTCGGGGAATAGGATATCTATTCTTAATTGTGGACTTGTTTGAGTCCTAATAATCAATGCACATGCAAAATGATCCATTCTTCTTCTTGACTAAGAGCATGGGAGATGCAAACATTGATTGACTTTGCTAAATTAAGCCCATTTGCAGTAATTCTTTGACTTGTCATTCCACTTCTTCCCTCTCAAACTTGGACAATCTTCCCTCTTAAACTTGGACAAGTGATAGGGAGGTTTCTTGATGGGTTTTGTGTTGGAAAACAAATCAATAGGATGGTCCATCTATTGGTTTGGAGGTAAAGATGATGGTGGTTGAAATAAATCCTTGTATTCCTCAAATAGCTCATCCAATCTTGGATCCTTCTTCTTTGTAGAAAACTTGTTGGCACAAATCTCTCATGCAAGCCATCACCCTCCTCCCCTCATCATTCATGATGATGGCTCCTGACCTATCATCGAAAAGATAGGCATACCCCTCTGGGGTATTCCTAAGATGGGTTCTCTCCCACCTGCGACCACGCTCTTGGGCATATCCTGGAGACCCATGTACATCTGGTGTACCGACTGGGGTAGTACCTATCGGTATAGCACCCATAGGGGTGCCACTTGCGGACGGCGGAGTAACTGGAGTAGATGTCCCCACAGGTGCGATAAATCTTGGAGGTAACGCAACTCCAACAGAATGATGAGACGGAGACACCGTGTCCATGCCTCCACAGCAACCACCTAAGCCACTCTCTCTGGAACCGCTACGAGAGCGAGGAGTAATACATGTATCTCGAGCCGACCGTGGGCTCACTGCCTCCGTATCTCTATAGCATCCCCCTGACCCTAAAGCACTCTCTCCCTCTGGCCCAAGTCTAGAGCGTCGACCTCGTCTGCTCGAAGCTGAAGCATCTGATCGCGCCGAAGTAGATCTAATAGAGAGGCCTGATGATGTCCGAGACAACTCTTGGTCTGCCATGTCTCTGAATCTCGCCATCTGATCTAAAGACATGCGCGTGAAGATATCCTTCAACTCCTCATCACTCATCCCTCGACTCATCCTAATGATCTAAGTATCCACAAAGGTCACCTGCACAGACAAAAAATGATGTTATCATAATCAATTTAAATCATACAATGCACGGTAATATAAATCTTTAAAAAATGATCTCACTTAAAATGCATATCTTATGTGCCCTTATAAGCAATTAGTTAACGAATTGAGTAAGTGGATGCTCTAAGTATGAAGTATCCTATGGTCCCATGTCAATCTCCTGACACAACTCGGCATAAACTGGAAAGTCGATAGACATGTCACGACAAAAGGATGAGTCCACCTCGTTCTCAAAGAATTCTTGGACTCCTGTATTTCCATCATTATTACCCAATGCTGGCTCCTCTACATGCTCCAAGCTTTCAATGGCCTCCACCCCTTGCAATACCGACCCCTCTATTTGCATATTGTTCTCATCTATGCTCGGAATATCGCTTTGATCATATACTCTCACACTTTGGGGAGCTGAAGGTATAACATACCACGATCGAGGTTGTCAGGGGTTTGGATAGAAGATTACATGTTCACAAACACGTACAAGAGAGATTAAACTATTGTGACATGTATCATGTAGTAATACAATTAACAAACAAATGAGTTCATGCACCTATTCATAATGGGCTGGCAACACAAAGGTGTCACGCAAATCCGTCCATTTTTTTTTCAGAATCTATTTTGAGAAATCCAGATGGACCTCGTCGAACTGTTGCTCCAGCTCCTTCAAGTACCACTTTGAACCACTGCACATCGAATAGTATCATGGAGAAGCTACGGTAATCCATCGTAACAATACTTTGCAAGTTCCCAAAATACTCCATCTCATCTATAACCGTGTTTGGATCCATTGCTCATCGTCGGCTCTCTTGCTCAAACCTTGCCATGATACCACAGTCTGTTATGGAGCGCATTTTGTCAATACGCTCCATACGAAAATGCAGTCCATGCGACCACGTTGCACTATATATTTTGTATTGTACATTGAAACACTCAAATTAGTTGTCACATATAAAATATAGATATGACAAATCCTAAACACTCACCTTTGGACTACATCCCCTCGAGATTTCCCACTCCTCGGTTGAGACCTCCGTCCCTTCGCAAGACGCTGCGGTCAAAGCTTCATGCAACCATTGTGTTGACATGAACCGTGGCATCTCCTCCATGCCCTCGGGATATCGAATCGGTCAATGGTGCGTACTACGTCAAAATTCAAATCGTGTTTCCTCTCGATCTTGCCTAGCTTGCTGGTACCTAGGGAGCCACGTCTCCATAGAGGCATGGTGCAATATTGGTGCTACTTTATGACCATTTTGATTTGGATCATGCTCATATTCTATGAGATGCATCCTTGATATCCTAGGGGCACATACATTATAGACTTGAGGACCAATGAGGTTTGATCACTTGGTGGGAAATTGGAAACATTATGGTCCTTATAGTTAAGTGGAGATTGTGACTTACTAGCCTTCTCGAGGCTCTATCATTTTGCTATTTCTTCAAAACTGTTTTCACTCCTCTTACCTTGAGATATCATAAGGTCTTTGGAGGTCATTTCTTCTCACATAAGATTGGTTGAAAGTGAGTTTCTCAAGGGAGTTGAGCTTGAAAGCATTAGTGTATCTTTGATTAATAAATCCTTACAATTTGAGATGAACAACCCAATGAAATTTAGTGTTCAATTAGAGCAGCATGTGTGGCAGATTACTACATTAGAAGTTCCTAAGGAAACATTTGAGGTGCTACAACTATTCTTTATGTACACGAGCATTCCAAACATTATCGATCGTTAAGAACATGGTGAGATGCTCTTGGTTGAAGGGTATGGTGAATACTTAGTTGAATGGCATCTTGTGGGAGACTTGAAAACTTTAAAATTCATGTGTGGACCCTCCAATGGTATAAATACAAAATATCCATCCCTATATTGCTTATCAAAGAGGGTGAAAGGAAAGAAATTGGTAAAGGGTGACAAGTGCTGCACCAACACATGATGGAAAAGATCCCAGTTGGAAGCCCTTCCTCATTATTCCATTGGATTGTGTTCACATTTGTTCATTGCATGATTTTGTTAGAATTATGAAAAAGATTGTGTATAAATATATTTATTTGCTTTAGGATGCAATTGGACATAGAAGTCATTGCAATTCATAAGAATGTGGAGGGAGTGCTATTAAAGGTTGGGATATACAAGCATCAAGTAAAAATTAAAAATGATGAGAAAATATCATGAAAATTTGGTCACTTGCCAAAAAAAGCTTGCTTTGGAGGAGCAAATGCTAGGAAGTTTCTTTTAGCACCTATCAATGAGAAAGAAAATATTGTAGTTCATAGGTTGTAAGACTACAATGGGTAGAAAAAGTTGTTCTAGTTGTATCCTGTAATTAAATCTTGGAAATGAAGGAACACAGATGCATTGTGTGCCTTAGTTAAAAAGCTATTCTGATAGTGATTTGACCTTGATTCAGCAATACAACCAAGGCATCAAAGTCTTGGAATGCACTGAGGAGTCTGTAGAAACACAGAATCAAATAAGAATTCAGAACTTGGAGAATCAACTAGTAGCAGAGAAGTTTGCTAATAAAGGAGAGACAGCTTAAGAAATCATCACTCAGATCAAGAATATGCCTGACTAGATGGTTGGCCCTATGATACAAAAGACTAGTGAGGAGCTAGCTCGAAGGTGTCTTCGGATTTGTCCACCAACATTCGATGGATTGGTAACCTCCCTAAATACTTATGTGAGACCCCAAGATTTGACGTTTGAGAAATTGTTTGCACTACTAATGAAAGAGAAGTTACGGCTTAAAGCCCAAGAAGGTAGCAACATAAGATTCTATGATGGCTTTGGAGGGGTCTTCCTTTTATAGGAAGGTAGTCTAGTCGGCATGCCCAAACATGTTTTTAACCTTCCCTAGTTGGCTAGGGAATATCCCAAGAAATATTTCCTTTACCATCAGGCTGGGGATGGTATCCTTGGACCCCATTAGTAGGGGGGCCACTAGCTTTGGTAAAAATATCAGCTTTATTCTCCTCCATTGAATAATAGACCTAGCTCTACTATCCCATCCTCAATCAACTCTGATATTGGATCTTAATGTGTTTGGTGTGTTAGATATGCTCAATGTCCCACCCTCATAAGGTGCCACCAATAATCCATGGTGCACAAAGTTGTAAGGTCCCCATTATGAGAAGAAGCCATGTGTGAGTATAGACACTGTGTGGGACCTGCCTTGTATGTCAGATGAGGTCTATGTGACTAGATGGCAAAAGGGTAACCTTTGTGGATCTAACTTTTGGGTTAGATAGAGTAGTTATGCTAATTGCAACTCGAGGCACAATGCAACGAGTTGCGAGGTGTGGGAGTTATTAGGGACCTCTATTTTGGGGTCCACGAGTTGCTCTCAAGGGAATAACGGCCCCCTTGATGGGGCTTTAGGGGTAATGTCCTTGGCCCGATAACGGTAAAGGTAATATTTCTTATGAATATTTCTTGGCCAGCTAGGGAAGGTTCATAATATGGTGGGACATGCCAACCAGACTAATTTTCTGGTCTATAAAAGAAAGACCCCCCTAAAGCCATCGTTAATATATCTTTCACCCATACCCTAAGCTCTTTGCCTATCATTTGTCTAATACACCATCTAAGCTGCTTCAAAGTGAAAGTGCACAGGTGGATAGAGCCATCTTTGTATCAATTTGTTTGAAATTTAAGCTGTCTTTGTTCTTCTCATATTTCCTATGTGTTTCCTACTCCTTACACAGATTTTGTCTATTATGTTGTATAATTTCTACATGGTATCAGAACCCATGGGGCATTGAGGAGTGAAGAGTACGTGAGAGGCAAGGGCTTCAACAATGAAGAGGATAAATGTTGTCTACTTCATAACGGTGCTAGCACATCAAGTGGTGGTGCTACTATACTCACAATTCAAATACTAAGGATTCATCCGCCAACCTTCAACGAAGGTAAGTTAGATGTTACAATTTACACTTTGTGGAAGTTTAAAAGTACAACTATCCTTGATTCTTATGAACTTCTAGAGATAGTGACCCAAAACTACATCCTACCCCTGATTCATCAAATTCGAGTGTTATGATTCCTCCAAATGTAGTTATTTTGCAAGCTTCAAAACAAAGGAATGTAGATGCATTGTATGCCTTAGTTACAAGCTGATTTCAGTTTGATTCAGCATACAACCAAGGTGTCAAGGGCTTGGAACATACTAAGGAGCTAGTACGAAACATTAAATCAAACAAGTATTCAGAATTTGGAGAATTAACTCTAGTAGCATAGAAATTTGCTGAAGGAGAGACAATGAAAGCTATTATCACTCATATTAAGAATCTGTATGACCAAATGGCTAGCATTGGGATACAAAAGACTAGTGAGGGTTTTTGGATTTGTCCAACAAAAATTGGTGGATTGGTAACTTCCCTAAACACTTAGGTGAGACCCCAAGCTTTGACATTTGAGGGATTTTTTGCACTACTAATGGAGAAGGAGCTGAGGCTTAAAGCATGAGAAGGTAGCAGTAGTGGAGATGTTGCCTGAGAAGGTGGTTCCTCTACCAATAGTGACAAAAAGAAGAAGGGTGGTAAGAAAAAGTTTCAAGGAGATTGCTTCTATTGCAAGAAGAAATGACATGCAATTGCAAATTGTCGTGTTAAGAAGGTAGATGAAAATAATGTCATTGTGAAGACTAAAGGGAAGGAGATAGCCAATATGATTGAAGCAAAGTTGGATTTGTTCATGATGATCATCGAGAAAGTGTGTTCCTCAGTGTAAGAAATATCTAATACCAACCCATGGGTATTGGATAGTGGAGTCTCCCATCACATGAACAATATGAAATATCTATATAGTTTTATGAAGCCTCTGCAAGAACCCATCACTATAATAGTTGGGAATGATACAAGATGTCCTAATGAGGGCATAGGTACTATTTCCTTTGTTGTTGCAAATGGTGAACTAAAAAATCTTTCAAATGTGTTGTATGTTCCATAGATTTAGAGAATTTTGCTATTAGTTGATTCTATAATTGATCTTGGTCATGAGGTGAAGTTCACTAAGACAAGCTCAAAAATTATCTACAATCCTGGAAAAGTTGTCAACCAAGGAGAAAGAAGGAATAACATGTATAGCTAAGTGATCTTAGAGTCACTACTCATGTGGGCACAAGTAAACTTTGGCATGAAAGATTAAATCACATTGGTTTTGAAATGTTAAAGGAGATGCATAAGTAAGGTATGGTTACTCACCTACCTACAATAACTAAAATGAAAGAACCATGTGAAGCTTGTATGATAGGCAAGTAACATAGAAAGGAATTTCCACAAGAAAGCAAGAATAGAACAAAGGCTCCTCTAGAGTTCGTGCATAGTGACTTTTTCAGTAAAATGGCTACACAAGCCTTGGGAGGATTTTCTTATTTTATATTGATCTTCAATGACTATAGTAGGAAGATATGAATGTACTTCCTTCGTGATAAGGATCAAGATTTTGATAAGTTTAAGAATAGCTAAAACTTATTGAGAGTGAAATAGGAAAAAGTGTGAAGAATTTTAGAACAGATTGTGGTGGTAAGTTCAACTCAAAAGAGTTTGAAGACTTTTGCAAGAGCAAAGGGATTAAGAGTAAATGGATGACAATGCCTCATACCCCTCAACAGAATGACATTGTTGAATGTCGAGATCCTACCATTGTGGAAATGGCAAGGTGCATGCTTAAGGACAAGGGATGGCTAGCCAATTTGGGGTAGAAGCTATTAAGATTTCATTATCTATTCTCAATTGGAGTTATACATAGGATCTTAAGGGAAAAACTCCACATGAGGCCTATTTTGGTAAGAAACCATTAATCTCACATTTTAGAAAATTTGGATGTGAATGTTATGCACAAGTTCCAAAGGACAAGAGAAACAAGTTAAATCCAAAAATCACAAAATGTCTCTTCTTGTGTTATAATGATGAGCAAAAGGCTTACAAATTGTATGACCAAGAGACAAAGAATATCATAGTGAGCCATGATGTAGTGTTTTAGGAGCAGCCACATAAAATGGATGATAATAATATAAGTTCTTCCACTTTATTATCTAACAAAGAAGTAGTCCACTAATGAACCTATCCCAAGAGCTATCCCTATTCTCAAGGAGGAGGAAGCATCATCTTTTGATGATGAGAAAACATGCCACAACCTGCAATCACGCCACTAGAACATCCATTGCTATGATGGGTGAAGTAGCTCTATGATAATAGTAATCCTATGCCTACCACAATTGAGGAGAAGGTAGATGGACCAATGAGGTCTTTTAAGAATAGAGGAGCAAAGAAAGACTTTCACTCACATAGTCAATGGTTGGCTAAGATTATGAGAGAATTAAAAGAGCTAGTAGAGTTGGAAGAAGCACTTGCTAGTATGGAGAGCAGCTATGCAAGCTAAGTATGACAATATAATAAAGAATGGTACTTGGGTGCCAGTGGATTGGCTAGAAAATAGGAAGATTATTGGCACTAAATGGGTATGGAAGGTAAAGTACAAGGCTAATGGTAGCTTAAAAAAGTACAAATCTAGATTAGTTGCATAAGGATTTTCACAAATTAAAGGATTTGATTTTCAAGTATTATTTGCTCCAATTGCTAGAATAACCACTATTCACATGGTACTTGTACTAGCCACTTCTAAGAATTGGCCAAACTACCAAATGGATGTTAAATCACCATTTTTGAATGGAGACCTCAAGGAGGAGGTGTACTTGGCTCAACCATGGGGTTTTGGGACTCCCAATTTTGAGAACAAAGTTTGTAAGCTAAAGAAGGCATTGTATGGGCTAAAGTAAGCCCCTACAATATGGTACCAGTGGATAGAATAATTCTTTTTAGGCTTGAATTTTAAAAGATGTACCTCAGGTGCTAACTTTTATGTTTACAAGGATGATTGTGCTATATGTAAAAGTCCTTATTACAGATGACTATGAAGATATGGTCCTACTTGTAGTAGAAACAATTCAATTTTCTAGCTTGCAAGAGCTCGTTGTTTTGCAAGATCTAACTGCTCAAAACAACTTTAAAATTCTCTTAATAAATATATAACCACAAGACCCTTATTGGGTTGTAGAACCCACTCTTGGAAAGTCTTGTGGGTAATCGAACTTGTGTCTTCAATGCAAAATTCTTTCCTAAGTGTCTTCTTGAAAGCTACCCAATCAACATCCTACATGTACAATTCAGTAACTCGGGCTTTCAATTCATGTACAGTGACTTGTACAACATACTGACTCCATGCAAGTTGAGCCACCCCAAAGAACTCAATCTTTTGAGCATAGTTATGTAAATATGAAAATGCATTCCTACCATAAAACAATTTCATCTCATGCTCTATTGCCAGTAGAGCATTTATCACAATAGTTTCTGTTTGAGAAGAAGTATGTATCACCTATTGTTGTTGTTGTACTTGCATAAGCATGTTCATGTTCTGCACTAATTGCTATAAAAAATCACTAGAAATTGTGCTTGAAGGTTCTCCCATCGTGTCTTTCCTTTTGACAACCTTTCACGTCAAGTTTACCAATGTTGGAGGGGTTTTAGTCAAAAGGTTGTATCCACCATGGATTAGAGAGAGAAGGAACTAGAGAATAGGAGATAGAATAAAAGAAAAATAATAGACAAGAGATACACAAGATAAAGACAAAGCTCATTGAATCAAATCACTATGTATTGATAGAACCTAAGAAGATGAACAATATCCATATCTAGGACTACTCGAAAGCAATCTCCAAACATTAGATCTCTTGGAGCTCCCTAGTAGACGAAAAACGTGCACCAAACATTAGGTTCTTCTATGCTACTTAGATTTCAAATTTGATGGTTCCATTGGCTCCGAAAGGGGGGAAAATAATAAGACTCCTGATCATACTCCTTCTAGATCACTCCTTCTTCTCCCGATTATTCAGAGTGTTGTTTGCTACCTGTAAACTGTGATCGCGCACTACATGATTTTGGATGTCACATGCCTATCTAAAAATTCATTGGCAACACGTTTTAGTGGTCCATCAGGAAACTATCCTAGATGGCTTTGCTCAACACTCATGAGAATGCGCGGGGTCTATCGTCTAGGTTTCCCAGAGCCCACCCCATAATGGAAGGTACTCGTCATCCCCATAAGGATCAATCGGCAAGCTCGGGGTCCTAATTTGAAAATTGAGGTCTTGATGCATCAGCTAGCTCCATCAAAGGTGTCCCATAAGGGCTTCTCATCCAACTAGAGAATCATAGTTACCCTTGGTTCATGGAGTGCCACGCTTTTTTCTAGCAACTGGTTAGGATTTAGGGAATCTTAATGGAGTTTTGGCACAGCCACCACACCTTTCCCCTAATATAATTTCTGATCAAGGTTTTAAGACCTGACCCTAGATAAGTCAACACTCAACTCTACCTAATTTCTCTAAATTAACATTTTGTTCAATCTCTTGAGAGAAGCTCCCAGCTTACAAGGACCACCCATCTGTAGGACAGATCCGTCAGGAATCTCACCTGCCCGCTTCCCACAACTTTAGTTTTTTAATTACCTATCACATTAATCTATGACATATGAACGAAGCTTCATTAATTAACTCATTATCACAGGTTCCTTTGCATAATTTTACGGCACCACACAAAGACAGAGAAAACAATCTTTTGGCAAAACATATTTCGCAAAGTTATTTATAATTATTTTACCCTTTCTTCCTATGCAAAAGATAAACCTCCGTTCACCAGAAAATCCATTCTGTCTATGCACAAGAAAAGAAACCCTCCAAGAAGTACTTGGGACTCCATGATCCCATCGTGATTCGTGTGAGGGTCATGCAGTTCCTAGGAGCAATCAAGAGATTTACGGCAAGAGCCCCGCTGGCACTTCCACCTCCTCCTACCTAATGGATTCCTCGTCGAATGACGTCGCACCGTCGGGGCCAGTCCAAAGCTCCTTGCGATGGTACAAAACAATCCCCCTTGGAGTAGGCTTCCACCGTCTAGCTGTGGGGGAGGCATAGCGCAATCTTTCCTCTTATTATCATGATTATATATTTACAATCAGATCTAATTACTGCAAGCACAATCAATATTTTCTGTGTAACCATCAATGCATACACAAATAAAAAAGAAACAACAGCAAGTGTTTTTAGCATAGGAAGCAGCCCCATCCAAATCTAGGGTTTCTCTTTTAAGGTCCCACCTTATTCTTAGGGTTTCACTTCCTACTTGCAACTCGTTCTCGGGATCCGCTGTTTATTTCACGAATCTAAAGTCTATTTTATCGATATGAAAAATTTGGTATTTTTTTCCTAAAATATAATATGGGCATTTATACCTATGGCATGCAATTTATGCACTATCCTACCCTTTAGCAGGATTTCAAATGCTTTTCCAAGTCTATTTAGACTTTAAAATTTGTATTAACAAATTCTAATCAATGTCCAACAAGTCATATAGACTTCCGATATTTATTTAATTTTTTGATATTGATAGTTTCAGGGTTGTCAAGTATTTCATTATTGTTTTTGCTTCAACATTCTCGATATTTTAGGTTAGTTTTTCTTGCTGATTCATACATGGGTCAACTCATGATATTGGTTCTCTCGCTAATATAATCATTAATATTAACATTGCATGTGTTTTCAGCAAGAAACTAATTCTTATTTTATTCTATTCATATTCCATGGTTTAATCGATGAAACTTTCAATGTTATCTAGAAAGATCAATTTTTATTTAGATATGTCCTAAATGCAATGCTGATTGTTTTTTTGAAAACTTTCTTCTAAGCAATGTAAAAATCATAAGCGTATTTTTTCTTTCATCTTTCATACATCAAATTATATTTCCACTCACCTAATTTATGCTCATCTAGCATATATTTTTCTATACAATTTTCTATTGATTTAATGCATTGATTATTTCATGATATTATCTAAATGATTTTCTATAAATTATTATAAAACTCATGTGCCTCTATTTATCATTACCAAAATGAAATAGAGATAGCCACTTTCAGATAATAATCATAAAATATTCCATCCCCTAACATCGTCTACTTTTTTTATGTTATTATGAACACATGTGTCGTTAATGAAATAACAATAAATATCACGAAATAAACTATAATTACAATATTTTCTTAATGATAGGTATATAACCATTTTCCATGTGAAAGATTCTTTTCATTGAATAGTTAATTATTATATTACTTAGGCTATTTTCCTAAGTGGCAGTTCATATGCATTTTCTTTAGAATGTGTTTGTAATTGTTTAAAGCCAAATATAGTGATAAGATTATAAAATATTATTTTTTTCCAAATCGACGAGATGTTGCCTCTCTCAGGTTTACTATAACGGGGGTTTCACCAATTCCTACCGCGTCATTTTCTCCATGAATCACGTTCTTTGCTTCCCTTGCTTCAAATGGGCTTTTTGAATTTCTATGACCTCGTGGAGCCATGGATATTAGGAGAAATTGACGTGGTAGTTCAGGGAAAGTTGGTGGTTGTCCAAAATAATTTCACTAGCGTTTTGCTTAGCGATATGGCTTTATGGGAGGAAGGCATAAACAGGGAGTAGAGAAAATGGAAATGAAGTAGAAGAGGTGTATTTTCCTCCTTCAAGGCTCAAGCTACAATGGAAAAGAAAAGTAGAGAAAATTTTCCATCATCAGTAGGTCTTCCTTCTTGCTTTCTTTGTGAAGGAGAGGGGGTTTATTTATAGGTATGAGGGGTAGCGTACAGTCGACTCATTCTTTTGGCTACTTGTCAAGAGCCAAGTAAGCTTTATAAAAAATGAATTTTGATTGCCTACCTGTTGGAAGGTGGTATGAGGATGATTTTAAAATGCTTTTTCTCTCCCTTCAGGTGTAAAAAAAGTCATGAATTTTGGCATATTTTTTCAAAAACATCTTTTTTTCTTCACAATGACATCATCTGGTGGTTTTTGGCTAAGTTACCTCACAACTTATCTAGTTTATGAAGTCATGGCATACTCTTTAATACTTAACTTACTCAATATAATACCTTGCGTGTTCTTCGGCTACCACTTAAGGTTTTTGTAATTTGTCTTGCAGTTATGAAATCAATGTGATCTTTGATGCATTTAAATGGAATTGGTAATGCTAAATCAAATATAATGCGGGAAATTTTATATGACCAAGTCATCGTAATATTATTTACGAGGGGTCTTTGCTTTTTGTTGGCTAGGAACAATGAGGCATCTTCTTGTGTCGGATTGAGGAATTGATTTAATGCAAGAGTCGATATAAAGAAAATTACATGCAATCACTTATGTGATAGCTTGAGAAGTAATTTTTAAAACGCCTCAAACCCGAATTCGTTTCTTGATACGAAGCATTATGATAGGAATATTACATTGAAAGCCCTTCTTTTTGCATGAGATCTTCCAAAATTGGCTGAAAAGCTACTTGCTTTTTGCATGTCACTCTATTCTAGAACTTTTCTATCAGGATATTTATAAAAATAATATCCAAAATATAAAAATAGGCTAAACTTGTCCGAAAATCCCATATTTTGGAACTAACTATACTATGGACATTAGCACTAATGACTAAGATGACATTGACTCTCTAGATTCATTTGAAAGTGGAATGATGATGCACTCCATGTTTTTTCACACTATGCCTGTGTAGCAACATGACACCGGATCTAGCAATCTTGACATAGCTTCAATTGGAAAAAATAGCTATAGGAGGTCAAGACAGATAGCACCGCCACACTATCCAAGGGGGGAGTGCCAAGATTGGGGAGCATCTCGACCCGAGAAGGGCACTAATTGGAAGTAGTGGATAAGATTAAGGAGTGGGTGAGAGAAGCCCAAGAGCACCTCAAGGATCCCAAACCCATCATGGAAGACGAGATCGATGAGCTCTTAAGCATGAGCACACCGGTCTTGTCTACACAGCTAAGATTAAGAGACACATTTGCACCCCATGTAGCACCATATAGATGAAGCCCAAATGCCACAAGTAGGTAGTCCATCGACCAGGATCATTTGGAAAAATAGTATAGAGCTTGACAAAAAGCATGTGATTGGCAACCTACTCAGGACATTGATATTAGACCCTATGACTCTACCTCTGGGAGAGTTGCTTAGGTAGAAAACAATGCTATGGCAAGGGTTGAAGTAGTGGGTAGAAAGACTTGATTAGCTTAGATTGACCAACTTGCATGACCATGATACAATAATGCATAAACCGAGCTTAACCTTGAACTCGGTACCTAAGTCTTTGTATATAAATGCTTTTTGGGAAGACATAGAGATGCACACAGTCTTGCCTGTCAATTCACTAGAAGATACTATAATGAAGGAAATTGTAGATACAGAAGCGAGATTCAATGTGCTCAATCATATAGTCTTGAAGGCTTGGGGTAACCCACCTATAGAGACTGCTAGGTTTAACATCATGCTGGCTAACAGAATGAAGGCTAGATCATTTAACCACATATTTAGGAATTTGGAAATTTTCATAAAGTTTGGGAACTTCTAATGTGATTAATATTTGGACGCATGGTCAAATCTTATCCCCTTACTTGAAGGTGAAATTCTCCCTAGATACTATATAAGCAAGCCCCCCACTTGGTCAAGTCTTTACTTCTTATTTAAAAGTCAAACTTGGGAGATTCAAAAATTCTCTAATATGGTATTTTTTGGAGTATTAAAAGACTGGCCCTTGAAGATAGCGAGAGTCCAATTCTCAATGAACTTCGTATTCATGAAGGGACTGGACTACAACATCTTGCTAGGCCGACCATGGATGCAAAACACACAAGTGATAGAAGACTAGCACAAGGGTCTAATATTCTTAGGCAATAGATCAGAAGCTATGAGAGTCAAGATGGATGCTCGGAAAACCACGCCGGTCGACCTTGATGCCATCTCCACAAGCTTAAAAGGAGACTCACAAGTCAGCAATTCCTACGGGCCACTAACAAAATATATCCCTTGCCCTAAGGAGGAGTGGGATTGGATGCATTCCCTAGCCACCATCAATTTTCCATTCTCAAATGATAAGGAGGATTATAAGCAGGCTGCCAAGGCAGCCGGTGAGTCCCATAAAGTCCCACCTCAGTACCACTTTGGGTGATGGCCAAGAGCTCTGGTAATCAACTGACACCTATCCCCTTCCATATCCCATCCAATAGACTCAAACTTGAGAGGATTCTTGAATACTTGATAAGAGATCTAGCTTGTAATTCATCTACCAATCTCAAACCTCTCAAGGACCTCATGGATGAGCCAAAATGGCAATGGACCAAAGTGCATGACTTGAACCTATTGTACAAGGCACTAATCATGGACGAGAAGAAGGTTGAGAGAAAAAGTCTAAGAGATGAGATGCAATCACAATACAATTATTCAGACAACGAGTATGAAGACTACTATTCTACAAATAAGAAAAGTGAGAAAGAGACCGATACAATGAATATGATACCATATGGTCGAGTGATAAAATAGATACAAGTAGACTCCAAGTCATGGAAAGCCAATTTCTTTATGATAGAAAGAGGATTTTTCAGGAGACGGAAAGCAATCGTACTTGGTTGGACCACCTAGGTGTAATGGACTATGAACGAGCTAGATTAGTTCAACCAAGTGCTACACTTGTGCTACACCACTCTTAGAACTAAATCAACCTCTAAAGTTATGACCATTGGGGGAAACTCCTTCTAGCCAGGATTGTGAGTTAAAGTCCAAATCAGAAGTGAGCTCCGAGAGCAATCTAGAGATACCCTGACCACCTACTAAGACCAAATGTACCAAAGGCAACCTACTAACCCACCTAAGACGTAAGTGGTTGCGGGAGGAAAAGAGGAGGCAATCAAAGGAGTCAAAAGCCAAAGAGTAAAGGAAGCCCCAAGATCTACCAAAGCGCTTCACAAAGTGCAAGAAGGTTGATAGAGTGGTGATCTTGCTAGGAGCTAATAGGCAAGGACACGCAAGAAAATCAATAGAGGGGCCCACCAAGGTCAAGGAAGCCAAAGTTGCAAAGCCTCTATCCATATTCATAGCCGAGGACCTAATTGAAAAAGAGGAGGCTAATCTTATCGATGTTCTACAAGAGTACATATATGTGTTTGCTTGGTCCTTAGACAAACTAAAAGGAGTAGAATCTGAGGGTTGTGACTCATAATAGCAATGCCAATCAAGCAAGGACCCTAGCCAATGAATCTGAAGCATGGAGGAGACAAATAAGCTATTGAAGGTCGAATTCGTCTAAAAGATTGACTGGGTGTACCTATAGTAATTGCTGTGAAGAAGAAAAAGAAGATTTAAGTGTGTGTGAATTATAAAAATGTCAATTCTGCAACAAAGAGGGACAACTATATAAAGGGAGGTGAGCCTTGAAGTGGAAGCACGAGTGGGAGCAAGAGCTATGGTGAAAGGAGCAAGAGCAAGAGAGAGACACACACACAATGTGGGAACTCCAAGAGTCACAATGTGTGATTGGCCTTCCCTTTAGCCAAATGTCATTGAAAGAATAAAGAATGAAGTGACACTGATGGAGACCTGCCACCTGCAATGGCAAGTGCAGGTACTGTCAGTGTAGTAATACATGGGTGACTAGGCGAAGGTGCCTTTATCCCCCAACAACCTCCCACTTAAAGGTGAATTTGCCTCAGTGAGAGGACTAAGAAGAAAAAAAAAGAAAAAAAAAAAAGACAGTACAACATGTACATAGATACAAGAGGATCAGAAAAGACGTCACCTCATCCAATGCCCATCAACTTCCTAAGGAAGGAAAAAGAGCTCTGTAGAGAGGCTTTTCGTGAGCAAGTCTGTAGGATTCTGGTCAGTTGAGATCTTGACAAGGTCAATAGATTTGTCCTCAATGACACCACAAATGAAATGATACCTCACCTCAATGTGTTTTGTCTTCACATGGAAGACTAGATTCTTGGCTAATTGGAGAGCACTCATAGAATTCGAATGCAATGTAGGGATAGCATCTACAATACCAAGGTTAGCAACCAAATGGCCTCCTTGCAAGCCTCAGTGGTTGCAGCATACTTGAACTTTGTATTAGAAAGACCCATGCATTTATGAACCCTGGACATCCATGAAACAACACCTCCAGCAAAAGTGAACACATAGCTAGAGGTGGACTTCCTACTATTCGCATGTTCTGCATAGTGAGAGTCAGTGTATCCCACGACTCCTGTATCCTACCTGCCATAACATATGCACATATCAACAATGCCCTTCAAGTACCTCATGATACCCTTCACAGCATCCCAATGACTCTTGTTAGGTGTAGCCATATAACGTGCCACAACACCAACTGCAAAAGTAATATCTAGACAAGTGGCTATCATGGCATACATAAGACTACCCACTGTGAATGCATAGGGAACCTTGGCCATCTCGATCCTCTGCTCATTTTTCTATAGACTATCTGCTGACTATTGACCTGTGATACCTTCACATGAGAAGGTAATGGATAGCCAATAGGCTTTACATCCTCCTGCATATGGAGCGCTCAAGGACTTTATGAATGTAGTCTCTCTATAATAGATAGAGTAGTCCTTGATGCCTATCACACATAATGCGCATACCAAGAATATGAGAGGCATGTCCCAGATCTTTCATCTCAAAGCTCTTCTTGAGTTAAGATTTAAGAGCATCTAGCTCATCATGAGCTTTTCCTACCAAAAGCATGTTATCCACATAGAGTACCAAAATCAATAAAGATCCATCGCGCCCTTTCTTCGTATGCAAGCACGAATCCATAGCACTAGGCTATAGCCGTGTGATGATTGCATAAATGTATCAAACTTATGATAACATTTCCTAGGTGCCTACTTCAAAGTAAGAAAGTCGTCTTGATATCCAATCAATACATGTCCAAGTCAAGTTGTGGAACCAAAGCCAAGACTAAGTGTAGGGTGGTCATCTTAACCACATGAGAGAAGACCTCATCAAAGTCAACACCAGGCTCTTGCCTAAAAACCTTTGCTACCAATCTGGCCTTGTATACCGTCCTAGGGTGTCAAAAGTTACTTTTCAACTTGTAAACCCACTTGCAAGGCAAATATCTCTTGCCACTAGGTAAGGAAATCAAATCCCTCCCAAGACATTAGACTTCTACTTTATGGGGATAAGCCCAAACCTTACGTGAAAAGTCATCGATAAATGTAACGAAGTACTTTGCACCCCCTAGTGACTGACAGGGCATGGGTCTGTAAGCATCAGAATGCACAAGAGCCAATGGCTCACCTATGCATGACATACCCGACTTCTTATGTAAATTTTTAGTTTGCCTGTCGTATAAACAATGATCACATGACTCAAAATGCGAGTAGTCAAAATGTGGGATATACTGCAAAGCATGAAGAATTTTCATTCCTTTAAGAGACATATGCCCCAAACGAGCATGTCAAAGGGATACATGTGGATTAGAACCCATTGTCAAAACATGATCAAGAGTAGAACTAGATACAACCAAGGGGTAGAGGCTACATGTGGGATAGAACCCATTGTCAAAACATGATCAAGAGTAGAACTAGATACAACCAAGGGGTAGAGGCTACTAGCCTTGGCACCTCTTGTAAGAACAAGCTTGCCATGAGTTATCTTCCATACAGAATCACCAAAGAATATATGATAATCTGCATCATCAAGCTGCCTAGCAGACATAAGGCTTTTAGTCAGTGTGGGTACATGACATACATTATGTAGAATAAAAGCGCTACTAGAGGGAAATTGTAGAGTGACATCACCAATGCCAATGATAGCAAGAGACCAATCATCACCTAAGTGCATGGTACTAGATACAGTGCGATAGGTATGAAACCACTCATGGTAGGGGGTCACATGAAAAGACACACCCAAATCCAAGAGCCAACACTGTGAATGAATAGACTGAGCCTCAGCTAGATGAGAGGCATCACATGAAGATGCTACTAAGATGTAGTCACCTTCGGACTCCTCACAGTGCATGACATTTATCTCCTCAATCTTTACATTGGACTTTGTAGGTATAGTGCTGCAATAATTGGATTTCTCCAATACTTTTGTAACATGCCTGCCCCTCCAATTGCGGGACACGTCTTAGCAGCCCATTGAGAGATCAATCTAGAAGACACCGCCCGGCACTCCTAAGGAATGACACGCGGTTTGCCAACTAGGGTCTCTCGAGTCTGCCTCGCAACGGAACTTATCCGGCCGTCCCCACTAGGATCGACCTGAAGTCTGGGTTCCTAGCAGTCGAGTCTTCCTAAATAGCCTTCTAGCATCGGTCGACAACCGCTCCACTTTGGGTAGATACAACTGGACCCAAGCAGACTCATACCGCACTTGGTTCAAAGAGAATGGGAAATGAGAGGGATGCATCGCTCGACCTCTCTACCCATAGGGCATAGTCCCATTCTGGTCCCCTAAAACGGTATGAATCAAGGTTCTAGCCAACATTGTCTAAGGTCATCGTCCGACCTTTCCTAACATTTCTTGTTAACATTTCCTTTTAGGAAAGCTCTCGACTAACCGAGACTACCCTTCCGTAGGATAGACCCATTGGTCACATCCTCCACGCTTCCCTCGGGGGTTGTTTTAGTTATCTAATTACCTACCACATTAAGTTTGACACATAAAAGCAGCTTCCTTAATTAACCTGTTAATCACATGTTCCTTTATGTAATTTAGGGCACAGACACGAAGACAAGATAACAAGATCAAACACTTCCTTTCAGATTAATGTTTGTCTCCCGCCCATACAAGAGAATTAAGTGTCCCTTTCTGCCTCCGCAGAAAGAAAATCCTTCCGTCTCCTGGCAATAAAAACTTGAAGGTTCATCCTACGAAGATTCCGCCTTATAACTAGTATCAAGGACTCGAGATCCCATCTCGAGTCACGTAGAACACTTGTGTAGGGTCCGGAGGCATTGAGATTTATGGCCAGAGCCCCCCTGGCACCCAAGCATCCTCCTACGCCAAGTAATATCCACGAAGAGACCTCTCGCAGCGGGTTCAGCCCACATTCCGGGCATGGATTCATAACCCCCTTGGTTAGGGTTCAGGGGGTAGCTAGTGCCATCCTTCCTTAATTATCCCTTTAGGAAATCATCCACGGCTGAAGCAACCAGCCTAATAACATTTACTAGGGAAAACATCCCTTTGGTTCCCATGGCAATTTATCCTTATAGTTCCCTCCATGAAAATATAATCACTTGGATATTCATCCAAAACTGCAACCAATCCTTAAGTATCCTTTCGAAAACAATCAAGCTGAAATAACCAGCCTAACATCCTTTAATTAGGAAAACATCCTTTTTATTCCCATGGCAATCAATCATCACAAACCCAGCCATGAAATCATTAATCACAAACAACTTGGATTAGCATCCAAAACCACATCAAGCAATCACCTTGCTTATGATCCACCTATCCTTAGTAAGATTCTCTCCTCTTACCAACACAACCAGTCGATATTCACTTGGAGATACCCTTTTCAAACAACCAATCATAACTTGGGTCAACAATCCATTTAGAGTTAGGTCACCAGCTTCTATTAAGCGAGGAACGTATCCATTTGCGATAGTCTACAACAAGATTGATAAATCAATTCGCAAGCAATTATACTTATTCCTAATGCATCAGATCTCATGTGACTTGTGTATATGGAAGTCTAGGTTTCTATCCATCGGTGCAATTGCATCCTATGAACGGAAACTAACATTTCATGTGTTTAATTTTTATGCAGATGCAAATCATGATTTTTATTGGTTAATTTAGGCATTGCTCTACGCGAGGGTCTATCATTTTATGTAAAAATTTATGAAAACCTTATCATTTCATGTTTGTCAATCCATGCAGAATCCATTCTATATGTCAACTTGATTCCCATGCAATCATCTCATATTTGCAAGATTTCGTGTAACAACATTTCATGTACTAGGCTAGTCAATATTTCATGCAACTCATGCACTTGAGTTTTCATAATCATGCACTTTAAGTATGGAAGAAAAACCATGAACAATAAGCAATAAGAAAAGCGGGAGGGTTAGAGGACACCATTTTCGAGGGGGGTGGTCAATGTCGTCTTTTGATTTCTCTTCAAGTTCTCTTCTTTCTCATCTTCTTCTTCTTCTTCTCCTCGCTCTCCCTCTTCTTCTCCTTCTTCTTCTTCTTCTTCTTCTCCTCTCTCTCCCTCTTCTTCTCCTTCTTCTTCTCCTTCTCTCTCACCCTCTTCTTCTCCTTCTTCTTCTTCTCTCTCTCCTTCTCCTTCTCTCCTTCTCTCTCTCTTCTCTTCCTCTCCTTCTCTCTTCTCTCCTTCTTCCTCTTCTACTTCTTTTTCTCTTCTTCTCCTTCCCTCTCTCCCTCTTCCTCTCCTTCTTCTTCTCCTCTCTCTCCCTCTTCTTCTCCTTCTTCTTCTCCTTCTCTCTCTCCCTCTTCTTCTCCTTCTTCTTCTCCTCTCTCTCCTTCTCCTTCTCTTCTTCTCTCTCTCTCTCTCCTCTTCCTCTCCTTCTCTCTTCTCTCCTTCTCCCTCTTCCTCTTCTACTTCTTTTTCTCTTCTTCTCCTTCTCCTTCCCTCTCTCCCTCTTCTTCTCTTCTTCTCTCTCTCTCCTCCTCCTCTTTTGCTTCTTTGATCACGGGGGGGAGGGGGGAGAAACAAATACTATCGAGTAAACGAGGAGGGGGGGAGTCTATTGATGTAAGCCCAGGGGCCCACTGCTGCTATCACGAAGTTGGGGGGTGTACTGTTGCACAGCGTGATCACCAGGGCGGATGGGGGGTCATTGTGTTTGATGCAGGGAGGAGGAGCCTCCCCTTTATAGGAGGGGGAGGAGGGTGGCATGGCCGCCACCCCTCCCACTTGGGGGCAGCATGCCCCCTATCCTCCACTTCACTCCCTCTCTCTCTCTCCCAGACATCCTGTCGGCGGGGAGAGAGAGAGGGAGTTAAAAAATTTTGCACTAATTATAATTTTTTTTTCATTAAGGGGGGGGAGTTCTTATGGGGGGGGAAAGCACGAGAATATTACATCCTCTCCCCTTAGAGGAATCGAGATGTCCTCATCTCGAGAGGACCTGGGAAGACAAGCACTAATGGGGCTTTATGACCTGTGGGTTAAGACCCACCATGCATCCGCTGCGCTACTCTTGATGTTTCAAGTAGTGCACTCACATTATTAGAATTAACCTCATGTACAAGAGTGGGATCTATTCTCAATTGTGTTACATGTCGATTAAGCTTCTAGGAATTTTAGTTCTCCTAATAAGGTTTAGTGTGTTCTAGATCTTCGTCTTCATCTGATCCATCTATATATCCATAGACTACACCTGTGTAGCTTTGTTTTCTTGGAGGCTCAAAGTCTTCTGGACTTAGATCAGGGCATTCTGCTTGAATGTTAAGTGTCCCTTTCTGCCTCCGCAGAAAGAAAATCCTTCCGTCTCCCAGCAATAAAAACTCAAAGGTTTATCCTACCAAGATTCCGCCTTGTAACTAGTATCAAGGCCTTGAGATCCCATCTCGAGTCACGTAGAACACTTGTGTAGGGTCCGGAGGCATTGGGATTTATGGCCAAAGCCCCCCTTGGCACCCAAGCTTCCTCCTATGCCAAGTAATATCCACGGAGAGACATCTCACGGCAGGTTCAATCCACATTTCCGACGTGGATTCGTAACCCCCTTGGTTAGGATTTGGCGGTTCGCAGGGGGTAGCTAGTGCCATCCTTCCTTAATTATCCCTTTAGGAAATCATCCACAGCTAAAGCAACCAGCCTAATAACATTTACTAGGGAAAACATCCCTTTGGTTCCCATGGTAATTTATCCTTATAGTTCCCGCCATGAAAATATAATCACTTGCATATTCATCCAAAACCAGAACCAATCCTTAAGTATCCTTTTAGAAATAATCAAGCTGAAACAACTAGCCTAACATCCTTTAATTAGGAAAACATATTTTTTTTCCCCATGGCAATCAGTCATCATAGACCCGGCCATGAAATTATCAATCACAAACAACTTGGATTAGCATCCAAAACCACATCAAGCAATCACCTTGCTTATGATCCACCTATCCTTAGTAAGACTCTCTCCTCTTACCAACACAACCAGTTGATATTCACTTGGAGATACCCTTTTCAAACAACCAAGCATAACTTGGGTCAACAATCCATTTAGAGTTAGGTCACCAGCTTCTATTAAGCTAGGAACGTATCCATTTGCGATAGTCTACAACAAGATCGATAAATCAATTTGCAGGCAATTATGCTTATTCCTAATGCACCGGATCTCATGTGACTTGCGTATATGGAAGTCTAGGTTTCTATCCATCGGTGCAATTGCATCCTATGAACGGAAACTAACATTTCATGTGTTTAATTTTTATGCATATACAAATTGTGATTTTTATTGGTTAATTTAGGCATTGCTTTACACGAGGGTCTATCATTTTATGTAAAATTTTATGAAAACCTTATCATTTCATGTGCGTCAATCCATGCAGAATCCATTCTATTTGTCCACTTGATTCCCATGCAATCATCTCGTATTTGCAAGATTTTGTGTAACAATATTTCATGTACTAGGCTAGTCAATATTTCATGCAATTCATGCACTTGAGTTTTCATAATCATGCACTTTAATTATGGAAGGAAAACCATGAACAATAAGCAATAAGAAAAGCGGGAGGGTTAGAGGACACCATTTTCGAGGGGGGTGGTCAATGTCGTCTTTTGATTTCTCTTCAAGTTCTCTTCTTTCTCACCTTCTTCTTCTTCTTCTTCTTCTTCTTCTTCTTCTTCTTCTTCTTCTTCTTCTTCTTCTTCTTCTTCTTCTTCTTCTTCTTCTCTCTCACCCTCTTCTTCTCCTTCTTCTCCTCTCTCTCCTTCTCCTCCTCTTCTTCTCTCTCTCTCCTCTTCCTCTCCTTCTCTCTTCTCTCCTTCTTCCTCTTCTACTTCTTTTTCTTGTCTTCTCCTTCCCTCTCTCCTCTCTCTCTTCCTCTCCTTCTTCTTCTCCTTCCCTCTCTCCCTCTTCCTCTCCTTCTTCTTCTCCTCTCTCTCCTTCTTCTTCTCCTTCTCTCCCTCCCTCTTCTTCTCCTTCTTCTTCTCCTTCCCTCTCTCCCTCTTCTTCTCCTTCTTCTTCTCCTTCTCTCTCTCCCTCTTCTTCTCCTTCTTCTTCTCCTCTCTCTCCTTCTCCTTCTCTTCTTCTCTCTCTCTCCTCTTCCTCTCCTTCTCTCTTCTCTCCTTCTTCCTCTTCTCTCTCTCTCCTCTTCCTCTACTACTTCTTTTTTTCTTCTTCTCCTTCCCTCTCTCCCTCTCCTTCTCTTCTTCTCTCTCTCTCCTCCTCCTCTTCTGCTTCTTTGATCACGAGGGGGAGGGGGGAAGGGGGGACGAAGATGCCAAGCGAACGAGGAGGGGAGGAGTCTACTGACGGAAACCCAAGGGCCTGCTGCTGCCATCACAAAGCTGGGGGGCGTACTGTTGCACGACGTGATCACCAGGGCAGAGGGGGGGTCGCTGTGTTTGACGCAGGGAGGGGGAGGCTCCCCTTTATAGGAGGGGGAGGAGGGCGGCCATAGGGAGGGGGAGCCTCCCCTTTATAGGAGGGGGAGGAGGGTGGCATGGCCGCCACCCCTCCCACCTGGGGGCTGCATGCCCCCCCTATCCTCCACTTCACTCCATCTCTCTCTCTCCTAGACGTCTTGTCGGTGGGGGGAGAGAGAGGTTCTTGCCACTTCTACCACCTCTAACGGATAAAGCATGTGAACTACAGGAAGCATATTCATTGTTTTTCCTATTAATTTCTTCAATCAAAAGAGAACTCTCTACATCTTGAAATTTCATGGCATCAAGTTTGTTGGTACAGATCGCAATGTGAAATACATCCCAAGACTTAGGTAAAGTGCCAAGTAGAAACAAAGGATGCAGATTATCCTGAAACTCAATACCCTGTTGAAACAGATTCTTCTGCAAATATATCTGCAAAGCAATGGGGTCCCCTCCTTTTTAATTGTTAAAGCCAATACATCTGCAAAGCAGGGCTCTGCTTTGCATAAAGTTCTTGAATCTTTTCCCATAGATTCCATGCACTCTGATCTTCATCTTCAACAACATTACTATGGACCTCTTTAGAGAGTGATAAAATGATAGTGGACTTGCATAGTGCATCTAAATCAGCCCAGTCATCATCATCCATATTCTCGGGTTTAATAACTTTGTTTCTTAATGGCTTAATCTGCAATTTCTGTACCAAAACCTGCCATATTTGAGATTTCCAATAGCCATAGTTGGTGCCATCAACTTGGCAATGTTAAAAAAAGCCATATCTTTGAGATGACCAATCATAATGAGTCAAATAGAGGTAGACTATGTAGAAAACAACCTGTTGTAATTAGTAGTAAACAAGCCAAAACCATTGTCAAAACAAGCTGAAAATAAGAGAAACTACTAGAATGATAAGGTATCCACCAAACAGTACCAAAAGTACATCAAAAGGACATGATTAAGCTTAGTACATACATCACAGTCCGCATAAAACAACTTGCTATAATAAATGACAACAATGATTAAATGAGAGCAAACAATGAACTAATAGAGATCCAATGACAACAGTGACTACCAAGTCCCATCCTGCATCAAGCGGGCATAACAAAGGCACTATGACAACTAATGAACATGAGCTAAACACCCAAATGTGTCAAGAGAGTCAGTCAGTACAACCGATACATCCCCAGAGTAATAAGAAAATTGTACACACCACTAGCAAGACTTGACAAAGGTTGGTGTATACTCAATGAAGACAGATCAAATCAACTCATAAGCATCCAAGAGTAGACATGGAAGCATCTACCAAGAAAATATCATAGTCAAGGACATGTAAGAGATCCTAGTCTCAAATTTCAAGTAATAGGTCAAACGCATAATCCGAAAGCTTTGGCTAAATCCAAGACCATAATCATAAATCTCCCACTAGCACAAAAGTCGATGGAAAATGAGCAACCAAGCTCAGAGATAGCATGTAAATGCATAAGACATCTCATAGCCAAGACCACACATCATGAGAGCATCAAGAGCATATAAGCAGTCAAGCATCTAATAGTATCCAAGTACATCATGTACGACAAACCCAAGTCAATATCTAACAAGCCAAGAAACATCCAAAATCCAAGTACAAGCCCAACTGGAGCTCCAAGTAGAAAAGGAGCTCAAACACTGTAGGTAGAATGCATCATTGACATATTCTTCAAAGCATGTACCAACGGGTCATGCATAGACCATAGGTATAACCTCTCTCACAAAGCATGCTAGTGTAGTCCAATGCCAAGTAAGTGCCAACCAATATGTAGCTCAAACAAGGCTCAAAATACATTCCAAAACCATCCAAGACATTTGCCAACCTCTATATACATCCGTGTAGTCATATGAGTCACCCAAGAAGCACCCATGACCAATAGGTGGAGCATACACTGACCAAATATGCTTCAAAACTAAGTAAATCATTCCTCAAATGAAGCTCAAAGTCACCTCAAATCGTGGGTATAGGATATGCCAATGTACTAGCATCAATAGTATACATTAGGAGTGCATATAGAACATCGGAATCATAGCTAGAAGCAATAGGCACATAAAATCCCTATTAAAAGAGGATCAATTGTGCTATATATAACAATGAATACACTATCAAACCAAGATATTTTAGTACCAAAATCAGCTCCAAATCCAAGACATAACATGGGCATAGCATTCCCATACATGTAGACATCATTTCAGCATAACTGGGCATCATAAGACCAACATGACTGACCATAAAAGCATCAAATAGAGTGTTGCACTGTATTTCCAGCCAGCAAACCTCAGCCAAAATAGAGTAAATGAAATGGTTAAATCAATCAAAAATTAATTCCAACCAATGACATAGCATCCCTGAATATATAAGCATCAACCGGGCATCATCCTACCAATGGCAATGAGTGTAGACATCGAAGATAAGTGCTGCCCTATTTTATGACAATCTATGGACTATTATAACAATCCAAAACTAAATCTTAGCGCTTAAATGGAATGCCAAAAGTGGAAGGATCAATGCCAAGCATCAAAACCAAGTGTATAAGTGCTTGCATAGCTGCCCAATGAAGAATGTATGCTAGGTAGGAGATGAAAAACATGAGTCGTTGCTAAAAAAAAGGGCTTGTTCCACAAGACATGATGCTACACCAACAAGGTGAGGGCTATGGGGGTTGCTCCAACTTACTCATCAAGAAGGCTCCCAAGAAGAATGCAATGGATATGAAGCTCGAATGGAGTGGCTATGGCTGCCAACAAAGAGATGACTACTGTAGGTATTCGAATGGAAGTTGAGAGTATGGTAGACCAACTCAAGCTCACGAAGAAGAAGGCTTTGATACTAGTTGAAGGGAGGTGAGCCCGAAGTGGAAGCTCGAGTAGGAGCAAGAGCTATGGTGGATGGAGTAAGAGCAAGAGAGAGAGACACACACAATGTGGGAACTCCAATAGTCACAATGCGTGACTGGCTTTCCCTTTATTAAAATGGGCGCCCGCTGCCTGTAGTGTGCAGGTGCGGGTAGTTTCAGTATAGTAATACACAGGTGGCTAGGCGGAGGTGCCTTTACCCCCAGCACTATCCACTACCCTACATGGAGCACATTCTCAAAAGAGTACAGAGGAAGGAAGCTTGCAGTTTCCTTGATAGCTTCTCAGGCTACAACTAGGTACAAGTGCACCCTAACAATAGACATAAGATATCATTCGTGCATATTCACCTACATAGTCATGCCATTTGGGCTGACAAAGGCACCAGCTACATTTCAACGCCTCATGTGTGCCATATTCAAAGATATGCATAGGCAAGAATTGGAGATATTCATTAATGACCTATGTATCCACTCCAGTTGGAGGGAACACCTAGATAAACTTCACCCCGGGGGGTCCACCTTATAGGCCCGTAGGTGTAGCACGTGCACTCAACAGGAGGGGGTTTAATATCAGTTTCACCTACAGATTTAAAATGAAAGAAGGGGGTTAAATATTGTATACTGAGAAATTAAAATAAGGGGTATTTTTATCCATAAATCTTCAGAACTAGGTTGTTAGTATACACACACACACACACACACACACACACACACACACACACACACACACACACACACACACACACACACACACACACACACACACACACACACACACACACACACACACACACACACACACACACACACACACACACTACAAGGTATTATGGATATACCGACACGGCCTATCGACGCAAAAATCGGTATATGCCTCGGTATAAGTCTTTCTATACGTCTCGGTATGTGCGTCGGTATACAAAAATACTGAGGCGTATACCGAGACTTATACAGAGGCGTATACCAAGGCCAAAAAAAAGTCCTAACCTTAATCTTTTCCTTTTCTCTCCAGTGATGGGTTTCTACCAGTGTTTGAAATAAACTTATGTGCAAGAGCTTACAAAACCTATAAAAGCAAGAACTAGGATGTTTTTTTACTAAATTTCAAAGGCATTTTTTAAAAAATACACCAAACTCTCCCAACATCATATAACAAAAAGTACTATAAAATCAGGTCAAAAACAAACACGGCATCTTCATCATTATTGTAGTTAGAAAATTCATTTTATAAACCATACACAAATCCCTTTTTATAGAAAACCCCAGCCTGTGGTGTTACTCCAGGTCTTTGATTGCCTTTTTTTCTGTTTCATAAGAGGATTGATTTGGAATTTTGGACTGGAAACCATTTTGAGAGCTACTTGGATTTGGCGATTTTTGGTCACAAGGTGTTGATAATGGGCCTTTAGAAAGAGAGTCTGTACTTAATGTCTTGTGACTTCAGCAACCACACCATCCACACCTTCGACAACCCCCTCACCAACACTCCCTCACTCAACTCCACGCATGTGGGGAGGGTGCAGCCTTTAGGGTTGGTATGCAAGGCCTAAAATTGATGGCTGTTTTTCCTATCAAGGGCCATTTTGCCTGTCAAAAAGAGCAATGGAAAAATTTCTCTGTCAAATAACAACTCATGTTTAAAAGTTTTCCTGTCACTTTGACAAGTGTTGAAAAACCTTGCATGTCAATTGACATGCTCAAATGTATCAATCTCCTGTCATTTTTTTGTGTCATTAGTAGTAGTAAAGATAACTAGTCTAAGGAGTGGAGAGCGGGGGGAATGTTATGAGTCACGACTCATTATCAAAGGATTGTCCGGTGCCCAATGTCCATTGCCCATTGTCCACTGGCCCCAGCTTTAGCCCAAAATGAAGATTTTTTTTCCTCCCGTGAGAAACCATCAACAACTAATAAATGTAGTGCCAGTAGGTACCTCCCTCCCTCCCTCTCTCTCTCTCTCTCTCTCTCTCGGTATCTATCGACCACCATACCCAATGGGAACGTCTCCCACGACAAGAAGCCTCTCTTTCTTCAGAAAAGAAAGAAAAGAAACACGACAGACCAATTGCTCTCCCCACCCCCTCCCCTCTCCTCTCGTTAAAATTGCCCTCCTTTTATTTACATTTACAATTTATTTTAATATTTACATTTAAAGTTTTTTTAAACCAAAGGGGGCTTGGTCGAGTGGTTAAAGTGAATGGGTGGGTGAGTAAAGGACTTAGGTTCAACCCCTAGAGGTATCGTATGTCCTCTGTTGGGGAGGGTATTGCCAAAAAAAAAAAGTGAATGGGTGGGTGAGTTCAACCCCCGGAGGTATCGTCTGCCCTCTGTTGGGGAGGGTATTGCAAAAAAAAATAAAATTGCCCTCCTTTCCCTCCTCACGAACACCAGAAGCAGAGACAGCTTATTGCCTCTAATTCGCATGCTACCCTCTTCATCCATTCTTGGCCCGCCTCGTCTCCCATTGTTCCACTTCGGCGCCTCTTACACCACCGCTCCGCCATTACGAGTCTCGCTCTCTCCCCTTCTGGAACCAGTGTCGCCTTCTGCTCTCTTGATCACTCTGTTAAGCTCTTCTCGTACCCAGGTAAGCTTTTTTTCTCTGATTGAAGTTCTCTTTTGGGGTCAGTGTCTCTTTCTACATGGAAACGATCCAGTGAATCAAGTGGACGTTCAGCGGCGCTACGCTCCTTTGCAATGCAGGAAATGTGCTCGCCTGAGTGCATCCTTTTCTCTGTTTTTCTCTCTGATTACTTGATGCTCTCGATTATTTGTGATGAAAACTTGGATTTTTCTGTTACTGCTTGTCTTAACCAAGTTGCTGCTCTCATTTATAACAAGTAGGGGGTCTTTTGGAAAAAGCTAGGGCACCATTTATCCTTTAGTAATGTCTCTCACCTTCATGCATAGTTTGGGTTTATGAATCTTTGGGTTCCCCTCATGGGAGACTACACTACAGCTTCCTAAACTTTTTGGATCGTTGAATTTTTATAGTTTGTGAGATGGCTCGTCTAATATTAGAAGGCCTAGCTCCATCAAGTACTATCTTCTTCTACTAACATGTCCAATGCCAGTTTCTGCAAAGCGGTGCCTGGCTACGTTATTGAGTAGGTGCTCATCTAGGTTTCTCCTGTTATGCACCTAACTATGTTCATATCAAGACATCTTGTGGTGCATTTCCTAAGCTTCAACGTGTTGGAATAAAGCCATAGGTTGTTCGTTATTTAGCTATGAGTGTTGGCCTCAACTTTAGCAAAGGAGGTTGTGAGAGACTATTTGTCCCTCTCTGTGAGAATAGGCGATTGGAAGAAAGTCTTAGTAGCAATCACCAACTATACACACCCAATAAAATGCCACAAAACTGTTTGCTGATATCATTTTGTGTTATTTTTAAAAGCGAGAGAGGAGCACCATGTAACTCGTAGAACTTGGTAAGCATTTCTTCAATTGAAAAAAGTTGTGAAAAATTTAAGTGTGACATTGTTGTGGTTGGGTAGGCTTTCTTGTGACTCCATTTGTTATTGGATGACTAGTGGAAAAAGACTGGTGAGTGGTTTGAAATCTTTTCCTATTATAGGAATGCTTGAAGCATAGCTGTTTGCTTGTCTCATGCTACATCAATAATTGTCGTTTTGTTTATTGGCATAATTACAAGCATAATTTGATGCCTTCTTCTCTTGAAGTTGGTACCTTAGCTTAGGACCAAACTGCATCTGCATCCTGTTTTCCCTCTCCAGGAAGGGTTCCTGTATGTAGGCCGTTAGGCAACATATCAAGACGTACATCAAGTCATTTACTGGATTCTTACTGCATGGAAAGGTTTGGATTTAGTTTGTGATTTGTCACTTGTTTTTGATAGAGATATCAAGCCAGACAATCTATTACTAGATCGCCATGGGCACATGAAGCTTTTAGATTTTGGGCTACACAGGTATATTAAACATTATTCTTTTCTTTTATTGTTTTGTACTGCATGTATTTGACAAATTGCAATGTCTCATATTTGTAAGGTTTTGTTGGTAATATGATTGCCCTATTTGTAAGGTTTCGTTGGTAATATGAGTGCTCTATTTTATGAGATCTTGTCATCATCTCTTGCTTTCTACATGATATGGTTTTATGGATTCCAGAGTAGATTTGTGCACATATCTGATCAAAAGACCATGGATCTTAACAAGAGAATAGAAAAATCTTCTTCTTCTCATAGGAAGAAGAGAAAGTCTCAGCCAAAGCTGGATGCTTTCTTATCTAAGCGTCCAGCCAGCAATGTGACTAGTATGTTGGATTTCTAATTCTTGATGATATGTTGGATTTCTAATCTTGATGATATGGTGTACTGCTCGTGTTTGATGATATGCTGAATTGCTCTCTCACTTTTTAATGCTCTGGTTTTATACCACTTGCATGATATGTTGGACCTCTACTTCTTGATGGTATGCTGCTGAACTGTGCATGTTTGCAGTAGTCCCCAACATCTGGTAAAGAAGTTTCCAATTCCTGAGAAAGAGCAGAGCTGGATTACATTCACCCTGCCATTCACCCGTCATAGCTTTGATTCCCATCTTGGCTGGTGGCAACGATCTCTGCATCCCCCGCATCTACTTCATGACCTCTTGAAAAGCTGGTAATCTTTGATTCTAACATGCACATATTATTTAGGTTCCAGTTTTCCAATTCCCATCATTAGTGTGTGTGAAATAGAGAGATTGAGAGAGAGAGAGAAAAAGAGAGAATAGTTTGTGTGTCAATGTCTTTTTTGTCTTTTTTTTTACTCTTCCTTCCTCATTCTCTCTTGTATGGTTGTTTTGATTAGAGATCTGATCATTCATGTCTCTTGTATGGTTATTTTGATTAGAGATCTGATCATTCATGGCATCAAAGACTCACATAAAGGTGTGTGATCATGGGAGTAACGAGAAGAAGGTGTTGGGCTACGTCAGAGTGATGGCAAATTGCACTTATAGTGATATACGTCAAGAGATCATCCAAGATGGCATTGTAAGTGAATCATTCGAGTTTGTTATTGAAGATGAAGGCTGTGATGGAGTATGCATATTGAATGCATTACAAGAGGAGCGTTGGAAAATTGAGAATAGCAAGCGAGTTGGCATAAAGAGGTTATCAACCACGGTGGATGATGGAGGGTCCTCAAAGCGTGTTTGTAGAAGCTTAAATACTTCCATGGAAGCTATTGCTATGGATGGGATGGAAGAGGGCGATCAAATAAGGGAAGCGGGTGATCATGGTGGGAGAGTCAACATGCTCAAGAGTGTTTTAGTAACACAAGAAGCGCTCAAAATTTGGGAGCTCCAATGTGAGAAGGTCCGCAAGAAGTTGAGTGAGAGAAAGCCATCTAGAGATGATAAATTTCAGCTCATCACGGAAGATGTCAATGACCAACCTTTGATTCGAGTGTGGTGCAATGAATGTGGGAGTGCTTATGGATCGGGAGTGACTAGTGGCAAGCAATCCGCATACTCATGCTTGTCAAACTTCATGAGATTTCACATTCTAGATGGTCAAGCACATCAAAAACGATACTTATCTAACCGAAGTTTGAGGTTTGATGCGTTTTCTACTCATGGTTCTCATGGAAGTACTCCAAAAGACGAGAATGATTCTGATGATGCAATAATAATCTTGGCAGCTATTGAGGAGATGAATAATTTCAATAGAACTCATGAAGTAAGAATCAACTTCTTGTTTTATGTTGTAAATTGTAATATTTTTTTGTAAAAGATATTTGTTGAATCATGTAAGACAATTCTTAGTCCCTTATTTTGGTTCCTTTTTTAAGGATTTTTGCTTGTGCATATCAGATTCAATTGTCAGCTACGTTTCTAAACTCTTATCAAAATTTTGTATCCTCATGTAGGGGCTGATTTTCAGTTGGTTGAAGCAACTTTACATGACTACAAAGATAAAAATAGTGTCAAAGTTGTGTGCAAATATGATGGGAAGTGGCTGCACCTATGTCCTCGAGGTTCAGATTTGCAGACCATCCTAACACAACATATCAATGCAAAATCTCACATCAATGCATGGAGCAAGAAGACCACAATAAAGCAATCATCTTCTCTCTTCACAGGAGCTAGTGGGCGACCTAAAAAGAATTTTGAAAAGGATCCATGTCAACAAACTTTGGGTGCATTCCTCGTATCAACCAAAGAGCATGCGGAGGTGGCTTCCATCCATGCAGGTGATTCAAGCTCTCATTTATTAAATCTGTGTTGGGGATTATGGCAGTGTAAACTTGATGTTAATGGTAGTGAGGTTGATATAAAACCTTTTCTCCAAGACCTAAAGATGGGTGAAGAGTGGTTTTGTGAGCCACATACAAAAGCTACTTTATATGATGGGGATGTTGAATACAGGATAGATGGATGCTTTAGGCATGTGTGCTGTCTTCGGATCTCAAGAATTGGAATTCCGTTTGAAAGTTTCACATGCGAGTATTGTAAGAAAATTCCATCTTGCGCTGATTTTCGTGGCAGAGTGTATCGAGAGGGTAGTGCAATTGAGAAAAGAGGAGAGAGGCAAACAGGTCGAGGAAGGCGATTGGATTACCTTTCTGGTGCAGAGCTTAAAAGCGTTGTAGTTGAGACAAAGAAAAACTTGCGAGAGGCCAAGAGAAAACTATGGTGGTTGAAGGCAAAGATTGTGGTGCTTTCAGTGAGAATCAGGTCTTTAAAAGAAGCAAACTATGAGGCTATTAATAGGAAGGATGTGCAATGTTTTTGCAATAACATTATTGAGGCTCATAGGCAAGGAAAGTTTGGTGGCAAATTAGCTTTATGGGCTTTTCTTCAAGACATTGCAAATAATGCATTAAGATCGAAAAAGGGGCAAAGATATGCAGAATCCTCAAAGACCATTTTTGAGGTTGCAAAGCTATGGGGTGGGCCGCGCTTGCATGATTTTCTAAGTGTAAACCTTGGAGGGCCATCTTTGTCAACCACAAGGAGGCAAGGAAGAAAGGCAACTCAATTTCAATCCGGAGAGCATGAGTATATCGTTGATATGGTTGGAAAGATATACAAGGATGTAAAGTCCAAATATGGAATAGCATCACGGGTGCCATTCATTATTGTTGAAGATGAAACAACCATCAAGTGTCGCATCAGGTAAAAACTTAGTTGAATTTCTCTTCGCTTCAGTTTTAAAATTTATTTATGTAACAAGTCCATGGAAATAAAGATGTTAAAGTGGAGCTTCATGTTTTTGCAGATGGAATGCGAAGGATGACACTCTAATTGGGTTTTGTGGAAGAAAGGGAGAGGATCATCAATGCTCCTCAAATGATGTTATCATTGTTGGAGATGGAGCACAAGGATATGAGACAATAGTGGATGCCTTCCAAAATCACGTAGTGGGACATTATGCAAGACTGCTCATTGTCAACCCGCTTCATGAGAGTCTTCCACGGTTAGCTCTTGTTGTGCATTGCACTTGTAATCGCTTTGATAGCGATTTCATCAAAGCTCAATGGAGTCTTGTGGAGCAAATGTGGAATGCAAAATGGAAGGATTGCCTAGGGCCAATAATTGGACATGCTTCAGATGGTGATAGTAGACGTCGCAAGCTTATGCTTGAAGACTATTTAGGAAAAAGTGATAGAAAGTTTGGTATCAAATGGGATGGATGGAAACTCAAAGGCAGAATCATAGGAGACAATGTGTATGGACTACATGATCAAGATTTTGTGCATTGTGGAAAGAAGCTTGTGAACCCTCTTGATAGTCCTATTCGACAACTAGCGATTGGACAAGTTTGGATTACACTCAATCATGTTGCTTTGGTCTATAATCATTTCTCTATCGATCAACACAAGTTACGAGAAGAAGATATACAACGAAACGATCGGCAAAATTGGAGAGCAGCCCAAGTGATTGTCTCTAGACAAGTTCAAAAATGTATGATAGAAATGCAAAAAAAAGAGAGGAGCATGCAAGGGACTGGGGCATATTTGCAGGTTGTTGCTGATTATATAGAGATTTTTTTGTCTCCACATTTAGACTTGAGAGAGCGTGTGGTGCTTGCTAGTAAAGTGGTCTTCTTCTTCAAGTTGTGGAGATTATGGATTCATCATCATTCTACATACACTCTTAAGAAAAACTTCATTAGCAAAGAGGCTTACACAGATACCCAGCTTTCTTGTCATTTTGTGGTTCTACTTATAAAGATGTTTCGGGATTTCTTCCCAAATCTCAAGTGTCCTTTACATCTCACAGGATCGGATGCAGCAGAAATTTATTTCAGCAAGATTGGAGGTATGGTTGGGCAAGAAAGAGCATTTGATTTTGGAGATGTTTTGCATTGTGTTGGAAGCTTGAACAAGATTACCGTGCATGAATGTAAATCAAATGGGGTGACTTTTTCAAGGGCACATAAGAAACAAGAACACATATGGAAGGATTTGAACAAGCATGAAGGCATTTTGGAAGCAGATCTTGGGAATTACGAGAGTGTTTCCTCTGATGAAAAGTTGATAGATGCATTGAAAGAGGGATTGAAGCGGGCACAAGATCTTTGTGAGTCATTGGGGATCAAACCTAGCACAATCGAAGGAGTTGAATGGTGGACAGAGCCTTGGATAGATACACAATCAATGTGGTCAAAGATAGATGCTGAAATGGGTGACGCCGATGAGCACGATGACTTTGTGGAGCCTTGCGGTGAAGATAGGCCCATTGAAGGCAGCGACGGAGATGACGAGGTCATTGCTCTGAGTGAGATTCGACATGAGGTGGATGGGATTCTAGATGAGGCAAGCATTGAGGATGAAAACAAGACTATCTCGCCCGTGGTGGAGGTTGACAAGAAATTCATCTTCAAGTCTACTTTGGTGAGTCAACTCAATGGAAACTCAACACTATCAAAAGATAGGTTGACAAGGGTAAGACAAGGAGTGTATTTCAGCAATGAAGGAAAATTAGCATCAACAACCAATGGAAATTTCTTTGGAATAGGGTCAGATTGTGCTGTTTATTTCTACGATGACACATGTGGAAACAGAGACACAAATTTCAAGAGAAATGGAAAAGCCACAAAATTGAAGAAGATGCAAACTCTTCATAGTACATGGTATCTTGGAAGAGTCCAAAAGATGCGAAAGAAGGTAGGTGGCAGGTATGTAGATTACAAGCGAGGTCTTGACTTGGTAGATCGACCACAAGGGATGGAGGTTCAGCTTGGTTGGTATCAGAAGGTGAAAGGACACCATACATACTCTTATGATGTGACAGACTTAAACATGGTTGATATTGAGTCAATTATTGCATTGGCACATTTAACATACAATGAGGCTACTGATAGATATGTTCTTGATCAAAATGATTATCGAATCTTTAACGATTTCTTGAAGTCTGCTGGTTAGATGTTTATTTAAATCATGTAAGTATGGAACCATTTGGTTGTAATTTGTGTTTTAGTCATGTTATAACACAGGTGACCTTATTCTTTCCATTTTCATATGATTGCAGGCAACGAATCCTCCACCTTGCAAAGTGGGGAGGAGTTGGAATGACATGAGTTGGATTTTTGTGGGACTGAAGTGTTTTTTGGGAAGGAGTTGGAATGACATAAGCTGAATTTTTGTGGGACTCAAGTGTTTTTTGTGGGATTGAAGTGTTTTTTTGTGGAATGACATGAGTTGAATGACATCCACTATATGTTTTTTGGGAGAGCAGGTAAATTCCAACCATTGTCTCTTGGAAGAACGGGGTTTATCTCGTATAGTACTCTAGTTTTATAGTAGCCCAAATTCAGATTAGTTTCACGTAGCAATTGATTGTGTTATTGATATTTGCAGTACAGGTTCGTAGCAGTATGTATTAAGGCCTTTAACGATTAAGGCCTTCGACGGTTGAATTAATGGGCATGTACATAATATTTTGCTAGCAGCTCTCAAGGACCTTTTGGTTTGGCCAAGTCGGGCAGTTATACCAGTCTTTCCAGGTGATTACAGGTATAAATGAATTACCCTCCTTCTTAAGTGAGTTGTATAGGCTAATATCTGTCAAATGCTTCTCTCCAGTATGCAAGAATATCTAAGAGGACAACATGGTGAAGGTTCCTATCAGTTGTTTTGTTCAATTGTTGATTTAGCATGTCAGTAACTAATTTTTGTGTTGAGTCATCTCTAAAAAGTATTTTTGACAGTGATCCGGAAGCAAGCTATATGGGCCATCTCTATGTTCAGCTAGTTGAAGCAAGAAATCTGGCGAATTCACTGGAAGATTCGACCCCTATGTGATCTAGCAGTTGTTTGCAAGTCACTGTGAAATTTTATATCACTATCAAGGTCTCCTTTTGTAACACAAGAGCAGGTGGTTGGTTTTTTTTCAGAGCTGGGCTGGCTGTGCAGCAGCCTGAGTATGAAACAGGAGTGGCTTTCAGTGGACAACATTGACAGGCGGAGCAACCTTTCTGTGCAGGAGTTTATCACAAACTATGAAGAACCGAATGAGCTAGTAATCATAACAGATGCATTATGTAAGTGGCCAGCCTTGATGAACTGGAACAAGGAGTATCTAGTGAGAGCAGCTATTTGAATCAGCCCAAGTTTACAGCTGCTTTTTTCCTATTTTTTCTTGCAGTGTAGCCTGCAATTGGTTCTATGAGCTCACCGCACGAGAGGAGAGGGCGTCTGACAGATTGGCAGTCCTGCATGGCTTGCCGAAGTTACAGAGTAAGCTGCCAAATCCAACCAAAGAGGCTGATGGAGGAGTATCTTGGAGTCCCTCACAAGTGTATGATAACTGTGATACAAGAGGGGGTTGTTCTGCTATAAATGAAGTTGTAGTTTCACAATGTACAAGCCCAATGCCACTGCCTGATGAGCTTGCAGCAGTAAGCCCAATGAGACCGCCGCAAGGGTACCCAAGCAAAGGTCTTTCACAAAGAGCTTCTCCTAGAAGGTGGTCTGCCTCTCCTTTAAAAAAGGTTCAAGTTGGTCGATTTGGGAGCCGGCGGGCCGGGTCGGTCGTGATTCGCAGTATCAATTACTTTTCTGAACGCCAGAGTAAAGAGAGACACCATGTTATGGACACCAGTAGCAGCAGCGATGGTGAAGAAAAGGCTAAGAGCTGTACTCTAGATGAGCCAAACTAAGACTGATGGAGGAAACTCTAGAGCGTAGAAAAGCGGAGATGGATGCCCAAACAGCCAAGCTCAATGACAAAGCTCATGCCAAGGCTCGTGCTGCCAAGCTGCTTGCCCTTTAGGCCAACTTGAGGGATATGCAAAGACTCCAGGTAAAGATCTGGCTGAATTTGTTTTGGCATGAGATTTTGTCCATAGATTCTAATGTGTTATGAATATTTGACATCTGTTGGCAGGAGGATGGAATGGTTGGGCATGGCAATCTTCAACCATTGTTGACAAAGGATTACTCGAGGTCTGATAGTAGTCCTCCCTCTCCTCCCTTAACACCCTGAGTGGTGAAAGAGCAGGCATTGACACCAAAAGCTCATAGGGCAAAGAAGGCGGTGTATGCATCTCAAAAGAACTCAAGCACTCCTGGGAGCTCCAGACGAATAGTTTCCATCTCCCCTAAAACCACTCCTTGAGAAACTCTGGGGTAAGCCATTGGTCCAGAGGACCCCTAGTTCCTCAAATGCCCCTGAGAACTCTCTTTCCTCCTTGGTTCCTTGCTTTTCAGACCCGAAGAATGAAAACATGAAACCATCTCCAGGGAAGTTGTCGGGCTTTGCGATAGTGCTTTCCAAGGATGCTGGGATTCCTGCTCAGCATCCAGGAGCAAGCAAGGCTTTACAATCAGGACCAAATGGCAGTGTACCCAAAAGAAGTTCAAGGGTAGAGAAGAAGACCCGACCAAGGCAAACCAGGCAGAGTTTTGTGACAGGTGAATTAACAGATCCATCTCCTATGCCTGAAGGGGAGGTCTCCCTCTCCCTCTTGAGCACTGAAACTGACATAAAAGTGGAGGCTCCTATCATGAGCAAGATAAGGCAAAGTTCTGTTGCTCCTATTCAGGAAATGAAGCCCTTTTTGCGCAAAGGGTCTGGCATTGGACCTGGTGCTGGGCCAGGGATTGCAAAACTGAAGGCCGAAGCAGTGAAGAGTTCTGACGAAGATGTCCCAGGAACTCCTACAAGAATTTCTGATGAAGAGGCTCATGCATCTGCAAGGAGCGTCATGGACACCAGCGATGGGGAATGCATTCCTGTGGAAGCCCCAGTTGCAGATGCTTCCTTATCTTCTTACAAGGAGGAGGAGAAAGGGAAAGCACAGACTCTAGAGCTATCAGATGTTGATGTAACTCATAACTCAGATGGTGGCTTCTTTGCTGTATGCGAAGATGCCAAGGCTACTGAACTTTTGAAGGATGATAAATTGCCACACGTTGAGAGGGGTTGTCACATTGTTTCATTTCCCATGGAATTGGGCACTAATGAACGTCACGATAGTAAGTTTGCATCTGAGCCAGACTCTGTACCTCACACACCTTGGGATGAAGCAGCTGGAAAGGGAGTGCCAAGTGCTACTTTGTCTCAACTTCTCTCTGAGAGTACTGGCCAAGTGGTGCATATTGCATCCTCAGCAAGTGGTTCTGCGTCATTTCGTGCTAATCTAGCAAGTGGAGAGCAATATGCGCCCAGAGTCTCTCCTATGAAAGCTGCCTCTCCGGCTAGCTCAAGTTTGAAGCGTCTAGGCGCTATCATTCCTGACTACTTCAGTCCCTCTGCTGCTACCCTTGTGGAGTCCCCAGTTGGAAGTCTTGCTTCTCGGGATTCTTCTGGAGTTCAGTATTCTTCTGATACGGATCTCACTCACTCACAAAAGAAGTTGGGCTCCTCTCAAAAGTCTATAGTAGTGATCGTTCCACCCAAAGAACCTGCAAGAGGTTTCAAGCGCTTGCTGAAGTTCGGTCGAAAAAGTCGCGAAACACCAGATATCATTGTGAGGGATGGTGTATCTGCATCTGCCCCTTCAGAAGGTGACGACGAACTCGAAGAGGTCAACAAGGAAGCAAATAAGCACTCCTCTAATATAATACTCCAAAAACTGAAGCTTCAAGAGAGGCTTATAAAAGATTATGGTAGTGGTAGTCATGCCAGTAACACAGACACAGGACCAGGTAAGCTCTATTGTTCACTTTACTGTTTGTATTATGTATTTCTTTGGTATAAAAGTTTCACAAGAATAAGTGGAGCCTAAGTGAAGGAGGTCAGTGGCAGTTATATTTTAGATTCCATCTTATCTTTTTCATTTTTTTAAAATGCAGACCTATCTGTACAAAGCTCCATTGTTCCATCTAATTTTAAGCTTCAATATGATCATGCTCATGGGAGTACAAAGCTCAAAGGTAGCTTCTTCTGTTGATTTGCATTGATAGCTTTCCACTAGACGAAAGTTGTGTAGCTGAACATATTTGTTTTTATACCTGTTACAGCACCATGATCATTCTTTTCTTTGTCGACTTTTCGTTGCTGTAAACTTGGGCTGATTCATGATGAACATAGACTTGATATTTTTTACACTGTTGAGCAGGAGCAATCTTCTCAATGTATTAGACTTTCTGAAGCGGCCAAATTCTGCTCAACTGGTATCAGGCACAAGAGACCGTGTAAATTTGCATGACAAGTTCAAGAGCTTGTATGTCCAGATGTTTCCTGGTTCTATTGAAGAACTGGAGAGTAAAGCTACAGCAAAAGCTAAGCAAAGAAATGCTGGCTCATTTTGGGACACAGTGATGGATGCCAAAGTTGGCAGCTTCAAATTTGGTTTCTGAAATGCAGTTTTTTAGTGACCGCTATGTTTAGGCAGGTAATACTCTCTACAATCTTCCTGGTGCATGGTGAGAAAACTAACATATTTGCCTTGAGTTGTATCATGTGATACCTTATTAGGTTCGTTGGCATGCAAAGTCAACTTTGTACCGATTATCCCATTTGCCTGCTGGTGGCATAAAAAAGTTCTCTTTGGTGCTCAAATCATATGCAAGGAAATATATTGAAGTCAAAAATTTATATTTAGCAGCCTCATTGTCTTCATGTCTTTGCCATGTAGTAGCGTATTATTTTTGTAGCTTCATACCCTAAATGCTGAGGGTGGTTGAGATGTGACCAAAATGTCAGTGTTGATACACTCGTCATTTTCTTAATGTTGGCCTCTACTTTGTGTCTCATAAGAACAGGAAGAACTTTTTGCAATCTGAGTAGGGACTCCTGCTTTTTCGAGCTCTTGGCATCAAGGGTTGAACTATGGAGTGATCTCACAAGGACACACTTGCCTCTCTTCTCTATATGGAATGCTGCGCTTTCTTTATTATTATTATTTTACTCCATGGCATGCCCAATGCAAAGGGCTGATGTGTTTCACCGCACTACGTTTTACAAGATGGACAGTTGCTTCTTATTGCTGTATTGGCCCTAATAGCATGGATTTCAACCTGCATAGGTGTTTTTCTTTGTCCTAATGAAGGTTCTCAGTCAAGGTTGGAAAGCCACTCTCTAGTTGCAGTATCAAATACATTTGACAAAGATCTGCAATCAGACGAGCCAGTTTTTTAGATTACTTTTGAACCGAGTGCTTTCAAGTGCCACATACAATGTTAAGGAAACTTTTCACATAAAATGTCTTCTCCATCCAGTGCCTCAAGTGAATGGGCCTGGACGATTCAGCAAAAGCCTCGACACATGTCCCATGGACAAGAATGGTCTTTCTCTGAATACCTAGCTAAGTGTCGTTGGAGGGTCCTTCGCTAGAAAATGTCTCTATGGGTTGCATTTAAAGGCTGTGTTAGATTGGAACTAAGTGCTAGAAGTGGGCCTGAATGATTATTGCAGCTCTGACAATGTCTATCTTAGTACCCAAATGTGCTAGATTGTCACACCTAGCATAGTTCTGTTTTAAGAATTTATCAAAGCAAGGTCTTAGTGCCCAAGTGTGCCAGATTGTCACCTAGAATACGTCTATTTTAAGACTTTATTAAAGCAAAGTCTAGACTCATGCAAGCCCTATGCAGTCTGGCATTATGAAGTTGTGTAGCAGAAATGTTGAGAGTAGACCTATTTTTCTGTTACTAAGCTATCAAAATTTTTTTTGGCGTCTTCCATCTTTCTACTAATGGACAGTTTTGTGGATAGAAACATTTGTGTAGCCGAATAGCATAATATTTAATTGTGGAAGGAGTGGTTGCACACATGGTCATAAGCCATAGTTGCCATGGTTTGAAAGCCTATGAGCCATGCGAATATGTGCGAAATAGAGTCATAAAATGATACTCTTACAAGGTTATCACACCAAATCAATATGGTGAAGCATGCAATACTGTCATTCTTTATTTATCTCTTCAAGTAAGCCTATTTGTGACTTCTGAGGGGTGTACCTATGGTTGAAGCTTGGCTCACCCAATGGTTCATGAAAGATTGGGTGGTTCAAGCAGTTAGGGTGTTCTTTTGTAATCCTCTCAAAGTCATGCCAATTTTGTCTTTTATGGATTGGAGAATATACTAGAAATAAAAAGATCGGATGGGTCTAGCAGACCTATTCTCAAGGAAATATTCTCTCCTTAAGTGCAGCTACTATTGTCCATCTATTCTTTGTCCCATTCTATTAGATGGGATGGCTATAATATACCTCTGCATGTGGTTCCAATTTTGACAACTACGCTCTTTTCTTTTTGTTTTCAGTTGTTTCCCACTTCAAAAGGGCATATGGTAGTGGTGGATCCTCATAGACATCTCTCAATTTTGTAGGTCTTACAAAGGCTGGTGCAATTGAGGCTATTAATACTTTTTTAACCCTTTATTCTTCCCAACTCCACCATCTAGTTGTATTTTGATACTCATCGTTGATTCTTCAAGCAAGAGTTCAATTGCATATCTAACACGTGTATTTTTTTGCATATTCATTGGGCATTTTGCTTTCTCAATCTAGAAACTCATTGAACACTTCTCTTCATAGTTAGGGACTTCTCTTCATCGGGTCTGGCAATCCACTCTTCCGTAGTACCAAAGATCTTGTAATGTAAATTATACAGGGAGGGGGGGGAGAAATGCATAAGCTTAAAATTTTAAAATTACAGGAGGGTTATTATAATATACCACAAAGATAACAGGAGGTATATATTAAATAGGGCAAAAAAGGTTACAGAGGGGTTTTAAAATATGCCTTTGCACGCACGTGATATCCATGATTTTGTAAGGTGGACCCCCCGGGAACTTCACACAGTCTTTGAGCAGTGTAAGCTATATAATCTTTCCTTGAACCCCCTGAAGTGCTAGTTTTGGGTAAAAAGAGGATGTATCCTAGGGCACATGGTGTCTAAGAATGGCATTTCCATCCACTTCTCCAAAGTTAGGGTCATTGTCAATTTACCACCATCCACTAACTATAAGGGAATTCAATGTTCCTAGGATACACAAGGTGGTATCAACGATTCATTCTAGACTATGCATTGATTGCCAGACCCCTTTACAAATTACTGATTGTATTTAAGTGGATTGAGGAATGCCAACATGCTTATGAGGAACTAAAGAAGACTCTTATAACTGCACCAATCCTATGAGCCCAAAATTGAAACATAACATTCCACATGCACATTGATGCATCAATGTATGCTGTGAGAGTTATTTTATGCCAACCTGATGAGTATAATCTAAATTATTCTGTGAGCTTTGCTAGCAAAAAACTCACAAATATGAAGATAAATAACCCCACGACAGAGAGGGAAGGCCTAGCTATGGTGTTCACTATGAATAACTTTCGTCATTATCTTTAAGCTACACCCTTCACCTTCTTCGTTGACCATCAGGTTTTGCTTTATTTAGTCAACACAAACCTTGCGCTACATGATGCATAGCTAGATGGTTACTTTTGCTACTAGAGTTTGACTTCTCCATTGTTGTGCACAAGGGTTAGTAGCACTACATGGCAGACCATCTGTCCCACATACCCACAGGAGAAGCTACTGACCAAGGAATCATAGATGACCTACCAGACGTGTACCTTTTTAGCATGTTCAGTGTGAGAGAGACCTTTTCAAGGGCATTTTAACATTGTATTAGGGGTAGTTGACATAGTCCAAATCCTAGAGCTTGATTTTCTTGAGAGACCCATAGAGAAGGCTAGACTAAAGCGCCTTATCCTCAAGGTTTAGCCCTATCATTTAATAGCCAATCAACTCTATAGACCAGGATAGGATGGGTTATTATGAAGATGCATGTGTGAGCATGAGATGCATGATGATGTACTTACTAATGCACATGATGGAATTGATGGATGATACTTCAATGGAGACAACACAACAAGAAAGGTGTTGCAATCTCAACTGTAGTGGCCCGCTCTATTCCGTGATGTAGCTAAGTTTGTGAAACATTGTGATGAGTGACAGAGAACCAAAGTCCCCATCCAGAAGGACAAGATGGAGTTGACCCTGGTAAAATAGTATGGCAACCATTTGAAAAGTGGGGAATCGACTTCATCAGGTCAATCAATCTTACAACACAATTCTCACATAGGCAAAGTACATAATTCTTGGCAATGTATTATCTCAAGAAATGGACTGAATCTCAGGCCACTAGAAAGAATGATGCTCGGACCACGACTAAGTTTCTTTTGGAGAAGGTGATCTCGCAATTAAATTGCCCCATCTAACTAGTTAGTGATCAAGGCGCACACTTTATTAATGAAGTGATTGCCCATTTGCTATCCGCCTTCTTGACCATCCATAGGAAATCCTCACCATATGATCCTTAGGCTAACGAACAAAAAAAATCTATGAATAAGATCCCAGCAAATGTCCTGACTAAGGTAGTCTCCACCTTGCACAATGACTAGGATGATAAGCGCATGGCAATGCTATCGGCCTATACGACAGCTTACTGTTGAGAATCAACAATCACACCAACTAAACAGCCTCTTTGTATGGAGCTTCAGGGTCAAGGATATGCAGGCTAACTTATCCCATATGCACAATGGTGCTTACTGCAGTTTCCTACTTTCCTATAAAGCATTGTACTTGCTTCCTTTCTTAATGCAATGATAGTACTCTTTTCTTTTCAGTGAAGTGTCAATGTCATTGTCCACATACACAAGATTGTGTTTATGAGTCCAAGTCTCAATCTTGGAACCTAATTCACTTGTGTAACAAACAGTGTCTTTGTCTGCTCCATCATGAGTCCACACTTCTCATTTCATCCTCCATAGCTTCCGGTTTTGCCATGCTCTAGATCCCGCATTTGCATGGTATCAGAGCCCAGTTGGGCATGGCATTGCTTCTCTAGCCTCTCTTGATTCCTCTCAACCTCAGTCTAGCTCAATGTCAGCTCATGACTTCATCTCCCAACTCTACTCTCATTGAAGCTTCCATGGCAGCCATAGCCAGCAGCACCCTGTCAGATTGAGCTGCTTATATCTCACTCCACAGGTCAAATCTCTTGGAGCTTCCTTCTGGAAAAGTATTCCCCAACTCACAAAGCTTCCCTGTATCACATCAATCCAGGACATTGGACCATCTGGAGCTCAGCATTGTGAAAATCCTCAATCTCTGCTCTGTGTCTGCCATAGCCAGACAGGACCTACCTTACTTGGAGCTTCAATATCTCCTCAACCAGGCCATTTCAGCCCACGATTTCTTCTAGGGAGTTGTTCCTCTACTCAAGGCGATTCATCCTGGCACAAAAATTGACTGCATTACTGCGCCCTGACTCCAGCATTGCGAAAATCGCGGAAATCTGTCAGAATTGCGCCTGCTTACGTTCGAGCTGCCTGCATGCTGCATACAGTCCACGATGTTGATGATTATCATGGGGTTTTGATAGCCCATGAAGTCAGCTTCCTAGGCATATAAAAATTTTTGAAAATGATCCACTGTAGCTCCTGCAATCAGCAAAAAACCAGGCTGCCCCCAGAAACCCTAATGCAAAAGCCATAGCCAAAGCTTCAAAATTCTGACATTTCTCACTGTTTCTCTCACTGAAGTTATCAACAGTGATTTTAATCATTGAGCAATACTCTCTGAAGTTCATTAAAGTACTGTCACTCAGATTTGAAGGTATCAGCATCAAATCAAGAAGGGGAAGATCACTTGGATTTAAAAGAGTAAAGGACTTTGCAGATTTGGTATTCATTGACACTTAGTTAGTGTTTTTTAGCACTTGTGTCTCTCAACCAACTCTTCTGCTGCTCAAATCTAATAAGTCTGAAGTTGATTTGCTACTGTTCCCGTAAGTCTAACATGGGAAAAGACTCTCCAAATGCTCGATTCAAAGGAGTCGGGTTCCACACCTGGCAAACCCGCATCAAGCTCATCTTGATGAAAAAGGGTCTCTGGGCCATCACAAATGGCAAAGAGAAGAAACCTCGGGACACGGACCTTGCAACTACTTGGCAAAAGAATGATGACAGAGCCCAGGCCATTATCAAACACAGGATACATGGAAAAGACTTGACACCCTGTTCGGTGCACAATCTAAATCATCAAAGTATGGTCTCCTGATTGAGTTCTTCAGGCTTGAAATGAAGTCCAGCACATCACTTGCCACACATCTTAATTACATAGAAGGACTCCTAACCCAACTTGCAGGAATCAACATTAAAATGGATGAAGATGTTTGCATCGGTGTTCTACTTAAGAGTTTGCCTCCTGAATATAATAATGTATCAACAACTTTAATCAACATGCCAAATCCTGAACTTGTTGATATCCAAGCATCACTGTTAGAAGAGGAAAAGAAGCTAAAAACTAAGGAAGAACCAAGTACCTCTAGAGATGAGCATGCATTATATGTTGGCAACAGGTACAAAGGCAAGAAGAATCAGCTCTTCAACGACTTCTGCAAAAGGACCGGACACATCAAGAAGTTCTGCCACGCAAGAAAGAGATCCGAAAAGGCCTATCTAGTCGCAGTCAAAGAAGAAGAAGAAAATGGAGCAAAGGAAGAAGAAGATGAAGATGAAGACCACCAGGATCGGAAGGACAAGACTCATCAGTCCTTGTACTCTCATAATTCTGATAGACTGTTTTAATAGCCTTGTATTTTCCTTGCCCTAATGCTTCCTGCCATAAGCTTTGTAAACTCCTTATGTAACTTGGCATTATAGTCCCTGTACACTTTGTGAGGCCCCTGTTACAGCCTCTGGATGTCCACCATGTTTATGGTACCCACACTTAGCCTTTTCTGCGATAGCCTTTGGTGTTTTGCCATGTTTGTGGTATGCCCACACTTTGCAAGTGGTTCTCATTACAGCCTCTACACACTTTGTGCCTTTCTAGTTGTGATTGAGGAGGGGTGTTGAGAATCAGCAATCACACCAACTAAACAGCCTCTTTGTATGGAGCTTCAGGGTCAAGGATATACAGGCTAACTTATCCCATATGCACAATGGTGCTTACTGCAGTTTCCTACTTTCCTATAAAGCATTGTACTTGCTTCCTTTCTTAATGCAATGATAGTACTCTTTTCTTTTCAGTGAAGTGTCAATGTCATTGTCCACATACACAAGATTGTGTTTATGAGTCCAAGTCTCAATCTTGGAACCTAATTCACTTGTGTAACAAACAGTGTCTTTGTCTTCTCCATCATGAGTCCACACTTCTCATTTCATCCTCCATAGCTTCCGGTTTTGCCATGCTCTAGATCCCGCATTTGTCACACTTACAAGATGGCCATAGGACACAGACACCATTCAACGGGACCAAAGTAATCCTACCAGTGGAATTCTTCATTCCAAGCTTGCAAGTGGAAGTATAAGAGAGATGGGATTGCAAGGAAGAATGGACAAAACTCCTAGCGGAGTTAGAATGTCTCTTTGAAACTCAACTCATGGCAACTCACGCACTCATCTGTGAAAAGGCAAGACGCAAGAGCGAGTTTGACAAGCATGTCAAACAACGTGACTTTGAGCAAGGCAACTTAGTGCTCCTATACTCGGTGAAGGGCCACTAGCAAAAGATGAAGTTCAGGGGATTGGGACCTTTCAAGGTTTGCAACATTAGTCGAGCTGGCAACATGGAGCTCGAGAATCTAGAGGGGGAGAGCATAGGCTTCTTTAATGGAAATCGCATCAAGAAGTACTACCCTCCAACACAACCACTACACGAGCCTCCAATGATGGACCCACCTATAAATGTAAGAGTAGCCACCATCACTGACATAGAGGACAAGAATGAGGAAGCATTGGAACTTTCATACCTACACATATCAATCACTAGCCACAAGGCATATGCCTTTGATACATACACTCATTAATGAGGGAGCTGACTGTAATATCCTTATGCACAACCATTGGATCCTCATTGGTCAGTCCCAATTGCAACCTACTAACATAAAACTTAGCCTATTTTTGGGGGGTAGTCTTATTCACTATTGGGAAAGTGCAAGGTAGTGGTCTCTATTGAGATATAAAGCTTACCAATGATCTTCTACGTGATGCTTAACACCAAAGCCACTAGTAAGGAACTATTGCTAAGACGTATATTCAAGAAACAAGCACACTACAATGTCAACTACAACTCACACCACGTTTACCTTGCCATTGGAAATGCTCAGATAGTGATGGCTTCTAGCAAGGGCAGTGCCACTCCATCTAAGACCACAGCACCACACTAGTTGAGTAACTTAGTGCCAAGCCTAAGGAGGGGGTCGTGACTTATCTTGACCCACCACAACCAATTGGCTGCAACCACCAACAATTGCACCCAAAACCATTGAGTAGCAACTTAAATGGGTATGAAGATAACAATCACAGTCATTTATAAGCCAATTTGCATGAACTCATAATCATAGAATCTCATGCCCTAGGCCTAGGAGACAAAGATGGAGCTATAGGAGGAGCTAACGAATGGTCAAGCCACAATGGGTTCCCAAAGCCCTATTATGCACTCAAGGCTAGGAAACACTTGGATTTGGTTTCCCAAGACCATGAATGGCACATGTGTCCCTCAACCACACCACTTTTCAAACCATCTCCATAAGATTGTAAGGCAACTAGGAATGAGAAATGAATTTTCCTAAAAGGAACCAAACCCATCAAGTCTCAACAAGTCTTTCAACCAAAATCGTGGTCCACTACATCTAAACTGACTCAACCTAACACTTCTGCTATTTCAACAGCTCCACAAGTAAAGAGAAGTACATCCAACTGAGCTGCAAGACCAATTCATCACACAAGTGGCTGAGAGACACCCCATTGGACAACCCATGAGGCAAGCATTATCCCAACCTCTTGCAGGCCTTAGACCTTCCTATAACTAGAGATCCATCCTTACTTTGGCACCAAACCTAGCCACAAACACGTGGGACAACATGGTTGCATGCATCAGAAGCTTGGATGCTACCTTCACCACATTTTCTAAAAGCTACGCATGATTGGATTTAGGCCTCCTTGACGAGCCATTAGCAACAGAAGTATGCTCCTTGCCATGCACTTGGGAGGAATATGAGTTCATGTTGGTCAAGATTCCCGAGGTGGCTGAGGACTTGATTGCCAAACAAGTTTTCTCAAGAGCAAGCTCTTAGACAATGGTTGCTCACCTCCTACAGCAAGATTGAAGTCTCTACAACAACCCACGAACTAGAAGAGTTGAAATCGTTAGCCAACTCTAACTCTTCCTTCTTGTGAAAATGGTATACTCTCCATCTCCAATGGGAACAAGAGGGTTTCCAAATTATGACCAACATTGAGCAAAGAGACGCAATCAAAACCTCTCTGTACAATCCGACCTATGTGACCCCTACCTCATTCTGAGTATTGCCCATCATGCACAAACAACCTTTAGAAGAATATGTTATGGCCCATCCCTATTTGGATGGAGGAAAAACTGCAAGTTGCTAGCAAGATGAACTTTGGTGACTTCCTAACCGATGTCTTGACCTACATTATACACATACTCTTTAGGCCTCAAAACATGGATTGTCACGTCCAATTAGAGTATAAACTATAGTTCTATGCTTGGCTCATGAAGAAATAAAGCACAACAAGAAAGTGCTTCACCTCCTTAACCCTTCACCCTCCAACCCTAGGAAGGATTTTCATCATTCTTGGGGGGGAGGGGGTAAGGTGAAAAAGAAAACATGACTTGAACATCAAAACTTCAAAAGCAAAAAAAAGGTTCAAAAGAAAAAAAGCATGAATAAAGGAAACTTTTACTTGAAGAAAATATTTTATGGAGTTTGTGCTTGGAATGTGTGGATTGCTTGAAGTATAAAACGTTTCCATTCCATACTGAAACATCGCACCATTCCATAGTATTTGTTCTTAAGATTCTTCTTCTTTTTTTCAAAAGGTACTTTCGAATGAGCTAACTGTAAGTTTTTGTGCCATGTGAAGAACTCAAGATGGTAGGTCAACTTCCGTTCTTAGAGGAAGAGCACAACAAGTACCAATTGGCCCACTGAAATGCAAGTCTACAACCAACTAAAGCACCGCAACATCAGTAATTTGGGAGAGCTGGTGAACAAGGAAGGCATGGTGAGACAAATAGTCAATCAATGCAATCTCCAGAAATACATAGAGAAGGTTTACCACTGTAGGTGCACAAAGTTCCTGAGAACTTTCGACACAAGAAAGAACAGTGGCACAGTGACTATCAAGAAGGAAGGCTCACCCAAAAGGATAGAGGTCATGCTTAGCCCTGAAATAGTGGAGAAAGCTTTAGGGTTGGCCAACACATAGGGAAAGAGACCAAGGAGGGATGTTTATGGCATGCTAAAGATGTTGAAGACAAAGATGCACACCAATGATGGGATCAGTTTAGAAAAAATCCCTGACCCACTGTCCAGTTGCAGGCCAAGATGGTGCACGCCCTATTCTCTAGTCATCAATACAACACCCTCATGGACCAAATCCCAATGTCGATGCTTGAAAGTACTGTAAGAAAGGGGCCTAGATGAAATAAATCTGAATGTCTATGCCCACAAGATGATTGAATCTTCAGCCAAGGCATTGACATTTAGTCAAAGACCTGCATGAGGTGAGTCACCAGTCACCACAACTAAGAACACCCACATTATCCATAATAGTGTTTGGAGGGGGTGCTGATAGCCATTATCCATAATTGTGTCTCTAGCAAATCTCTATGTATGTTGGTACTATAAAAATCACAAATTTATGATGCAACAAGAAAAAATGTGAAATTGCAAAGTGCAACCCTCAAACTAATGATGATTTTACTAGGCATATGCATTCAATGCCTTCATGAGTATCTCATGTTTTATGGTATGTTGTGTTAGAAGCATTGACCTTGAATGGGCTATATAGTGATAACGTGTGTGGTATGTTACAAATGCCAAGGGTTGTGGTACACTCAAGTGCAATGTCCAAGGAGCATCAATACCTCTACAAGCCATATAGTTATGTAAGGATGTTGCTACTTATACATGGTATTGAGCCAAAGCTTGAAAATGTTGCGGGTCATTACTCATTTTTGCTAAGAGTCTACTTTCACATGTACCACCGTCACAACAGGTCTAAATATCCTCAACTTATTTAGATAGTTGAATTCTTAAATAGCAAAGATAGCATGTGGAAATCTTGTAGTGATAGGAATACATTTTTTAGGACAAAGATAATCATAACTAGCACTATGTTTTCAAGCTATTTGTCAGCATTGCATCATGCTTTTGGATTTCAAAACACTATGCTCCTAGAAAATTTGATGCATTACACTAATACAACCAACGTAGATAAGAAAATCATTGGTATGCATTACTATAAAGATTTGGGTAGAGCTCATAAGGATATGTGTGATGGGTATACTCAATGGGCATGATGGGATAGCTTGAATGATCATATGTAGTTATGTATGGATAGAATATGTGGTGTAGTTTTGTTGAGGAAGTTTTGAAGTATTGTTATTCTCATTGTATAGAAATATAGTGTGTTGAATATGCTTGACGCGGTTTGTAAGGAATATTTATACTATTTTTTGTAGCTTTATATGTTGGATATGCTCAAAATGGGGATGATGTGAGAATTGGTTTGTAGTTCTAAAAATGTGTGTCCATAAAGGATTAAAAGAAGACTCTTTGTGTGTGTGTGTGTGTGTGTGTGTGTGTGTGTGTGGGAGCGCACGCGCGCATGCGTACGTGTGTGCGTGCGTGCGTCGTGTGTGTGCGTGTGTGTGTGATACATAGATTTTCATTGTCAACAATAATGAGGGCTATTTTTTGCATGAAAGCATCAATTTGAGACTAAGTAGATGTATGTATGTATATATAAAAGTGTGTATATATATATATATATATAATATGTGTATGCATAAATGTGCACTTACTTATATGCATATATATTTTATTTATATATGAGTGCATGCACACACATACACATGTTGTTTTTAAATTACATGCATAAGTTTCATTGCCTCTATGCACAATGTCTAAGCACAACTTGTGTATAAAAAGGAAAACTATAAGATACTCATATGGTTGGGCAAGACTTCAAATTTAATTTTATGGTTTTACCATTGTCGTGCTGCTACATGGACACAATGTGAAAAACCTTGGAATGCATCATCATTTGGCTTTCTTATTAATCTAGACATTCAATATCATATTAGTCATTAGTGTTAGTGTCCATAGTATGGATAGTTTCAAAATACGGGATTTTTGAACAAGTTTAGCCTATTTTTAATATTTTGGATATTATTTCTTGTGAATATCCTAAAAAGCTATAGAAAACTTTTAGAATAGGGTGACATGCAAAAAGCAAGTTGCTTTTCAACCATTTTAGAGATCTCATGCAAAAAAGGACTTCCCAATTCACATGGCACACGATCACAGTTTTCAGGCAACAAAACGACACTCGGGACAGGGAGGAAGAAGAAGGATCAATTTAGGAGAATCCTAAACAGGTGTCCTAGGGTTTTACCCCCCTTTTGGAGTCAATGGGCCATTAGATTTTCCATCTGAGTAGCAAAGAAGAAGGTAGTCTTTGTGCTCATTTTTGGTCTACCACAAGGAGCTCTCAGAGATCTAATGCTTCGAGATTGCTTCCGAGTAGTCCTAGAGAAGGATTTTGTTTATTGTCTCAAGTTCTATCAATACATAGTGCTTTGAATCATTGAGCATTGTCTTTATATTATGTAAAGGCTTTGGCAGATTTGAATCCCTTGCATATTCTTTTTCTTCTATTCTATCTCCTATTCTCTACTTTCTTCTCTCTCTAATCCCCAGTGGATATGACCTTTTGACTAAAACCCCTCTGACAATATTGCATTATTTTCCAAGTTTGGTCATGTTGATATTGAGCTATATAGGTGCTTTTGTGAGCTATATCAAATAATGTGGAAAACTAGTTCAGCACAAATCTTAAAGTATGGTCTAGAATGAATGCCAAAGAGTAAATTGCTTATGTTGAAAAGGCCTAGAAGTGGACCATGATAGTATAGTAAAATCAATTACTTTGCCAAACAAAGTAAACGTTGTCCCAACACTTACACAGTTCTTGAAAGGACCCCCTCCCCTACACTTATGTGATTTTATCAGTTGATCATATTAAATCCCGTGAGGCACTCACAAGTCACTTGCTTGACTTGAAAGAAGCTTAGCAAGCATCTCACTACACTAATTTCACTCCAATCCTATGCCTTTTAACTCTTCTTCCTTTCCAATTTTCATGAATTCCTCATTGGATTCTACATGCTACATGATACTTTATGTTTTATAAAAATTTACAAATTCAACAACCTAGTCAACCCTAGGGATCACATATACGATTTATAGACATGAAGCTTTAATGTTAATGTCCCAAACATGGTTGTGATAGGTCTATGTCAATGTGAATGCTTACATTATGTGAATGTTTACCATGCCATTTTTTATGCTCCACCCCATAGACTAAAGGGTTCATGTGCATTTAGTTTGTGTAGTCTAGCACCACTTTTCTAATACTCTCTCTTAGTGGGAGCTTAGTGTATAATCCTAATTATGTTACACAAGGATGTGATTCTCTATTGGTTGCTTTCATCAAGCATAAAGGTATAGGCAAATAAGTATATATGTAGATATGAGTGAGCTGTTTTCCAAGCATGCATGCAATTTGGTGTGTTATGTCATCAATCCCCTCTCTTGGGCCTCTCCTATAAAGCTATCTTCTCACTTGAAGAGACATAAGGCATGGAAGCTACCTAGGAATGGCATGTTCAAGCTAAATGGAGGAGAAAGAGAGAGAGAGAGAGAGAGGAAGAAAGAGAAAACTAAAGTCTAAGTCTTAATTCCCTCCCCCCACCCATCACCTCCCATCTCCCCCACCCCCTGTTAGAATATCAAGCTCCTATTACTCTCCTATCAATATGTATGACCGACATTAGCTGTGTCCAATGGGACATTAAATAAGTCAGTGGTCTTAGACCCAGTGTGAATGGTCCTACGGACCTTAGTACTATTGTATACACTTATGTTATGTTAGTAGTCTATGAAATAATAAAAAGATGATGAACGACCTAAAGGTTAGGTTGCTGCTCCATTACATTGTCTCTCTCCGTCTCTCTTCCAATATGGTATCGGAGCCATCATGGATGGGCTCTTGAAGGCATGAAGATGTGAGAAAGACCTACAACCTGAAGACTCAGGGTAGTGGTTGAAGAGAAGCAGGCTGACAGTGTGTAGGCTGTCATTGTATCTGTGAAGGTATGCATTTTGTCATTTTGGGTTGTCATTATACAAAAGGGTTGTCCTGGCCTATTTGAAGCATTGTAGAGGCTTCATTAAGCACTCAAGAGCAAGCATCAACTATCCTTGTGGAGTATACCTGCTGCTGCTGAAACCCCCAGAGCTGTTGGTGTGTTTGCGCCTGATCTTGAATGGTCATTTTCTGCTGCTAATGAAGATATCAATCATTACCTAGTTGATCTCCAGCTTGAAAATGCTTCTTGGAAGGTCCTTTGATGCCTTGATAAGCCATTTCTTGGTCTGAACTGATGTATGAGCTGGAACAGTGAGCTTCAGATCTGAAATACAGTCTAGGTCTGTTACAAACAGGGAATACACAGCATGTATGTATCTCTGACATGAGATTTGAGCATAGATATGCTTATGCAGACATATGTATTGGTTGATATGCTTATGAGCTGAAGTGTTGGTGGAAAAAATATTCAAATCTAAAAATTTTTAATGGCTGGAAACTGTCATTGAATAGGGCAGCATACACTAGAGTCCTCCTAAAGATTTGAAGCCATTTGATGAGCATGAAGTGAGGGTTCATTCATGAAGCATATGTACTGAGTTTGATGCATTTGGGTTGCATTTTACTGATAAATATTCAGATCTGAAATTTTATGACAGGCTGAAAACTGTCATAAAACTATCATCATCATATACTCATTGCCTTGAAGAAGTACATGCCTTTTGTTACCTACAGGGAGTTGTATGGTACGGGATATGATTGTTGAATGCTATGAGCATTGAGATGAGCATTGAAGGCTCTTAAAAACTGAAATTTGAATCTGGAAACAAATGTATTCACAAGGTATTGGCTGGTCATAAACAGTGAATGCATTATATGACATTGCCTCTTACAGATAGAGTGTCTGCGAATGCTTGTTTGGTCATGTATTGACCTGTACACACAGTGGCATATGTATGAAGTGGCTTGAGGATCTCTTGGGCTGAAATACATCTTGGTTTGATAGTTTATTAGTTGTATACAATCTATGAGTAGATTTATGTCACTTGTACTTGCTAGATATGCACTGTTTTGTGCCCGTATGACTATGTCTAGTTTCCTACATATACTAGCAAATGTCTAGGAAAGTTTGGAGCATGTATGACATGATTTAAAGTGGTTTTTTGACAGTAAAATTACTGCTGGTTACTGAAAAATTGCAAGTTTTAGACTACGTATTCTCTTCACTGCAATAAGCTTGCATGGCATAGAGTTACAGTACCTGCAAAGTCTATGTACTGACTGATGTACCTACGAGTTATACCACATATTTGTGGATGTTTTTGAGGTTGTAAAGGGCTAAAATTCCCTAGTTTTTTGCAGAGAATAGTTGCAGAAAACTATCATAAATAGTCAAGGACTGGTCAGAGTGACTTGTTGGCTTGTAGGAAGTCAGGCAGTGACTAGATATTGTCTGGTACAATATGGCTAATGCAGGAAGGACTGACAACATAACCCAGACAGTGGGGGAAAAGCTTGATAGTAACAATTATGCCATATGGAAGTTCCGCATGGAGAACTTCTTAATAGGGAAAGGCTACTAGGAGTTGGTGATTGGAGCAGAAGCTGAACCTGAGCTCCCAGAGTGACCTACGGCTGATCAAAGACGACTACACCGTGCTTGGACAGAAAGAGCTCATAGGGTGTTGCACTGGCTGTCTCTATGTATATCAGATGCCATGGTAATCCAGATAATGAACTGTAGCTCTCCTAAGAATGCATGGGACATTTTGGTCAAGTACTATGGCACAACCACAAGTGCTAGAAAGATACAGTTGAAGCAGAAGTTCAACAACATGGAGAGAAAGAGCTCATCTATACAGGATTATGTCACGGAGGTTAAGATCATTGCATATGAGCTGGCATCTGTTGGTTCATAGGTTGAAGATGAAGACATGGTTTTGCTGTGACTTTGAATGGCTTGGGGCCTGAGTATAAGTCTTTTGACACTTCTGTGTCTGTGAGGGATAAAATGCCTGATTTTAATGAGCTGGTTGCATTGCTTATCCATGAGGAGGTTAAACTTGACTTAGCTACAAGGTCAAGCAGTTCTAAAAACAAGGATGCAGTTTTTTCTATTCCAATCAGCGCGGCCGTGATAGCCGTGGTAGAGGCTATGGATCTGGCAGAGGAGGCCAACAGAATGCATCCTATGGCAATAACAACCAGCATGTATCAAACACAAGAGGTGGTGGAAACTTTAGAGGCAGGGGGAGATCTAGCCCTAGAGGTAGAGGCTCCTGGCAATAGCGGCATCCATCTGACAATCCGAATAAGGATAAGGATTGTCATTACTGCAGGAAGTATGGTCATATTGCCAAGGACTGCTGGAAGAAGCAGGGCAATCAGAAAGGCAAACAACATGGACAGTTTGCTACGTCTAGTTAGGTAGATGATACTTTAGGAGATAGATTTTTTCCCATGCAGTATGTAAAAGATAGAGCTGCTGAAAAATCCACTGATGATGCAGTTTGGTATATTGATTTAGGAGCATTGAACTATATGATCCCTCACGGTGATTGGTTCACTGATATGGTGGCTGAAAAACATGGCTATGTTTGTACAGGTGATGACACACAGCATAACATTGAACATAAAGGCAAAGTGCCTCTTGTGGTTCATGATGACAGAAAGAAAAATTTGCATGATGTACTGCATGTTCCATCGATTACAAAGAATTCCCTATCTGTCGGTTAGATGACGGAGCAGAACTTGCAGGTTAGATTCAATAAGCATGGCTGCTTTATTGAAGAGTTTGGAAATGGATGCAAGTTGATAGCTCACGGTCATAGGAATGGCAGAATGTTTACTCTTGATGCTACTTTTCCAGAGCTGAATTCAACTATGTTTGCCCATGGTTCTGGCACTATCAGAGATTTGGAAATTTGGCACAAGAGAGTGGGGCATGTAAATTTGCAAAGGCTGCAAATTATTAGAAAAAATAGCTCGTTATAGGTCTACCCAAGTTCCAAAACTCAAATATTGGTCATGTATGTGATGCTTGCCAGTTTGGTAAGCAATCCAGGTTGCCATTTGTCAGGCATGTAAGGTAGAGTACATGTCCATTGCAGTTAGTGCACTTTGATGTTTGGGGGCCAGCCCATAATGCATCTATGGGAGGCTCGAATTATTATGTGACATTCATTTTGATGATTACAATCGCTATACTTAGGTGTATATCCTGAAAACAAAGGATGAGGTGTTTGCTATTTTTCAGCAGTTTAAAAAGCAGGTTGAAAAGGAATTTGACTGCTATATCTCTTGCTTGAGATCAGATAGCGGTGGGGAGTATGTGTCAAATGAGTTTGACAATTTTTTGGCTGAAAATGGCATACGCAGGCAGCTTACCTACAACTACACTCCTTAGCAGAATGGGGTAGCTGAAAGAAAGAATAGGGGCTTGATGGAAGCTGCTTGTGCCATGATGAATGAGAAGACGATGCCGCTCTATTATTGGGCTGAGGCTGTTATGATAGCCATGTATATCTTGAATTGGACTCCCACTATAGGTATTCATGAGATGACACCATTTGAGAAGCTGTATGGCTATAAGCCGGATGTAACTCACATGAAAGTCTTTGGTTGTCTTGCCTATGTGCACATTCCAGATGAGAAAAGGAATAAGATGGATCCAAAAGAGCATAAATGTGTTTTCATTGGATATTCGCAGGAGAAAAAGGTATGCAAATGCTATGATCCCTCTACCAGGGAGACTTTGGTGAGCAGGGATGTTATTTTTTATGAGATGGGTTCTTGGTATGTATCACCGGCTACAGTGCTATCAGATATGCCTTCTACTCATGTATCTATAGTTGATTCGCAGCATAGCACTGCTATGACAGGTCCTAGTGGTCAGACAATATCCCCATGGACAGGAAGATTGAGGAGCTCACCGTCCACTGACACTAGTATGTCAGTGAGGGGGAGATATGATGTCTTGGACATCAAAGGAAAAGAGAAAGCTACTGAGGATGCATTTGGTATGATGACACCTGGTAGAATGACTTCTGGCTATGAGTCTGCTGACACTTTAGACAGTGAACTTGGTATTCCGACTGTCTATACTGGCACAAGGAAAAGCAGATACATTCTGCCTCATGAGAGAGGGGAATCGAGCAATGCACCACATCCTAGATGCTCACAGAGAGTCAGATATCCTGTTGACAAGTTGACGTACAATGGGTACTCTGCAAAGCATTATGCTTACATGAAAAAAGTGATGGAGATCAAAGAACCAGGTACATATGCTGAAGCAGTGAAAGATGAGAACTGGTACATATGCTGAAGTAGTGAAAGAACTGCTGTACAGCTATGGATGAAGAAATGAATGCCTTGGCTGAAAATAAGACATGGGATCTTGTACCACTTCCTGAAGGGAAAAAGACCATTGGCTGCAAATGGGCCTACAAAATCAAATGCAAGTCAGATGGCAGTGTGGAGAGATACAAAGCCAGGCTGGTTGCTAAGGGGTATGCCCAACAGTATGGACTTGATTATGAGGAAACATTCAGCCCTGTTGCCAAGATGGCAACCATACGCACTGTGATTGCTTTGGCTGCAGCAGATGGATGTTAAGAATGCATTTCTTAATGGTGACTTAGCAGAGGATGTTTATATGGTTCAACCTGAAGGGTATGTTCACCCTGATTTTCAGCATTACGTATGTAAGCTGAAAAAAGCATTGTATGGGCTCAAGCAGGCTCCGAGAGCCTGGCATCCAAGGATCACTAATTACTTGTAGAGTTTGGGATTTTTTGTTGGCAGGGCTGATCACAGTTTGTTTACGAAAAAGACAGACAAAGGCTTGGTAGTGCTGGTCATCTATATTGATGACCTGATAATCACAGGTGATGATGATTTGCGAATAGAGCATGTTATGCAGATGCTGAAATATGAATTTGACATGAAAGATCTAGGTGAATTGAAGTACTTTTTGGGTATTGAGGTGATTAAGGCTGAAAATGGTTTATGGCTGATGCAGAAACATTATGCCATGGAAATGTTGAAGAAATATGGCATGGCTGATTGTAAACCATTGGATACACCTCTTGATCAGAATGTCAAGCTGGAGATTAACACTGGAGCTGAAATTTAGGATGTGGCTATGTACAAGCAGATGGTTGGAAGTCTAATCTACTTGACCATTACTAGGCCAAACTTGAGTTATGCAGTTGGGCTCATAAGTCAGTTTATGAAGAAGCCCAGGAAGCCACATTTGGATGCTGTTAGGCGGATTATGAGATATGTTAATTCCATTGTAGATTATGGGATGTTCTGAAATTGGTTGGATACACAAATGCGGATTGGGTAGGATGCTCATGTGATCGCAGATCTATGAGTGGTTATGCTTTTGGCTTTGGAAGTGGCATGATCAGCTGGAGCAGCAAGAAGCAGCAATGGTTGCATTGTCTAGTACTGAGGTAGAGTACAGCGGTGCTGCATTGGCAGCATGCAAGATTTCATGGCTGCTCAAGCTTATGGCTAATTTGGATATTCAGGTGGATGATCCAGTGACCTTATTATGCGATGATCTGAGTAGTGTACTCTTGGCCATGAATCTAGTATATCATGCCAGAATGAAACACATAGAGGTACAGTACCATTTTATCAGAGAGATGGTTATTGCAGGGAGAGTAGATCTTATGCATGTGAAGATTGATGAACAGGTTGCAGATATCTTTACCAAGTCTTTGGGTAAAGATAAGTTTAGTAGTTTCAGACAGCTACTTGGAGTTCATCGGATGATTTGAGGTTGAGGGGGAGTGTTAGAATATCAAGCTCCCATTACTCTCATGTCAGTATGTATGATCGACATTAGTTGTGTCCAGATGTATCAGCAAGTGTGGGACATTAAATAAGTCGGTGGTCTTAGACCCAGTGTGAATGGTCCTATGGACCTTAGTACTATTGTATACACTTATGTTATGTTAGTAGTCTATGAAATAATAAAAATATGATGAATGACCCGAAGGTTAGGTTGCTGCTCCATTACATTTTCTCTCTCCCTCTCTCTTCCAATACCCCCTCCATATCTCCCTCAAGCCCCCACCCCCCCAAAAGTGTACTTCTAAAAATTTTTGAATAAGAAAACCCCCAATGTAAATTCTACATGGCGTACATTTATAAACCCTTCTTTCTTTGGAAAATTCTAAGTCAACATAATAAAAATACCCCTTCTTTTTAACTCAATTGGCACATTATGTTTTCTATAAGGTGATCCCCCCTTGAGCATGTGAGACTGCCAATCGTGCGTTGACATTGTTGCAATTCTTGAGTACTTGAACTAGAATGCAATCCCTAAATTCCTTAAAACCTACAATTTTTCATGACTTGCAATTAACTTTGGCATCTCATCTAGCACCTTTGGGATGACTACAACCGGCTTCTTAGCATTTTGATTGATCATGATCTTTGCAATAAAGTCCTCAACCTCTCTCAAGCACTCTAACTTGATCCATCTTCTCCTACAATTCTCGAAGATTTACCTTCATATCCTACAACTCCTTCTCTAACTCTATCTTCTCATTCATTAGTACTTTCATACCCTCTCTAATAAAATACCACATTAGGATTTCATAAGGACTTTGCTCTATGGTCACTAATCACGATATTATATTGGACCAAGTCTTTGAAACCTCTTGTAAAATAGTTTGCTCGATCACCTACAATTCTACATTCATTATTACAACTCCATTTATCTCTATATCTAGATCCTACAATACCTATTTTTCAATATCCAAGAGTGATATCAATCTTTCCATGACCATATCATTATCTACCTCTTATTGTGCAATAATCTCCACCTCTTTTAACACTTTTGCTACAAGTTCCTCTATCCAATCTTGAAACAATCTCATTGAGACCTTGATCTTTGCATTATCCTAAAATATAACATTGTTCTCCTTCTTCAATTGTAGATACTCATTGCCCTTGGTCTAAAACTCCTACTCAAGGCTACTCATTAGCATCTTTTGCTCCTTAGTCTACTATCATAACCCTTGAATCACTTTGAGCTTCACACATCCTTCACTCTAGAGATCATCCATGGATTTTTGGAGGCTAATGACCATAGCCTTTGTTGGGGTACTTCTCTCTAATTCAATCTTCACACTAATTTCCTTGTTAAACTTTCGCTTCACTATTTTCTTAATCTCTTTCTTCATATATTCTCTCTCAATCATATAAATTGTACCAAGAACTTTAGAATTTTCTAGTGCTATCTAGCACTAGTTGCTTGTTCCTCCTTCTCAAATATCCTTTGAAAAGAGACATTAAGGACATCATGGCCCTTTTTGGAAGACTTAGCAACTAGCATGGCCTCCTCATGTCCAAAACTCATTGATAAATAGTGCAAATATGTCTCCCTCTTACTTAAGTCCTCAAAGACATCTACTTCACCTTCTTTCTCATCCTCTTGGATATTTATCAATTTTCTCTCATTTTTTCCCCACTCTCCAATCGCCTTCTTTGATTGTGGTGTTGAGATCTTGGCCACAATAACCTAGGATGCATGATATTTACTTGCTAGTATAGGGTTGCTAGAATCTGGAATATATGACTCTTCTATCCATACTTGCACTGGCTTGTGACAAAGATTTGTACCATGAGCTGAGCACATGGATCCTCATCCCAATTCTAAATGTTTACATTCTCTACTAGCCATAGCATACCAAATGTCTCCTTTTAGATGGAATAAATCTTAATCAATAGCATCACTTTCTCCATGAACCATTTCAAATGATCTTTTACTAAGTTTCAAATTTCATAGAGTATAAAAATTCATTGGCCCACTTGGCTCCCCAAAATCTTTTACCATTTCACCCACCTTACATTTCCATGCCTTGGGCTTATCATGTGGCACCTAAAAACCTCAGCCACCAATGTGGTTGATAGTTCTAGCCTACCTCCAATCTTGCCTCTAGACTACCACAATTGATCTAACTACATGCCTGATACAAAATGTCTATCCAATCTTGACAAGTATATAAATTTCCATAAGCTTCTATGACTAGGCCACCATCTAAATCTAGGACTAGATATGAATCCTGGAATGGCATACCTTGATTTGAGGATCACTAGATGACAAGTGCATACACCAATGTACAAATCTCCTCCATAGACGACGAGTTTTTGGGACCTAAAACTAACCTAGCACTGGCTCAAGGGCTCTAGGTAGGGGCCTCCTATGCTCACCAAACCACCCTCATAGCCTCGTAGCTAGGAGTATCTTACTAGAGGCTATAACACTACTCTAAATAAATCACATGTTTGTGTCAATTGTAGTCCAACATTTCCCCTTCCCAATTCAACAGAGGGAGTACCCCAACATAAAGGTGATCAACACCTCGATTCACATACACAAAGAGCTCCCCCCAATAGAGTGTTGTGGGTCTCCTACACCTCGAGGATTGGCCCCAAGATGTGCCATCTTACACATGGAATGCAAGCATAACAGAGTTCTCTCATAACATAATTGTAATGATTCAAGAGACTGTATATATTCCTCACTTAATCTATTTCCCAAGATATTGTACTATCCTACAGTAAAGGGGAATCCTACACTCTCAACGTACCACATCACCACCTAGGCATACAATTGCTATGCATCTAGGAATTTATCTTTTGATACCATATTTAGATTGCATATGCAAATGGCAGTCCATGCTCAAACAACTTAATTAAAACTTGCTAATGTGAAGTGCAAAAACGATCTTTTCATGGTTTCTTTCTACTAGTGTCATGATGTGTTGTTAGGATAGCACTAAGCTGACCTGTGCTATTGAACTCCTTAAACTTATATGAATCACGGCCTATATTCTAAGATATACAAAGAAATTAGCAACTTAATCAAATATCTTTCCATTTAAGCCCCACACCCCCTACCAGTTATATTTAGATTGCTTACACAAATGTAGGGGGATTTCGTGACAATTTTCCATAGAAACGAGCTCTAAACATGCACTTTAATATACAAATAAAGGAAAATTGAGGAAAATCCATGCTTTATTTTCATTATATATTTACAAATATTCTCCTAAATTTTTATATACAAAAATCATTTTATCTTAATTTTTCTCTTCTTTTGACTATTTTTCATGAATTTTTCCATTCATTTCAACATAATTATTTATTTTTTCAATTTTTTTAATTTTTATGGATTATGTGAAATGTAATCCATTAGCATATTCATTTTCATACCATAAGAACATCATTTGATCTCCAAAGTCCAAAAACAACTCTATTTTTCATTAAATTCTGTGTTTTGGATTTTGCGCCTTTATTGTTTTTAATATACGAGAAGGAAAACAAATTAATTTTTGAAATTGCAAATCAGAAAACATATTTCAATCATTTGTAAACATCTTTCCATCACTTAAAAATTTGCATACATACATCTCATATTTCGAGGAAATGGAGTCGTTGACACTATTTCCCAACTATTGATATATCCAATTTACCTAATCTACTTACCATTATGCTTCCAAAATATTGGCCACCATTGATTTTTCAAATCAGCCCTCCCTCCCTCTCTCTCTCATAAACAACCATATGAACAAGGAGCAAAGAGGAGAGAGAAAAATTGAATTTTGATCTTGTTGATTACTACATCATTCTTTGCAAAAGGATTGAAGGAGAGTGAAAAACGGTGGATCTGATACCTAGGAGGAGGAGGATGACATTCAAGAAAAATCATTTTTTAATGGGGAAGAAGGGGTGCCAAAAAAATGCACCCTCCATCTCATGATGAATTTTGCTTTGTTATCTCTTAATTATGGTCTAAACTACAACCTTTAACTTATCTAGTTCAAGTTTTGCTTTTCATACTTGCTCGAAGAAGTGAGTTTGGCCTAATTGGAGGGGGAAATGATCTCGGAATCTCGATTTGACTGGATGGGTAGCTTTTTAGCATTGAAATCTATGAGTCTGGTCGCCTTTCATAATACAAGGGTGAAGGATCGTATATTTGATCTGATATGCACATCATCTTGTTTCTCCAACTAAAGCTAGAGGAGTGCATTGCTAATTTAAACATAACTTGGAAAATCAAGAATCATTCCCAAGGTTCGTCTTTCTACCAAAAATCAAGAACATATATCAACAAGAGAAGATTTCATTACTTAAGGAAATATATTTTTTATAAAATAAATATAACTAGTTTTATTTACTTGTGTCATATCCTACATCAACATGCACTCTGATACCAACTATAATATGCCACCCGAGCTATTCCTCGATGGTACATTCTTACTAGCCCATCAAGAGATGTCCTAGAAAGTGTCATCCAAGTTTTTGATAAAACCCTTAGAGTTTGCTAACTAGGCTCGCTTGAGTCTACCCCGCAATGGAAGTTCAGGTAGCTCTCACAAGGATCAACCTGAGTTTTTTTGTCAAATCTATTACTAGTGGCTAATTAATCTTAGCAAATTCTAAAGTGATGTGATTCAATCTTTCTCATTTCTAATGATCCATTAAGTGCAATTTTTATTCCTTCTTAGGAAAGCTCTCAGCTTACCAAGACCACCCAATCATAGGTCTAGATCTGTCATCGAGGTCCATCCCCCCACTTCCCTTGAGAGAGTAGTTTTAGTTATTTAATTACCTACCACTTTAAGTTCAACATATAAAATCAGCTTCCTTGAATTATCTCCTGATACAAATTTATTACACACCCTTAATTCACGACACAAAAACAGAGTAAAACAATTCCTTCTTAATAGTTCCTTTCAGAAAAATGATTTTTACAATGTTTTTTGTTCAGAGTATTATTCTCTCCAAGTTTTGTTCCCCAACTAGTATTGGAAGTTCCAAGATACAGTCTGGAAATCAAAGGGTAGTTGGCAATTCATAAGAGCCTAAGGAGTTTATGACCAGAGCCCCTTGGTATCCTCACCTCCTCCTACCGACTAGAGTTCTCAATGACAAGACCTTTTTGCATCATGATTGGTCTAAAGTCACTAATGTGAAACAAAAAAAGAAAAACCCCTTGGAGTAGGTTTTATTCACGCTGGCCTTGGGGAGGTCTAATGTCATCAAGAAGACTACCTCAGTCCAGCGTTCTATGTTCACCAGAATACTGCCTCAGTCGGCGGTCTCTACTCAATCATCCATCTTTTAGCCTGATGATTTTAGGAAAGATCTGTATCTAGCTTACAATCACAAACATCTTACCTTGAATGCATTATTTATAAACTTTTAACAAGTTTATTTCCAAGATCTTTTCCTTCAAAAAATAATAACATTGAGAAAAATTAGCATATTAAGTGGTAAAATAATTATAAGTGACAAAATAACTTTGAGACAAATCAGTCTAAGTGGCAAAATAACTTCGAGACAAATCAGCATAAGTGGTAATACCTTCCAATAGTCTTCTTCGATTTCCCTTCCTTGGGGATTAGTTTGGATCGAATGTAAGTAAGAATTTTCATACTTAAGGATAACTCACTTGGAGTTTTGTGGGTCTTTGCCCGCAATAAAAGAAAATCTTGATTAGTTTAATTACGAATAGTATCATTTGGCAATTACATCTCAAGGTCTCTTATGTACCGAGGATTAGCATTTTTGATTTAGAGACTTCATTTGATCAACACAAAAATAAGAAATATTAAATCTTTTAGGGACACAGTACCTTCCTTGTACTCGCGTAGGTTCATCTTGTACAGACCCAAGTTAACCCTTGGAATTCGCGGTTAAGAATTTCTCAAAGAAATTATATGCATGAATCAAATAAAATCTTAGTTTTTTGTATGAAGCTTCTGTTGCCTATTCATGGAATAAAGGCATGCTAGCTGTTTTTATTTAAGAAAATTAGTACTTGAAGATCCATGATGGGTGCTTGGTTGATGGTATTCACAACTTCATTTGTAATCCCCGTACTTGCCATTCCGTTTGTAGTAATTGTTTTTATAGCATTATTCACAGCTCCTGCCTTCACGACCTTCGTAGCTTTCTTCTTCAGGGCCGTAGCCTTTAATCGTAAGACCGCAAAGAAGGGGAAATTTAGCAAAGAAGCTTGGGGGTAATTAGATTGACTTAATTTTGATTGACCGGGGGGAGGGAGCAATCACCAAGAATTTCGAGAAATCGAGAAGAGCCTTGATTCCACAGGGGGGAATAGGATAAAAGGGATGGAGGAATTGAATTTGAGAGCTCACGGAGTATCCTCCTTATCTTCTTGACGAGAAATTCTCGTGCTCACGCGTCTCTTGCCTCACTCCCTCTTGTTCTATACTCCTAAGAAGAGCCTCTCCCCTCTTTCTCGGACTACCCTCAATGGCTCCCCATGCCTCTTATTTATAGCTAAATTAGAGAGGAAGGGTTGTTGCTACGAAGAAGAGTTCTTTATGGAGGGGATCTTGGCAAAATTAGCAATTTGATGCTCAGACCACAAATCTAATGGTTTTGTTGGCTCTGAAAGGGGGTTAAAATACCAAGACACTTGGTTAGAAATATTCCACATCACTCCTTCTTCTTCTCCCTATTCAAAGTGTTGTTTACTACCTATAAACTGTGATCGTGATGTGTGTGATTTCACCTATCCTTCTTTTTTTGTATTAAATCTCTGAAACTTGCAGGAAAAATCACTTGCTTTTCTTACATGACACCCTGTTCTAGAAAATTCCATAGTTTTTTAGGATATTTAAAATAAATAATATCCAAAATATAAAAAATATGGTAGTTTAATCAAAAAATCTAGTATTTTTTTACCACTAATGATTAATATGACTCATAACTCTTGTTCATGCAGTAACTTCCGTGACGGGTGGCTACATCCCTTGTCAATCCAAAAAATGTTGGCTTATGATCCTTTGGTCTTTTTGCTTGAGATCTTCTCTATTTAATGATTTTAGAGTTTTTGAAGTCCATTTTGCGAGAAGTTGGAAAGATTTTAAATTAAAATTGAGATATCACATCACGACAATGCACCTATATGAACTGTGAAAGGGTGGGCAATGAGACCATACATTGCCAATTTGCTAAGGAGGATGCCTTATCCTTAGCCCTGCCCACAATTGTACTATCCTATAAATAGACACTTCAAATATGGAATAGTAACTTTTCTTGCTCTACTAGCACCTAACTAACTATAGCTCCTAGGGTGGACATCAATATGACAGGAATATCAAGACCACATAGTCCCATTGTCACCCACTCATCTAATGAGACTTTTGTGCACTTTGTCGAAGAATAACTGGAAGGAGACCCATAATTCCTAAATCTATATATCACTTGTGACAAATAAGGATACTTGATCTTGATGGATTTTAGACTAGTTCTAGTCATGAGTCTAAGCGGGGGACAAGTTTGAGACAGAGGAGGGGACAAGGTTGTGATAATCAATGAGATTGGATGCATATCCTTGCTACCATTGACCTTCTCTTCTCAAACAATGAGGATGACTATACAAGGGCAACCAATAGATTTCACAGTGTGGTAGGAAAATAAGAGATGAAAAAATACAAAACAAAAACCCCCTTCTATTCCAATTTGTATGATGGCAAGTTTCATAAATTGCACAGTGGGGGGAATTGCTTGAGTTGTTGCACCAAACACGCACCATACACACAAGAGGAAGCTCACTCAAGAATACAAGGAGAGAGATGGAGGCCAAAACATTTTCTTGTTGGTTTTTTCTTCTTCTTTTATAGAGTTTTCAATGTACACAAAATATAAATAAGGTACAACATAAAGGAAAGTGGTCTACTAAGTCAAACAATGCATTTAATAGACTATACTAATTGACTAGCACTATAATTATGCCAGCTATATAGATAAGTGTAACAAACCAAAGATAATAAGTGACAAGTGAGTGGCCATGTAAGAGTCATAATGACCATCGACATGCTAAGTGTAGACGTGTGGATCCATCTAATTAAGTAGTCCATCATCAATGTCCGCATGTGTTGAGCTTGTCATCTCAACACTCCCCCTCAACCTCAGCTACATCTCTCCAAATCCAAGCAAGCTTTGAAACTTTCAAAGATTCTCTCCATTCCCAATACCTTTGTAAATATTAGCTATTTGATCTTTTGTACTAACATATACCAACTCGATCTAACCTGCAAGTACCTTCTCTCTCATAAAGTGGTAATGCTCTTCAATGTGTTTTATCCTATCATAGAATAGTGGGTTCCTAGCTAACTGTATACTACTCATATTTTCATAGTGAATGATAAGTAGACCATCTCCTTGCTCATCCAAGTCACATAGTAACTTTTGTAACCATACCACCTCACATACTACCATAGCAACACCTCTATACTCAACCTTTGTACTTGATAAAGCAACTATAGATTAATTTTTTCTACTAGACCATATAACTGCTACACTACCAAGGGAAAATATGATTGTATTGGTAGAGCTTCTATCAGACGTGCTACTAGTCCAATATACATCTATGTATCTAAACACATGTATATCCTTACTTGCCTCATAAAAATGTCCATAATGTAAAGTGGACTTTACATATCTCAATGTGCATCTAACAACATCTAAATGAGGCTTTCTAGGCATATACATAAACTAACTGAGAATTCCAATAACATAACTTAAGTTTGACCTTGTGATAATCAATGTTAATCAAAATCCCTACTATTCTCCTGAACATAGTAGGGTCTTCTATCTCATCCCCAACATCAACACTCAACTTTACATTTTGCTCCAATAGCACTAAAAGCGGCTTACACATTGTCATACAATACTTGGATAATATATCTAAGCCATATAGCCTTTGGGACAATCATATACTATCATCACATTTGATCACTACAATACCAAGAAAGTACATTAGCTCACCTAAATCCTTCATCTCAAAACTTTTTCTTCAAAGGAATCTTGATTCATTAGGGTAGTTTTGAGGTCTCGAAAATGCCCTATACATGATCCTAGAGAGAGAAAATATTTTAGAAAATAAAATTATTTTTAGATTTAAAAAATATATTTTGGTAAGTAAATATATAAAATTTTGTTCATAAGTCGTTGTCGTGATATTCTCGTGATCACATCAAACCTAGAAATCTAGGCCGTCATAAAGGTGACAAAGATTGTCATAATGAAGATCTTACTTATCCTCATTAAAGTGAAAACTAATATTCAATTTGATTTTTTAAAAACGTTTGATTACTTCCCACCATTCTCACTCCCTTCTTTCTTTCCTATCCTTACTAGTTTCTTCTTCATTTTCCCTCTTATTTCTAATTCACATACTTTTTCAATCCAATGTTCTAATCACATCCTTAGCTATGGATCAGTCATCCAATGATCTCTGTAGCTCTAGTAAAATGATGCCATGAGGCATATTCCACGGTGGATTCCATGAGGTTTTGCGGTGGATTCCATAAAATTATATTTATTTGCTAGGGCTGCGAAAAGCTGATGTGGGGATGCCTGTCCTTTTTGGGCGTCACGTTAATTTAATGTATAAATGGGTGATTCCATAGCGGGTGACTCCACAAAATATATATTTAAATTAATGAACGTTTATGAGTTTAGAGTGCGCACTCATATTAAATTAAGGTTAGGACAGAGTTCCAACCTATTTATTTATTTTGTAGCTAAAGACTGCTAGGTATTCACTTTTGTCGATTTAATTTTATTTTTTTTAAACAATTGTGAATGCTTCAGTTGATGTGTAGAGCAGGCGGCGATGGCACTTGGAAGCACTGGACGATAGCGTATATTCAAGTTATTTAGAAGAAATTATCATTTTTGATAGGCGCACGTCTTCGGCATGGCACCACTATTTATTTTGACGCGCTTATTTATTGAAGTGCTTGACATATATTTATTATTTTGTATGTGCATGGGTGCACGATTTAAATATTCATTATTGGTCATTGTATTTGGGCACAATTCGACTCTGAGGGTGCCCAACCGCTTTATTCTTTATTTGGACAAAAGCAAACACAAAAGCTAAAGCATGCTAATTGTAAATTTGGGTTCTTTTTGAGCTTGGAGATGAATAAAATATTAAATACATGCTTTGTGGAGCACTCACACAAGGCATAGGGGGAGATTGTACCCAATTGGTCTTTTTGCTTTATGTCGTGCAAGTCTATTCTCTTGGATTTTGAGCAAAAAGTGAAGTTCTTTGTTCTTGGGGACCTTTCAGCACTTGCTACATATGCATACAGCATCTGATTTGCGCATCAGTGGTATTAGAGCGAAGCTGAGATCGAGGGCTTCTAATTGCTTACCATCTCGCGCGAAGGCAAAGCTTCTGGAACGAACGGACTCTACAGTTAGTCTCACAACAATCCGTCAATACCCGCGCCTTCCTGGTGGTGAAGAATCTGCTGCTACGCAGTTGGATCGCGAGGGACCACTCTCTGGAGGCAGAGGACCACCCGAGAAGCTCTTCATGAAGACATTTTAATTTTTCATTAGTTTCATTAGAAATCTTAATAAGCTTTAAAGAAAAATCTTAGTCTCCAAAATTCAACCAACTGCGGCGACAACATGTACTCATGGCCATCGACGTCGCCAAGACATGCCATTGTCCTCAAAACGATTGCTTAAAATCATTAAGTTTCTTTTAAGCTTAAAGTTTTTAAGATTTTCTAAAGCTTAAAGCTACCACTCCTTAATCTCTCCTATAGCAGCAATTCACACTAGTTGATCTCGAACCGGTTTTTAACCTCTCTACAAGCCCCTGACACTTGAGTTACGACAGAGAAGAATTCCAGTAATCACAGAATCACACTCAGACTATACCGATGCTTGGAAGAAGACTGACATTAATTTCTGTAACCGTGGAGAAGAAAGATTGCTAAAAATCCATTTTTTTAAAAAAGCAAGCCTTGTAAGCCTGACCTTGAGCTACGCTCATTCCACTAATAGGATTTCGAGTGTGTGAGGTTATTTGAAATTTTGCAAGATGATCGATCAAAATATGGAAGATTTTATGGCCAAAACTGATCTACTGGAACCAACGATGGAACAAAAACTAGACCTAATTATGATGCAGCTTCAACAGGAACGAAGAGCACGTCAAACTTTGCAAGCTCAATTGGCCAATCTTCAACGATGTACTACCGATCAAGACCGCAATTTGAAGATGTTATACAATGCACGATCGATGCGACACTTGAAGCAAAATCTATTTGGAAAGAAGCCAAGAAAAGTAAAAGAAATTTCAAATTTTGTACTGTCAAAGGGTTATGTGATGGAAAGACTATACTTGCTTTTATAAGTCAGTTTGATGATTATTTTCATTAAGAACAATATGCCGAAAAAGACAAAATTACGTGTGTCACTAATCATTTAGTGGACAAACCATTGCTATGGTGGACTGTTGTTTGCAAAAGCATTGATTGTCCTACTACTTGGGAGACTTTCCAAAAGAAATTTTTGCAAAATTTTCTTCCATCCCAATTCCACAAAAAAGCAATCAAATAGTGGGATCTTCTACAACAAAGAGATCGCAAGCCTCTTTAACAATATACTGAGCATTTTTGGAATGCTTTATTGCAACTTCGAATGCTCGAAGATGTACCTGAGGTGACCCATAAGTGCAAGTTTATGTCTAGTGTGCTTGGTCACTTCTATGTGGAAGTGAACATATTTAAACCAACAACTCTCGAGGATGCGATTTTCTTGGCCCATGATGCTGAAGACAAAATTCAAGGACAAGAGAAGCAACCATAACAATTCTCAAACAATGGTAACTTCGGTACAAAGTAATTCAATTCTAACTTTCAAAGATTCAATCAAAATCGCTTTGTTTCATCTTCATTCCGTAAATCTTGGACACGACCCTCTACTTTATTATCAAACACAAATCCAAATCCTAAGCCATCTCTTCAGCCAAATCCCAACATTCCTAAACTTTCCGCTATTACCAATAATGTTTTAAAAGCCAAATCCATGGTTTATTATAAATGGCATCAACTTGGACATCTAGCGGTGAATTGTCAATCCAAAAAGCCAACTGTTCAGATCAACTACTTGGGAGCGACTGAAGATGAAGACCATGAAGAAATGCCAGATTTCATGGAAGATGATGAAGATAAGGGCACTACTTCAGATACTTTACTAGGTATACCAAATCCCCATTCTTTATTAATGATGAAATGTCTTGTGTATGGTAAAGAAAAGATTATTTTACATGATGATGGGAGCACACATGATTTTATTTATGCAAAATTGGTCAAAGAATTGAATTTACATACTGTTTCCACTCATTATCGCATCAAGACTGCATTCTTAGGCACTAGATACAATGGAACACAAGAAGTGTATGACTTAGAAATTAAAATTGGTGATTATATTGAACGTAGAAATTTCATAGTTGTGCCTTTGCAAGCTAGTGACATTATCTTAGGAATGCCTTGGCTTCATCAGTATAATCCTGATATAGATTATTCCATGCATTCAATGAAGACTCATTGTCATGGGAAACAAATCACATTGCATGGTATGCACAATTCTGATAATTTTCCATTGCTTAGTCATACACAGGCTAAATGTGTGTTAAGAAAAGGTAGAAAATCCTACTTCATCTGGGTGCATGATGTTGAAGTTAAGGAAAATAAGATACATCCAAGGCACGCACAATTTCTTTCACAATTTAAAGATTGTTTTGCTATTGACTTACCACCTGGTTTACCACCCACACGTCCTAAAGATCATAAGATAGACTTAATTTCAGATTCTCAATCACCATGTAAAGCACCTTATTGACATAATCAAATTGAACAGAAAGAAATTCAAACTCAAGTTGAAAAATTGTTAACCCGAGGACTAATTAGGCCTAGTAGTTCTCCATTTGGTGCACCTGTCCTATTAGTTAAAAAGAAAAACAACACCTATAGGATGTGTATTGATTATCGTGCCCTAAATAAGATCGCTGTCAAGAATAGATATTCGATCCTTAGGGTAGACGACCTCATGGATAAACTACAAGGGGCTGTAATATTTAGCAAAATAGATCTTAAATCTGGATACCATCAAGTATGACTGGACAGATTTGATATTTTCAAAACTGCATTTAGAACTCAATTTGGACATTATGAAATCCTTGTTATGCCTTTTGGTTTAACCAATGCACCAGCCACATTCAGTCATATGATGAATCGCATATTTTTGAAGCATCAGTATTGTGTCATTGTTTTCTTTGATGACATATTGGTTTTCAGTAAGAATGAGAACCAGCATTATGAACATTTATCTTTGGTTTTCAAATTATTGAAAGAGAATCAATTATATGCAAACCCTGAAAAGAGTGAATTTTTCCAAACTCACATTGAATACTTAGGACATATTGTTTCATCTGAAGGTATTAAAGTTGACCCTAAAAATATAGAAGCAATTTTGAATTGACCAATACCTAAAAATGTGCATGAATTACGTTCTTTCTTAGGTCTTGCTATCTTTTACAGAAAGTTTGTGAGAAATTTTTCATTGCTTGCATTACCTTTGACAAAATTATTAAAGAAAGGTATTATATATCATTGGTCTGAAAATGTAAGAAGTTGGGAATAGTTAAAATGTTGATAATATGCCATGTCACACTGACATTGGTATATAAGGAGATAAGTTGTAATTTTTCACATCTTTTTGACATATCAATACAATTACAATCTTTCTCTCCCTTCTTGCTCCAAGCTTCCATGGCTTCTTCACCTTTCCTGTCTTTCTCTCTCCAATTCTAGTCTTTCTCTCTCCTCGTCACTCTATTTCTCTCTCTTCCTGCAATCTTTCTCTCTCCTCTGCAGTCTTTCTCTCTCCTCTTCTTCTCTCCCTAGTTCTCTCTCTGACAAGTGCTATCAGAGCCTTGGTTCTTGGTCCCAGTTAGTCCCTCATTTTCACTTAGTTACAACTTTCTAGTTACATGGAATTTTGAGTCACAGGTACACAAGTACGGGAGCAGTAGGGGAGTTTCCAAAGCATCTCTGGACCACAAGGATTGCATGCAGAAGCATTAATGGCAGCTTTCTTGGGAGTTTACACCTCCTGACCACAAGGACTGCATGCAGAAGCATTAATGGCAGCTTTCTTGGGAGTTTACACAACATCTCTACTTCAAGACATGATGAATCAGAAATTTTAGTGGATACATTCCTTTCAGCAGGCCCTCCCTTGGCTCTTCCTTATGTTGACTACGGGCCTTAATCTTCCAATGTATTCCCCCTTTTGTGCTGGAGACCGGTTATGCATCCTCGGAGCCGAGCGCTAGTGCTTCTTCTGTGATCATTTTCCTCCCGAAGGCAGCTCCAATGGAGGTCAGGCAGACAATACCTTGAGTGGAGAAAGCTCAGAACAGAGCGGGTCCGTGCTCAAGGAGCATGAATACATTGGCCTGGCAGAGGTCTCATCTACGGCTGCGGCGGTTAAGGACCTCCCTGGTAACACGGAACTCCAGGAATCACCGCATGCTGCCTCTCAGAATTCTGCTTCGACCAATCTCTTGAAGACATTCGAAGATAAAAATGACCGATCAACACTGCTGCTGTTAGATTGAGAAGCAATGGTCATGAGAGAGAGATAGTTGAAGCCGTTGATCCAGCTATTTCTACACGTCTTGGTCCAGTCGTAGCTGTTCTTGATGTAACTGCAGACTTGCTTGCAGCCTGGACTGTTGCAGAAGACTTTTTGTTGATCTCGGTACATCTTCTTGCACTTGGTGAAGCTCCGCCCCTCTACTAACAGTTGTTCGCTTCTCTGTGCTGAAAGTCCTGAGAGACCTCCTCTCCGCTCTTGCCTTTGGACTGTTTTCTGTCTTAGCTGCAGGAGGGGTGGTTCTGTCTACCTCCAAGCCTGGACCCCTCTGGAGCTTAGGTCGGGGAGTAGCAGGGGACAACTTGCTAGCCATACTTGTTGGAAGTGAAAACTTTTGTTCACAGCAGGCGTTCAGCGCCAAGTTCGATTGAGATCAGGCTCATTTCAGCAATGTCTGCTATTGCTTGTGACAATTCGTCACTACACAATCCAGCTACGAGAGGCAATGGTCAGAGTAGGAGCCTGTCTCTCTGACAAGTAGCGATTGGCTAAGGGTACGAAGAAGGCAGACGAGAGAGAGAATCGAAGAAGGCGGACGGAGAGAGGATCAGAGAGATGGAAAACACAAGAAGGGAGAGAATCTGAGTTTTCTGTGGATCTCCTCCATCCCCATTCAGATTCAGAAATACCAAGATGATCTGGAGAGAGAGGAACCCTGCAGAACTGTTTCCACCATCCTCTTCAGGAGATTCATCTTCCACAGGAGCCAGGGACTTCTCAACATCAGACTGCATCTTTTAGACCCATGGTAAACTAAAACCTTGACACTTCCTTCCTTTGTGAAACGAGCAATCTCATTCCTCCATTGTATAACTGCAACTAGAGGGCATACAACCAGCGTCGCCTTAATTTCAGGTGGTTCCTTGGTTGGCTTGTCCGAATGGGCACTAGGCAAAGCCTGACAAGAACTTTCTCCTGAGCTTTGAGGAAGGCTTTGAGCTCTATTTGTTAAAATAAGTGAGATAGCCTGAATAGTCTTCCCCATCCCCATTTCATCGGCCAAGATTCCACCCCTAATTTCAGATGCTTCCTGCTTGACGCTCCACCAAAGCCATTCTTTCTGAAATGGCAGCAGTGGTATCAAAGCTAGTGGCACTAGTAACATGAAGTTTGCCCTTAATGGATGCCTAATCATTGGCACCTTGGATGGAGCAAATGTAGAGATACGAGAGGAGATTGGAGAAGACAACTTTTTCTTGTATTGGAGCACAAGCAGACGAAATATCACGGCTACGCCAGGAGAGGGAGCAAGGCCATTTTGTGCCGGATCCACGTTTTACTGAGACCAAGGAGTTTATTAAGAGTGGAGTTTTTGGGGATTACGATTACCAACCATTACTTGATTCTCTTGAAGGCAACAGTGGATATGGCTGAGGAGATTATTTTCTTGTTGGCTATGACTTCCCAGGCTATCTGGAAGCTCAAGCTAAGGTGGATGAAACATACAAAAACCAGCAGAAATGGACAAAAATGTCAATTCTAAGTACAGCTGGCTCAGGCAAGTTCAGTAGTGATCGGACCATTCAACAGTATGCCAATGAAATCTGGCATATACAGGAGTGCCCAGTCCCTTAAAAAGTCTTTATCCCAAGCCTTAAAGAACGTGAATATAATAAGCTTGGCTTGCTGGAAGCTCTTCTTGCAATGTGAAGGATTTATGCTCCATGTCCAGCATGGGTTTTTGGCATCAGCAGCTCAGGGGGAGGTTCCTTCATGCTCATTGATTCCTTAGCAGATGAAACATCACAATCCAGACCACTGTCATTCCCCCACGGCCCACAGCCTCCTAGCTCAACTTCCCACTCATCTTCCCATTTTTGCCATTCATATCTTTCAGCTAAACTACCGTCATCTTTTGTTTCTCGCCTTGTTTGAGCCTTGAATCTTCCCTTAGAAAGGCTACTTCAGACTGCATCTTTTCATTCTCTAGTTGAAGATTCTCGAGTTTGGAGGTCAAAGTAAGATGGTGCCTTCAAGCTCCACCTTCTCTGCAAGTATCATCATTTTCTCAGGGTGAAATTCGAGAGCAGAAGTTGTGCTTTCTTGTACGAGGAGCCTGCAAATATGTATTACGCCTTCTGTACAAAGAAAGTAAAAGGGAATGATGGCCTGATCAATACTCCATTGATGATGTTGCAGTCTCCCTTCTCCTCATCTGCAATATTACCCATGTTCTCAGAATTTTATTCAGCTCCCAGGAGTCTTGGCTGTTGCTACAGCTGTTGTAAGGACAATGGCTCCTGAGATGACAGCCTGCTGCTTAACATGGAGATGATCTCTTTGGGTTATGAGCTGTGCATGAGGGCATAGTTGGGTTACTGCCTACAGCTTTGTTAGATTAACCAATATCAGCAGTGGTTTTGATATCCATTACATTAGGATTGGTGTTTATACTTGGAACTGGCCACTTTCATCATAGCTTTGTGAGCAGGGTTTAAATCTTCAGACTTGTTAAGTGAAGGAAAATTGGCAGCCAAGTTGAGCTACGAAATTGACTGAAGATTACAGATTTGGAGCCCAACATAGACATGGACAGGAACAACATATCTCTTGTTTGTAAAGTTTGGTACAAGAACCACAAGATACCTCTGCATTCTTGAGGATTTATGATTCATGATATTGCTATAGCTGACTTTTGTTATGCTTTGGAATATTTTGAAAGCAACTTGACTACAATGGCAGTAGCTAAGAACAATAGCTCCAGCTCTAGTGAACAACGTTGGCTTCAAATACATGCTAAAATGGACAAATTTGGACAAGGTTGGTTTCAAACACAGGCTAAAATGGACAAATTTGTACAAGATCAGCTTCAAACACAAGCTAATATTGACAAACTTGTAGCTTCGAATGAACAGTGTATTGCTCTTATAAAGGCATATATGGAAAAAATAGCAAGACCTGAACCAAATGCTTATGCTCATGGCCAGCATCAATATGCTGATGGTACACTTGGATCAAATGTTTATGCTTATGGACAACATGTATATGCTGAAGAGTATCATTCCATTGAAACCTTGGCAGCAGAATGGTTATTATGGTCAACATGCTTATGCTTATGAGCATCCATCTCTTCAGCAACATAGTTCTTATGGATGTAACAGAAATGGTTATGCTTATCAGTATACTTCTAGCTTTGATCAACAGCAAGCAAGTGATTATGACCAATACAGTGGGATCAATGATCAAAGGCAACATGCTTATGAATGTGAGCAGCAAACATCAGTGGAAGCAAATGTATATGCTCAACCAAACTGTCCCTCTGATGTGCAGCAGGGCTATTATCACCATATGCAGTATGGACAGCATGAGCAATATGGTTATGAGTATGGACAGCCATCTGTTGTACATGATGAGCATGGACAGCCATCTGTAGTACATGATGAGCATGGACAACCATCTGTTATACATGAACAGCAGGGTGACTATGAGCAGCATGTCAAAACTATCATAGAGCTGACCAATGGTGATGAACAGGTGTGTAAATTGCTATCTAAGGCTAAACGTGTTAGACACCTTACTAGTGATACAATACCGGAACTGCATGCTGTGGGCTTATGCTATTGTTGTGCGAAGCCACTATCTTGTAATCACCAAGCCACATGTAGGGCAAAGTCTGCCAAAATAATCTTGCTATTTGACCAAAAGTTATTATTTATGATCATGATTCTAGATTCTACAATAAATTTTGGACTACTTTGTTTGCAAACTTAGGAACAAAGATTGATTTTTCATTTGCATTTCATCCTAAAACAAATGGACAAACAGAAGCTACAAACAGTACAATCTTGGATCTTTTACGTGCATACACAATTTCAAAACCACAAACATGAAATACACACTTGCATTTACTTCAGTTTACATACAATAACACTCCACATACAGCTACACGAAAAGCACCTTTTGAAATCATATATAGATATAAATTGCCTACACCTACTATTTCATTGTCAAACAAAGTTAAGGTTGCTGATGATATTTCCAATATACATGCTACTATTTTTTATGAAGTTAAAGATATGATTGTGAAAGCCCAGCAAACATATACTAAACAAGAAAACAAGAAAAGAAAAGCTATGAATTTCATAGTTGATGATTATGTTTGGTTACAAATTGAAAAGCAAAGAATACAAAGTGTTGAGAAACACCCTGTTGTAAAGTTAGCTCCTAGATTTTATGGACCTTTCAAAATCATTCATAAAATCAATGACAATGCCTTTAAATTAGAACTACCCTAACACTGGAAAATCCACAACACTTTTCATATTAGTTTGTTACGACCTTTTAAAGGCCAATTACCTATCCACCCTGTCTATGAAAATCCTCCTTTGTTAGAAGAAGAAACTGAAATCCTTGAACTTGAGACTATTCTAGATACTGACTTTATCACCACTAGAACTGGTCATAGATATTCTAGATATTTGGTGAATTTTAAAGATCATCCTGTTGAAGAGGCCCACTGGATGCATGCTTGTGACCTAAGTGCTCACCCCTCACTGTTCTCTCCACATTAGGCTAATAGCATTTGAGTACAATTGCTATCCCACCCCGGGGGTATGGTACTAGAGGCATATTCCACAGTGGATTCCGTGAGGTTTTGCGGTGAATTTCATGAAATTATATTTATTTGTTGGGGCTCGTACACAAGCTGGATTCCTTGTGCGAAAAGTTGATGGGGACGCCTGTCCTTTTTAGGCGTCACGTTAATTTAATGTGCAAGTGGGTGATTCCATAGCGGGTGATTCTGCAAAATTAATATTTAAATTAATGGATGTTTATGAGTTCAGAGTGTACACTCATATTAAATTAAGGTTAGGATAGAGTTTCAACATATTTATTTATTTTGTAGCTGAAGACTGCTAGGTATTCAATTTTGTTAGTTTAATTTTATTATTTTCTAACAATTATGAATGCTTCAGTTGATGTGTAGAGCAGGCGGTGGTAATGCTAGGAAGCATTGGGCAATAACGTGTATTCAATTTATTTAGAAGAAATTATCATTTTTGATAGGTGTGCACCTTAGGCGTGGCGCCAATATTTATTTTTATGTGCTTATTTATTGAAGGGGTTGACATATATTTATTATTTTTTATACGCATGGATGCATGATTTAAATATTCATTATTGGTCATTGTATTTAGGCACAATCTGACTCTTAGGACCCAACCACTTTATTCTTTATTTGGACAAAAGCAAACATAAAAGCTAAAGCATGCTAATTGTAAATTTGGGTTACTTTTTAGCTTGGAGATAAATAAAATATTAAACACATGCTTTGTGGAGGGCGCGCTCACATAAGGCATGGGAGGAGATTGTATCCAATTGGTATTTTTGCTTCATGTCGTACAAGTCTATTCTCTTGGATTTTGAGCAAAAAGTAGAGTTCTTTGTTCTTGGGGACCTTCCGACACTCGCTACGTACGCATACAGCATCCGATGTGCGCACCATAAAAGGCCTCTTTATCATCTTCATATTGAGTTGGATAGTGAGTATGAACCAATAAGGAAGAGAACAAAACCCATTATTATTATAGAGTTTATGAAACATATACTAAGGTTTAAAGGAAAGAAGAATCTTGATCTTTGGTTAGATGGCAGGCTATATCCCAAAGATCCTAGCAAAAATAGCACTCTGACTTTCTATAATAGATCTTCATTATTGAGGTTCATTGGTGATAGTTATAATGGGTTTCTAGGCTATACACTTAACTTGGTTGCAAAAAAGGATGTCCTCAAATTGGAGAACTATCTTTTATCAAAACATAACAATGACTTACTGCAGAAGCTAGAAGGCTATCAATAGAGGATTCATTTTTTGGAGAAACGCATAAAATCTTATCAACAAAAGTAAACTATTTTAGGACTTTGAAATTGGCAAAAGGCTCTTGGAAATATTGAGTCTCAGACGAGGAGGAGGTCATTGTAATAAAAGAATCCAAGTAGCAAGGTACATTTTTTTTCCACTTTAAAAATATGAAATATGACTTTGTTTATAATTAATTGTATTGATTTGTGATGTTGGTTTTGTTTAGGTCTCTTCTTCAAACCAAATTCAAGTGAAAGAGATTCTTTGAAAGCATCTCAATTTTGTTATCATCTTCTTCCTTCAGTAGTTTCAAAAGAAATTTTGGAGAAGAAGAAATTTAAAAAGGCAAAGAAACAATGCTTGGAGTCATTTATAAAGGATCTCTATTTGGATACTGAGTTAGTACAGTACACACTAGATAATATTGGTATCAATCGAGATGCTTATATAAAACTTTTTCAGCTTTTACAATCAAATAAAAAGCAAGGATAAGTACATAATTGCATACTTCAAAGGCCATATGTGATTAGAACTACTAGACAAAGAATGAACAACAAAGTAATGGATATTTTGGATGAGCCTTTCCATATTAAGGCTAGTTTCAAGGGCAAGAAAAAGGAAGTTGTATTCAATGAATTTAACAATATTTTCCTTGACTTGCCCACCCTACAATGCTTAATAATTAGATTATATGACTTGTCACTAGAAGAGGCACAAGGAGTGGCTAGATTTGTGGTGAAACTTAATGAAAGTGAGATTCTAAAATGTACAAAACTAGAGAGGGTCCCTATTATCTTGATGAATAGAGCACTTTCATCAGATCATTGCAATCACTCAATGTCATTTAGTGTTCAATCAAAACACAACATATGGTGGCTAGGAGCATTCAAAGTAGATACAGAGGATTTTGATATATTGTATTGGGTTTTTCATCGAACACCAATACCTGATGTTATTAAGAGACAACAAGCATGAGAAGAGCTATTTGTTGAAGGATTTGGGAACTATAAGATCGAGTGGTACATAGCTAGTGACTTAAAGACACTTAAATGTATGCACAATGTATCAAAGGGACACTACAAGGAAAGGGGAAACTAGCGACGCTGAGTTCCGATGTAAATTAGCGGCGTCGCTATTTGCGACGCAAATAGTGACTGTACTCAAACAAAAAAAATGCAGTCGAAACCCAAGCACGGCATTTTGCGAAAGAGAGAGCAAAAGAAAGAGCAAAATAGGGAAGGAAAGTGAGAGAAAGAGAGAAAGAGAAGGAAGGAGAGCTTCTCCTCGCCACCACCACTCCATTGTTTGCAAAGAAGAGGAGGAAGTGTACGAAGGGTAAAGAGAAGATGAGGAATCCATCTTCGAGTCTTTGCGGTGAGTACATTGCTCCCTCTTGCTTTGTTATTGTTCTTTCTCCTTTTCTTTTGTTTGTTTTTTTTAAGAATGAAGTTGAAAGAGAGGAAATGACAAAGGGAGAATAAGAAAGGAAAAGAAAGAAAGAACGAGAGAGAGAGGCTCAGGGGGGTCGCCCATGCATATATGTATATATAACGTGAGTTCAAAATAAGGGGTTTTTAAAACACCATTTTTATACATTTTCTACATATAGAAGGGTGTCATATAAAGGAGTTACTTACAGATTGAATAGAAAATGGTTTTTTTAATTCAAGAAAAATTCACAGATTAGGATATTTATAAATAGGCCATGAACGCACGTTATATAGAGAATATATATATAGTGAACCCCCCGAGGGAAGTATCCATGAAAGTTGAGGAGGACAACCATTGAGAGTTGTCTACGATAGAGCTTCATAGGTGCGGATCATGAAAGAATTTCATGAAAGTCCTTAGGCTGGACATCGAGCTCTTTGGGCAACCTATGAGAAGATTAAAGAGCGCTATTGGTAGAGAGGCATGTACATAGATATCTCACAGTTTGTTGAGACATGACCTGATTGTTAGTTGTTCTCTTCAGTGAGGCATAGAGATGAGCTTTATCCTATCTACCTGCTATGTATTCATTATAATTGGGTTATTGATTTGATTCCTATGCCTATTGGTTTATGGAAAATGTGTTATATTATTTTGGTCTTATGGCATGGAAGTATTTGATAAGAATAGGAGACTATCCTCAAGTATAGTGTACAAGACAAGTGCAAGAATTTCGACAAGAAAACATACATATACCACCATGTTCAACAGCCACCACTGACAATCTCGAGCTCCAACCTATCTAAAAAAATACCAAACTCGACCAAGACCATCAAGTTTTCCCACTTGAACAATCCAACAAAATGACAAAAACAAATCCTAAGATTAGATAAACACAAAAAATCCAACTACGAAAGGACAAAGCAAACAGTCACACAAACAACTAAGCTAACCAAAATCAAATCTATCTTCATTATTCTAGGGGTTTTTAGTTTTCACAAAAAATATTGACAACATGTAAGGAACTTGTTGTGTTGTAGTAATGTAGGAAGACTTGGGAGTTGAATAACTAAAGTGTTGGAACAAGCTATCCTAAGGTATGATTTTTTTTTTACTTATTGTTTTTTGAAGCTTGTGTATTTGACCATTTCGTAAAGCGTGTCGATGCTCTACTTTGAGTTATTTTTTTGGAGTTTGTTTTGAGCTACAAGAGGCATTGTTGGTTGTTTGGGTTCATTTGTGAGTTTTATAGTGTTGGTGAAACATTTAAAAAATCCATTTTGAGCTGTTCATCAACAAAGTCAATACCCTATCTAGCACTCCTCAATGTCGTATTATCGAGTTGTGAGCAAGGCTTGTTCTCAATCACTGCTTGCTTAACAACAAGATTGACAACTAAACTAGGGTGATACTATAAACAAAAGATAACAAAAAAATGTACACCACAACACTCTCATCCCTTAAAGCATAGAAGAACTTGAGGTGCATTTGAAACCTCAAGATATTGTAAGGTCCTACATGAATAGGGTTAGAGATATCGGCGTCAAGAGGATCCATCCATAAGATATCCATACATGTAGCCCATTAACAAATAACCCGCCCTCCCAAAAGAAAAGAAATTAAAAATTTAAATTAGTTCAAGATTATCCTAACTACAATCCTTATTGTATCTGATTTACTCTAAGTCACAAAATGCTTGAGGCATAGCCCATTAACCCTAAAGATCTCATTCTCAGTATTAATATATTGTATATCTATAGATCCATTGTCATAAACAATATTAACCTTAAAAGATCCTAACTAGTGAATTAAGCTTTCCAAGGAATTTGTAATAATGGATGTCATAGTAGAGTTAAATCCCCCTCTTTAAACTCTCGTACTTTTATGTTTTGATCATATCAAGATTTTTTGCATCTTTGCATTGCTTCTAATATTTGTAAAGCTAATAGTCATTCTTCATCTCGCCGTACTAATTTTAAAATCCTTTGCTTCAATGATTTGGCTTCTCCTAACTGTAATGATAGGGCTACTCATAAAGTAGTCAATTTTTGTTCAATAAACTAAATTGAAAGGTGTACTTTGCACGATCAGCTTGTAGGTGGTTCTATAGACCCATAGTACCTCACATATAGATGCACATTCCAGTCTAGTCTATGAGAAGCAACCATTTTAGTTAAAATTCCACAAGTAATTTGATTGTTTACATCTACTTGGCCGTTAGATTTGGGGTAGTAAGGAATTGGTTTGCGATGCTTAATCTTATACAAAACTATCAGTTTGCTAATTAGACCATTTAGGAAATGGAGACCTTGATCACTTACTAACTCTAGTGGGCAACCAAAACGTGTTATGTTATTTTCATACATGAACTTAGCTACTTCAATGGCTTTATTCCTCTTGGGCATTTTTGCTTCCACCCACTCAATGATTATCGAGACCTAAAATGGGCCCGACATTGGCTCTAAGGCACTCTAGGCCTCTACTACTCACATAAAACCACCCCACACAGCCCCGCAAGCGAGGAGCGTCTAAGCACTTTGCATTTGTATGATTTTGTAGTCCAACGAATGATTCTTCCCCCACTCCTCAAATGGAGTACCTAAACATATCAGTGTTATACACCACCTAAACATGCACAAAGGGAGCACCCCCTCGGCTAATCACTCTGGCTCCATTATAGCTCTCCTGAGGCTCTCCTATACCTCAACATTAGCCCCAAGATGTGTCATGCACATAGAATACATTTGAAACAAACTCCACTCTTTTGATTGATCAATGTAGGAGATAATAAATAAACCTCATGGAATATCCCCCAAAGAACCAAATCTCTAATCCTACAGCATGGGATACCTTGCACTCTCAACATAGGTCATCACTCATACAAACATGTGCTTATGCATCCACGATATGATACCATATGGTGCATGCAACACAATTGTGTATGACCATCGTACTCAAACAAGTTTATTCATTAACAATCAACATCATGAAAATGCAAAAACAATTATTTTCATGCTTTTCTTTTAATATGCGATTGCTTTGTTGCGTAGGGCTAGTACTACCCAGCTTTCTCGTGCTACTAGACCCTTTTAACTTTAAAAAACAACAAAACCTATATGATATATGGCAAAAAATTTAGAATTTAGCGTACTCTAATTACTTAACAACCCCCATTCTCCCTACCGTTTAGAGTTATGCATTTGTTGGTAGGTTTAAGGTGTATTTTTTGTGTATTTTTCTTTTACAAAAGCAATAAAAATCCACTTTAATATAGAGATATGGCTGAATTGAGGCTAAACCTCATGCTTCAGCTTTACCACACATTCACAAACATAAATTTTATTTTTTCTTATTATTTGCACGCGTTATAGAAAATTACTGATATTTACTGATTGACTAGCTTAGATTGATTGATCTTACTGAAAATGATTTTCTTATCATGTTTCAACCCATAGGAATAGCACACACATGGCAAACTCCAAAAACCACATTTTTTTTTTAAAAACCGCATAGTCTTCGGTTTTACATGTTTAGCACAAAAATCATTATACAACATATTTTTTGTGATTTCTTCAATATGACTGATAAATCAAAAAATTAGAAATCAAATACAATCATTTTCAACCATTTCCAACCAAAATTTATCATAAAATAATGAAATCGATGACTTACTCATGAAATCACACCTTATGACCTACGTATTTCGAAATTGGAGGCCCGTCATTGCTCTTCAATGGTCATCAACAATCCATCCAATCTCAATTCATGTCTCTTTTCACTTCGGTATCATTGCACAATCGAAATATTTCCTCTTAGTCCACCCCGTGCTCTCATACACTAATCCATGAGAACATACAACAAGAGGACAGGAAAGAGGAGAGACAAAGAGACTAACATCAGATATCTTCCATTATTGCATCATTTTTTAGTCCATTTGGAGTAATGGAGGGCAAAGAAATCAACCATCTCAAGGACTTGAGCATTCATTGCATCATCAACAGCAGCAGCAAAAATTAATTTTTAATCATGGACTGGGACACCAAAGAACAAATGCTCCTCCCCCCCCCCCCCCCACACGTTTCATGAAACCTGAATCTCTTCATTTCCTACACTAAATATGCTAATTAAACTTAAAAATCAAAAATCTAGTTCATGCTTGGAGGTTCTACCTTTGGCAAAATGGGTTTTTGGCAAATTAAGGCCTGAATAAACTCTGATTTGAGATCTGACTAGCTAGCTGGGTTTGTGACATTGAAATCTATAAACTTGGCCATCATCATGCACTTTTTGGCTCTAGAATCACATAGCTACTTTATAATGCTAAACCTTACAAGGATTAAATGGGGGGTCAAACAGTCTGCAATTGTGACAAATGGAGAATTGCATTGGGTTCCTAGCATCAAACTCCATTTATGAAAACTCTAGCTCATCGATCCGCAACTCTTTCATTTTGCATGAAATTTTCATTTTTTAGGGCCTCTCAGGCTCTTTTCTTCTTCAAAATATGGCTCTAAAAATCTGCTCTCAATGATATAATCAGTATAAACTAAAATATATTGATTAGACAATATCATGTAGACGGATTAATTGGACCCACAAAGATAATTCTCCATTTCTCAAAAGGCGCTAATGCTAATATAGGTATCGATGGAAATTTTTAGAAGGTCAGCCAATCCTTCAACACACATCGCATTTTCTACAATAATAATGAGCATCCTTGAATAAAATAGGCCACCAATAATTGGCTAATAGAACTTTCCTTACTATTAACTCGTTAGCAAAATGATCACCACAAGGTTCATCATGTAATGCTTTAAGAAGTACATGACCTTCATTTCCCCTTATACAACGATGCAAAATACTCTCTCTTGGAAAGAATTTACATAGGAAACCCCCTAATAATCCATAGGAGAGTGCTTACATCAATATTTATCACTTTTTCTATTTATATTCACTAGGTGGATATCGAGCAATGCTAAGGAATTTAGCAATATCTGTATACCATGAACTTGCATCTCCACAGTAAAAAAGGATGTATCTAGTAAATCATCTTGCACACTATAATGAAAGAAGCTGAGAGGAGAAGAGCTGAAGAGAGAGAAAAAGAGTAAGAAGAAGAAGGGAGAAGACTAGAAGAGGAGAGAGAAAGAGATAAAAGAGGAGAAAAGGGAGGAGGAAGCCATGGAAGCTGGAGATGAAGGTGAAGAGTATGATATTGATAATAACTAGTTGCCCTAATCTGGGGCTCTTACACCTTATATACCCCAATCAGTGTGACTGGGTGTCTAAACCCTAGTCGGTGTGTATCTCGCTTGTTACAATCCATCCCTACTCTGAAGGTTTTTTCCCTAAAAAACAAGGAGAAATAGAGGGGGGTGATGGGTGGGCTAAGCTTGAGGGGTTCACTATATATATATTCTCTATATAACGTGCGTTCATGGCCTATTTATAAATATCCTAATTTGTGAATTTTTCTTGAATTAAAAAAACCCTTTTCTATTCAATCTGTAAGTAACCCCTTTATATGACACCCTTCTGTATGTAAAAAATATATAAAAATGGTATTTTAAAAACCCCTTATTTTGAACTCACGTTATATATACATATATTCATGGGCGACCCCCCCGAGGAGAGAGGGAATAAACATGAAACATAATAAAGAAAGAGAGAAAGTGAGAGAGGGAGGGAGGGAGGGAGCAAGGAGAATGAATGAGAAAACACAAGGGGATAGAGAAAAACAAAGAGAGACCATAGTGATGCAAGAGGACATTTAATGGTTAAAAGCTTCACTAACGGGAAGCTCAACTCAACTCACTTGTTTGGACACATGTAGGAGTGTTTTCAAGTACTAGATAAGGGCAAAAGAGATTATACTAACACTTTTGATCTCACCTTAATTATCCTACAAAATCACTCACAAGTGGTTGGATTATCAAAAAACAGAGTTCACACATTGTGTAGTGTTGTAAAAATTGTGATTGAATGCTTTTTTGCATATGTCATAATTGAATTGGAAGCTTGAGCACCATCATCATGAAGATACTTGCATTGATATTGAATCACATTGATTGTGGAAAACAAAAGCCTAGTTGTGCATAGTGCACCTACATACACTTGCAAGTTAGAAAAATGGACCTTATCATAAAAAATATTCTTAATCTTACACATCATACAATAGAGACCACATCAGTAAATGAGTATTACTAGCCAACAATGACAAATTAGGGAACAAGCTTTTTAGCACCAAGCATACAACACATCAAACATATGACAAATTTGGAGAGCAAGAGGTGTCTTCCTCAAAAGCCACCACTTCCTTGCCTAAACTAATCACTTATTAAGACCATAGTCATACGGGGGTAGAGAAAAACAAAGGGAGGGGGAGAGAGGGAGGGAGAGAGGAGAATGAGTGAGAAAATATAAGGGGGTGTATAGAAACAAAGAGAGAGGCAACAAAGAAAGAGAGAGAGTAAGAAAGATAGGAAATGAGAGAGGGAGAAAAAGAAGGAAAAATGGAGAGAGAGAGAGAGAGAGAGAATAAACGTGAAAGACAACAAAGAAATGGGGAAAGATAGAGAGTGAGTGAGAGAGACAGGAGACTGTGTGAGAAAACATAAGGGGGTGAGAAAAATGGGAGAGAACATAAAACGAAGAGCACAAAGAAAGGTGCAAATAATGTGGGAGAATCAAAGAAACGGGGAGAAAACCAAGATAACAGTTGGCATTACTTTTGTTGGGTTACAAGAGAAGAAATCCCTTCTCAAATAAGTTCAGAAAGAAAAAGAGAATGATAACAAAAACAAATTGTTTGTCGTAACGTAGAAAAAATGGAAAATGATAAAGGTCATGATGTTCAAGATCGCGAGGCATATCTTAATCAGCATGTCCTGTGTCCTTGCTCTCAATGTAAGCTGGTAATCAGATGAAAGCGTTGCTTGTCTATAGAGCACGCACAATGCTTCAATGAGTTTCAATTGGAGATCATTGATCAGGCGATCTCAGACTTTGAGAAAATGGTAAGAAAAGTGTTTATCAATCATGCATTATATTTGCAAACTAATTGAATATTATATTCAACAACATTGGATGTGACCGTAAAATTTAAACAGGGAGGTGATGCCCATGGATACCGATACATCTGATCCGCTTAGAGAGGAAGCATCCATACCATTATATGATGGGTATCGAGTATCTCACCTAAAGATGCTACTTGCACTCCTAAGTGTGCAAGAAAAATACGGGTGGAGTGATGCCAGTGTGACCGAGTTGTTCAGGTACCTTCTACGTATACTTTGTTGATTTCTTTTTGGCACCATTATGTGCTTTTTCAAAGTGTTTTATGATTTCTTTTCACTTTGCTAAAGTATCATATATTATCACTTGGAAATACCATGTCCGAGTCTCGTGATGATGCACGACATGTTTTACAAAAGCTTGGCATAGACTACAACAACATCCATGCATGTGTCAATGATTGCGTGCTCTTTCGAGGAGAGTATGAGACTATGGAGACATGTCCAAAGTGTGGTACTCACAAGTATTGACAGGACTTGCAAGGGAAAACCATCCCTCAAAAAGTTCTTAAACACTTTCCACTTATCCCATGTATACTTCACATGTTTCATACATCGTGCATGGTGAGCTTGACAACGTGGCATGCGCGGAATAGATCCACAGATGGAGTCCAATGAATTTCAGTGGATTCATGTACATGGAGCCACATTGACTCTACCTTTCCAGGCTTTGCACGAGAGCCAAGGAATCTTTGACTCGGTCTTACTATGGATGGCGTGAACCCATTCGGTCTCCATTCAACATCTTACAATGTATGGCCTGTAGTCCTTGATAACTACAACATCCCACCATGGCTTTCTACAAATAAAGGACACCTAATTCTTAGCTTGCTCGTTCCTAGCCACTACAAAGTTATTCTATGGGAGAAGGGGGTTGCCATGGAAGATATGAGCAAGCATGATGATCGATGGTCCACCAGTATATGAGCCATTCTCATATGGACCATGCATGACTTTCCGGGATTCGAGGAGTGCTCAGGCAAGTAGGCTTCCATTCTCGTTGATCATATCTATCATATCTTATTCAAGTTTGTGTTCACTAAATAGAGGTATTGGGACAGGTCTGGTTACCTCAGGTTATCATGCATGTCCATTGTGTGGGCGATAGTTAGACTCCCGAAGGTCACGAACCATGAAGAAGATGGTATATCAAGGACATGCCACTTTCTTGTCGGAGGGTCATGAATTGAGGGAAGGTTTTCTTGCCGGAGGGTCATGAATTGAGGGAAGGTTTTCTTGGATAACCTCTAGCACAAATGAATGCCCAAAGTTGGTACAAGTTGAAAATGATCCACACAAAGTTGCGTCCAAACATAATTGCGACAATTCTCAGTTTTCTACGAGTTTCCGTATTGGAACCACTTATAGATCAACCACTTGTTGGATCCCATGCATATTTTCAAGAATGTGGGCAGCTTACTATGGGACCACATCATAGGAAAGAGAGACGTTGCAGGGGCATGAATGGATTTAAAGGAGGTAGACAAGATGGAGATGCTTTGGCCACATTCAAGTGCTGATGGTCGCTTGCAACTACCTCATGCTCCTTGGGTTTTGTCCACTAAAGAAGAGTATATGGTGAAGCCAATTATCAGGTTTACCCACACTCCGATGGGTATGATGCATTCTCTTAGATCCGCATTTTCTAAATATGACCAACTAGCAGGGCTAAAATCGCATGATTGACATAAGATATGTCACGTTTGTACTACAAATGGATTGTAAGTGGCCTACGCAATTTGCTATTTGGAGTGTAGTCATTGTTCATAGTGCTTCTTCATTTGTGGTAGTTTGTACTATCTATCGCGATCGTAAGATGCCTCACTCCAAACATTCGCGAGATAACTTAAAGTTATCAAAAACAGAAGGAGATCAAGACATCCTCTATTGAATCCGCAAGGCGTGGAGCAATGGAGATGGTCTGTCTCTTTGAGAAGTACCTGCCCACCACCAGCATGCTCACAATACAAACCCATCTCTTAGTGCATCTTGTAGATGAAGTAGAGATTGTGGGACCTGTCCATATGCGATGGATGTTCTTCTTGGAGCCCTTCATGAAAACCCTGAAAGGCTTTGTGCGACAATGAGCTTGGCCAGAAGGTAACATGGTTGAAGGTTGGTTTGTGTGTGAGGTGTTAGTGCATATTTCACAATGGCTACCAATGGTAGATTCAGACAATAGTATGCTATGGTCGCTAAAGGACGATGATAGACTGACTCGAGATGTGGTGGTTGGAACGGGGTAGAAAAAAGGATGGATGTTGCAATGGAGGAGAAAGTGAATCATTTTCATATGTTACACCATGCCTCCATGGAGACATCGCTCGCTAGGTACGAGCAAGACAAGAAAGATCGAGAAGAAGCGTGATCCGAATTTTGACATAGTACATGCCACCAACCAATTTGATATCCTGAGGGCATGAAGGAGATGCCATGGTTTATGTCTATGTGATGGTTGCATGGAGCTTTGATCGTAGCCTCTTGCGAAGGGGTGGTCTCTATTAAGGAGTGGGAATTCTTGAGGGGACGTAGTCCAAAGGTGGCCACATGTTTTATAATTTGTCATATCTAGATTTTATATGTGATAACTAATTAATCGTTTCAATGTACAATACAAAATATACAATGCGTCATGGTCACGTGGACAACATTTCCGCATGGAGTGTATCGACAAAATGTGCTCCACAACGGATTGTGGTGTCATGGCAAAGTTTGAGCAAGAGAGTCGATGGCGAGCCATGGATCCAAACACCATTATAGAAGAGATGGAGTATTCTGAAAACTTGTAAAGTATTATCACAGTGGATTACCATAGCTTCTCCATGATCCTATTCGATGTGCAGTGGTTCAAAGTGGTACTGGAAGGAGCCGAGGCAATTGTTCAACGAGATCTATCTGGATTTCTTGAAATAGATTCCAAAAAAAGATGGATGGATTTGCCTGACACATTTGTATCACCGGTCCATTGTGAATAGGTGCATGAACTCATGTTTTTTAAACTTTTATTATGACATGGTATATGTCACAAATGTTAAATGTCTCTTGTATGTGATTTTGAATAGATAATTTTCAATCTAAACCCCCGATAACCTTGATGATGGTATGTTGTACCTTTAGCTCCTCGAAGTGCGAGAGTATATGATGAAAGCAATGTTCTCAGCGTAGATGAGGACAATATGCAGATAGAGAGGTCGATATTGCAATGGGTGGAGGCCGCCCAAATCTTGGAGCATGTAGAGGAGGCAGAATCAAGTAACAATGATGGAAAGATGGGAGGGCAAGAATTCTTTGAAAACGAGGTGAACTCATCCTTTTGTGGTGACCTTTCTATCGACCTTCTAGTGTATGTGGAGTTACGTTAGAAGATTGACATGGGACCATAGACTACGTCATACTTGGAGCATCCACCTACTCAATTTGTTGATGAATTGCTTATAAGGGTACTCTAGAATATGCATTTTAAATAAGATCATTTTTTTAAAGAGTTATAATACCGTGCTATGCTTGAATCTTTATATTGATTATGCTAACATTAAATTTTTTCTATGCTGGTGACCTTTGTGGATATTTGGACAGCACGATCAGTTGAGGGATGAGTGACGAGGAGCTATAGGAGATCTTCACATGTATGTCTCCAAATTAGATGGCTCAATTGAAAGATATGGTGGACCAGGAGCTGTCTCAGACACCATTAATCCATTCCATTTGATCTACTTTTGCACGCTTTGATGCTTCTGTTTCCAATAGACGAGGTTGATGCTTCAAACTTGGGCCGCAGAGGGAGTAGTTATGGGGGATGTTGCAAAGATGTGGATGCAGTGAGCCCATGGTCTGCTCAAGATACATGTGCTACTTCTCGCTCTCATATAGGTTTTGGAGAGAGTGTGGCTCAGGTGGTTGTTGTGGAGGTACCGACGTAGTGTCTTTGTCTCATCGTTCTACTAGATTTGTGTCACCTGTGAGATTTGTCACACCTATGGGAACGTCTACTCCAGTCACTCCAACTTTTGCTTAGTCGTCCGCATGTGGCACCCCTATGGGTGCTACTCCGAGAGATACCACCCCCGTAGGTACACCAGATATACAGGGGTCTCCTATTTATGCCCAAGAGCACGGTCGCAGGTGGGAGAGGGCACATCTTAGACATACCCCAGAGGGGTATGGATACCTTATAGATAATAGGACATGAGTCGTCATCATGAATGATGAGGGGAGGAGGATGATGGCTTATATGAGAGAGTTGTGCCAACAAGTTTTTCGACACAACGTCTTGGATAATTGGAAGAATATACTGCAAGGGAGCAAGGACTACATAGTATCATCCTTGCATGAGGAGTTTCTGGTACCCATTGCAATAGATAGATTCTCCACAAGTTGAATGATGGAGTGCATGCGCACGTATATGTCACACAGACGATCGGACGTACGCAAGGGACTTAAGAGTAGGGCCTCAAAGCCCGAGTGGCTAGACACAGATGACTGACGCCGACTTAGGGAGGAGACTACAAATTCTCTAGGACATTAGAGATAGCAACACGAGGCAACAAGGGTACAATCAGAGGCAGGAGTGGTCCATCATCTTGGGAGTGGCAGCTACATGACTTATTTGAAAGACTTTATAAGTTTTTTTTTATTATTGCTTATTTTTTTGCAATATCGCTTGTACTTACAATCGTGTTTCTAACAATTGTATTTTGTTTTCTTTGCAGCATTCCATTACAAACGTGATCCCACCGACCTAGAGACTCGATATGCAGAGAGACACAATCTCACTGCATTGATCGATAGATTGTATACACGCGGCGACTTAATAAGTCACTCATCTATCTTGTCCGTAGTTACTAATTTTAATCAAAATGCATTATTGTATGGTGGACTGATGGTGTAGTTATTCTTTTTTGTCAAAGTCTGTTCGATGCTCCTTTGTGACAGGACAAGCTTTCAAATGGCAAGGATCTATAGCTCACGCTTGGTTCCGTGGAGCACATATCCTTTTCTTTTTTAGTCCTATGATTTATGTAGGTATTTTCTATGCACTATGTTATTATCATCCTTTGTATCTTGCCATGATTCCATGAGCCCTTTCATTAAGCGATCTTATATCTATTTTATGTATCAATCTAGTTGTGGATTCAAGTACACTATGCATTCATTTTGACGACTATTGGTCTGGTTACTATAACCCCTTTATATAGCCCAAATACAGCGCATAAGCTACCCTGCCACAAATATTTTTTTTCTCTGTAACCGTCACTATTAGTGTTGCAAAATTAATACACACGTCGCTATTAGCGTCGCAGTGTACGTCGCAAAGCATCGCTATTTGTATTGCATTTTTAAAAAAATTCATCTGTAAATGTCACTATTAGCATCACAAATTTGTTGCTACATCACTATTAGCGTCACAGTGTCCATCGCAAAGTATCACTATTTGCATCTCTATTTGCGACGCAAACAGCAACAGTTCTATGGCATCGCTAATACCGACATGCTTAGAGATGACGGGGGAAATTTTTTTTGTGAACATTTTCGTCGATTTAAACATCGGTATGAGACTTGTATCTTGTAGTGGGAGCCAACTCTAGATCTCCTTGCCTATATTCCATGTCCCTAGCCATAGAGTTGAACTCAAGAAATTGGAATAGAGCACCTTCTAGGCACAACAAGGACCCACAGTTTAAGCTAGTCCTAGATATTTCTTTAGTGAATGACCATATCTGTACACTTCATGCACTTTGTAGGATAATTATAAAGCTTGTTCATCTTTAGTGAATGACCATATCTGTACACTTCATGTGCTTTGTAGGATAATTGAAAAGCCGTCTATTGGCAAAGTGAAGGCTAGAAGGTTCCTAGACTTTCATGGGAGACTTGGTAAGATAAACTCTAGGAATGGTGGCTCAACTATTAGATACAATCAATGGAAGTGCCTACATAATGCAATTAAGGATCATGCTGATAATGGACAAGCTCGGAATAGAAAAGCCAATGTTTGGGAAACACTAGACAAAGTATTATTTTATTGTGATAAAATAGAGTGGAATGATGATGATCTCAAAGACTTCAAAAATCAATTGAACCTTTTTAAAAAGGAAATGACAGAAGCTTGGGGTTATCAACATTTCACTTACTATATGGCAATAAGTTTGAATATGTATATCTCTTTATTGTCTGACTCATATAGGGTTTTCTAATTGAATTTCTTTATTTGTTAACTATGCAGCATATTTTATACAAGCATGCTCCATATTTTATCAAGAAATATAGATCTTTATCTATTTGGTTAACCCAAGGTATGGAAAAATCACATTATCAAGCAAGAACAAAATACTTTAGACACACAAGACACGGATGTGGAAGATACAAAGCAAACCATTTATTAGAGGTCTTTTAATGGTTCTACAAACAAATTTGGTACAAATTCAAGCTCAAAGACACAATTGTATCATGTAATACATCATCTTTGGCAAGGACTATATCCACTATTACCCAAAGAAGAAAAGAGGGATATTTAAACTCTTGTTCAAAGCAAAGATATTTTGAATGGTCACAAACTAGACAAAGAGATGGAAAAAGATGGGTTTCAAGAAACCCTTAACATCTTTTAGTCTAACTCTTTTGCAGAAGGGTCTTTACTTTTTGGGGAATTTACTATGTCCTCTAAAGGAATATTTTGTTTCATCCCACTTTATGAGACCTCTACATTTCAGGAACTCTTGTTTCCTATAGCCTGGAAGGAGCTTCAAATTCTTGGCATCTCCTACATGGGAGAGCAAATAAGAGGTAATAACTCCAAAGTATACTGCCCTAGATCCGCTGCATCCAAGCATGAAGCCAAAAACTCTTACAGCTTCTTCCTTCTCCACCAAAATTATCTTGTCTGAACCTCTATTGAAAGTTTGGGATCTAATCACCTTCGAGATAGCTTTCAAAGCCATTATTGGTAAGCTTGGAGAGTTTGACAACCTGCTATGATAAATTGCAACTATTTTATTATTTAAGCTTCCAATATAATGATCAAGGCCTTGAATTTTGCCAAGCTTTAATGGCCCTAAACCCTTGGCTATTCCAAGAAAGTTGTATGCATCTTCAATTTCTATCTGCACAATAAACCACAATAGTATAAGATGTTAGAAGATATGCATAACATACTCTAATATAAATCACAATTGATATGTTAGAATTATCTTTCATACCTTAGGGTTTTCATCTTCTTTAAGAAGACTATCATCATATAGATTTATTGAACTTTTTGGTTTCTCCTCTAATGGAGACTTTAGTTTCTCTTCATAACCCATGTTATCTATACCAAGTCTCTATTGAATTTGTAAGTACTCTTCCTCTATAGGTATCCCCCCCTTTTCATATTTCACGATCTGATTAATACAAGAATGCAAGGCTACAAAACTGTCTTGAAAATTCTCTCCCTCAACATCAAGAGTTGCTAGCAATTCATCTTCATAACCTATAAAATTCTTATCATTTTGACCCCATGCAGCAAGGATTGCCAAGCAATAATCTTCTCTAAGATAAAAAAGGTGTTGAATATCATTTAGCAATACATATCTCTTTTTGTTGATGGGATAACTTGGAAATGTTGGGACACATTCAAGAGGACTTGTTTCAATCTCTACACTCAACTCTATCTCTTTTTCTTCCACTTTTGTAATGTTCTCACTTTTAAACAAATATCAAATCCCTGCACTAACAGGTTCTCAATATCCTCCTGAAACATTTCACCCTTCTCTTCAACTTCTTTGTCTTTGCATGCAATATCCTCCATCTTCTTCTCTTGCATTGTATCTCAAGAACAACTATCTATATATTGAAGATATACAAGAAATACAACATCCTTCTGTACAAGAAGACATTGATGTTGATTCTAATGAAAAGGGCAATCTACTTTCCACTTCTTGAATTCTTCATCAATCAGGCTAAACCTTGTTTGCAAAGTTGTTCTAGTAGAATTGGAAGCTTCCATTACATTGCTATAATGTACAAATCCCTCAATCTCTAGGCCTTCCACATGTCTATCATAAAACTCTCTAAAATCCTTCATTTTATCTTCAAGATCCTTCAAAAGCTCTTGGAAATCAAAGGCCTTCCTCCTCTTGAGAATAAATGGTTTTTTATTCACATCCACTAAAGAAAGCTAAATGAAATGAATTGAATTTTTATGCAATTTTTATGCAACAAAGAAAGCATGAAATTCCAAGTCATTAACTTTTTTTAACATTCACGACTCATGAAACGTGAAAACAAGGATTGGGATATCCTCACATTTCACAAAATTGCGTTTCACATCACTTTGACAAAAAACTTGACGAACTCGCATTTTATACAATGAAAAATTTTGAACAAAACAATGCATCAAGAACATCAAAACCCCATCATTTAATATGTGTACCAAAATACATTGATTTAAAAAAAAAGTAAACCCTTACAGAATTTATAAGTCCTTGTTGTATCTTTCTCCTCTTAAACCAACTAACATCTTCAATGCCTCAAAATTCAGGATTGCAAAGAAAAATATCGAGAAAAGTGTGATACCTGATATTTGTAGATCTTCCTTTTGAGAATAAATGATTTTTTAAAGAATATGCTTGGTATGGCTTGTGATTCTTACAAGATAAATAGGTGGTTAAAGACAATACAAGATATGTGAAAGAAATAATAACCAAAACCCAAACCTGAGTGCTCATATATATATGCCGATGGTCACTGAACGTCTGATCAAAAAGTACGTTGTCGAAGGGATTGCGAAAGCAAAGTCGCGTCTTCAGAAGACCTTGATATATATCAAGATGGAAGATCAAACAAATAAATAATCCAATGTCAGAGATGGTTCTAACATTCAACTCTGAGACATATGTTAACCATACAATAATTCCAGATTTCAATCAATAAATTCTGTTTTAGCTTCAGCATGTCATACAGGTAAAGTATACCAATAGCATTCTTGTAATCCACTGATGGTATATGACTCTCTTTATAGTGAGCTCAATCATCAAGTTTTCAGGGTTACTCCAAGTTGAATGGGATGAATAGGTGATATTATATTGTTATGATGGGCTGTTTCTGTAACCTTTAAAGAACCTTGCAGTTTTCATACATGGTTACCACCTCCTTATGTAAAACCTTTGAGTTTATCTTATCCAAAAATTTAAGGTATGTGTCATGAAAATTGGGCTCAATACTTTGCGAACAGTTTTCAGCATCTCAGTTGGTGTTGAGCGAACTTTATCTGCCACCTTCTTCACCATGGGCTTAGCTTGGGGAAGAGGAAAGCTGATGGTCTGGATTTAGGAGAAGCAGCTGCAGACCAAGTTCCCTTCTTTTGAACTGCATCTGGACTATCTAAACCTCTTTGAGAAAATGATGAATCATAACTTTGTCCACCAGTTATATCTGCTCTACACAAGGATGATGTTCTTGTAATCCCTTGAGAAGACAGAAACACTAAATTTAACTGCCACTGCTCTCTTCATGTGCTAATGTTGCAGTGACTTCCTGTTGGTAAGTTGTTGCATGTAGCTAAAGAGAGGTAAAAATGTAAAGCTGCTTCAACTTGCATGCCATTGTGAACAGAACATGACAACCAACTTGCACAGCTCAAAGATACTGGCAGTTACGATTGTTGTCTCGACAGCAGGAAGTCAAGGCAGGGCCACTAACATAATACTAAGATGAGAGTAGCAGACCACATTAAGCACCAGGAAGATATGATTTACATCCTGACCTCATAAAATGTATAATAATAGGCATAGCCGTTAACTATAAACAAAGAGCTCATTCATCCATGAAGAATAATTGGATCATAAAGCCACCATATTATGCTAGGGGTGCACTGTGTTGTGATACATCTCCCATCATGCCAAGTCATGAAGTAAGTGGGCTCCATATCTCTTGCTATCCAGTGTGGCATATATGTTATTATGCCCAGCAGCATTGCTTTCATTCATGGCATAGAAACTAGCTGGAGCAACTGCACCTTCTTCCCTTCTTACCAACTGTACTTGCCCCTGTCCTTGCATGTAATGCTGCTGGGCACCTGCCAGTGACAATCCATCACTATGCTGAAGGCCTAATGTTAGAGATACCCCACTATTAGCTGTATAGCTTCCAGCAAAGTTGTATTTATTATGTCTGCCGCGAGGCTGTGGATCTCCTTTGCTTGCAGAATCAGCAGGTTGAAAGTCGGGAGACAGTGCTGTGTCGCGACTACGTGAGGTGAAAAGTTTCGAAAGAGGAGAGGAAAGAGTGAAATGGGCAGAGACAGGATTGACTAGGAGCGAATCCCCAAGAAGCATCGTCCCTTCAGGATCCAGCTCCCTGTTTCCCTTAATATCTTCCTGTCTGGGAATTTCAGCCTTTGAAATTACTTCAACCTTTTTATCAAGACGGATGCTACCTTAGAGCAACGCGAAATTGTTGAGAATCCAGTAAGAGTGCTCGCCAGAGGAGGGTAGCGATGGATGAAGGGTCTATCCCATCTCTGTAGGTTGCGAATTTTCTCTCGCAAAGCGCAGATTCTTCTTCTCCTTCCCTGACTGCTTTGTCTCTGGAGGATTTTTCAGTATGAATGTTGTAAGCTTGTCTCGCATGTCCACATTTCTTAATGAAAATTTCCAAAAGCCCTGTCAATTTTGCAGTATCATGCGAGCCATTCACAATAGACGTCTCTGTTTTATCATCAAACTTAGACTGTGCCCATGAGCTATTCGTCTTCAAGTCCTCGATTTCTTTCTGAAAGCGTGTTCCCTTCTCCGTTAACTGCCCAAACTTGCTGAATTCCACCTCCAGTTCAGAAACTGTCACATTGAGAGGAAGATTTTTGACATACACAACCCTACTGTCACCTTCAGCTTCCAGAAAATCTGTATTATCATGTGAAGAACCTCCATTGCCGTTTGAGCTGCGCTTGCATCCTCAAAGTCCATGAAAGCCAAAAAAAAACACCTGCCTTCTTATTTCGAAGGTTTTTTCCCCTTCCAATTGTCAAGCTCCTTTTTCTGCCATGCTTTTTCTTCCGCCCTGATTCGATTGAGGAGCCTCTCTTTCCCCCAAAATACCTCCTTCTCAAAATAGCTCCAAAAGCTTCACCTTTTTCCCCTCAAAGCACGACTCTCCTTTTCCCTCCTTCTTTAACCTTTCAAAATCCCCTCTTTAGCCTTCGTAGCTCACATATCATTATTTTTTGTTCAAATTCAAAAATCACCTATTTTTCACATTCAAGGATCAGCATTAAACCATAACTCATCAGTTTTTCACCTTCAATGGTCCGCATCTCATCATGTTCACTCATGCGCAGAAAATAAATGTAAACACAACAACTGAGTATATACAAAGTATCAAATCACACACACAATTTTTGGGTGGTTTTCACACCTCGAATGCGCAGCAATACGACATCCACCCCCTCTAATCCTGCGCATCCTCCGGATGGGCCAACTACCCATGATCATTATCATCAAGATCCACAAACAAATCAATCTCTTCGTTATGCATTTCCGGTAGATCAACAAGATTTTCAGCCATATCATTTGTCCCTTCCATTGGAGTTTCTTGTCGTTGCTCTTCTCTCGAAAATTCTTCCAATGCATAATCCTCATCATCCCTTTTCTTGAAAATCTTGATTCTTTTTCCAGCAATAGGCACTCTAAGCACTGTTCCATCCAATTTTGTCAGCTCATATGTTGCATTATCAAAGACATGTCTGACTATGTATGGCCCAAACCATCTTTTCACCATCTTCCGAAGTGCAGTATGTTGATTTTCAAGGCTGCTATCAAAGACCAATACCCAATCTCCCTCTTCTATTGCTCTAGGCCGCAAGCGATGCCTGCTATCAAACCTGTCCTTGTTCCTTAGTCTAGCAACTTTCAGCATGTCAATAGCTAGCTGAATATCCTCAGGTCTCCTCTCCAACTGTCGAATCCGAAGAGCTAAGAGCTCCTCTCTCGTCAAATCCTCCTGCCAAGGTAAAACTGACCAAGTCAAAGCACAAGTCTCAATCGGCATAACAGGTTTCTGACCATACATCAACTCTGCAGGCATATATCCTGTAGTAACACTATGAGTCGTACGATCAGCCCATAAAGCAAATGGTAGAAGTCTCGGCCATTCTCCAATCCGTCCTCTGCATGCTTTGGCTAATGCTTTCACTATCGGCGGATGCCCTCTTTCACTCTTCCCATTTCCCTCTGGATTGTATGCTGTGGTTAGAGCCAATTTGATTCCTAGCTGAGAGAAAAACTCCCTAGCTTCATCTGCATCCAATTCACCACGATCCGCAGTGATCTTACCCACACAACCATACCTGCAGAAAATTTCCTCCAATAAGAACTTACACACTGCACTAGTGGTCTTCGTTCTCAAAGATCTACCCTCAACATGATTGGTAAGATCCTCTCTAGCCAAAACAATGTATCTCATCTGCCATAGACCCATAGGCATGGTAACCAAATCAACTACCCACTTATAATGAATGCATAGCGGATAGGTTGGATGAAGCTCATCTCTATGACACACTACTGAATACATCTGGCAGTCTCTGCAAGTCTCAACAAAGTGAGAAACATCTCTGTACATGCCTTTCCACCAATATTTCTCCCTGATTTTTTCATAAGTAGCCCATACTCCTCTATGACCAGTCCAAGGACTCTCATGAAACTCCCTCATCACCTGTAACTGTGTCTCTCTATCGCAGACAACCCGCAAAGGTAATCCGCCTCTTTTCTTCGGATGCTTCCAAAGAAATCCATCCTTGAGAAAATAACCATAGGCTTTCCTTCTGATCTTCTTGAACTCTTCATTTGTCCATTCATCTCTTTTGCTTAATGTACTAAGGTACCTGCCAATCTGCAACCAATCTCCAACATAGAGCTCTTCTGTGAAAGCCACAATATCATAGACATGACAAACATGATCAACCATAGTGGCTGAAATTTCTGCATCATCCTCTTCTGCAAGTAGAGTCTCCTCATCATCATACCTGGCTCTAGATAACATATCTGCCACTGGATTATCCTTCCCTGCTATGTGTTTAAATTCCGGATTTAATGACTTGATGTATGCAATCCATCTCAACATGGCTATATCCGGAGTAGAGCAACTCGTGATCATACCAATCAATGGCAAGCAATCTGTCTCTACCACAACTGAAGCTCCAATAAAGTACTCCTTGTCACATTTGAGAGCCGTCACAATCCCCAATAACTCCCTCTTGATTTGCGGATATCTCCTCTGTCTCTCGTTTAGGACTTTCGCCCCAAACCGAATAGCATACCTATTTCCATCTGCATCATCTTGACCCACAGCCCAACCTATGCCAATTGGACTAGTGTCAACTGTCAATACAATAGGCCTATCACAGTTATAATCTGTTTTCCTGAGAGTAGGAGCATTCTGCAATAACTTCTTCAATTTCCGCATGGCTCTAGTGTGACTCTCATCCCAATAAAATTTCTGCCCCTTTCGAAGCAGCTGATACAAACAATCTGCAATGTGTGCAAAATGAGGTATCCAAATCATATAAAACACGCAAGCACCAATGAATCTCCGTACCTCAGAAGTGGTAGAACAATACTCTGCAATCTTGCCTATAGCATTCACCTTATCAGGTGAGGGTTTCTTGCCATAATATCCACACATATGCCCAACAATAACAACCTCATTCACTCCAAAAACAGATTTTTGCCCTGAAAGTGTCAAGTTCACTTCTTCTAACCTAGCCAAAATCTTCTCACATGCTGAAATATGATCAGCCACAAAGTACCTGCATCCCTGCTCATTTAGGCTCTCATTCTTCTCTTCTTCTGCACACCCCTTAATGGGCACATCATCCAAGAAAGGCATAGTAAGCTGAGGTATGTAATCACGAAGGACCTTATGCATGGCATTCATCATATGTGCAACAGAATTAGTGGCACCTTGAGGCAAGGTACACATCCTCACAAGCCCAATAGGAGTTCTCATGGTGGTTATGTCCCTGCTTTCCAAAGCCAGCTGAAACTGATCATAACCTGAATACAAATCACCCAAAGAATAGATGGCACGTCCAGCAAATGCCTCTGCAAACTCATCCACAACTGGACCAATACCAACATTCCTGATAGTAACTCTGTTCACTGGCTGCATGTCCTGAATAAATCGAAGAGTACCATTCTTCTTTGGAACTGTAAACCACCTGTTTGAGTATGGTGCAGATGAAGGCTCAAGGATTCCCATCCTGATTTTCTCATTCAATAAATCAATCAGCTTTGGCAAGTGTGCTTTAGGCACTGGAATAGGTCGGAGATTCCATGGGATATGAGGAATAGTAAAGATGACCATAGGAGCAACAATATCAGGATTCACACATCCAATCTCATGTGGGACAAAAGCAAATCCCCTTCCATGACGCTTAAGCATCTCCTGAAAGCATTGCTTCTCCATGGATAACAAGAAATCACCATTTCCAATTTTCAATTCAGCAAGTGTCTCTGCTGAAAATTTATGACCAATATGCTCCGGATTCCTCAAAATTTGCTGTTTAGCAGCCCTCTCTATTTGCTAATCACTGTCAGGTGGAAGCGGTACAGCAACCGGCTTCACCTTCTTATCCACAGTTTTGTATTTCGTGTCAACCCTGGCTTCATTATGCTCTTCTGCATTACATAAACCTTGCTGTAAATCAGCAATTCTGCACTCCAATGGCTGAATATTCTCAGCCCTCTGCTCTATGGACTGCATAGGAACAGCCCCAAACTCTGAATGCTGAAATATTTCAGCAGTAAACTCTGTTGGCTGAAAATTTTCAGCCCTCTGTCTCTCTGAAAGCTGATCATAACCAGCTGGAAACTCTGTTTGCTGAATTTCTTCAGCACTCAACGCTCTTTGCTGAGTTTCCTCAGCCTCTGACTCAATCTGTGACATAAAATCTGCAATTTCATGAAACATGTCCAGGGACTGCACTAATACATTACCATGACAATTCAGCATATCAGTTTTCAGCATATCTCTCATCTCTGTCATCGTATCTGCACAAATCACACTGTCATACATACCATCTGTGTGCTCATCATCCTCCAAAATTCCTGCATTTTTCAAATTTTTCTCCTTCCTGCAAATATACTGCCTGGCAGCTCTAGGCAACCTAGAAGTCTTCTGATAGCTCATCGAACTGTTTGCTGAAATCCCAACATAACCGGAGGAGAAAACACCGCTGCCAGGAGGCGAGAACTCCAATCTCCTCTCCTCTGTACCACCGTCGTCTCGCGAAACGGCGGTACCTAATGAAAACCCGAATCCCTCACAGTGGGTAAGGGTGCATCTCTGAGAGTATCCCTGTTTCTAACATGGTTCACACATACAGTCATAAACTGAACTGCTCTCATACCATCTTTACTGCGAATCCGTGCATAAGCAGATCCATCATCCATGACCTTTGTCTCCATGCGCATCTCTGTAATGAATGGCTGACCAAGAATTATGGGATAAGAGCATGAATCCTGCACAAAGAAATGAAAATCCTCCTCTACATCACCAATAGAAACCCTGACACTAGGGCAAGCAGCATATAAATCACCTGCAGTGTTATTGGCGGCTCTCATACGCCACCCATGCTCTACATCCATAGGCCATCTGTTACTCTCATAAACCCCACGTACTATGAGATTAATCTCTGAACCATGATCAACCAATGCAACATAAGGCACCTGTTTTTCTCCAACCTTTACCATCGTCTCTGTAGTTGCCCTAGCCCAATGGCTCCGCGAAAAGTGACTACGCGGTATCAAAACAGGCTCATCAATTTCAACATAATGCATAGGCTGAACCCTCTTCTCTACATGTGGCAAAACAGAAGCATTATCAACCATAACCTCATCATCATCCTCATCCAACTCTCCAATCAAAACTCCCTGTGTATCAGTGGTAGCCAATGCATGTCTTTTCCTCTTCAGGACCTCCTGAAACTGATCCTGAAACTCTCTTTTTGAGATGCCCAAAATCTTAGAAATAGTGAAAGTCACCTCACTGCCAAGTATCTTATCATTAAAGATTTTCTTCATATCTGTAGATGTCTCAATGTCGGACATCAATCTGAATCATGGCTGCTTTCTCTCTCTAGGCTCTTGCCTCTTTTCCCTCTTTTGAGCATCCTCCATCTGTCGATCTGGCCCTGATCGTGAAGACGGTCCTGCAGTAGGTGGAGTAACAAACTCACCCCCTCTAGTCTTCTTAGCTGTACTTGGGTTGTCTTCATCCCTCTTACGCTTCTCCTCAACAAATACATCTGCACCATGAGATTTAGCCAAATAAGCATAAATAGAATACCTGTCAACAGGCGAGTCCCGTCCTGTCTCTGATCTGATGCTAGAGCCTGCGCTAGTCAAAACAGTTTGCTGAATTTTTCCCTTGTTTGCAGTCTCCATAGCATAAGTCCATAGTGCGGACTGAGTCTCCGATCCCTTCTCAATCTGGAATCCATATGCAGAAGCATCACCTCTAGCCGTCACATCTAGGAGAAGCTCTTTGTGAAAGACCTTTGCTTGGGTACCCTTGCGGCGGTCTCATTGGGCTTACTGCTGCAAGCTCATCAGGCAGTGGCATTGGGCTTGTACATTGTGAAACTACAGCTTCATTTATAGCAGAACAACCCCCTCTTGTATCACAGTTATCATACACTTGTGAGGGACTCCAAGATACTCCTCCATCAGCCTCTTTGGTTGGATTTGGCAGCTTACTCTGTAACTTCGGCAAGCCATGCAGGACTGCCAATCTGTCAGACGCCCTCTCCTCTCGTGCGGTGAGCTCATAGAACCAATTGCAGGCTACACTGCAAGAAAAAATAGGAAAAAAGCAGCTGTAAACTTGGGCTGATTCAAATAGCTGCTCTCACTAGATACTCCTTGTTCCAGTTCATCAAGGCTGGCCACTTACATAATGCATCTGTTATGATTACTAGCTCATTCGGTTCTTCATAGTTTGTGATAAACTCCTGCAGAGAAAGGTTGCTCCGCCTGTCAATGTTGTCCACTGAAAGCCACTCCTGTTTCATACTCAGGTTGCTGCACAGCCAGCCCAGCTCTGAAAAAAAACCAACCACCTGCTCTTGTGTTACAAAAGGAGACCTTGATAGTGATATAAAATTTCACAGTGACTTGCAAACAACTGCTAGATCACATAGGGGTCGAATCTTCCAGTGAATTCGCCAGATTTCTTGCTTCAACTAGCTGAACATAGAGATGGCCCATATAGCTTGCTTCCGGATCACTGTCAAAAATACTTTTTAGAGATGACTCAACACAAAAATTAGTTACTGACATGCTAAATCAACAATTGAACAAAACAACTGATAGGAACCTTCACCATGTTGTCCTCTTAGATATTCTTGCATACTGGAGAGAAGCATTTGACAGATATTAGCCTATACAACTCACTTAAGAAGGAGGGTAATTCATTTATACCTGTAATCACCTGGAAAGACTGGTATAACTGCCCGACTTGGCCAAACCAAAAGGTCCTTGAGAGCTGCTAGCAAAATATTATGTACATGCCCATTAATTCAACCGTCGAAGGCCTTAATCGTTAAAGGCCTTAATACATGCTGCTACGAACCTGTACTGCAAATATCAATAACACAATCAATTGCTACGTGAAACTAATCTGAATTTGGGCTACTATAAAACTAGAGTACTATACGAGATAAACCCCGTTCTTCCAAGAGACAATGGTTGGAATTTACCTGCTCTCCCAAAAAACATATAGTGGATGTCATTCAGCTCATGTCATTCCACAAAAAAACACTTCAATCCCACAAAAAACACTTGAGTCCCACAAAAATTTAGCTTATGTCATTCCAACTCCTTCCCAAAAAACACTTCAGTCCCACAAAAATCCAACTCATGTCATTCCAACTCCTCCCCACTTTGCAAGGTGGAGGATTCGTTGCCTGCAATCATATGAAAATGGAAAGAATAAGGTCACCTGTGTTATAACATGACTAAAACACAAATTACAACCAAATGGTTCCATACTTACATTATTTAAATAAACATCTAACCAGCAGACTTCAAGAAATCGTTAAAGATTCGATAATCATTTTGATCAAGAACATATCTATCAGTAGCCTCATTGTATGTTAAATGTGCCAATGCAATAATTGACTCAATATCAACCATGTTTAAGTCTGTCACATCATAAGAGTATGTATGGTGTCCTTTCACCTTCTGATACCAACCAAGCTGGACCTCCATCCCTTGTGGTCGATCTACCAAGTCAAGACCTCGCTTGTAATCTACATACCTGCCACCTACCTTCTTTCGCATCTTTTGGACTCTTCCAAGATACCATGTACTATGAAGAGTTTGCATCTTCTTCAATTTTGTGGCTTTTCCATTTCTCTTGAAATTTGTGTCTCTGTTTCCACATGTGTCATCGTAGAAATAAACAGCACAATCTGACCCTATTCCAAAGAAATTTCCATTGGTTGTTGATGCTAATTTTCCTTCATTGCTGAAATACACTCCTTGTCTTACCCTTGTCAACCTATCTTTTGATAGTGTTGAGTTTCCATTGAGTTGACTCACCAAAGTAGACTTGAAGATGAATTTCTTGTCAACCTCCACCACGGGCGAGATAGTCTTGTTTTCATCCTCAATGCTTGCCTCATCTAGAATCCCATCCACCTCATGTCGAATCTCACTCAGAGCAATGACCTCGTCATCTCCGTCGCTGCCTTCAATGGGCCTATCTTCACCGCAAGGCTCCACAAAGTCATCGTGCTCATCGGCGTCACCCATTTCAGCATCTATCTTTGACCACATTGATTGTGTATCTATCCAAGGCTCTGTCCACCATTCAACTCCTTCGATTGTGCTAGGTTTGATCCCCAATGACTCACAAAGATCTTGTGCCCACTTCAATCCCTCTTTCAATGCATCTATCAACTTTTCATCAGAGGAAACGCTCTCGTAATTCCCAAGATCTGCTTCCAAAATGCCTTCATGCTTGTTCAAATCCTTCCATATGTGTTCTTGTTTCTTATGTGCCCTTGAAAAAGTCACCCCATTTGATTTACCTTCATGCACGGTAATCTTGTTCAAGCTTCCAACACAATGCAAAACATCTCCAAAATCAAATGCTCTTTCTTGCCCAACCATACCTCCAATCTTGCTGAAATAAATTTCTGCTGCATCCGATCCTGTGAGATGTAAAGGACACTTGAGATTTGGGAAGAAATCCCGAAACATCTTTATAAGTAGAACCACAAAATGACAAGAAAGCTGGGTATCTGTGTAAGCCTCTTTGCTAATGAAGTTTTTCTTAAGAGTGTATGTAGAATGATGATGAATCCATAATCTCCATAACTTGAAGAAGAAGACCACTTTACTAGCAAGCACCACACGCTCTCTCAAGTCTAAATGTGGAGACAAAAAAATGTCTATATAATCAGCAACAACCTGCAAATATGCCCCAGTCCCTTGCATGCTCCTCTCTTTTTTTTGCATTTCTATCATACATTTTTGAACTTGTCTAGAGACAATCACTTGGGCTGCTCTCCAATTTTGCGGATCGTTTCGTTGTATATCTTCTTCTCGTAACTTGTGTTGATCGATAGAGAAATGATTATAGACCAAAGCAACATGATTGAGTGTAATCCAAACTTGTCCAATCGCTAGTTGTCGAATAGGACTATCAAGAGGGTTCACAAGCTTCTTTCCACAATGCACAAAATCTTGATCATGTAGTCCATACACATTGTCTCCTATGATTCTGCCTTTGAGTTTCCATCCATCCCATTTGATACCAAACTTTCTATCACTTTTTCCTAAATAGTCTTCAAGCATAAGCTTGCGACGTCTACTATCACCATTTGAAGCATGTCCAATTATTGGCCCTAGGCAATCCTTCCATTTTGCATTCCACATTTGCTCCACAAGACTCCATTGAGCTTTGATGAAATCGCTATCAAAGCGATTACAAGTGCAATGCACAACAAGAGCTAATCGTGGAAGACTCTCATGAAGCGGGTTGACAATGGGCAGTCTTGCATAATGTCCCACTACGTGATTTTGGAAGGCATCCACTATTGTCTCATATCCTTGTGCTCCATCTCCAACAATGATAACATCATTTGAGGAGCATTGATGATCCTCTCCCTTTCTTCCACAAAACCCAATTAGAGTGTCATCCTTCGCATTCCATCTGCAAAAACATGAAGCTCCACTTTAACATCTTTATTTCCATGGACTTGTTACATAAATAAATTTTAAAACTGAAGCGAAGAGAAATTCAACTAAGTTTTTACCTGATGCGACGCTTGATGGTTGTTTCATCTTCAACAATAATGAATGGCACCCGTGATGCTATTCCATGTTTGGACTTTACATCCTTGTATATCTTTCCAACCATATCAACGATATACTCATGCTCTCCGGATTGAAATTGAGTTGCCTTTCTTCCTTGCCTCCTTGTGGTTGACAAAGATGGCCCTCCAAGGTTTACACTTAGAAAATCATGCAAGCGCGGCCCACCCCATAGCTTTGCAACCTCAAAAATGGTCTTTGAGGATTCTGCATATCTTTGCCCCTTTTTCGATCTTAATGCATTATTTGCAATGTCTTGAAGAAAAGCCCATAAAGCTAATTTGCCACCAAACTTTCCTTGCCTATGAGCCTCAATAATGTTATTGCAAAAACGTTGCACATCCTTCCTATTAATAGCCTCATAGTTTGCTTCTTTTAAAGACCTGATTCTCACTGAAAGCACCACAATCTTTGCCTTCAACCACCATAGTTTTCTCTTGGCCTCTCGCAAGTTTTTCTTTGTCTCAACTACAACGCTTTTAAGCTCTGCACCAGAAAGGTAATCCAATCGCCTTCCTCGACCTGTTTGCCTCTCTCCTCTTTTCTCAATTGCACTACCCTCCCGATACACTCTGCCACGAAAATCAGCGCAAGATGGAATTTTCTTACAATACTCGCATGTGAAACTTTCAAACGGAATTCCAATTCTTGAGATCCGAAGACAGCACACATGCCTAAAGCATCCATCTATCCTGTATTCAACATCCCCATCATATAAAGTAGCTTTTGTATGTGGCTCACAAAACCACTCTTCACCCATCTTTAGGTCTTGGAGAAAAGGTTTTATATCAACCTCACTACCATTAACATCAAGTTTACACTGCCATAATCCCCAACACAGATTTAATAAATGAGAGCTTGAATCACCTGCATGGATGGAAGCCACCTCCGCATGCTCTTTGGTTGATACGAGGAATGCACCCAAAGTTTGTTGACATGGATCCTTTTCAAAATTCTTTTTAGGTCGCCCACTAGCTCCTGTGAAGAGAGAAGATGATTGCTTTATTGTGGTCTTCTTGCTCCATGCATTGATGTGAGATTTTGCATTGATATGTTGTGTTAGGATGGTCTGCAAATCTGAACCTCGAGGACATAGGTGCAGCCACTTCCCATCATATTTGCACACAACTTTGACACTATTTTTATCTTTGTAGTCATGTAAAGTTGCTTCAACCAACTGAAAATCAGCCCCTACATGAGGATACAAAATTTTGATAAGAGTTTAGAAACGTAGCTAACAATTGAATCTGATATGCACAAGCAAAAATCCTTAAAAAAGGAACCAAAATAAGGGACTAAGAATTGTCTTACATGATTCAACAAATATCTTTTACAAAAAAATATTACAATTTACAACATAAAACAAGAAGTTGATTCTTACCTTCATGAGTTCTATTGAAATTATTCATCTCCTCAATAGCTGCCAAGATTATTATTGCATCATCAGAATCATTCTCGTCTTTTGGAGTACTTCCATGAGAACCATGAGTAGAAAATGCATCAAACCTCAAACTTCGGTTAGATAAGTATCGTTTTTTATGTGCTTGACCATCTAGAATGTGAAATCTCATGAAGCTTGACAAGCATGAGTATGCGGATTGCTGCCACTAGTCACTCCCGATCCATAAGCACTCCCACATTCATTGCACCACACTCGAATCAAAGGTTGGTCATTGACATCTTCCGTGATGAGCTAAAATTTATCATCTCTAGATGGCTTTCTCTCACTCAACTTCTTGCGGACCTTCTCACATTGGAGCTCCCAAATTTTGAGCGCTTCTTGTGTTACTAAAACACTCTTGAGCATGTTGACTCTCCCACCATGATCACCCACTTCCCTTATTTGATCGCCCTCTTCCATCCCATCCATAGCAGTAGCTTCCATGGAAGTATTTAAGCTTCTACAAACACGCTTTGAGGACCCTCCATCATCCACCGTGGTTGATAACCTCTTTATGCCAACTCGCTTGCTATTCTCAATTTTCCAACGCTCCTCTTGTAATGCATTCAATATGCATACTCCATCACAGTCTTCATCTTCAATAACAAACTCGAATGATTCACTTACAATGCCATCTTGGATGATCTCTTGACGTATATCACTATAAGTGCAATCTGCCATCACTCTGACGTAGCCCAGCACCTTCTTCTCGTTACTCCCATGATCACACACCTTTATGTGAGTCTTTGATGCCATGAATGATCAGATCTCTAATCAAAATAACCATACAAGAGACATGAATGATCATATCTCTAATCAAAACAACCATACAAGAGAGAATGAGGAAGGAAGAGTAAAAAAAAAGACAAAAAAGACATTGACACACAAACTATTCTCTCTTTTTCTCTCTCTCTCTCAATCTCTCTATTTCACACACACTAATGATGGGAATTGGAAAACTGGAACCTAAATAATATGTGCATGTTAGAATCAAAGATTACCAGCTTTTCAAGAGGTCATGAAGTAGATGCGGGGGATGCAGAGATCGTTGCCACCAGCCAAGATGGGAATCAAAGCTATGACGGGTGAATGGCAGGGTGAATGTAATCCAGCTCTGCTCTTTCTTAGGAATTGGAAACTTCTTTACCAGATGTTGGGGACTACTGCAAACATGCACAGTTCAGCAGCATACCATCAAGAAGTAGAGGTCCAACATATCATGCAAGTGGTATAAAACCAGAGCATTAAAAAGCGAGAGAGCAATTCAGCATATCATCAAACACGAGCAGTACACCATATCATCAAGAATTAGAAATCCAACATATCATCAAGAATTAGAAATCCAACATACTAGTCACATTGCTGGCTGGACGCTTAGATAAGAAAGCATCCAGCTTTGGCTGAGACTTTCTCTTCTTCCTATGAGAAGAAGAAGATTTTTCTATTCTCTTGTTAAGATCCATAGTCTTTTGATCAGATATGTGCACAAATCTACTCTGGAATCCATAAAACCATATCATGTAGAAAGCAAGAGATGATGACAAGATCTCATAAAATAGAGCACTCATATTACCAACGAAACCTTACAAATAGGGCAATCATATTACCAACAAAACCTTACAAATATGAGACATTGCAATTTGTCAAATACATGCAGTACAAAACAATAAAAGAAAAGAATAATGTTTAATATACCTGTGTAGCCCAAAATCTAAAAGCTTCATGTGCCCATGGCGATCTAGTAATAGATTGTCTGGCTTGATATCTCTATCAAAAACAAGTGACAAATCACAAACTAAATCCAAACCTTTCCATGCAGTAAGAATCCAGTAAATGACTTGATGTACGTCTTGATATGTTGCCTAACGGCCTACATACAGGAACCCTTCCTGGAGAGGGAAAACAGGATGCAGATGCAGTTTGGTCCTAAGCTAAGGTACCAACTTCAAGAGAAGAAGGCATCAAATTATGCTTGTAATTATGCCAATAAACAAAACGACAATTATTGATGTAGCATGAGACAAGCAAACAGCTATGCTTCAAGCATTCCTATAATAGGAAAAGATTTCAAACCACTCACCAGTCTTTTTCCACTAGTCATCCAATAACAAATGGAGTCACAAGAAAGCCTACCCAACCACAACAGTGTCACACTTAAATTTTTCACAACTTTTTTCAATTGAAGAAATGCTTACCAAGTTCTACGAGTTACATGGTGCTCCTCTCTCGCTTTTAAAAATAACACAAAATGATATCAGCAAACAGTTTTGTGGCATTTTATTGGGTGTGTATAGTTGGTGATTGCTACTAAGACTTTCTTCCAATCGCCTATTCTCACAGAGAGGGACAAATAGTCTCTCACAACCTCCTTTGCTAAAGTTGAGGCCAGCACTCATAGCTAAATAACGAACAACCTATGGCTTTATTCCAACACGTTGAAGCTTAGGAAATGCACCACAAGATGTCTCGATATGAACATAGTTAGGTGCATAACAGGAGAAACCTAGATGAGCACCTACTCAATAACGTAGCCAGGCACTGCTTTGCAGAAACTGGCATTGGACATGTTAGTAGAAGAAGATAGTACTTGATGGAGCTAGGCCTTCTAATATTAGACGAGCCATCTCACAAACTATAAAAATTCAACGATCCAAAAAGTTTAGGAAGCTATAGTGTAGTCTCCCATGAGGGGAACCCAAAGATTCATAAACCCAAACTATGCATGAAGGTGAGAGACATTACTAAAGGATAAATGGTGCCCTAGCTTTTTCCAAAAGACCCCCTACTTGTTATAAACGAGGGCAACAACTTGGTTAAGACAAGCAGTAATAGAAAAATCCAAGTTTTCATCACAAATAACCGAGAGCATCAAGTAATCAGAGAGAAAAACAGAGAAAAGGATGCACTCAGGCGAGCACATTTCCTGCATTGCAAAGGAGCGTAGCGCCGCTGAACGTCCACTTGATTCACTGGATCATTTCCATGTAGAAAGAGACACTGAGCCCAAAAGAGAACTTCAATCAGAGAAAAAAAGCTTACCTGGGTACGAGAAGAGCTTAACAGAGTGATCAAGAGAGCAGAAGGCGACGCTGGTTCCAGAAGGGGAGAGAGCGAGACTCGTAATGGCGGAGCGGTGGTGTAAGAGGCGCCGAAGTGGAACAATGGGAGACGAGGCGGGCCAAGAATGGATGAAGAGGGTAGCATGCGAATTAGAGGCAATAAGCTGTCTCTGCTTCTGGTGTTCGTGAGGAGGGAAAGGAGGGCAATTTTTTTTTTTTTTGCAATACCCTCCCCAACAGAGGGCAGACGATACCTCCGGGGGTTGAACTCACCCACCCATTCACTTTTTTTTTTTGGCAATACCCTCCCCAACAGAGGACATACGATACCTCCAGGGGTTGAACCTAAGTCCTTTACTCACCCACCCATTCACTTTAACCACTCGACCAAGCCCCCTTTGGTTTAAAAAAACTTTAAATGTAAATATTAAAATAAATTTTAAATGTAAATAAAAGGAGGGCAATTTTAACGAGAGGAGAGGGGAGGGGGTGGGGAGAGCAATTGGTCTGTCGTGTTTCTTTTCTTTCTTTTCTGAAGAAAGAGAGGCTTCTTGTCGTGGGAGACGTTCCCATTGGGTATGGTGGTCGATAGATACCGAGAGAGAGAGAGAGAGAGAGAGAGAGAGAGAGGGAGGGAGGTACCTACTGGCACTACATTTATTAGTTGTTGATGGTTTCTCACGGGAGGAAAAAAAATCTTCATTTTGGGCTAAAGCTGGGGCCAATGGACAATGGGCAATGGACATTGGGCACCGGACAATCCTTTGATAATGAGTCGTGACTCATAACATTCCCCCCGCTCTCCACTCCTTAGACTAGTTATCTTTACTATTACTAATAACACAAAAAAATGACAGGAGATTGATACATTTGAGCATGTCAATTGACATGCAAGGTTTTTCAACACTTGTCAAAGTGACAGGAAAACTTTTAAACATGAGTTGTTATTTGACAGAGAAATTTTTCCATTGCTTTTTTTGACAGGCAAAATGGCCCTTGATAGGAAAAACAGCGGTCAATTTTAGGCCTTGCATACCAGCCCTAAAGGCTGCACCCTCCCCACATGCGTGGAGTTGAGTGAGGGAGTGTTGGTGAGGGGGTTGTCGAAGGTGTGGATGGTGTGGTTGCTGAAGTCACAAGACATTAAGTACAGACTCTCTTTCTAAAGGCCCATTATCAACACCTTGTGACCAAAAATCGCCAAATCCAGGTAGCTCTCAAAATGGTTTCCAGTCCAAAATTCCAAATCAATCCTCTTATGAAACAGAAAAAAAGGCAATCAAAGACCTGGAGTAACACCACAGGCTGGGGTTTTCTATAAAAAGGGATTTGTGTATGGTTTATAAAATGAATTTTCTAACTACAATAATGATGAAGATGCCGTGTTTGTTTTTTACTTGATTTTATAGTACTTTTTGTTATATGATGTTGGGAGAGTTTGGTGTATTTTTTAAAAAATGCCTTTGAAATTTAGTAAAAAAACATCCTAGTTCTTGCTTTTATAGGTTTTGTAAGCTCTTGCACATAAGTTTATTTCGAACACTGGTAGAAACCCATCACTGGAGAGAAAAGGAAAAGATTAAGGTTAGGACTTTTTTTTGGCCTTGGTATACGCCTCTGTATAAGTCTCGGTATACGCCTCAGTATTTTTGTATACCGACGCACATACCGAGATGTATAGAAAGACTTATACCGAGGCATATACCGATTTTTGCGTCGATAGGCCGTGTCGGTATATCCATAATACCTTGTAGTGTGTGTGTGTGTGTGTGTGTGTGTGTATACTAACAACCTAGTTCTGAAGATTTATGGATAAAAATACCCCTTATTTTAATTTCTCAGTATACAATATTTAACCCCCTTCTTTCATTTTAAATCTATAGGTGAAACTGATATTAAACCCCCTCCTGTTGAGTGCATGTGCTACACCTACGGGCCTATAAGGTGGACCCCCCGGGGTTTTAACCCCCTTAAGCCCCCCTTTCCCATGGTTGTTGGAACCACCCCCCCCCTCCCCCCCTCCATGTTTTAAAAATTTCATTTAGCCCCCTTCCCTTGTGCCATTTTGGAACCCCCGTGTTTTAACCCTTAAGCCCCTTCCCTTTGGGCTTGAAACCCCCTCCCTCGTGTGTTTAAATTCCCTTATCTCCCTTCCTTTGTGGCATATTGAAACCCCCCCTTAAAATTCCTCTTTAAGGCTTCCTTAGGGTTTTTCCCCCCTCAAAAAGCTTGACCTTAAGGGTCCTTTGCCTCCCCGCGATTATAAATCCCCCCTAAGGGCCCCCTTAGCCCTTTTTACCTTGGAGCTTTGTTTTTGTTTCCCCCACTCATAAATGAAAAGAGAGCGTTGAGGGTCTTTTGACACCTCCCCTTCCCACTCAAAAGCCTTCGTAGGGGATTCCACACATTTTCATGTCTCGTTTGTGCGAGTCATTACATGGCCATTAAGCCCCTCCCATGGCTTTAATGGATCTTATCCGCAAAAGATTTTGAAACACCCCCTACTCCAAGGAGGAAGCCTTCTAAAACTGCTTCCGACGGACGGTGCAAGTTGTTGCAAAAGGGAGCCACGGTGGAAATTCAAAAAGGAGTTGTAAAGTTGCTTCCACGTCTGAAAGACTACAATTGCGATGCCTCCTAAGAAAGTCCAAGGCGCAGCCACGGGAGGGTCGTCTCCCAGCATCCACGTGGACATCTCACCCCAAGCCCAGGTTTTCCTTCCTAAATTTTAATGTTGAAATTCAATCATGCAAGGTTAATTGTTGGATATAGGATATATTTTTGTCCTAGATGTTCATGACGTAGGAACTTAGTCATTAATACTTTCAATAAAACATGCAAAAAATAGAAAGCATAAATGCATTTCTGGCAAATAGCCTTATGCATTGAAATGAATTAAAAATTAGATTAATGTCCATTAAAATAGTATACTTCGTTTAAGCCTAGATGTATAAACTACATATCTCACTATTAACCCATATCCTCTTCGCAATGAATCATCATGGAAAGTGCAAAGCATGAAATGATTCTTACGATGCGTAAACTCTAGGAAATTATTGTTTGTCAACTGCATAAATTATCAAGAAAAAGGTTGCTTGTTTAGCATGAATTTTGTTCGCAAAGTAAAGGAAGATTAGTAGAAATTAACCTAACCTATGGTGGCTGACCTCAAATCAATAAGTTAGGGTTGAAAAATCAATTTACACATAGACAACGAGTCATGGCAATGATCTCGAAATTATCTTCTAGAGTTAAACAAATTGACATAAATCTAAAACACCTAAACCGCAGAGTACTCGTTTAGAACGAGTTAAATACCAAGAAATCCACTAGAAATATAATACGTGACCTAATCATACGTATTGCTAAAAACTGAAACTCCTATACCTTAAATACTTGGCCACTTTCGCCAAAATGAGGGGATAGTGCAACATATTTGGAAGGTGAACTAGGGTTTGTCCCTAAGATTCCTACAAGATGGAACTTGGAAACCCTAGGTATAACGACGTCGATCTAATATAATCAGGATCAGATTGTTTCATGACTCCGTTCAATGAGTAGAATAAGTCTCATAGTTCGATGCGACACTTGCGTACCAAGTGCGGAGTCATATGATCTTGTGATTGGATCACAAGAGAATGGCCAAATTCTCGCAATGAGGTTGGCGGGTCCTTACGCAAGTTATCTTGCAAGAGAATGAATAATCATCCTAATTTAGTATCCTTCTTGAGTAAGAAAGATTGATTGGAAACTAAAGACGAGCCGATAAACTGAAATAACCAATAAACTTAAGATTTGATCAAGTCGGGTTAATAGGGTACGCCCTAACCCAGGATATAGGGGATCTTGCCAAGTTGTAAGTCATCCCGAATCGAGTGTTGGATGAATTTGCAAGGAAGGATTCATTCCTTAGCAGTTTGCCAACAAAATCGACCGATGGATATGTTTGTGCTTGCTACAGATTTTAGAGCACTGTTTGGCTTTGTTTGATCAATGAATTAAAATATAAATGGATATCTATACTTCAGGTTGAAGGCCTGAAGGGAGAGGCAGCTTAAGTTACCCCCGATTGCCTGCCTGACCCTAATCAAGGGGGTTGTTAACCGCACCGGGCAAGTGAACCAAACCGCTGCGAGAGGTCTCTCCGTTGAGCGCTACTTGGAGCAGGAGGATGCTTGGGTGCCAGAGGGGGCTCTAGTCGTAAATCCCTCGCCTTCTGGGCCCTGCACAAGAGGCTAACGTAACTCGGGATTGGATCTCGAGGCCCGCATACTAGTCTACGGGCGGAAACTTGGATTAGTGATCCCTGTGGATTGTTGGATAGCCTTCGGGCGGATTGTGGATAAGCCTACGGGCTAGACTCTTTGTATTTCAAAGATAAATATGATAACCTGTTAATAAGGAACTTGTCTGATATTGTTGTTGCTATGTCAAGTGATAAGATTACGTGAAGAAACTAGTGCCTAACGGGTTAATTAAAGAAGTTGGTTGTTACATGTCTAACTAATGTGTTAGGTAATTAAATAACTAAAACAACCCGAGGAAAGTGCGGAGGATGGGCCATAGGTCCGTGTCCTACGGATGGGTGGTCCCGGTTGGCTGTGAACTTTTCTCAAATCACGATGGACAGCAGAAAGATCGTCAAAGAACACGAACAACAAAAGCGCTGACCTAAAGTTATGATTGATCCTGATTTACGCTGTTTTAGGGGAACGGAATGGGACTATGCCTTATGACATAGAGGTTGAGCTTTGCATCCCTCTCGTTTCCCATTCTCCTTGAACCAAGTGCAGCGTGAATCCGCTTCGGACCTAGCGTTTATGCGTAAAGTAGTTCCCTTGGGTCCGACGCTAGTTGCCATTAGGAAATGACCAATAAGGAAAACCCTAATTCAGGTCGATCCTAAGTGGGAACAGCCGGAATACTTCCGTATGTGGCAGACGCGAAAAGCCCTAGATCGCAAACCCCGTAACATTCCATGGGAGTGCCGGGCGGAGCTTTCTAGACACCCTTTCCAAGGGACTGCTAAGACGTGTCTTGAAGATACAAGTGGACATGTTACATCAACAATGGCTCAAATCCTCCATTAAGCCAACTCGGGGAAGCAAAATACCTTCAATGGGTATAATCCTCAAGAGTTTGATACTTACTCTGGTGATGGGAGCTCTTGTGCTTGATCTCAAGCTTGCTCTTCAAGAGTTAAAAGCTTCAAGTGAGCTTTCACAACTTCCCATAAGAAATCTTTGCATACTGAGCTCCATATCTTCAATCTCGATTAATGTGGCCAAGAATGGTTGAAGGATCTCCTGAGGATGAGATTTTAGAGGTTGGAGAGCTTGGACTAAGTTTTAATGGCTAATCAAAACAAGGTACAGTAGTAAACTAGGGTTTACAACAAGGGGGAGCTCAAATGTTGGGGAAAGAAATGCCAAAACCTAATCAAGAGGGTGAAGGAAGGTTGTGTGAGCTCAATTGAAGCACCAAAGAATGTGAGCAAGGCTAGACATGAATTTGGGAAGCTAGGAGTAGTAGCACAAAATGCACCACAATTTTTGAGCTACTTCTTAGCTACTACTACTAGGGCAATCTTCAACAATATGGTGCTCTACCTAATATTGGAGATGTAAGGAGTCAAGATCAAGTGGTGGTTGCTGTCCTGGAGGAGGGGGAAACAAGATCTTGGGGTTTCTTGTTCATGACACCCATGGCAGCTTGCAAAGGAAGAGAGAGAAAGAGGGTCTGGAGCAAAAAGTAATTGTGGTTTTGCTCTCCTTTAACTTATGAGTCTCTAACTTTGTCTTAAAACCCCTAAAAGTTGCATAGGAAAGAGTGATGGCCTGCCAAGTTAGCAATTTTACCTCCAGATGTGTCAAAAGCTCTAGCCATAGCTCTTGCTTGCTTTTAAGAAAATTGCCACTAATTCTAATTCTCCTTACTGTACCTGTAATTGTTGCCTAAGTAACTAAGGTTTTCAGATTTGAAATGGAAGCTAGATTGAGAGAAAGGAAAGGGGAAAAGAACCAAAGCTTAAAGCTCTAATATCACTTGTAATAAATGAGGTTGAGAGAAGAGAGGAGAATGAGTAGAAGAGAGAGAAATACTATAAGAGGAGAGAGAAAGACGAAAAAGGAAGGAGAAATAGGAAGGAACCCTTGGAAGCTGAAGGGGAAGGTGAAGAGTTGGTTCTTGATTATGTGGATGCCTTGGGTCTCTTACTCCAGTTAGTGTGATTGGGTATCGTTAAATAATGTTGTGGATATAACCCAAAATGGATTAGATGGTAAATGACAGATATATTAGGATTGGACAGCTGTGGTAACACGTGTTCCAAGGTTTCGAAGATCATGAAAGGTGTGAACATTCGAAGATCGTGAAAAAGCGCGGAGAAGAAAAATCCAAGCAAGAGAGAGAGAGAGAAGCTAAAGCAAAAAGAAGAAAACGAGCGGCCGTATGTAGAGGGAAGAGGTGGCGATTACTCGGAGGTACCAGCGCTGATTGCGAGAACCCATCATTGTTATCAGGACGGGGGTGAGCTGGGAGATTTACAGCAGAGCATTGTCTGTAGGAGCTGACATATAAGTGGTCGTGCTAGAGGGTGACTTACAGCAGTCATCTCCAGCAACAAGCTGCAGTAGTGATCAGGGGTCATCGTCTATATGCGTTGGAGACAAATGGAGTACAGGAGGAGCGCTTCTTTAAAAGACAAGAAGCGCACGCAATCACCGAGGATAGGAGGGCAGTCGACGTCAATTTCAGGGTGGCGCTGTAGCTGTCTGATGAAACGTTCTGAAAGCGGCTGATTCACTTCAGCATCATGCATATGGAGCCCATGTATTCCTCATCCTCGTCCGATATTTGAAGCTGGCTATGAGAGGCCACAAATCTCCTTGAGAAGAGGGTGGAGGATTCAGTCTATTTTGAAAGCGGCCCGTCAGTTTACAAAGGCCATAAAAGCAAGAACCCGTGCTCGTCGCCATATCTTACCTTGGAATGACCTAGCAAACGTGCTGAACATCTTCATAGAGGCAATGGAGGCAAGCTAGTAAATACACGGGTCTTTCGTGTATGAGAAACACCTTATCCATCCTTATATTCATCCATGCTAAGAGTATGAATCATTTCTCAGCATGGTATTTTTAAACATCTCCCATTTCCTAGATTTGTCATGACCATAGTTATATTTAAGTTTGTGCTATCGATGGAATGCGCAAAAAGCACCTCGTATACTATGAGCTTCAAAAGAGATATCAATGCTTTAATGGATATTGAGTTTATGTGAAAATCCACCTTACGTACTTTTGTCTATCTTGATCTAATGAGTTACATTATTTTTCTTCTTGAAAGCATTTGGAGATATTGATTTATTTTGACATGAGATTATGTTACGATATCTTGTGAAAACAGACAAGAGGGGAGAGAGGTGAAGCACTCAAGAGCACACACATACAAAAGCAATGGAGGTGTGTGAGAACACAAAGAGATAGGGCTGAAATCTTCTTCTTCTTCTTTTTGCTTCTTCATTCAAAAGAACTAAGCCTACAACATAATAAAAGACTAATATGAAAGTACTACAATATATGTACACGTGGTCACTAAGTATGAACCCGCTAGGAAAGAAGAGATGGTATAATAAATGTGCCATAACTAAGGATGGACTACATGGGTGTAGTCCAGTTGTAGAACACCTAACACACAAGTGAATAATATTGTGCCACATTACCAAAGCATATAGTGGATGCCAACTCATGTAGAGCTTGACATCTCAATGTCTTCCCTTGTATGCCCTTGGATATTGGATAGATACATATGGCACATAGTGTCTTTTAAGCTATGATCTTGGTTCACTAATTATAGATATTTGCTTACATTGAAATCATGGTTGGTGCTCATAGTTCCTCTTGCCACATCAAGAGTTGATACATTATGAGGATGGTATCATGCTATGCAAGTGATTGTTGTTTGATTTTCAATTTGGAAGAGAGCACTTAGTGGCTTATGTCTCAATTCTTTTACTTGATGCATGGCATATTGGTACTTTACTATGGTTGAGGTTAGTCATGGGTACCTTATGTCTTGTATTTCAATTCAAATGGGATATTGATGATGTTCTATGAAGAAAGAGGTCTTGAACAATGCACGATTTTCTCTAGATAGTTGTATGTTGTTGTGATGCTAGTGAGCTATGTTGATGATGTGATTTACAAGTGTTGAATTGCTTTGATGGGTTGTTATGAGTGGCACGTGGCACCACAATTGAGAAATGTACAACATGAGGCCTATTGTAGCTATATGCATGAAATACCTAGTTGCATGTGTATAAGAGAGTGCACCATTCAATGAGCAAGCATGTTTCTTACACAAGCATAATTGAAAAATTTGTCACTTGATTAGGAAGCCCAAGGTGGGAAGGTAATCTAGGAAGCAAGGATTAATCTCATGGTCATCATCAATCAACCAACCTTTATTAGCAAGGATTAATCTCATGGTCATTAGGGGAGATTTGAGATCACTTTTTAGCCCTATGAGAAATTGAGGAGAGAGAAAGTACGATGCAAGTTATAAAAAATTTACTAGAATAAGAATTTGCAACCTTGGGGAATGTTTGCCTTTTTGTACCTTGGTATTTTCTTTGTCTATCATTCATTGACGACAAACCTCGAAGGTGTCACATGCACTTTTCACCTTCAATGCCTCACTAACCACCCCTTAGAAACTTCCCTTTGGGCTTCAATTGCTCTCTTAAAATATTCCATCTTCATTTTTTAATTTCCATTTTGGGGGATTGTAAACCACATCCAATTGCAAGCTCGGATCACTTCTTGGTAACTTCATTGCAAGCATGGATAACCATAAACATCCATATCTAATAGGGTTGTTCAAATCAATGTTGTCTATGTAAATTATTTCCATAAGAGTGATGGCCAAAAGAGTTTTTATCTTTATGTATTATTTTTGTATTTCAATTATACAAAGAGAAATTATCAAGCTAATTTGTGTTGAGAATAGTGTTATGCTAAGATTTCTCAAAATTAGGAGGGCCATCATCAATGCACTGATGAATCTCCAGTCTACAAGGTATATGAGACATATGAGAGTAAAATGACTTGTAAAATGGATCACAACCATGGGGCTTTTCTTCTTTAGAAAGGCAATGAGAATCCTCTTGATAGTCTTGAGTATTAGAAGAAAATTGTGGTATATCCCTTATAATGTTCTTGGAATGTAGATGCATATGTTGATTTATATATCTTGCTTTAGAGCATTTCTTAACCTCATAAATAGACTCGAGAATAGGTTGGTCTGGATTATGAGTATGCACTTATTTGCAAAAGAAACAATGTGTTTGGTAAGACACCAAGTGTGTTGGAAGCAATGAGATCAAAGGGTAGAAAGAAGATAAATTTATGGACTAATGGCAGGTTGTATCTTGTGGATCCTACAACAAGAAGCATCCCTCCATTCTCTTTATGTTCCTTATTATTGAGGTTTGTTGGAGATATTCATCAAGGGTTTCTAGCTTATATTCAAAATCTAGTAGCCCATTCAAATATTTTGAAGCTGGAGAACCAATGGTAACCACTAGGAAATAGATACAATGAGGAAACAATTAGAGGAGAGCCAAGGAAAAATAAGGAGTCTTGGAACCCAACTAGATGGAATGAAACTTGGGTTGCATGAAAGCTAGAGGATTATAAAGAATATTGAGACACTCAAACATGGAAGTGCAGGTTGCAGAAATAGAATAATAGCAATAGGATAACGGAACTAAGAATATTCTTCTAGTGTGTTTCAAAAAGAGCTTCAAGTCTAAAGAACGTGTTTCTTTTGTGAATGAATCCATGCTCATATGTGTGTTATCATTGTTATAACTGATAGGTCCATTCTCTATCCAGACAGAGTAATGAGGAATATGGAGAGAAGTATTGCAAGCCTAAAACAACATCATTCCTTCCAAAGTTGTAGGGAACATATTGACTGAAAAGAGTTTAAAAAGACCAAGGAACAATGTGTTGAAAAGTTCATGTAAAGGTCTTTCCTGGACACGGATGACATCCAAAGAACCCTAGACAAATTGGAGATTAGTAGACACAAAGCTACACTCATCTCTTCAAAGTTATGCAAGAGATATTGAATAAGAAAAGAGTCAAGATCTCTTTTCTTTGAAAGCCATCCTCACTTCAACAAACAAGTCACAACATCAACTAGAGAGTCTTAGAAGTCCTTGGTGAGCCCTTTCACATCACATATAGCTATCCTAAAAAAGAAGAGAGTGTTAAAGTATGATAGTTGTAATAACATATTATTTTTGTAGAGAGCTATGATAGGTTTTATTTTTGTTATCAAGGTTAATGAAACTAAGATTGTAAAGGGTAAGAAAATGGAGAGAGTTTCTATTACCCTAATAAACATGGCTCTTCAACCAGGTAGTAAGGGTGATGAAAGGATAGAGAGCTCAATGCACTTTAGTGTGTAATTTGAGCAAGACATTTGGTAGTTGGGAGCATTTCAAGTTGACTCATAAGATTTTGATGTGTTGCACTAGGTGCTTCAATGAACTTCTATACCTAAGGTGATAAGTGCTTAATAAGTAAGGGAGAAACTAAGTGGTAGTAAGAAACTTCATAATTGGTTTTTATGCCTAGAACTTATTACCCCCTCTTTCTTTTCTTATGAACAACATCTTATTTATAATCATATTCCCTAGTTTGTGTGGTAGTATAGTTTGGTCTATCTCCAAAGGAATGGAGAAGTCTCATTACCAAGTAAGGACTATATACTTCAAATATACAAGACATGGTGGTGGTGCACAAAAGATAAATAGTATGTTAGAAGTTTTCCAGTGGTTTTATAAAATAATTTGGTATAGAAGAAGGATAGAAGAAAAAAAAGGATGTCCAAAACTCGGACATAACTCTTATATTACAAATGGTGAAACAAAAGAGACAAGAAGCATACAATAATTGATGTATGAATGAAGAGTTTTTACAATGGATAGCCTAAAAAATGGGGCTCAAAGAGTGGATAATCAAACCATATATTCCTCACTATGTAGGCTCGAAAAAGATGGTTCATCTTCTTTGCCAGCATTTCATTGTCTGCATCATCCTCATGCTCAAAATTGTGCACGTTGTCGTGATGTTATGAGGACACAGTGTGAAAAAGTATGGAATGCATCATCATCCGACTTCTTTATTGATCTAGAGAGTCAATGTGATCTGAGTCATTAGTATTAGTGTGAGTTGCATGGATTATCCAAAAATACTAGATTTTTGGATAATTTTAGCCTATATTTGATATTATTTATTGTAAAAATTTAAAAAAGTTAAAAAAGCTTCTAGATTAGGATGGCATGCAAAAAGCAAGTTGCTTTTTCAGCCAATTAGGATTTTTTTCATAAGAAAGACAGATTAACGAAATCGTGCGCATCACGATCGCTGTAAACAGACTGAAAACTGCAGATTGAACTGAAAGAAGAAGAAGGAGTGATCTGGGAGATCCGTAACCAGGCGTCCTGGGGCCCTTTCAGAGCCAACAAAGCCATTAGATTCGGGTTCTGGGTAGTAGAGAAAGAGCTAATTTTTCTAATCCACGTTTTTGGTCTATGAAGGAGCTCCAGGAGAACTAATGCCTAGAGATTGCTTCTGAGTAGTGCAAAGATTCTAGGTTCTTTCAATACATATTGATTCAATTCATTGTGATTTTTTTTTGTCGTATTTACCGCTTGGATATTTTCTATCTTCTCTTCCATCTCCTATCTTCACTTCCTTCTACTTCTGATCCCCGATGGATTCGACCTTTCGACAAAAACCCCTCTGACATTGGTGAACCCGACATGAAAGGTCATCACAGACGAAGGAAAGATAATATGGGAGAACCTTCGAATACAATCTCCAGTGATGTTTTGCAACAGTTGGTGCAAAATATGAATATGCTTATGCAGGTATAACAACAACAATAGGTGATGCAAGCTTTTGCTCAAATAGAAAGTATTGTGATGAATGCTTTGCAAGCAGTTGAGCATGAGGTGAAGTTATTCAATGGCAAGAATGTATCTGCATATGTACATACCTATGCTCAGAAGATGGAATTCTTTGGAGTGGCTCAATCTGCATGGAGCTGGTATTTTGTACGTGTTACTGTTCATGAACTGAAAGCACGGATTACTTAATTATACTTGCAGGATGCAGACTAGGTAGCCTTCAAGAAGACACTCAGGGAAGAATTTTACATTGAGGACACCACTTTGATTACGCGCAAGACTTTTCAGGAGTGGGCTATACAACCCAATAAGGGTCTTGTTGCTACAGAATTGTTAAGAGAATTTGAAAGTCGATTTGAGCAGTTGGATCTTGCAGAACAGCAAGCTCTTGCAAGTTAGAAAATTGAATTGTTTCTACAAGCAGTTGATCCTGAGCTTCAAGAGAAGCTTGATGATTTATTGGAGGATCAGATTACAGAGACAGGTTTGAAAACAGAGTGGAGACATGTCAAGGAAGCTGTTACTGCACTTGTAAAGAAGCATAGAAGAAGAGAAAGATTGCATGTCTCTAGCTTGCCCACTGTTACAGGCAAGACAGTTGATGTATCCAATAAGCCACCTACTTCTGTGGCTAACCCTATGGCTGTACCTGTTATTGTTTCCTTTGTTAGGAAAGATGTCTTGGATGAATTGGTCAAAGGGATGTGGGATCTTCAATTGAAGGTTGCAAAATTGGACGAAAAAGGACAAGAGGAAAGGGGACGGGCAGCAGCTCCTAAGCCTGGAAAAAGATATATGTGGTGTGACAGCTTGCAACACGAGAGAAAGGATTGTGCTACCTATCAGGAGGCCTTGGCACAACAGCTTATCTTTTGGAAAGATGGCAAGATCCATGCACAAGAAACAGGATTGCCTCTTGCTTTGAATTTTGGAAAGGGAGGTATGCAGAAGTTGTTGGAAGACTTGGCAGTTTGAAATGCTTATGCGGCAGTACATGCTTCTACTTTTGGTCTACAGTTGGATAGAATGCTTCTACTTTTGGTCTACATGCAGCTTTACATGCAGCTTTGACCCGCAGCTGAAAAGAGAAAGGTCACTGATAGTGAAATGTCTCATGCAGGACAAAACATTTGTGGCATAACTAGTTGGGAATCATCGGTAGATGCATATTCAGTGTGTGCAGATTTAGCAAAGGTACAAAACACGAATGTGCTTATGGAAGAAAAACGAAAAAGAGATGAAGATATTGCAGGGACATCTAAAAGAATGACAAGAAGAAGTGTGGATCAGCCTAAAGCTGCAAATCAGCCACCTCCCGAGCATGTTATGGAAGAGGTCAGTCCAGGAGCAAAAACATGATATTAAACAAGAGGGCAAAAAGAAGGGCAAGCAGCCAGGATATAAGTTGCAATCTGGCATTGAGAAAGCCACAAATCTTAAGAAGGTTCTTGAAGAACGGATCTTAAACAGTCGGGTGGAATTTACCTTGGGAGAGGTGCTTGGCATTGCCAAGAGAGAGTTTCATGATGAGATCATTGACATAATTAAAAGGAAGCGTCAGTTTCTTGGTGATACCACTAGTGCGTTGCTGCAATTTGAAGAGGAAACTAGTTTGTTGGGTATTCTGGCTGAATATGAGCATGAAGTAAGTACAGGATTGTCTATGCAGGATGCTTCCAAGCAATGGATAGCATGTGGAAAAGAGAAGAAAGTAGCAATATGCATGGTGGAGTAAGGCAAATGCAACAATATGGAGAAGAGACTCTAGGATTTATTCCTCGCAGTCACTACACAAGAAATCATTGGGCTAGAGCTACCACTAAAACGGTAGTGAAAATAGGGGAGTGTGAAACTCCTTGTGTTGCTTTACTTGACCATGGGTCTGAGATAAATGTCATTGAGCGGGGATTGTATGAAAATGGTGCATGGCCTATGGACACTGATCATGGTTGGCATATGAGGGTTGCAAATAATTCTTCAGGGGAGCTCTACGCTGCATATCCTAATGTAAAAGTGACAATTGGTGATGTACAGGACGAGCAACACTCCTTTGTGCAAGATAATTCCTCATATGCAGTGATTTTGGGACATCCCTATATTACAGGAGTGCGTATGGAAACAAAGGTACTTGATGATGGTTCTGCTTATGCAAGAGTCAGAAGCAAAGATGAAAGGAAAGCATTCCAATTTCTTACTGTTTGTGTTAATCATCCTAGAAATCGTGATACGCTTCGAGAGTCTCCTTTGGTTCCAAATACAAGGGAATTCAAAGACCTGCATTTTCATTAAGCACTGCTGTAATGCGGGGCTACAGTAGTGCTGTTCAGAGGGTGTACTCGCCTCTTGATGAAATGAAGCATGTATTTACTATTGGTAATTCTCAGTTTATAACAAACAGTTCATGTTGGTTTAAGCCTATGGAAGCTATGTGTAGGGCTGAACGCATATATATGAAATGGGCTATTAAGAAACTGAGATCATTGGGGCTGTTAGCTGAAAATGATGGTATTTCAGGCATCTTTTATGGACTGAATATTACTGACACTATGGTTGAAATTTCAGCAACTATACATGCAGAAAATGAGGCTAAAAACAGAGTGTTGTCAGTATGTTCTTTGGATATGTATGATGTTATAGCATTGTTTGCTCAGCATGAAGGATTACAATGGGCTGAAGCACTTGCGGAGACAAAGTATAAGACAATTGACAAAAAGGTGAAACCAATTGCTTTGCCACTTCCACCAGAGAGTGAGGGTATGTATGAAAAAGTGTCAAGGCAACCAAGCTTATGGGATCCTAAAGATATAGGTCATCAGTTTACATCTGAAACATTACAGGAATTGAAAGTTGGTGTAGAAGGGTTTCTTTTGCCTGCTGAGAGAAACTGTTTTATGCAGATGTTGGCTAGACATGGGAAGGCATTTGCATTTCAACCAAGTGAAATAGGTTGTGTGGATCCAAATGTTGTCTCTCCTATGGTCCTATTTACTGTGCCACATGTACCATGGAGCTTGAGGCCTATTCCAGTGCCTAAAGCTTACTTGCCAAAGCTGATGGATTTGCTAAATGAAAAGATTCGCATGAAGATCTTGGAGCCTTCTTCAGCCCCATACTCGAATCGTTGGTTTACTGTGCCCAAAAAGAATGGGGCTCTGAGATTTATTCAAGACATACAACCGATCAATAAAGTGATTATAAGAAATATGGGTGTAGGTCCTATGGTTGATGAATTTGCAAAGGCTTTTGCAGGCAGAGCGATCTATTTTTTGGGTGATCTTTACTCGGGATATGATCAGTTTCAGCTTGCAATTGAAAGTAGGGATATCACAACCATGAAGACTCCTTTGGGGTTAGTATGGATGTGTACTCTCCCACAGGGTGCAATAAACTCAGTGGCACACATGACAAATGCTATGAATAGGGTACTCAGGGATTTTATACCACAATTGACTATGCCCTTCTTGGATGATGTTCCAATCAAAGGGTGTGCAATAGATGAAAAGAATGAAGAGATGGATGCTCATGGATGCAGACAGTTTGTTGCAGACCATATTGTGGATTGTGAGAGGATTTTGACACGTCTAGAAGAGGTGCATTTAACTCTTTCTGGACAAAAGTTTGTCTTTGGAGTTGAAGAGGTTTTGATTGTTGGGCATATGTGTGGGCCTTATGGGCGAAGGCCATCACCAGCAAAAATAGTTTATTCTAAAGCATGCATACATTTTTTTTGTAAATATTTATTGATACTTGATATTTTAGGAGATATATTGAAGATATTTTAGAAATATTTTATAACCCTCAACAATTGTAAGTTGTGCAACTAATTGCAACCATTTATTTAGTGAATTCAAACTCTTTTATCAAAAGAGTGATTGTAAAGGGTCTATATTTGGGAAAATCAAGATTAATTTAATATTATAAATATAGCATGGAGGAGATACCCACTCCATGTATAGGGGAAAATTGCATCCAATAGTGTGTTGCTCAATTTTTCTTTACTCTTCTTTAAGTCTATTTTGAGTTTTATGAGGCGTGCTTTCATTTTTATAAGAAAAAGAGAGTGAGGGAGAGCATTTTCTGCTCGCTACATGCAAGTCTCATATCTGATCTGTGCAACACTAGTGGTGTAAGCTATGCTTGTATGGTTAGTAATCCCTCCATGGAGTTAATGTGTTTATCCCTTTTATTTACATTGCTAGTCCCAAGGTCCCATTTTGCACTATTTAGAATCTGGAATCAATGAAAGAGACACTTTTCTAGGATTCTCTATTTTTTAAAATTTTATTTGTTTCAATGTTTTGTTTGGAAGGAAGGATTAGGATTATCAGTCTATAATACTTTTTATTGCATTTTGTTCCCCATCACATCCCAACAATCCACATACTCTCTCTAGTCCTATCACATCACCATATTGGCGACAGTGGATAGCTACTCTCGATTGCATCTTTAAATATCTTTTCCATTTTAAAGGATACTTTTATCATTTGGAAATATCTCACATTAATGCAAAAGATCGGTACCTGACTCCCACACCCTGAACTTGTTAATGCAAAAGCACTTAGTACTTAATCCCCACGTTCTAAACCAATTAATGCATAAGCTCTTCCATTAAACTAGACTCTATAAGCATTTAGTTGTCTTCTTACTCGTGTATTCCCTTAATCCTTTATTCTAACTCTCATCCACCCAACTGTTCATTGAGTCTTTTATCGTCCATTAGGCCTATTGATACTGCAAGTATGTCCCCCAAAAGAAGCGACTTTGTGACAACATCATCAATCCCATCATGACCTATTTACTAGTAAAACCTTGTTTTGTTTCCAAAAATCCCCAATCACTGTATGCACCTTGTTTTGTTTACAAAAAATCATTGACCACTTTCATGTTTAGTATTATTGTCTTTGAGGTTGGTGCGCAAATCAGATGATGCATGCGTATGTAGCGAGCACTGGAAGGTTCCCAAGAACAAAGAACTCTACTTTAAGCTCAAAAATCAAGAAGATAGACTTGCATGACATGAGGCAAAAAGACCAATTGGGTATAATCTCCCCCCATGCCTTGTGTGAGCGCTTAACAAGGCATGTATTCATAAATTTTTTTATCTCTAAGCTCAAAAATAACCCAATTTTACAATAAGCATGCTTTAGCTTTTGTGTTTGCTTTTGTCCAAAATAAAGAATAAAGTGGTTGGGTGGCCCAAGAGTCGGGCTGTGCCCAAGTACAATGTTCAATAATAAAATATTTAAACCATTCGCCCATGCACATACAAAATAATAAATAATTGTCAAGTGCTTCAATAAATAGGCGTGCCTAAATAAATATTAGCACCACGCCTTTAATGATAAGACATGTGTCCATAAAAAATGATAATTTCTTCTAGCTAATTTGAATATACGCTATCGCCTAGTGCTTCCCAATGCCCCTACCACCTGCTCTATGCATCAATTGAAGCATTCACAATTGTCAAAAAATGATCAAATTAAATCGACAAAAGTGAATACCTAGCAGTCTTCATCTACAGAAAAAATAAATAGGTTGGAACTCTATCCTAACCTTGATTTAATACGAGTGCACTCTAAACTCATAAACGTCCATTAATTTAAATATGTATTTTGCGGAGTCACCCACTGTGGAGTCACCCACATGCACATTAAATTAACATGACACCCGAAAAGGACAAGCGTCGCCGTTAACTTCTCGCACAAGGAATCCACCTTGTGTACGAGCCCCATAAAATAAATATATTTTTATGGAATCCACCACAAAACTTCACGGAATCCACCGTGGAATAAAAACTCATGAAATCCACCATGGAATATGCTCCCTGGTATCATACCCTCGGGGTGGGATAACAATTTTCCTCAATTGCTATTAGCTCAATGTGGAGCAAGCAATGAGGGGTAGGCACTTAGGTCGCAGGCATGCATCCATTCGGCCTCTTCAACAGTATGATTTTTAAACTTAACCAAATATCTAGAATATCTATGGCCAGTTCTAGTGGTCATAAAGTTAGTGACTAGAATAGTTTCAGGTTCAAGGATTTCAGTTTCTTCTTCTAACAGAGGGTTTTCATAGACAAGGTGAACATGTAATTGGCCTCTAAAAGGTCGTAACAAACTGATATGAAAAGTATTGTGGATTTTTCAGTGTTGGGGTAATTCTAATTTAAATGCATTGTCATTGATTTTGTGAATGATCTTGAAAGGTCCATAAAATCTAGGAGCTAACTTAACAACACTTTTTAATCTTCTCTTTTCAATGCATAACCAAACATAATCATTAACTTTAAAACTCATAGCTTTTATTTTCTTGTTAGCTTGTTTTGTGTATGATTGCTGGGCTTTCGCAATCATGTCTTTAACTTCAGTAAAAATAGTAGTATGCATATTGGCAATATCATCGGCGGCTTTAACTTTGTCTGACAATGATGTAACAAGTGTAGGCAATCTATGACCATAAATGATTTGAAAACGTGCTTTCTGTGTAGCTATATCTAGTGTGTTATTGTATGCAAACTGAAGTAAATGCAAGTGTGTATCCCATGTTTGTGGTTTTGAAATTGTGTATGCACGTAAAAGATCTAAATTTGTACTGTTAGTAGCTTTTGTCTGTCCATTTGTTTTAGGATGAAATGCAGATGAGAAATCAATCTTTGTACCTAAATTAGTAAACAAAGTAGTCCAAAAATTATTTCAAAATCTCAAATCACGGTCAGAAATAATAACTTTTGGCAAACCATGGTTAGTGAAACAAGTCTTCAAAAACAATTGTGCAGCTTGAGATGGAGTTAATGTTTTCTTACACGGAATGAAATATGCTTGTTTGCTAAATCGATCTACAATAGTCCAAATCATGTCATGGTTAGCTTGGGTGTTAGGCAAACCAATTATAAAATCCATTGAAATATGTTCCCATGGTCGTTCAAGAATTGGTAAAGGCATTAATAAACCATATTGCTTACCATGGTGTCACTTAACTCTTTGACAAATTAAACACTCAGATACAAAGTTGGAAACATCAGATTCCATCTAGTGGCCAGTAAAAATCTTCAACCAATTTACACAAAGTAGAAATAATACCTCAATGGCCTTGATATGGGGGACAATGAATTTTTTGCAACACAAATGATCGAAATGGAACAGTTACACACAACCTTTTCTCGTAAAACATAAATCCATCAGTATAAGATAATGAATCTATTGGAATCCAATTATTTGCAACTAATTTACTCAAATCAGCTTGAAAGCTGGGGTCTTGGTCATAGGTATCTTTCATAGGGATAAGGGAATCAAAAGATATAACAGAGATATTATGAATAGTTGGTCTTCTACTCAAGGCATCGACAACCACATTCTCTTTTCTGGGTTGATATTGGATAAGTGGGTGAAAACTTTGAATAAAAGCAGCCCATTTAATATGACAGTCTAAGATTTGAGGCTGACTAAGGAGATGTTTGATACTTTGTTGGTCAATTTTTATCATGAATTCAAATCCCATTAAATAGTGTTTCCATTGATGTAAAGCTTATACTACAGCTAGCAATTCCTTATCATAGGTAGAATACTTGAGTTCAGATGGTTTAAGTTTGCAGCTAGAGTAGGCTATGGGATGTGAATCTTGCATAAGGACAGCTCCTATTCCAGATCCACTAACATCAATGACTACTAGGAAGAATGGTCTATTAAAATCAGGTAATTGCAATATAGAAGCATGTATTACGGCATGTTTCAGTAAATCAAAAGACTTTTGCTTATTTTCAAACCAATGATACACAATACCTTTCTTTAATAATTTTGTCAAAGGTAATGCAAGCAATGAAAAAATTGTCACAAATTTTCTGTAAAACCTAGCAAGACCTAAGAAAGAACGCAATTCATGCACATTTTTAGGTATCGGCCAATTCAAAATTGCTTCTATCTTTTTAGGATCAACTTTAATACCGTCAGATGAAATAATATGTCCTAAGTATTTAATGTGGGTTTGGAAAAATTCACTCTTTTTAGGATTAGCATACGATTTATTCTCTTTCAATAATTTGAAAACCAAAGATAGATGTTCATAATGCTCGTTCTCATCCTTACTGAAAACCAATATGACATCAAAGAAAACAATGACACATTGTTGATGCTTCAAACGGTTGATCATACGACTGAATGTGGCTGGTGCATTAGTTAAACCAAAAGGCATAACAAGGAATTCATAATGTCTAAATTGAGTTCTAAATGTAGTTTTAAAAATATCAGGTGTGTCCAATTGTGCTTGATGGTATCCAGATTTAAGATCTATCTTGCTAAATATTGTGGCCCCTTGTAGTTTATCCATGAGGTCATCTACCCTAGGAATCGGATATCTATTCTTGACAGTAATATTGTTTAGGTCACGATAATCAATGCATATCCTATAGGTGTTATTTTTCTTTTTAACTAATAGGATAGGTGTACCAAAAGGAGAACTACTGAGCCTAATGAGTCCTCAGGTTAACAATTCTTCAACTTGAGTTTGAATTTCTTTCTGTTCAATTTGATTATGTTGATAAGGTGCTTTACATGATGGTTAAAAACCTGGAATTAAGTCTCTTTTATGATCTTTAGGATGTGTAGGTGGTAAGCAAGATGGTTAAGTCAGCAGCAAAACAATCTTTAAATTGTGAAAGAAATTGCGAGTGCCTAGGATGTATCTGATTTTCCTTAGCTTCAATTTCATTCACCCATACTAAGTATGATTTGCTACCTTTTCTTAATGCATGTTTAGCCTGTGTGTGACTAAGTAATGGAAAATTATCTAAAGTGTGCATACCATGTAATGTGATTTGTTTTCCATTAGAATGAATCTTTATTGAATGCATGGAATAATCTATATCAGGATTATATTTATGACACTAAGGCATTCCTAAGATAATGTCACTAGATTGTAAAGGCACAACTAAGAAATTTTTGCGCTCAACATAATCGCCAATTTTAATTTCTAAGTCATGAACTTCTTGTGTACCATTGTACCTAGTACCTAAGAATGCAGCCTTGATACGATAATGAGTTGAAACATTTGCAGAAATAAAATCGTGTGTACTCCCATCATCATGTAAAACAATCTTTTCTTTACCTTGCACAAGACATTTCATCGTTAATAAAGAATGAGGATTTGACATGCCTGGTAAAGTATCTAAAGTATACTGATATCGTCATCATCTTCTATGAAATCGGGCATTTCTTGATGGTCTTCATCTTCAATCGCTCTTAAGTAATTATGTGAACAATTGTCTTTTTGAATTGACAATTCACCGCTAGATGTCAAGGTTGGTGGCACTTGTAGTAGACTATGGGTTTGCCTTTGGAAACATTATCGGTAATAGCAGGGAATTTAGGTATGTTGGGATTTGGCTGGAAAGATGGCTTAGGACTTGGATTTTTATTTGGTGGTAAAGTAGGGGGTCGTGCCCAAGATTTATGGAAAGAAGATGGAACAAAGCGATTTTGATTGAATCTTCAAAAGTTAGAATTGAATTGCTTTGTATCGAAGTTACCATTAGTTGGATATTGTTGTGGTCGCTTCTCTCATCCTCAAATTTTGTCTTCAGCATCATGGGCCAAAGAAATCGCATCCTGGAGAGTTGTTGGCTTGAACATGTTTACCTCCGTATAAAAGTGGCCAAGCAAACCAGACATAAACTTACACTTATGGATCATCTCAAGTACATCTTCGAGCATTTGAAGTTGCAATAAGGCATTCTAGAAAACATTCGATATATTGTGAAATAGACTCGTGATCTCTTTGTTGCAAAATATCCCACTGTTTGATTGCTTTTTTGTGGAATTGAGGTCGAAGAAATTCTGCATTTTTTTTTTTGAAAAGCCTCCCAAGTGGTAGGACAATTAATACTTTTGCGGACAATTGTCCACCATAATGATGCTCTATCCACCACTAAATGATTAGTGACACACTTGAGTTTGTCTTTTTCAGCATATTGTTCTTCATGGAAATAATCATCAAACTGACTGATAAAAGCGAGAACATCCTTTCCATCACGTAACCCATTAAAAGTAAGGAATTGAAAATTTCTTTTACTTATCTTGGCTTCTTTCTTGATAGATTGCGCTTTGAGTGTCGCATTGATCGTAGGTCGTATAATATATTCGGATTGCGGTCCATCTTGATCGACAGTAGATCGTTGAAGAGTGACCAGTTGAGCTTGCAAAGTTTGACGTGCTCTTCGTTCCTCTTGAAGCTGCATCATAATTACGTCCAATTTTTGCTCCACCGTTGGTTCCAATAAATCACCTTCGGCCATAAAAGCTTCCATATTTTGATCGATCATCTTGCAAAATTTCAAACAATCTCACACACTCAAAATCTTTTTAGCGGGATGAGCGTAGCTCAAAGTTGGGTTTACAAGGCTTGCTTCTTTTTTTTAAAATGGTTTTTTGCGATCTTTCTTCTTTTTTTTTGCGGTGACGAAAATTGATAAATGTATTCTTCAAGCAGAAAATATACTGTGTGTATCAATTTGCTTGTTGAAAACTGTCTCTGTCAAAATGCAGATACAAAACAAGGGCTTGTAGGAATTGCAAAACTGGTTTGGGATTAATTCTGTGTGAACTACTGCTATGGAGAAGACTTAAGATTGAAATTCTGAAGCTTGAATAAGCTTAAAAATTTAATCTTTTAAAAAAAATCTTAACTATTGGACATTACTCATGGCAGGACGGCGGTATGTTGACGTTGAATTCTTTGCGACAGGGAGTATATGCTACCGCCATCAACGTCGAGTTTTGGAAAAGCTCAAGCTTTTCTTAAGCTTTTTAAGCTTAATAAACTCAAAGTTAATGAAATTTTCTTTTCTGTTCTCTGTTATATCAGAGACTTACAAAGGATCTTTAGAGGTGGTCCTTTGCTTCTTGGGTGTGGTTCTCACGTTCTGATAGCACAGCAGGGGGTTCTTCACCGCCAAGAATATGCTAGTATTGACGAATCGTCGCAAAACTATGACTGTGAATCTCATTTGTTCCAGGAGCTTCGTCTTCGCACAAGATGGTAAGCGATTGGAAGCCCTTGATCTCAGCTTCGCTTTGATACCACTAGTGCACAAATCGAATATTGAATGCATACATAGCGAGTGTCGGAAGGTCCCCAAGAACAAAGAACTCTACTTTAAGCTCAAAAATCAAGAAGATAGACTTGCACAATATGAGGCAAAAAGACCAATTGGGTAATCTCCCCCCATGCCTTGTGTCAGCGCTTCACAAGGCATGTATTTATAAATTTATTCATCTCTAAGCTCAAAAATAGCCCAAATTTACCACAAGCATGCTTTAGCTTTTGTATTTACTTTTGTCCAAATAAAGAAAAAAGTGATTGGGCGGCCCAAGAGTCGAGTTGTGCCCAAGTACAATGTCCAATAATAAAATATTTAAACAGTGTGTCCATGTGCATATAAAATAATAAATAATTATCAAGCGCTTCAATAAATAAGCGCACCTAAATAAATATTAGCGCCATGCCTTTAATGATAAGACGTGTGTCCATCAAAAATGATAATTTCTTCTAGGTAATTTGAATACACATTATCGCCCAGTGCTTCCCAACGCCACTGCCGCGCTTGCTCTACACATCAACTGAAGCATTCACAATTGTTAGAAAATAATAAAATTAAATCGACAAAAGTGAATACCTAACAGTCTTTAGCTACAAAATAAATAAATAGGTTGGAACTCTGTCCTAACCTTTATTTAATACGAGTGCACTCTAAACTCATAAACATCCATTAATTTAAATATGTATTTTATGGAATCACGCACTGTGGAGTCACCCACGTGCACATTAAATTAACATGATGTCTGAAAAGGACATGCATCCCCATCAACTTCTCGCACAAGGAATCCACCTTGTGTACGAGCCCCGACAAATAAATATAGTTTTACAAAATCCACTGCAAAACCTCATGGAATCCACCCTGGAATAAAAACTCACAGAGTCCACCGTGGAATATGCCTTCTGGCATCATAGGCTACCCATTGCCTAAAGCCAACCTCTATCACTTGGTGGTGATCATCATCTAGTTTTCTTGTCTTGGAGGGTGTATTAACCTTATAAAGAAAAATGTAAATTTTTTATGGCTCCTTTACAATCTTCTAATATCATATTAGATATGACTTTTTGCCATTTGTATAATCCAAACATTAATTACCGCATTCATTTAATAGTCTTTGAATTTAAGGAAGCACTAATCACTTTGCATGGCAATATTGATTTAGAGTTATTCCCCTTGAATTCACACACCCAATCCAAGCATGCGCTTAGGAAACCAAGAAAAACCTACATGATTTATGTCATTGAGATTGAGAATCTTGAGACTGCACTTCTTACACCATCACAAAAGCATTTCTTGGCCATTTATAATGACTATTTTGCCGATGACTATCCACATTAGGTGCCACCATCTTGAGAATAGCTAGACCACAAGATAGAACTATTTCTTAGAGTTTCTTCTATATTTCATAATGCATCTTATAGGCACAATCCACTTCATGAAAAGGAAATTCAATGTGGCAAGTCACTGAACTTCTAGATAAAGGCCTAATTCATCCTAGCTCATTGCCATTTGGATTACTTGTAGTTCTGTTTACCGCAGCACAGAGGAGCGGGAAATGGAAAAAAGGAAATAGCAAAAGGCGCAGGACAAAAGGAAGAAAAAGGCGCCTTAACCGGTAACCAGACCCTGAAAAAATTAAAAGCACGAGCACTACCCTCAGGAAGTCTTAGAGTCGCCCAAGGAAAGTAAAAGAGTAAAAAGCACATCATTAAGTGTGAAAGCACTCCCAAATCCTTGTAAAAGAGCACCAAGCTCACTCCTATGCAAATTGTATGCATTAGTTGGGAATAGGATAGATTAGAATGGTGGGGAATGAGAAATGGGCCTAGGCTAATGGCCAGCCATGTAAAAAAGAGGAAAAGGGGATGACCGCCCAAAAGGGATTTAGGGTTTTGTATATAAAGTTGAAAAGTGAATGAGAAGCTCATTCTTGTGTGTGGCCAAAGCTTCTTCTTCTTCCTCTCTTGTTTCTTACCTTCTTGCTTGTGCTTGAGAGAGGGATTGAGAGAGTGTGAGGGAGTGAGGGAGTGATTGTGTGAGAGTGAGGGATCTTGGAGAAGAAGCTCTCCATCTTCTCTCTTCATCTTCCCCTCCTCTCTTCTCTTCTCTTGTCTCGCGCATGGCTATGGAGGATGAAGCTCATGGGAGAGGGATTGAGGTTGCTTGAGCTTGCCTCAAGGATCATGGAGCTACCGGTGTGCAAGAAAGAGGAGGATACTCGATCGAGCATCAAGGTAAGCTCAATACACACGTAAGGTAGGCATTGCAGCGTCGGCTATGTGAGAGGTAGCCATGGCCGCTCGGTTCGAAACACTTGAGCAATAAGTGGTCCGTAGGTCTCGAGGTAGAGCTTGTAGCTCCCCTTCATTTTGGTTCCGTTGCCGGGACTGACGGAATCGAGCCTTGAGCACCGCGCACATCAAATCGAGCATAGAAGTAGGGTTTGCAGCCCGAACCGGTGCTCGAGATAGCTAGGAGATTTAGGAGGTTTTAATCCGTGAAACAAGTAAGTGTTTTGGTTTGTTGGAAGCATTAGTGTAGGACTACCATTCTGCATCTCTGTTTTGCATTTTGGCTGCACTAGATTAAGGTTAGATTAGGTTAAGAAAAGAGAAAACAGAAGGTTTTGGCTGTTGCTGGAAATAGGGAAATAGGGGACCAAATTCAAATTTCTGGGTAAAACAGGGAAAAGGAACTGGCTTTAAGGTTTTGCAGTGCTAGGAAGGGACCTTAAGAGGCTTGGAAGGCCAGGGCAAACCTCATTTCACTGGTTAGCTTTGTGAGAGAGAGAATGAGAGAGCTTCTGGTTGCCAAGAACAGGGAGCGCTATCATGATTCTGGGTGCCATCGATTTGTGCTACTCCATGTGAGTTTGGTGCTTCTTAGTAGTGCCCTAATCATATCTGGAAAGTCTCTTGTGATTGTGTGTAGCAGGCGTCAAGTGGGATCAAAACACGTCGAAATCGCGCCTGCCGCCAGATGCAGTCGGACCAGGTCTCAGTGGTCCGATTCCCAGAATCGGACCACCCGAGTCCTGGAGTCGGACTGTCCGATTCCAAGAATCGGACCGTCTGACTACTAGAGTCGGACCAGCCCTGTCCGATTCCTAGAATCGGATAGTCCGATCGGACGTGCCATGTGGCACTCGGACCAGCCCATCATAGTCGAACCATCAGACTTTAGGAATCGGACCCGACCCGTCCGCCCATCTGATTCCAAGAATCCGACCGTCCGACTACTAGAGTTGGACCAGCCCTGTCCGACTCCCAGAATCGGATAGTCCGATTCTGGGAATCGGACCATCCCGCCAGAAGGAAAAAATAAGGATCTTTAGTTGACCCTGCCACCCACAGACCTGACCCCCAGGACACAACCCTGAACACCCCCAAGACTCAGTTTGACCATTAGAAGCTCAGAGACCAATCGAACTTAGAGTAGAATAGAAAACACAGCACAGACCTTCAAAAAGACCATAGAATAGCTGGGAACCAAGCTTAGAACTCAAATCAGGCTAAGAATGTGGAGAGAAACAGAGTGGAGTTCACATTAAATGCTTTCTGCATCAGCACTTCACTCTTGTGTTTCACTAAGTTTGCACTGCAAGAAAAGAGAAAAGCCTGTTTTCGCACCAAGCACCACGAAAGCACTAAGCATAACGAGTGAATAAGGATTGCAGCTACTTTCAAATAACAAGGAACACATCAGGATATCTAATAACATTAAGGAACCCACTAGTAGGAGAAGACCCCAAGACTTAGACAGGTGCTTGAGTGCCCTACTAGTAGGACCTGGAAAAGACACGAAGACACAGAAAGCAACAATATAGAGGATTGGACGCTGCCGGAGCTGCTTGGATTTATTGACAACCTTGTGGAGCTGCAAGCAGAAACAATGTCGGGATCAAGAGGCGAACGAGGAGAGGACCAATTAGACTTAGGAGAATTTCCAACCTCAGTCCAAGAACTGGTCCACAACTACGATCTACTCACTAGGACCGTGATCCAGGGCAGACCTGTAGAGGAAGTGGTAGCAAACCTGGAAGAAGAGAGAAGAGCAATCAAGAGAGCATTAGAAGGCTTCTATCGGGATTGGGAGTCACGCAAGGGGCTAAAGGACAGGCTAGAATCCCCATCGTAGCAAAACAACTAGCTAGATACGAACCTAGCAGTGACCCATACAGCTTCATGGAGCAGTTTGAGCAAGTATGTGAGGCAAACGGTCTTACTGACCCTACACAGCGAGCTCAAGCTTTCGGCCTGTGCTTAGGCGATAAGGGGAGGACTTGGTATTCTAGTCTAGATGATGCAGAATGTACGAACTTTGTTCGCCTTAAGGGCCTCTTCATCAAGAGGTTTTCGGAGGCAGGGTATTCGGATAACCTCATCGTTAGGTTGATGAATATCAGTCAAAGGGAGAAGGAAGACGTTAGGGATTACGTCACTCAGGTGCGTAGCCTCTACAAGAGAATCCCTGCCAATGAGCGACCCCGAGAGGACAGTGTCTACAGTGTTCATGAATGGGATTCGGAGTGAGGAGCTCTACAAGGCTTTGGCCAGTAACTCCACCTTGCAACGAGACGCGATAGCTAGAGTTTTCGAGTAGGCAATACGCGTAGATGATCAACTCAGGGAACGCGGCATGAGGACTACCAACCAAGAGAGTGCAAGCCAGAGGGACCCTGAGAGATCAACTACTTCGGGGGAAAAAGCAACTGCTAGTGTGTGCAGGATAAGGGAAAGAGTGTAGACCACGACCAAGGGATGGCAGAAATGAGAATGGAGATTGCACGATTGCAAGAGCTGGTAAGGAAGCCTGTGAGATCGCATGTACAATGTATATACTGCGGCGGCAATCACCTCCCAGTTGAGTGCCAAGATCCTAGATCTCAGCCGTGCTCAAATTGCGGTAGATTCGAGCATGATGCAGTGCATTGCAGAATGCCGAGGAGATTCCCATACGCGTAGCAATACAACCCTCCATACTTAGGTAATAGGCCACCCAATTTCTTTGGGAGGGGAGCCCAGTTAGCTCTCCCAGCACCGACTAACTCAAGACCTATCGTACCTAGGCTGGAGATGAGCCCAACTAGTATACCCAGACCACCAGGGCCTTTTGTAACCCACCCATCTAGCGATGCTCATGTTCACTTTGTGGAGGAGCCTAATGAGGAAGAAACATATGTCAACCCGTACATATCCTATGACGAGGAAGGCAACCCAGTCCTGATGGACTACCAGCCGGTGCCAGTGATGGCTTTAGGAAGAGGAAGAGGTAGAGGCTTTGGAGGGCCAAGCCAAAATCCAGTCACATATGCTGGACTTGCGGCCACCCAGGCCACATTCCTTCACGCTGCCCAGAATGAGAACAAGCTAACAAGGACAAAGCGGATCTCCGATGCACAGATGTGGAATCACACATCTGTTTCCTGACTGTCCTAGGCGGAAGCCATCAACCAACTCTGCCAACATGCCATCGGTGCCCTTGGGGATTTTTGGAGTGGAAACCTTTGACAGTGAGGATACACCCATCCCACTACATGTTATGACTCAAGCTCAAACAAAACAATCAGGCATCTCTTTGCCAGGGCCAAGTAACCTTGACGCAACCTCAATAGGAAAGAAAAGCCGGAGGAGACGGAAAAAGAGAACCGATGCAAAGATAACTCTTAAAACTGAGGAAGCAACTATGTTAGTAACGGGAAAGAGGGTCACAGACGCAGAGGTGGAGACCTCAGCTCCTAAGACAGCCAAGCTAGGGAGTGCCAAGGTAGGGGAATATCCCCATCCCAAACGGCAGCTCGAGGCTATAGCTAAGGTCAAGGAGTGGGTCAAGGACGCCCAAAAGCACCTCAAGGATGCTGAACCCATATTAGAAAATCCTATTGACGATTTCTCTAGTGTGAGCACACCAGTCTCACCTTCAAAACCACAAGCTGCGAGCATACCTGCACCACTGGGGGCAGCTCAGCACAGCAAGGCCAAGGGGAAACTTGCCAGGCCAGACATAACGCATGGCCTAGAAATGCTAGCCTCAGGGGAAGACAAGAGCCCAGTAGCCTCCTCACAACCTTGTTGTCTACTCCAGTAACTCTAAGCTTGGAAGACCTACTTAGGCAAAATCATTCCTTATGGCAGGAGTTAAAAGACTTGATGGAGGGACACACATGACTTGCGAGTGCTGATCCGCAAGATCATGATGCGGTTGCACAGATCCCAAGTCTAACACTACACTCAACTCCTAAGTCTTTGCACATCAATGCTTTTTGGGAAGGCACTGAAATGCATGCAGTTTTACCCATCCTAGTCTTAGGAGATATGACGCGAAAAGGAATTGTAGACACAGGCGCAGGTGTTAGTGTACTAAACCATGCAGTCTTAGAGGCATGGGGAAACCCTCCTGTAGAGACTGCCAGGTTTAACGTCACGTTAGCAAATGGAATGAAGGTAAGACCATTCGGGGTCTTAAAGAATTGGCCAGTAAAGATTGCCGGTGTGCAGTTTTTCGTAAACTTCATTGTCATGAAGGGCGTGGATTACGATATACTATTAGGCCGACCTTGGATGAGGAATGCGCGTGTCATTGAGGACTGGGGCAATGGTTTGATTTTCCTAGGAAACAGAACTAGTGCAGTAAGGGTAGAGATGGACACTTGGAAGACGACCCCTATTGACCTAGATGCCATCTCAGCTATGCTGAAAGGCGATACTCAAACGACCAAACCCTATGGATCACTCACTAAATATATTCCTTGCCCTGAGGATGAGAGGGATTGGATGCACGTTTTGGCAACCATTGACCTACCATTCTTGGATGAGGAAGAACTATATCGGTAGGCTACTAAATCCACAACCATGCCAATTGAGGAGCCAATTGTGCCACTCTGCATGATTGCAGGAAGCTCACTCAACCCAGGCAAACCAGCCTCGTTCCATATCCCCAACAAAAAACTAGAGCTTCAGGAAATCGTAGAGTATCTGACCAATAAACTGGAAGGCAACTTGGCTTCTAACTTAAAACCTCTACGTGATCTATTAGCTAAGACAGAATGGAAATGGACCAAGGTCCACGACCTGAATTTGTTATATGACTGGGCTTTAGTTACTGATGACAAGGAGACTGGAGAGGAAAGCTTAGGTGATGATGAGCAGTCAGAAGGGTAGGACTCTGATGACGAGGAGTATGAGGGCTATTGCTCTACGGGAGAGGAGAGTGAAGAAGAGATAGATACAATAGAGTACGACACGAAAGGAAAAGCGATAGAACAAATCAGGGCAGACTCGAGGCCTAGGAGAGGAAGGACCAGTCAGAACGAAAAAGGAGTCATGCGAATGGAGTGTGGCAGATCCTGGCTAGAACACATAGGAGCTATGGATTACGAGCAAGTCGGAGTGGCACGACCATGGGTAATCCCAGTGCTCAAGACGGATGCACCTACTGAACTACGACCCCTTGGGAAAACACCTTCCTCAAGTGAGGGATGCGAGTTTAACTCAGAGTCGGAAGTCAGCACTGAGAGTGATTCTGAGATACCACAACCTTCTAAAGTCAAATGCACCAAGGGAGACTTGCCAGTCCACCTAAGGCGCAGGAGGCTAAAGGAGGAGGCCAGGAAGCAAGCAAAGGACTCAGAAGCAGAAAGGCAAAAGAAACCGCAGGATCTACCCAAATGGTTTACAAAATTTAAAAAGGGTGACAGAGTGGTGATCCTACTAGGTGCGAAAAGACAAGGCCAAACTAGTAAACCGATCGAGGGACCCACCAAAGTCAAGGAAGTTAACTTGGCTAAGGAAGGTGAAAAGCCAAGACCTGTATTCATTGCAGATGACTTGACGGAGGATGAGGAGACCAAACTTGTTGCACTCTTACAAGAGTACATTGACGTATTTGCCTGGACATTGGATGAACTTTATAATATCCCAATGGTCCCTGATGCAGTGCCAATGAAACAACGACCTTACCCCATGAATCCCAAACATGCCCATGCAGTAAAAGAGGAGATTGATAAACTCATGAGGGCAAGATTCATATATGAGATCGAGCACACGGACTGGGTATCACCTATCGTGATTGTCATGAAGAAAAATGGAAAAATCCGAGTGTGCATGAACTACAAGAAAGTGAATGCCGCTACAAAGAGGGATAACTATCCTTTACCTTACACCGAGCACATGCTTGAGAGGATAGCAGGTAAAGAAGCCTATAGTTTTCTGGATGGTTTCTCAGGCTATAATCAAGTGCAAGTGCACACCGACGACAGGCACAAGACTGCCTTTGCCACGGAATGGGGTGTATTCGCCTATATTGTCATGCCTTTTGGGCTGATGAACGCACCTATGACTTTTCAACGCCTAATGTGCACTATCTTTAAGGACATGCTTAGGCGCGAACTGGAAGTGTTTGTAGACGACTTGTCATACACTCTAGTTGGGCCGAACACTTAGAGAAATTGAGAGTTGTCTTTGAAAGGTGTAGGTTGTACCACCTCTTGTTGAACCCCTTAAAGTGCCAGTTCTGGGTGAAACACGGATGCATATTAGGGCACGTAGTGTCAAGGAATGGCATTGCCACTGACTTTTCTAAAGTCAGAGTCATTGTTGACTTACCGCCACCCGATAACTACAAGGGAGTTCAGTGCTTCTTAGGACACACTGGATATTATCGATGCTTTGTACTAAATTACGCACTAATTGCTAGACCATTGTACAAGCTGTTGATAGTGTTCAAGTGGACTGAGGAATGCAAGCGCATATATGAGGAGTTGAAAAAGGCTCTTACTATTGCACCAATCTTACGAGCCCCAAACTGGAACATAACGTTTCATGTACACATAGACGCCTCTAAGTTTGCTATTGGAGCCGTGCTATGCCAGCCTGGTGAACATAACTTAGATTACCCGGTGAGTTTTGCCAGCAGGTAGCTCACAGAGACCGAGATGAACTATTCCACGACAAAAAGGGAGGGGTTGGCCATGGTATTTGCGGTAAAGAAATTTAGGCATTACCTGTTAGCCACTCCCTTTGTCTTCTTTGTTGACCATCAAGCCTTGCTATATCTTGTGAACAAGCCTTGTGCTACAGGACGCATAGCTAGATGGTTACTCCTTCTACTGGAATTTGACTTCTCTGTGGTTGTACGCAAAGGAAAGCAGCATTACATGGCTGACCACATGTCCCGCATACCCACAAGAGAAGCGGCTGGACAAGGCATACCTGACGATTTACCGGATTCTCATCTCTTTAACCTGTCTAGCGAGAGAGAATTGTTTAAAGCTGATCTGACGCCGTATTGGGCCGATGACATAGTGCAAGTGCTAGAGAGCGGACTACCTAAGAGACCCATTGAGAAGGCCAGGCTAAGAAGACTTATCCTGAAAATTCAGCCATACCAACTAATAGAGCCGGCCAACTCTACAGGTTGGGACAAGACGGTTTATTACGCAGATGCGTATGTGAGCACGAGATGCACGATGCATTGAAAGAAGCACATGGCGGAATCGCTGGAGGACACTTTAGCGGGGACACAACAGCCTGAAAGGTGCTACAATCCCAACTATGGTGGCCCACCCTTTTCCGCGATACAGCTAAATTCGTAAAGCACTGCGATGAGTGCCAAAGGACCAAAGTGCCTGTGCGGAAAGACAAGATGGAGTTGACCCCTGTCATAGCCTGACAACCGTTTGAAAAATGGGGCATCGATTTTATTGGACCTATCAGTCCTACGACACAATATTCCCAAGCTCGCTACATCATAGTGGCAATCGATTATCTAACGAAGTGGGCAGAGGCACGAGCCACGAGGAAGAATGATGCTAGAACCACTGCAAAGTTCTTATGGGAGCAGGTCATTTCACGGTTTGGCTGTCCAATCGAACTTGTAAGCGACCAAGGCACGCACTTCATTAATGAGGTGATTTCCCACCTGCTCTCTATCTTCCTAATAATTCATCGAAAGTCCTCTCCCTATTACCCTCAGGCTAATGGCCAAGCCGAATCCACGAATAAAATCTTAGTCAACGTGCTTACAAAGGTAGTGTCTACTTCAAGAAGTGACTGGGACAACAAGCTAATGGCGGCCTTGTGGGCCTATCACACAGCTTATAAAACGGCTGTAGGACAAATGCCTTTTAGGCTGACGTATGGAACTGAAGCCATTTTACCCTTAGAATTCTTCATCCCTAGCTTAAGGATAGCAGTCCAGGAGCGCTGGGAGGGAAGAGAGGCTTGGACCAATCGCTTAGTGGAGTTAGAGTGCCTAACGGAGACCCGCCGACTCCTCGTCACTCACTCTCTGATTTGTGAGAAGGCTCGACAAAAGATGTGGTTTGACAAGCATGTCAAATAGCGAGACTTTGAACAAGGGGACCTTGTTCTGTTATACTCTGTAAAAGGACATAAACAGAAGATGAAGTTTTGGGGACTAGGGCCTTTCAGAGTACGCATGATTGGTAGAACAGGGAATGTTGAGTTAGAGACACTTGAAGGCGAAAGAATAGGCTTTTTTAATGGCAGCCACATAAAGAAGTACTATCCTCCTTCCCATCCATTACATGAGCCACCCATGCTAGAACCCCCAATGAACATCTGAATGGCTACTATAACCGACCTTACAGATCAGGACGAAGAAGTAGTGGCACCAGCGTATCTACGAATCACAGTCATAGCAAGAGTGACGTATTCTTTCAATGCCTTGATTGATGAAGGTGCCGACTACAACATCTTGACGCATGACCATTGGACACGCATTGATCAACCAAAACTACAGCCCACTAATGCCAAACTCACCCCAAATGGGGGTAATGCTTATTCACTCCTAGGGAAGTGCAAGGTAGTCGTTTCTATCGAGTCTGAAAGTTTACCAGCTTTCTTCCATGTGTTTCCTGACACTAAAGGAGCCGATAATATGTCACTATTAGGTCGTACTTTCAAGAAGCCAATGAACTGTAATGTGGATTACAACCTAAACCGCATTCATCTTGCTATAGGCAATGTGTGTATAGTGACGACTTTCAACAAGGGCTGTCCTGACTCCTCCACCATTACGAAGCCACCGGTAGAAACCCCTACGACCACGCTTCAGCCCAAGTCTAAACAAAAGAAAACTAGCCAGGCTCTCGACCCTAGGCCCAAACCCACCAAGAGTGCTCACAAGGCCAAGGAGTCCAAGCTTATATGGGTGCCAAAATGGCAAAGACCACATCCGGGTAGACCACCCAAACGTGCTTCTAAACGCCAAAATAATCAGCCATCACAGCCTAAGAGGCAGTCTAGACGCTATCGACGTAGACACACAACCACGCCGCGATGGATCCCCAAGGATCTCTTGTGAGCACAAGGATACTACGAGGGAAACCCCTGGATTTGGGTGCCTAAAAATGGCAAGTTTAAAAGCTCATCTACAAGCAATCTCACCCCAGTGAGGGAGGCTTGCACACATGGTGCCCAGGGCATAGTCAGCAAACCATTGCCCGCTGTGGCTAGTAAGCCCCAACTCATCTATCGACCAAAGCAAATGCCACAAGCCTTAGACTTACCTAATCCAGAGAACTTAAATACCCCCATGACTGCTCACTCAGAACCTAGCACAACTCCCATTCCCCCAGAGCTTCCTACAGCACCTCAAAGTGCTTCGGAGTGCAAAGCAACACATGTGACACCAATGATGGAGTCACCACTATCCAGTCCATTTGCACCATTCCCACCAACAGGTCTTAAACCTTCCTACGCAGTCCGACCTTTCCTTTCCTTGGCTAAAGACCTCACCGCGACTTCTGGGGATGACTTAGTAACCTGCATCAAGATGTTGGACAAAACCTTCACTACATTCGCTAGAAGTTATGAGAGGCTAGACCCAGGTCTTCTTGACAAAACACTTGCTTTGGATGTTCGTGCATTACCATGCACTTGGGAAGAATACGAACTTATGACCACTAAATTTCCCAAAATTGCTGCTACTGAACTGATAGCAAACGAGAAATCTCAAAGGAGCAAGCTGCCCTCAGAAGACTAATCACTTCATATCGTAAGCCTCCTCATTCTGTTTTCCTGAGCATGAGTTGCAAGAGCTCACGCAGATGGCAAGCTCGCCTTCCACATTCTTGCAGTAGTGGTTTGCTCTGAGAATCCAATGGGAGAAAAAAGGTTGCCGGATAATGACCAATGCTGAGCAATGCAGGGCAGTTAAAACCATCGAATATGACCCTACTTATGTGGCACCTATCTTGTTTAGGGTTTTGGCCATCACCCGCAACCAGCATTTAGACGACCATGTGCTCGCTCACCCTTACATTGACCAATTCCTTACGGAAGAGTAATTACATGTTGCAAGCCGCCTTAATACTGGAGATCTCTTTCACGATGACTTGACCTACATCTCCCAAGTCTCCATCCAACCATCTGCTCTTGATTGTCATGCCCAACTCGAATACAATCCAAGCTTCTATGATTGGTTATTGGCTAAGTAAGTCAATCCACGAAAAACAGCATTTTCCTCATACTTCCTGTGCTAATCCTAGGAAGGATTCCTTGAAAGATCTAAGACAGGGGGGGAGCAACGTGAGCAAGAGCAGAGCAAAATGAGAGTCAACAAAATGAGAGTCATGCTATCTAGCAGAATGTTATGATTAATTGAGTTTCAATGGAAGATACTGCAAAAGGGAAAACAATAGCAATTGCTGCTGTGAGTCTATCTCTAAAATTCGAGCCTCTAAGCAAGTATACCAATTTTTGACACATACATTTTTCTCTCAAAATTGAGTTTTGTTAGAAATAAGCCGATTTTTAAGCATTAATGTTGGCAGGGTGTATTGACAAGTAACCACCATGGCAAGACAAGACAAAGGGGACAAACTCCCATTTTCTGAAGAAGAGATGACCAAGTTCGGCATCAGCGTCAAGACATGAGGATTCAATCAATTCACCTTCAAGCACACACTGAACCTGGATGAGGCCATCTTGTAGGAACCTGCAGTCAAAGAATTGGTGGACAGATGCCACCTCCACAAGTATGTGGAAAAGGTGGGGCAAGCCATGGATTACGGCATGTGTGCTGAATTTCTAAGGAACTTTGACAAGGGCAAGAATTGTGGCACTGTCACAGTGAGGACAGGGGAGCAGGAAAGAAGAGTTGAAGTGCCCCTCAATGCAGCAATCGTAGAGAAGGCCTTGGGGCTCGTACCCAAGAAAGAGAGGCAGTCGAGAAGGGATGTTTACGCCATGCTGGGGGTAAAGAAAGAAGAGGTGTACACAGTGGATGGAATCAGCTTGGCTGACATCCCAGATCCAGCAGTGAAGGTGCAAGCGAAGATGATCCACACACTCTTCTCGGGCCAAAGGTACAACGCATTGATGAATAGGATCGGGGTCCCGTTGTTAGAAAGCATCGCAGCAGGAGTCCCTGAGGAGGTAGACTGGAATGGGTTCGTGCAGAAAATCATTCAAAGCTCAGCTGCCCTTGATCTCACTCCAGTGGAAGCACCAGCAGCAGGAGAATCCCCTGCCTCAACAGCATGCTCCACAAGGAAGAAACCTACCTCAAAGGCGGCCACAATTACATATGGTGGTGTTTTGACAGCCATCATAGATGAAGCAATGAAGGATGCTGGAGTCATGGAAGAGCAAGCTGCACATCAAAGCCCACCTCACCACGGAGGAGAAGAATCAAGTGAAAGAACGATAAGTGACAAGGGAGAATAGGAGGTGCCACCTACACAAGCAAGCAAACCAGAAGGACAAAAGAAAGGGGACAAGAGACAGAAGGGAAGGAAAGAGGAATTAAGCAAAGAAGAACGACCTGAAATCAAGAGGGCTCAAAGAGAGTCTAGGAGGGCTGAGGAAGAAAGAAGGAGGAAAGAGGAGGAAGAGCTTGCAAAGATAAGAGAAGAATCAAAGAAGGCAGAAGAGGACAGGAAAAGAAGGGCGGAAGAAGAAGCTGAAGAGCAGAGACTGAAGGAGCTAGCCGAGTTGGCAGAGGCTAAACGAAGATCTGTGGAAGAGACCCACGGGGATGGAGAGCTCAAACCTGTGAGCCCCCGTCATAAAGCCGAAGCTAGTTCAAGTGTGGAAGCAGCTCCAGTGGTAGTTGTAGGCAAGGGCAAGTCCCTACTACATCCACTTCCTTCCTTTTTTGTGCCTGCAACGACTGAAACCACGACTACAACCACCACACAACCCACACCTCCCCTCGACACGGCACAGCTAATGAACATGATGCAAATGCTAGTGAGCAAAGTGGCCGAGATCGTGCCAGGAACCGGATTAAAAAGGCCTGCTGCCGCCCGCAGATGCAGAGTCACGGCAAGACCCTAAAAGACAAAGGCTGGAGGCATCAACCACTACACCCCATACTCCCATGCATGCCGACACTAACTATGATGCATATGTGGCTGAGCTACTGGCACAACTAGACAAGGCGAAGGAAGAAAATAAAGTGGCCTTGATGGAGCTAGAAAAAGAAAAAGAAACGTCAGCTGCTCTTAGGCTAGAAGTCTCAAGGCAGGGAGCCAACCGACGAAGAGAAATCAAGGCCCTGCAGGACCAGCTAGTAGTAAAAACAAAGGAAGCCCAGGACAACGAAAGCCGCCTTAGACAAAGGCTGGAAGACGAAGAGCAGAACCTGGTGGCAGAGCAAAGGAGTCTAAAGCTACTAGTGCAGCAATACAATGATCTATAGCAAAAGGTCGCTAAGTGGAAGCGCTAAGACAGGAGGTTCAGGAAGGCGAAGCCAGTGCATCAAAAGAACATACCATGGAGCTTTGTTTGTGGCAGGAGCTAGAAGAACAAAATAGATTAATAAGTGAAATCGAGTTTCTGAAGAGTGAAGGGCCAGGAGTCTCAGCAGCAGAAGCAAAATGCCTACAAGATGAAGCGCAAAGATTGGAGACCTCCTAGGAAGATGTAGAGGCCCTCATGGCCATGGTTTTCAATCAAAAAAGGTTATTCCTGCTGAGATCCAAAGCCAAGAGCAGCTGGTGCAGGAAAAATCAGAAGTACTGGCCGAGGTGCACCAAAGGCTCAGCATTGTAGATCAAGCCAAAGGGATTGCTGAAGAGTAGCTGGCTCGGAAGTCAAGAGAAATGAACCAGTTGTGGTTTTTAACAAATGAGCAGCAACAGGTAGAGACCACCTTGGCGAGCCAACTAGAGAAAGAGAGAAAAAGGATGCAGGAAAGAGCTATGGATTGGGAAATGAATAATTTTGACAGGGTGAGAGACTTGATCGAACGCTTGGCAGTGATGGCAGGATGCGAAAGGTGCTTGCAGAAGCCCGAGTTGAAGTTGCCAAAATAACTACTAAAACATAGCGGTAGGCCTTCCTCAACACGGTACTCCATGTCACACAAGCTGAGGGCGATGATCCAGTGGAAAAGGTGAAAAGAAAGTTGGAGCTGACCTCCCGAGCTCTAAGATATAGTCTTCAAGAGTAGAAGCTCCCAACAAGTACAGGGATCACTAAGGAGCAACAATTCCACTACTTACGCTGTAGGAGCCTTTCCACTACTGAGCTCAAGGAGCTAGGTTTTGAGGAGCATGAACAGCCACCACCACCACCGCCCATCATCCCATCTGTGGTTGAGCGACATGTCAAAGAGGGTCCGGATTTCGAGCAAGGTGATGAAGAAGAGCAACAAAGAATGCCGAGTCTGCCTCAACCCGATCTCCCACAGGAAGAACTTGCAGATGCCCATCTGCCTGAGCGTATAGTCAAAGCAAGGAGGAGAAGACAAGAATTAGCTGAGGAGGCCCAACGTCGAGCACGCACAATTCCAAGACAACTTCCTGAAGAGCCCATGCCACTAAGAGGTGATGCACATCCTGTAGACTGGCCCCAGGAGTTGGTCATCTGGCGTCAGCGAGAGTTCTTGAAAAGGCCGTTTGAACTCTCATTTGCTTTCCCATGCTCTCTGGACCGGGCCCTGCCTCTAGGAGTCTTAGCCAAGATCAAGGATCTGGCTAATGAACTTGCAAACAGGTGGATTGAAGAGAGGAGCCTGATAACTAGGTGGCGACAAGAACCACAGGATTGCTGGGAAGATAAGGTCAATCTAGCTCCCAAAACCATCCAAGGCTACGAGGCACAGCCGAAATGGCGGAGGAGGATTTGGGACACCAATTTTGATGCATGGACCGCCTTTTGCAGTTCACTCCCCGAAGAGCACAATGATCCTATCTACATGCTCTACCCCCGTAGGCATGGAGTGGACTATGATAGAGACTTGCATGGGGATTACGACTTCCCAAAATTATATAATGTAAATGCTAGGAGCCCTGAGGAATGCTTAGTGTTTAGGTTAGAAGATATAATTCCTTCTATAAATCGTTTCCTTGCAGACTTCTCTTCCTGCCCAGATCCAGCGTTTTTGACCACTTGTAATTACCTCAGACTTATTAAATTCCTGCTACTCCAAAAACCCACAGCAGAGGAAGCCCATCTCCCCCACTCTTCTTTGATATCAACCTAGGAATAGATAGTAGAGCTATGACTAGGTTAATGATGCGGGCTACTCTCCTTCCTTCCTTCTATCTAGAGCTCTTAGAAAATATAAGTGACACCCGCTTCACAAGGTGTAATCACCCTTTCTTGTCAACTACTCCTCTGAGAGCTAAGGCCGATATTAAAGAATACCTACAAAGTCGTGCATTCTTATCTCAATGCCTGCGACCGCCCCGTGATGAAATGGGTGTGATATGCCTTGACAATTGTACTCCCTCTCTCATTCTCAAAAAAAAAAAAAAAAGCAAAGAGAGAAAAAGCCACAAGGAAACAAAGACAAGGTTGACTGGAGAGAAAGACAAGACCAAAAAATAGCAAAGCTGAAAGATGAATCTACTACTAAGCAAGTCAACAAGGAGAACACTTCACATGTGCTTGCAGTCTCCCTTCATTGTTATTGTGCACCACACTCACTGCATCTAGGTTTGTCCCTAGCCCCTTCCCCACTTCACACTTAGGGCACATCAAGGGCAGGACTTTCAGACATGTCACCCTAAGACTTGCACCGCACCTCCAACGACACACGAACTGGGTCCTCAAGTGTGGGACATTACCAAGGGCTTGCCCAAGGTTAGACCCATCTCCCAGTTCCACTAGCACGGGCACCATGCACTACATAGTGAGACAGACACACCCCCTAGGAAGTGCACAACTTTTCTTGCAGGTTATGTTCGTGTTTCAAGAACTGGATGCTTGGCTGAAGAAGATCATCCACTACATCCTCCAAAGTCAAGGAATTTTTCCATGAGTCGGACATGACTCCATTACTGCAACTTCAGGAGCTTTGCTGCAAAGGTTTAAATGGCTCAACGGATTTCATGCTGCCAATCATCCGCCTACTGATGGCTGCCATGACTGAACCAAATCAAGCAGAAGGAAAACCCAGTGATGGATTTGCCATTGGCATAGATCTTGGAACCTCATCATCCAATGATCCATGCCCAATGCCTCAAGATCTACAGATCGCTTATTGATTCCACAAGCCTGAAGATATTCAACTCAAAACTGAAGACCTTCTACTCAAAGACAAGGATCTTCAATCAAGGCAACGGATTTTCAAGGCAAACAGCGTTCGGGGGGTTTCTCCAGAATAAATCCCTCCAATACCATTCTCCTAAGGGATTGCTTATTAATCAAGCGTTTCTGTTGACCAAAGGATAACCGGCTACCTATTTTCCACCAGCCAATTGGAACCTCTATCAACGGTCACAGAATGGGAGCCACAACTGTGTGTGAAATCCCGAGCATTTTCATGAAGTCTAAAGCACGCCGGAATCTCTCCTGGTCATTGTCATCAAACTCCATTACCTCTCATTCACAAGCATCAGTGTCATCTTCCCACCAGTTCCACCTAGCAACAGCATCATCCATCCCACTACTATCCACCACAGTGCCATGGGACTGGCACTTGGCTAGGAGGGGGGTAATGTTTACCGCAGCATAGAGGAGCGGGAAATGGAAAAAAGAAAATAGCAAAAGGCGCAGGACAAAAGGAAGAAAAAGGCACCTTAACCGGTAACCAGACCCTGAAAAAATTACAAGCATGGGCACGACCCTCAGGAAGTCTTAGTCGCCCAAGGAAAGTAAAAGAGTAAAAAGCGCATCATTAAGTGTGAAAGCGCTCCCGAATCCTTGTAAAAGAGCGCCAAGCTCACTCCTGTGCAAATTGTATGCATTAGTTGAGAATAGGATAGATTAGAACTGTGGGAAATGATAAATGGGCCTAGGCTAATGGCCAGCCATGTAAAAAAGAGGAAAAGGGGATGACCGCCCAAAAGGGATTTAGGGTTTTGTATATAAAGTTGAAAAGTGAATGAGAAGCTCATTCTTGTGTGTGGCCAAAGCTTCTTCTTCTTCCTCTCTTGTTTCTTGCATTCTTGCTTATGCTTGAGAGAGGGATTGAGAGAGTGTGAGGGAGTGAGGGAGTGATTGTGTGAGAAGCTCTCCATCTTCTCTCTTCATCTTCCCCTCCTCTCTTCTCTTCTCTTGTCTCGCGCGTGGCTATGGAGGATGAAGCTCATGGGAGAGGGATTGAGGTTGCTTGAGGTTGCTTGAGCTTGCCTCAAGGATCGTGGAGCTACCAGTGTGCAAGAAAGAGGAGGGCACTCGATCGAGCATCAAGGTAAGCTCACTACACCCGTAAGGTAGGCATTGCGCGTCAGCTATGTGAGAGGTAGCCATGGCCGCTCGGTTCGAAACACTTGAGCAATAAGTGGTCCGTAGGTCTCGGGGTAGAGCTTGTAGCTCCCCTTCAACTTCTAAGAAAAATAAAACATATTGCATGTGCATCAACTATAAGCTCGAGGAAGTTACTATATATATATATATATATATAAGGGAAGTTACTATATATATATATCCTCTACATCAAGTACGTTCAAGACCTATTTATAAATATCATTATCTGTGAATTTTTCCTAAATAAAACATAATCCTTTTCTATTCAATCTGTAAATAACACCTTTATATTATGTCTTTTTGTATGTAAAAAATGTATAAAGATGGTATTTTAAAATTACCTTATTTTGAACCCATGTGATACACACATATATTCATGAGTAACTTACCTGAGATATATATCCTCTACATCACGTGCATTCAAGGCCTATTTATAAATATCCTTATCTATTAATTTTTATTGAATAGAACATAACCATTTTCTATTCAATCTGTAAATAATCCCTTTATATTACACCCTTTTTATGTAAAAATTTTATAAAAATATTATTTTAAAAATAATTTATTTTGAATCCACGTGATACACATATATATTCAGAAGTAACTCACCCCAGACTATAGGATACTTAATAAAGTCATTATGAAAAATCGGTATCATATACTCCATGTTGATGATTTTCTAGATAAAATTGATGCCAGGAGACATATTTCACGGTGGATTCTGTGAGGTTTACGGTGGATTCCATAAACTTTTATTATCGAGGCTCATACACAAAGTGGATTCTTTGTGCGAGAAGTCGATGCCTATCTTTCTCAAGCATTTTGTTAATTTTATGTGTACATGGGTGATTCCATAGCGATTGATTCTGCAAAATACATATTTAATTAATAAACGTTTATGAGTTTAGAGTGCGCACTCGTGATAAATTAAGGTTAGGATTGATTTCTAACCTATTGATTTATTTATGTAGCTGAAGACTGCTAGGTATTCACTTTTGTCGGTTCAACTGTATTATTTTACTAACGATTGTGAATGCTTCAGTTGATGTGTAGAGATAGCAGTAGTGGCAGTGGAAAGCATTGGAGGATAGCGTGTATTCGAGTTATCATCTATATTTTGATGGGTGCATACCTTAGGCATGGCGCTTATATTTTGTCGCACATATTTATCAAGGCGTTTGATATTTATTTATTATTTTTGTATATGCATGGGCGCATGATTTAGATATTTGTATTTGGACATTGTATTGGGTATGCCTGACTTCTTAGGCGCTCGCCCATTAGCTTTATTCTCTATTTGGCACAAAAGTAAACTCAAAAGCTAAAGCGTGCTATTTTGTAATTTGGGCTATTATTTGAGCTTGAAGATGATTAATACAAAAAAAATACATGCTTTGTGGAGCGCTCACACAAGGCATGGGGGGAGATTGCACCCAATTGGTCTCTTATTCATGTCGTGCAAGCCTTCTACATTGATTTGTGTGCAAAAAGTAGAGTTCTTTTGTTCTTGGGGACCTTCCGACGCTCACTACGTGCGCTTACGGCATCCGATCTGTGCACCAGTAGTATCAGAGCAAAGTTGAGATCGAGAGCTTTTAATCGCTTACCATCTTGCGCGAAGGTGGATCTCCTAGAACGATCGAGCTCTACAGTCAGTTTCATCGTGAACGGTCGATACCGGTGACTTCCTGGCAGTCAAGAACCCCTATCTGCAGCCTCTGATCGTGAAGGACCGGCCTGAGGAGGCGGAGGACCACTTCTAGATCTCCTTCTTCAAGACGTTTTTTTTTTAACAGTCACAGTAAGCTCCATAGCTACAAAGTTAAAAAGCTTTATCTCAAAGTTCATTAAGCTTAGTAATAAGCTTAATAATAAAGCTTAAAGCCCCACAAAATTGACGTCTATGAACGCGACACCTCAGTGTCAGAATCGGCGCAAAAAACACCCCCCCTCCAAAATCAAATTCGTGATCAGTGATTTCATAAAGCTTAGTCACATAAGCTTCTAAATCATCTAAGTAATCTCCAAGTTCATCAAGTTCTTTTACTTCTGCAAGTCCTGCAAGTCCACAGAAGTCAAAACAGACTTATCTCAATTACTCCCATAAAGACTGTTCCTGTGGTGCAGAAGCACAGAAACATGGAATTGTTCTTTGGAAGACCATGTTCCTATTTGCAGACTTGCTGAACCAGTTTCAGAAAACGCAGAAGGTCATACACAGTTCATACGTAGTTTCTACAAAGACTACGAACACCGCAACCGCAAAAGAGAAAGACCGTAAAAGCCAAACAAAAAATTATAAGCCTTGTATACCCGACTTTGAGCTACACTCATCCCGCTAATCAGATTTCGAGAGTGTGAGGTCTTTTGGATTTTACAGGATGACGGAACAAAATATGGATGATTTAATAGCTGAAGGTAATTTACCCGAACCAACGATGGTACAAAAATTGGATTTAATTATGATGCAGCTTGATGAAGAATGAAGAGCCCAACAAGCTTTGCAAGCTCAATTGGCCAATTTGCAACGATCTACCACCGACATAGATGGACCGCAACCCGAAGATCTTATTCGATGTACCATCGATGCGACGCTTGAAGCTCAATCCATCCACAAAGAAACAAAGATAAGTAAAAGAAACTTCAAATTTCGTACTTTCAATGGATCACGAGATGGAAAGACTGTACTTGCATTTATCAGTCAGTTTGATTATTACTTTCATGAAGAGACATACGCTAAGAAAGACAAAATTAAATGTGTCACTAATCATTTAGTCGATCGAGCATCTCTATGGTGGACTGTGGTTCGTAAGAGCATTGATTGTCCCACTACCTAGGAGAGTTTCCAAAAGAAGTTTTTGCAGAATTTCCTTCCTCCTCAATTCCATGAAAAAGCCATAAAGCAATGGGACCTTCTTCAGCAAAGAGAACGTGAACCTATTTCCCAATACACTGAACGTTTTTGGAATGCCTACTGCAATTACGCATGCTCGAGGATGTACCTGACACGACTCACAAACGCAAGTTTATGTCTGGCCTACTTGGACATTACTATGCTGAAGTCAATATGTTCAAGCCAACAACCCTTGAAGATGCAATTTCTTTGGCTCATGACACTGAAGACAAGATTCGAGGAAGAGACAAGCGTCCACATCAATTTCAAGCTAATGGTAACTATGGTTCCAAACAATTCAATTCAAATTTTAGAAGATCCAATCAAAGTCGTTTTCTTCTATCTACATTCCGTAAGTCTTGGACACGACCACCTGCTTTGCCATCAAATACCAATCCAAACCCTAAGCCATCCTCACAACCAAATCCCAATATTCCTAAACTTCTTGCCATTACTAACAATGTATCTAAAGCCAAACCTATAGTTTGTTACAAATGCCATCAACCTGGACATCTACCAGCCAATTGTCAATCGAAAAAGCCACCTGTCCATATCAATTATCTTGGAGCAATGGAAGATGTAGAACGTGAGAAAATACCTGACTTTACGGAAGATGATGACAACATTGGTACTACTTCAGATACTTTGCCAGGTATGCCAACTCCACATTCTTTATTGACAATGAAATGTTTAGTGCATAGTAAAGAAAAGATTATTTTGCATGATGATGGTAGCACACATGATTTTATTTTTGCAAAGTTAGTGAAAGAATTGAATTTACAAACTGTTTCTATACATTACCGCATTAAAGCAACATTCCTAGGCACAAGATATAATGGAACACAAGAGGTGCATAACTTAGAAATTAAAATTGGTGAATACACTGAACGTAGAAATTTTCTAGTTGTACCTTTGCACTCTAGTGATATTATCCTAGATATGCCTTGGCGTCACCAGCATAATCCTGACATAGATTATTCTATGCATTCAATTAAAATTTATTTTCAAGGAAAACAAATCACATTGCATTGTATGCACTCTTCTAATAATTTTCCACTGCTTACTCATACTCAAGCTAAACGTGCATTACGTAAAAGTAGTAAATCTTATTTAATTTGGGTAAATGAACTTCAAGTTAAAGAAAAACATATGCATCCTAGGCATAAACAATTTCTTGCTCAATTTAAAGATTGTTTTGCTGATGATTTACCACCTGGACTACCACCTTCACGTCTTGAAGATCACAAAATAGATTTAATTCCTGGTACACAACCACCATGTAAAGTACCATATATGCATAACCAAATTGAATAGAAAGAAATTCAAAATCAAATAGAGGAATTGCTTAACAGAGGATTAATTAGACCTAGTAGTTCTCCATTTGGCGCACCTGTTTTATTAGTAAAGAAGAATAATAATACTTATCGCATGTGTATTGATTATCGTGCCCTGAATAAAATTACAATTAAGAATAGATATCTGATTCCTAGGGTAGATGATCTTATGGATAAACTACAAGGTTCTGCCATATTCAGTAAGATAGATCTTAAATTTGGTTATCATCAAGTGAGATTTGATAAATCTGATATATTCAAAACTGCATTTAGAACACAATTTGGACACTATGAATTTCTAGTGATGCCTTTTGGTTTAACTAATGCACCTGCTACATTTTGTTGCATGATGAATCGCATATTCTTGAAATATCAGCATTGTGTTATAGTATTCTTTGATGATATTTTGGTATTTAGTAAAAATGAGAATGAGCATTATGAACATATGTCTTTAGTTTTCAAGTTGTTAAAAGATAATCAATTGTATGCTAATCTAGAAAAGAGTGAATTCTTTCAAATAGAAATCGAATATCTAGGTCATATTGTTTCATCAGAAGGTATTAAGGTTGACCCTAAAAAGATAGAAGCAATTTTAAAATGGCCTATACCCAAAAATGTGCATGAGTTACGTTCTTTTCTAGGTCTTGCTAGTTTTTACAGAAAGTTTGTGCAAAATTTTTCATTACTTGCTTTACCTTTGACTAAACTTTTAAAGAAAGGTATTGTGTATAACTCGACTGATAATCAACAAAAATCTTTTGATTTATTGAAATATGCATTAACCCATGCTCCTGTATTACAACTACCTGATTTCAATAGACCATTCTTTTTAGTAGTTACTGATGCTAGTGGATCTAGAATAGGAGCCGTACTTATGCAAGATAATCATCCCATAGCCTACTCTAGCTATAAACTAAAACCATTTGAACTTAAATATTCTACATATGATAAAGAATTGCTAGCTGTAGTACAAGCCTTACGTCAATGGAAACATTACTTAATGGGTTCTGAATTTATGATTAAAACTGACCAACAAAGCATTAGACATCTCCTTAGTCAACCCCAAATATCTGACAGACATATTAAATGGGCAGCTTTCATTCAAAGTTTTCATCCCTTTATACAGTATCAACCAGGAAACGAGAATGTAGTAGCCGACGCTTTGAGTAGAAGGCCGACAATTCATAATATTTCCGTGATATCATTTGATTCTCTTATCCCTATGAAAGATACTTATCATCAGGATATTACTTTTCAAGTTGATTGGAATAAATTAGTTGCAAATAATTGGATTCCTATTGATTCACTGTCTTACAATAATGGATTCATGTTTTATGAAAAAGAGATTATGTGTGATAGTTCCATTTAGATCATTTGTTTTGAATGAGATTCATTGTCCTCCATATCAAGGTCATAGAGGTATTATATCTACTTTGCGTACATTGACTGAAGATTTTTATTGGCCACATATGGACACTGATGTATCTAACTTTGTTTCTGAATGTTTAGTTTGTCAAAGGGTTAAAAGACACCATGGTAAACAGTATGGTTTACTAATGCCCTTATCTATTCCATCACGACCATGGAAACAAATTTCTATGGACTTTATTACTGGTTTACCTAACACTAAAGCTAATCATGATATGATTTGGACTATTGTAGGCAGGTTTAGCAAACAAGCATATTTCATTTCATGCAAGAAAACTTTAACTGCATCTCAAGCAGCTCAATTGTTTTTTAAAACTATTTTTACTAATCATGGTTTACCAAAATTTATTATTTCTGATCGTGATTCTAGATTTTGTAATAATTTTTGGATTACTTTGTTTGCTAACTTAGGAACAAAGATTGATTTTTCATCTGCATTTCATCCTGAAACAAATAGTCAAACAGAAGCTACTAACAGTACTATTTTAGATCTTTTACATGCTTACACTATTTCTAAACCACACACATGGGATATACATCTACATTTACTTCAGTTTGCATATAACAATACACCACATACAGCTACAAAGAAAGCACCATTTGAAGTTATTTATGGTTATAGATTGCCTATACCTGTTGCATCACTATCAAATAAAATTCAGACTGCTGATGATATTGCTAACATGCACGCTACTATCTTTGATGAAGTTAAAGATATGATTGCCAAAGCCCAGCAATCATATACAAAACAAGCCAATAAGAAAAGATAGGCCATGAATTTCAAAGTTCATGATTATGTTTGGTTACCCATAGAAAAACATAGATTACAAAGTGTAGATAAACACCCAGTTGTGAAATTAGCACTTAGATTCTATGGACCATTCAAGATCATACACAAAATCAATGACAATGCATTTAAACTAGAATTACCACCACATTGGAAAATTCATAACACCTTTCATATTAGTTTATTACGACCCTTTAGAGACCAATTACATGTACACCCTGTCTATGAAAACCCACCTTGGTTAGATGAAGAGACTGAAATCCTTGAGCCTAAAGCTATTATAGATACTGACTTTATGACCACTAGAACTGGCTGTAGATATTCTAGATATTTGGTCAAGTTTAAAAACCATCCTGTTGAAGAGGCCCAATGGATGCACACTAGAGACTTAAATGATTTCCCCACTCTGTTAGCTTCACATTGAGATAATAGCAATTGAGGACAATTGCTATCCCACCCCGGGGGTATGATGCCAGGAGGCATATTTTACGGTGGATTCCGTGCCACGGTGGATTTCATGAGGTTTTATGGTGGATTTTGTAAACTTTTATTACCGGGGCTCATACACAAAGTGGATTCTTTGTGTGAGAAGTCGATGGGGATGCCTATCCTTCTCGGGCGTTTTGTTAATTTTATGTGTACATGGGTGATTTCATAGCAAGTGATTCCGCAAAATACATATTTAATTAATAAACATTTATGAGTTTAGAGTGCGCACTCATGATAAATTAAGGTTAGGATTGATTTCTAACCTATTGATTTATTTATGTAGCTGAAGACTGCTAGGTATTCACTTTTGTCGGTTTAATTGTATTATTTTACTAAAAATTGTGAATGCTTTAGTTGATGTGTAGAGATAGCAGTAGTGACGATGGAAAGCATTGGAGGATAGCGTGTATTCGAGTTATCATCTATATTTTGATGGGCGCATACCTTAGGCATGGCGCCTATATTTTGTCGCGCCTATTTATCAAGACGTTCGATATTTATTTATTATTTTTGTATGTGCATGGGCGCACGATTTAGATATTTGTATTTGAACATTGTATTGGGTATGCCTGACTTCTTGGGCGCCCGCCCATTAGCTTTATTCTCTTTGGCACAAAAGCAAACTCAAAAGCTAAAGTGTGCTATTTTGTAATTTGGGCTATTATTTGAGCTTGAAGATGATTAATATAAAAAAAATACATGCTTTGTGGAGCGCTCACACAAGACATGGGGAGAGATTGCACCCAATTGGTCTCTTGTTCATGTCGTGCAAGTCTTCTACATTGATTTGTGTGCAAAAAGTAGAGTTCTTTTATTCTTGGGGACCTTTCGATGCTCACTACGTGTGCTTACGGCATCCGATCTATGCACCAAAAATAAAGGAAGATTCAATCTTTAGCAAAATTTATTTAAAGTTTGGATACCATCAAATTAGAATGGACATTGTTGATATTGTTGAAACTACTTTTTGCACACAATTTGGACACTATGAATTTGTCGTTATGCCTTTCAACTTAACAAATGCACCTGCAACCTTTGCTAAGTTAAATGCAATTTTTACTAATTATTAGCATTTTTTCATTGTGTTTTTCAATTATAGGTTTATTTTTAGTACATCAGAAAGAAAACATGAAGAATGTTTAAAAATAGTTTTTTATTGACTAAAATATAATCACTTTTATGCTCATCCTATAAAAAGTATATTCTTTCAAGAACAAATTGAATATTAGGTCATATTGCTATAACTCGTCACCATCCAATAACTCGTAATAACAATATATGTAGCTTTGGGTATCGTTATTACCCAAAGCATCCCTCCCTCTTATGGCCTTATGCTCCATACATACTTCCGTTGATTATATGTAGCTTTCTTTGGTTGCATTTCTCCTTCATTGTATGCGACTCTCATTTAGCAACTTTTATAGATAGTTTTTTCTATTTTTGTTCATCTTTCTTATCATTCAATGTAACTATGGAATGTCATTCTGTCATTATACTTGTTTGAAAATTCAATCAATCAAATCCTTCTTCCTGGAAAATCATGATGTATGATTTCTGGGTAACAATTGTATATTCCATTTGTAAATAAATTATGGAACAATATTTAGCCCATTTGGCTAGAAAGTGGTAGGGTTGCATGCCTTGCCACACCCAAAATTTTATCTTCTTTGTATAACCATCGCTATTTGTGTCAGAAATTAAACCTATAAGTATTACTATTTGTATATGTATCAGCATCAGTATATTCATAGGTATCAACGTCGCTATATAGCAACTTTGGTACCAATACATATATCGATGCAAATAGTAACAATTTTGTAGCAAGGCAAACACCAATGTTTATAGCAACAATAGGGTGAATTTTTGCATGAATAATTTCATCGGTTTAAACATCAATATTGGGTCTATATACTATAGTGATGTTCACATTCACATTCATTTTAAAACTCACTAAATGTGGTTCTAAATATGTCCACATTCATATTTACACTCACATAGTTAAAGTGTGAATGTATATAGAATAGGCACCATCAATTTACATGCTTAAATATCGAACTAGTTGAGCAGTTAATTGCATGACTAGTTGCACTATTAGTTGGATATGTTAGATGGTATACATATCACACAATTTACTAAATTAATCACATATACACAAATACACTACTACACACGTACAATTCACATACTACATCACAACTCACTACACATCACACTTCATCACACACATGATCTATCTCACAATAACACCCATGGCACATGCACATAGCACACCACACACTACATATACACACATTTATTGACCTAGTTTCAAACACCTGATCCAGTTACACTCACATGTCTCACACTCTTCGTACTCTTGGTGGTCTCTTGCAACTTCGAGCAATTGGGCTATGTACGCAAGATAATTAACATAATCTTCCCTAGTCCATGGTTCCCTTTATACAAAAGAACCTATATTAACATTTAGTATGTTACTACGTCACCTGGTAAAATATTTTTAACATTAAGGATGCTATTCGTAACCCTCTACCAATTATCTATTTGTACTAATCATATTATTGACTAGCTATAAGATGGCCAATAAGGCTAGGTCTATTTTTTGGATAACACCTCCTAGAAGATTCATTACTCCTAACCAAATTAAAATTCGATAAGAGGACCCATGAAAAGCCCAACTTTAGTTCAAACTATGGGAACCAAGGGACACAACCTATCTCTCAATAATTTGTTACACACACACACACACAGGATTCTCCTCGTTACCATTTTCCCTTCTTTTTCCTTTCCCTCCCATTTCTTTGGGTAACTTAAACACTTTACTATTTGCATGAAAAAGAAAGCCAATGTTCACTTTCTCAAAGCCATTTTTAGCTACCTTTCCCTCTCACTTGCATGCAACCCTCTCTTTCTCAATTCTCTCTCTCTCTCTCTCTCTCTCTCTCTCTCTCTCTCTCTCTCTCTCTCTCTCTCTCTCTCTCTCTCTCTCTCTCTCTCTCTCTCTCTCTCTCTCTCTCTCTCTCTCTCTCTCTCTCTCTCTCTCTCTCTCTCTCTCTCTCTCTCTCTCTCTCTCTCTCTACACACACACACACATCATCATCATCATCCTATCCCCCATGCCAGTGAAATGCAAAGCGCTTATGGCCCATATTACTGCCTTGAAGCACAGCAAAACGGCTCCAAGGGCCATCATTACTTGATGACTTCTTTCGGGATTGATGGCCCATATACCCCTTTGTGCTCGAATGATCTCACCTTTCTCCTCCTTGGTCAATTTTATGAAGTGCTACCCTACACAAAATGGCAATAGCACTGACAAGGAGCGTTGTCAAAACCATAGCTTGTCACATGTTCTTAACGTGTGGCAAACTTGCCACACATTTTTAACAACATCTCTATTTGCTACAAAATCACTATATACTAATAGCAATCACCAAACACATTGCCCTTGATTATGCCACTAATAGCTACATAAAGGTTCCTTAACTAAAAAAACTTTGGTTGAGCTATTGGAATCCCCATGAGATACAAGGCCACATTAATGATAGAAATGTTGCCCCATTTATGAGCCTCTCGTATTCAAAATATACTTGATAAACATTAATAATTTGCTAAAATCCAATGGTCCAAATAAGGTTTTACACCACCAACCATCATCACACGAATGAACCAATTATGCATCTCTAGTTGATGTTGTTCAATCCATGACCACATATGCTTGTCCATTTCAAATGGCTTGATTAATTTCTCAATTGTCATGTCTAGGTTATTAATACTATACTGAGCACTAGACTGATTCTTTGAATCTTATGCGTGTTTTAACCATAATGAATAGACAATACGATCATAAAAATGTCTCAATCACATACTTACATACTTATATCCTATGTGCGTGGATGGAGCCCCTAGATATGCTCCTCTAGATAATGCCCAAGTTCTTAATTGGAATGCATGTGGCTCCTTACAATGTTGCCATCTTAATGCTCATTCCACATCATGTATTTTTAAACATTTTGCTATATGTACTTTTTGGGGAAAAACTTTTTCATTGGCCTTGATCTAGGAAATAAATGTGAATGTTCCCTCTCTCAAATGAGGCTCAAGTAAAAAATAAATGGTGGAGGATCATAAAATGTATAGGAAAGGGGCATCATATGATTCTATCTAGACTTGGGACTCTTCTATCCTCTCTTGTATGCTTGTTGCATGTACATTAACATTGTTTGACTTTACACCTTTTGATTTGGCTTTTCATTTGCACATTTTGTAAGAGTTGATGCACTAATTGTATCCTCTCTTCAAATGTTGCTTGTTGTAACATGTGTTTAGGCAATATCTTTGCTACAATCAAAATCTCACCCATGATACACCTAATTTTACTATACCATGTCTTGGATATTTAAAATTCTACATGGGAATGCCCCATGAAAGTACTTAAATGTATGCATTGATAAGTTGGTAATGAATTGGTCATATGTTCTCTTATCAAATTTGTCAAGGACTACTCGAAGGTGACACTCATTGAACTCATATAAATATTGACATACAATTTCACTCATGTATTTTCTTTGGCTCTTTGAGATGATGATATCATCACTTAGCATTTTTTAAAATGTGATTATTTAATTTATGTGATGTAAAATAATAATAATAATAAAACATCATGCTCAAAACATTGTTAGCTCAAAATATATACATGCACTGAAATAGTCTATTCTCTAATACATTTTTTAAAAAAGGTTTTAATGTTCATATGCTAGTAATACCGAGTCGAAAGAAATATTTCCTTTTTGTAAGACTCAAATCACATAAAATTGACGAGGATTTTCGATAAGCTATATTATCTATCTGAGTACAAGCCTCTAACGCAATACATACAAGCAATCCTAAAACATAATTATGTCTGAAGTGTGAGGTAAGCCTTAACATACACAAAGTCATATTATTCTAATGTTGGTGTAATTTCTTTTTGGAGTGAGAGAAGCAAGCTTCAATTCACACACAAGGATGGAGCTACCAAAGGCTTTACTAGTGAGAACTAAGGGAAATCTTACACATATCATGAGTGTAAGTACAAGCCTCTAACACAACATGAGTACAAGTACCAAATTTTGACTTTTTTCCCATAAAGTGTGAGCTAAGCATTGACATTTGAAGCAACAATAGTTTTATTGCCCAATCATAATATTGGAGTGTGAATAAATCTTAAGCACTACCAATGATAATAATTAGGCATATCACTTGTATTGTGAGTGTGAGTACTAGACTCTAACTCAATATAAGTACAAGCATCACAAAGTTTTTATTCATTTATGGAGTGTGAGTCAAAGCCTTTAACACACTCAAGAACGAAAGTTTGATTGCTTGAACTTATTACCACAATGGGAGTAGAAGTCTTGACTACTAGTAATAGTAAATTCAAACAAACAATATGCTTGAGAATTGTGTGGTGAGTATGAGTACAAGCCTCTAATACAACACAACATAATTGGCTAATCCTAATAACCCATCTCTATAGTGTGAGACAAGGCTCTAACACACATAGAAATTGGATTTAAAAATAAAATATATACTTTTAAGTGTGAGACAAAGATCTAACATTAAAAAGTATTTAAAAACTCAAAATAAAATGTAAATTTTAAGCTTATTAAAAATATATTAAAATAGTATAATTTCAAAAACTTTTAAAAAACACTCAAAATTTTACCTCTAATGTGGAAGTCGAAGTAACTATGAGATGATGATTGGAAAAGACAAGAGGAAGGAATCAGCAAATCACAATGCTTTTGAAAGGTTGAAATGGTTTCGAGCTGGTATTTATAGGTATTATTATTTTATTGAAAGAATTTTGATTAAAGAAAAGCCCAAATAACAGGATATTATTTGTATAGAAACCTTTATATTTGAGTCGAATAATGTTACCTAGGGTGGCATTGCTTGGGGATATAGCTTCTGTTGAGAAATCCATAAAGCTAATTCAAAAAGAGTGTTGGTTCTAAAGTTTATTAGGTTGTAAATGAACACTATCATGTTTCGGCAAAGGAAGCTCTATGACCTAGTCGAGTTTATCTTTGAGTTTAAAAAATGATACTTTGGTGGTATGTAGGAAGCTCAAAGTTGATGCTCATGTATTTAAGGTGATGTATCAAAGGCTAGTTAGCAGCCTAAGATTTTGGCTTATGCATGATGCATTATATAGCTTGACCACATTGTAAAAGTCCCATGCTTGCTTCACTTTTAGCTCTTGATTGTCCCTTTTTTTTTTTGCAATGCACTATGTTGCTACAAAACTATGATCCTAAAGTGATGGGATAAGTTACTTATGAATTTCATATAGAAATTTAAGAGATTTTAATGAGAGATGATAGGTGCCTCGTTATGGAATCATGTATCCTAAGCTAATTAGAGCTCTACAAAAGACTATATTTTGAGGAAGGTGATAAGTGTTAGCAGCATTAATTGAAGAAGTTGATCTTTGATTAACAAGTTGTCACTTGACAAGACACTTTTCTTTGAGGAAGATTAAGTGGTAGTTATAGGCAAAAGAAAAAAGCTATTGTGCTAAAGCCTCAATGAGAATGTCTACATCAGTGGTGGTTGACAAAGTACCCTTTCGCATTAGTAATGGCTTCCACACAGTTTTGGTACCTTAGTGCAACACTTGGTATGAATCTTTGCATGCAAGCCCAAATAGATAAACACCAACACAGAGAATTGATCAATGCAGAGAGCCTCTAGGCATGTCTAAACTACAAGTAGGCATTCTAGACACATAAGATGGACATAATTGAGGTAGAGTTGATGTTGCTACAAGACCAAAAGAGATATAATAAAGATATGTGAGTCTCTTGTCAGTAGGTGTGTTCCTGTAGTTTATGGACCATCCTCCTATGGAGGATGATTTCTATGAATGGTGAGATGCTACATACTAGGGAAAGGTAAATATTGTCCAATTAAGTTTGTGGGAAAAGCTTTTTACCTTGTTCTACTATCATCGAAATCAAAGTGTGCTTGGTTATTAGCTCAGTAGTCATGGTTCGAGTCAATCTTGTGTATACCCTACGATGGTGTTCCTCATTCTCTTCGGACAACGTGCTATAGCATGAATGTCAGGTGTTGCTCGCCAAGAAAAAACGATTGTAGCCATAGCCAGTCCTTTCTTCAAGCTTAATGTGTTAAGATGGCATCTCCTACTCAAAAGGCTACCAATGAGGAAGAGCCTAGCCAGTCATATGCAAATATTGCCACTCTATCTCTTCTCTTGGAAAGCAGAAGACAAAAAGCATCTCTTTTGGGAATGTGTCCACACAAGGAAATTATGGAATAGAATTGAGTGATTGTTACATGAAGCAAACCTTGAGAAACAATTTAGTGTGTCCATTGCCCTTTTTGCTAACTTTGGAAGTCTTGATGAAATCAGTCGGAAACAAATCTTTTGATTAATGTTGTGGTTTTTTAAGTTTATCTTTTGTTGGGGGGGGGGGGGGGGGGCGGGGGGTGGGATGACTGCACTTCTGGGAGAGGACATAAGAAACCTCCTCATAAATGGTGGAAACTATTAATCTTTGAAATTAGAGTGCTGATGAAGCAGTTTATGAGCTCTTGGATCTCCAGGCGTTCTAGCAAAGATGCCGCGCTGTAAGAACTTGTACTTTACCTTCTGATGAAATATGTAACTAAGCCGCATTACAAAAAACAAATTGAGTGGTAGCAACGTTAATTCACGAAGCTGAGTCGATTCATGAGGCCGAGCACGCGTCAATTTTATCAATTAACTTAGGCTGGAAAGATACAACAACGGATACCGCAACCATGACATTAATGTATGTACAAGAATTCTGTGCGGCCGGCCTAGACATCAACCGTAACAACAAACAATTAGATGATGATGAATCATAAAGGCATTCTGTTGAGATGTGGAGCTCATGGGGGAAGTAGATTCTCCGTCAGATGTGGGCTCAATCGCTGACAGGAAGAGCGCGAGTATTCCCTCAAGCTGGAGCTGGTGACGAAAGGGAACATACCGACGGATGGATCACGAACTTGAGTGGGAACAGAGCAAAGTACTGCAGTTGATGTATGGGAAAACAGATGATATGATCATGACGAGCAGACATTGCGGGTAATGGATAGGTAGCGGCTGCTGGGTGAGGGTGGGTGCCAGTGCATACGATATCAGGCTTTGGCAGTGAGAGAGAGGGGCGGGAGGAGGGAGGCTGATCGGTGGCTGGGACTTTGGAAGAGGGAGGCGAGGGGGAGGCTGGCGGGAGGCCGGGGTGGGGGAGGAGGAGGAGAAGGAGGAGGAGGAGGAGGAGGAGGAGGAGAGATAGAGGTAGCTGGATCGGCCATGGCGGGCGAGGAGAGGCTACGAGGGGCGAGGAGAGGCGAGCGCTCGAAGAGGAGCCGCAGGGAGGTGCGGGCCGTGTGAGGCGGCGGAGGGGAGGACGGGCAGGCGGCCGGAGATGGAGAGGAGGGCGACGTGGCGGCGGCGGTCATCAGCAGGAGCTGAGAGAGCGCAGGGCGAAGGGTAAGGCCCGGTGGTGGCGGCGGAGACGGGGGCGGCGACGCTGGAGGCACGCTGCCGCCGTCGACGGAGACCGCCGGGGACGACGAGCCGGAGGAGAAGCTCGTGGCGGTGGTGGTGGTGGCGGTGGTGGTGATCGTGAGCACGTCGCTGGGGGTGCGGCTGCGCATCCTCTTGTCGGTTTTACCGGCGCCGCCGGAATCGGCCGACCCCCCGCCGTGCGCTGCCGCCAGCTCCATGTCCTCCCTGGTCTCCTCCTTGATCGGGAACAGCAGGTGCAGCGCTGGCACGCCCTGATTGGCCCGCTGCTGCTGCTCCTCCTCTTCTTCATCCTCCTGCAACCTCTTTGCGGTGGCTGGGTAGCCCCCGAACGACCCCACGTACGCCGCCTCATACACGTACTCGCAGCTGCAGCACCCGCCGTCGCCATCGCGGCCATCGCCAGCTCCTGATCTTCGCCTCGGCCTCCTCCTTCCCATCCTCCCCTTCCCGCCCTTGCCTGTATTATTAAAATGCTCTCCCCTTTCAGCGCCGGCCCCTACCTTCTTCCTCCTCACGCACAGATACCACAGCTCCGCCCCCAGCGCCAGCACAAACAGCACGAATACCACACTCAGCCCCACTCCCAGCTCCCGCAATGGCCTCATCATCTTCGATGTCGCCCCCCCACTTTACCTACTGATCTTCCTGCTATACCACACCATCATCGATCCCATCAGCTCCTCTCCCGGTACCAATACATGATCATCATCGATCCAATACTCCAATTCCTCTTAAGTCTGTATACCCACCTATGCCCTCGCATTTCCGGTGTCAGCTGCTTCACGCTGGCCTCATCTCGACGCCCTCAAGAGCTGCATCCATGCATCATCCTTTGAAACAGATTCAATTATAACTTAGCCTTCGACAGTACCTTATCTATGCCCGAATCACGCCCGCATCATCATTCGCAACAGAAATGAGTTATAGCTTTGGATCCTTTGACACCTTATCTTCCTTGAATCATGCATGCATCACCATTTCCAACAGAAATGAGTTATAGCTTGGGGCCCTGGATCCCTTAGCTTGCCTTCAATGTCAGCTGATAGCTGAGTATTCTAGGATCTACTCATGCGAATTATGAGATAGATCTAGGATAATCATCCGCATACTGTAGCGCAGATGGACTGGTATACTGGACAATGCTTCTAGCAATAAAATGACAGCAAGCAAGAGAGGGATGCTGATTGCGGAAAGCCTTATCTAGCTCTAGTCTTGCTCTTCGTTCCACATTCTCAAGAGTGACTGAGAGGAGGAGCCCAGCCCATAATGGAGACAATAGATTAATTACTGTTGCTGCCGAGACCGTGCAGCTGCATTCATCTTATCAAATACCATTTTACCAAACACGCTCCAGTCACACTTTTACTGCTAAGCCTCCCAATTTTCTATTCATATCTCGAGTCGGCGCTTGCAGAAAGGGGCAATAAAACCCACTATTCTACAATGTCCTCTTAGATTCTGTGAGGTAAAAATGGAGATAGAAAGGACTCAGGAGGCTTCCGCCGCTCCGCTTTTGCAGACATACACGTCTGTATGAGCCTCTGACTCGAAAGGACGAGCGGGGTGGCCTCCTGAACAGGCTACATGTAAAGACTTTTATCTTACTCGCTGGACAAGGAAGAAAGAAATTTTTGAAAGCCTGGCGGAATATGGTTCCATACTTTAGCCATTAAAAGAGAGAGAGAGAGAGAGAGATTCTCTAGCCTGCACTGCAGTTCTTGTTTGGCTGCTCTCTTTGAGTCTTAAAGCACTTTTGACCACTAAGAACCCCGTCGCGACCCGCACCCAACGTGAACAAGATTAGTGGGGTTTTGCTAAAAAGTTAGAGGAGTTTTGATGTCACACCAACTTGCTTTAGGGAGCGGTGAACAGAGAGGATAACAAAATAAGTATTATCTTTGTCAAATACCTGCACCTTATTAGTTGACACGCATGGGAACTTTTTTGTCAACCAATAGCATATGTTAACGTTGAACGAGAGAGGGAGATTAAGAGAGACACGGTAAGAGAGGGAGATTAAGAGGGAGGGAATGAGAGGGAGATTAAGAGTGAGGGTAAGAGAGGGAGAGAGAGGATAAAAGAGGAATAGAGTAAGATAGACATTAAGAGAGAGGGAGACTAAAAGAAAGAGAGTAAGCAAGGGAGGGAGGGTGATTAAGAGAGAGGGTAAGAGAGGAAGAGAGGAAGAGAGAGGAGAGCGTAAAAGAAGAAGAAAGTAAGTGAGAGAGATTAAGAGGGAGAGTAAAAGAGGGAGGGAAAGGGAGGGAGATTAAGGGAGAGGGAAAGAGAGGAGGTGAGATTAAGAGAGAGGTTGAGAGGGAGAGAAAGAGGGTAAAAGAGAGAGAGAGAGAGAGAGAGAGAGAGAGAGATTAATAGGGAGATCGGGAGGGAGGGAAGAGAGGGAGGGAGATTAAGAGAGTAAGAGAAAGTTTAAAGAAGGAAATAGAGTGAGATTAAGAGAGTAATGAGAAGATTAAGTGGGATGGAAAGAGAAGGAGATTAAGAGAGAAAGGGAGAGAGAGAGAGAGAGTAGATCAAGAGGGAGAGATGAGGGATAAAGGAGGGAGAGAGATGGAGGGAGGAAGAGAGAGTGAGTGAGTGAGTGAGAGGAAAAGAGATAGAGATGTGAGGAGGGTCTTGGTAGCTATTAGCATTAGTATAATCCAAAGTGTCTCTTTTTTATTATGTACATCACCACACTTGATTTACAAAGCAATGTGAGCTGATAATTCATAAATGAGGAGTTGAAGAGAGTTTCATATGAGTGTCTTCAAATTAGATGGTGTGCTTTAGGCACAAAGCATATACAAAGTTGCCTCAATGGTGGATGCCCTTATGTTTTGCCTCAATACGATTTGACACGTCGATCTCTAATGAGTATAGTCAATGCTCTAGGGTGGCAACGAAGGGAGGTATCTCAAGTATGCCTCACTCGATTAGAGGAGATGGTAGCTTTGGTGGATATTGTGGAGAACCAACGACTTCATGTCCTTGTCATATCAAGACTACTTTTAGGGGGTGCTACGGCAATATAGATGCTACGGCCCCATAATCGGTTGGGACTCCTCACTATTGTCAAGGCTTTGGAGAGGGTGGCTCTAGTGGTTACTATGGAGATAAGATGTAGGATCCACCCTTCCATCAATCAATTAGATGCCCATTGCCTATATTAGCTAAACATATATGCATTTTCACTCATGTGATGTCAAGATTTGCTCAACCATCTGCGTGTGGCACTTCTGTAGGTGCCACTCCTATAGTTACCCCAATAAGACATATACTAGACCTACCCTCCCTAGCTACGAATACTTGGTGAAGACATCCATGCTAGTTCTATATATATGAATAATGAGCAGAAGAGACTCATAACGCATACGCATGAGTTGTGGCCTCAAGTCTTTAGACACAATGTATTGGATAGCTAGAAAGATGTGCTAGAAGCTAGTAAGAACTATGTGATAGCATTTCTTATGTGAGGGATTTCCAATACCTTCATTAGATTGATGATTTCTCTATAGGATGGATGATGGAGTAGACATATGATTACATGTCTCACAAATGATCAAATGTGTCAAATGCAATAAAGATTGATATAGAGAAGTCTAATTAGCTAAATTAAGAGGACCAAAGGAAGCTCAGATAAGAGGCTGCTTCCTCTCCATGGTGATGACGACTCAGGAGGAGGTGCACTTACAAGAAATTATATATATAACATGTGTTTAAAGGGTATTAAGAAATACCCTTTCTTTACATGCTACAAGACTATAAATGACCCCTTTTACTTTAATATACTTATGGATTTTTTTCAAATTGTGATTTAAAATTTCCTTTTGTAAATATGATCCTATAAAATTTACTAAATAATATACATTTTCTTTTGAACTTAAGTGGTACCTTACATGTTCTATAAGGTGCACCCCTCCCCCCAGGATGACGACAGTAGTGAAAGAGGTGACAAGGGCATGACTAGAGGTAGGAATCATGTACATCACCTTGGAAAGTGTACTTTTCATCACTATTTGTATCACTATATAGGAACAAAAAAAGTTGCCATTCTATGGTGACACTAATAGAGATGTTTTTTACAATAACATGGGCATTTTTTCCATAGACTAAAAATGTCTCTAAAAAATAGGTACAAGCCTTATATATTGTAGTGAGTGTAGAGAAGAGAATTAAACAGATATAAGGAAATAGAGAGAGAGAGAGAGAGAGAGAGAGAGAGAGAATAGAGACAAAATAGAGAGAGGAAAGGGTAGAGAGAGAGGACAAAGAAGAGAGTGAGGAGAAGATAGAAAACTTATAATTGCTACGCTTCAAAATATAATCTTGGATAAAATACAATTTACATATTTTAGCTTAACATCAACATCCACAGTCAAATTGATAAGTTTAAAAGAAATTATTGAATACCATTAGCAAAAGCATTTCATTGTTTAAATTTTGGGCATATTCCATTAATTTTTACAATTAGAATGCCCACACAGGGTACTACAAATATAGAGATACTAGTTCTACTATTTTTCTATCAAAAGGATCTCTATTTAAGCATTTTACAATGTATGATTTGAGTTTTCTCTTATCATATTTATGGGCTAGGGGCCAAGGGATATATGCTCTAATAAATGAAGAATTGTATAGCTAATCCTATATATCATGCGTTACTTATCATACGACAAAGGATTGGTAGAAATGCATTCATGAGCTACATAATGATATCTTGCAATCCAATCTCTTCTTACAGACGGGTTCATATCAAGGAGCTTGGAAAAAATACCAATTGTAAGATATGTAGTACAGTGTTTCCAATCCCCTATTCTTATATATACTTTGTTATTGGTACCAAAATGCAACAAAATGTTGTATGCATGAAGATCATTATGCATAAATTATTGGAATGCATAAATTTAAAAGTGTGCAAGATGCCATTAATAACGACCCACATGTTGGCTTATACTTCTTCCAAATTTTCTTATGCCATCACTATGAAATCTTTAGATTTCAATACTTAAAGACGAGCTATAATTGTCACTCAACATTGAGAACCAAACCTAGGTGCCCAAGTGCTTGAATTGAATGCATGTGGTTCCTCACAATGATGCCATCTCAATGCTCATTCCATGCTCACATACTTTTAAAGCTTTTACTACATAAAAGTATTTGGAAAAAGCTTTGTCTTTGACCTAAATCTTAATCTTGGAAAAAAAAGCAAACATTCCCTCTAGCCCAAACAAGGCTCAAGAAAAACCAAAATGGTGGAGGATCATAGAATGTACACAGAAGGGGCATTTCATAATTCTGTCTAGACTTGGGACTCTTTTGTGCTCTCTTGTATGCTTGTTGTAGGTATGTCAATACTATCTGGCCTTACTTGCACATGTTTGCAAGATGAGACTTCTGATTTATCCTTTCCTTTGTACATTTATGGGAATCGCTGCATTCATTGTATCATCTCTTCAAATGCTAGCTATCATAACATATGTTCAAACAACCTCTTTGTTATGACCCATTATATGTCTAATTTTACTGTACCATGTCTTGGATATTTGAAATGCTACATCCACATGCTTGGATGGAAAAGTCCTTTGACAGTAGTTAAATGCAATGTGTCAATAATTCAATGATGAATTGGTCATATGTGCTCTTATCAACACTATGAAAGACTACTCAAAGGTGATGCTTGAACTCATATAAGTATCAACATATAACTTTACTCATATAGTTTCTTTTACTCTTTGAGAGATGATGGTATCATCACTTGTCATTTCTAAAATAAAGAAAAAAAACAAAACCTCTGTAACGAAAGTTTCATTTTTGAAAATACAAAATTTGGATTTTATAAATAGACATAGATATAATATTACTAGGAATTTTTATTATGAATATTTATTTTTATCATCTTGTAATTGTGATTATGATATCCTTTACATTAATGATATAGATTCTCGATCACTTTGCATTAATGACATATCTAGGATTGTTTGATAATGGCACCCAAGCTTGTTTCTCTCTCTCCCCTCTCTTTACCATGGATATAGAAATTTGACCTTCAACAAGGTGTCCAAGCTCTGAAATCACATCCATATCCATGTTTAATTTATTCCAAATAGATGGAAGATGGATTCCTACCATTATTAGCAAAGGTAGCTAGATTACCATGCAACAAGCAAAAAATGTGAGAGCTCCTTCATCTCTGCTCAGAAGGATAGAATCAAATATTTCAGAATTGGAGCAAACAAGAAAAGCATAAAAGAGGTTTTAGTACAACGTGTATTTATGCATAGAAAGTTGCATTTGGAACCTAGAGCTTCAAATCTTCCGTTGAATAGACCAATTTCTAAGTATTTTATTATCAATTAAAACTTGGTATTTGATTTTATTGTGACAAGTTTTATTTTTATTTGTAGATGTCTATCCTCCTCATCTTGAGGAATGGCAACTTGTTGATTCTATTACTGATATCCTTGATGTTATGCATAGTTTGATTGGAGAAGCAATATACAAAGGTAGGAGAAAAACACAGCTTGCAAAGAATGTAATTTTTTTAATGGCCATTCTTATATTATCACTATGCATAACGGCCAATGGGGAGTAATATCCCCACTTCATTTACCTGATTTTACAAGCCTTAAGTGGTCATTACCACGTCCAATCACTAAGCTATAGATGTAAAATATTTTTTGAGATACAAAAAACATTGAAACCTAATAATTTCAAAAGGCTAAGCAAGATTACTTTTTTTTGCCTATTAATGTATTTATTGATCTCTTTTTAAATGGTGAGATACAAAGATCAAAGGCCATGTTATCACTCAAGAGGCTTGCATATGATCATACCCTACAATTTGTTAATGCGGGGTGGGATACAAGGATAAAAGGCAAGATAGCTTGTAAGATAGTTCAAAACTCTATTGCTTGCAAATACCTACTTGCTACTCAAAATTTCATCCTTAGCTTTTTTATTATAGTAGATGGCATTATGTTGGTAGTAGTCTAGTTGCTTTGGATCAAAATCTTAACAATTTTAGCAAATATCCTATAGTGGACATTGATATTTGGCTCAATGAGAATCTTATTATAATACTAAAGGTTAGATCATCATGTATACTATAGGTTGGATTTACAAAATGAAGATATCTACTTGCCATATTCATTTGCATTCCAACTAAACAACAAATGAGTAAGTTTGTACATTAAGTGTCTCTTTACTTTCAATACAAATACAAGCTCAAATATTGCAACAAATTTGTATTTTCTTTCTTCATGATGTATATACATGAGGTTGTACAAAACAATATACAAAGGCTATTTCTTTTTGTGAGGAATATTCTAGGAGTTATTTTTCTCTTCTTTGATCCTTTGGTTGTCCTAGGTGTTGAGGGCATCTCCTTCTCTATTTCCATAGTCTCTACCTTCTCCTCTACCCCCTCCTTATCTATGGCCTACTTGACTCCTTGTTCTTCTTGTGTGTAGTTGACAAGTATATACTTGAAAATATTTGCTTGTACATATCAAAGATGCTCACTCTTGTAACAATCTTTAGAAAACTATCATACATTTTAAAGAAAGGAATGTTAGTTAAGTGCTATCTTGCAATGCACTCTCTTTTGAGTGAAACAATAGCTTAAATTGAAATATATTCTACATTACCTTGATAAATTTATCATCATTAAGAAAAATAAATTTAGCAATATTTTGGCATTTAGAATCACCCTCCAAACACAAGAATGACTATCATCTTGATGAGAGGGCTCTACAAAACACAAAGTAAAATTAAACAACTTATTTGTGGTAGTTTATAGAATCAAGTATCTTGATGTATTTGATAAAAAGCTTACCACAACTTGTTTATACTCCATTTGTGTAAGTAGATTAGAAGACATAAAGGGCCTTTTTTTATAGAACTTCAATTAATATTTTTATAGCTCTATATAAAAAATAAATAAAATTTAGAGTACTTACAATAGATAAACTTTAAATTATCAGGGAGCCTTGAAAAAATCCAACTTACATCTTAGCATTTCCATGTACTCCTTTGACGAATTGATTTAAAAACACTGATTATCTACACAGTCTATGGTAATCAGGCTCCAATGAGATCTAGAAATAATTATAGGTGAATAATTTAGTATTATAAACTCTTTTAAAAGTAGAAGAAATACCATACAACTTACTTTTCATGATATAGGATCATAAGAAGCTCCAAGGTATCAAAATTAATTCTATTGAGCCAATGGTCAAATGCATTTGCTTCAAGCTCACTCAGTCTCATGTAGTGGGAGATTGAAGGATCAAGATGTAATATTACCATGCAATTAAAAGTTAGTTGATTAGTTTAAAAGTTAGTTGGTCAATTAATAAGTTAGTAAGATTACTAACTAAAGACTAACTAAAGTAAAAACTAACTAATGTTAATAATTGATTATTTTTATTTAATTAAAAATATATGTTTTTAAAAAAATCAAGAGTCATATTCTGATATTTTTCTCGGATTGACAATGAATGTAGCCACCCTTCATGGAAGTTACAACGTGAACGAGAGTTATGAGCCATATTAATCATTGGTGTTAATGTATATAGTATGGATTGTCCAAAAATATTAGATTTTGGGAAAAAACTAGCATATTTTAGATATTATCCTAAAAAGATATGGAGATTTCTAGAACTAGATGTCATATAGAAAAAAAAAGTAAGTGATATTTTAGCTAGTTTTTGAGATTTTATTTTTTTTTTAGGAAAAAAAGAGAGATTGGTGAAATCACGTCTGCGCGATCGCAATTTACAGGTAGTAAACACATCACTTCGAACAGGGAGAAAAAGAGAATGATCAGAAATGTTTATAACCAAGTGTCTTGGCAAGTGTCTTGGGGTTTTATCCCCCTTTCGAAGCCAATGGAACCATCATGTTTATGATTTGAGCATCAAATCATTGATTTTCCCAAGATCCCCTCCACAAAGAGCTCTTCTTCTCAGTCACAACCTTTCTTCTCTTGTTTAGTTATAAATATAAGGCACGGGAGGCACAAGGAAGCACAAGGAGACACTACAAGATACACGTCTCATACCGACATTCAAAGCAACAAAAATGTTCATTAAAAAATTTTCTCCCATCGTCGCTAAAAACATTGGTATTAACAACGCCATAGAACTGTCACTATCAGCGTCGCTATTTACGCCGCTATCAGTGTCGCATTTGCGATGCTGATAGCAACGCATATAGCGATGCTTTGCGATGCAAACTACGATGCTAATAGCGATGCGTGCAATAAATTTACGACGCTAATAGTGATGATTACATAGAAAAAAAAATTGTGGCAAGGCAAGTGTGCTTTATTTGGGCCATACAAAAGAGTTACAGTAAAGTGTACAATGCTCGTCAAAATAAGGCAAAGTGTACTTGAATCCATAAGATTGATACATAAAATAAATACAAGATCGTGTAATGAAAGTGATAGTAGAATCATGGTAAAATACAAAGGATGATAATAACATAGTGCATAGAAAATACCTACATAAATCACATGACCAAAAAAAAAAAAAAGATGTGTGCTCCACAGATCCAAAGGCGCGAGCTATAGATCCTCGCCATCCGAAAGCTCATTCCACCGCAAAGGAGCATCGAATAGACTCTACAAAAAAAGAAACAAGTATATATTAGTGCACCATACAATAATGCATTTTAATTAAAATTAGTAACTACAGACAAGAAAGATGAGTGACTTACTGGGCCATCGCGTGCATACAATTGGTCGATCAATGCAGTGAGGCTGTGTCTCTTTGCAGATCGAGTCTCTAGGCCTGTGGGATCGTGGTTTGTAATGAAGTGTTACAAAGAAAAAAAAATACAATTTTTAGAAACACGATTGTCAGTACAAGGGATATAGCAAAAAAATAAGCAAAAAGAACAATGGAAAAACTTACAAAGTCCTCTAGATGAGTCCTGTGGCCACCATTCCCAAGATGATGGACCACTCCTGCCTCCAGTCGTGCCCTTGCTACCTTGCGTTGCTATCTCCAACATCTTGGGAGAATATATAGCCTCCTCCCTGAGTCGGCGCAATTCATCTGTGTCTATCCACTTAGGCTTTGAGGCCCCACTCTTAAGTGCCTTGCATGCGTCCGATCGTCTATGTGACATGTACATACGCATGCACTCCATCATCTGTCCTGTGGAAAACCTATCTGCTACGGTGGGTACCAGAAACTCCTCATGCAATGATACTACTATGTAGTCCTTGCTCCCCTTCGGTATGTGCTTCCAATGATCCAAGACAGTGTGTCGAAAAACTTGTTGGCATAACTCTCTCATACGAGCCATCACCCTCCTCCCCTCATCATTCATGATGACGGCTCATGTCCTATCATCTACAAGATATCCATATCCCTTTGGGAGGTATGTCTAAGATGTGTCCTCTCCCACCTGCGACTATGCTCCTGGGCATATCCAGGAGACCCCTGTACATCTGTTGTACCTAGAGGGTGATATCTCTTGGAGTAGCACCCATAGGGGTGCCACCTGCTGCAGAGGACTGAGAAAAAGCTAGAGTAACTGGAGTAGATGTCCCCGCAGGTGTAATAAATCCCACAAGTGATACAACTCTAGCAGAACGATAAGATGAAGTCGACCGCGAGCTCACTGCATCCACATCTCCACAACATCCCCCAGAACCACTCCCTCCGTCTCGCCCAAGTCTGGAATATCGACCTCATCTACTAGAAACTGAAGCATCAGAGTGCACAGAAGTAGATATAAGAGAACGCCTTGATGGTGTCCGAGACAGCTCCTGGTCTACCATAACTCTGAATCGAGCCATCTGATCTAGAGACATACGTATGAATATCTCATCGTCGCTCATCCCTCGACTCATCGTGCGGATCCAAATATCCACAAAGGTTACCTGCACAAACAAAAATTGATATTAGCATAATCAATATAAATCAAGCAAAGCATGGTAATATAAATATTTAAAAAATAAACTTACTTAAAACGCATATCTTATGTACCCTTATAAGCGATTCATCAACGTGTTGAGTAGATGGATGCTCCAAGTATGACGAACCCTATGGTCCCATGTCAATCTCCTGAGAAAACTCTGCATACACTCGAAGATCAATAGAAAGGTCACCACAAAAGGATGAGTCCACCTCCTCCTCAAAGAATTCTTGGTCTCCTAGCTTTCCATCCTTGTTACTCGATTCTAGCTTCTCTACATGCTCCAAGATTTTGGCGGCCTCCACTCCTTACAATATTTGTTGAGATATTGAGCTCCACTCGTGATACACCAGGGTGACCGTTGTGTATTTATGTCACCGACTTGTCAGTTGTAGACGCGGTTGGTACACCGCCCATGAATAATAGCTACATCACAGCTACCCTTATCTACTCTAGTTCGTGGCTCTGTTAGTATGCCACCTTAGTTAGTTGAGTTTGGTTTGAGACCCATATATAGGGTTCTTCTATTTCTTCGTATGTGAGTTCTTTTGGCTTACACAACTAAGAAGAGGAAAACTGTTTTCAGCCTCCACCTCTATGTGTATTCCCCCATTGTCCAAGCAAGAAAGCTACAAGTGAGACTCCTTCCTTCTCTCCCACAATCTTGACATGGTATCAGAGCCTTGTTCGTGGTAAGGAGCTCAAGGAAGAAAGCCAAGCTCGCGGTGTTCTAGTAAGAGGAGCAGTGTTACTTTCATTTTCTGTTTTGGAGAGCAGATCTCTGCAGGTAGCACAGCCGAAAAGTGCAGGAGTGCATTGTCTCAGGTTGAGACGCCCTTCGCGGTGAAGCAAGAGGACTTTAGCCCTTGGCGACCTTGTTTTTTTTATTTGAGGCCATTTCGAGGCCTGTTTTGGAGGCGGAAGTTTTCTGCACACACTCAGGAAAAGGCCCAGTTTTATGCTGTGCAGCCACTGTTCTACAGGTCGGTGAAAAGTTACTGTAGAAATTGCATCGTATGCTTGTGCGCAAAGACATTGGGAGTTACAGAATCATCCCTCTTGCCTGTTGATGCAAAATCGTTACTAGGAAGTGACTGTGTGGTCAAATACCACTCTCGTCAGTTTTGCAGATTTGCCTTTGTGAGGCTGAAGCTTTCTTTGCAGTGACAGAATTTTTTGTAGTGTTCTGTAATGGCGTCTGATTCTCTCTCACAGATTGTCACTGAAAAGCTTGACAAGAACAACTTCCAAGCATGGAAGTTTAGAATGACGAATTTTCTTATGGGAAAAGGATATTGGGAATTTGTTGCAGGAAATGAAGAAGAACCAGTTCTTCTTGATGTTCCCAATCAACAGCAAATGCAAGCATTTAAAGCATGGCATGAGAGAGCCAGGAAAGTTATGTACTGGCTGTCTATCAGCATTTCAGACTCTATGATTGTGCATATTCAAGATGCAAGTACGCCAAAGGAGGCATGGGATACTTTGTCAAAAATGTATAGCACAAATATGCAAGCCAGGAAAATGCAGCTCAAGCAAGAGTTGCACAATGTGCAAAGAGAAAATATGAGCATCAACGACTACCACATGAAGGTGAAAAAGATTGCAGATGCACTTGCTTCCATTGGGTCGCCAGTGGAAGATGATGATTTAGTTTCTGTGACCTTGAATGGTCTAGGAAAGGATTATGCACAGTTTCAGACATCCATTTCAGTTCGTGAAAGATTTCCTGATTTTGAGGAGTTGATTTCTCTTCTAATTTCTGAGGAGCAGAGAAATGGTGGTGCATCTTCTTCAGGAGGAACTTCAAAAGAAGCTCTCTTCTACTCAAATGCTGGAAGAGGTAGAGGCAGAGGTAGAGGAGGCCGATTTGGAGGCCGTGGTAGAAATCAGAATATGCAACAAACTCAAGAAAACCAGTCCTCTGGAGGAGGACGTGGTAACTCTAGAGGCAGGGGGAGCCAAAGAGGTCGTGGTGGATGGCAAAGAGGCCAAAATGCAAACAGTAATGTTGAATGCTACTACTGTGGTAAAATGGGTCATATGGCTAAAGACTGCTATAAAAAGTAGAATGACATCATGAATGGAAAACTGCAACAAGGGAATTATGCATCTTCTAGTAGACAGGGTGATGACAGAAATGAGCATTTGTTTATGATGCAGCACATGAACAATTCTGTGACAAGTGCAGAAGAAAGCAATAATGTATGGTATGTTGACTCAAGTGCATCAAACCACATGACAGGTCATGCAGAATGGATGGAGGATGCAAGAAAAATAAAAAAACCAGGATTTGTGGAGACTGGTGATGATACTGCACATCCTATTGTGCAGATTGGAAAATTTTCTTTGTCTATGCAGGATGGGAAAAAGAAATACCTGTCCGATGTATTTCACGTCCCGAATATCACCAAGAATCTGGTTTCTGTTGGTCAAATGGTTGAGCAGGGCTTGCATGTCAGATTTAATCCTATGGATGCTTTGTTGAGGATATGAAAAATAAAGGTCGCTTGATAGCAAAAGGAAAGAAGAAGGGCAGAATGTTTACGTTGGATGCAGACATGCCTGAATTGAGTGCAGCAATGTTTGCACATGGGACCGGTGTAGTTGCAGATATTGATATCTGGCATAAACGCATTGGTCATGTTAATGTACAGCGACTTAAATCAATGCAGGCCCAAAATATTGTTGCAGGATTACCCAAATTCAAGGTTGCAGAAATGCATAAGGTATGTGAAGCTTGTCAGTTTGGAAAACAGGCAAGGAAACCATTTCCTAGACATGTTCAAGAGAGTGAGAAGCCATTGGAATTAATCCACTCTGATGTGTGGACTACTAAAGCTGCATCTCTTGGAGGCTGTCATTATTTTGTCACTTTTATTGATGACTATAGCAGAAAAGTTTGGGTGTATTTTATGAAAAAGAAAAGTGAAGTTTTTGGGCACTTCAAAACTCTTAAAGCTATGGTTGAAAAAGAAACAGGCATGCAGATAAAATGCCTAAGGTCAGATGGAGGGGGAGAGTACCTCTCAAAAGAGTTTACAAGGTTCCTACAGGAGCATGGCATAAAGCAGCAATATTCATGCAGTCATACCCCACAACAAAATGGAATTGCAGAAAGGAAAAACAGGCATATTGGAGAGGTATCTCGTACCATGCTCAATGAAAAAGACTTGCCAGATTTTTATTGGACTGAAGCAGTTGCTACAGCAGTCTACATAATGAACAGGACTCCCACTGCAGCAATACATGGAATGACTCCAAAGGAGAGATATACTGGTAGGAAACCAGATATTTCTCATTTGAAAATTTTTGGTTGCATTGCCTATGTACATGTGCCAGATGAGTTGAGATCCAAGTTGGATCCAAAAGCTGAGAAGTGCATCTTTATTGGTTACTCTCTGCAGCAAAAAGGGTATAGATGCTATAACCCTTCTACTCGTAAGTTTACAGTGAGCAGAGATGTTGTTTTTGATTAGATGAGTAGCTGGTATAAACAAGTAAATGTGATTGATTATGTAGATGCACAAAATGGTAATGCTGCACAGAATTCATAGCAGCAGTCACAAAATATTAGTGGACCTGGAGTGTCCTCTAGCAGTGGTTCACATTCTTCGCCATGGACAGGCAGATTGAGATCAGGAGAATCTTCTCAAAGCAATGCAGATAGTGGTATGCAGGTATCACGAAAAGGAAAAGAGAAGGTTGATCAGCCCATGTTTGATGTGAATGCAGGTCACTCTTATGTGGATGGTGAATCCAGTGGCTCAGAACAGAGCATTGATGATGAGTTGGGTATTCCTTCTATTGTTACACCTGGAGTAAGAAAGACTAGGGATGTTTTGAGAGCACCTGGGAGTGAACCTATTTTGCGCAGGTCTATGAGAGCTAGGTATCCTGTGGATAGGCTGAAATATGATGGATTTATAGCCATTCACTATGCATATATGGTCAAAGTGATACAGGAACCAGAACCCACTTCTTTTGAGCAAGCCATGGGAAAAGAAAAATGGGAGAAAGCCATGGATGAAGAAATGGATGCCTTGGAAGCAAATGCTACATGGGAATTGGTACCTTTGCCTAAAGGTAAAAATGCAATTGGCTGTAAGTGGGTTTATAAGGTGAAGCACAATGCAAATGGTTCTGTGAACAGATACAAGGCAAGATTAGTAGTCAAGGGGTATGCACAAACATATGGCATTGACTATGAAGAAACATTCAGTCCGGTTGCAAGGATGTCAACCGTAAGAGCAGTCATTGCTATGGCTGCATCAAAGGGATGGTCTTTACATCAGATGGATGTAAAGAATGCTTTCTTGCATGGTGATTTGCAAGAAGAGGTCTATATGGAGCAGCCACCAGGTTATGTGCATGCTGTTTATCCTGAGTTTGTTTGCAGGTTGAAGAAAGCCTTGTATGGCTTGAAACAAGCACCTAGAGCATGGTCTGACAAGATAGGACAGTATCTTGTCACTATTGGCTTTTAGATTTCCAAGACAGATTTCTCACTTTATGTGAGAAAAACAGAGAAAGGTATTATGCTACTTGCCATTTATGTTGATGATTTGATTATGACAGGTGACAGTGATGAAGATATCCTTCATGTGAAAATGCTATTAAAGCAGAAGTTTGAGATGAAGGATTTGGGAGAGCTGCATTATTTCTTGGGCATTGAGGTGATTAGATCACCAAGTGGGATACAGCTCTTGCAGAGGCAGTATGGATTGGACATGCTGTCCAAATATGGGATGATAGGCTGTAAGCCTATTTCAGTTCCTTTGGAGCAGAATGTGAAGCTGAGCACAGATGCAGGTGAGCTTCTAGAAGACCCTACTATGTACAGACGCATAGTAGGAAGTTTGATTTATATGACTATTACCAGGCCAGATTTGAGCTATGCTGTTGGATTGGTAAGTGAGTTTATACAGGCTCCAAGGAAACCACATTTGGATGCGGCTAGACGCATACTCAGGTATGTGAAGTCCACATTGCAGTATGGACTATTTTATGAGACTAGGGTTCAGATACAGTTGCATGGATACACTAATGCTAATTGGGCTGGTAGTATTTCTGATAGACGATCTACCAGTGGATATGTGTTTTCTTTTGGGAGTGCTGCAGTCACTTGGAGCAGCAAGAAACAGCCTACAGTTGCCTTGTCGAGCACAGAGGCTGAGTACAGGGGTGCAACAATGACTGCATGTGAGGTAGCTTGGTTGCATAAGCTACTTTATGATATGCATCAGTCTACCGATGGGCCAGTTGTCATTTATTGTGACAACATGAGTAGTATACACTTGGCAAATAACCCAGTCTATCATGCTAGAACAAAGCACATTGAGGTGCATTATCACTATGTGCGAGAGAGGGTTTTACTAGGTCTTATTGATCTAGTTTATGTCAGCACAGAGGATTAGGTAGCTGACATATTCACGAAGGCATTGGGCGCAGAGAAGCTGCGCAAGTTCAGAGACCTGCTTGGTGTGCAGGAATTGGGATTGATCTTGAGGGGGAGTGTTGAGATATCGAGCTCCACTCGTGATACGCCAGGGTGACCGTGGTGTATTTATGTCACCAACTTGTCAGTTGCAGACGCGGTTGGTACACCGCCCATGAATAATAGCTACATCACAGCTATCCTTATCTACTCTAGTTCGTGGCTCAATTAGTATGCCACCTTAGTTAGTTGAGTTTGGTTTGAGACCCATACATAGGGTTCTTCTATTTCTTTGTATGTGAGTTCTTTTGTCTTACACAACTAAGAAGAGGAAAACTGTTTTCAGCCTCCACCTCTGTGTGTATTCCCCCATTGTGCAAGCAAGAAAGCTACAAGTGAGACTCCTTCCTTCTCTCCCACAATCTTGACAATATTAACCCCTCTATTTTCATATTTTCCTCATCTACGCTAGGAACATTATTTTCATCATATACTCTCCCACTTTGGGGAGCTGAAAGTACAGCATACCACCATCGAGGTTGTCGGGGGTTTGGATAGAAAATTACATGTTCAAAATCATATACAATAGAGATTTAACTTTTGTGACATGTATCATGTCGTGATAAAATTTAAAAAAATATGAATTTATGCATCTATTCACAATGGGCCGACAATACAAATATGTCGCGCAAATCCGTCCATCTTTTTTTGGAATCTATTTCGAGAAATCCAGATGGACCTCGTTGAACTGTAGCACTAGCTCCTTCACATACCACTTTGAACCATTGCACATCGAATAGGATCATGGAGAAGCTATGATAATCCACCGTGATTATACTTTGCAAGTTCCCAAAATACTCCATCTCATCTATAACAATATTTGGATCCGTTACTCGTCGTCAGCTCTGTTGCTCGAACTTTGCCATGATGCCACAATCTGTCGTGGAGCGCATTTTATTGATACGCTCCACGCAAAAATATCATCTGCGCGGCCACTCCACACTGTATATTTTATAATGTACATTGAAACAGTTAATTAGTTGTTATATATTAAATCTAGAAACCCTAAACCCTAAACATTCATCACCTTTGGACTAGATCCCCTCGAGAATTCCCACTCCTTAGTTGAGATCTCTGCCCCTTCACGAGACGCTTTGGTCAAAGCTCCATGTAACCATCGCGTTGACATAATCCATGACATCTCGTCCATGTCCTCACGATATCAAATCAATCAATGGTACGTACTACATCAAAATTCAGATCATGCTTCTTTCTGATCTTTCCTAGCTTGCTCGTACACCTAGCAAGCCACATCTCCATGAAGGAATGGTGCAATGTACAAAAATGATTTAGTTTCTCCTCCATTGCAGCATCCATCCTATTTTCTACCCCATTTCCAACCACCACATCTCCGATCAATCTATCATCATCCTTTAGTGACCATAGCATACTATTATTCGAATCCACTGTGAAATATGCACTAATGCCTTAGACACACCAACCAACCTTTAGCCATGCTACCTTCTAGTCGAGCTCGTTGTCACACAAAATCTTTTAGGGTTCTCATGAAGTGCTCCAAGAAGAACATCCATCGCGTATGGACAAGTCCCACAATCTTCACTTCCTCTACAAGATGCATGAGGAGGTGGGTTTGTATCGTGAGCATGCTGGTGGGCAGGTACTTCTTAAAGAGACAGACAGTCTCCACTGCTCCCCACCTTACGGATTCAATAGAGAATGTCTTGATCTCCTTCTGTGAGATCCATTGCGTACTAAATTTGACAACCTATAAATTGCCTCGTGTATTTCTGGAGTAAGGCATCTTGTGATCGCAATTGGTTGTACAAACTGCCACAAATGAAGAAGCATTACGAATAATGACTAGAGTCCAAATAGCAGAATACATAGGCTACTTACAATCCATTCGTAGTACAAACCTGACATATCTTATACCAATCATGGGATTTTAGCCCTGATAATTTGTCGTCTTTAGAAAATGCAAACTTGAGAAAATGCATCATACCCATCAGAGTGTGGATAGACTTGATAATTTGCTTAACAATGCGCTCTTCTTTACTGGACAAAACCCAAGGAGCGCAAGGTAGTTGCAAGCGACCCCATGAACACTCGACTGCGGTGGACAAAGCGCCTCCATCTTACCTACCTCCTTCAAATCTATTTGTGCCCCTGTAGTGTCTCTCTTTCCTATGATGTGGTCCCATAGTAAGCTGCCCACATTCTTGAAAATATGCATGGGATCCAGTAAGTGGGGTTGATCTGTAAGTGGGTCCAATACGGCAACTTGTAGAAAACTGAGAACCATTGCATTCCATTTGAATGGGACTTTGTATGGACCATTTTCAACTCATACCATCTTTGGGCATTCATTCATGTTCAAGGTCATCCAAGAAAACCTTTCCTTAGTTCATGACCTTCTGGCAAGAAAGTAGCATATCCTTGATATACCATCTTCTTCATGGTTCATGACCTTCGAGAGTCTAACTGTGGCCCACACAATGTACATGCATGATAACCTGAGGTAACCAGACCTATCCCAACACCTCTATTCAATGAATACAAACTTGAATGAGCTATGATAGATATTACCAATGAGAAGAGAAGCATACGTACTTGAGCACTCCCTAAATCCCAAAAAGTCATGCATGGTCCACATGAGAATGGCTCGTATATTGGCAGACTGTCGACCATCGTACTTGCTCATATCTTGCACGGTGACCCCTTCTCCCACAAAATCTTAAGGTCATTGACTAATGGACGAAGATACACGTCCATATTCTTGACTTTGTAGCAGCCAGAACGAGCAAGCTAAGGATGAGGTGTCCTTTCTTCGTAAAAAGGCATGGAGGGATGTTATAGTTAACAAGGACTACAGGCCACACACTGTAAGAAGTTGAGTGCAGACTGAATGGGTTCACACCATCCATAGCAAGATCGAGCCAAAGATTCCTTGGCTCTCGGACAAAGCTTGGAAAGGTAGAGTCAATGTGGCTCCATGCACATGAATCCTCTGATATTTGTTGAACTCCATCTGTGGATCTATTATGCGCATGCCACATTGTCAAGCTCACCATGTCAGAGGTACGAAACATGTGATGTATACGGAGTTTAATGGAAAGTGACATCTAAGAACTTTTTGAGGGATGGTTTGCCCTTGCAAGTCTTGTCGATACCTATGAGCACCACACTTTGGACATGTCTCCATAGTCTCGTATTCTCCTCAAAACAGTACGCAATCGTTGACACATGCATGGATACTGTTGTAGTCCATGGCAAGCTTTCGTAAAACATGTCGCGTGTCATTGCAAGACTCAAGCATGGTATTTGCAAGTGATAATATATGATACTTTAGTAACCTGAAAAGAAATCATAAAAAACCTTGAAAAAGCACAATTGTTTTTTATGATGGTGTCGAAAAGAAATCAAGGAAGCGCATGTAGAAGGTACCTAAACAACTCGGTCACACTCGCATCACTCCACCTGTATTTTGCTTGCACAATTAGGAGTGCAAGTAGTGTCTTCAGGTGCGAGACACTCAGAACCCATCATATAATGGGTATGGATGCTTCCTCTCTAAGCGGATCAGATGTCTCGACATCCATGAGTATCAATGCATCGATCATTGCCTCCATCTCAGGCTCCAAGATTGTAGGAAAGTCTCAAAGGCTACCTGTCTCATCTAGTATTGACGCTATAGATTGGGTAGTGCCTTCCAAGTGGTGGATTGACTCAGGTACTCCATCCATTGCATGCCCACGAACTCTTCTAACTGGCCACAAAAGGTGCACTCCTCCTTGAGATGAGACATCACCTCCCTGTAATAAATTTTACGGCCAGATCCAATGTTTTTGTATATGATATTCAATTAGTTTGAGAATATAATGCATGATTGATATATACTTTTCTTACCGTTTGCTCAAAATTTGAGATTTCCTGATCAATGATCTCTGATTCAAAGCATTGTATGTGTTCTATAGACAATCGACAATTTCGTCTACTTGGCAGCTTACATTGAGAGCAAGGACATGGAACCCACTAATTAAGATATACCTTGCGATCTTGAACATCACGGCCTTCATCATTTTCCATTTGGTCTACGTTACGACAAACAATTTGTTTTATTATCATTCTTTTTTTCTTTCTTAAATTGTTTGAGAAGGGATTTCTTCTCTTGTAACTCAACAAAATTAACGTATGTAAAGTCTCCACCCACGGGCCTACATTATGTAAAGTCTAATATGCTATGCATGGGGGCAAGGGACTAGCTACCCTATATTGGAATGTTCCCCATCCTGTGGTATTGCACTAGACCTCGCTACCTTTTTTCCTTTGTGTACGACTCGATATGTAGAGCGTAGGAGGAGGTAGCACAAAGCATGTCAATAAAACCATCCATTCACCTCCAAGTCCAATCTCTCTTTCTCTTTACCGAGCCTAGAGACACAGGCTTTTCGCACCTTCCCAAAGCGTCGAACACACTTAAGGTATATCCTTAACTATATATATATATATATATATATATATATATATATATATATATATATATATATATATATATCCATTACTACTACTAGTACTAGTACTCACCTTCCCGAAGCGTCGAACACACCCAAGGTGAACCTTTAACAAAATCTCTCTCTCTCTCTCTTCTACTACTACTACTAGTACTCGCCTTCTCGAAGTATCGAACACACCCAAGGTGTACCTTTAACAAAACCTCTCTCTCTCTCTCTCTCTCTCTCCTACTACCACTACTACTACTAGTATTCGCCTTCCTGAAGCGTCGAACACATATTACTACTACTAGTACTCACCTTCCCGAAGCATCGAACACACCCAAGGTGCACCTTTAACAAAAACCCTCTCTCTCTCTCTCTCTCTCTCTCTCTCTCTCTCTCTACCACCACCACCACCACCACCACTACTACTACTATTACTATTCGTCTTCCCGAGGCATCGAACACACCCAAGGTGCACCTTTAACAAAACATCTCTCTCTCTCTCTCTCTCTACTACTACTACTACTACTACTACTACTATTACTACTACTAGAAAAAAGAAAAGAAGAAATTAAAGAACAAGATCTTACCCTCTCTTTGTTCTTCATCCATTCCTTCTCCTCTCCCTCCCTCTCTCTCTCTTTCTCTCTTCCTCTCCCTCTCTCATGTCCTCTCTTTCTCCTTCAATACACATCATTCTTAACAAAAAAAAAAAACCAAAGAAAAGGAGAAAAAACAAGAACAAGCCAAGAGGGAGCAATGCACTCACTGCAAAGGTCCGAGGATGGATTCAGCGGCTCCTCTTCATGACGGCGGCTTCTCTTTGCCCTTCATGGACTTCCTCCTCTTCTTTGCGAATGGCGGCGGCGGCAGTGAGAAGCTCTCATTCTCCCTCTTTCTCTCTTTCTCTCCCTCTCCCTCCCAAACACACGATGTAGTTTGCTCTCTCTTTCTCTCTTTTGCGCAAAATGCCACGCTCGGGTTTCGACTCATTTTTTTTCATCTGAGTACTGTCGCTAAAGGCAACGCAAATAGCGATGGCCATTTGCGACGCAAATAGCCATCGCTATTCCCCTATATCCTTGTAGTGAGACCCCGAGAGGCTACAAGAGAGAGAGACAGAGACAGAGACAGAGACAGAGACAGACAGAGAGAGAGAGGAGTTACCTTGAGAGGCTGCAAGGAAGAGAGTTAGCTCAATTTCCCCTATCTCGATCTTCGACTAACCCATCTTCTCTTATACTCTTCCATCTCAAAATCCATTCCTTCTTTATCTCTTGAATCTACTTGCGGACGATGGCCCCCAAGCAAAGAATGTCGCGTGCGGATGGTAATCCCACAACTAGCAATGAAGCTTCGGGCGAGGGTATCATTGTCAATACAACTACGATACTGGATATAAATAATATATTTCTAAGTTTTTAAGCTGCTTCCTTTAGTTTCGCATGAGACACATCAGGCCCCTACTATGCCACACGAGAATGGGTTATTGGAAATGATAAATTCATCGCAAATATTCGAAAGATGGAGTTTGCGAAGTGCATATATCAAGGGAAGTTAATTGCACCTAGTTGCATATGGCTTATTCATTGATAGAGCAATTACAAGGAATCAATCAAGGATTATGAATAGCATAACAGTAAAAAGAATGACATTAAGAATTGTGTATACAAGTGTTAAGTAAATTTTGCATAGAATTGTTCTTTGATCCCAAGGGGGAGAGCAAATATACGATGGAAAGGTTATTGCGACTACTCTTGCAATGTTTGGAAAAGAATACCATTGTTTTTGTTGGTTGATCAAACAACACCCTAAATGCTTTTACATTCAACTGATTGTTGGATTGTGATTTAGATGATTATTCCAAGTGCTTGTGAATTGATGGTAAATGCATGGCAGGAGTCTATGATGACAAGTTGCCATGGGAATAAAGGAATGTTTTTTGAAAGATGATATTAGGGCTAAAGGTATTATTTGTGCTTGACTCTTAAAGAATTTAATTAAGGAAAGGTTCTTTGCACGGGTGGATCATCTCCAAGATTGCACCGTGGATTAACCCGAGAAGAGCACTGCTCGATTAACGGGCCGAAGGTCGAGTGGTGGAAAGGCCAACCATAGAAATAGTGTTTCACACTCCTAGGTAGCTTATGGGTCTCTACACACCCCTTGCCCGTCCGAAATGGAGTTGAGGACTGTCATGGCCTCAACATCTGTGGCGTTGGAAGATCCTATTCTAGATGAAGGATAGAAATTATGATGCCATATGATTTGGACTGGGAACTTCTGCAAGGGAAAAGGGATATATAATTTCTCCGGTATGGGTAGGAGACAAAGATTAACTTGAAGATAAGTTAAGGAACTTGTTTATCAAAAGGACTACTTACTCTGTTTTGGTGTCAGTGCTATAAGTTACATGAATGAACCATGTTCTCTAAAGGTTTAATTAAGGAAGCTGATTTTAAATGTCACACATAAATGTGATAGGACCAAATTAGATAACTAAAGAACGCATATTGAGGAAAGCGGGTGGATGGAACCCCCGATGGATTTATCCTATATGGTAGGGTGGTCCCAGAGAAGTGGGAGGCTTGTCACAAGGTTTTACCATTGTCATGCCACTACGCCCACATCGTGTGAAAAAAATCTAGAGTGCGACTTCTTTATAGATTTCGAGAGCCAATGCCATTTTAGAAATTAGTGTTAGTGTCCATGGTTCAAAAATATTAGATCTTTGGACAAGTTTTAGCCAATTTTTGATATTTTAGATATTATTTCTTGTAAAAATCCATAAAACTGTAGGCAACTTCTAGATTAGGATGACATATAAAAGAAAGCATGTAGCTTTCAGCCAATTTGAGAGGATTTTATGTAAAAAGAGAGATTGACGAAATCGTGCGACACGCGATCACTGTTTTCAGGCAATGAACAGCACTTCAAAGTGGGAGATGAAGAATGAGTGATCTGGTTAAATTCTAGCCACTTGTGTTGGTATTTTACCTCTCTTTTGGAGCCAATGGAAGCATCAAATTGGCGATTTGACCAGCATAAAGGAAGATATTATGTTATACACATTTTTGTCTATTAGAGTTTTATATTCTCATAATGCAAGAATAAACTGACAGGCTTCATCTCTATTAGTATTCTTCTACATTTTCTAATTATTTTTGGGAGTATCCTTCTACGTCTTCAATTTCTTCGAACCCCTTCTATTCCGTCTACTCCTCTCCCTGAATCTACCTTCACCCTGCTGTCTCTTACCCCCGTGGTAGACTCTCAACCCCAAATGCACCGACACTGTGTTAGGGGAAGTTTATGCTATCATCAGAGGTGAATTTTGAAATATATTTGGGCTGATTTGGGGCTGATATCTTCAACCATATTCAAAGAAAAAGCTACAACTTTGCTCTTTTAATTCATTTCTTACTCTAGAGAAGACATCTTGTCAAAATATGCAAGTATTATGTACCCTTATGGCAAGGCAATGTTTGTAGATCATTCATAGATACTTTGAGTTGAATTAAGAGGAGCTTTTTCTCTTATTTCTTGGCTGTGGTAACTTATCCTTATCAGGAACTCAATTTGAAGCTCTCTTGAAGTAAGTCTCTTTGCCCTACAAGCCTTGTAATTGACTCATAAGCTTTTGTCCCTAACAATCTACATTGAATGTAATCATGCAAAGTTGATTCATGCTATGGCATCATGTATGAATGATGGGATGATGCAGAATTGTCTATGATACATGATAGCATATTGTACTTGATTTTATAATTTTTGATTTCTCTTACAGTCAAGAAAACAAGCTTGACTTCAATTAGAACTTATGAGATAATACTCTTGTGATCTTTGCTAAAAACATGTAGTTGGAAGCTCTATCAACATCTTCAAGAACTTGGCTTGAAACCTTCAACCCTTCTCTTATCTCTACCATCTCCGAAGTCTAAGCTCTTGAACCCCCATACATTCTTCTCTCTCAAATCCCTGTGATTGACCATGAAGTACCTCTTGAACCTTTTAACATTCACTGTAATCTATTTATCTCTTGAGAACACATCTCCATCTATCTTATCCAGTTTTCTTGCCAAACCCCTGTGGTGACCTTCAACCCTACGTACTACGACATTGGTGAACCCGACGTGAAGGTTAGTGTAAGAAAACTCCAAGATGGGGGATTCGTTAGGAGATACTCTACAACAATTGGTGCACATACTACAATAGACTCAGTAATAACAAATCCAGATGTTACAACAACAACAACAAAGGCAAGACGAAGAGAAGATTGATTCCACAGCTATCAAGGCCCTAGAGGAAGTTGGGCGGGAATTAAAATAATTTAATGGTCAAAATGTCTCTGTTTTTATTCGCTTGTATGTTGAGAAAATGCTCTTCTTTGGTGTACCGCAACATACATGGAGTCGCTATTTTGCCAAACTAGCCAAGCATGGTCTTCAAGAAAGAATCCATGGTCTTTTTTGGCGAGATGTGGATTGGGTTGCATTCAAAAAAGCCCTAAGCAAAGAATTCTTCTTAGAAGACTCTGGCCTAATGACGAAGAAAAATTTCACAGATTGGGTTGAGAAACCTAACAAAGTTTTAGCTGCAACGGCTTTATACCATGAGTTTAAAAGTAAATTTGGACAACTTGATGCTAAAGACCAACAAAGTATGGAAGGTCAGAAGATTGAATATTCCTTAAGGCTGCAGATCCCATTCTACAAGAGAAGCTTGCTGATCGCCTAGAAGATGCTACCTCCAAATTAAGAGTCAAGACTGCATGGACAGATGTTACTGATGCAGTTAACATGGTTGCTCGAAGAGAGCGGATGTGACTAAGATTGGGCTCTACTTCAACTTCAACAACTCCATTGATGGAGCTTATTCCACCTTCAAAATCTCCTATTCCTTTGACTAATCAACCAACTCTTTCTTCTTCTATTTCTTCTAAAAATGATGTCATGGATGAACTCATTAAAAGCATGTGTGACCTTTATCTGAATCTTACAGAAATTAGTTCCAAGGTGGAGAAGTTGTATGTCAAAGTTGAAGAACGAGGGCGATCGTCAACTCAAAGATCCATAAGAGAAGGCTACAAGAGGCATTGTATTTGGTGTGATAGCCAACCACATGACAAGAGGGAGTGTTCTGCCTTCTATGAGACTGAAGCACAAAATCTCGTCTTTTGGAAAGATGAAAAAATTCATGCAGTTGAAACTAGTCTTCCACTAGAGCCAAATTTTGGCAATGGTGGAATGAAGAAAAGATTAGAAGATTTAGCTGTAAAGAATGTCTACGTAGCGATTGAGGCAGCTACCTATGGGCTGCAAATTGAACCAACTAAATCAAATTTGAAAGTATGTAAAGCTAATGTGCAATCTAAAGTATGGATGCAGGCATTAGATCAAATGGAACGTGGCAAAGCATCCAAAGATGATTTGACTAACGCTAGGTCAGTGTATTCGACGAATAACTGGTTGGAAAGAACTGGTAGATTCTTTTTTTGCCTTTGCACATTTGGCTGACGTCAATCATAAAGAAGTCTTGATTGAAGAAAAGAGAAGAAGATAAGATGAACCAGGGCCTTCCTCTTCTAGACCTCCGAAATGGGTAACTAGAAGAATGCCTGAATAACCAAAGCTTGCTAAAAATATAAGCCCAGATCAAGAGATAGAAGATGTGCCACAAACAAAGATGACTGAAGGAAAGAAGAAAGGCAACTAGCCAGGCTAAAAATTGCAGTCTGACATAGAATCTGCCGATCTCAAACGAGTCCTAGAAGAACGAATTCTAGGAAGCAAAAATGAATTCACCTTAGGCGGAATTCTTGGAATTGCCAAACGTGAATTCCATGATGTAATTATTAATGTAATCAAAAGAAAAAGACAATATGTTGGTGATGAAGGTGAAGAAACAGTGCATGCTTTTTTGCAAGTTTTTGAGTTTTTATGCAAGATGAAGAGAAGCTAACTTCACATGGAATTCATCTTGAAGCAGTTACAGAATTAATTGCAACAATTGAAGCTGAAGATAAAGAAAGCATGGATGTAAAAATTAAAGAAGTGAAGCCTGAAAATGTAATGGTCGAGTGGTACAAACCAATTGGGTAGCCCACCTCTCAAAAAGAATGTCCTCTACAGCACATGCATGATGAGGAAAAAGCCTGATTCATTCCAAGTAGTCACTACTCCCATATACATTGTGCAAGAGCAACAACGGAGACAATCGTCAAAATTGGAGAAAAAGAAACACAATGTATTGCACTCTTAGACCATGGCTTGGAGATAAACATCATAGCAAGGACTCTTTATGAAAGTGGTGGATGGCACGTAGATGTTGATCCACACTGGTGAATGAGAGCTGCAAACAACTCTTCTAGAGAGTTATATGTTGCCCACTTGGAAACAAAAGCTCTTGATGATGGTTCTTCATATGCGCGAATCCAAAGCAAGTATAATGAACGAGCTATCCAATTTCTTACTGTGTATGTTAACCATCATCAAAATAGAGATCGGCTGCGTGATTATCATGTGTCTCCTAATGCCTGAGAATTCAAGGGTTTTTGAGCTGCACTGCTATAAAAGGAGGCTATGGTAGTGCATCATTTAAAAATATTATACCTCCTTATGCTACAGAAACTGTGTCTCTAGCAAATCTGTATGTATGTATAACCAATAGTATGGGTTGTTATAAGTCTCTTCCAGCCATGACTAAAGTTGAAAGAAAATATTTATGTCATGTAAAAAGAGAAGTGAAAACTTATGACATGATGGCTAAAAATGAAGATATTTTGGGTATTTTTTTTGGATTGATTACTACTAACACATTGGTTGAGATATATGCAGTTCCTCATACAAAAAATCAGGTTGAAAATCAATCCATAGAAGTATGTACATTGGATTTTTATCAACTCAAGAATTCGCTGAGCAGGAAGACATTGGTTTACTCAACAAGGCTGAAGCACAAGTGGAGACAAAATGCAAGACGATGGATAAGAAAGTCAAGCCTCTGGTAGTCCCACGGCCTCCTGAAAGTAAAGGGCTGGCTGATAGGGCAACAAATCAGCTAACTCTTCGCGATCCTTCCAACATTGGTCACAAGTTCACATCTAAAAGTATAAAAGAGCTCAAAACAGGTGAAGATTCTTTCCTTTTGTTGGGCTAAAAAACACTTTTTTATACAAATTCTAATGAAACATGGAAAAACTTTTGCATTTCAACCAAGTGAAATAGGCTGTATGGATCCAAATATTGTCGCTCCTATGGCCACTTTTACGGTTCCACATATGCCTTGGAACCTCAAGCCCATTCCCGTTCCAAGGATGCATTTGCCAAATTATTGGAACTTCTAAATGAGGAGATCAGAATGAAGATTTTAGAACCCTTCTTCAGCACCTTACTCAAATCGATGGTTTACCATACCCAAGAAAAATGGATCTTTACGATTCATCCAAGATCTACGGCATGTTATATGTGTCACAATCCAAAATGTTGGTTCGAGTCCAATTGTTGATGAGTTACAACATCAAAGATTAAAGATTTATCTATGGAAGAAGGGTGGTCAGCTAGAAGCCAACATGCTCATTGCATTGCTCAAGTTCTAGTTTATTTCCTTGAAGAAGATTATGAAGACGATTAGCTAAAGATCAGCCAATATTTGAGCACAATGAAGAAGAAAGAGACTTGGACTGATGAAAAGTTCAAGCATATTAAGAGGAAAGCTTATGGTGTCCGAGTTTTAGGTAACAAAAGATTGCAATAATAGGTAATGAAGGAATTTCATGAAAGCCTATGGGCTGGCCACATAGAGGCATATGGGGAACCTTTAGTAAAGTCAAAGAAAAATATTGGTGGCAAAATATGTATCGGGACATAGCACATTTTGTTGAACCCTGTTATGTGTGTCAGATGTATTCTATGGTTAAGCATCAAGATGGGTTACAACCAACTTATCCTTTGTCTATACATTATAGATGGGTTACTCATCTTATAACCATGCCTACAAGAATATGGAATATGCGATATTTAGTGCTTGCAAGAGAGGATCTAACCAATCAAGTTGAAGGCAAAGCCTTAACAACCAAGACCACTCAAGTTGTTTGTTATTTTTTTCTTGAAGATGTGTTTTGCAGATATGGTTGTGTGGGTAAAGTAACTAGAGATAGAGGAGAGTTGGATGCTGATGAGGCATGCAACTTCTTTGCTCAATTGGGTATTAAGTTGGCTTTAACATCAATCTACAACCCTGAAGGCAATGGGAAAAGTGAGAGAGGGCACCAACCTATTCTCAAAGCTCTAGCAAAGTCTTGTAGAGGAAAGATCAAAGAATTGCCTAAAATGCTACCTTTTGCATTATGGGCTGACCGAACTACTCATGGTACAATCACTGGCTATATGCTAGCTAAACTTATGCATGGAAAACAACCAATTATGCCAATTGAAGAATCTATTCTCACATGGAGTCTTCTACCTTGGGAGGAAGGCATCAGTAGAGAAGAGTTGCTGACTTTGCACATATGGCAGTTAGAAAGAAGGCCTGAAGATGTTCAAGCAGCTATTGAGAAGCTAAAGACAACAAGACTAAAGAACAAAAGAAGATTTGATAAGCGACATCAACTTCGGCCACAAGCGAAATTCAAGAAAATGATTGGGTGCTTGTGTATGACAGCAGTTTAGACAATTAATTTAGTGCTTCTAGGAATATGGTAAAGCGTTGGTTTGGCCCATATTTGGTAAAGGTCGTTCATGACAATGCCATATATTCATTAGCTGAATTGGATGGGATGAGCATAAAGATACCCATAGCTGAAAAAAGAATCAAGCTCCTCAAATGAAGAGAAAGTTCAATATATGAGTCAGAAGACTTGGATATAATTCAAGATCATGAAGACATAGAGGAAGAAGAAGAGGTAGAAGATGAAGACATTGACATGGCAGAAGATACTTCTTCTGACACTGTAGATCCGTAAGACTTTGGCACATGCCAGAGGATGTGCAAGTTAGGAGGGGGTGGATGTCATGCCCTTACGTGTATATCGTGTGAAAAAAATCTAGAGTGTGGCTTCCTTATAGATTTAGAGAGCCAATGCCATTTTAGACATTAGTATTAGTGTCCATGGTTCAAAAATATTAGATCTTTGGATAAGTTTTAGCCAATTTTTGATATTTTAGATATTATCTCTTATAAAAATCCATAAAACTGTAGACAACTTCTAGATTAGGATGACATGTAAAAGAAAGCATATAGCTTTCAGCCAATTTGAGAGGATTTTATGTAAAAAGAGAGATTGACGAAATCGTGCAACACGCGATCGCTATTTTCAAGCAGTGATAAACAACACTCCAAAGTGGAAGATGAAGAAGGAGTGATTTGGCAAAATTTTGGTCAAGTGTGTTGGTATTTTACCCCCCTTTCGGAGCCAATGGAAGCATCAGATTGGCGATCTTGGCAGCATAGAGGAAGGTATTATTTTATACACATTTTTTTTCTATTAGAGTTTTATCTTCTCATAATGCAGGAATAAACTAACAAGCTTCATCTCTGTTAGTATTCTTCTACATTTTATAAATCTTTTTGGAAGTATTCTTCTACATCTTCAATTTCTTCAAACCCCTTTTACTGTGTCTCTCCTCTCCCTGAATCTACCTTCACCCTGCTGTCTCTTAACCCCATGATGGACTCTCGACACCAAACGCATCGACACCGATGTCGGAGGGGTTTTTGTTGAAAGGTCAAATCCACCGGGAATCAGAGGTAGAAGGAAGTAGAGATAGGAGATGGAAGAGAAGATAAACAATACACAAGAGGTAAACACAATAATGACAAAACACGATGAATCAAATCGATATGTATTGACAAAACCTGAAATTCTTTGTTTGGCGCTACTCAAAAGCACTCTCCGGGCATTAGATCTCTTGGAGCTTCTTGGTAGAACAAAAACTTGGATCAGAAATAACAGTTCCTTCTCTGTTGCTCAAAACCCAAATCTGACGGCTCCGTTGGCTCCAAAAGGGGGGTAAAACCCAAGGACACCTAATCAAGGATCTCCCAAATCACTTCTTCTTCCTCTTCCAGTTGAAACTATAGTTTTCTGCCTGTCAACAGTGATCACGATGCACGTGATTTTTCCAATCTCTTTTTTTTGTGAAAAAACTCATAACTAGTTGAAAAAGCAACTTGCTTTTTGTATGCCATCCTAATCTAGAAGTTTTCCTAGGTTTTTTTTATATTTACAATAAATAATAGGCTAAAATTATCCAAAAAACTAGTAATTTTGGATTGTCAATAGTGATCACGATACACGTGATTTTGCCAATCTCTTTTTTTTGTGAAAAATCTCATAACTAGTTGAAAAAGCAACTTGCTTTTTGCATGCCATCCTAATCTAGAAGTTTTCCTAGGTTTTTTTTATATTTACAATAAATAATAGGCTAAAATTATCCAAAAAACTAGTAATTTTGGACCATCTATGCCATGGACACTAGCACTAATGAATCAGATCACATTGACTCTCTACATCAATAAAGATATTGGATGATGATGCATTCCAGAGTTTTCCACACAGTGTCCGCATAGTGGCATGACATCCACCCCCTTTGAACCTACACATCCTCTGGTATGTGCCAAAATCCTAGTTGTCTAAGTCCTCCTCATCCTCTGCAACAATTTCATGTGCTTCTTCATCTTCCATATCTTTCTAACTATCCCTTATATCATGGCCACTATGTTCTTCCAATTCTAACAACTCATAGGCATTAGATTCCCACCTCTTGAATAATTTGATTCTTTTCCCTGCTACCAGAAGTTTTATGGATGTCCCATCTAGCTCATTTAATGCATAAGTAGCATTATCAAACACCTATCTTACCACATAGGGTCCAAACCATCTTTTGGAAACTTTATGCATGGCACTATGCTGATTGTCTAAACTGCTATCATAAACCAATACCCAATCCCCATCGTGTGTGGTTCTTGGTCTCAATCTATGTCTTTTTTCAAACCGTTTCTTGTTATGTATTCTTGATGCCCTTAACTTTGCAACTGTTGCCTCTATGTCTTCTGACTTTCTTTCCAACTGTCTAATGCGTGAGGCCAACAACTCCTCTTGATTCAACTCCTCTTCCCAAGGTAGCACACTCCATGTGACTGTCATCTCTTCTATCGACATGATAGGTTTTTTGACCATACATCAATTCTGCATGCATATATCCTGTAATAGCACTGTGAGTTGTTCTATCAGCCCACAAAGCATAAGGGAGCAATCGTGGCCACTCTTTTACCTTCTCTCCACATGCTTTTGCCAATGCCTTCACAATAGGTGGATGACCTCTTTCACTTTTGCCATTTCCTTCAAGGTTATAGGCTGAAGTTAAAGCAAGATTTATCCCCAACCGTGCAAAGAAATCATGATCTTCATCTGCATCCAGTTCACCCCTATCTATTGTAATGTTTCCCACACAGTCAACCGACAAAAGATCTCTTCTAAGAGAAAAGTACACACATCATTTGTTGTCTTAGTACGTAGAGCTCTCCCTTCCACTTGATTAATCAAGTCTTCATGGGCAAGTACAAGATACCTCATTTGCCAAAGACCTATAGGCATCGTGACTAAATCCACCACCCACTTAAAACCCTGCCACCAATATCTTTCTTTGATCTTTGCGAAAGTATCCCAAACACCTCTATGGCCAGCCCACAAGCTTTCATGAAATTCTTGCATAGCATTTACTTGTGAAGCTCTGTCAGCCAAAACTCGCAATGGCATACCCTTTTTCTTTTTAGTATGTTTACGTAAGTATCCATCTTTTAAGAAAAACCCATAGGCTTTCCTCTTGGTCTTCTTAAACTTCTCATCTGACCATTCATTCCTCTTTGTTAATGTACTGAGGTATTGACCAATTCTCAGCCACTCTCCTACATATTTGTCTTCCAGAAACAGTTCTACACAAGATGCAAAACATCTAAAGTGTCTTCTCTTTGTTATCCAAGCTTCTATTAATGCTATAGCAACACCTTGCATTGCTAAATTCACTCTTGCAATATCATTTTCAGCCGCAAGAAAGTCATCTTCTTCCTCCTCATCCATCATCCCATCTTTATTCTCATAGCTGCTCGAGATAACATGTCTACCACTGGGTTATCTCTTCCTACAATATGCTGAAATTCAGGGTTCAAAGATTTAATGTATCCAATCCACCAGAGCATAGCAATGTGCGGGATAGAACAACTAGTAATCATACCCAATATCGACAAACAATCAGTCTCAATGACTACATGAGCACCCATAAAATACTCCTTATCACATTTAAGGGCTGTCACAATTCCCCATAATTCTCTTTTAACTTGTGGATACCTTCTCTGCCGTTCAATCAATACTTTAGCACCAAAGCGTATTGCATATCTTTGCCCTTCCTCATCATCTTGTCCAATTGCCCATCCAATCCCGATTGGGCTTGTATCCACAGTAATAATGATAGGCTTTCCATGTGAATAGTCAACCTTTCTCTGTAGGAGCGGATTTTAAGAGTTGCTTCAATTTCTTCATTACTTTCTAATGATTTATTTCCCAATGAAATCTCTAACCTTTCCTCTGAATTTGATAAAGAGCATCGGCTACATGTGCAAAGTGAGGAATCCATATCAACATGCACTCAAGAATCTATGCACCTCTGATACATTCATTCATACATCTTGCATACTATCAATCCCATCTATTTTTGCTGGTGATGGTCTTTGCCCATAGGGCCCACACATATGCCCAACAATCAAAACCTCTTCAACTCCAAAGACAGACTCTTGTCCAGAAAGAGTTAAATGCACCTCTTCTAGACGCGTCAAAATCCTCTCACAATCCACAATATGGTCTGCAACAAACTATCTGCATCCATCTCTTCATTCTTTTCATTCACTGCACACCCTTTGATTGGAACATCATCCAAGAAGGGCATTGTCAATTGTGGTATAAAATCCCTGAGTATTTGTCATGTGTGCCACTGAGTTCCTTGCACCCTCTATGAGAGTACACATTCGTACTAACCCCAAGGGAGTCTTCATGGTTGTGATATCCCTGCTTTCAATTGCAAGATGAAATTGATCATACCTTAAGTAAAGATCACCCAAAGAATAGATTGCTCTGCCTGCAAAAGCCTCTGAAAATTCATCAACCACAGGACCTGCACCCACATTTCTTATGGTAACTTTATTGACCGGTTGCATGTCTTGAATAAATCTCAAAGCCCCATTCTTTTTTGGCACAATAAACCAACAATTTGAGTACGAGGCTGAAGAGGGCTCCAAGATCTTCATGTGAATATTTTCATTTAGCAAATCCATCAGCTTTGGAAAGTAATCTTTAGGCACTAGAATAGACCTCGAGTTCCATGGTACATGTGGCACAATAAATATGACCATAGGAGAGACAACATTTCGATCCACACAACCTATTTCACTTGGTTGAAATGCAAATGCCTTTCCATGCCTAGCCAACATCCGCATAAAATAGTCTCTCTCAACAGGCAAAAGAAACTCTTCTGTACCAACTTTCAATTCATGTAATGTTTCAGATGTAAACTGATGGCCTATATCTTTAGGATCTCCTAATCTTGGCTACCTTCACACTTTTTCATACAAACCCTCACTCTCTGGTGGAAGTCACTACAAGGAATTGGGCAATTAGCGACGCCGATTAGCGACAGCGGATATCGGCGTCACTATTGGCGTCGCTATGGGCGTCGCTATTTGCGTCGCAAATCTATTTGCGTCGCATTTGCGACGCAAATAGCAAAGCCAATAGCGACGCCGTAGCAAAAAAAACGCGGCCAAAACCCGAACACCGTTTTCATTTCTTTTGTTTCGCCTTTTGAGAGCAAGAGCGAGGGAGAGAGCGAAGGCTTTGTGAGAGAAGAAGAGGAAGAGACTTGCTACCGCCGCCGCCGCCATTGTTCGCGAAGGAGAGGAGGAGCCCTTGTCGCAAAGAGAAGCCGCCCACGCTCGCCATATCTCATTGGTGAGTCTCCCTCTCTCTTTCTTTTGCTTGTTGAAGGTTTAAATCGTTCTCTTTTGCTTGTTTAGGAGAGGAGATGAAAGAGAAGGAGAGGGAGAGGGAGAGAGAGGGAGAGAAAGAGAGGGAGAGGGAGAGGGAGAGGGAGAGGGAGAGGGAGAGAAAGAGAGGGAGAGTGCATTCTCTCTCTCTCTCTCTCCCTTTTGCTTGTTTAATGTTTAAATTACTTTTTTTTTTTGCTTGTTTAGGAGAGGAAACGAGAGAGTAAGAGAGAGGGAGAGGGAGAGGGAGAGGGAGAGAAAGAGGAAGAGAAAGAGAAATAGAGGGAGAGGGAGAGGGAGGGGGAGGAAATGAGAGAGGGAGAGAAAGAGAAAGAGAGGGAGAGTGCATTCTCTCTCTCCCTCTCCCTTTTGCTTGTTTAATGTTTGAATCACTTTATTTTTTGCTTGTTTAGGAGAGGAAATGAGAGAGAAAGAGAGCAAGAGGGAGAGGGAGGGGAAGGAAATGAGAGAGGGATAGAAAGAGAAAGAGAGGGAGAGTGCATTGTATCTCTCCCTCTCCCTTTTGCTTGGAGGATGTTTAAATCACTTTATTTTTTGCTTGTTTAGGAAATGAGAGAGAAAGAGAGATAGAGAGGGAGAGGGAGAAAAAGAGAAAGAGAGGGAGAGGGAGAGGGTGAGGGTGAGGGAGAGGGTGAGAGAAAGAGAGAAAGAGAGGGAGAGAAAGAGAAAGAGAGGGAGAGGGAGGGGAAGGAAATTTAAGATAATAGACTTATTGATAATGGTATGCAATGTGCTTTGCCATGGGCCACATACTTCATCAAAATGAACCCAAAAGTATTGTTATAGAAGAAGAAACCCTTAAATTGAGTATAAGATCATTTCTCTCAGGTCTTATGACTATGAGTAGAATTGATTGAAATAAATTTTATTACTATAGTTATAAAATTTCATAGATGGCGCGCATTAATTTTAAAATGGATTACTTATACTCAAAGCCGAGATATAATAAATAATTATCTACCGGAACAAACAAATCGTTGAGCATGATACAAGGCCGAGATATAACATCGGAAAATCTCTCAACTACTATATACAATGCAAGATTTATGGTCAACTTGCAACTTGACGTACATCTCCATAAAGCTATCCATTTAAGCCTCGTTTGCTGTAATGTAGATAAGATGGCAAACGAAGAAGGTCTTATTGTTCAAGACCGCGAGACGTATCTTAATCAGCGTGTCCCATGTCCTTGCTCTCAATGCAAGTTGGCAATTAGACGAAAACGTCGATTGTCTATAGAACACGTACGACGATTTGGCAAGTTTCAATCTGAGATCATTGATCAGGCGATTGCGGATTTTCAGCAAACGGTAATTTGAAGTTAGCATTTTTCATACATTGTACTCTCAAGCTAATTGAAAACCATACACAATAAGATTGGGTCTTGTTGGCAAATTTTGTATCCAGGGGGGTGATGTCTCGACCCAAGGGGGAGTGCACCCTTTGCAGCCAATTAGAAGAGTTCGTGGACGTGCGATGGATGGATTGCAGGAGCCAATCGACCACTCGCAAGGCCCATCTATACCGTCAATGCCAGAGGAGACAGACAACCTTCCCGACCTGCCTACAATCTTAGAGCCTGAGATGGAGGCAATGATCGATGCATTGATTCCCATGGATGTTGAGACATATGACCCACTTAGAGAGGAAGCATCCATACCATTATATGATGGGTGCCGAGTATCTCGGTTGAAGACATTGCTTGCACTCTTAAGTGTGCAAGCAAAATACGGTTGGAGTGATACGAGTGTGACTGAGTTATTCAGATACCTTGCACACAAGCTTCATTGATTTTTTTTTTAACAGTATTATTGCAAAAATTTGTGTTTTTTCAAGGTGTTTTATGATTTTTTTCAGGTTATTGAAATATCATATATTGCCACCTGCAAATACCATGCCTGAGTCTCGTGATGATGCACGACATGTTTTACGGAAGCTTGGCATGGACTACAATAACATCCATGCATGTATCAACGACTGCATATTGTTTCGAGATGAATACGAGACTATGGAGACATGTCCAAAGTGTGGTGCTCACAGGTATCGACAGGACTTGCAAGAGCAAACCATCCCTCAAAAAGTTCTCAGACACTTTCCGCTCATCCCCCACATAAACCACATGTTTCGCACGTCTTCCATGGCAAGCTTGACAACGTGGCATGTGTAGAATAGGTCCACGGATGGAGTTCAATGAATATCAGCAGATTCACGCGCATGGAGCCACATTGACTCTACCTTCCCAGGCTTTGCGTGAGAGCCAAGGAATCTTCGGCTCGGTCTCGCCATGGATGGTGTGAACCCATTCGGTCTGCGCTCGACTTCTTACAGTGTGTGGCCTATAGTGCTTGTCAACTACAACATCCCTCCATGGCTTTCTACGAAGAAAGGACATCTCATCCTTAGCTTGCTCGTCCCGGGTCGCTACAAAGTAAAAAATATGGATGTGTATCTTCGTCCATTAGTCGATGAGCTTAAGATTTTGTGGGAGGAGGGGGTCACGGTGCAAGATATGAGCAGGCGCGATGGTCGGCGGTCAGCCAACATTCGAGCCATTCTCATGTGGACGATGCATGACTTTCCGGGATTGGGAGAGTGCTCAAGTGAGCAGACCTTTGTTCTCGCTGGTAATATCTATATTTTATTTCATTCAATCAAGTATTCACTAGGTCGTGGATCGCCTTGCAGGTCTGGTTACCTCAGGTTATCATGCATGTCCATTGTGTGGGCCACAGTTAGACTCCCGAAGGTCACGAACCATGAAGAAGATGGTATATCAAGGACACGCTGCTTTCTTGCCGGAGGATCATGAACTCAGGGAAGGTTTTCTTGGACGACCTCCAGCACGTATGAACGCTGCAAGCTGGTACGAGCTGAAAATGGTAAACCCGGAATCACATCCAAATGGAATGCGACGGTTCTTAGTTTTCTACGAGTTGCCATATTGGACCCACTTACAGGTCAACCACTTGTTGGATCCCATGCATATTTTCAAAAATGTGGGCAGCTTGCTGTGGGACCACATCACAGGAAAGAGAGACACTATAGGGTCACGAATGGATTTAAAGGAGGTAGGTAAGATGGAGGCGCTTTGGCCGCAGTCGAGTGCTGAAGGGGGAGTGCAGCTTCCTCGCGCTCCCTGGGTTTTGTCTACCAAAGAAGAGCGCATTGTGAAGCAAGTAATCGAGTATATCCGCACTCCGATGGGTATGATGCGTTCTCTCAGGTCCGCATTTTCTAAAGATGACCAAATGTCTGGGCTAAAATCCAATGATTGGCATAAGATATGTCAGGTTTGTGAACAGAATGGATTTTAATTAGCGTGGACATCTTGAAATTTGAAAAGTGACCATACCTCTTAATGCTTTCTCATTTGTGGCAGTTTGTCCTACCGATCGCGATCGCGGGATGCCTAACTCCACAAATTCGCGGGGCCATTTACAAGTTGTCGACTTTGGTGCAATGGATCTCACAGAAAGAGATTAAGACGTCCTCTATTGAATCCGCAAGGTGGGGAGCAGTTGAGACGGTCTGTCTCTTTGAGAAATACCTGCCCACTAGCATGCTCACGATACAAGTTCACCTTCTTGTGCATCTTGTGGACGAAGTGGAGATTGCTGGACCTGTCCATACGCGATGGATGTTCTTCTTGGAGCGCTTCATGAAAACCCTGAAAGGCTTTGTGCGACAACGAGCTCATCTGGAAGGTAGCATGGTGGAAGATTGGTTGGTGTTAGAGGCGTTAGTGCATATCTCACAATGGCTACCAACCGTGGAACCAGACAATGAAATGCTATGGACGCTGAAGGACGATGATAGGCTAACTGGAGATGTGGTGGTTGGAAATGGGGTAGAAAAAAGAATGGATGCCTCAATGGAAGAGAAGGTGAATCTCTTTTGTATGTTGCACCATGCCTCCATGGAGACGTGGCTCGCCAAGTACCAGATTGCAAGGCAAGATCGAGAGGAAGCGCGAGCTGAATTCCGATGCAGTACGCGTCACCGACCGATTCGATATCCCGAAGGCATGGAGGAGATGCCATGGTTTATGTCAACACGATGGTTGCATGGAGCCTTGACCGCAGCATCCTGCGAAGGGACAGAGGTCTCAATGGAGGAGTGGGAGTTCTCGAGGGGATGTAGTCCAAAGGTAATGAGGGGTTTAGAATGTGTCGTATCTAAATTTGCTTGCTACATCTAATTTGAGTGTTTCAATGTGCAGTACAAAATATATAGTGCAACGTGGTCGCGCGGATTGCATTTTCGGGTGGAGCGTATTGACAAAATGCGCTCCACAATGGACTGTGGTGTCATGGCAAGGTTTGAGCAAGAGAGCCGGCGACGAGCAACAAATCCGAACACGGTTGTGGATGAGATGGAGTATTTTGGGAACTTGCAAAGTATTATTACGGTGGATTACCGTAGCTTCTCCATGATACTATTCGATGTGTAGTGGTTCAAAGTGGTACTTGGAGGAGCTGGAGCAACAGTTCGATGAGGTCCATCTGGATTTCTCGAAATAGATTCCGAAAAAAAATGGATGGATTTGCGCGACACCTTTGTGTTGCCGGCCCATTGTTAACAGGTACAAATAGTCATTTGCTTGCTAATTGTAATACGACATGGTTTATGTCACAATGGTTTAAACTCGCTTTGTAAGTGTTTGTGAACAGGTAATCTTCTATCCAAACCCCCGACAACCTCTATGGTGGTATGTTATACCTTCAACTCCTCGAGGTGCGAGAGTATATAATCAAAGCGATGTTCCAGGCATAGATGAAGAAAATATGCAAATAGAGGGATCGATATTACAAGGGGTGGAGGCTACCGCAAGCTTGAAGCCCACATCGGCTAACAATGATGGAAATACAGAAGTCGTAGAATTTTTTGAGAACGAGGCAGACTCGTTCTTTTGTGGTGACATGTCTATCGACCTTCCAGTGTATGCAAAGTTGTGTCAGAAGATTAACATGGGACCATAGAATACTTCATTCTTGGAGAATTGTATTACTCAATTGGTTGTTTAGATCTTCCATAAAGGTAGATAAGATATGCATTTTAAGAGGGATTTTTCAAAAATGATTTATATTAATGTGCTTTGTATAGTTTAAATTGATTATTCTAACATCATTTTTTATCTGTGCAGGTATCGACATTTTCAGGATGAGTCGAGGGATGAGCGATGAGGAGTTTCAGGACATGATGGCATGCATGTCTCCAGATCAGCTTGCGAGATTCAGAGAGATGGCAGATCAAGAGCTGTCTTGTTCTTCGTCAGAGCGCTCTGCTAGATCAGCTTCAGCGCGATCAGATGCTTTAGCTTCGAGCAGACGATCTCGACGCTCGCGACTTGGGCCAGAGGGAGGGACTGCGGCTGCAGGAGGATCAGGGGGTGCTGCTGTGGAGACATGGACGTGGTGTCTCCGTCTCGTCATCCAGCTGGAGCTGCGTCACCTCCAGGATTTGTCACACCTGTGGGGACGTCCACTCCAGTTACTCCGGCTTTTGCGCAGCCGTCGGTAGATGGCATGCCTTTTGGTGGCACCCCCTTTGGTGGCACTCCTTTGAGTGGCACTCCGGGAGAGGGTACCCCCATCGGTACACCGGATGTACAGGGGTCTCCTGGATATGCCGAGGAGCGTGGACGGAGATGGAAGAGGGCCCATCTTAGGCAGACTCCTAGGGGTTATGGATACCTAGTGGATAGCAGGTCAAGAGCCATCATCATGAATGATGAGGGGAGGAGGGTGATGGCTCGCATGAGGGAGTTGTGCCAACAAGTTTTTCGGCACAACGTCCTGGATCATTGGAGGAACATACCGGAGGGGAGCAAGGACTACATAGTAGCATCCTTGCACGAGGAGTTCCCGGTGCCAGCTGCAGTGGATAGATTCTCTATGGGCTGGATGATGGTCACATGCATGCATACATGTCACATAGATGATCCGACACACGCAAGGCAATCAAGAGTGGGGCTCCAAAGCCCGAGTGGTTAGATGCAGACGACTGGCGCCGACTGAGGAAGGAGGCTACAAATTCGCCAGGACATTGGAGTCAGCAGCGGGAGGCGGCGAGGGCACGAATCGAGGCCGGATCGGTGCATCATCTTGGGAGTGGCGGCCACAGGACATATTTGGAGGACTTTGTAAGTTTCTCTTTTGTTTTGCTTATTTGTTTTTTTGAGATATTCTTTGTACTGACAATCATGTTTCTAACAGTTAGCATTTTGTTTTCTTTGCAGCACTCCGTTACAAATCGCGATCCACAAGGCCTTGAGACTCAATATGCAGAGAGGCACGGTTTTAGGGCATTGATCGACCGATTGTATAGACGCGGCGGCCCTGTAAGTCACTCGTCTTTCTTGTCCGTAGTTACCATGAGATATTTGAATGCATTATTGTATGGTGGATTGATATGTTGTTTCTTTTTCTGCAGAATCCGTTTAATGCTCCTTTGCAGCGGGACGAGCTTTCGGGGGACGAGGATTTGTAGCTCGCCCTTGGATCCTTAGAGCTCACATACCTTTAGTTTTTAGTCGTCCGATCTATGTAGACATTTTCTATGTATTAGTGATATCGTTTCATGATTGTACCAATCGCATTTTATGCGATCATGTATTTATTTCATGTATCAGTTTTATGATTTCAGTATACATTCTTTTTGTTTGCAAATGCTTTGTATGCAGCAGTGCAGAAACTATTTTGTATGGCTCTCATACAGCACACAGTGCTATATGTGGCAGGGCAGCTTGCTGCCCTGCCACAAAAAAAAAATTTTCTCTGTTACCGTCGCTATTTGCGTCGCAAATTTACTGCACGCGTCGCTATTTGCATCGCAAATTCTCTGCAACCGTCGCTATATGCGTCGCAAATACGACGCATATAGCGACGATTCTATGGCGTCGTCAATAACGATGCTTTTTGCGATGACGGGGGCAAATTTTGTTGTTTGTATTTTCGTCGCTTTAAACGTCGCTATAAGGTCTATATCTTGCAGTGAGTGGCAAAGCAATTGGTTTCACCTTTTTGTCAACTATCTTATACTTTGTCTCCATAAGTGCTTCAGCCCATTCTAATCCTTCCTACTGAGCAAACAATGCTATAACATCATACATGTCCAAAGAACATACTGACAACACTCTGTTTTCAAGCTCATTTTCTATATGTATAGTTGCTAAAATTTCATCCATAGTGTCATTAATATTCAGCCCATAAAAGATAACTGAAATGCCTTCATTTTCAGCTAATAGTCCCAATGCTCTCAATTCCTTAGTAGCCCGTTTCATAGATATGCGTTCAACCTTGCACATAGCTTCCATAGGCTTAAACCAACATGAACTGTTTGATCTAAACTGAGAATAACTGATAGTAAATGCATGTTTCATTCCATCAAGAGGTGAGTACACCCTCTGAACAACACTACTGTAGCCCTGCATTACAACAATGCTTAATGAAAATCCAGGTCTTTGAATTCCCTTGCATTTGGAGCCAAAGGAGACTCTCGAAGCATATCCCAATTTCTAGGATGATTAACACAAACAGTAAGAAATTGGACTGCTTTCTTTCCATCCTTACTTCTAACTCTTGCATAAGCAGAACCATCATTAAAAACCTTTGTTTCCATACACACTCCTGTAATATAGGGCTGTCCCAAAATCACAGCATATGATGAATTATCTTGCACAAAGAAGTGTTGCTCTTCTTGTACATCACCAATTGTCACTTTTACATTAGGACATGTAGCATAGAGCTCCCCTGAAGAATTATTTGTAGCCCTCATATGCCAACCATGATCAGTATCTACAAGCCATGCACCATTTTCATACAATCCACGCTCAATGACATTTATCTCAGACCCATGGTCAAGTAAAGCAACACAAGGAGTTTCAGGCTCCCCTATTTTCACTACCATTTCAGTGGTAGCTCTAGCCCAATGATTTCTTGTGTAGTGACTTCGAAGAATAAATCCTAGAGTCTCTTCCCCATATTGTTGCATTTGCCTTACACCACCATGCATATTGCTACAAGACAATGCATTTTCAGCAACTTTCTTCTCTTTTCCACATGCTATCCACTGATTAGTAGCATCCTGCATAGATAATCCAATACTTACTTCATGCTCATATTCAATCTGAATACCCAACAAACCAGTTTTCTCTTCAAATTGCAGCAATGCACTAATGGTATCGCCAAGAAATTGATGCTTCCTCTTAATTATGTCAATGATCTCATCATGAAATTCTCACTTGGCAATGCCAAGCACCTCTCCCAAGGTGAATTCCACTCGATTTTTTAAGATCCGTTCTTCAAGAACCTTCTTAAGATCTATGGTTGTCTCAATGTTAGATTGCAACTTATATCCTGGCTACTTGCCCTTCTTTTTGCCCTCTTGTTTGTTATCATGTTTTTTCTCCTGACTGACCTCTTCCATAACATACTTGGTGTAACGTGTCCCCTTGTCCACTTGTAGGACACATCTTAGTAGCCCATCGGGAAGAGAGTCTAGAAAGCACCGCCTGGCACTCCAAGGAATGTCACGGGGTTTGCGATCTAGGTCTTCCCGAGTCTACCACGAAGCGGAAGCATTCTGGCCATTCCCACTTAGGACCGACCTGAATCAAGGTTTTCCTAATGGTCAAGTTCCCAGAAGGTAGCTAGCATCGAGCTCCAGATGAACCACTTTACACAGAAACATTAGGGTCAAAGCGGATTTATACTGCACTTGGTTCAAGGAGAATGGGAAACGAGAGGGATGTGAAGCTCGACCTCTCTGCCTGTAAGGCATAGTCCCATTCTGTTTCCCTAAAACAGCACAAATCGAGACTCTAGCTCTAAAGATTCTAGGTCATCGTTTACCTTGCTGTCAATTCCTTTGAGAAAAGTTCCCGGCCAATCGGGACCACCCTTCCATAGGACGGACCCAGGGTCACGTCCACCACACTTTCCTCAGGTTGCTTTAGTTATCTAATTACCTACCACATTTAGTTTGACAAACAAAAATAGCTTCCTTAATTAACGAATTAATCATTGGTTCCTTCACGTAACTTAGGCACTGACATAGAAAAACAATGTCAAGCAAGTTCCTTTTCAGATTTGATCTTTATTTATCAGTCTTTGGAATACATCATATAATCCGCCCGAAGGCTATTCCAACAATCCTCAAGGATCGCTATTCCAAGTTCTGCCCGTTGACTAGTATGCGGCCCTCGAGATCCCATCTTGAGTCACGTCAGCCTCTTGTGCAGGATCCGGAGGCAAGGGATTTACGGTCAGAGCCTCCCCTAGCACCCAAGCATCCTCTTACTCCAATTAGCACCCACGGAGAGACCTCTCGCGGCGGGCTTGGTCCACGTACCCGGTGCGGATAGGGTCAGGCCGACAGTCGGAGGTAACTAATGATGCCTCTCCCTCCAGGCTTTCAACCTGAAGTATTAGTTATTTTCCAGCATTAGTTTCTTGAGCAAAGAAGAACAAACAGTGCTCCTAAGTGTACAAACACAAGCACTCAAGTGGTCGTTTATACGGCCAACTGCTATGGTGTGAATTCTTCTCTCCGAATACATCTAGTATTCGATCCGGGATCAATTGAGACTTGGCAAGATCCCAAGGGTTTTGTAAGCTGAGTTGCTTGTTTACCCTCTTTCCTTGGGTTAGGGATTATACCCTTTTGACCCAAATTGTTTCCACCTTAGGTTTCCTTAAATTATAGACAATAAATCCTGGAACAACCTCGTCACCCTAACTTAGTTGGTCAATTGCTTTCTTGGCAAATTCGTAATTCCCCTAACTTGGCAAATCAGCCCAAGGAAGAGTGATGTAGCAGGATGACTACTCATCCTCTAGAAAATTAGACTTGTACTTAGAACTTCCCAACCTTTTTCTAAGGAGTGGCAATACTATTTTGATTTAGGCACAAAACCATGCGACGTTGCAACTTGTTGCACGAGATAAACGTCGCACCTAACTTGTGGGATTATTTCTCCCATCACACGGTATTCCTTGGTCAAGAATACCTTTGACCAAGATATAGGGTTTGGGAGTCCTATTGACCCAATCCAACCCTAAGCTTACTAGGCCGATAACGCCTTGGCCCTAGGGATCCTAAATTCATACGGAGGTTTAGTATTTGGTCAATTGATCCTAGGGTGAGAACCCTAGATCATTCTTGCATGGGCGTCTAGATAACCCTAACATTTTCGAGAATGTGGGTAGGATCTTTGGGATCGAAAGTCTTAAGTCGGCATCCCAAGTGCGATACTAGGTAGAATTTTTAGCGTAAATTAACCCTACCTAGCACTTTGAGGTGATCGTCATATGCAATCTAATCGTACCTTTATGATTTTCATGTGAGCTACTCAACTATACGTGAATTACTTAGTTGATTTAACTAACCCATGATTTAAGATGATCTTTTCTTTTAAAGATGCAAATACTTTCTTCTAAAAGATGTAAGTAACTGCAAGATAGGTGAGATGCATCATTCCATGCAAATATGCGATTTCGAGACCATAGACCTTTTCCTTCTATGCAGCTATAAGATCTACAATGATCTTTCTTTGCCTTGCCCTAACGGTATTAGTTGACATTCAGAACTACTTCTTGTAAATCCCATGTATATGCATCAAATTAAAGGCTTTAGTCTTTTAATGAAAATGCATCCTTTCCCAATTTCGAACTTTGATAAAAGAGCTTCTATGCATGGATGCATCATTCTATCGTGACGAGATGCCAATGAATACATGGTTGATTTAATCCTTCTTCTACCACTTATCGCAACCTAGATTTTAACTAACATTGCATGCGAATTACACAATATCAAGTTCATGAATCTTTTCCTTTGGGAAATGTACAATTTCGTATTTTAACTTATGCATCATACGTTTAGAATTTCAGTTACTCGTGACCATGGAAGTGCAAGCAATTGCAAATACACGACATGCAACTAACTTGTAGATCGAATGAGTAAATAAATTTCCTAATGCATTTAAACTTCCCTACGAGAATTTAAAACATGCTTAATGCCTCTTTTCCATGAGGAATATTATCGGAACTTGGGCATTAAGGTTCGGGACGTTGTCCACTCACGTACTCGGGTTGGAAGCTCCCTCGTGTGCTCCTCTTGCCTTTTGCTTAGGAGCCATTAGCGTAGTGGACTTGGACTCCGCGAACTCTCCTTGCCCTTTTTCCCGATCTCCAAAACTGCCTACTAGGCTGAGATTTCTCCCTCGCACAGAAATTGACCTTACAAGACGCGGTTTTAAAAACCGGCGAAGGCACTATAAACAAGGCTTATGGAAGTCTTAATCAAAGCTTCTAATTAGAAGCTTCTAAGCTTCTGTCACAGATGACGTGGAGAGAGAAAATGATTGGGAGGATGAAGATGGAGGTGAAGATGACGACGATGATGATGGTGGTGAGGATAGAGGCGGCAGTGGCCAGGCAGCGTGGCCAACGGCGGTGGCCAACAGATGAATGGCGACGGGCAGGTCCTCAGGCAGTAGCAGCAGCACGACTCCCTCTCCCCTCCAAGCTTGGGGAAGGGGTATTCTTATAGGTAGAAGGGGGGAGGGGTAGCCACACACATGGCAGGCAGCATGTTCCCCTCCCCATGCTCCTCCTCCACTTAACTCCTTTTCATACTCACTCTCCCCCTCCCCGCCATGCAACGGCTGAAGGGGAGGGGAGTTCTAATAAAACAATTTGCCAAAAATTTATCCATTATCTCTTTTTTCCCCCTTGAAGGGGTGTTCCTGTGTAGGCCTATGGTAGCTCGCGGTTTTCAAGCCATGGCATCCTATACGCGACACGGAGCTGGAGTTTGCTATTGCGCAAGGGTGGAGCACTTAGCCCAAGCTCTTTTTGTTGCGAGAAGTTGCTTTGAATTGCTTTTGCGCGAGATTCAGGATCTTGAATATTTCGTAGCGGAAATATTACACTTGGGAGGTGGCTGATTTGCAACTTTAGGTCGATCCACACTTCTTCTTGTTATTCTTTTAGATGTCCCCAATATCTTCATCCCTTTTTCATTTTTCTTCCACAAGTACATCCATGTTTTGTACCTTTGCTAAATATGCGTACACTGAATATGCATCTACCGGTGATTCCCAACTAGTTATGCCACGAATGTCCTGCCCTACATGAGACATTTCACTATCAATGACCTTTCTCTTTTTAGCTACATGTAAAGCAAGTGTCCATATTTTAGATTTTGGACCAACCATCACTTGGTCATGCATTCTATCCAACTATAGACCAAAAGTAGAAGCATGTACCGTCGCATAAGCATTTCAAACTGCCAAGTCTTCCAACAACTTTTGCATATCTCCCTTTTCGAAATTCAAAGCAAGAGGCAATCTCATTTCTTGTGCATGCATCTTGCCATCTTTCCAAAAGATGAGCTATAGTGCCAAGGCCTCCTGATAGCAGCACAATTCTTTCTCTCATGCTGCAAACTATCACACCACATATATCTTTTTCGTAGCTTAGGGGTTACTGCACGTCCCCTTTCCTCTTGTCCTTTTTTATCCAATCTTGCAACCTTCAATTGAAGATCTCGCATGCCTTTGACTAATTCATCTAAGACATCTTCCCTAACAGAGGGAACAATAGCAGATATAGCCATAGGGTTAGCCACAGAAGTAGGTGGCTTATTGGATACATCAACTGTCTTGCCCGTAACAGTAGGCAAGCTAGAGGCATGCAATCTTTCTCTTCTTCTATGCTTCTTCACAAGTGCAGTAACAACTTCCTTGACATGTCTCTACTCTATTTTTAGACTTGCCTCTGTAGTCTGATCCTCCACAAATCATCAAGCTTCTCTTGAAGTTCAGAATTAGCTGCCTATAGTAGAAACAATTCAATTTTCTGACTTGCAAGAGCTTGCTATTTTGCAAGATCCAACTGCTCAAATCGACTTTCAAATTCTCTTAACAATTCTGTAGCCACCACAAGACCCTTATTGGGTTGTAAAACCCACTCCTGAAAAGTCTTGCGTGTAATCAAACTAGTATCTTCAATGTAAAATTCTTCCCTGAGTGTCTTCTTAAAAGCTACCCAGTCAACATCCTACAAGTATAATTCAGTAATTCGTGCTTTCGGTTCATGTACAGTAACACGTACAAAATATCGACTCCATGTAGGTTGAGCCACTCCAAAGAATTTCATCTTTTGAGCATAGGTATGTACATATGCAAATAAATTTTTCATTGAATAACTTCAACTCATGCTCAACTGCTTGCAAAGCATTCATCAAAACACTTTCTGTTTGAGCAGAAGCTTGCATCACCTGTTATTGTTGTTGTACCTGCATAAGCATATTCATATTTTGCACCAATTGTTGCAAAACATCACTGGAGATTGTGTTCAAAGGTTCTCCCATCTTGTCTTTCCTTCTTCTGACGACCTTTCACGTCGGGTTCACCAATGTCGAAGGGGCTTTTGTTGAAAGGTCGAATCCACTGGGAATCAGAGATAGAAGGAAGTAGAGATAGGAGATGGAAGATAAGATAAAGAATACACAAGAGGTAAACACAATAATGACAAAGCACGATCAATCAAATCAATATGTATTGACAGAACATGAAATTCTTTTTCTGGCACTACTCAGAAGCACTCTCTAGGCATTAGATCTCCTGGAGCTTCTTGATAGAGCAAAAACATGGATCAGAAATAATAGCTCCTTCTCTGCTGCTCGAAACCCAAATTTGATAGCTTCGTTGGCTCCGAAAGGGGGGTAAAACCCGTGGACACCTGCTCACAGATCTCCCAAATCACTTCTTCTTTCTCTTTCAGTTCAAACCGCAGTTTTCAGCCTGTCAATAACGATCGCAATGCGCACGATTTTGTCAATCTATTTTTCTTGTGAAAAATCTCATAACTAGCTAAAAAAGCAACTTGCTTTTTGCATGTCATCCTAATCTAGAAGCTTTCCTAGCTTTTTTGGATATTTACAATAAATAATAGGCTAAAATTGTCCAAAAATCTAGTAATTTTGGACCATCTATGCCATGGATACTAGCACTAATGACTCACATCACATTGACTCTCTACATCAATAAAGATGTTGGATGATGATGCATTCCAGATTTTTTCACATAGTGTCCGCATAGTGGCACGATACCGTGTTAGGAAAAGTTTATGCTATCATCAGAGGTGAATTTCAAAAGATATTTGGGCTGATTTAAGGCTGATATCTTTAGCCATATTCAAATAATTAGCTACATCATTGCTCTTTTAATTCATTTTTTACTCTACAGAATACATCTTGTCAAAATATGCAAGTATTATGTGCCCCTATGGCAGGGCAATGTTTGTAGATCATTGATAGATGCTTTGAGTTGAATTAAGAGGAGATTTTTCTCTTATTTCTTGGTTGTGGTAACTTATCCTTATCAAGAACCCAATTTGAAGCTCTCTTGAAGTAAGTCTATTTGCCCTACAAGCCTTGTAATTGACTCATAAGCTTTTGTCCTAACAATCTACATTGAATGTAATCATGCAAAGTTGATTCATGCTATGGTATCATGTATGAATGATGGGATGATGCAAAATTGTTTATGATACATGATAGCATATTGTACTTGATTTTATAATTTGTGATTGCTCTTACGGTCAAGAAAATAAGCTTGACTTCAATTAGAACTTATGAGATAATACTCTTGTGATCTTTGCTAAGAACATGCAATTGGAAGCTCTATCAACATCTTCAATAACTTGGCTTGAAACCTTCAACCCTTCTCTAACACCATATTGGGGAAAATGGGAATTTCCCATAAGTTTGGGACACATGGTCAAATCTTTAGATTTGTCATAAGTTGAACACTATAACTTCAAATCGAGCGCCTTATAGTTCAAAAGATTCCATTTTTCAAGTGCTCTCCAATGATAGGTCAGATCATATGGTTTTGAGAAACTTATGGGCATGTTATCTAGGTGCCACCTTTTAGTATTCAAAAAATGGGAATTGGGAGATTCCCAAACTCACTAATATTAGGGTTCTCTTATCTCTACCATCTCTGGAGCCTAAGCGCTTGAATCCCCATACATCTTCTCTCTCAAACCCCTATGATTGACCATGAAGTACCTCTTAAACCTTTAAACATTCACTATAATCTACTTATCTCTTAAAGACACATCTCCAGCTATCTTGTCCAGTTTTCTTACCAAACCCCCGTGGTAACCTTTAACCCTATGCGTCTGACACCGTCATTCGACCTTTAGGTACTGTTAGGCCCGATTCATGCCATTTTACAGGTCCGAAATGGAACTATACTCTACAGGTAGAGAGGTTGAGCAATGCATCCCTCTCCTTTTTCATTCTCTTTGAACCAAGTGCGGCATGGGTCTGCTTTGGTTTGGGTATCTCTACATAAAGTAGGATGTCCAGGACCCGATGCTAGAATACTATCACAGGAGACCTTGACCACTAGGAACCCAAATTTTAGGTCGATCCCAGTGGGTTCGACCGCGAACGTTCCTGACTCAAAAAACCCCAAGCAACAAACCATGTGACATTCCATGGGAGTGTGGGGCGGCACTTCTTAGACTCGTCTCTTGATGGACTGCTAAAAATGTGCTTGGAGAATCGAGAGGAGGGCACGTTACAATTGGTATCAGAGCCAAACTTCGTACTGATGTGTGATTGATTAATGTATGGTTTGTAGACATATCCTAAACAGAATAACCTAAGTGGTATGGCTTGATTGTTAGCCACCTTTTGCACCACAATGTATATTGACATGTAAGAGAAGAAATTCCTTCTCAAGAAAATTAAGGCACGGGAGTTTGGTGGAGAAGGGATAGACGTTGCAGCAAAGGCGAAGATATGGATTGAGTTGATGAATTACTATTTCTTTGCCGCAGGAGCTACCTCTGCCAATCAAGCAATGATAGGCAAACTTAAGTTAGTTGGCTGGGCTCGGATATGGTGGAAGCAATGGTACAAATATCAAGGTATTTCTGAAGCCGATGTCACTTGGGCTCAGCTGAAAGATGTCGTACGTAGACAATACCTTCCGCCAACCTACTAGACTTTGAGGATGAATGAATTCTTCAAGCTCAAGCAATTGGAATTAACATTGGAAGCCTACTACTAAAAGTTTTTAACCCTACTAAAATATGCACTACCTATGGATATTGCGCAGCAAGTATCCAAGTTTTGCCATGGCCCTAAACACTCCTTTGAACCACCGTCTTGAAGCAATGCGTCCAATGAACTTGCAAGATACATTATTTTGAGCAAAGCCAATCGTTCAAGAACTTAAACTGGGAAATTGTGACAAAGAGGATTCCCAAGATCAGGACAAGAGATGCCACACGTGTAGAGAGATAGGACACATCCGTAGGAGATGTCCCAATCATCGATGCTTCCATTGCAATGAGCTAGGACACATCCAAGCAGATTACCACTGGCTTAAGTCCAGAAGATAGTGAGCCTTCAAGAAAACGAAGCTACACAAGTGCAAACTTTGGATATATAGAGGAATCAGATGAAGACGAAAACTTGGAACCTACTACACCTCTTCAGGATGATTAGAAATTCTAGAAATCTTATCAACATATAATACAACTTGTATTGGGCTAAACCTTACAACCTGAGTAAAACAGGTTGTGTAAATTTTGAGCCTAGAACTTACAAGCGATCAGAGATACTTTAGCAATGAATGACAGATATAACTTACAATTATGAAATGAATTTCTCTTAAGTTTTTTTTCTCAACTAATATAGATTGGGTCTTACCAAAATGTCGAAGCTCGAGAGTATTCTTAGTATTATAAGCAAAGTCGATTGTCCATGGATCTCAGTCCCCAAATCCAAAAAGATGACAATTTGGAAATAGATTTTCTGAGATAAAGGACCACTTCGGTTTGCTAAAAGGATCCTAGGGCAATTTGGTCTAAAGAAGAAATTCCTGCCAAGGACAACCAAGAATCTTGCGACCACAAGTGATAAAGTTCTGCGTTGTTTCTATTGCAAGGAGCTAGATCATTTCAAAAGGGAATGTCCAAAGCACCCTCAACAACGATGCTCTTAGTTGGACATATCCATGTCAATTGTCCCAATAGGATTCAAAGAGAACTTGAACTTATAAGAAATGATGTTGTACAAGCTTCAATGATCCAGAACCTACCAAAAATTTATCAAATACTTAGAAAAAACCTAGAAGATATTCATAAGATGTAACTACAATAAATTTTCTCTTGTAATCCAGACTCCGATATATCAAATACAATAAGTTGTTGTTTTAAAAGGCCGCATGATTATGATGGTCACAGTGTCGCAAGGAATGCGTGATGGGTCTTACCCCACACAAGTTCTAGAATGAAACCCCTAGTTTCTCCTCTCGAGATGAGGACATCTTGATTTCTCTAAGGGGAGGAGGATGTAATATTTTCACGTAATTAAAATCTAGTTGGTTAGTTTAAAAGTTAGTTGGTCAATTAATAAGTTAGAAAGATTACTAACTAAAGTAAAAACTAACTAATGTTAATAATGAATGATTTTATTTAATTAAAAATATATGTTTTAAAACAAATTTAAGAGTCATTATTTGACATTTTTCTTGGATTGACAAGGACCATAGCCACCCTTCACGGAAGTTACAACATGAACGAGAGTTATGAGCCATATTAATCACTAATGTTAATGTGTACAGTATGGATGGTCCAAAAATATTAGATTTTGGGCAAAACTAGCATATTGCTAAAAAGGTATGGAGATTTTTAGAATTGCATGTCATATAGAAAAAAAACAAGTGATGTTTCTAGAGATTTTATTATAAAAAAGAGAGATTGGAAAAATCGTGTGCGCCGTGATCGCAGTTTACAGGCAGTAAACAATACTTTGAACAAGGAGAAAAAAAAGGAGTGATTTGAAAGGTTTCTATTCAAGTGTCTTGGAAAGTGTCTTGGGGTTTTATCCCCCTTTTGGAGCCAATGGAACCATTAGATTTATGATTTGAGTATCAAATCATTGATTTTTCAAAGATCCCCTCCATAAAGAGCTATTCTTCTTAGCCACAACATGTCTTCTCTTGTTTAGCTATAAATATGAGACATGGGAGGCACAAGTAAGCATAAGGAGTCCCCGAGAGGATGAGAGAGAGAGAGAGAGAGAGAGAGAAGTTACCCCGAGAGGCTGCAAGGGAGAGAGTTATCTCAATTTCCCCTATCTTGATCTTCGACTAAGCTATCTTCTCTTATGCTCTTCCATCTCAAAATCCATTCCTTCTTTATCTTTGGAATCCACTTGCAGACGATGGCCCCCAAGCAAATAATTTTGCGTTGTTATAGCTCATAGGGTTGAAGGTTACCACAGGGGTTTGGCAAAAAAACTGGACAAGATAAATGGAGATGTGTCTTCAAGAGATAAGTAGATTATAGTGAATGTTTAAAGGTTCAAGAGGTACTTCATGGTCAACCACAAGGGTTTAAGAGAGAATAATATATGGGGTTTCAAGAGCTTAGACTCCGAAGATGGTAGAGATAAGAGAAGGGTTGAAGGTTTCAAGCCAAGTTCTTGAAGATGTTGATAGAGCTTCCAACTGCATGTTCTTAGCAAGAGTATTAACATAAGTTCTAACTCAAATCAAGCTTGCTTTCTTGACTGTAAGAGCAATAAAAAAAACAAGTACAATATGATGTCATGTATCATAAACAACTCTACATCCCATCATTCATACATGATGCCATAGCATGAATCAACTTTGCGTGATTACATTCAATGTAGACTATTAGGGCTTGTAGGGCAAAGAGACTTGCTTCAAGAGAGCTTCAAATTGAATTCTTGATAAGGATAAGTTACCACACCTAAGAAATAAGAGAAAATTCTCCTCTTAATTCAACTCAAAGCATCTATGAATGCTCTACAAACATTGCCCTGCCATAGGGGCACATAATACTTTCATATTTTGACAAGATGTCTTCTGTAGAGTAAGAAATGAATTAAAAGAACAATGTTGTAGCTAATTCTTTGAATATGGCTAAAGATATCAGCCCCAAATCAGCCCAAATATCTTGCAAAATTCACCTCTGATGATAGCATAAACTTCCCCTAACACGGTGTCGGTGCGTTTGATGTCGAGAGTCCACCATGGGGGTAAGAGATAGTAGGGTGAAGATAGATTCCGGGAGAGGAGTAGACAGAAGATAAGGGGTTCAAAGAATTTGAAGACATAGAAGAATACTCCCAAAAAGAATTAGAAAATGTAGAAGAATACTAACAGATATTAAGTGTGTCAGTTTATTCCTGCATTATGAGAAGATAAAACTATAATAGACCAAAACGTGTATAAAATAATACCTTCCTCTATGCTGCTTAGATCGCCAATCTGATGCTTCCATTGGCTCCAAAAGGGGGTTAAAATTCTAGCACACCTGGCCAAAATTCTGCCAGATCACTCCTTCATCTCTCACTTTGGAGTGTTGTTCACTGTCTAAAAATAGCGATCGCATGTTGTGCGATTTTGCCAATCTCTCTTTTTACATAAAATTCTCTTAAATTAGCTGAAAGATACATGCTTTCTTTTACATGTTATCATAATCTAGAAGTTGTCTACAGTTTTATGAATTTTTACAATAGATAATATCTAAAATATCAAAATTGGCTAAAACTTGTCCAAAATTGTAATATTTTTGAACCATGGACACTAACACTAATGTCTAAAATGGCATTGGCTCTCTAAATCAATAAGAAATCCACACTCTATATTTTTTTTAACATGGTGTGCACGTAGTAGCACGACATCCAGCCCCTCTAACCTACACATCCTCTAGCATGTGCCAAAGTCTTACGGATCTGCAGTGTCAAAAGAAGCATCTTCTGCTATGTCAATGTCTTCATCTTCTTTCTCTATGTCTTCATGCTCTTGAATTACATCCAAGTCTTCTAAATCATATGTTGAGCTTTCTCTTCGTTTGAAGAGCTTGATTCTTTTTCCAGCTACGGGTATCTTTATGCTAGTCCCATCCAATTCAGCCAATGAATATGTGGCATTGTCATGGATGACCTTTACCACATACGGGCCAAACTAATGCTTTGCCATCTTCCTAGAAGCACTGTATTGATTGTCTAGGCTGCTATCATAGACAATCACCCAATCATTTTCTTGAATTGCTCTTGGCCAAATTCGATGTCGCTTATCAAATCTTCTTTTCTTCTTCAGTCTTGTTGTCTTTACCTTCTCGATAGCTGCTTGAACATCTTCAAGCCTTCTTTCTAGCTGCCATATGTGCAAAGTCAGCAACTCTTCTCTACTTATGCCTTTCTCCCAAGGTAGAAGACTCCATGTGAGAATAGATTCTTCAATTGGCATAATTGGTTGTTGTCCATGCATAAGTTCAGCTCGCATATAGCCAGTCACTGTACTGTGAGTAGTCCGGTCAGCCCATAATGGCTAGCCGACCTCTCAAAAAGAAGGCTGTCTACAACACTTGCATGAGGAGGAAGAGGCTCAGTTCATTCCAAGTAGTTATTACTCCCGTACGCATTAGGCAAGAGAAACAATGGAGACAGTCGTCAAAATTGGAGAAAAAGAAACACCATGTATTGCACTCTTAGACCATGGCTCTGAGATTATCGTCATGGCAAGGAGTCTATATAAAAGTGGCGGATGGCCCATAGATGTTGATCTAGGTTGGCGAATGAGAGCTGGAAACAACTCTGCTTGCGAGTTATATGATGGATGTCCTAATGTATAGGTAACTATTGGAGACATAAAAGAAAATTTTCACTTTCTTATTCAAGACTCTTGTAGTTACCCCATCATTCTTGAGCAACCTTACATTTCTAAAGCCCGCTTGGAAGCAAAAGCTCTTGATGATGGTTTTTTCGATGCTCGAATCCGAAGCAAGGATAATGAACGAGCTGTCCAATTTTTTACTGTGTGTGTTAACCATCATCAAAATAGCGATCGACTGTGTGATTATTCTGTACCTCCTAATGCCCGAGAATTCAAGGGTTTTCGAGCTGCACTGCTATAAAAGGAGGCTATGGTAGTGTGTCATGTAAAAAGATTGAACCTCCTTATGCTGCAGAAACTGTGTCTCTAGCAAATCTGTATGTATGTACAACCAATAGTATGGGTTGTTATAAGTCTCTTCCAGCCATGACTAAAGCTGAAAGAAAATATTTATGTCATGTAAAAAGGGAAGTGAAAACTTATGACATGATGGCTAAAAACGAAGATATTTTGGGTATTTTTTTTGGATTGATTACTACTAACACATTGGTTGAGATATATGTAATTCCTCATACAAAAAATCAGGTTGAAAATCAATCCATAGAAGTATGTACATTGGATTTTTATCAAACAACTCAAGAATTCACTGAGCATGAAGACATTGGTTTACTCAACAAGGCTGAAGCACAAGTGGAGACAAAATACAAGACGATGGATAAGAAAGTCAAGCCTCTTGTAGTCCCATTGCCTCCTGAAAGTAAAGGGCTGGCTGATAGGGCAGCAAATCAGCTAACTCTTCACGATCCTTCCAACATTGGTCACAAGTTCACATCTGAAAGTATAAAAGAGCTCAAAATATGTGAAGATTATTTCCTTTTGTTCGGCTAAAAAATTCTATTTTATACAAATGCTAATGAAACATGGAAAAGCTTTTGCATTTTAACCAAGTGAAATAGGCTGTGTGGATCCAAATATTGTGGCTCCTATGGTCATTTTTATAATCCCACATGTGCCTTGGAACCTCAAGCCCATTCCTGTTCCAAGGAAGCATTTGCCCAAATTATTGAAACTTCTAAATGAGAAGATCAGAATGAAGATTTTAGAACCCTTCTTCAGCACCTTACTCAAATTGATGGTTTACCATACCTAAGAAAAATGGATCTTTATGATTCATCCAAGATCTACAGCTTGTTAATTGTGTCACAATCCGAAATGTTGGTTTGGGTCCAATTGTTGATGAGTTTGTTGAACCTTTTACAAGTAGACCAATTTATTCTATGGGCGACCTATATTCATAATATGACCAATTTCATCTTTCATTAGAAAGCCGAGACATTACCACAATGAAGACAACTCTTGGATTAGTCTACATGTGCACTCTACCACAAGGTGCAACAAACTCTGTAGCCCATATGATGAATGCCTGCACAAAGTCTTAAGGGACTTTATCTCACAACTTACTCTTCCATTTCTTGATGATGTACCTATCAAGGGATGTGAAGTCAATTAAAAAATGAGGAGCTTGAAAAAGATGGCTGTAGGACATTTGTAGTTAACCATATTCATGATTGTGACAGGATTTTGACAAGGCTAGAATAGGTACATCTTACCCTTTCTAGGGCTAAGTCGATTTTTGGAGTAGAAGAAGTCCTAGTGGTCAGACCTCTGTGTGGCCCCTACGGATGTAAACCTTCACCAATCAAGATAGATGCCATCTGCAGAATGCAAGAAAATGCACAAATATTTCAGAGGTGAGAATATTTCTTGGCACATGTATATTCTATCTCATATGGTTATCACATTTTTCTCATGTAGCTCAAAATCTATATCAATTATTAAGAAAAGGTCAAATATTCTCTTGGGGGAAAGAGCATACTCTCACTGTACGCAAACTAAAGAAGTTGTTAATTTCAGCCCCCACTCTCAAAAGGGCTAATTATTCAAATGGTCAACCTATCATCCTTACTATGGATACAAGTCCCACATAAAGGCATATAAGGAACCTTTAGAAAGTCAAAGAAAAATATTGGTGGCAAAATATATATCGGGACATAGCACATTTTGTTTAAACCTGTTATGTGTGTCAGATGTATTCTATGGTTAAGCATCAAGATGGGTCACAACCAACTTATCCTTTGTCTATACATTATAGATGGGTTACTCATCTTGTAACCATGCCTACAAGAATATGGAATATGTGATATTTAGTGCTTGCAAGAGAGGATCTAACCAATCAAGTTGAAGGCAAAGCCTTAACAACCAAGACCACTCAAGCTGTTTGTCGTTTTTTGCTTAAAGATGTATTTTGCAGATATGGTTGTGTGGGTAAAGTAACTACAGATGGAGGAGAGTTGGATGCTGATGAGACATGCAACTTCTTTGCTCAATTGGATATTAAGTTAGCTTTAACATCAACCTACAACCGTGAAGGCAATGGGAAAAGTGAGAGAAGGCAGCAGCCTATTTTCAAAGCTCTAGCAAAGTCTTGTAGAGGAAAGATCAAAGAATGGCCTAAAATGCTACCTTTTGCATTATGGGCTGACCGAACTACTCACGGTACAATGATTGGCTATATGCTAGCTAAACTTATGCATGGACAACAACCAATTATACCAATTGAAGAATCTATTCTCACATGGAGTCTTCTACCTTGGGAGGAATGCATCAGTAGAGAAGAGTTGCTGACTTTGCGCATATGGAGCTAGAAAGAAGGCCTGAAGATGTTCAAGCAGCTATTGAGAAGCTAAAGATAGCAAGACTAAAGAACAACAGAAGTTTCGATAAGTGACATCAACTTCGGCTAAGAGCAATTCAGGGAAATGATTAGGTGCTTGTCTATGACAACAACCTAAATAATCAATACAATGCTTCTAGGAAGATGGTAAAGTGTTTGTTTGGCCCGTATGTGGTAAAGGTCATTCATGACAATGCCACATATTCATTGGCTAAATTGGATTGAACAAGCAGGAAGATACCCATAGCTGGAAAAAGAATCAAGCTCTTCAAATAAAGAGAAAGTTCAACATATGAGTTAGAAGACTTGTATGTAATTCAAGAGCATGAAGACATAAAGGAAGAAGAAGAGGTAGAAGATGAAGACATTGACATGGCAGAAGATACTTCTTCTGACACTGCAGATCCATAAGACTTTGGCACATACCACAGGATGTGCAGGTTAGGAGGGGATGGATGTCGTACCGCTACGTGCACAACGTGTAAAAAAAAATCTAGAGTGTGGCTTTCTTATTGATTTAGAGAGCCATTGCCATTTTAGACATTAGTGTTAGTGTCCAGGGTTCTAAAATATTACAATTTTGGACAAGTTTTAGTCAATTTTTTATATTTTAGATATTATCTCTTGTAAAATCCATAAAATTGTAGAAAACTTCTAAATTATGATAACATGTAAAAGAAAACATGTAGCTTTCTGCTAATTTGAGAGGATTTTATGTAAAAAGAGAGATTGGCGAAATCGTGCGATGCGCAATCGATGTTCTCAAGCAGTGAGCAGTACTCCAAAGTGGGAGATGAAGGAGTGATCTGGCAGAATTTTGGCCAGGTGTGCTGGTATTTTATCCCCCTTTCGGAGCCAATGGAAGCATCAGATTAGCATTCTGAGTAGCATAGAGGAAGGTATTATTTTATACATGTTTTTGTCTATTAGAGTTTTACCTTCATAATGCATGAATAAACTGATAGGCTTCATCTCTGTTAGTATTCTTCTACATTTTCTAATTCTTTTTGGGAGTATTCTTTTAGATCTTCAATTCCTTCAAACCCCTTCTCTTTCGTCTACTCCTCTCCTTGAATCTACCTTCACCCTGCTGTCTCTTATCCCCGTGGTGGACTCTTGACACCAAACGCATCGACACCATGTTAGGGAAAGTTTATGCTATCATCAGAGGTGAATTCTAGAAGATATTTGGGCTGATTTAGGCCTGATATCTTCAGCCATATTCAGAGAATTAGCTACATCATTGTTCTTTTAATTCATTTCTTACTCTACAGAAGACATCTTGTCAAAATATGCAAGTATTATGTGCCCCTATGGCAACGCAATGTTTGTAGATCATTCATAGATGCTTTGAGTTGAATTAAGGGGAGTTTTTTCTCTTATTTCTTGGCTATGGTAACTTATCTTTATCAGGAACTGAATTTGAAGCTCTCTTGAAGCAAGTCTCTTTGCCCTACAAGCCTTATAATTGACTCATAAGCTTTTGTCCCTAACAGTCTATGGATGCAGAGTTGTTCATGATACATGACATCATATTGTACTTCTTTTTTTTTATTGCTCTTACAAAATCAAGAAAGAAAGTTTGATTTGAGTTAGAACTTATGTTAATACTCTTGTGATCTTTGCTAAGAACATGCAGTTGGAAGCTCTATCAACATCTTCAAGAACTTGGCTTGAAAGATTCAACCCTTCTCTTATCTCTACCATCTCCAGAGTCTAAGCTCTTGAAACCCCATACATTCTTCTCTCTCAAACCCCTGTGATTGACCATGAAGTACCTCTTGAACCTTCAAACATTCACTATAATCTACTTATCTCTTGAAGACACATCTCCATCTATCTTGTCCATTTTTTTTGCCAAACCCCTATGGTAACCTTCAACCCTACGCAGTGCGATAGCATGCAGATGTCAATCCCACAACCAGCAACAAAGCTTCGGGTGAGGGTATCATTGTCAATACAACTACAGTACCGGATATAAATATTACATTTCTAAGTTGTTAAGCTGGTTGCTTTAGTTTCTCATGAGATACATCAGGCTAGTACTATGCCACACGAGAATAGGTTATTGGAAATGATAAATTCATCACAAATATTTGAAAGATAGAGTTTACAAAGTGCATGTATCAAGGGAAGTTAATTGCACCCAACTGCATATGGCTTGTTCATTGATGAGCAATTACAAGGAAGAATCGGTCGAAGGTTATGAATGGCATAACCGTAAAAAGAATGACATTAAGAATTGTGCATACAAGTGCTAAGTAAATTTTGCATAGAATCGCTCTTTTTTCCCAAGGGAGAGAGAAAATATACGATGGAAAGGTTATCACGACTACTCTTGCCATGTTTGGAAAAGAATACCATTGTTCTTGTTAGTTGATCAAACAACACCCTAAATGCTTTTACATTCAACTGATTGTTGGATTGTGGTTTGGATGATTATTCCAAGTGCTTGTGAATTAATGATAAATGCATGGCAGGGGTTTGTGATCACAAGTTGCCATGGAAATAAAGAAATTTTTTTTCAAAGATGATATTAGGGTTGAATGCCTTGTTTGTGCTTGACTCTTAAAGGATTTAATTAAGGAAAGGTTCTTTGCACGGGTGGATCATCTCCAAGATCGCACCACAGATTAACCCGAGAAGGACACTGGTCGATTCACGGGCCGAAGGTCGAGTGGTGGAAAGGCCAACCACAGAAATGGTGTTTCACTCCTAGGCAACTTGTGGGTCTCTAGACACCCCTTGCTCGTCCGGAATGGAGTTGAGAACTGCCATGGTTCAAACATCTGTGGCATTGTAAGATCCTATTCTAGATTAAGGATGGAAATTATGGTGCCATGTGATTTGGACTAGGTACTTCTACAAGGTAGAAGGGATATATAATTTCTCTCGTATGGGCAGGAGACAAAGATTAACTTAAGGAACTTGCTTGTCAAAAGGACTGCTTGCTCTGTTTTCGTGTCAGTGCTATAAGCTAAGCGAACAAACCCTGTTCCCTAAAGGTTTAATTAAGAAAGCTAATTTTAAATATCGCATATAAATGTGATAGGACCTAATTAGATAACTAAAGAATGCCAATTGAGGGAAGAGGGTGGGCGAAACCCTCGACGGGTCTGTCCTATGATAAGGTGGTCCCAGAGAACTGAGAGGCTTCTCACAAGGTTTTATCTTCATTTGACCTTTAGATATTGTTAGGTTAGAACCCGATTCATGCCATTCTAGGGGACTGGAATGGGACTACACCCTACGGATAGAGAGGTTGAGTGGCACATCCCTCTCGTTTCCCATTCTCTTTGAACCGAGTGCGGCATGGGTCTGCTTTGGTTTGGGTATCTCTACATAAAGTAGGATGTCCAGGACCCGATGCTAGAATGCTGTAAGGAGACTTTGACCACTAGGAACCCAAATTTTAGGTCGATCCTAGTGGGTTCGGCCACAAATGTTCCGTTTGAAGGCAGACTCGAGAAACCCTAGGTGACAAACCCCGTGACATTCCATGGGAGTACCGGGCCGCGCTGCTTAGACTCATCTCTTGTTGAATTGCTAAAAACGTGCTTGGACAGCCGATAGGAGGGCACGTTACACAAGAATCTCAACCTTTTGCTATATAACAAAATGGAGTTCTTGCATCACACACCTAGTAAAAGTCGTAAAATAGTGAGTATATGGAAAAAAAAATATTAATAGAAAAATATCATTATTAAGAATAAACAAATTTGAATATACTATACCTCAATCCAACAAGAAGGATGGAGTCATTTACTTATCTCATCTTATCCTTAAGAATCAGCACACATTCTAAGTTTAAAAAAGTAATATCATTTATCTTGCCTATGTCATCAAGCAAAAAGCAATATACACTAAAACCTAGTAGGTTGACCCTATCAAGTATGTCAAAAAGCTTATCCTCCTCTAGAGGTCCTAGTTGCTCTACTTCTTTTTCTTTTGCTTTATTTATCTTATGCTCCCTCCATTTCTCTGCTTGTTCCTTTGTAGCTTTTTCCTCCTTCTCATGCTATCTTGTATCTCTCTCATGTGTGGCATCCTCCACTTTAGGATCTACGTCCTCCTTCTTCTTCTTGTACAGTAGCACATTAAGAATATTATATATCCTCTCATATGTAAGAGGAACTACCTCCAAAACCTTAAAGAATCTATATCTCAATCTTCGTAGGATAATCATATCCTTATCCATAAGTGTCACTCTATGTGCATGGGTAGTACAAATGTATGCATCTTGACCATATGTGATTAGAACTATTAGACAAAGAGTGAAAAACAAAGTAATGGAGATTTTGGGTGAGCCTTTCCATATCAAGGCTAGCTTCAAGGGCAAGAAAAAGGATGTTGTATTCAATGAATTTAACAATATTTTCCTTGACTTTCCCACCCTACAATGCTTAATGATTAGATTCTATGACTTGTCACTAGAAGAGGCACAAGGAGTGGCTAGATTTATGGTGAAACTTAATGAAAGTGAGATTCTAAAATGTACAAAACTAGAGAGGGTCTCTATTATCTTGATTAATAGAGCACTTTCATGAGATCATTGCAATCACTCAATGTCATTCAGTGTTCAATCAAAACACATATGGTGGCTAGGAGCATTCAAAGTAGATATAGAGGATTTTGATATATTGTATTGGGTTTTTCATCGAACACCAATACCTGATGTTATTAAGAGACAACAAGCAAGAGAATAGATATTTGTTGAAGGATTTGGGAACTATAAGATTGAGTGGGGGGAATAGCGACACTGAGTTCCAACGCAAATTAGCGGTATCGCTATTTGTGACGCAAATAGCGACTGTACTCAAACAAAAAAAATACAGTCGAAACCCGAGCGTGGCATTTTGCGAAAGAGAGAACGAAAGAAAGATTGAAATTGGGAGGGAGAGTGAGAGAAAGAGAGAAAGAGAAGGAATAGAGCTTCTTCCCACCACCACCACTCCGTTGTTTGCAAAGAAGAGGAGGAAATGTACAAAGGGTGAAGAGAAGAAAAAGAATCCATCTTCAGTCTTTGTGGTGAGTGCTTTTCTCCATCTTGCTTTGTTCTTGTTCTTTCTCCTTTTCTTTTGTTTGTTTTTTTTAGAATGAGGTGCATTGAGGGAGAAAGAGAGGAAATGACAGAGAGACACGGTCTCACTACATTGATCGATAGATTGTATACATGTGGCGGCCTAATAAGTCACTCATCTATCTTGTCTGTAGTTACTAATTTTAATCAAAATGCATTATTGTATGGTGGACTAATGTGTTTTTTTCAGAGTCTGTTCAATGCTCCTTTGCAACGGGACGAGCTTTCGGATGGCGAGGATCTATAGCTCGCGCTTGGATTCGTGGAGCACATATCCTTTTCTTTTTTGGTCCTGTGATTTATGTAGGCATTTTCTATGCACTATGTTATTATCATCCTTTGTATCTTGCCATGATTCCATGAGCCCTTTCATTAAGCAATCTTATATCTATTTCATGTATCAGTCTAGTTGTGGATTCAAGTACACTATGCATTCGTTTTGAGGACCATTGGTCTGGTTTCTATAACCTTTTTATATAGCCCAAATACATCGCATAAGCTACCCTACCACAAAAGTGTTTTTCCTCTGTAATCGTCACTATTAGCGTCGCAAATTTACTACACGTCGCTATTAGCGTCGCAGTGTGCGTCGCAAAGCATCGCTATTTGCGTCGCATTTCTAAAAAAAATCCTCTGTAATTGTCACTATTAGCATCACAAATTTGTTGCACACATCGCTATTGGCGTCGCAGTATGTGTCGCAACGCGTCACTATTTGCGTCTCTATTTGCGACGCAAATAGCGACTGTTCGCTGGTGTCACTAATACCGATGTGTTTAGTGATGACGGGGACAATTTTTTTGTGAACATTTTCGTTGCTTTAAACGTCGGTATGAGACTTGTGTCTTGTAGTGGGAGCCAACTCTAGATCTCCTTGCCTATATTGCATGTGTCTAGCCATAGATTTGAACTCAAGAAATTGGAATAGAGCACCCTCTAGGCACAATACGGATCCACAGTTTAAGCTAGTCCTAGATATTCCTTTAGTGAATGACCATATCTGTACACTTCATGCACTTTGTAGGATAATTGAAAAGCCATCTATTGGTGGAGTTAAGGCTAGAAGGTTCCTAGACTTTCATGGGAGACTTAGTAAGATAAACTCTAGGAATGATGGCTCAACTATTAGATACAATCAATGGAAATGCCTACATAATGCAGTTAAGGATCATGCTGATAATGGACATCATCATTCTTCAAAATAGAGTGGAATGATGATGATCTCAAAGACTTCAAAAACCAATTGAACCTTTTTAAAAAGGCAATGACAAAAGCTTGGGGTAATCAACATTCACTCACTATATGGCAATAATTTTGAATATGTATGTCTCTTTATTGTCTGACTCATATAGGATTTTCTAATTGAATTTCTTTATTTGTTAACTATGCAGCATATTTTATACAACCATGCTCCATATTTTATCAAGAAAAATAAATCTCTATCTATTTGGTTAACCTAAGGTATGGAAAAATCACATTATCAAGCAAGAACAAAATACTTTAGACACACAAGACATGGAGGCAAAAGATACAAAGCAAACACTTTATTAGAGGTCTTTCAATGGTTGTATAGATAAATTTGGTACAAATTCAAGCTCAAAGACACAATTGCATCATGTAATATATCATCTTTAGCAAGGACTATATCCACTATTACCCAAAGAAGAAAAGAGGGATATTTAAACTCTTGTGCAAAGCAAATATATTTTGAATGGTCACAAACTAGACAAAGAGATGGAAAAAGATGGGTTTCAAGAAACCCTTAATATCTTTTAGTCTGACTGTGTTGCAGAAGGGTCTTTAGTTTCGGGGAATTCACTATGTCCACTAAAGGAATATTTTGTTTCATCCCACTTGATGAGATCTCTACATTTCAGGAACTCTTGTTTCCTAAATCCTAGAAGGAGCTTCAAATTCTTGGCATCTCCTATATGGGAGAGCAAATAAGAGGCAAGAAATCCAAAGTATCCTACCCTAGATCCGCTGCATCCAAGTATGAAGACAAAAACTCTTACAGCTTCCTCCTTCTCCACCAAAATTATCTTATCTGAACCTCTATTGAAAGCTTGCGATCTAATCACCTTGGAGATAGCTTTCAAAGCCATTATTGGTAAGCTTGGAGAGCTTGACAACCTACTATGATAAATTGCAATTGTTTGATTATTTAAGCTTCCAATATAATGACCAAGGCCTTGAATTTTGCAAAGCTTCAATAGCCTTAAGCCCTTGGCTCTTCCAAGAAAGTTGTCTGCATCTTCAATTTCTATCTGCACAATAAACCACAATAGTATAAGATGTTAGTAGATATGCATAACATACTCTAATATAAATCATAATGGATATCTTAGAATTATCTTTCATACCTTAGGGTTTTCATCTTCTTCAAGAAGACTATCATCATATAGATTTATTGAACTTTTTGGTTTCTCTTCTAATGGAGACTTCAGTTTCTCTTCATAACTCATGTTATCTATACCAAGTCTCTATTGAATTTGTAAGTACTCTTCCTCTATAGGTATCCCCCCCTTTTCATATTCCACGATCTGATTAATACAAGAATGTAAGGCTACAAAACTATCTTGAAAATTCTCTCCCTCAACATCAAGAGTTGCTAGCAACTCATCTTTATAACCTATAAAATTCTTATCATTTTAACCCCATGCAGCAAGGATTTCCAAGCAGTAATCTTCTCTAAGATCAAAAAGGTGTTGAATATCATTTAGCA